>NC_091831.1:177488392-178738392 GCF_037783145.1 Equus przewalskii | reverse complement strand
CAACAAATTACTGGGAATATTACGCAGAAGTTTAACACAGCCAACCTTGTTCCTTTTCACAAATGCAGATTTTACCACACAAAAGAGGACAGAAGGATTAAGGTAAATCCATCATCATGCTGGAAAACAATACCTCAGAGAGTGGATTTATGGTATCTTTTTATGTGAAAATACGTATGATTTTACTTATTCTAAGGACCTGGAATGCCACGGCATAATGCAATGTAATTGTCCTACTTGAGGCTCATTATTGTGATTTATGATGATTTGTTTTTGTGATGATGATTCTCTTCTTTCGATATCTAAACAGACTCTAATTTTTTATTCTTTTCGTGTATCTGACTTTAATTGTTCAACACAGATGACTTTACTCTCAATAGATTCAAAAAGTTATAAAATATTTCATTTTGTGGATTTTTAAATGTATAAAATTGCAAATTATATGTTAATAAACCTAAAATTTTTGTGCCCCATTTTGCTAAGTTATCATGTTGAAATAATATATTCTGACAATAGTAACTTCAGGGTTTGTCAGTTTTTCTAACATAGCGTAGTAAACCATACTATATATTACTTTCAAGGGGAAACGTGTTTGAAATGTTTGTGTTAATTAGGTCAATTTAAGAATTAAGAGGTAGAGTTAATTATAGACAATGCTGATTATATACAACCTTTGTTGTAACTATGAAGATTTCAAGACTGTTTTAAAAGGAAAATGTAGGTGGCAAAGAAGCTGATTTCTATTCAAATACAGTACTGTGGTAACCGGAATTCAGAAGGAAGCAGGGAGACCCAAGGCAGTCAAACCCGGCCAGACACCTGAATACGTGACTTGTTGCCAAACACTGTAAAAGCCTGGAGAAAAATTTACTGAAGAGGTTGGTGATGGGATAAACATTCATCTTTTCCTGAGCTGAAATTTCTGCAGGCGTTCATAGGACCAGTTTGGAACTCTCTTCCACAAGGAAAAAGAAGCTAGTGTAATAAATTTAGGGATGAGGAAATAATATTTCTTTCATAGTGCTTTCTTATACATTTTGCCACAAATTGAAAATAGAAACACGGAGGATGTGAGCAGAGAGATCGAGGGACGGTTTCAGCCCTGCCACTACCATCGCTCACGGACTGCAGAAAATCCCACTGTCACCCACTTCCAACACAAACTTCCAGGCGTGGGTGAAAAGATGTTGGTGCAGAAGGCCAAACTGGCCAAGCAAGCTGAGAGATATGTTGACATGGCGAGCTGCTTGGTCTGCAACTGAGCAAGGGGCTGAATTATCCAAAGAGGAGAGAAGTCTCTCGGTTGCTTATAAAAACCTTGCAGGAGCCCATAGGTCATCTTGGAAGATCATCCCAAGTATTGAGCAAATGAGACAAGATGCTAGGAAAAAGAGCAGATGGCTTGAGAATACAGAGAGGAAATGGAAAGTGACCTCAGAGATATCTGCAAAGGATTTACTGTCTCTTGAAGTTCTTGATCCCAATGCTTCAAAGCACAGAGCCAAGACTTCTACTTGAAACTGAAAGGAGAGTACTACTGTTACGTGGCTCAGGTTGCTGCTGGTGATGACAAGAAAGGGATTATGCATCAGTCACAGCAAGCATACCAAGAAGCTTTTCAAATCAGACATAGGAAATGCAAACAACACATCCTCTTGTACCGGATTTGGGCTGTAAGTTCTCTGTGTCTATTGTATGAGTCTGAACTTCCCAGAGAAAGACTGCCCTCTTGCAAGGATAGCTTTTATTCTCCAAGTTTTATTGAAATATAATTGATATATAGCATTATATAAGTTTAGATATACAACATAATGATTTGAAATATGTATATGTTGCTAAGTGATTACCACAGTAAGTTTAGTTAACACTCATCACCTCATAGTGAACAAGTTTTCTTTCCTTGAGACGAGAACGTTTAGGATATACTCTCTTAGCAACTTTCAAACATACAATACAACATTGTTAACTATAGTCATCATGTTGTACATTGCGTCCCCGGAACTTATTTATTTTATAATTGGAAGTTTTTACCTTTCGTCCACCTTCATCCATTTTGCCACCTTCCCCACTGCCCCTGACTCTGGCAACCGCAAAGCTGACTCTGTTTTGATGAATTTGGTTATTTTAGATTCCACGTATTAGTGAGATCATGGTGCTTGTCTTTCTCCATCTGTCCCATTTCTCTTAGCACAATGCCCTCAAGGTCCATCCATGTTGTTGCAAATGGGAGGATTTCTTTCTTTTTTATGGCTGAATACTATTCCATTGTATATATATATATATATATATATATATATACACACACACACACACACACCACATTTTCTTTATCCATTCATCTGTCGATAGACACTTTGATCGTCAAGGCAGCTTTGGATGAAGCCATTACTGAACTTGATACAGAGAGTCACACAGACAGCATGCTAATAATGCAATCACTGAGAGGCAGCTTGACAGGGTAGAGGTCAAATACCCAAGGAGGCAAAGCTGAAGCAGGAGAAGGAGGGGAAATTAAACAGCCTCCCGACTTTTCTATTTCTCATTCTGAAATTTATACAGTGGACCGTTTGTTGTCCATATTGCCCCACAAATAGCTGTCCATTACAATTTATGACAAATATATGTTACTTCTATTCGAATTTCTATGTTTAACACAGTTTTTATGTTTAACATTAGGGGAATAGAGCCAGTTAACATTTAAAGATTGATCTGTTTTCATTTTTTTTTTAATATTCAGACTTGATTTGTTTCTCCATTTATTCAGCTCTTGTTTTAACAAGATATTTTATCTTGCTTTAATAAGGTTTTGTTATTTCTTCCTATAGGTTTTGAACCTTTATTTCTTTTTCCCAGAAGTGTATCATTTTATTTGGCTATTGTCAATTAGACTCTTTTTTTATTGAAATATAATTGACATATAACATTATATTAATTTCAGGCATATAACATAATGATTCAATATTTGTATATATTGTGAAATGATCACCACAATAAATCTAGTTGACATCCATCAGCACATATAATTACATGTGTTTTTCTTGTGAGGAGAACTTTTTAAGATCTACTCTCTTAGTAACTTTCAAATATACAATACAGTATTGTTAACTATAGTCACCAAGCTGTACATTCCATTCCATGACTTACTTATTTTATAACTTGAAGTTTGTACCTTTTGACCCCCTTCATCCATTTCACCCATCCCCCACTCCCTGCTTCTCGCAACCACCAGTCTGTTCTTTGTATCTATGAATTTGCTTTCTCCTGTTCGTTTGTTTTTTAGATTCCACATATAAGTCAGGTCATATAGTATTTGTCTTTCTCTGTATGGCTTGTTTCATTTAGCACCATGTCTTCAAGGTCCATCCATGTTGTCACAAATGGCAAGATTTCATTCTTTTTATGGCTGCATAGTATTCCATTGTGTATGTACAGCACAATTTCTCTATCCATGCATCCACTGATGGACTCTTAGGCTGTTTCCCTGTCTTGGCTATTGTTAATCCTGCTGTAGTGGACATGGGCTGCAGATATCTTTTTAAGTTAGTGTTTTTGTTTCATTTGAATAAATACCCAGAAGTGGAATTTCTGGATCCTATGGTAGTTCTATTTTTAATATTTTGAGGAACCTCCATACTGTTTTCCATAGTGGCTACACAAATTTACATTCCCACCAACCGTGCACAAGGATTTCCTTTTTTCCACATTCTTGTTTTTTTTGTTTGTTTGTTTGTTTTTATTTTTCCTTTTATCTCCCCAAAGCCCCCTGATACATAGGTGTGTATTTTTAGTTGTGGGTCCTTCTGTTTGTGGCATGTGGGACGCCACCTCAGCATGGCTTGATGAGCAGTGCCACGTCCATGCCCTGGATCCGAGCTGGCGAAACCCTGGGCAGCCAAAGTGGAGTGCATGTACTTAACCATTCAGCCATGGGGCTGGCCCCTCCACATTCTTGTTGATATTTGTTATTTCCTGTCTTTTTGATAATAGCCATTTTAACACATATGAGGTGATGTCTCGTTGTGGTTTTGATTTGCATTTCCCTGATGATTAGTGACGTTGAGAATCTTTTCACGTACCTGTTGGCCATCTGTATATCTTCTTTGGAAAAATGTCTGCTCAGATCCTTTGTCCATTTTTTAGTTGGATTGCTTGGTTTTTCTTTTGCTGTTGAATTGCATGAATGCTTTATATCTTTTGGATATTAACCCTTTCCCAGATATATGATTTGCAAATATTCTCTTCCTTTCAGTAGGTTGCCTTTTCATTTTGTTGATGGTTTCCTTGGCTATGCAAAAGCTTTTTAGTTTGACATAGTCCCACTTCCTGATTTTTGTTTTTGTTGCCTTTGCTTTTGATGTCAAATACAAAAAAATCATTACCAAGACCTACGTCATGGAACTTACTGCTCATGTTTCCTTCTAGGACTTTTAACGTGTCGTTTCTTATGTTCAAGTCTTTAATCCATTTTTAGTTGATTTTTGCATATGATCTAAGACAGTGGTCCAGTTTCATTCTTTTTCATGTGGCTGTCTAGTTTTCCCAGCACCATTTAGAAAAGACTGTCCTTTTCCCATTGTATATTTTTGGCTCCACTGTCATAAATTAATTGACCATACTACATGTGGGTTAATTTCTGTATTCTGTTCCATTCAACTGTGTGTCTCTTCCTATGCCAATACCATACTGTTTTGATTACTATATCTTTGTAATATAGTTTGAAACCAGAGAATGTGATGCCTCCAGCTTTGCTCTTCTTCCTCAAGATTGCTTTGGCAATTTAGGGTCTTTTGTGGTTCCATACAAATCTTCAGGTTGTTTGCTCTATTTCTGTGAAAAATACCACTGGAATTTTCTTAGAGATTGCACTGAATCTGTAGGTTGTTTTGGGTGGTATGGACATTTTAACAATATGAATTCTTCCAATCTGTGGGCATGGACTATCTTTCCATTTATTTATATCAGTTTCTTTCATAAATGTCTTCCATTTTTCAGTGTACAGATCTTTTACTTTCTTGGTTAAATTTATTCCTGAGTGTTTTATTCTTTTTGAGGCAATTGTAAATGGGATTGTTTCATTAATTTCTCTTTGTGATAGTTTGTTATGTGTGTAGAAACGCAACTGACTTTTCTATGTTGATTTCGTATCCTGCAAGTTTACTGAATTGATTAGTTCTGACAGTTTTCTGGTGGAAGCTTTAGGGTTTTATATATAATATTATGCCATCTGCAAATAGTGACAGTCATACTTCTTCCTTTCTGATTTGGATAACTTTTATTGCTTTTTGTTGCCTAATTGCTCTGCCTAGGACTTCCAAACTTATGTTGAATAAGAGTGATGAGAGCAGGCATCTTGTCTTATTCCTGATCTTAGATGAAAAGCTTTTAGGTTTCCACCATTGAGTATGATGTTAGCTGTGGGGCTTATAATATATGGCCTTTATTATGTTGAGGTATGTTCCTTCTACACTCACTTTGTTAAGAGCTGTTCTCCTCTTGAGGTGGCCAATATGGGTATATGGAATTTTTATGAGTAGTACTTTAGTACTTTTCTACGTTGTGACTTCATAAGGGCTTGTGTTAAAATTGCTTCTATGTCTAAGCAAAGAAAACTGCCTACATATTGGTTTGTCATGATATAGGATAGGATAGATAATTTGTTCCTATAGTTATTGTGAGTACGTTAAGGTTTGCAGCACCTCAAAGACTGTGGTAGAAATACATACTCCATGTGTACCTGTGGAATACACAAACTCAATGTGCACACTGTTGATTATAGCTGCAGAATTGTTCCTTTAGACAAAGCTGTGACCCAGTTTAGTCTAGAGAAGGGCAGAAATTATTCACATTGCATTATTTGTAAAGTTACCTATTATATGTTTGCTTTCATTATTTTTGCAACACTCATTTTATTTGCATTCAAATATTTTAAGCAACCTAAGCACAAAGATACAAGTAAAGATGCAGTTAAAATGAATTGGTCAATATCCATTATTTCATGGATATCAAGCAGAGAAGTAAAACAAAACCCAAGTGCTTACCTTCTTTTAGGTTTTTGGATTTTGTGACTTTTTTGGGAAACTTATCTAACATGCATGTGCTGTAAAAACGTTTATCAGGAAAATAAGTTAAGAAGGTGGCTAGTTTTGTTTAATATATTATGAAATTTTCATGAGCAATCCAAGCATAATTATTAAGAACATGTGTATTGAGTTGATGTAAGTGGAATAAAAGTTTTATGAATAGAAAAAAAATAGAAACATGAACTCTCAATTTTTCTTTTACTTTATTCTTCAGTTTAACTTTAATGTTAAGAAATACATTTTATCTTCTTTGGTGTCAACATTTAGCTTAGAAGGTACTTTTCTCAAGTCTTTCTCCTGCTTTCAGAATGTGCTTTAGAAATGTGACTGATTTTAACGTATACTTTTCACCATTCTTCGCCTTTGCTGTATTTATTGATTTATAATGCTTTGAAATTTTAGTTATTTATTTTAACAAAAATAAGTTTAATACTGCTCATACATGATTCAAAAATTATCTTATTCTTTGGTGAGAAGATGAACATGTGAATATCCTAGAATATATCCAAGAAATAAATACTGGAAGATTAAGCTGGTGGAAAGTTCAGAGCTTTAGAAGGTACACACGTCTTTTCTGCTGAGGCCAGAATGCTGGTAAGAGCAGCAGCCGCTGGCCAGACCGGAGTCCAGTGGGCCAGCGGTCTGAGCAGGGGCACCGCACTGACCAGGAGTCGGAGTCGAACATGAGGAGTCCTGTTCTAAGCAGATGAGTTTGTAACCAGAGGTGACTGCCAGGCAAAGAGTGACTAATTTGGGGCAATGAAGCTGATGTCATTGTGTTTTGGATGATAACTTTCTTAAGCATGCCTTAAATATTTGTTGACTGATTGGCAACCCTGGCTTTTTATTTTATGAGATGTTGAAAGAAGATCTCTGAGTTGGATTTGAAGATTTGTTCTAAGAGAACATTCATACCTTATTTTACATTTTAATTTATTGGTGAGATATAAATAAATATCACAGGGTTTTAATAAATCAAAGAACAACTTTTACTACAGATTCATATTGGAACTTACAGTACAAATAATTTTATAGAGGAAAAAATATATGTATCTGTGAGAGACTGCATATATAAATGGGCAGTGGCGGGCCATAAATAAAAATAGAACTCTGGACCACAACCTCTTTAGCAACCAGGCACGGCAGCCAAACCACGACCTCTGTAGCAATCGGCCCCAAACAGCAGAACCTGATGAGTATCTGCCAGCTTCTGTAACTTTTGTCCCACTGATAACTTAGGACCAATCGGAGAAAACCAAATATGCTTCCCCAGCCCAACCCCATAGGGCGCCCTGCTATGTAACAAGCTCTGAAGAGGCACCGCCTGATCTCATCTGAGTGCTCTTCATTCACTTCCACATCTGAAAACATAAATATGCGGGATACTGAAAGTTATAAAATCCCAACAATATCGTCTAAGATTTTTAAATGACAATTTCAGAGTGTAAGTTACTCAATATTAAACAATTTCATGACAGTAAAAATTCATTGACTCTCTGCCACACATTGAGAAGCAGTCAATTTTAATTTAGATTCTAGCTTTCCAACCATTTCTTAATTTCGAAATATCGATTTCCACATCTACACTTACAAAAGCGAGCGAGATCATCTGAAACTTATTTTAATATATAATTTATAGTGGTCCTTTGAGTCATTAACCCAGGATCATACCTGATAATTTGAAGTTTTATCCAGAAAAGAATTTTGACTTTCAGTTAGTTGGTGAGGAATATCCAATATTTAGATAAGAAATTCAATTATCTTTTCATAGAAGCCCAGATAATTAGAGCTCAGAGAGCCAGAGGGGTTATGCTGTTTCATTTTAATGTACAGCTGAACCAATTCTGTTTTTAGGTGTATTTTTCATTTCAATAAATTGGATCTGCCTTAGGAGCCATAAACTCACACTACTGCATTTGTATTTATTGTTTTTTAACTAATTCTTTTGCTAAATAATACATTAAGTTTTGTTCTGTTAAATAATAGAAACCCCTAACTTTATAAAAATCTCCCTAGACTTTTCTTCTGAGCTATCATTTGGTTATGTTCAACCACAAAATACAATGGACATGCCATAGGAACTTTTCTGAGGCCTTTAAAGTAAGAAACAAAGGAGACAACACCTGGCAATGTACGATTCAATCAGGAAATCAAGGGTTCATGAGTGCTTCTCAAACTTTTCTACACTTGATAAAAATAACAATAAATGCAAACACATATAGTGTTTATTACGTGCCAATGATTGTTCTCAGCACATTACAGGTGTGAACTCATATAAGCCTTACACCAATTCTAGGTAAAGTATAATTTCTTAACACTTCCTTTAGATTTATAATTTTTGTTATCTAAATCAATGGCTCTTATATTTTAGATTTGAATATAATTTAAAATTAAAAAGAATGGGAAACAGTCACAGGTTATTTTTTGCCAAGCAAGGTCATAAGAAGCTACATACCACCATCAGTACAATTACTATCTACGGCCATTACCTTTTCATTAAGAAAACAGATGGTTTACCATCAAAACAAGCCAAACTCAGAGTAAAGGGCACTTCTTTACTGAAAAAAATAGTCCTTTATGAAAAGCTTATTTTATTCCTTATTTTTTCAGATTTTAACATGCTTTATTGATCATCGAAGTCAATCTGTGATTTTACCGTGAAAAATAAATCAGAAATTTTGATAGGTCCAACTAGTTGAGGGTAAAACAGTCAATCTTTTTGTTAATATCACTGAAAACAGAGAACAGTCAAATTTCCCTAGTTTTGTGTGAATAAATTAATTGGCTGCGTGAATTCTTTACTTTTTAATTATGAATTTTTTTTTGCCTAATGACTGAAAGCAGTGAATAAAGTGTAAATGGTAATAGAAAAAAAAAATGAAGCAGGAAATTCACACACAAAAATGAAATTCACACCTATGCTCATTTGCCTGTAAAACTGTCAAATAAATGTGTTTGCATCCTGAGCGATGAGTTTGTTTTCCTCGTGCTCTTCTTTAGTTACATGGCTTCTTACATCTGTGAGTTGGCACTTGCTTCTCTAACGTCCTCTACTTTGCCTTTAATATCACCCTACCTGTGGGTTACTAAGCATCATATTTCAAGGTCAAGAAATTTGGTGTCTGTTTGTAGAGCATACAAAGCATAACTCAACTTTTTTTTTCAGTGGTTTAACTTTGAAGCTATTTTAATTTGTTACTTAGATGCCACTTACTAATTTTTTCATTAATTACTTCTTCAGCTCTTTAGTTGGTCTATAACAGTGATATGTTGGTTATTCTTGTGGATGACTAATAAAATGAATCAAAATGTACCCTGTTGGTTGAACAGAGAGTTGGATGATAATTCAACTCTACATAGAGACAAATGATCACTGAGAGTAATCTAAGTGCTAGATTAATGTTTTATTGATTTGTGAAAAGGAACGAAAATGTGGTCATGTTCTTTGCTTTCAAAGAGGATATTACTTTTGGAATGGTTACTTTGATTACATTAACACCTTAATCAAAGTAAGCAGAAAAAGACTCATGATTACATGGTGATCAACTAGCAAAATGTTACTTAAAAATATCTGACACAATAATGTGAGTGCGACGGTGGAAATATGAGTTAGGAAAAGTTGATTTGCTTGGTGATTCATAGAGAGAGTTCATGGAGGAAACGACCCTGGTAAAAAGAGTTTTCTACTGCATGGTAATGTATTTGATCTCAGCTATCTCATTTCATTTGAAAAATTAGTTTAAAATAATTTGTAATGTAACATATTGTAGTGGGTTGAATTGTGGTCCCCCCAAAGATATGCCCTAATCCTAACCCCCAGTACCTGTGATTGTGAATTTATTTGGAAAAAGGGTCTTCACAGATCAAATTAAATTAAGAGTTCTGAAGAGAGAGTAAAAAAGTAGGAGGAACTATGAAATGGACAAGGCCAGTACCTCGAATATTGTGAAGAGAAGCTAATATAAGGAAAGATGGGTCAAGCAGGAGGCCAATTCTGTATAATTCTGATATAATAATAAAGAAAATATGGTTTGGACATTTAATAAATAAGTAGATAAAATGTCCCAAGATGAGAGCATCCCGAATCACCAAGGTGGGTGCTAAGTCCAATGAAACGTGTCTTTATGAGAGACAGAGGGGATAAAGCCGTGGGAAGATGGAGGCAGAGATTGGAGCGTTGTGTCCACAAGCTAGGAAATGCCAGGGATTCCTGCAGCAACCAGAAACTAGGAGAGAGTCACGAATGGATTCTCTCTCAGAACCTCAAGCAGCAACCGATCCTGCCAACACTGATTTTGGATTTCTGGTCTCCAGAACTGTGAGAGGATAAATTTCTTTCGTTCTTTTTTTTAAGCCATCAAGTGTGGTGATTAGTTACAACAGCTCTGGTAAACTAATACACTTATGCAAAGACTAAAATGTCAGAAGATTGTAAAACTAAAACAGACACTAGTTACAGCATATTGATTCGACAGGAATTAAGTAGAGGATTAACTCTAAATTATGTCTCATCCCTACTTTTATTTCATGTCTATATTAACAAGCTTAAATAAAATTAATTGAATTTGCAACAGCTCTTGATTTCTTGTTATGTTCCAACACCATTGAAGATAGAGGAATTATATAAATGGGTATAGTGAAGTCAAAATTTACAAGCAGAAACTGATTGAAAATGAAAATTAATTTGGAATCCAACCATTTAAAATATCTAGGGAAAATACTTCCTGTAACATAAATATTTAGGGAGAAAGTCACTTGGGAAACTTTTGAATGCTTAAGCAAAACTTGAAAGGTGTTAACCAAATGATGTTAATTGCTGTGAGATTAAATAGCAAACAGCAGAACAAGAATCTTTATGCATGAAGTCTTTCTACTTTTCAATCAATTATTGTTTGTATAATTACTTAGCAATTTTGTTATCTATGCAATAGTTATTTAAAATCAAGTCAAAAGAATGCCACCATATTTTTGGGAAATTTTTTTATGCCCTAAGTTAGGCTGACTCCTAGATAAATGCTCTATATTTATCCAGTTAAACTTGCCAAACATCTATTTAAAAGAGCAACTAACTGACATAATTTTGGTCAGATACTTAATCCTCTTAAAATGTATTTTAGAAAAGAATTAAGTAGCATTTTTTTTTAAAAAAGATTTCTACTCAGATTTGTACAGAATCTGGATGGTTACTGTTATTGCCAACTATTATGAGAATAAATGTTTGTGTCCAAATGCCAGAATTTTGAATTCATCATAAACTTCACAGAAGATAGAGTTCTCATTAAACAAACAAAATGTGGCATCAAGCCAAGGGGATGAAGAGAATTGAAATCTCACTTTGGATAAATGTCTAATTAATCATTGTTGACTAATTAATTCAACTCTTTTATTCCTAGTCTAAGCTCTTCTTACTTGGTATTAAAATATATAACAAATGGAGTTTCAAGAATATATTTTGAAAGATGCTGTGTCAAAGTAAAGGTTATCTCCTGATGAGATTTTTAATTAATTAGAGAAAAGTTCAATAGAGGTTTAATATGAAAAAAGCTTCACTGTTACAACTTGTTCTGATGCGCTACAGAGTAAAGTAAGTTTGTAAGGCAGTATGGAATATGTTTTAGTAGCTGAAGTTTCTCTTTATCAGAACATATTAAGCTTATTTTGTGTTTTGTAAAATTTCTATTGCAGTAGGTATGTAGGGAAAGCACCGGAAAGATATGTATTAGTGGTAGATTAGTTTTAGATTCGATTCCTCCCCCTACAACCTAAAACACTGAATGAGCTAATCAATGGAAAGCACGTCATCTACTAAACAAAGCAGATGGGCACTCAATAAGTGCTATTTATTATTATATTTACAATTTTATTTTTTATTTATTCATCTTTACTAGACATTTTAGAATGTCTCTCTCATCTTATTTTTTAAGAAGAGTAGCCCTGAGCTAACATCTGCTGCCAATCCTCCTCTTTTTTTCTGAAGAAGACCAGCCCTAAGCTAACATCCGTGCCCATCTTCCTCTACTTTATATGTGGGACGCCTGCCACAGCATGGCTTGCCAAGCGGTGCCATGTCCGCACCTGGGATCCGAACCAGTGAACCCCCGGCTGCTGAAGCGGAACGTGCGGACTTAACCACTGAGCCACGGGGCTTGCCCCTTGTTCTCTCATTTTAAAATCTGAAAAAAAATTGAAAATATTAGTGGATTTTAATAAACCTTTTGATTATTGAAAATGTGTCTCTTTTTACTCTATTTACTAATTAAAGAACTGACAGGGATTAGAGTTCACATATGTTCTTACACGATAGGATACATAGCTGGCTATTGCTGATATTTTCCTGAGTGGTGTCAACATCAGGGCAAGGATATTTATAAATACCTTTGCGTTAACTTTCCTGCCTCTCCAACTCCATTAACCTTCACCTTTGTGCCATTTCAACAACCCAGCCCCTTGAACACACACTGGATTTTGTTATCTTTTAGAAATGCTATTTTTCTAAAATTGTTAGAAATATTGTGTTTTCTTTGCCTACCACTTGCACAACTATCTCCGCAATTAACTGAATCTTTCATCATGGAAACTCTCAAAGCCTTGATCATCTTATTTATTTGTTTGTTTGTTTATTTGTTATAATTATTTTTACTAATTTGTTGGGCCTTTCTTGTCTTCACTTCCTTCTCATTTTAAAGCATATCTTATGGTCAATATGAGCCAACAGTGTTTTGACTACAATCAATAGAAAAACAGCTAAGTCTGATTAAAGCAGAAAAAGTGAAATAATAACCGTAGGAAGGGCAGGGGTGTAGCTGGTCCTCATGGAACACTGGAAATGGGTGATTTATTCAATAACTGGTACTAAAACAATTGGCTAAGCAGGGAGGAAAAAAACTAAAATATTTAATTTAATTTATATTTATTTTTACAAAAAAATAAATTGAGGATCTATTTAGAAAAGCAAATTTATAACTCTAAAAAAAAAGGAAAATCTTTTTATAAACTTGGGATAAGGAATAGTTTATTAAACAAAGGACAAAGGGAAAATATTTAATGTATTTTACAACCTTAAATTTTATATTTATATATATATTTATACCACAGAAAACAGCATAAAGTTCAGAGCAAGCTGCAGATTAAACATTTGTAATGCATACAACTGACAGAAGGCTGACAATCAGAGTAGGAAAATAATTTCTAAAAATCAATAAGAGAAAACACACAGTGGAAAATTGGCTAAAGACTATTGTATCATCCGGGATTCAGCAGGCATCCTATGATACATTCAAAAGGGGATTTGACGAGAGTTTGATACAAGGACTCTTTACAAAGATCAGGACAGGATTTAGGAAACCAACTAGGGATAGACCAATTCTGTGAGGCCAGGAAAAGAAGAAAGAAAAATGAAGGGGTAAGAGAAGAGAGAAGTTACCAGAACACAAAAGGGATAAGAGGGTTGCATGACAGGAGCTGCAGCCTCTGGTGGAGGAACACAACAAACCCATGGCAATGAGCAGCGAGATCCCAGTGGATAAATATCCAGTATCATTCCTGACCTACTCTCTGGATTTTCTGCTAATGTCTCCCTTTGGGCAAAGCCAACTGGAAGCCAAAGGGATGGGAACTAGCACCCAACTTACACAATTAAATCTCCAATTAAAGGTGGCCAAATCTAAGCTTCCAACAGTCTAAAATTTTGCTCAGATGGGTGATGAGAGATGTTCTGTTACAAATAGGTTTTAACTCAAAGAGACTGATTTGAGGATATGTTGTTAATAGAGTGTCAGATTGTTTGCCAATTAAAATATCCATGAATGAGGTTAAAACTCCATTAGCCCATACAGAGGGCCTCTAATTTGAGCAATACCATAGGCCCTTTGCACCAGTAGTTTGTTTGGTGATGGGCAAGTCGGCAAGATCTTCGAATAGTAGGGTATTTGCCAAACTGGGTGAAAGAGAGAGAGAGAGAAAGGACATATCATAAGCTAGTTAGAACGAGGAATGAAAGGCCATAGAGCGCTAATAAAGACAGACATATGCTCTCATTGACATAGGACACATTTAAGAGGTAATAGAAAATGTGTACGCCGTTGTAGGCTTTATGAATTTGGTTCATGAAACAAAAAGGCTATTCTGGAGATCCCAACATTACATATTTTATATTTATAAGCCATATCTAGTCTTGCTGCAAATAATACTGTCAACTGTGGATCAATTAGTAAAACTGTTGGATGCGCTGCCGATACCGTACTGCCATATTATCACTGTGATGTATGATCTAACATTTTTTCCTACTCATCAAAGTAGGATCTATTAGGTACGTTACACATAGCATTTTGATGCCTGAGAATCTTTCTGAACTTATGGGACTCTGAATGACCTAGACCACTGCCAACCCCTGAGATAATCAAAAGGTGATGAAGATTGAGCTATGTGTGGAACCATTGAATTTCAGAAGGGAACAACAGTAAAACTGTCTCGTTGGACAGGCAGTAGCAATGGCCATTGCCTAGAGAAAGCTGCTTTATGGCGGAGGTAGACACACAGCTTCCTAGTTACCTAATTGCTTTGCATTGCTGAGAATAGTGCACTTAAAACAAGTAGAAGAGACACTATCATCTTACCACAAAAGACTTCCATAAAATCTTCTTTTTAATTAAATCTTTAGCATGATACTATATAGAGATAACTTCTGTAGCTGATTAATTTCATGCTTTTTAGGGGGAGAGGAGCATTTTCTTTGAATAGTGGTAATCATGCAAAAATATTATCTGTGCCTGAGACTTTTTAAAAATTACTTAGAGTGCTATCAGTTTTGTGTGACACAGAGAGAAACAAAGCCAGAAATTTGCTTCAAAAACAAACAAGAACAAAGCTTTTTTTTTCCTGTAACAGGCATAAAATGAGCCAGAATAAGCATAAAACTGGCCAACTGGTCTAAGTAGAGAGCTTCTCCAGGATATAGTAAAATCAGATTAGAGCAAGTAACTCTCACCTGCAGGATTTGCAGAAGATACCAGTGGGGATTTCATCTGTTTTGAGAGAGAAAGGGTAGACCCCACCCCAGGGTTTTGTATGAGAAGCTAGGAAAGTTTTTTAACTTCTCTTTAAAGTTGGAAGTGCAATAAAAGAAGAAAAATTAACATAGATACTAGTTAGTGATGATATTAGTGTTGATACTAGTTGTGATGAGCCTAGTGGGTAATAGTATCCCTTATTAACCACGATCTCTGCCATGCGTGTTACAGATATAAAGTGTTTCAACTATTGTCCTTATTATAGAATCTTAAGATTGGATAAGGCCTTAGAGGATCATCAAGAAGTTGGTGTTTGAATCCTTTCTATAAATTCCTGACAAGCATAGCCCATCTTTGCTAGAATACCTACTGTGCAAGGGCGTTTATTTATGACCTTCTAGGACCACCCACTCTCACCTAGGGATAGGTTTGATTTTAGACGCTTTCTCTTGAGTGTCTGTCTTCTCGTGGCTCCTACCTAGTATCCTTGCTGTGATTTATGTGAACCATAATAAAAATGTCTACTCCGCCTTCCACTGGCTAGCCTGTCCATATTTAAGGCATCATGGTGTTTGAGACTTTTTTCATCTTGGGCTGAGTCTTTTGTACCACATGAGAAATGAAACTTATGGGCAGGGCTGGCCTTAAACAAAATTGTTTATCAGGTAGTATTTATCTTTACTAACATCTTTCTAGGGTGTTCACACTGGTACATCTTCTTGGTCCCAATGATTGCCATGTCCCACCTAAGTTACAGACGTATTGCCACTAAGTTACCAACATCTCCATCCATCCCAGCACTCACTGAGCAGTTGAGACTATATCATTCTTTTGATACTAGCTATCCCACCATTAATTATTATTATTTATTTTATAAGTGTGTTTGTGTTTCTCTTCTATATTGAAAGGTCTTAAGAGTGGGGAAAAATTGTGTATTTTTTCTATCATCATCGACAATCATCTTTATCACTGTAAATAGCTAATGTATTACATGCTTGTTGTGTGACAGACAATGTTCTAAGGCTTTGCATTACATGTATTAACATTTCAAAATATCCTCATGAAATAGGTGCCATTATTAGTCCCATTTTACATATGAAGGCACTGAGGCACAGAGAGGTCAAGCAGTTTCCTCAAGATTACAGACGTAATAAGTGTTGGAACCATTGTTTGAACCTGGGCAGTCTGGCTTCAGTGCTCACTCTCATAACCACTATATTACAGTGCCATCTACAATCTAACATAGGAACTTTCACTGCCTCTCAGCATACTTTCCTTGGATGAGTTCATCTGTGCCCCTGTTTTTAACATCATTTAGATACCAGGTCTACTATCTTCTGTGCTTCATATCTTTATTTTACACTGCAAAGTGTGCAACTCCATGTGGAAGCACTATGACTATGTCAAATGCAAACTATCCCCAAATAAATTCATCATCTTCCCCTCAAAACCCTGCCTTTTCTTTGTCCCCTCTTTCTTCAGATGAGATCATCATATATGAATTTGCCCAAGCTAGAGATGCAGGCTTCCTCGTGGATTCCTCCTGTTCCCATGCTCGACCACCTCCACTGAATCTCAAAGTCCTAGAAATTCTACTTCAGTGTTTCTCTAATGGGACCTCTCCTCTCCAGTTTCATTGTGATTATCTTAGTTCAGCTTTTCATAATTTTTCATTTGAACTATTGCAGATCTAGCCTCAGAAAAGTCCTCTCCTCAAATGTTGCTCCCTTCCGATGGATCTGCCACAGCACAGCCAGAGAGCTTTATAAAACATAATAGTGAGTCTGTCATGTACCTGGTTAAAATGCTTAAATATCTTCCCACCTCTTTCAGGACAAAAGAGACTCTAGCAAGTCAAACAAAACCCTTCATAACCCAGCTTTGCTCACCTTTCCAGCCTTACATATGGTCACAGGTTCTTAAGCAATCTGCTGTGTGCTGTTTTCTGTGCCAGGGTGACCTGCCACTCATGGTCTCTCCTTGACCAACTCTTATCTGTTTTTGGAAGATTAGCTCAAATGTCACCTTCTCTTGGAATTTTTCCCTACAGCCACCGACACACCAATATCTGATTAATCTTCTCATCACTGCATCGATGGTTTTCTATGTGATTTCAGCAGGATGGCAATGGTTGATTTTTACTTTTTCAAGTCTATTTTCCTGATAGCCTGTGAGTTCCTTGAGGGCAGTTGTTGTGCTTGCTATTGTTGTAGTCGCAATGCGTGGGAAGTTACAGACCTACAGCAAAAGTTAGTTGGATAAATGTTGATAATGCCTCCAAGTCTATTAACAGAAATGGGAGGGCCTAAGGCCAGGATGGGAAAAGGTCTCATCTCTGTGCTAGCTCTCACTGCTCGAGGGGCTCCTGGGAACACGGCGTTGACGTGGATGCTGAAGCAGCGGTTAGCGTCAGTGGAAGTGTGTTGGAATTTATTACTGATATTATCAGGGGCCTGGTAGGGGAAAGGGAGAGGTGGATTTGACTACCTTGATACTGTTCTGATGATATTTTTCATTAGGATTTGCCTTCAGATAGGAAATCCTCAAAGATTATTAAGATGTTGATGCTCCTTGAAGTTAATTTTTAAAAATAATGAAATCTTTGGAACTTATTCCAGGGGCTGGAAACTTGCCTTTGGCCTTAAAATTATGCCACTTCTTCAAAAAATGGGAAGGAGTAGAGTACGGTGGTTAAGTTCCAGAGTGGGGGCTCAGGCAGTGCTAGTTTGAAGCTCTGTTCTACCACTTATTACTTGCTTGACCTTGGGCAAGCAACTTAACCCCTCCTGGCCTCAGTTTCATCATCTAGGAAATGGGAGTAATCATGCTGATACCTACTATCATTATAATTCTAACACACCTCTACAAGAATAATTTTAGGGCTGGTCCCGTGGCCCAGTGGTTAAGTTCGCACACGCTCTGTTTGGGAGGCCCGGGGTTTGCTGGTTCGCATCCTGGGTGTGGTCCTGGCACTGCTCATCAAGCCATGCTGAGGTGGCGTCCCACATAGCACAACCAGAGGGGCCAACAACTAGAATATGCAACTATGTCCTGGGGGGCTTTGAGGAGAAGAAGAAGAAGAAAAAAACAAAAGAAGATTCACATCAGATGTTATCTCAGGTGCCAATCTTTAAAAAAAAAAAGAATAGTTTTATACAAATATGTCCTATTTAGAGACTTACGCCAAATCCAGAGCATTCTAGGTTAAATCCAATTACATGTACCATTGGTAAGTATACTTGGCTCACATACTGTAGGACTTCACCCAATGTGCCGTTATGCAACGCAGAACGTAAGTGCTTCACAGTGGAGCTAAGTAATTCCAAGCAGGTCAGTTTACATTGTGAAATGTGTAATGTAGGCAGACGATGGTAAGAAAGGACCATTGAGTTCCTTCTGAATGCTGGGCACTGTTCAGATCCTTTCTACTTCTGCTGAAATAATATGTGCAAAAGTCTCAGTAAGGTGTTTGACACATTGACACATACATATGCCACTAAGAGCATTATTTATAATCTTCACCAAAACTAAACAGAGAAGGTGGATTTATTTGATACTGAGATATATGTTAAACTCCTCTCTATAGTCAGCAAAGACACAGTCGATGTCTTCTATTTACTGAGCACTTTGTATGTGGCTGACACTGATTCTAACTTCAGTAATCTCTAGATCGTATCTTTCCCCAGGTAACCCTGATGAGACCATGTGACAATTCCAGACATTGGTGAATGATCACAATGCTCTGGTTAAATTGAATATAATGATGTGTGTTACTAAGAAGAGGTAAGGATACGAATGATTTTTCCAAGGAGGAACCTGAGGGTATAAGCTTGTTGTCATGGGAACCTCATCCTGTGGCCACTATACGGATCCGGGGATATAGACTAACACACTGTATACTAGTAGCTCACAAAGAACAGGATTTTGAAGGAGTGTGAAATTACCAGAAGAAATGTATTTCTTACCAACTTAGATACGAGAACAATTTCTTGACTTTTCCTTAGCGAGGGGAAAAGGCAGCTTTAGGGAATCTGGACTGCCCTTTAGAGCCCAGTTTCCACCCAACTGAAAGTTAGGCCTGATAGGGTTTGACCTGAAGAAAAGCAGAACACCTGATCATGCAGACGCGAATGCGGGACGCCTCACAACGCACGTGTTTCAACCAAGCTTCTCAAAACAATAATGAAGTGCGTTGGGCAGCTCTCTTATTTCATTTTAGAGTTGTTAAAAGAATATTGAAGTAAAACCATGGAGATGAGACTCGCTTGTATAAGCAGGGATTACACAGAGATGAGTTATTTAACAGTATCTCCACTTCCAAGCGTCTGAATGTGGGTCTTCATCACTGATCCCAAGTTAAATTTGATTGCCCTGTTATCCTTTATTTTCAAAAACAAAAATCACACCCCTTAGTATGACAGCTGAGGCTGCCCTGGGAATTCAGCGTTTTGCTGAGGAGAAGGAAAGCCTCATAAGTGGACTTGGTAAGGTTTTTTTAAGGAACCACAGACCTTATTTTCTTCTTAGCGCTTGGTGGTTCTGGGACTGGTGGGCCGTGCGGCCGAATGTGCTGCAGCGGCTAATTTAAAGTTCTGAGGGAGTTTAAACCAGCGTGCATTTTTCATCACAGACAGGTTAAAAGGTTTTTCAAGTATCCTGCTTATTCATAGGCACCTGGGATCCGGTAGGATTGCATATCTGCCAGGACCTCGGCAAATATCACTCCCAATTTGGCCCTGTAAAGGACAGCCCCAGAAATTCTTTACACTTGTCCTACCTGGAAATCGACTGCACATTTTATGGCAACTTTGGCTGTGAACTCTTCATTTCAAGGCTCTACATCTTTATTTTAATATGCATTGCTGTTCTTTATTTGTGCACCCAGGGAATACTAAATTCAAGGTAGGCTGTGAACGACGAGGGTCATCGCAGCTCCCTTTAAACTGGCTACTTCGAGAGCTGGAGAGCTCCTGACAAAAATCGCATCCGTGTAGTTTTTGCTACTTTCAGTTCTCTGTAGAGGCCATAGTAGATTGATTCTTACAAAGAAAAATTATGCTTTTGGTGACCTTACTGCCATATATGAATATGCATCCTATAATGTATTGTGTAGTCAGTGCATTGTATTGATATCAATACTGCCCTTTTATTCAGAACGAGAATAGTTTGACACAGAGGCATGTGAAAGAGGAAAAAAAGATGTCAAAACAGAAGGGTTGTTCACACAGCTGCGAGACATTGCTATCCCCTAACGTCTTCTATAAAGCCTGCAGCCTCAGACCTACTGTGGATAAATAATGACATGTTATCAAAACCACACCATCGAGTTAAAATGGTCCATGTCAAACTAATTCTGCCTCACCAGGTATTTCTTCCCATTGATAATACTCTTTTTGAAAATAAAAAAGGGTCCACAAATTCAGATGTGTATATTGTAGGGATGATATACAATTGTACTTCAAGCTGACTGAAAGCAATCTGTCAAAAAACAAAGCTAAATTCTGAGTAATAAAATCCATCAGATGATTGATATCTTGCATTAAAGTGTGAGTTGAAGAAAGCAATTTTGTTTATGGGAAAGTCTTGGCTCGGCACATTTTTCATGTCACATAAAGATGGAAATCTTACCTTATGGCTGTAGATTACTGTTATATTTCAGCTTCTGTAATTGTAAAAGGACACACATCTGTTTTAAAATAAGAACTATTTTCTTCTGATAAAAATGAGCTCATTTTAATATAGTTCTTTCTTCCAATACATATCATATTCTCCTTTGCTTTCATTCCTATGTTAACTCCTTTGTGACTCTTTATTTTAGCAAGATTTAATAAACAAATGCATCTTCTAAGAATTTTCAGAATTTCCAGATTGCTCTGTGTTTGTGGGCACTCTATGCTATTAACAATCAGTTAAAGATATAAAGCATTTTTACTTAACATTTAAGAATATTGTGAATTGAAGAAAACTGGGTCAGCATGTTCTCATTTTTCTGTGTAGGAGAGAAATGAGTGGTGATATTAAAAATTTTGTATAATTTCCGAAGCTTATCACTTTCCAATTTCTTTGTGTTAAGTACTTTTTACATAAAGCTTTCTAAAAATGCACAGTATTTATAGTTGACAAAATGCTAATGTATACATCATTAATCTCCATCTAACCTTTGAAGTATGAATTAATATTGTTACTATTTTTGTCTTCCTCTTTCGTATACCAGGAAACTCAGGCTCAATGAGTTTAAACCATCTGCCCAAAGCTGATCATGTAGAATTTAGCAGACTCCAGTCTTTTGATGTGGTAGAATTCTAAATGATTTTAGCTCACTTGCCTTCTGACTTTTATGGGTAGGCCAACTCTAGCATCGGAGTTAACCTACTTTGACTGAACTAGAGCTAAATTTAATTAAAAAAGTTTTGTTTTTATTTCTTTGGAGGAATGTGTGGCTGTTGAATAAGATAATGGAAATTGGTCTTGCAATGGATGAAGAAGAGACTTTTGTTACCTCTGAAACAGTAAACATCTTTTCAACATAGAGGCAATTAATATTTAATAAATATTGAGCAAAAATAGAAGTATTAATGCCATAGCAGACCTGTGTAAAATTTGTGAAAGTTGAGCGGTATATTCTCTCTTTGGATCATCTTTGTATACCATGTAAAAATTTCTTTCTTAGGAGAAGGACAATAGCTAAATCTGGATTCAGCCCAGTGTTATTCAGGTCTGCATTTCTCTTTCTGGTATCACAACTTCATGTCCTTTTCTACCCTTCTGATTCTCTAGCGGGTAAGCTAGTTCTAAAGTGGAGCCCAATGATTGATTCCTAACTTCTGGTATTCACACTCTTATCTAATTCCCTCCGCTCGAGTGTGAGCTGCCCCTAGTGACTTGCTTCTAATGAATAGAATATAACAAAAATTACAGGTGGCACTTCCGAGATAAGGCTGTAAAAGACTGACTTCTCTCTCTCCCTCTCTCTTGTCCACTCCTCCCTCTTAGGCTGACTTTGGTGAAGCCAGCTGCCATGTTGTGAGCTGCCCTTTGGAGAAAACAGTGTGATGAAGAACTGAGATCCTGCCTACCAGTCCACAGAGAACTAAATCCTGCCAACGACCACCAAGCAAGCCTGGAAGCATAGCCCATGCCAGCTGAATGTTGAGATAGCTGCGGCTTTGGTGAACCCTTGACAGAAGCCTTGTGAGCGAGCCTGAGCTGCGGGACCCAGCTGGTTTGGTTCAGACTCCTGACTCACAGAAATTGTGAGATAATACACGTGTGTTGTTTCAGGCAGCTAAGTTTTGTGGTAATTTGTTGCCCTCCTAGATATTCTACATCGTGTCATCTTACATTATTTTCAAGCAAGCTCTTATCAGTGTCTAAAATGATCTTAATTTATTTGTTGTTTATTATCTCTCCTACTCTGACTAAGATCTAAATCTTCTAAGAGTTTAATCTTATCTTTCTTGTTCATCTTCAGTTGCCCAGTGTCTAGAAGAGCACCCGGCATGAAGTTACTGGTGCTCAGTCATGAATGAATGAATGAATGAATGAATGAATGAATTTACTTAGAGTTTTCTCTCCAGGCCTTTGTAATTGTCTCTCCCTAAAATAGAGAAATGGCTTAGGGCAAAGGCATTTGCTTTTTCTCTTTATCTCTACCTACAGAAGGATAATTTCTCAATTATTTTTTAACCTGCTGCTAATCTTCTTTCTAACAGCTTTTTCACTATTAACTTCTCCATGTCCAAAGGTCTTCATAAACAATATTCCTGTCATTTTCATTTTGCATAAAATTAGGTAAACACAAAAAAGCTGATTTTTTGACATATGGTACATTTTCAAACTTGCTTTTCTCTGGATTCTGAGCTTGCGTTCACTGGTATTTTGCTAGAGCAACATATTGTCTCTATTTTTAAAATCTTTTTATTTTCCACATTGTTTCCTTGTGAGAAGTGTTGGCTTCCTAAGTAAAGATCTTAAAAGTGAAAATAAGAAACACCTTCTCTCTCCCTCTGTCTCTGCCTCTGTCTCCTGTCTCTCTCTCTTATTTGTTTTCCCTAGACTATTGTTAGTTTCATAAGAGGTGGGGAACTTCTGGCTTTTGGACTAAATTTGGCCCTTGGCTTCATTTCATCCAGCCCTCAGAGCAATTTTGCTATTGTCACTGATATAGAAGCTTGTAACATTAAGGACTTCGGTTGTTCTTTCATTTATTGTAAAACTTGTTGGGATTTAAAATTACAGTAATTAAGAAGTTATAAACAATAAGTTCAAGGTTCAAAAAGGATTGGCAGTTGTGGTCTAAAGTTGGAGCAAAACCAACTATCAGCTGTTTTGTTACCCATCTTTCGCCGATCGCGTCAGGAGCTTGATAAGGGAGACATAAACAATCCCGCACGCGTTCGTGTTTGCTAATGATTTCTATTGATGATGATGATATCTTCAAAACCCAAAGCATTCAGCTGCCAGTGAGGTAAAAACAATTAAAGTTACTGTCAATAGTTGCCTAATGTTGTATTATATTTAACCACGTTTGAAATTTAGAGTAATTAACTAAAAATATAACACATGCAGTCCTGTATTAGGGCAAGGTGTGTTTGGCCAGTCAAGGCAGAGCGTGAGAGGGGAAGCGAGGTGGAAGACGGAGACGGCTGATAGAAGGACACGGTCAAAAATTCTTTTAATCATTTTCAATAGGCTAAAGTCCTAACCATCTTCTAATGAGTGAGGAGTTGAAGAATCACTTTATAAAGGAAGAAGACACGGTATGAGAGAAAGTGAAATAATATTTATAGGGCACCTATGATATACTGGATACAGTATTAGGCACTTCATATACTTTATCTTATTTGACACAGCAACCTTAAAAGGTACATTTCCCCGTCCGTGAGAGGATTCAATTCTCTGTCTTCTCCCAGCACAGCCAGAACTGAAGTAAACAACACAACGGTCTCCCCATAACTTCAGCCTCACCCAGGCTCTTAACCAGCTGGGAGTTAGTTTACCTTCCTACTAACCCAAATAATATTTCAAACATTCTGTACTTTCTTTAATCTCTTACTCTTCCCTTCCTACATCACTCTCAGTTGATGATTTTGTATCTTACTTCAGAGTGAAAATAGAAGCTGTCAGACATCGCCTAATTCATTTTCTGGTCCCTCTCGCCACCTCCTAAATTACTGTCATCTACACTTTCCTCCTTCTCTGCTATTAACCTGGGGGACTGCATCTCCTTCTTGATGTGGATTAGATACTCCCTTGTCTTTTCAGAAGCTAAGCAATCAAATACTCCCTCTCTCTCCTTTACCTTCAACATATTCCTCTCAATTGAGCCCTTCTTCTTAGCAATTAAATATGCTACATGTGAGTATCTTTTCAATTTTAAATATATTATAATATTTAAATATATGTAAACATTATACTATATGCTAATTTTATTCATTACAAATCCATAGAAAAATTAATAATTATTTTCCTCTCTTAGGAAAATAATCTTCTCTAGGAAAATAATCATTCCCCTCCTCATATAAGCATGTAATTAGTTTTTTCATCTTAAAACCACCCTCTCTTAGCCCATTTCTGCCTCCAACTCTTGCTCTATTTCTGTCCTCCTTTCATAGCAAAAACTCCTTGAAAGAGTATTGTTTTCTTCTATTTCTAATTTCTTTCTTTCTTTTTCTCTTAGCAAGCTTTTTGCATCAAGGTTACTGATAGACATCATTAAATCCAGTGGTCCCTTCTCAGGTGTGATGTTTCCTGAAATTTCAGCGACATTTGCCATAGTTGATCATTCTTTCCCTTGAGCCACTTTCTTCACTTGGTTTCCAAGATGTTGTCTGGTTGCCCCACTAATTCTCTGGCTTTTCCCTCTCACTGCCCTTTGCTCACTCCTCATCTCCTTGACCTCTAACATGGGATGGCTCAGGGCTTACTACTTGGACTTCTTCTCTTCTCTATTTAAAGTCACTTCCTTGGGATTCTTGCCAAGATTCAAAATTTCATAAGCTGCCAACTCCCAAATGAATACCTTCAGCACAGATCTCTTCCCTGACCTCCAGCCTCACATAGTCACCTGCCTACTTGTCTCCTCAACTTCAATATGTGATATGCATCATAAACTTAACATGTTGGAAACTGAGCCCTTATATGCCTGCCGCTCAGACCCGTGCCTCTCACAGTGTTCTCTAGTGCAGTAAAGGGCAAATTCATTCTTCAATTTCTCAGGACAAATCTTGCAATCATCTTTAATAACTCTTTTCCCCTTCATACTTCATATCTTAGGCTCTACTTTAAAAATATACCCAGGATACAAATTCTTATACCTCCAGTGCATTCTACCCTCATCAAAATCACAATTATTTCTCACCTCAAACTTCTTAGTTGGTCTCCCTATGTCTACCTTCAACCTATTCCCAATCTATGAAGAAGCCAGAGTAAATGTTGTGAAACCCAAGGCAGATCATGCTCAAAATCCTCCAGAAGTTTCCCATTCCATTCTGGGTGAAAGTCCAAGTCCTCACAGTGATCCACAAGACCCTACATTATATGCTCTCATTTCAGATGATCTCTCCGACTTCATCATCGCTAGCTTCTAATCCAGCCGTAAGAGCCCTTTAACTCTTCAGTTCTTCCCGAAACACACCCGCAGGCTTGCAGCTCTGACTTTTCTACTTGATATTACTTCTGCCTGCAGTGGTCTTTGCCCAGATATCTGTTTGGCCTACTACTTTGTTCTTTTCATAACAGAATATATGTTTTTTAACTTATCTTGCTTTTGTCTGTCTCTCCCAATAAAATATAAGCCCTATGTATTAGTTAAAGTAACACTAGATGTTGTAACAAATAAACCTCCAAATTTCAGTAGGCTAACATAATACAGTTTATTTTTGGCTCATATAGATGTTCAGTTATTTTTATGATCAGTGCTTCAAGATAGCATTCTGCCTCACGTAGTCACTCAGTGACCCAGGCTGACAAAAGCCCTGCCATCTTCTAATTTCGTCATCTAAGGTCATTCTGGAGGCCATTCCTGTTTCTTAAAGACCATAGCGCAGAAATGACCAAATTTACTTCCATTACAATTCCAGTGATGATACCCAGTGAGACAGCAACACCTAGATGAACGTGTGTGGGCAAAGTAGGCCCTGATTGGACAGCTACCCTCCAGTGGCAACAAGGGCCTGACTATTTGTTGATCACCTAGCTGTCTATGCCACATTCCATAGGAGCTGTGACTATTGACTATTTTATTTATTCCTATATGCCCAGCATCTACAACAGTTAAATGAATAATTGAAATATAAGCAAACAAGTAAAACAAATAAAGACACCCTGCCCAGGCACTATCCTTTCCCTTCTCCAGCTTATCAAAATGGTAGCCCAGACTTCCCGTTTCCCTCTAACTTTCCAGTCATGCCTCATCTCACTCCAATATGAGTTCCACCAAACCTGAACTTCCTCCTTGTGAATAAATTCACCAGAAAATGTAGCAGAATAATATTTTTGCCTTTTTAAAAAAATTTCTGTGATTCTCTTTTTTATCTTGTGGTGCTCTGTCCATTGAAATAGAAGCAACTATTACTTCAGAGAGAGGGCAGAACACAGCTGAAAGTAAAGAAGTCAATGTTCAGCTTTAACGTTCCAGACAATTTTAAAATCTCACAGGAGTGCCAAAGGTCAGGAAACCTGATTTTCAGTTGCGAGAGTTAGGCACTTGAGAGTGAGAAAAGTTCTCCTTTTTCTCTGAACTTCCAAGGGTGTTTCTACGTAGTGGAAAGCATACTTTGAAATGTGCTCTTGGCATTTTCGTCTAAGCTATAGAGCAGACACAGAATGGCATGGGAATGGTTTCATTTCACTCTGCAAGGAGGTGAAAAATCGTCCCCGCGCTGCAGTGGGAAAGTAGTCTGGGGAGGGGAAGATTTCAGGTTGGGTTTTCCAAGAGCAGAGTCTGGGATAAGAGCTTACATGAGACCTGTTTACCTGGGGAGGTGATCTTCAGGATCGGGAGGAGAAACTGGGGAGAGTGAGACAGGGAGGCTGGGAAAGCCAATATGAGTGTGCTACTGAAGCGCCTGTTGTGAGCAATGGGGAGTTTTTTTCTGGAACCTCTGAGAAATATAGAGACCGCCTTCTAGAACTGTCCCTCCAAGGATGGGAGGCAAAAGCATTTTATTCATTGGCTCCTGTCTCAAACTGGTCAAGACTTCCTCCCAAGAATGTTAAGTTCTTTGTACTTCTGAGCCATCTATGCCATTCAGGCTATCACAGCGTTGGAGAGGGTCCTGTGGAGAGAGTATAAAATGGGGCAGTGTGCTTCGTAGCGGGATCTAGAGGCAGGAAGTGACTTGAAGCCCTTATGGAACTGTCCACTCTAATTATGACTGAAGGGAGGTGAGGCCTTAAAGATATGAACTGGACACCAGAAGTATCTCGTATGGGGAGAATCTAAGGTGGTAAGACAGACACTTAGAATTAGTAAGGAACCCTTTTTTGCTCTTTCCAGGTTTTGAACTAGAAGAAACTGGAATTTGAAGTAGGATGGCCATAATGTACAAACATCACAAATTAGGTATGGCAGGGACTATGGATATCAGCAAGAGCATGCCATGCCTTTCCAAGCAACAAAAACCAGGCAGGACAAGTTATATACTAATTGGCGGCCATCGAAGCTCTGAGAGCTATGCAATGCCTGGACACCCTCCTCGGACATTAGGCTGCCCCAGGTATGAAGAAAGGAAGGAAGGGCACAGGGTAGGGACCCTGAATTTGACCCAATACTTGAGCAAAAAGGTGATTCCAAAAGGGAATTCGCTTAATACCTCCAAAATTTGTTTACCTCCTCTCAAAGAAAAAAGAATCTGTAGAAATAGGAGCTAATGAGTAAGTTAAATTCTATTATGGAGAAATAAACATCTGTACATATTTAATCACTTGACTTACACTTTCAGAACCAAAATCTTAGAGTTCCCTAGAATTCTTTTGTCTCCATCAGCATTAAACTGACTTGGCCACGATTGCACGTAACCAACGAAGCCTAACTAATACAAAACTTGCTTCCAGAGAATGAATGAGCTGACCATTCTGTTCTTTTGGAAATGGGATTTGGTTTTCTGAGACAATGAGATTCCTGTTCCTATTCTGGGAAGGGACCTAATAGCCCATGAAACAAAATAGAACCACAGGGCGAAGCTCTGAGATCCAAGCAGTTGCTGCCGTAGAATAATTTTAAAAAGAGTATGAATTCCTTGGGGCTGGCCTGGTGGCATAGTGGTTAAGTTTGCACACTCCACTTCTGCAGCCCAGGGTTCACTGATTCGGATCCTGGATGCGAACCTACTCCCTGCTTATCAAGCCATGCTGTGGCAGCATCCCATATGTAAAATAGAGGAAGATTGGCACAGATGTTGCTCAGGGTCAATCTTCCTCAAAAAAAAAAAAAAAAAGAAGAGTATGAATTCCAGGGCCACTGTGTATAGTGAGTGCTTCTGAGAGCTTTGGATAACTTAAAGTAAAAAGATAAAATTGCACATCACTAAATTGTCACCTTGTATCAGGAGATGAAATCTAGGGGCTTTCTGACTTTGTTGAAAGACAGTTTTTCACTGTATACCAGAAGTGACTAATTGATTATTGATTCTGAAGATTGATGATTATCATATCAACTGAATTCATCACCTCCTCAGGTCTCTTGTATGAAAGTTAGGGAACTAACCAACAACTGACGGAGATTTGACTATGAGAAAAAACCATCCAGACAAGTTTAGAGGATCTGGATGTGGAACGTGCCACATTGGAAGTCCTCGGAAAGCCCTGTGGGCATGTTGTCTGCTGGAGAAAATCCTCCCCTGCTAACAGGAGGCGGCTAACGAATCCTTTCATGCCCTGTTGTGCCTTGTTAGTAACCAGAATCCAAATCTACATCGCCAGGCGTTGAAGGGCAGAGTCAGAGGAGGGGATTTGAAGAATTTACCAATTTGATTAATCTAAAAATATGAAAAAAATTAAGGGAGTTGGTTTTGAGGGTATAATAAGTAAGGCAGGTGCAACAAAATTGTAATTATCCTTTATTTATTGGTATGGCCATACTCTTTTGAGATTCTGTATTTAAGGGATTAGCCAGAGTGAGAGCTGTGATTCTAATCGTTTCTAGGTTGAATAATAAAAACCCGAATTGAGAGTTGGCTCATGCTAAGAGACATGAATTGGCCAGGACTCCCTAACCATCATGCAGAACAGAGGTTGCAATCTGGCAGCCTGCGGCCTGGATGGGGCCTGTCCACATGTTTTGTCTGGTCCTCATAGTTTTGGCCTGCAAAGTGTTTTTAAAACAGTTGGTTTGTGCTCCAAGAGATCTACTTAAAAACTTTTACTTCCACCCTCTTTTTAAAAGATCTGGCAACACTGAGTTCATATTCCTTCGTGGTGACAGTTTGCTGCTGTCTGCTTATGGTGGGGTGGGTAGCTTCAATTCACTCCAGGCCCTTTGCTCTCTAGAGCAGCCCTGCTCCAGCCCACTGCACTCGTTTTAATTAGATTTTGTGATCCCTGTTGATAAGGAAGGAAAAAAAGGACTCTGAATAATAGAATCTGGATTAAATCTATCCTATATTCTACCTATCCACCCAGAGGGATCTTGAACAGTAGATTGATGAAGGAGCAGAAGAATTGATAGAAAATACTTTTAATGACTCTCTTAGGCCTGGGATACTGTTCAAAGGGCCTACGATTGAAATGGGCTCAGATTCCGGCAAGAATGGAGAGCCTCATGGTGGCAGAGCCCAGGGTACGGCACTACACTAACAGAAGAAGACAGAGAATGTACCTCAGAATGTGACCTTACTTGGCAATAGGGCCATTGCAGATGTAATTCGTGAAGATGAGGTCATGCCGGAATGGAGTGGATCTCTAATCCAATAGGACCAGTATCCTACAAAAAGGGGAAATCTGGACACCGACACACACACAAGGAGAATGCCCTGTGAAGATGAAGGCAGAGATCAGGCCAGTGTAGCAGAAGCCACGATTGCCAGCAAACCCCTAGAAGCTGGAAGAGAGACATGGAACAGATTCTCCTTCACAGCCCAGCCCTCAGAAGGGACCAACCCTGCAGACATCTTGATCTTGAGCTTCTAACCTCCAGAGCTGTGAGATGATAACCAATACAGTTAGTTCCAGTACTTTCTGAGGACAAGAGCTTCAGCTTTTCCTTCTATTCTGTTATCCAATATTCTTGGAATTATTTCCTCTTGGGTGGGGGAGAAGGCTCAAAATAAAATCTATTTCATTTTTTTCAAAGAAAGTAATAGACACAGAAATGTATATCCCACAAAGCAATGAATAGGTCACCGTGGACCTTGTCAGTATGACCTCTACCCCTTACTCATCCTTAAAATGCCAGCTAAAGTGAAGGAAAGGGGAAGAGAAATCCATCCACACACACAAAGTGAGACTAGGTTAGCACTCTGTATTTTTCCTCCATAGAAAGATTTTAATTATAATGACAAGTAATTATTTATGGGGTTATCTGTCAACGTGTATCTCTCTACTAGTTGAAATCTATGACGGCAGGCAAGAATTGTGTTTTATGTCTGCTTAGTAGAGACTGGAACATAGTAGACACTCAATAAATATTTTGGAATGAATTAAATATTAGGTTTATCTTATTCTTTGTGTGTGTGTGTGTGTGTGTGTGTGAGGAAGATTTGCCTTGAGCTAACATCTGTGCCAATCTTCCTCTGCTTTGTATGTGGGACTCCTCCACAGCATGGCTGATGAGTAGAGTAGGTCTGCACCCGGGATCCAAACCTGCAAACTCTGGACCACAAATGTGGAGTGCATGGAACTTTAACCACTCGGCCATGGGGCCAGCCCCAGTCTGTCTTATTCTTAAAGTCAATAATAGTCATTGGGTATAATTAACAATGAAAAGTATCTCATACTTAAACTACAACATTTAGTATCTATTTTAGAGTTCTTAAAATATCTGTCATTGTTGCTTTTGTGATAGAAAGTAATTAATCCTTTCAGAATTTATTTTCAAAAGATTATTTCTCCTCTAATTCTTTGTTCATTTCACGTATGACTGTGACTATACACCAATACCGTATATTTACATATTATCAAGTTCAATTGTCTAAAATTAAATGCAAGCTCCTTTCAGCAATTTAAAAGTAGAAATTAGCACTAATTACTACTTAAAGGAAAAAACTAAAGCATTTTGTTTTCTGATGAAAGATCAATCAAATTTAAATGAATGTATCCACCTCATAACTTATTGTAAAAGCAATTGTCAAAATTACCCTTGCCTTGTCAAAAACATGTCAATGGAAAGTTTAACATAATTGAAGCAATCATTTTCATATATAGCATCAAATGCTATCAAAAGTTGTTCAAATACTTGTTTCACACTAAAAGAAAAAGCAAAAACAGAAAACAAACTTACAAAACAGCTGTCTTTTATATTGATATTTTTACATATATCTTTATCGAAGTGCCCCCCTGACATCACCACTTCAGTGTCTAAGAGGCATTCCAAATATACATCTCTAAATAGAACTCTTGATTTCTTCTGCCTTTCAAAGTTGGTTCCTGTCTTTTTTTGGTCTCAATTCACTCAGTTTCTCAAAACAAAAATCTAGAAGTCAGTCTTGTCACCACAATTTCTTTGATTTCCACATCCAAATTAATAGCAAGTCTTGTTGATTTTAGCTTCAAAATGTGTATTTAATATGAATACTTCTCTCCATCTCCTTTGCCATAACCTAAGCCTATGCCATTATTTTGTGGGGCCACTTCAACAGTGCCCCAGGTGGTCTTCCTGCTGCATCCTTTCCCCTTAAAATCCATTCTCTGTGCCATAGATCATTTCACCATCAATGGCTTCCCACTGTATTTAGGTTAAAATATAAACCATTTGCCACAGTCTTTGTATCAGCTGGGTCCTTGTAGAGATGGAGTTTGGAATGCTAACTCCTAACTCCTAATGTTTTTGGGGAGAAATACCTTTGAAAGCAAAAGGGAGAGAGCAGAATTTGGAAGAGAGAGCCACCAAAGGGCAATTCAGATCTAAAAATGTCTCTGCACCCCCAACAGCTTGCTGTGGAGCAAAAGTCGCTCATAAAGGGGTCCTGCATTGAGTGAGTGGACCTGGATATGGCCAGGGCTTGTACGAGAGGCTTGCTGGGTCACCTGCTGATGCCCCTCAAGGAAAGCATGCAGTTAGCTTAAACACTCTGGTGGATCTGATGGTGCCAACAATTGGAAGCTGTTAGTAACCACACTCCTTGCAACCAGGCAGTGAGGTAGTGAGTTTCTGTGCCTGCTCGGTCTTCGAGGCCCTAGGTCCTCATTCAAATCTTCAAATTCTTCTCTTGGCACTCTTCCTTGCAGCCACTGCTCTCTAATTTTCTTGTGCACACCTAGTCCTTTCCTGCTTCAGAATCTTTGAACATTCTATTTCTTCTGGAGTATTTTTGATATGTATTAACTCATTTAATTCTAAAAACAAACCTATCAGGTGAGTGTTATGATTAGCAGCATTTTACAGATGAGAAAACTGACGTGCAAAGAGGTTAAGTAACATCCCCTGTGTTCCACATCCAGTAAATTGTAGAGCAGGGTTTCTAACCCAAGACCATGGCTCCAGAAGCCTTGCTGTTAACGAGTATACTCTCCTGTCTTTATAGATATTCTCATGGCTCAGGTCTCCGCTTAATGATCACTTTCTCAAGGAAGCATTCACTGACTACCTGAACTTTGGTAATACCCAAACCCATCCGGTTACTATTTGTAATCCCTACTATATTTCCATAGACTTAATCACAATATAAAATTATTTTTTTGTGATATCTTTGACATTTATTTTGTCTTACCATACAAGAATGCAGACTCCTTGAGGTCAACGACCATGTCAGTCTTCAGTTCACCATGCTCTCCGTTGTAGCCGTAATAAAGCTTGACTATCACAGAACTGCTGTAAATGTTTCATTTAAAAAAGGTAAATGAGGGGCCGGCCCCATGACCAAGTGGTTAAGTTAGTGCGTTCTGCTTCGGTGGCCCAGGGTTTCGCTGGTTCGGATCCTGGGCACTGACATGGCGCGCTCATCAGGCCACGCTGAAGTGGCGTCCCACATGCCGCAACTAGAAGGACCCACAACTAAAGTATACAACTGTGTACTGGGGTGGTTTGGGGAGAAAAAGCAGAAAGAAAAAAAAAAGAAGATTGGCAACAGTTGTTAGCTCAGGTGCCAATCTTTAAAAAATAAATAAATAAATGAGTTACGAAAGCTTTTATTCTCTAGAAAAAGGAACAATATTAGGCTGTATTCATCTTAGAAATCAATTTAGCTATAATATTGAATAAGTAGATACTGAAATCTGTTATATTTCTTTTACTTAAGAAGGGATTCATGTTAATTCACCTCTGAGAAAAAAAGGGAAACCTAAAAATTATTTGGACTTTCAAAGGTAATATACATATAGATCTCTCTCTCTTTCAATCTCTTTCTCTCTATTTATCATCTATCTATCTACACACACATACACATACGCACACACACAGCCTACTAAGGGGCTGCTTCACTAAAATAGGCAGGAAAAATTTAGATCTGCTAGAGAGTAACATATCTTGACATCCCTTGGAGGGGATTGGTACCGTATTTATTTCTCACTAAGCCAATTTGCATTGTAGGAGCCTCTGATTTAAAGTGATGCCAGGTCCATGAGAAAGGACCATGTAATGAGGCTCAGAGGTACACATACCATTGATATCCCCCAAGCCTGTTCTAAAGGAGTGGCTATCAGTGTTTTAGGGGAAAAGGGAAAACTAGACCTTTCAGGGGTTATTAGACTGTGGATCTGAACCAACACTAATCCTTATTGACAACAAACTACATGGTTCACCAGTTAGAATGAAGACCTATAGGTCAGGTGATAAGTGACGTCTTAGACCGAATTCATCCCACAGTGAGTTTAATGCGACCACTGAACCATCTTCGGAATGTAGAATGAGAATTGACACACTAAGTAGCTGGAAGAACTCCAAAGTTAGTTTCCTGATCCATGGAGCCAAGGCCGTGAGGTTTGGAAATGTCAAATAAGCCTCGGGAATGGCTTCTACCCTGTTCCCATCCCCCAAACTTCAAGGTAGGGAATCAATACTGCCTCCCTGGGGGAATTAGGAGTTTGGATGTGCTAACAAAGACTTGAAAGATGCAGGAGGTTTCACTCTCCCGCTGGGTGCAGAACTAGGTAGCTCTTGGGGAATGACTGTGGATTATTACAGTCGGAGATACCAGTCACAGCTGTAGTTCCAGATTGTGTTCTTTGTTGGAGGAAATAAAAACATTTCCTGTACCTAATATGCAGCTATTGCCAATTCAACCTTATCACTGAAGACATCCAGAAGCAGTGCACTTTCTCACGGCAGAGACGGCAGAACATCTTTATTGGTTTCCCCTAAAGCTATGCTAATTTTCCTTCTCTCTGTCATAGCTTTTTCCTTTAAACTTCCTAGAGTATTCACACCCATGTTAGTATCGTAAACAAAATGTATTTGCTCTTTCCTTACTGTAGTTATCTCTATAAAAACATTGATATTCATGCAAGCATCTTAAAATGACTCACATCTTCTAAAATTTTATATTTCCTAAATGAATTGGAATAGCTATGTCTGGTTACTAATTAAAATATTAATTATAATTTACAAACGCATAATATGAATTATTAGGAATCTTGGCAAAAAAAAAAAAAAATATACCAGAGAGGATTTTGGGAAAATGTGGTAGCAGTGGCAACATCCATTTGGGATCTTCTCGAATCCTTCCGTAAAAACTGACAGCTCAACCGGAAAGCAAAACCTAAAACCTGTGGATAGTATTTTCAACCAAACCACATAACCCCTCAAGTCCCAAACTGCAGGTGAGTTGGAACAAAGTGCCAACAGCTGCCAGACATGCCTGTCATCACTATCCGTGCAAGGGAAAGCGGAGGGACGAAACTGTTTTTATTGGCCTGAGGGTGTTGGTTTGTTCTGCCTCTGTTTTTTGTGTCTCATTTCTTCTTTTCCTAGGCTGGGTTTTCGTGTGCGTGTACAATTAGGAGGAAGAGAGCTGAGGGCTGCAATGGGGTGGGAGCAGCTCAACACCTACTTGATCGGCGACACCATTTCTAGGCTAATGGTGGCCGAGGCCCACCCCTCGGGTTGAGGTGGATGGAGCTGAGGTGCCAACACTAAATTACATCAGGAGCTTTCTTGCCGGCAAAATGAACCCTGTGGGCTCACGGGGCTCCATCTAGGCCGTGGGGAGCAGAGGGAAGAGATGGAAACAAAAGTGCCCTGGGTCTGGTGTTAGGCTGGCGGCCCCAGATGTGCCTCTGTGTGGTATGTAGTTTTTCTGGGGAGTCTGGGGCCCCCACTCAGAGCAGGAAAACTCCAACACAGCCAGCTTGAAAGTGTAGTGGGGAAGCTTTAGGATAGCAGCTGCAACTGGGAGTGGTGTTACCCTCTTGAAGGTGAGTGAGTGTCAGGGGTTGTGGTCTGAGCTGAAGCATAGCTCCAGGAACTTTTGAAACTCATACTCCAGGACTCTGTCAAGACAGGGCTCCACCTGGTGAGAAATACTGACAGTGGAATGCACATCAACAGAGACAGAAGTACAAAAGGAAATATAATTAGGAGTTGGGGGGGGAAGGGAGTCAGAGAATCTCAGAAAACCAGATGCCCTATCTTTAACATTACGCAAAAACAAGAGAAGAATGGGCTTTATGAAGTTAGAAAAGATATCTGAACCAAGTCTCCTAAAAGTGTAGAAAAATGAAACTCACGCAGAACTGAGGTCTAGAAAATCATCAAATCTCATATAAAGTTGCCATGGGAAAAAATGAGTATAAAGAGAAAAGAATATTCTTACAGGGATTAAATTCTGTCAGAAGGACATACTCAAAAAACACATCAAAACTTACTTAAAAATAAGCCAAAAAACATTAAGAAAATGATTAAAAACATTGAATAACAGCATAAATCAGAATTAGAAAGCTGCAAAAAGAGGAAAAAGAATTCAAGTAAAATTAGAAACAAGAGAAGAAACATTTTAGAAACGAAAACTAAACTAGAAGAAATATAAGAAGAAACACATATTGAAGACAGATGTGGTAGATGAATATTGCCCCTGCCGGCCCTCCCTGCCAACACCATCCCCCCCGCCCCAAAAAAGCTATCAGGTTCTAGTCTCTGGAACCTGTCAATGTTACCTCATGTGGAAACAGGGTCTTTGTGAGTGTGATTAAGTTAAGGGTCTTGGGATGGGGAGATTATCCAAGATGATCAGGGTGGGTCCTAAATTCAATCACATGCGTCCTTCTAAGAGGGAGCTGCAGAAGACTGGGTCATACTAAAAGGGAAGGCAACATGGAGAAGATGAGGTAGAGATTGGTGTGACGTGGACACAAGCCAAGGAACGCTGGCAGCCTCCAGAAGCTGGAAGATGCAAGGAAAGGTTCTCCCGTAGAGCCTCCAGAGGGACGATGGCCCTGCTGACACCTTGATTTTGGCCCAGTGATACCGATTTTGGACTTCTGGGCTTCAAAATTGTGAGAGAATAAATTTCTGTTGTTTGTAGTGGCAAGTTTGTGGTAATTTGTTATAGCAGCCATAGAGACAATGACAACAGATGACGAATGCAACCTGTGGGAATAGGAGCCCCTGAAGAAGACCAGAGTGAGGAGAATGGAACAAATACTAAAAGCTGTAATTCAAGAAAACCCTACTGAAGTTAAAAGAATAGTACGTGTTAGGGGAGCACATCATGCACCTGAGACTGTTGGCCTAGAATGACTAACACAAGGACATGTTCTAGTAAATTTACTGGATTTTTAAGAAAAGAAAAAGAAATCATCTGGGTATCTGTCTAGAAAATGTACATGTGACTTAGAAGAGACATAAAATTGAATCATCATCAGTGTTTCTGACAGCAATTTTTTTATGCCAAAGAAAATATAGTAACATATTGAAGATATTTACGGAAAGAATATGTGAGCCAAGGATTTATGTGTGGAAAAACCGGCTCTCCAGTAAAAAGGAGGCACACACGCTTATCAATATTCAAGAAATCATGGAGTATTATTCCCAGGGGTATGTCTAAGGAGTCTACTAAAAAATGGATTTCAGAGTATCAAAATGAGTTGAGACATTGACATAGGACTGGAGGTGACCATAAAATTTATGATTCTTAGTGGAACTAAGATTAAACGAGAATGTAAGGAGAAGGATCTTATGTAATATGTAGCGGATGTATGATCTGACAATATAAACATAACCGTAAAAATGGAGAAGAATGCAAATGGCATATGCAAAAAATCATAACTACTTTAATTATTTACACTAGTGGTGGTACTGTTAATACTATTTCTGACACATTTGCATTTTTCGTATAGGATGAAACAAAAAAGTAATTATGAGATATTCTAACTCCATCGTCTGTGCTCTTGAGAATCATGATCCTCAGTATGGAAGAAAATGGACATAGAGTAATGTAGATGAATTTGTGGCAAGAACCCTATAGTTCTGCATTTGAACTGGAAATATTATTAACTCATGAGGTATTTTACCTATCGGCGTTTAGCTGTATTCATTTATATCCCATTCTGTCCAGTGAAAAGAAGACACTGACCAAACCAGTAGCAATGAGCATGCCGTGTACGCAGATTGCCAACTTGAAATATTGCCTCCCATTATGAGGGGCCAGCGCTTCTTGGATAGATGGCTGATTTTAAGGCAGGTAACGTAGCAGATAAACCTGGAACATCTTGACGTATTAGGCATCAAGGAAGCTATCAAAACCCCTATGGTCATATCAGAAAGACTTAGGAGCTAGCTTAAAGAGTCTCCCGCTAGCTGAAGATTGAGCAACTTGAGGTTAAAAAAAGATAAGAACTAGATTGGATTGAAACTGACAAAGCTTTTTCATCTCTGAGTTTACAATGATATTTTTAAAAACCACAATTGGTCACATTTTGAAAATGAGAGGGAACAAATTCATTATCTTGAAAATAGGTTAGATAAAAGAAAGAACTGAACATTTATCTTGCTTTTTCTGTAAGAACCATTCCACTATGTAACCACATAGAAGGAAAGCAGCTTTTCTATTTTTTTTTAAAGGTTGGCACCTGAGCTAACATCTGCTACCAATCTTATTTCTTTTTCTTCTTCTCCCCGAAGCCCCCCAGTACATAGTTGTGTCTTCTAGTTGTGGGTCCTTCTAGTTGTGGCACGCGGGATGCCACCTGAGCATGGCTTGATGAGCAATGCCATGTCTGTGCCCAGGATTCGAACCGGTGAAACCCTGGGCCATCGAAGCAGAGCACGTGAACTTAACCTCTGGGCCACCGGGCCAGCCCTGAGAAGTATCTTATTTAAAAATTATTATTGCTAATAGATGAAGAAAATGATAGAATTAGAATGTCACCTTTTTACAGTTCCACTGAATTGAATTAACGAATCCAGGTCTGAGCATCAACCTCTGCTAGCAGGGGGCTGGCCCTGTGGCCAAATGGTTAAAGTTCCATGCACTCCACTTTGGGGGCCCAGGTTGGTGGCTTTGAATCATGGGTGCAGACCTACTCTGCTCATCAGCCACACTGTGCAGGCATCCTACATACAAAAAATTGAGGAAGATTGGCACAGATGTTAGCTCAGGGTGAATCTTCCTCACAAAGAAAAAAAAAAGGAAACAACCAGCTATTATATGCTTCCTGATGACAGAACTCAGAAAAAACCCCTTTTTTCTTGTCATAGGAATTGAATTTGAATTTGATCACGCATCTTAATCCAAATGCCAATTTGCAGAAAGTTCAGAGAATATGTTGAACTGCACCATGAATATACAATTAGCAAAATACAGGCTGGAAAACTACAGACCAGTGAGCCAGGTTCTTCATCATGTAAACGCTACCAAAGAAATGGCACAGAGGGGAGACAACTGTTGGCTTGGATTTCCCTTTCATAACATTGTTGCATTTCTTTACTAGAATATTTGATTAAAACCTTGGCAGGATAAAGAATCCTAGGTTGGCAATGAATTTCTTTCAGTATTTTGAAGGCATTGCTCTACTGTCCTTTTTTTTTTTTTTTTTTACTATAAGACTATTGAAAAGTCAGAAGCCATTATGATTTCTATTCACTTGCTTTTGAGCCTTTTAACCCCCTCTCTGAAAGCTTTTTGGATACTTTACTTTGTCCTGATGTTTTGTTTTTTTTTTTGCTGAGGAAGATTCATCCTCAGCTAACATCTGTTGCCAATTTTTCTCTCTTCTTTTTTTCTTTCTTTTTGCTTGAGGAAGATTAGTCCTGAGCTAAGATCTGTGCCAGTCTTCCTCTATTTTGTATGTGGGCCGCTGTCACAGCATGGCTGATGAACGGTGTAGGTCTGTGCCTGGGATCCAAACCCACAAACCCAGGCCACTGAAGCAGAATGCACTGAACTTTACCACCACCCCATGGGGTTGGCGCCTGTCAGCATGTTCTTAAATTTCACAATGATGAATTTTAGTGTGATGCTACTTCTCATTCCTTGAGTTGAGAATTCTGTGGAATTTTTAATTTGAAAAATCATATCCTGCAGTTCCAGAGAAATTTTAAATATATTATTACATGTTTTCTTCTGAGAAAATCCTATTACTTTAAAGTGGAAGCCCCTAGATCAATCAAGATATTAACAAGTTACGTCCAGTAATATATTAAATATATAGTGATCAAATGAAGTTTATTTTAGGGAGGCAGGTTGGCGTAAATTTGAAAATTGGTTAATTTGCCACGTTAACAATAAAAGGGGAAAGCGATAAGATGATCTGAATAGATTTAGGAAAAGCAGTTGAGAATCTTAATATGTGAGCATGATGAAAAGCTCTCAGAAAGCAAAAGAAAAGGGAGATTCCACGAACTTGTATGTCCCAAACTTCACAGCTAACATCATAGTTAATGTTCAAGCATTGACTTCTTTCCTTTCCGGTTTTGGAAAAGGACAAGTTATGTCCACTAGGCCCGCTCCCAATTCTTATTTCTTTCTGGTGTTCTAGACTCGGATTAGCTTTCTTCTCAGATTTATCCAGATAAGGTGCTTAGGTGCCAGTTGCCACATCAGTTATCACTGTTTCACGCGGGTTCAGGCTTCCCAAAGTGGGTTTCTTGTCAATTATTTTCTTATTTCCTGTTTTAGTTTTATTTGCTCTTATAGTTTTTTCCCTCCCCTCTCACTTAAAAGAAATTCCTTTTCTGTAATTATAATGAGGTGTCAGGCGATGCGCCAACATGCCACGATTAGTGGAAAGCCCGGCCGGGAGTAGGTAAGTTTAAAATTTTCGAGGTTTAAAATCTGTCAGTCTTTTCGTACACATCATCTAAGTTTTTGTGTTTACTTAGAAAGTTCATTTTCACCTTGATATAGTTAAAATATTTGCCTTCTAATACTTTAATAACTCCTTTAATGTTTAACCCTTTAATCAATTTGATGCGTGTGTGTGTGTGTGCGTGTGTGTGTAGGGATACTGAGCGGGTCACGGGTCTGCCGTGATTTTCCAGTGGATGGCAGATCGTGCAGTATACTTTATTAAATGATCTGTGCTCTCCCCACTGGTGTCAGGGCACTTTTCTTTGGACGATAGTTCTATGTATGTGTTTGTGACTTTTTGTGGAACCTGTACTCTGCTCCCTTTATATCTTTGTCAATTTCTGTGCCAGTTCACACTGTTTCATTTACTATAGCTACATATTTTGTGTTAATAGTGATGGGGCAATATTTTCTTGACCACATTTGCTGATTTTTTCCATATGAGCTGTACAATTAGATTTTCATTTTCTCTAAAAGTTCTGTTGCAATTTTGAGAATACTTTGAATTTCTAGATGCATCGTGAGATAATTAGTCTTCCTGCTCAGCCAGGTTGGTTCAAGACCATCTACAAGGGTACTGATCATGTCTGTGTGGTTCATGACTTTATCCTGATTGCCTAACCTAGTGTAAGTGTGCAAGAAGACATTTATGTGAATAAATATGTGTGTAAACTCTCTTTATAGCTGATATACTATTCACTGCAATAAAAAGGTAATACTATTAGAACCAGACCCATCGAGGCAAAAATATCTCCCCTTATTAAATCGTTGTCTCCTTACATTCAGAAAAACCTCAATTAAGCAGGAAAAGATAAATAGATTCGTATGTGTGTGAACATACATTTATGGCAACTTGTGCACAACATGACAAAAAAGCACATGTTTGGTTTCATTTAAACATCCCCTGCTAATTACATGGTTTGGTCTAATGACAGCGATAGTAATGAAATTATTAAAAATGTTACTTGTGTGCTGCTTTGTGACTTTAACATTTAAGTAATTAGGCTTAAAACAATCTGTCTATAAATTTAACTCTGTTAATGAAGGCAAGAATCTGTCATATATTTTGTATTATTACATAGATATATGTTTCTACTTAAAACAATTTAGCTTTGACTCTTCAAATGAATGTTTCTTTACTTCATCCAAAACACTGGAGGAAACCTTTTCTTTCTTCTCTTTCCACTTTGTAAACAGAGAGGTTCATGGCCACCAATCGTACTCTAGACAGTTCTGTATTCTCCACACCGCCTCCCTCTAAGGGCCGGGAACTGGGAACTGCCTGGCCCCCGAGTTTTGCCTCTGGAAACTGGCTCTAAGAACAAAAGTTATCTCATTTGGTACTTTTGACAGGTCCCTGATTTAACAAATGGAGGATCCCAAGTTTACAATTCATCCAGACTCTCATTATCTAAGGCAAGGGCCCTAAAGCTGCAAAGATAATAAAAGAGAGAAAAGAAATTGAAAAGCTTTAGGGACAGATGAATCGCCTCCCTCGTATGATCTGAATTGCTGTCCGTTCATCTTTGGGAGATGTTTACTAACTTCATATATCTTCTAAGTGAAGGGGTGTAGGTGCATTTCCCTTTTCTGATCTAGATGTTGCACGTGGAGTAAAGGCTGTGATAGAAAGCCACGAGGGAGAGTGTGATTTATTATAGTATCATTCTCTGATGTAAATATTCTTTGAATATATTGATATGTAAAGCTCGTAGCTCTTGGTTTTGTATCAGACCGATGCTGGGAAGTCTGGGAGGCTTAGCTATGTAAATTTCTTTCCACTGTGTTGTTTGACGGAGCGCCGGCTTAAATCTTTCCCCCTGTTTATTTTAAATGTTGAAAATAGTTTTGGTCAAGTATTTTAGGCAGATGAAATAAATTAAACAGTACTTTGGTATTTAGCAGCTGTTTGCACACACATTAATGACCATGTGAGATAAAAGTAGGCAGAGTCTTTTCCAAGTGGTTCAGAAGCAATTTAATGGAGCTGTTTCAAATATGTATTCCATTAGGTTTTTAGAAATATTATGAGCTACCTTATCCTAACTTGAGATTATTATGTTTATATGTTTTGTAAACTGATTTTTTTTCACTCATTGTGGTTGTTAACGTTTACTAGGTCGTTAAGTCTTAGAAAATGTAGGTCCTTGTTTATAGCTGCATAGTCGTTCATCTTGAGATTGCAGAGTGATTTATTTAGCCATTTCTTGTGTTATGGACTGAATTACATAGCCCTCCACCCAATTCGTATATTGAAGCCCTAAGCCCCCAGTGTGACTGCAGTTTGAGATGGGGCCTTTAAGGAGGTAACTAAGGTTAAATGAGGTCATAAGGTTGGGGGGTCCCAATTCAATAGGACAGGTGTCCTTAATAGATGAGAAGACACCAGAGATCACCCTCTCTCCACAGAGAAAAGGCCACGTGAGGACGCAGTGAGAAGGCACCACACCAGCTACGGAGAGAAGCCTCACCAGAAACCAACCCTGACAGCACCTTGACCTTGGCCTTCCAGCCTCCAGAACTGTGAGAAGTACATTTCCAAGTCACCCAGTCTGTAGTATTTTATTATGACAGCGCAAGTAGACTAAGACATCTTGTTAGTGAACACTTGGTTTGTTTTACGTGTTTTACTCTTACTATTTTACTATTATATATTACTATTTATTATTATATTTTACTATTTGCTATTTTATATGTTTTACTATTATTTTGATATAATGGGAATTTTTTCCCATAAATCTTTATGTACTTCTCTGTTTTTTCCTAATAAAATTCAATATGTGGAAATACTGTGTCAAAAGCTATACATTTTTGCATCAGAAGCTGGGAGGAATTTTTATCTAGGACTTTTTGCTCAGAAATCTTTTATTCAAGTTTATACTGCCATCAGCGGCACATAAGAGGCCCTTTCACCACAGGCTTGCCCAAACTGCGTTTTAACAAAAAAATTGTTTTCTGAAGTAAAAAGCAAAGAACTTTTTCTTGTCATTTGAAATTTACGTTTCTTTGATTATTTTTGAATTTGGTTGTCTTTACATATTTATGGGGTTTTTTTATATCTTCTATCCTGGATTGCCTTTCTTGGTCTTTGCCCATTTTTCTAGTTGTGTATACTTTTGAATACTAATGATAAAATCCATGAAGGTACACTCTAAAAACTTCTGCCCTTTTTACTTCTTAAGATAAAATTGATTTAGAGCTTAAGAAAAAAATATAGCTGTACCTAAGTTGCATCTCCATTAGAGATTTAAAATATTCATTTATTCACCCATCATTTGATGAATATTTATTGAATGACTTCCATGTGCCTGGCAATACCTTAGATCCTAGTGTTAGAGCCCTGGACAGGATATAGTCTTTGCCTTCTGAAATTTATGTTGTCGTGATGAAACGACAGGAAGCAAGCAACGTGTCAGATGGTGTGAAGAGCATAAGGCAGAGGGATGACACAGGAAGGGTCAGGAGTGTGGGGGAGGGGTGAGGTGGCGGCTGTTTGCAGAGGTGTGTCAGGGAAGATCTCTGACAAAGTGACTTTGAAGATCTGAGGAAAGTGAGAGAGTGGGCCAGGCAACTGTCTAGAGGAAAAGCTTTCCGAGAAGGGAGAAATGCAAATACAGATGCGTGGAAGTCAATGTGTCCTTGTAGGATATCGGTGTTTAAAAATTGTGCATTGGTGCTAATACTGCATTTTCAGAGTCTACATGCTCTAGGAATTTAGTATTAAATGGAAGATCCCTTCATTTAAATATTAAAATGGTTAGGATTAAAGTTACTAGTCTGTCTTCTCTTTGGTTAATTGCTCAACCAATGTTTTTGAGCTAGGCAACTTCTTGGACACTTGGGCACATCAGTGAGCGAAGAACTTTGAACACTTTTTGGGTAGGGCTGTATGTTATTGCCATGTTATTGCTGATGATGGTGGAAAATATTGCCCGAGTTGGTATAGTACTTAGGATCTTTATGGCAACATTTCTAAGCACGGGTTCCATGGAATACTACTTGAGAAATTTTAATATTTTTCCAAGAAACTATTTTGTTTGTCAAATAGATTTTGGAAATGCTACAGATCTTTCCTTTCTGTGAAGAACTTTCTCAGTAAGGAATTGCAAATGCAAAGGCCTTGAGGACAATGTGTACTTGTAATAACATATTGATAGCTATGTAATATTCCAAAAAACACATTCATTTTTTTTCTGATGAATATTTATTGATATGCTATGAGCAAGCATCTTGTGAAACACTGGATTTGATTATTAGATAAGTGCATCGAACTTCATTCTTTTCCTCCTAGAAACCAATTAGTACCACATTATGAGATAAACTACCTTCCCAAATCATAGTTTATTATGCAAAATTACTTTTTAACAGTAGATCTGAATTAAACCCAGTTATAAGAAATTTAGAGTAATATAATGTCAAGACCCTGTATTTAATAAGGTACGTTATTAGACTGTCCTTCTTTACCAAACATTTCTGAGTTCCATTTGAAAATATATCACCAATGGAAAATTCTGACTTTGTGTGGGTGGATAAGCTTTCCTGAGTGGCTTAACTTCCTGGCGAATATTCTTTTTCTTCCAGTGCCTTGTGAAGCTTTTCAATTTACTCTAAAACAAGGAATAACGTATTTGACTTTCCATTGAGCTAATTGATACTTGTACTGCACACTGAATTTTCCTTCAGTTGGGTACTGAAACTGGAGATGATTTAAGTCTCAGAATTCTAACACCCAGCTCACTGGGAAAGGAGAAGAGAGCAGTGACAGCTCTTTCCTGGACTAAGGTGTAAGATGTTGGCTCCTGTGGACAACATTCAGAAGGTTCAGTCTGGTCTGTCTAATTATAGAGAACTATACCTAGGAACAAAAGCCGTGAGATGGATTTCCTCTTTGACCACCTTTTGTCTTGTGCATATAATTGCTTATTTCACTGCATACCTCGTAGTAACCTCAATTTTTAAAAGGCAATTGTAAATAGAAAGGTTTCATTGCTCAATGTTATTTATTTTATCATATATTTTTCCCACTTATAAATTATTTTGATTGTTTTTTGGGTTAGTAAGATATATCTTTAAATTTTTTTTTTAAGAAAGTATATGTGAGGAGTGTATTTCCCATACTTCCATGATTACTTGAATGCCTGAGAATTTCATTCATTTACTTTCAAATGAGAATAATAGCTTGGATGCGTTGATTTTTGAATTGAAATGTTTTCCCTTTCAAACTCGAATTTAGGATTTCCCTTTATTTTTGAAATTAGAAAAGAAGAGGGATATATTTAGTGTGCTCCCTTTTCATTAATTATGCTTGGTTCTAGGCAATGTCTTTCATCTGAAAACCTGAAGTCTTCAGCTCATTAAAATTTTATTCTGTTATCTTTTTATTTATTGCATAGTCTTCACTTTGTTTAAAAACTTCTTTTTAGTATTGCTATAAACTGTATCTTTTGGATACAGTTTTTGTATCAGTTATCTATTGAAGTGTAACAAACCATCTCAAAGCGTATTTCCCTAAGTACAATTTTATTAAGATCCTTTGAAGAGATTTTAATTTTATTAGTATACACATACAATTTAACTAAATGAAACTGGATTCATTATTGAAAAAGTAAACCGTGCAGTGTCTTTCTTTGGCATGTGATGAGCCACTGTAAATACTTTTCTTTGTTATGGCAGATGGTTTAATTCTTTGTCTTTGTCGTCTGTCTTAGTATCGGCCCTGACTTGGCTAGGATTTTCACCTCTGTTGTACTTTTGCTAAGTTAGCTCTCAGGAGCCACCCTGGGCCTGTCATCAGAATCCCACGGTCACATCCTGAGGTGCTGCATTGGTGACCAGCTGCGTGGACCCTGACACTGCTTTGCTGTGGGCTTGTGTTTATCAACACTGTGATTGCAGGCTCTGTGCTCCTACCTGTGAAACTATTTTTAGACTAGGGCAAAGTGTAAAGAACTCGAATAGAAAAAGCTTCCTTATGTGGTGAGCTTGAATGTGAACTGTTGCTTCCCTTTCAGTTACTGACAAGTAACTATTATGGTACTTTGTATGTGGGAGGAGTTCAACAGATATTTGCTTTCCTCTTCTCTTCCTCCCTGTGTTTTTCTTGATCCATCCTTTTGCGGGACTGTGCAGATCATGCCATCATCAAGAGGTATGTCCACTGAGTGAGAAGATGGTCTTCACGTGATAACGAAAGTAGTGTCTTCTCTACATAGAGGTGAAGAATTCGAGGAAGTGAGACTAGACTAAACGGCCAAGGCCATTTCTTTTGAACATACATATTTGTTGTGTGTGGGTATTTACATGCCTTGAATACTAGCGTGTGTTTGTGGTTTGTAGATCAGGGCTGTTGTTATGAATGGCTGGGTAGTTGATTACTATTCTATGATTTGGGGGCAGTGACTTCTTTCGGGTATTTTCCTTGTCATTGTCCTCGGTTTCAATGATTATAGCCTTGAACTGTTTCTTCTTCTGTTCTCCATGCTCGAGTTGGCTGACTCTTAGGAGTTTGTTCTTGGAGATTTTCAAGTTTTCTCCCAAATGATTTTATTTTTGAGTTTTAATTTTGGTCATAATCTTAAAAATTATATAAACGTATTCTGGATCATCTAACTGAAGCAGAAAAAGTCATTAGAACAAATATGTGACTTAAAATTGTGTATCATTCTAATCTGAAGAATAAGTTTTTGATATAGAATGCTATATTATCAGTGAGTGGAAATTTTGACTTAAACCAGACATTATACTATATAATAATTCAATCAATCATTTATTTATTCATTCATTCAACATTATTCATTTAGTGCTCAGGAGTAATAAAGGTAAGCATTTCTCTTCTCTTATTGTTTAGTAGGAAGAAATTAAACAAATGATTACTACATATTTAATTATTTCTGTCCTAGCATATTTATAGAAATTCAAGCTCACTGAAATTCACTAATGGATATTAATACATCAGAAGACAATTACATGATAAATGTTCACTGTAGAATTGTAAATAGGGCCTGAACTAATATATTTATCAGTACTTCCTTCTGAGGTGTTAATACTCTGTCTTAAAATGATAAAACAAATTATAAATTTATTTTTCTTCAGTTGAGTGTAAGTTTTGCTTATATTCAGTTACAATTGTACTAAACTTTTGAGGCTGTAATCTTCTGGAGAGAAGTGTGTGCTGCTTCACAGCTGTGAATAGTAATTAGCAATGTAATACATGACCTTAGATGAAAGTGATAATAGTAATGTTTTATTTCTCTAAACAATTTTGAGTGCTAAGGAAAGTAATCAATTTAGAAAATGATGTTTTATTTGGAAAATTGATGACTACATGGTATTGAATAAATCATTAAAAAGAGATATAAATAAGGAATCTTGACGTAATAGAAGCATAGATAGAAAAATACTGAGTTTTTAATGAGAAAAATAGTTTGCCCATAACATATATTTTTAAATCCTCATGGGAAATGAGCCATTTCAATTGAAGAGTGGGAGAAACTTAAGTCAATAATGATGTTTTCCAATCATAAGCATGTATGTCACTGGGCAAAATGGGTTTGTTCTTTAAAACAAAATTTTTTTTATATCATGTTCACTACCATTCATGGGCTATTTCTTGTGACTCAAAAAATTACAAAAAAAAAAATACATTTTTTTACCCAGAATAATGTCAAATTATCAGCTTGACATTTTGAATAACTAAATCAATAGGGTTTTTGAATGGATTCTAACAATTGCTCTTACAGATTCAGTTACATACAAACCAGGTCTAAGGTGATATCTCCAGGGTTTAGTGAATGTCTCTCTTCCACTGTGGTAGGTTTAATAAAGAAAATTATCCCAAAGACTGCGTCCAGTTCCACCTCCTGCATGTGGCTTGGAGGCTAGCAACACATCCTTTGGGAACTGTGGGAAACCTCTCTGCTTTCTTCTGAAATGATTCCAGTGACATACATTCAAACGTGACTTGAGAAAATGGTCTCCAACATTAGCGGCAGTCAACTATATAATCACGAGTAAGGCACCCTCATCATATTCTTCAAGGAAGCTGCTAGAAGCTGCAGTTGAAAGAAGTGTGTGTGTGTGTGTGTGTGTGTGTGTGTGTGTGAGAGAGAGAGAGAGAGAGAGAGAGAGAGAGAGAGAAAGAGAGAGGTTTATTCTGCTGACTGGCAGTATGCTATTTATCTTTGGTAACAAATGAGTAAGCAGTCTTCTTGTCGAGCTGCTTGCCATATGTTGTCTACCTTCCGTGTTCCCTCCTCCACTCCTTGCCGTGACTTTCTCCAGTTATGGGTCAGGAAAAAGAACTGCTTCTTATCATTTTTTGATGTGGACTCAGGTGTAGAAATTCTATCTTTAAAGTTTACTTTATTCTCTCATTGGGGAAGCAGTTTTCAAGGCACGAGATATATTTTCATAGGGTTTGTTATATTAAAACAAATAATTCTAATGAGTTATTCTTTCTTAAGGGGACAAGTTTTCAAAATGTTTTATATTTTTAAGAGGTATTATGTTTTTTCCCCTAGTATATTTATAAGACAAAGGAATAAACCCAAAGGCCTTTACTTTTCTTCTTCTTCTATTAACATTGCAGTGTTTTGTTGTAAAGATTTTCATTAAAAATAAAATTAGAAAAATTTTTAATTTGTGGATTATTTTCTATAGAAACCTACCAAAATAATTATTTCCCTTTTCCCTATGTGCTGTGATGTTTTTCCCTGGCAATGAATTTTTAACTTATTTTCACTTTTTATTGTGATATATTTATTGCATAACAAAGTAATAGCCTGTACCCTAACAATAAAATGATTACTGCCATAAACCATCCAGATTATGAAATCAGATGCCACCGGTATCATTACAGCTATGCCCCAACATCCCGTGCTCTCATTACTGCCCTTCCTGCTGGAGGTAAGCCCCTCTTTCTTGAAACATGATGTCACTTGGCTTCAGAGACTTCACTTTTGCTTGATTTCTTCTTACCTTTATGCTACTCCCTGTAAATCTTTGCTGGACCCTTCTTGCAGACCACTAAACGCTGAGATGCTCCAGGTCTTCTCTCCTTTATCTACACTCACCTTCTAGGCGATCTAACCCAGACTCTGCTTTTTAAAAATCATAATGACATTGAAGATTTCCATATTTTAATCACCAGCCAAGACATTTCCTTTGAACACTACAGTTCTGTATCTAATTCCCTATTCAACTTCTCCATTTAGATGATTAACAGACATCTCAAATTTAATATATCTAAATGCAAACCTCATTTTCTAGCCACCGCCGCCCAATTTCCACCTCTTACATTTTTCCCAACTCTTCCAGATGCTTAATCCAAGAATCCTGAAGTCTCTTTGATTCTTCCCTTTTTCTCGTAACCTGCACTCAATGCATTAGGACATTGATTTTCCCTTCAAAATTAGGTCCAGAATCAATTCTCACTCTCTCCAGGGGTAGCATCCTAGTTCCAAGCCACTCTTTTTTCTTGTCTGGACTATTGCAGTTGCTTCCTAATAGGTTTTCCATCTTCCCCCATTCTATCACTCCTCCCATCTAGAGTAATCCTTGTAAAACGTAAAGCTGTTCACATCATTTCTCTGCTCAAAACTGTCTAGCAGCTTTCCACCTAACTCAGAGTATAAGTCAAAGTCCTTATAATGGCTTATAGGCCCTGCATGATCTGGCTCCCTGCTTCTTCCCTGACCTCACTTTTGTCACTCTCCTCATTCCACTGCCAGCCTACTCTGCGTCAGTGACACAGGCGTCCTTGCTGTTCTTGGAACAAGCTAAGCGTGTGCCTCTTTCAGGGCATTTGCCTAGGCTCTTGCCTCTGCCAATAATGCCATCCCCCGGAGAATCATTGGATCCCTTCTTCCTTTCCGTCAGATTTCTTCTCACATTGTGCCTAATCGGAGAGGTCTTCTGTGACTCCTGTGTGAATAGCTGGCGCACCTCCTCCAAGCCCACCCAATCTGCCTTATCTGCTGTTTCTGTTTCTCCGTAGGTTATCCCCCGCATGGTCTTACTTTGTTTATTGTTTCTCTCCCCACTAAAGTGAACCCTGCTTGAGAACAGGTTTTGAGAACCTTTTGTTGACTGCTCTATCTGCATCAACTCAACCATACCAAGTATGTGAATAAATAATCTTGAATTTTATGCTAATCACTTCTTTGCTTCTCTTTATAATTTTGCTATATTTACTTATATTAGGTTGAACCATGTGAAGCTTCCAAAACTCACCTTTTTGGACTTACAAAAATGGCAATTTCAAATGATTAAACTTTAAGGAGATTTTTGAGTTTTTGTTTGTTTGCTGTTTGGATTTGCATATTTAAAATTTATGTATATATGGTGTGTACTTTTATTAGAGTTGCTTTTTCATCAACACTATGCTCCTGACATTTACCCATGTTGAGTGTGTAGCTGTAGTTGCTCAGTTTTTGAGGCCACATAAAATTCTTTTGTATGAACATTCGTGATTTATTTATCTAATCTCAAGACTATGACATTGAGTTGTTTTCAATTTTTTGTTCTTTCAAACGATGTTGCCATGAAATTCTCATACATGACTCTGGTGTCCATGTTCATGAGCATTTTTGTTTCATCGGGGTAGACGTGGTGGGACACGGGGGGCACATATTCAACCTCACAAAGTAATTACAATTTTTTTTATCAGATTAGTAGTTGTATCGACTTTCACTGAGAGTTTATAAACTTTATTGTTACTCTGCATTCTTGTTGATACTTAGTATTGTCACTTTTAATTCTTGCTATTCTAGAGGATGTAAAACGGTATTTGTGGTTTTAGTGTTTATTTTCCTAATTGCTAACGAGTTTGAGCATCTTTTGAAGAATTTATTGGTCCTTCATATATCTTACCCTGTGAAATGTTTGCTCATGCTTTGTGACTATTTTTTGGGAGTGGCTGGGTGCTTTGGATTTTTTCTTTTTCTTATTGGTTTGAAAGAGTTTTTTATATTCTAGATGAAAATATGCTATCTTCTCCTGTGTGACTTCTTTTTATGGTTTTTAGTGATATAATTTTATGAAAGATTTTACGTTTTAGTAATGTCTGATATATATTTATTTACGATTTGTGTTTTTGAATTTTAACTTTTTTAAATTGCGGTATAATTGACGAATAACATTATAGTAGTTTCAGATGTACAGCATAATGATTTGAAGTTTGTATACATTACAAATGATCACAATAAGTCTAGTTAACATCTGTCACGAAAGTAGTTATAAAAAATTTCTTTTTCTTGTGTTAACATCTTTTAAGACTTACTCCCTTAGCAACCTTTCAAATACGCAATGCAGTATTACTAGATAGAGCCACCATGCTATACACTATATCCCCCTGACTTCTTTATTTTACAACTAGAATTTCTACCTTTTGACCCTGTTCACCCATTTCTTCCACCCCTCACCTCCCACTTCTCTGTATCTGTTCTCTGTATCTCTGAGCTTGTTTGTGTTTTGTTTTGTTTTTCTGTTTTTGCTTTTTAGATTCCACATATAAATGAGATCTTATGGTATTTGTCTTTCTCTGGCTTATTTCACCCAGCATAATGCCCTCAAGGTCCATTTATGTTATCCCAAATGGAAAAATTTCATTCTTTTTATATGGCTGAATAATATCCCATTGTGTATATGTACTGGATTTTCTTTATTCATTCATCCATTGGTGGACAATTAAGTTGTTTCCATAGCTTGGCTATTATAAATAATGCTGCAATGAACACGGGGGTTCATATATCTTTTCAAGTTAGTGTTTTCATTTTCTTCAGATAAATATCCAGAAGTGGAATTGCTGGATCATATAGTAGTCCTATTTTTAATTTTTTGAGGAAACTGTATACTATTTTCCATAGTGGCTGCACCAATTTGCATTCCCACCAACAGTGCACCAGTGTTTTCTTTTCTCCACATGCTCGCCGACACTTGTTATTTCTTGCCTTTTGGTAATAGCCATTCTGACAGGAGTGAGATGATATCTTATTGTGGTCTTGATTTGCGTTTCCTCAATGATTAGTGATTTTGAGCATCTTTTCGTGTACCTTTTGGCCATCTGTATGTCTTCTTTGGAAAAATGTCTATTTAGATCTTCTGCCCCTTTTGTAATTGGATTTTCTTTTTGGCTATTGAGTTGCATGAATCCTTTACATATTTTGGATATTAACCCTTTATCAGATATATGGTTTGCAAATATTTTCTCCCATTCAGTAGGTTGCCTTTTCATTTTCTTGATGGTTTCCTTTGCCATACAGAAGCTTTTTAGTTTGATGTAGTCCCACTTGTTTACTTTTGCTTTTGTTGCCATTGCTTTTGGTGTTGAATCCAAAATACAATCAGTAAGACCTATGTCAAGGTGCTTACCATCTACGTTTTCTTCTAGGAGTTTTGTGGTTCAGGTCTTGCATTCAAGTCTTTAATTCATTTTGAGTTAAATTTTGTCTGTGGTGTAAGATAGTGGACCAGTTTCATATTTTTACTTGTGGCTGTCCAGTTTCCCCAACGCTATTTTTTGAAGAGACTGTCCTTTCCCCATTGTATATTCTTGGCTCTATTGTCATAAATTAATTGACCATATACGTGTGGGTATATTTCTGGGCTCCTTATTCTGTTGCATTAATCTATGTGTCTCTTTTATGCCAATACAATACTGTTTTGATTACTACAGCTTTGTAATACATTTTGAAATTGGGCAGTGTGATGCCTCCAGCTTCATTCTTCCTTCCCTACATTGCTTTGAAATTCAGTCTTTTGTGGTTCTACACAGATTTTAGGATTGTTTGTTCTGTTTCTGTGAAAAATGTCATTGGAATTTTGATAGAGATTGCATTGAATCTATAGATTGCTTTGGGTAATACAAACATTTTAACAATATTAATTCTTCCAATTCATGAGCATGGGATATCGTTCCATTTATTTGTGTCATCTTCAATTTCTTTAATCAATGCCTTGTAGTTTTCAGTATGCAGGCCTTTCACCTCTTTGGTTAAATTTATTCCTAGGTATTTTATTCTTTTTTGATGAGATTGTAAATGAAATTGTTTTCTTAATTTCTCTTTCTGATAGTTCATTATTAGTGTACAGAAATGCAACAGATTTTTGTATATTGATTTTGTGATGATTTGCGCTTTTTGCATATAACTTAAGAAGTCTTTTCACATCCAAAGTCATCTGGGGGCCACATTTTGAGAACCGATGCTATAGATTATGATAAATGTAATCAGGTGGTTTTGCTAATTACAGCTACGTTTGCAGCTGTTGTATCTTCACTAGCACAAACAAGCACAGTCGCTAATACCTTGTGTGAAACTGTTTTCTCTAGCAAATACTTTTTCATCCATCTATATAATTAAAGGAAATCAGAATCTCTTTACTCTCACATGGCAGAGACAAAAATATATATTTGTTTCTTGCCTCAGGGCCTCGTCAACTCTTCTGCTTTCTAGCAGAATATAATCTGGGGATAACTTGATAGTGATGATATCCCAGAGAATATCTGATGATGTTATGCTAATTAGACCTTTGGTTACCTGTTACTGCATAACAAATTATCCATTACCTAGCAGCTTAAAATACTGTTTTAATTTTGTTCATAATTTTGGAGGTCAGGAATTTGGGAAGGACTTGAATGCACAATTCTAGCTTGAGGTTTCTCATGTGGCCGCATTCATATTTTGGTTGAGAATTTAGTCATTTGAAAGCTTGCCTAGGCTGGACGTCCAAGATGGCTCATTCACGTGGCTGACCATTGATATTGGTTATCAGCTGGGAATTCAGCAGGAGTTATAGGCCAAGCACTGACACGTGGCTTTTTCATTTGACTTGCACTTCTTTTATTTTACACCCCCCCCCCCCCCAGGAAGATTAACCCTAGGCTAACATCCACCACTAATCCTCTTCTTCTTTTGCTGAGAAAGATTGGCCCTGAGCTAACATCTGTGCCTATCTTTCTCTACTTTATGTGTGGGATGCCTGCCACAGCATAACTTGATGAACAGTGCTAGGTCCAAGCCTGAGATTCGAACTGGTGAACCCAGGGCCGCCAAAAGGAAGTGTGCAAACTTAACTGCCGCACCACCAGGCCAGCCCTGTGACTTGGACTTCTTGCAGCATGACAACTGAGTTTTGAGAGGGAGTGTCCCAAGACGAAGTGACAAAGAATGAACATTCAAGTGTCCAAGGCAGAAGCTCCAAGTCTTCCCAGCCGTGGAAGTCATACAGCATTGTTTATCACTTCCATTGCAAGTCAGTTGCTAAGGCCAGACAGATGCGAGGGAAGGGGGACTAGATTCACATCTCAGTGGGAGGAATGTCAACATATTTGTAGCTGTCTTTATCCCACTGTAGACCTGGTGAGGATAAAGAACTAAGGATCCAATTTGCCTTAATAAGAAACATGAATTTTAGGGGATAGATTACGTGCCTTGTAAAAGCTCAGTGGCCTGTCACATGGGTGAAATTTCTAGTGTTCATTAATTTGGGACAAGTTGAGATACCCCTCCTAAAATGAGAAAAAAATTGTTGCACTGTGCACTGCCTACCATAAAGACAGAGACACAATATTTGGTAGCCTCACAATGTTTGGGAGGTGACATATAATGACAACTTGTGGTGAGCTGCTCTGACCAGTTCCTAGATAGAACACGTAACTCCAAGCCTAGAGAGAGCTGGAGCAAGACCATCTGCATTACAAATTTCCTGCCACTTGGGCCTGTGACTAGTGTTGGGAAAGTCTGTGGCAGACAGGACTGTCTCAACCAAGCGCTTTAGGAAAACAATGCAGATCATAATACAGATCTCTAAGGCTTTCAGAGAAAGGCCATGCCCTCCTCTACTGAAAACTATTCTCCACGGGCCATGTAAGAGAACTCCACAGCTGACCACAGTACTCCAAGCCTGGACAGCCTGAACTGCTTATTATGTGATTTACTGAAATATGTAGTTGCTGGAGCACAATAGCATTACATTGTAAAATGGAAATAACCTGTACAAGACTGGGCCCAAGTAGATATTAATAAACACAAGGCATCAGTAAATAATATAAGCTGCTGGCTCAGAATCTAATCATACCTGCTTCTACCACCTCCCTCCCTCAACTCACATGTCAGGCCTCATGAAGGATGCTTTAACCAGTAAAGAGAAAGGGAAAAGTACGAGCTTAGTATATTGGTCCATCTGCGTGGTAACAGTGCTGCAAACCGGATGCTCCTCTCCCGGCTGGCCCAGAGTGAAGGGAAATCTTCCAAATGGGCAGAAATATGGGACTAAGGATGGCGGTATATTTGGTTGGCCAGCTGACGTGAAAGGAGAGACAGTCTGAATATGGGTTTACAGCAATTCCTTGGCACTGGGGAACAGGTTGGCTGGCTAGTCAGAGATTTGGAAAGAACAAGATTGGAACATCAGCACTATCCCTTCTTGATTTCCTTGAAACCGAGAACTTTGAAATGAGTCATATTTTTATTAAATGCTCCTCAGTGTGACATCTGGGACCTCGGAGGATATGTGTGTGTTTGTCTGCTACTGGGCACCCTATTCTGTTTGACTGGTCTATCTGGTTTACTTTTATGCCAATACCACATCATAAATAATATAAAAATGACTCAATATCTGCTAGAACATTGTTTTCAATCTTTTCCCCACTGCGTAACCCTTCACCTTCGCGAGCATCATGAGCTTTCTTTGTCCTCCACTCTTTTATGTGCATTTAAGGGTGAGCTTATCACATTCCACCAAAGAAAGGAAGGAAGGAAGAAAGGAAAAATAAAATAAGAAACCCTGTTTGAAATTTCTTTTAGAATTTTCTTCAGGTCCAGAATCAACTTATACTAATAATCAGTCTTACTTGGTATATCCCTCCATTTATTTAGATCTTCTTAAAGTTTTCAATAAAAATGCTTATTTTTCTCATGCATGTCTTTTCAGAACTTATTCTTTGGTTCCTCATATTTTGCGGTTGTTATTGTAAATGGCAACTTTTTGAAATTACTTTCTTTCCTACCTTCTTGTTGTCACTATAAAATAATGTATACCTTTAGTTTAAATCAAGATAATTAATTTTAAATAACATATTAAAATAAATCTTTTTCTTTTCTTTTTTTTCCTGAGAAAGACTAGCCCTGAGCTAACATCTGTGGCCAATCTTCCTCTTTTTCGTATGTGAGCTGCCGCCACCGCATGGCCGCTGACAAGGGGTATAGATCCATGCCCAGGGACCGAGCCTGGACCACCAAAGCAGAGAGTCCCAAACTTAGCCTAGGCCACCAGGGCTGGTCTTAAAATAAATCTTTTTAATTTTAATTATTTCTCTCAATATTTGTGTAGACATATCTATAATAATGATAGTTACTTAAAGTACTGTTCAAAACCATATAATTTGTTTCATTTACTTTCTAATTGTACCAAATAATACTTCAGTTAGATTTAACCAAAATCGTGTTAGTAGGTATCTACTATTGTCTATTTTTCTGATATCAATACAACTATGCAAGTTTCAGATATTTCCTTTTGTTTCTAATCTGCATTGCATGTCTTTAAAATACTTTTTCATATGCCAATGTTTGGGCACAAAGTTCTATGTATGTTCATTAAATCAAACTTATTAAAGATGATATTTAAATATTTTATATCTTTACTCATTTTATCTGCTTGATACAGCTGATAAACTGTCTATTTGAAATTTATAAAATTTTATACAATAAAATTTGGATATTCATGCCCTCTTTAACAGGACCAGTGAATACGATGGGCTGACACCCCCATGATAAAGTCACTGATTAGTTAACTTTGAAGTAATCAGATGGAAGAGTGTTGTTTGAGCCTGATCTGATCAGATGCACCCTTTAAGAAGAGGAGAAACAGAGAGATGCTCTTCTGATGGTCCTGAAGATACAGCTCATGACTTCTACGCCTGTAAGGAAATGAATTTTGCTAATAACCATATTAGCTTGGAAACTCTGAGCCTCAGATGAGACTCTGGCCCCAGCCGTCACCTGGATTTCAGTCTTATGAGACCCTGAGCAGAGAATCCAGTTGAGCTCTGTCTGGACTTCCCACATACAAGAACTGTGAGATGATGAATTTGCATTGTTTTAAACTGCTAAGTTTGTGGTAATTTGTTATGTAGCAATAGCAATGTAAAACACCTTCTTTTTTTACACATTTATAAAGCCTCTTGTATCTCTATTTCTTATCACATTGTCTATCCCACCACCATCCTGAAAAGATCATCATTCTAATATATTGATTTTGTACCCTTTTACTATGTGTGTGTATTCTTGGAAAATTCATGTTATTTCATATGTATGTATTTTTATAAGTTCTTGTGTTGCAGGTCTCATTTTAATCTTACGATTTTTTACACATCAGTGTTTTTATGAACTATTTAGATTGCGTTTACATCTAGCCCATTGCTTCTCATGGCCTTCCAGTATTCCATGGTTTGCATCCACCATGTTGTAATGTTCATTCCCCAGTAATGGCCTCTAAATTGCCTCCAGCTTCCTGCCATAATAAGCAAATGCTGCAATAATCATCCATTATAGACTTGTGGGCAATTTCTCTGGGATATACGCTCAGAAGCAGGATTGCGGGTCCTCAGAGCGTTTGTATACTTAATCTGATTGGGTACTGTCAGATTGCTCTGCAGAATAGCTGCACATTCTACACTACCCTACCATCTGTACTGCGTGAACGTTTCCATATTTCCATGCTTTCTCCAAAAATTGATGCTATCTAACATTTTAATTTTTGCTGATATGATGGGTATGAAATTTATATCACATTGTTTTATTTTTCTCTTTTAAAAATGAGTTTAAGCATTTCTTCTTATCTTTACTAGCCATTCACGTCATTTCTTCTGTGATTATGATTTTAATTTTTTAAATTTATCAATATCTGTTTTGTCATTAACAGAAGAGTTATTTATCATGAAGTCATATCATTTTAGTGTTCATCCTACTCTTCCATTTGTAGGATGATATTGATATTATCTGTAACTTTGGGGCTGAGTTGTTATGAAATGCCTTTATTTTTTCTGTTGTTTTTATCTTTTGAAGTTTGCCTAGGAGAAGTAATCAGAAAAATGTTGACATTTTCAGGAAAAGCATACAACATCTTTGAATTTTCTCTTTAGTGCTGGGCGTCAACGTTAGATTCATGGAACCTCCTATTTCCACGAAGCTCTTTCCTCACCCAGGTACCCAAGCTTTATTTCATTTTTTTTTCACATTAAATTCACTTGAATGGTTAGTGCCATGAATTAGTGGCCTTATGAAATACCAGGAAGAATACTCCCAGGTCAGAACAGAGTTTACCAGAATGAGTGGGCAGTTATTTTTGTAGGAATATAGGATTTCACATGAAGGGATGCCAAAAAGGAAAAGGTAATAGACTGAAAATATCACTGATTCCTGAAAGTCATTGATCTTGGAATGATATTAATGAGAAAATGTTGAGTGTACTCAATGTATAAATTCCACTTGCTTTTTCTGTAGTAACTATACACTGTTCTCCACCCGGTGCCAATTTAATGAAAAGGCGAAAAGAAATAATAATACTAATAGCTACCATTTATGCATTTTTTAAAGTATTTGCCCTTTTACTTTATTCAGTGCTTTACCTGTAACAGCTCATATAATTCTCAGAAAACTCCTATGAGATTTATACCCTTATTATCATTGTTTTACAAATGAGAATCTGGAGGCTATTGTAACTGAGGGGTCGAAAGCTGAAGTGTTTTACTGTGTGAGTTCCACTACGCTATGCTGCCTCAGTTAATCAAATGTTCTTGTCATGTTGTGGAATATGCAGGGCTGCTTTCATCTGGGAAGGGCTTATTCGGGACTGTGTAGGTGAATGATGCTGATATCTCAGCATTGCTGCGGATGCTAGTTCTTTGCTAAGCAGGCTCAAAGATGGAGCAGCAATACATGATGAGCTGGACAACATCCAATCAAAATGCATTTTCAAGATTTATTGGTTCTTTGTCTTTTCAGTATTGCTGGTTCTTATTCCCTTCAAACTCCTATCCTCTAGAAGTTCTTGAATTTTGGACAGAGCTATACTTACTTCATATTATAAGGAAAGCAGCACTAAAAAAAGCAAGTAAGCTGCACTATTTTTAGTCCTTAGAGAAACAAAATGCTGACATGGTTAAAAGAAAATTTGTCTATACAGATATTACTGCAAAAATGTACTATTATTGCTATAACAGTTTTCACGAATACCAGGTGAATTTGATCATCAAGTCATTGCTTTGAGATTTCCCCTTATGTGACATTAAACGTTTGCATTTTAAGCAATGTGTTGGCTCTAAGTACAAAGAAACCTGAATGCTGGAAAACATATGGTTATTGATATGGCAGATACATATTAAAATTCTGTTTATAATTATTTAAACTTGGGATCCTGTGTTTGACTCCTCTTTTGGTTATGGTTTTCTCCCCTGGAGAACACAAAGCAAAGCAACAGTTGTGTTACATCATAGGATCAGATAGTCAATAAGATAGACAAAGGAGCTGGGCCAAATGCTCATTCTTCTGAGTTTTGAGAGCATAAACAAATGAGAAATACACCCCCGCTTTTGAAATGGGGAGCAGTCGGAAGCTGGTTAAGCATTGACGGAGAGGAATTGAAAGGAGAGGCACTATGGAAGTTCCACACCCAGCCCATGGACTAGTGCTGCCCATGGTAGGATTATATCCACGTTTTTGAGGGACTCTGCTAATACCCAAACACTTAGTCCTTTAGCTTTAATCGAGACGGCAAAACAGGGATGCATGAAGCTGCAGTATGTCCAGAGGAGCCGCGGGAAACAGGTAAGTGCGTTGACTCTGAGTGGGAGACCTGTGTAAGTCTTCCACTCAGGGGCCAGGCATGAGATATTGGGAAGCTGGATACTTGACGCTACTTCTACTTTTCCCTTTTGTCCGTGTGATCTCTAAATAGGCTTAGTTTCCTTTTTCAAGTGCCTGCTGTTAAGAAGTGCTGATTTGGTTTGAACTATGTGGGAGGGCTAGGACAAAGTGGACCAGATTGAAAGCAAATTATTGAAGTTAACCCAGAGAAACCATTCTGAAGCAGTTGGAAAAATTTCAATTGCTTGCCATGATACACTCCTTTTTGCTTTTAATGCAGATGTTTTGGACACTTGCTGACCTAGAATGCATTTATAAACATTCTGCTTTTAACCCAGTGGACCTCTTATCACAAATCATTGTATACACCTAGTATTTGAAAATAGCTTTAGGCAGTTTTGTCATAATGTAGCAGCAGTCATTTACTTTCTCTGCCAAAAATTTACACACAGTTGGCCTTCTCTATCAGACTGCCAACTTTCAATGCTTTGGTAATAGTACTAATAAATGGCCATGGAGAACAAAATGTGCATGGCTTCTAGATGAGTGTTAAAATAATCAGATGGTTCTTTTGTTTGACAGCACTTTGATGGCTCCTGCTCCACCTCAGCTACAACTCCCAGCCTGTAGAAAAGAGAGTAAGTTAAAGGTTGACTACAGTAGTTTTGCATAATCAAGTAAAAAGAATTTGAGTTTCTCCCCAGAGAGATATGATGATGATGAGAAATATGGGGATGGACAAAAGAGGGAAATATAAGGCCTAGCAAGGGAGGAAATATTAAGCTGGTAGGGGATGGTAGTGAAAGTCCGGTATGGAAAACATTCTTTGATTAGTGAAGTTTTGCAGAAACAAAAGAAGAGGATAGTGTTTATTGTGTGACAGAGTTGTAGAAAGAGAGTGGCAGTAAAGAAGCCAAGACCAACGATAAAGAGCCAGGTGAAAACAAAGAAGCAGGGAGCACATAAATCTAAACTGAGGTGAGAAGTGTTTGAGTTGAAGAGGGCTTTAAAATTCCAGAACCTACCTATCTGCCTGCCAGTCTGTCCATCTATCTGTCCATCCATCCATCCATCCATCCACCTACGTGTCATGTGTCTGTCCATTCATTCATCCTTCCATCTACCTACCTACTTACCTGTCTGTTCATCCATCCATCCATCCATCCACCCACCTACCTACTTACCTATCTACCTATCATCTATCTACTTGTCGTCTTTTAGTGAACTTATGACTACATGCATCTGGAGATCTGGTAAACCTTCAGACTGATCACCTCTTGAAACTCTTAAATGAAAGATTAGTACTCTTATTTTTATAGAGAGAGCTGTTTTATGGACCTGGAAAACTTCTAGATCGGTTCTTCCTTTTCCTACTCATCATTGCCTTAAGATGAGAGACCAAAATGAGAAAGTTGGCTCCTATTTCCCAATAGTTTTAACAAAAGAGCTAATGATAGACAAGATTATAGCTAATAGCTAAAATGAGCTCTTTAGATGAATTCTTTTCAGTTAAATACCTCGCACCCCATTTAATAAAAAATAGTTAAGATTTAAATATACGAAGATATTTTCTAGATTTTTAAAAGTGGATTCCATCTATTTTTATCCTTGTGTATTTTAAAGCTCTCGGTAATGGAAAAGAGTCATACAGAGACCTTCAAGATTAAAGATGTGTATTAGGACTGAGTTTAAATAGATTTCTGTGGTTCCTTAGAACTTTTTTTAACCTCTTCCCCTTGCTCTCTCAAAAGGGCTTCACTATAGATTGAACACTTTTAGACTGAAATTGGGGAAACGTTATGTGCACGAAGGTGGAAAACATACATTATTTCAAAAGAATGGAAGATGATAGAAGGTTATCTTTGAACCTCAAAGTTTTTCTCGCTGGCAAATGAGCTATAAAATGGTTTTCTCAATGTGAGCCCAATTTAGCACTGTCCTAAGTTTCAATGCCTTCTTCTAGATTTTTGAGGTCAGAAGAGGGGGAAAGTGGGCTCCCCGTGATTATCTCCTATAGAAATTCCATGCCTGTGATCAGAAAAGAATTCCAGGATGTCAGCATGTTTGCTTTTATCTTGGCAATATGTCAAGGAAATATGAGTGATAAAATCAATTACAGCAAGCATACTAAGTTGCTTTTTATTTTGTTTCTGGTCTGTTACCCAGTTTTTCATCAAAGTTAGAATTGAACAAAACTAATCTATTTCTCATCAGGAAAACTTATACTGTGTTTGGAAGAAGTGGAAATCAATAGCAATAGACAGTTTTAAAAAAGAGCACTCCAGTTGGTTTGGAATTCTTTTTTAGTAAGTTTTTGAAAATTGAGATGAGCTTAGTTGGCTTTACACAATAACTGAGTAAGGAGCTGCCCGGGGTGGCATAGAAGGAGAGATTCTGAATGGATATGAACTACTCTACATAGAAGATGGAAATATCAGTAGGAACTCACTTCTTTAGGGTAAGCTACTTTGCCTGTTTAAGTGTCCTGTAGTCACGACTTCTTATAAGCCACTTTTATTCAATTACTTCAGCTACCTTCTTCACTGGATCACAGGTGATGTCCATTCCTTGCTATTTTTCTTTTTCTCTATTATCAGCATCTTTACTCCTCACTTCTTTCCTCAGTTTTAAATACCGTTTTCATCACTTTAATACTTCTCTCATCAATATTCTCTGAGATTTTGTATCACTGTAATTCCATTGCACTAGCCTGGGAAAGCACCAAGTCTAGGTCATTCATGAGGTGAATTATTTTTTTCTGGACAGTTTCTAGATATCTAAACATTCCTCAGAAGTGTGGCAGATTTTTGCTTCTATAAATCATTGTCTCCAGATTCATTTGGCCTTTCAATGTGTCCAGAAATTCTATATATTCCCTAGCTGGATCTCTATTATTTTTTCACTATCTTAGTACTTATCCAGTTTCCTCAAACTGGGGATCTCTTCTCATCTTGACTTCTCACAGCCTCAGCTGTTCCCGCCTCTTCCCTGAAAAAAATCCCCAACTTCCGATTCCCCCGCCCCGTGAGATAATAGCTCTTTGCTGCCAACTTCTGGCACAGGGCTCCTAAAATCCTTGTGACTTCCTAAATAATAAGAGAACTAGGAAAATCTTTTGTTCTAATATTTGGTCTTTGACCCTGGCTCTTGACACAGAGATCCTAAATCCCTTGAAATTCCCTGGATTACAGGAGTGTCTTTTGTTCTAATGGGGCAACTCCTGGTGGGATCCTGGATAGCTTCAGGACAGGGGCTGGTCACTAGAAAGAACAAACCATGATTAGAAGCTTGGAACTTTCAGCCCCATACCCCATCCTCTGGGAAAGGGAGAAGTGCTGGAGATTGTGTTCATGATAGATCATGCCTATGCGATGAAACCTCCCTAAAAATCCCCAGAATATGGCATTCAAAGAGCTTCCAGGTTGGGGAGCACATCTATGTGCTGGGAGGGTGCCACACCCCATGCTCCACAGGAACAGAAACTCCTGTGCTTAGGACCCTTCCAGACCTTGCCCTATGTACCACTTTATCTGGCTATTCAATTGTATCTTTTATCATGTCTTTTATTATATAATCAACCGGAAAATGTAAGCAAGTGTTTTCCTGAGTCCTGTGAGGTGTCCTAGCCAATGATCGAATCCAAGGAGAGGGTCTTAGGAACCTCTGCTTCATAGCCAGGCTGGACAGAAGTTGTGGGTAACCTGGGGACTTAAGATTTGTGATTGGTGTCTGAAGAGGGGGCTAGTCTTGTGGGACTGAGCCCTTAACCTGTGGGGTCGGCACTAACTCCTGGCGTTTAGAGTCAGTATTGCCTGGTGTGGAAAACCTATAGATCTGGCGTCAGAAGTCTTGTGAGTGTGGTAGTAGTGTGAGAGTAAAGGTGAACAGTGAGGTTTCTTTTTCATCCACTTTCTAACTTACCTGTATCTGCATGCAGTTTCCCTTTCGACCATCAGTTACAAAGGAAAACCTGTTCCTTTCCACTGAAAGAGCATCCTTCATCTCTGCTCTGAGCTCCATCCCATCCCACTTTCTCAGCGACCTCACTCTGGATTATTCCTTCTCTGGGATGTTCAATATCCTCTCCTTAGCAGCACCTTACATCAGATCAGTATTTTAACATGCTCAGTTTTCTACTATCTTAAAATAATTCTTTTCTTCTGTCCAAAGCCTCCTAAGAGTTGACAGTTTCTTTTCACATTGAAGAGTCTTTAAAGAGTTTTCTGTAGTCACTGTCTTTATTCGTTTTTAATTTTATTGGTCAGCTGTGCTGCGGTAACAAATGACCCCAAAATCTCGGTCGATGAGAACAAGAAATGACATTTCTGCTCATGCTACGTGTCACCTCTGGTGGTTGGTGCTTTGGCTCTTCCTCCTGTATCTTGTTATTCTGGGCCCTTTGTGAAGGAGCAGCCCTTTGAGGAAGGGCTATTTTCATGGCAGAAAGAGAAAAGAGAGAGCTGAGGAAAACCTTTCACGCCCTTTAAGCTTTTATTTGGAGCTGGTTAAGCTCTAATCCACAAACTTTTGTGATATTCAGACACAATTACTTTTTGTGTAACTGGCTTAAACCAAGAGATATAGAAAACCGTTTCCCTGGAGCATAAGCCAGGTTGGCAGTGAGCACAGAGATTTAGGGCTACATCTTGTGCTGTCAGTGCTGAGCGCCAGATCCCCCAAGATAGAATGTCCACACGTGCTTGAACACATCTAATCTTTTGTGTTTGTGATGTGTCCCACACTGGGGCTCCTTTGCCTGAGCCTAAGGGTCGTTTTCACTTGGATGTGTCGTATTAACATTTAACCTAACCCAAGATGAGCTATTTTTTTGTTTTAGATCTGCTCCTTCTCTGGGGATATGAAGGCAGAGATTATGTTCGTTTTATTCAGCATTTTCCAATTTACCCTCATATTGCTGTTGAGCCTCTTTCTGAACCAGAAATGTGATGATAACCCTCTGCTCAAAGCTCAGAATCTCCCTCTTCTTACAGGATGAAATCTCAAAATCCTAGCTAGCCACAGCGTATGCTCCTTTCTCCTTCTATACGCTTACTCTCGCCATTTAGGCAGTGTGAACTAGTAAAATTTATACTCTTCACTCTGCTTTTTTCCCAACATGCATCTATCCCTAATTTATTTTTGCATCAGCCTCCTGTTCATCAACAGGTCTCCACTCAGATGTTTCCTTCTCTACTGGACCTTATCTTATTGCCACACATAGACTTTTCATGCCTTTCCTTGTGTTTCTACTGAAATTCTATTATATCGTTATGACAATTAAAACATTTAATTATGTTATCTTATGTAATATATATCATATAAATCTTCATATCCATATGATTCATATGTAAAGTCTATGTATATGAGTCATATATATAGAACTTAATATGAAATAGAGAATCAGTACAATTACTAAATAAAGAGTTCTTATCAAACACATTTTCCCACGCATTAAGACATAATCTTTGTTACTTTGAAGATTTTCTGAAGTAGTCAATCATGGTCCAAAATAAGAAATTCTGCTTTTCGTTTTATGAATCTTCCCTTCTAAAAGGGTTAGTTTCAAGTGGGAAAAGAGACACATACAGCACACACAGGCCTGACACTTTCAGATCTTCCCCAACTATTCAAGGTTCTTAGAAACACATTCCTGGGCTATTATGAGTCTGCCTTTCATTTCCATGTGAATTAGAAATGCTGGACAGTTTAGGAGAATTGATGAGTCTCAGCAAAAGGTTTATAATATGTTGCTTTTATCCACTTACATTACTTTGGGTTACCAACAGGTTTTATACGAAACATTGCATTTGTTTCTTAAACTGTTTTCTTACCTCCAGTCTTTCCTTTTTCCCAAATACATTCTTCAGAATGATTTTTTAAAAATATAAATCTGGTCCTTTCACTCTCTAGTTAAAAAGTATCAATAACTCTCTATTTCCTATATTCATAATAGACACCTCCCTATCCTTCATGCTTTATGCCCATTCAATCATCAAGTTTTATGGATCCAACTTCCCTATCATCTATCATATCTAGCCTTTCTTTTCTATCCCTAGAGCTACTGATAATTAAAGCATCTATCATATTGTGCCTGAATTACTAGAATAGCTTCAAAATTAGTTTCTCTTCTCTGAGGTTTGTCTTTCTCTGATACATTCTCTACTCTGCTGCCAGATGGATTATCTGGAAATTATAGTCAGATCATATTAGACACAGGCTAAACCCCATAGCATTAGCACACGAAAGCTCTGCCTTTATCTTCTGATTTTCTTTTCTTTTAACACTAATCCTTCAATCTGGAAAACTCTTTAGTACCATCCTTCTGTAGAACACTTTCAACACTGAGTTTGATCAACCTTGTCTGTGAAGTCTTTTCTGTACCCTTCACTTTCTCCCTAGCAGAGAACTCACCATTCCATTCCATCCCTGGTGACCCTTCTTTATTTTGTTAATATTTCTTTAATGGTCATTGTAAAATTCAATTGCCTTAGTATACATGCCTATGCTAAGTATTTTTGTGCACTTTCTTGTGTAGTCTTCACTATATCTCAGAAAGGAGGTATGCTCTCTGTTTTATGTATTTATCCATTCTTTTTATGCATATATTTATTAATCATCTATTATGTGTCAAGCGTTTTTGTAATGCATTGGAGCTTAAAAAGTGAGACATGGTTCCCATAACAGAATTTTGGAAAACTGAGAGTCAAAATATGTAGGTAACTGAACCTAGTGACACACAGTGGCAAATGCCAGTGGATTGAGATCTAGGTTCTTGAGGGCATAAACTGTATCTTATTTGTGATTTTGTCCCTAGTGATTCCTACAATAGCTCACCCTTTGCAGATGAATACATAATATGGTGAAAGTGTTTTACCTTTTAAATATAAGTCCCTTATTTGAGCCCAGTTCATCCACTCTTGAAACTCTCTTCATGTTATTTACACTCCAACATGAAAACACTAGAAAATGCACTGAATTATAGAAAGTATTATTACTGCCATGACAGTTGGATATTTAACTGTCCATTTGCTTTCCAGTTTTGTGTATCCTAATGAAAGATTAACCCGCAATGTGAAAGTGAACAAGAAGTATGACTGAACAGCTATATCAATCTTGAGAACTCCTTATCATAAGATGTTATGATATGGCTATGACCAAGGCAGAAATGGAACTCACTACCTTTGAACTTTCAATGTAGTGGGGAGCATAGGTAAGTAAACAAACAATTATAATATAGTATCAGTGGCACAATAAGGGATGCATATTAGACCGTGGCCAGTAGATTTTCTACCACAAATCTAATTTGTCAGGGAAGGTTTCTGGGAGGAAGTAACACTCAACCTTAGACTTGATGAAGGCATAGGCATTGGCCTGACAAATGGTGATGTATAGAGAAATTTCCAAGTAAGGGAAACATCATGAGGAAAATGCTTTGAGAAGAGAGAATGAGATCATGGAACATTTGATATGATGTGGAGCACAGAATTTATAGTGTGTGACAGGTATGAGATGAAGCTATAGAGCTAAATTAGCACCAGATCATGAATGATCTTGCAAGTAATTGGCAGGAAATTTGAATTTTATCATGAAGGCTATGAGAAATATTAGATTTTTCAAGTCTAGGAGAAACAAATTTAATAGGTATTTTATGTAAGCCTCATAGTAACCACAAAGGAAAAATCCTGCAGTGGACACACCAAAGATTATGATAAAGGAGTCAAAGCATACTGCCAATAAAAGGCATCAAATCAGAAAGGGAGACAGCAAGAGAGGAAGCAAGGAACAAAGGATCTACAAAATAGTCAGACAATAGTCAACAAAATGTAACAGTGTGTCTTTGCCTATCATAATTACTTTAAAGATAAATGGATTATATTCTCCTATCAAAAGAGATAGAATGGCTGAATTGAAAAAAAAAACAAGATCTAATGATATTGGACTAACCTCTCTTACAAGCAGAGACTCACTTTACTACCAAGGACACACATACATTGAGAGTGAAGGCTAAAAAAAGATATTCAAAGCAAATGGTAATAAAAAGAAAGCAGGGGTAGCTGTAGTTATATCAGACAAATAGGCTTTAAAGAAAATGGTCACAAGAAACAAAGAAGGCCACTATATAATGATAAAGGCATCAATACATTAACAACATATAATAATTATAAATATTTATGCACCCGACATCAGAGAACCTAAATATATAAAGCAATTAAAAATAGAAAGAAACAGTAATACAATAATAGTTGAGGAGTTTAATTCTGAACTCTTGGCAATGGGTAGATCATCCAGACAGAATCAATAAGGAAACAGTGGATTTGAGCAACACTATAGACCAAATACCTAACAGACATATATAGAACATTCTATACAACAACAGCAGAGTTTTCTCAAGTTCTCAATTTTCTCAAGTTCACAAGGAACATTTTCTAGGACAGATCATATATTAGGCCACAAAACAAGTCTCAACAAATTCAAGAACATGGAAATCATATCAAGTATCTTTTTCAACTACAGTGGTATGAAACTAGAAATCAACAACAGGAAGAAAGCTAGAAAATTCACAAACATGGAAATTAAACAACACACTTCTGGGGGCTGGCCTGGTGGTGTAGTGGTTAAGTTCACATACTCTGCTTTGGTGGCCCAGGCTTCATAGGTTTGGATCCTGGGTGCAGACCTACACACTACTCATCAAGCCATGCTGTAGTGACATCCCACATACAAAACAGAGGAAGATTGGCACAGATGTTAGCTTAGGGCCAGTCTTCCTCACCAAGAAAAAGGAAAAAAAACCCCAAAAACAACACACTGCTGAACAACTAATGGATAAAAGAAGAAATCAAAAGGGAAATCAAAATATATCTTGAAACAAATGATAATGGAAACACACATACCAAAATTTATGGGATGCAGCAAAAGCAATTCCAAGAGGAAAGTTTATAGCTATAAATGCATATATTAATAAAAAAGAAAGAGCTCAAACAACCTAACATTGTACTTCAAGAAACTAGAAAGGAAGAAAAAACTAAGTCCAAAGTTAGCAGAAGGAAAGACATAATAAAGATTATAGCAGAAATAAACAAAATTGAGAATAGGAAAAAAATAGAAAAGACTAACAAAACTGAGAGTTGGTTCTTTGAAAAGATAAACAAAACAGACAAACCTTTAGCTAGGCTGATCAAAAAAAAGAAAGAGGACTCATATCAAATTATAAATGAAAGAGGAGACATTATAACTGATATCACAGAAATACAGTCATAGGAGACTACTACGAACAATTATATGCCAACAAGTTAGTAGTGTTCAGAACTCGGAAAGTGACAGTAGGTTTTTGCAGATAGAATGAATTTGAGAAGCAGCATAAATTGTGAATTTGTTTGACTCTTGGTATCCTAGCAACATTCATTGGACCCGATTTTAATTTTTCAATATGTTTCACGTTTAAATAAAATTAATTCTGATTTCAAGTTCCCATCCTGGCAAAATGTCAGAAAATTCAGTCTGTTACAATTGGGACTCCTTCCTCATTAGGATCATATAATGGTGTCAGAGAACTTAATTCAAAGCATAATATTCAGGGAGATGCTAATAGTCACCACTGAGTGGTCCCCTGGTGTGGGTCAGTGTTACACATGGTGTTACGTGCTTTGGTGTTACACATGGGCCCAGGAATCTTTCTGAAGGTTACTATCCTTTGACTTACCACATGGCCTTTCACCTAAAGACCACCTGTCTTCCTGGCATAATCTGAAGACATGGACAGGATCTCTGCCCTTTATGGAGCTCCAAAGCTAGACTCTCTGTCTTGAGGGGCAGACACATTTTCCTCTGTTTCTCCAAGTATCTCCATTTCTTCACCAGAGATTCTGAATTAATTGACTTTAGGTGGGTCCAGGTACCAGGAGGGTTTAAATGTTTCCAAGGTGCTTCTAATGTGCAGCCAGATTTGAAAACCATTTGTATAAGTTGAGGCCCTATGTGGTAATTGGCTATAATTTTTTTCCTGCCTCCTTTTGAAGTGGAAGTGAAAGAGCCCAAAGTTAGCCTTACCCTTTGAGCTGTGAGCTGACCTCTGGGAAAACATCTCATCTGGAAAACTTTGAGTCTCCGTTATTCTGCCAGAGCCAAATTCTCTGCCCCTCCGTCTGTTTTGACTTAAAGTTCAGCAGGCCCATTCAGTGAGGCCTTCACCACCACTCACTGCTCTCGGATTTCTCTTCTTTTCTGATCCTCTGAAATGTTGTTCTTGCTTCTTTTTCCTTTTTTTGAGGTGACTTAGCCCTGAGCTAACATCCGCACCCATCTTCCTCTACTTTATATGTGGGATGCCTGCCACAGCATGGCTTGGTAAGTGGTGTGTAGGTCTGTGCCCAGGATCTGAACTGGCGAACCCCGGGCAGCCGATGTGGAGCGTGGCAACTTAACTGCTGTGCCACCAGGCCAGCCCCTGTTTTTCTTGTTTTTTTGAAACTGACAATGGCTTTTACATTCTCTTTTTTAGATTTAATTATTGTTGAAAAACAGGTTGTTAAAATAAACCCAAGGCCCCAAAATACCAAAAGAAGGAAAAAGTGCCAAGCATTTGAAAGTGAGTTGCTAGATCATTTATGCTTAACTTGCTATGGAGGAAGTGAAATTTGATAATTGTGAACCATATAAGGTACTGAAAACAGGGTTGAAGTTGAAGCCCTTGGTTAGGGGCTTTGAGAAAACCACTCAGAAACTTAACAAAGTTTGGGGACATAGTAGATAGTATTTAAAATACAAGTTAGAAGTACCTACAGATGAGAGGCCTGCTGAGCACTGTCTGATAGCATGAGTAGGCACACGGTAACAAAACTTCAAAATACATGGGTAAAAAGTGACAGAAATAAAAGGGAAATAGACAAATCTACAATTATACCTGGAAATTTCCACCCTCTGTCTAATAAATTGATAGAATGAGTAGGCATAAAATAAATAAGGATATGGAAGACTAAGTAACCTATCAGCCCACTGGAAATAATTGACATTTTAGAATCCACCACACAACACACATTCTTTTCAAGTTGACATGGGAAAAATCACCAAAATAGACCGTATGCTTGGCCATAAAACAAGTCAGTACATTGGAAAATATTGGGGCCAGCCCCGGTGGCCTAGTGGTTAAGTTTAATGCGCTCTCCTTTGGTGGCCCAGGTTCATTTCTGGGTGGGGACCTACACCACTCATCTGTGAGTGCCCATGCTGTGGCTGCAGCTCGCATACAAAAAGAAGATTGGCAGTGGATGTTAGCGCAGGGTGAATATTCCTCAGCAAAAAAATAAATAAATAAAAAAATTATGCAATGCATGATCTATGATCAAAAAAGAATTAGCTTAGATGTTAATAACAGATATAAACCTGAAAAATAGCCATGTACTTAGTAATTAAACAATACACTTAGAAATAGCATATGGGATAAAGAAAAAAAATCACAGGAAAAAATAGGAAATATTTTGGACTCTGTAAAACTGAAAAGAAATGCCTAGAAAGACATTTATATGTTTAAATGCTTATATTATAAGAGAAGAAAGGTCTAAAGTAACTGATGCAAGGCTTTTAACACAAGCAGATGAAAAAAGAGAGAAAATTTACTCTAAAGTAAGTAGCATGCTGGAAACACTCAAGATAGGAGCAAAATCAATGAAATAGAAAATGAAGAGACAATTGAGAAAATCAATTAAACCAAAAGCGGCTTCCTTAAAAAAACAATCAGTACAATTGATTAACCTTTAGTTAGACTGAAAAAGATAAAAAGAAAGAAGAAACAAATTGTCAATATCTAAAATGCGATCAACATTATGATAATACATTTGTCAATTTAGATGAAATGGGCAAATTCATTGGAAGATAGATTACAAAAAACTACTCAAAAACAAACGGAATATCTGAATAGTTATATAGAAATCAGAGAAATTGAATTCGCAACTAAAATCTTTCCCACAAAAAGGCTAATCAAAAAACCCAGGGCCCTGACAGCTTCGCTGGTGAATTCTAGCAAATATTTAAGAAAACAGTTATATCAATACTCTGAAAACTCTTTCAAATCAGGAGAAAAGGGAATTCTTCCCAACTCTTTTCATGACGCCCACCTCATCATGACATTAAAACCAGACCAAGACTTGACAGGAAAAGAAACTGCAGAGCAATGTGTCTCATTATATAGAGGCAAAAATTCTTAAATTATTTGCAAATACAATCTAGCAATATACATCATAATCGTGTGGAGTTTATCCAAGGAATAAAAGATTGGTTCAACGTTTGAAAAGCAATCAATGTGATTCACCGAATTAATTGAAAAAGGACAAAAATCTATGTGATTATCTCAGTATATATAGCAAAAGCAATTGACAAAATGCAACACCCATTTGCCATAAAAATTTACTAGCAAACTAGAAATAAAAGGAAACTTCTCTGACCAGATGGAATGCATCTACAAAAAAGCTACAACCAGTGTCCTACTTAATGGTAAAAGTGAATGCTTTCACTCAAAGGTGAGGAAAAATGCAAGAATGCCCACTCTCACCTTGATACAGCAATGAGGTAAAATTTTTTTTCCCCTCAACCACTCTGTGTCTACATTGTTTGGGAGTCATCCAAGGATGTAGGCAAATTTTATACTCAGATTTTGGGGCTTATCTCTCTGTTTCCTTTCTTCTGGGAAGCTACCGTAAATTTCTAGCTGTTCTGTCAGCTTCAGGATCTGTCCTCTGTTCTCCCAAGCCAGAATGGCTTCAGCATTCTTTTTCTTGAACTGTGCACAGACTGGGTAACACACTCAGTTAAAAAAAAATCAACATCCTCACAAATTTTGCTCGATTTAGCTCTGTCTTTCAAAGTAGTTTCTTCCCTCTTTCATGATTGTTTAAATATCCATCTATCTAATCTCTATTTGTATGTCATGTATCTATCAATCATCTCTCTATTCATTTTTGCTGGGATCCTGGGAGTCTCCCCTGCACATACATAGTTTAGAGGTCAGACAAGGACTTGGGCAGAGTTTCGCTTTGAGATTATCTTACTTCCGGGTTTTCTAGTTAAATTCTCAGGTGATCTTTTAGCCCTAAACCCTGCCGTCTGAAGCCATGCTGCTAAGGCTGCTCTTTTTCCACCTCTGTAGTCATAGAGGTTGGAGAGGTCTTTGGGTAAGAATGTTATTACAATTCTTGCTTCTTCCTTTTGCAGTTTTCAGGAGTCGACTTTTCTGCTTCTACTTTCATTGGGATACTTCTGGTAACTTAAAGGAGTGAATTATTATAATCAGCTTTTGTTCAGATGTTATAAGTGTTTTTCTTGTGGAAGGGTTCATGTGGCCACTTCATTCCACTGCCATCACTGGAAATTCTTCTCTCTGTCTCTTTACATTAAAATATTCATATTTTTAGTTGATATTATTATTTGGATAATTATTTAATAGGTGTCAATATTTTTGAAAAAATAAAATAGGTTGATAAATTTCACCTAGTTATGAGCTTATTTTTTTAAATCTAGATGCATAATTGCTCTTATCATTTTAAAATGTAGAATTGGTAGAAATAATTTCAGAAACCTTTCTGTTTCTTTCAAATCTGTCAAAATCTGCTTTATTTTTCAGTTCTGTTTTTTGGGTCATTAATTTATACGGTAGATTAGTGCCTTCAGGTGTACTGAAAATGACACATTTAACAGAAGCTAAAGTACTCAATTTTAGGGAGATGAATCTTTGAATGCAAAGTTAGTCTCTAAACTAAAGTGAATTAGAGTCTGTCAGTATATCTATCTACTATGCCTGCCTAGACACCACATGAACACAATAGCAAGGAATAAGTGCAAGGCATTTCAGTGAAAAGAGTTAAATTCATCAGATGATCACTCCAAAAATAGATTCCTTGGCCTAGAGACGACTGTCTATGTTCTCTGAACTTAGAATTCTCATACAAATGAATATTTAAACTCTGAATATTCATTTACTTTTTATATCACAACTGTCAGGATCATTTGTAGAGCAAAAACAGATTAAGAAAAATTTCATAAGGGATTAAAGCTCTGAAGAGTTTGCTACGGTTGATCAGACCGATATTCCAAGCTTTTTACTTTTCTCAGTTCATTTACATTCATGTACTTCATTTTTCAAAAAGGTACACACTAGACACACTAAAGAATATTTTTGAGAACTGGGTTTTCTACATATTCATTTTTCATTGTGATTAAGTATTATTATGACTCAAGATAACTGTTTTTTCTTAAGGTTATGTTTTTAACTCAAAATAACTTTGCCCAATCTTGTTATTTGTCATAGGGATTTATTAAATGTTTTACTTTATAAATGTCTGAACACTGAATGTGTAGAAGAACGTAATACGATGGAAGGTTGGCAATTTAGAGGATTAGAAAACAAAACTATTAATAATCAGCTTGATAGTAAACAGAAATCATTTGCATTTTCAATAGGCTTAGTAGTATCTGTTAATTCTGAGGTCTAACTTTAGACTTCAAAAGCAATGTGATGATTACTTTTGATGTCAAATATAAATTCCTATATTTATTTTTAATGAAAGACTTCATATTGAGGGGACATTTATTAAAATATTTATTATTATTATACTATTATATATTAATATTATATTATTAAATATTATTATTTAATATTTATTAAAATATACAATAGTACCCCCTTATCGAAGGTTTTGTTTCCTGCAGTTTCAGTTGCCCATGGTCAACTGTGGTCCAAAAGTATTAAATGGAAAATTCCAGAAATAAACAACTCATAACTTTTAAATTGTGCAGCGTTCCTGAGTAGCTATGATGAAATCTGGAGCCATTGGGCTTCATCGCGCCCAAATGTGAATCCTTTTTGTCCAGTGGATCCATGCTGTACACGCTCCCCAGTTGTTAGTAACTTAGTAGCCATCTTGGTTATCAGATTGACTTTTGGTTATGTCAGGGCTTGTGTTCAAAGAACTCTTATTTTACTTAATAATGGCCCCCAAATGCAAAAGTAGTGTTGCTAGCAATTTGGATATCCCAAAGAGAAGTGCAAAGTGCTTCCTTTAAGTGAAAAGGTGAAAATTTTTGACTTAGGGAAAGAAAAAGAATCATAGACTGAGGTTGCTAAGACCTGCGGTAACTTGTATTACAGTATTTGCTATAATTGTTCTATTTTATTGTTAGCTATCATTGTTCATCTCTTACTCTGCCTAATTTATAAATCAAACTTTATCATAGGTATGTATGTATAAGAGAAAACACTATATGTTAGGGTTTGGTACTATCAACAGTTTCAGGCATCCACTGGGGGTCTTGGAATATATCCCACCCTGCTATAAGGGGGGACTGCTGTAAATATAAGTATGTAATGAAGCCATTTTTAGATATATATATGAGAAAAGCCTTAATTATCTTATTGCCCTAAATTTGATAAGATCTGCTAATTAAATGGAGATGTAGCTGATAGCATTTTATAAATTCTAAAATTTTAAGCAGGAAGTCTGAGGTTTTTTGGAAGAACTTTTCTGAGTAACTGTTTTGATCGTCACTCTGCATGTTCACCAAAAAATCTGATAAAAACAATAATTTACCAATAGACAAAATAATCAAGATGATATTATTTCAAATATTAGAAAGAAAGATGTTTATTTCTCAATTAATTGATATCCCATCTATAGTTACATTATAGTAAAAGCAAATACGTTTTTTACTTAAAGCAGTACTTAAAATGGGATCAAATACATTGAACAACAAAGGACATAAGAAATAAAGGTAGACAAGAGGAGAAAAATTATACTAAAAACTTTTGAATGAGAAAAGCTCTAGGATATAATGAGCAAATTTAGTTCTCAGTTTTGTAACATCTGGGAAAGATGGAAACACAGCACTTACTGTCATGGTAGCCTGCATAACAACAAATTCACTGAAAAAGACTTTAGTTTTTTTGGTCCTATGTAGTAAAAGAAAATAACTGTGTGAAATTTGAAGAAAACAAAAAGAAATCTCATATTAGCTTTGGAGGCGTCTTCTACATAGCTTTCTTGTCCAGGATATCGTGCGTCTTTAATTACAATGTAAAAGTAGTTGTACATTTAAGAACCATCTTTAAAAATGATCTAATTTATTTTTCATAGAAATAGCTATATTTGAATTTCAAACTCCTATATGACGTCTTTATATGATGAAACCCCGCGCTTCACTCCCGCGGCCCGGTGTTTCTCCGGTTCGGATCCCTGGCGTGGACATGGCACCGCTCATTAGGCCATGCTGAGGCGGAGTCCCACACAGCACAGCCAGAGACACTCACAACTAGAATACACAGCTATGTACTGGGGGGCTTTGGGGTGAAGAAGAAGAAGAAAAAAAAAGAAGATTGGCAACAGATGTTAGTTCAGATGCCAATCTTAAAAAAAAAATTGTTTTACCTTTCAGAATCACTCTAGAAAATAGCTTGACCTTATTTTTATCTGTGAAGTCAGTATATTTTAATTTCAAAATAACTAGAGGAAATGCTCATTGTGTGATTCTCATTTTTCGTAAGAATGCAAATGTTTAAAAGTGTGACAAGTTAGGAAACACATGATAGACAAAGGATTAATTTTTTTAAATCAACCAATGAAGAAAGAAACAGGTCCTCACGTTGAAGGATGACAAACGAGAGTAAGCTATTCCTTGTGATATGGGTCTGTCATAAATCAGAGGATACTAAAATATAAACCAAATAACATGTTGGCGTGTTGGAGGGTTTGCACACTTTCACCTTCACTGGGTAACCACGTTGTACTTCTAAGTGGGTACGTGAACTCACCTGTCCACCGAGGGTGCTTGATGCTTACCCTTGCTGCACATTCCTACCAACATTGATATTGTCAGACTTTCTCTTCTTTTCCAATGTGGTGGTTGTGAAATGCTATCAAATTCACTTAAATTTGCATTTTTAGGACGATTAATGTGGTCGAACATCTCTCTTTATGTTTAGGTCGTTCGGGTTTCCATGGCTATGACTTTTTTCATACTATGTGTTCATTGTTCGATTAAGTTGTATGCCTTTCTCATTGATTTCAAAAAAATTCTTTTCCTTTGTTGTAGCTACAAGTCCTTTGATGGTATTCTATATGGAATGTATCATCTCCAAGTGTGTGTTTTGTCATTTCCCTGTCTTTATATATTTTTTTGATTAACCCTGAGTAATTAATTTTAGCCTAATAAAATTTTTTAATGTTTCCTTTATACTTTAAATTTGTTTAAAAATTACCATCCTAAGATTCTCAAAGTATTGTTATATATTGCCTTTTAAAAGTTTTATGTTTTTGTCTTTCACATTTAATTCCTTAGTGCACCTGGGGCTTATTTTTGGGCTTGGTGTGATATAGGGAATTCCTTTTTTTCCCTTAAGGATAGCAAATATCTTTGCTCTATTTATTGAAAAGTCAATCTTTTCTCCATTAATCTACTACAGAATAAATCCAAGTATCCAGTCATGTATGGATCTGTTTCCGGACCCACTATCTGTTCCATAATAAATCTTGACATCTGGTAGTACACTTTCTTGTTATTTTCTCTGTTTAAGACGATATGTTGGCTATTAATGGAATTTTGCTCTTAACTCTGGATTTTGTAATCAGCTTTGCAACTGCACAATAAAGTGCTTTTGATTGGAGCTGATTAAATTATAGATCAACCTGACGTTTTTGCAAAGTGAGTCTTCTATTCTACAGAAACAGAATATTCCTATTTATTCATGCCATCTTTAATATATTTCAGCACACTTTTATAATTTTTCCTCAAAATATTTGACTTTCTTGTTAGATTTATTTTCAACTACTTTATTTTTTTATTGCATATATTGATATATACAGAGATAAGTAGATATTTTGATTATAAATAAATGCTATATTTTATTTTTAGAAATACCATACATACGGGCCTGGCCCCGTGGCCCAGTGGTTAAGTTCACGAGCTCCGCTGCAGGCGGCCCAGTGTTTCGTTGGTTCGAATCCTGGGCGGGGACATGGCACTGCTCATCAAGCCACGCTGAGGCGGCGTCCCACATGCCACAACTAGATGGACCCACAGCAAAGAATATACAACTATGTACTGGGGGGCTTTGGGGAGGAAAAGGAAAAAAATAAAATCTTTAAAAAAAAAAAAAAGAAATACCATACATACAACTAACTTGTAAAAGTATAAACCCAGAATAAAGAATAATTTGAAAGGAACCATCCCTAGACAACCACCACATAAGAAAGAAAATATGCCCTGTCCTTAAATCTCCATTTGTGTCCCTCCCTCCCTCCAGGGGTGACTAGTATTTTGACTGATGTGAGAATTCCTCTCTTGCTTTTCTTTATAGTTTACTATCTATGTAAGTATCTCTAAACTACATACCATAATTTGAACGCTTTATAAAGGGTCATACTATAGGTATATTTCTTTTTCTTCTTTCACTAAAAATTATGCCATTGAGATTTATCCATGTTGATACATATAGGCTATTCTGTTGCAAGAAAATACCGTAACTTATATGGCAATTCTACTGTGAAGAGACATTTGCACTCTTTCCAGTTTTTGACTATTGTTAGCAATGCAGTTATATACATTCTTGTGCGTGTTTTCCAGTATAGCCGTGCCCTCAGTATCTCTGGGTCAAGGAATAGGATGCTGTGTTGTAGGAAATGTAAAAAATTATCACCGACCTAGGTAATATCAAACCATTTTTGAAAGGGGGCCAATTGTCACTGGCTCCAGCAACATCCAAAGTTCCTGTTGCTTTACCTCTCATCAACATTTGGTATTATCAAGATTTTAATTGTATGCTAATCTGATCTATTTAAATTTGTCCATTTAAATTGCTCTTTTCCTGATTATTAACGAGGTTGAGCAATTTTTGTTTGTTAGCCACTTACACTCTCTCATGAAGCATTTGGTCAAGTTTTTTTTTCATATTTTATTGATTTGTAGGAATTCTTTGCATATTCTGGATATGAGTGCTTTATAACGTGTGCTGCCCATGCTCTCGGGGTTTGAGACAGCCCCAGAGCTCAGTCTCCCACAGAACCAACGATACCTCCTTCAAGCAGGGAAAATGCAATTTCTGTTGGTTCCTGAAATCTGAATTTCCCAAATAACACCAGTAAAAACTGTTAACCGCAAACAGGCAGGCTGGCAGAGCACCCTGTTTAGCCAACAACTGACAAGTCTGCTTTTCATGTTTGCCCCATAACCATCTATATGGACAAGGGCCATGTCTTCTGAGTGGCACATAAACTCACTCTGCGGACCCAGCTGTGCCCTGGCCCTGCTGATGAGAGAATCAGAACACTGGCACGTTCTTCTTTTTGACCCTTGTCTATGTTATTTTCCACTTACCTGGTAAAGCTTTCTCTTTAAGCCACAAGATATTATGTTGTGAAATTCATCCCAAACTTTGTTGATCTGAAGCGGTGACCCAGAAGAAACCTTTGTATAGCAAACATTTAAAGAACGTATTTCTTGATTCCCCACTGGTCACCAATACCACCTGCATCTCATAGCGAGAGTCCATGTGTATGTCAGTCTTTGGCGCATCTATTATCTCCTGCTCTTTTCCCACCCTCATACCAACACGATTGGTGGAGTGTCCAAATCACTGTACGTTGTGAAAAAACATCTCGGAATCAGTATGGAACCTTGCTGTTGTTCAAGAGAATTTGGCTGTCCCTGCATCTCTGCACTATCCTAAAAATATTAGAATCAGTTTTTCAAGTTCCACAAAAACCTCTTGAGTTATGTTTGCTTTGAGATTGCATTGAGTCTGTACATCAATTTGGGAAGAATTAGCATGCTTACTAAATTGGTTTATTTAGATCTTAAATGTCTTTTAATAAATCATTTTGTAGAAATTTTGCAGATATTCAACATAGTTTTATATATTTTATTTTTCTTGATGTTATTTCAGTGATAATACAAATTTTTAATTTATTTTAGTTTTTCCTGGAAAATAGAAATGTCAATATTTATGCATTGATTTTTATATGCAACAATCTTTCTTAATTCTTATTAAATAATAATTTACACAATTTTAGATTTTCAACCTATATAATCATGTCATTTGTGAATGATAAGAGTTTTGTTTCTTCTCTTTAAATAATTATAACTTTGTCTTTTTCTTGTATTACTGCACTGATTAGAACCTCAACACCATGTTGATTAAACATGCTGATAGGGATCTTTAATTTGTTTACTAATTCAAAGGGAAAGCTTTCACGTTTCATAAAAAAATGATGCTTGTAGGATTTTTGGTACCCTTTGTCAAATTAAAGTTCCTTCTGTTAACAGTTTGCTAAGAGTTTTTTTTAATCACTTAAAAGATATTAAATTTTATCAATTATGTATATATATATATATATATATATATATATTTTTTTTTTTTTGGTGAGAAGATTTTCCCTGAGCTAACATCTGTTGCCAATCTTCCTCTTTTTTTGCTTGAGGAAGATTAGCCCTGAGCTAATATCTGTGCCAATATTCCTCTATTTTATATGTGGGTCACACTCTCAGCATGGCTGGTGAGTGGTGTAGATCTGCACCCGAGATCTGAACCCATGAACCCAGGCTACCGAAGCAGAGCGCACCAGTCTTAACCACTACTCCCTGGGGCTGGCCCCTCGATTGTATTTTTTTCTGCATCTCTTGAGATAATCATATTATTGTCTCCTTTTATCTAATAATATGGCGGAAGTCACAAATGGATTTTCTAACACTAAATGTGATTTTCATTCCTTGGAAAGACTCAAGCTGGTCATGGGGTATTATAGATTATATATTTCCAGGTACAATTTGCTAATATTCTGCTTTAGTATTGTTATATCAATACTCATTAGTAAAATTAGCCTGTGATTTTCCTATTTTGGTGTCTCAGGTTGTGTTTTCCAGAAGCAGATGCTGACAGAGTTTGGTGTGCAGGATATTTACAAGGGATGAACATTTGCGGAAAGGAGAGAAGAAGGAAGATTGGGAAAAAAATTAAGCAGCTGTCTGTATCTGGGGCAAACCCTGAGTGATTTGACAGGTGGAGGCTGCCTGCTGACAACACTCATATCAGCTGGGAAAATCTCCTTTGCTGAAGGGAGCCCTGGGTAGTACAACTCTGTGTCCATAACAACTGGTATGAAATGTTTTCTTTCTTTCTTTACCTGGAGAAGCTTGAGTACATTTTTGAGTAAAAATTAGTAAAATTCTAACTTGAATGAGAATTATTTCTTAGGTGTCTGATTGAGCTCAGCAGTCAAATTACTCAGATGCCAAGTTTTCTTCAAAGAAAATTTTGATTACTGAATTTAAATACTCAATAGTTTTAAGAGTGTTTTGTGAATACGAGGGTTACTTCTTTCTTGAATGTTTGGAAATATCACCTGTGAAACTGTCCATGGCTTGGAAGAGCTGTGAAGGGTGTGAGATTTTACCTTGCTTGCAAGCTGACATGTTAATCTGTCACAGTTTTACGGATGCTGAAAGAAGACAGGAGACTCGAGGGTCAGAGATAAAGGACTTTATTTCTTACAGCAACAGCAGTGGTCATAGGATCAGCATTTGCTCCAGTTCCGGAAGCCTCAGTTTCTGAGGAGGGCTAGTTGGGTTGCATTACAGTAGAGAAACCCTAAATTTAGGGAGCCCAAGTCTCTTATAGTGGGTACTAAGCTTGCCCGAACTTTGCCAAAGAGGGGCACGTGAGTTTTTCATGCTGGAGAGTACGCAAGCCTTCTCCTCGACCTGGAGGGAGACTATTTCTTTCTTTTAAGGATGTTTGCTCTACAAACATTTTTGAAAAGGAAGTCCAGAACAAAACCAATTGGTGCCTTTGCTTATAAGATGTGCACACATGTGAGAGACCTATTGTTTCTCAACAGGGCTATCACATGTGAAGACGTTTTTGATTGCTGATGCAATATTTAATAATTTTGGGACTATTCAGTTTTGTATCCATTTTTGAGTCAGTTCTGATAAATTAAACTTGTTTGGAAATATATCCATTTCACCTTAATTTGCAAACGTATTGATCTAAATTTATTTATAATGTCTTCATTATATTTCTGTTTGTAGTATCTAGACTTCCGTACATCTCTTTAATCCTAATTGATTTTTGTGTCTTCTCTCCTTTCTCTTGATTAATATTGGTAGACGGTTATCAATTTTATTGGTCTTTTCAAAGAATCACGTTGGCAGATTCTGCAGTGCTTCGTTGCCTCCCGTTTCAGTTACTCCAGAAAATGTAACTAGACTGTATTTTTCAGCCTCCTTAATACATTAAGTTATAGTCTGAGTTTTAGCCAATGTAACATGGGCAGAAATTTTAGTTGTGCAGAAATGATATAGACCATTCCCAGACTTAGCATTAAAAACCCAACCTTCTTTGCGATCCTCCGTGCTGTCTAGCTTTCATCAGTTTTCTGATGATTGTGTAAAATAACTCACTCGTGGACCTACAGGCTCTGAGGGAATGTCAGTGATACTGCAAAGAAAGAGCAGGAATGGCTGCAGTAACCACAGCTCCCTGTCCCCTTCAACCCTGTCCCCTCCACCCCCTCACTCCCCTTACCTCACTGGACGTGAACAACACATAAACTTTCATTATGTTAATCCACTGAAATGTTGGGTTTGTTTGTTGTAGCATTTAGCATATTTCAACACTTTGTTGATCTTCTCTATTGTAATGTTTTCTCTATTGCATTAACTTCTACTCTTCTTAAATTTCCTTCCTTTTGCCCTCATTAAATTGTGCATATATTTATATGTATATTTTTTAAAATAACCTCTTTCAAGTGGTTGCTTATATCTTTCATTTTCAGTGCTTCTTTTTTTTATATAAACATGTAAGGTCCTAGATTTTCAACTAAACACTTCTAGCTGCAGCCCATACATTTTAATGTAATATTTCAATTTTAATTCTGTTCTAAATATTTTCTAATTTCCCTTGTTTCTGATTTGACTGCCACTTATTTGAAAGTATGTTTCTTAGTTTCAAAACATTTGCAAATATTTTGGCTATAATTGCTATTTTTGATTTGTAATCATTTGGTTTGAGAAGGTGTATGATGGCATTAAACTGATGAAAATTCTTGAGATGTGCTTTACTACTGCATGTCTGATCAGTTTTACTACACCTTCTGTGTGTTCTGGAAAATACTGCATTCTCTGTAACTATTAGGTGTTATCTTCTATACATATGCATGAAATCATGCTTGTTTATGTGTTATCAATTTTTCTCTTTTCTTACTCAGTTTTTTGTTTGCTTAGTACAGTTGATATTGAGAGAGCTACATGAAAGTAGCCCACAATACTTGTGGATTTATCTATTTCTCCTTATACATCTATTAATTTTGGCTTTATGTATTTTGAGACTTTGAAGCTATTGTATTAGATGAATACAAGTTTAGAATTGTTATATCTCTCTGAGGAAGTTAATATTTTATCATTAGGTATTGAAGCATCAGTAAAGTACTGAATGTTTTATCAGTATGTAGTGAGGGGTATTTTAGGGTCAACTCTATATTCCAACTCACAGAATCAGAATAGGCCACACGTGGCACCAATTTACTCAGAGCCACAGAGTCAGGAAACACAGCTGGTCAGCAGTGCAGCATCCTCTTAAGGGGGAAGTGGTTTTTGCATCAGTCTTTACAATAGTCTACGCAGTGATACAGGAGCTATTCCCTTTGGCCTCCAGGTGATAGCTCAGATGTAAGGAAACCATGTCACATTAGTGGATGAGGGGTCTGCTTTGGCTCAGAGCTTTAAGCCAATAGAGCCAGCATCTCTTGTCACACGTCTAGGTATATATTCCAAGGTGCCCCTGAGAGATGCTCTGTGCAAAGATCACTATCCTCAGGGAAGTCTAAAGTTACAGCTTTCTATTAGGTATTTAGAGTCCATCCATACTTCTAGGTCAAATGCAATTTACTAATCAATGACCAGTTTTACCACAAGCGATCTTGCCTGGTAGTACAGCTGACATTCAAATTTTATCAGATTTCTAGCAAAGCAGAGATAGAAAGTTAATGCAATGTCAGATGTGTCCTTGGAGAAGCAGACAAGATTTTGTTGTCCTTTGCTCACAATCGACTTTATTTTCTTTAGTAATCTTTTTTGCCTTAAAGTATATAGTGTCTGATATTACCGTAGTTATATCAAATTGTATTAAAAAATTTCCTGTTGTATCATTTTCCAAGTGTTTTGCTTTCAAACTTTCTGTATCCTCGTGATTTGTGATGTTTCACTTGTTCAGAGCATATAGCTAGTTTAAATTTTTATGTAGTATGGCAATTAAATTTTTTTTTTTAAGGAAGGTTAGCCCTGAGCTAACTGTTGCCAATCCTCCTCTTCTTGCTGAGGAAGACTGGCTCTGAGCTAACATCCATGCCCATCTCCCTCTACTTTATATGTGGGACACCTACCACAGCATGGCTTTGCCAAGCGGTGCCTTGTCTGCACCTGGGATCCGAACCGGCGAACCCGGGCTACTGAAGCAGAACGTGTTCACTTAACCACTGCGCCACCGGGCTGGCCCCCTAAAAAACTTTTAACTGGTCCTTTTTTGCTTTCTTTTCAATTAATTGCTTATTTTTTATAATTCCAGTTTAATTTTTTTTTCGCTTTTGACAATGCTTATTGCCTCTATTGCTGCTGTTGAGAAGTCTGCTGTTGGGGCCAGCCTGGTGGCTGGTGGTTAAAGTTCCTTGCACTCTGCTTCAGTGGCCTGGGTTTGTGGGTTCAGATCCTGGACACAGATCTACTCCACTCATCAACCTGCTATGGAGGCATCCAGATACAAAACAGAGGAAGATGGGCACAGATGCTAGCTCAGGGCTAATCTTCCACAAGCAAATAAAAGAGGAAAGTTGGAAATGGATGTTAGCTCAGAGTGAACCTTCCTCTCCCCGCCAAAAAAAATAATAATAGTGCTAATGATAAAATAAATAAATAATAGAAGTCAGCTGTCAATTTATTATTTCTTTAGAGATTTTTATATCTTTTTTCTCCACATTCATTTAAGATTTTCAATTGTTTTAAGTGTCCTGTAGTTCACGATGATGTATATAGGTGTAGATTTATTTTTATTTATCTTTCTGATGGTTAGTTGGGAGTTCTAAATTCATGGGTTGGTCTTTCAGCTCTTCTGAAAAATTCTCATCCATTATTTCTCTGAAAATTTCCTTTGCTCAGCCTCCTCTCTCCTTCACTTTAATACTTTAATTAGACTTATGCTAGATCCCTTCACTTCATCTCAGGTTTCTTGATGTCTTTTTCTAATTTTTCATCTTTTATCCTCTCTTTTGTAGTCTAGATAATTCTGTCAGTTTATATCTTATAGATTCCTAACTCTCTTAGCTGGGACTAATTTGAGATTAAGCTTTTAACCTTAGCATTAGGTCTTAATTTCAATTATATATATATATGAAGGTAATTTCTAGGTACTCTTTTTCTTTCTTAAATTCTCTTGCACTGAATTCATATTTTAAGCACGATTTTTATTTTTGACACATACTGGGTATATATTTTTAAATCTTATAATTCCAGGAGTTAATTTTTTGTTGGCCATTATTCTATTGTCTTTCATTTCTCCTTGTTGTCACATCATGGTGACTTCTTTGTTAGCTCCTTCTTTTTCCTGGAGCTTTAGCTTTGGCAATTCTTTGAGGCCTGTGTCAAAGAGGGATTTCTCCAGAAAGAACAGCTTTTGCTTCCAATTGACTCCTCAGATACTAGGAATCCTACAGTAGTTTAAACTCAATTCCTTTTTTTAAATTATTATTTTCCAGTTTTGTTGAGATATAATTGACATGCAATATTGTATAAGTGGAAGATGTACAGCATAACGACGTGCTCTATTTATATATTGTGAAGTGATCACCACAACAAGTTTAATTAACATCCATCACCTCACATAGTTACAGATTTCTTTTTCTTGTGATGAGAACTTTTAAAATCTACTCCCTTAGTAACTTTCAAATGTACATGACGTTATTGTTAACTATAGTCATCACATCCTCAAAATTTGTTTGTCTTATAACTGGAAGTGTGTAACTTTGGACCACCTTCACCCATTCCCCTACCCCCCACACCCCAACTCTGGTAACTGCCAATCTGATCTCTGTTTCCATGAGTTTGGTTTCTTTATATTCCATATATAGGTGAGATCACACAGTATTTGTCTTTGTCTGACTTATTTCATTTAGCATAAAGCCCTCAAAGTCCATCCATGTTGTAGTAAATGGCAGAATTTCCTTCTTTTTAATGGCTGAATAATATTCCATTGTATCTGTACACCACATTTTCTTTATCCATTCATCCACTGATGGACACTTAGATTATTTCCATGTCTTGGCAATTGTAGATAATGGTGCAATGAACATAGGGGTGCAGATCTATTCAGGATAGTCATTTCATTTCCTTTGAATATATACCCAGAAGTGGAATTGCTGGGTCATTTGGTAGTTCTTAAGCTCAATTCTTGTTTATTTATTTATTTTGCTGTGGAAGATTAGCCCTGAGCTAACATCTGTGCCAATATTCCTCCACTTTATATGTGGGATGCTGCCAGAGTGTGGCTGATGAGTGGTGTAGGTCCTTGCCTGGGATCTGAACCCATGAATCCAGGCTGTGGAAGCAGAGCACATGGAACCTAACCATTACACCATGGGGCCAGCCCCTCAATTCTTATTTTACAAACTTGAGCAATAGTAGACCCATATGAGGATTGCATTATGCTTATAAATTTTTAAGGGAGATGTTTTTCTCCCTCCACTTAATCCTGGGAGTTTAAATCAAGTCGTTATTCTTTCAGTATCCCGAGGAAAGGGTTATTCTACTTTATCTAGATGATCACACTTTTGGGGGGTAATTTTAGAGGAATATCTCCTAGTAAAATCCCCACTTAAGTAGCCCCTGAGCTTTCTCTTGTATCCCTGTGATATGTGAAGAATGGTACTCAAATTCAGCATCTCCGGCAAAACCATTGATGCAAAAGTTGACATTAGTCTTCTGTCTATTTCTCTGTATTCCCATCATTGCTTGATTGCTGGCCTGAGTATTCCTTAGTTTCTTAGATGAATTTTAGATTTTTTTTAGAATAATTTTATCTGGAAATTTTTATTATTTTCAGAAGGTGGGTTATCTGAGCACCTGGTCTATCATATTCCTAGAAATTTACATCACAAATTATTTTTAAATGTATATGCAAGGTTGCCTTCACCTAGCTACACTTTTTTCACCAAGGAAAAAATTTTTGTCTTAATTAGTTAAGAAAATGAGTTGGGGGGCACAGTTAGTTGGCTTCTTCCCTGTGATTCTGACTCGGGGAGTCTTTCTCTCCTTTCATAAGCTGGAGACATTCTGTCTCCCTCTCTCTGTCTCTGTCTCTGCCTCTGTTTCTATCTCTGTCTCACTCTCTTTACTCCCAATCTCCATTTTGTTTTATTTCTCACTTCTCCTCTTTCTAACTCTCCCTTCTCTCTCCTATTTTTCTCCTTTCTCCTCCTCAAATCCCTCCTTTTCCTCCTCATCTTTCCCCTCTCTCATTATTCACACATTCAATCTCTCTTTCTGATATTCAAATTTATGCTTTTAGTCTCATTTCACAAGAGTACCCTTGTTCCTTAATTTTTCCTCAGGATTTTTACATTATCCCCACTTTACTATCCTGTTTTTTGTCTCTCATCCTTTAGTCAGGGCTGGCATTTACTTAATGGGCAAAAGACTTGAATAGAGAGTTCTTCAAAGAAAACAAACAGATGGTTACCAGGTATATGAAAAGATGCTCAATATCACCTATCATCAGGGAAATGCAAGTAAAAACTGCAATGAGGTATCACCTCACTTCTGTTAAGATGGCTGTTCTCAAAAAACAAAATAACAAAAGATAACAACTATTGGTGAGGATGTGAAGAAATCATAACCCTTATACTGTTGGTGGGAATGTAAAGTGGTACAGCTACTATGGAAACTGCTATGGCATTTCCTCAAAAAATTAAAAAAAGAACTACCATATGACCCACTTCTAGGTATATATCCAAAAGAATTGAAATCAGAATCTTGAAGAGATATCTGCACTTCCATGTTCATTGCAGCATTATTCACAATAGTCTAGAGGTGGAGAAAACCTAAATGTCTATTGACGGACGAATGGATAAAGGAAATGTGATAAATACAATATATGACAACATGAATGAACCTGTAGCACATTCTGCTAAAAGTAATGTCAGTCACAGAAGGACAAATACTGCACGATTCCACTTATCCACGGAATCTAAAATAGTCAAACTCATAGAGGCAGAGAGTAGAATGGTGGTTGCCAGGGGCTGGGGAGACTTGCTGTTCAATGGGTATATGGTTTCAGCTATGCAAGATGAATGTCTTCTAGAGATCTGATGTACAAGGTTGTGTCCATAGTTAATAATACTGTGCTATGCACTTAAAGATGTTCTGATGGGGTAGATCTCTTGTTAAGTATTCTAACCACAAAAAAACACAGAGGGACAGGAGGAAATTTTGGCAGGTGACAGATATGTTTACTACCTTGATTGTAGTGATGGTTTCGTGGAAACATACACTTGTCAATACTCATAAAATTGCATACTTAAAATTTGTGCGGTGCCTTGTATATCAATTATACTTAAATAAAGCTGTTAAAAACATAGCGGGTAGTTTTATCTTGGGTCCTATTCCATTTGTCCAAATTATTTCCTTAGAACTTAAGAGAGGCATCTAGATATTAAATATTTGTATTATACCATTTTCCATCAAGGGGTCCTAGGGGATAAATTGAGATTCTGGGCAGTCCCAGATTTAGAACTTGATCCTTGTCCCAATTTTTCTCTGTATCTACTGGTACCATAGTAGCAATTTTTTTTTTTATCCATAGTTCCACTCGTTAATATACCTACTCTAGGTACATAGTGAGCTTCTGTTCAATCCTTACTCACAGCTTTGTCCTCTTCAGCTCTGTCACACCTCTTGAAAGCTCTCTTCTTCTGAGTGAAATGAGAAGAGTACTACTTCTGTGGGTTTTTGTTTGGAGAGGCCACTTGTATCTTCCTACCAGCAGAGCCCTCTCTGCTTCTTTTAGTTCTTAGTAAGGAAAATAGCTGTAGGTATATTGAACCCATCTTTTTTAGGGTCTATCAGCTTCCAGACTTCAACTCTCCTTTACCATCCATAACAGAGAAATTCCCTACCCCATTTATTTGTGGATCCTCATTTTCCTTTTGAGAAACAGTGTTGGAGACAACCACTCAGTATGGTTTCAAGTTTCTATTTTCTTTATCGGGTACGTGAAAAAGCATACTAAATGGGAGTGACTCTCGTCTTTACCTTGGTTTGCTGAAGTTTCTAGAGTTCACTTCCCTAAATAAGGGGGTATAATAGAGATGGCCAGAATTCCCTCTACCTAGATTCTCAATGAATCTTTGGATTGTCTTTGATTTATAACTGTGTATTCTATACCTGGAAGAAATCTCTGAATATTTGTGATCTGGGGTGGGAATGTTCCCTGGGTTCAGCTTTGGGCGTCCATGTTCCTTTCCCACCTGCTTGTTCTCTCCGCCCACTGGGGATTGATTTCAAGCAGGGGACTTACAAGAGGCATGCATTTAGACTGCTCTCTTTACCAGAACTCCTGTCAATAGACTTAAAAAAAAAAATCACTACTTTTTTCAAACAACCAACCATTATTTATAAACATTTAAAATTAAAAAATTTATTTTACTACTACATTATAGAAACAAGGAAAACATTGAAGCCATTCATAAATTCATTCTATTATTTATTCTTTATTTCTAAAATTCCTAAGTCACTCTTTATACATTGAGAACAATCACTCTGAATATGTTGACTGAAATTGGTTCCCTGATGTGAAATTCAGTATAATCTATGGATAATTCTATTTGTTTCTGGTAAGGACAGAAGATCATTCATTCATTTTCCAATTGTTAGTACCCGTTTCAGATTTTCCTATAGTGGACATTCTTTTTCATGTGCCCTTTTCTCTCCATCAGAAAAGATTCAACTCAACTCTGATTGCTATTTTCCAAATTTTTCTGTATTTCTTCAGCATATTCAGTCAAAGTAAAAATCAAAGTCACTATCTCAAATATCCTTTTATTCAGCAGTAAAGTCACTCTCTAAAATTCAGATATGTGCTTGGAGAACAATCTATAACTCCCTTAGGCCATGTGGGATCCATTTAAAACATACTATAGCAGAAGATAATACAAAAATACTACTGTTGTTCTATACTTTCTATTGTGGTTTTGTAAATGTAAGGGAAATTCAGCTCTGTATGAGAATATTGATTATAACTGCAGACCCTTATGTGAGGAGAGGAAAATTCCACTGATTTACTTCTATAATGAAAGTTGGGAATATAAGAATTATATTTTCAAATCTCCAACATGATTCAGTTTTATATGGCCTTTCATGTCATTATGATGATACCATAAGCTTAATGTATGTGTTTCTAGTCTCCACAGGATAGTTTTATAAATATACTTTATTTCTTTAAAATCATTCAATTGCACTGCAAATATTGCACAGTATTTTCTGAAATGACTTTTGTGGGTATGTTGTTTACAAGGCTTGACTATATAAATTTATGTTTCATATGTAATTTTTTTAATCATAGAAGATGTATGAAAGATGTAGAAAATGCTAGTTAACTGAAAAAATTCAAAATCCAATTATCTAGAGATTTGGTATATTTACTTTCATATACCTTTGCATTTGTACACTTAAGTTGGATTATATTACTCGCAATATTCCTTTCAGCCTACTTATTTAGCTTACTGATATATTATGAACATACTTATATATACTTTGTGCATCTGTGTTCTATAACTGCTACATTAAGTTCAAATGTATGATTATAATATTATTTATCTAATAATCAGCAATTGCTAGACAAATTTTTCCTTTTTTTCTTATCATAAGCCGTATAGTGGTACATTCTGCAATTTAGTTATGTTACACGTCTTGAGTGTGTACTACTACTGGGGCATTAGGTATTGCAGATAATGATGAGCCCAAACAGACAGTATTCTGGCCCTCAAATCACTTGTAGTCTAGTGGGGGGAGCAGGTGCTAACCCAATGATCACACAAACAAATGGCAAATGGTGAGTGGTAAAGTGTTTATAAAGGAAGGATACGCAGGGCTTCAGGATCTCATAATTAGGCCATTTAACTGCCTAAAGAGGTTAGAGAAAAGTTGCCAAGGATGTGATTCTTGAACTAAAATATGGAGGAGTTGATTAGGTGAGGAAGGAGTAGTAAATTCCTGGGCTCTGCGGAATGTGTGTACAGGAAACACGAGGACCTGAGGAAGGCCAGTGTGGAAGTTGTAGCGAGGGCAAAGGGGGGTTTAGTTGAGATTAGGTCGGGAAGAGATTGCAAGGGCAATACCTATAGGGCCTTATTAGCCACAGTAGTAGTTTTAATTTTCCCTAAGGCTAATGAGATAGATGGGTATGAAATGACCATACTTGCATTATGACAAAGGTTGCGTTCCTTCAACGTGGATGAGTGTTTCATCAGCTGGGTGGTTAATGCTGGGAAACAAGAGAACACAGAAGTAACTAGGATTAACACATCAGTGGCAGAAATGGGAGAAGATGAGGGACTTAAAATGTATTTAGGAGATAAAATCTTTAAGCTTCAAACAAGGGGATATCGGGGATGATTATAAGCACAAAATATTTGCACAACTGAATGGATGATGGCACCCCAACATTTCAACATGAGCAAACAGTAAGAATACACAGAGTAGGGAGAAGGACAAACATTACCATCGCGTGTCACCGGGCGCCACTGATTCAAAGGAACACAGTGTTGGGAGACAATTACCCACAGGTCTCTCAGGTTTCTTCTTCGTTTGTTTCAAGCTCTTTTTTCAAGGATATTTGCATAGCAAACAGCTTTGAAAGACAGGATAGCGCTCTCCTTTGGAGTAAAGTGAAAGTTTGCCTACAGCTTTTTAAAAAAGAGTTGGGTATCTCTCTCTAGGCAAAGGGCAAGCATACCTACTGACTGTGATAAAATGTTTGGGTTCCCGAAGCTTAGGGATCCTCTTCTGTAATGCAACCCAGTGTGCACGGGTGTCACGTGGCCTTTTTTACATCACAGTGTGGGAATTGGGGCTCAGGAAATTGGGGCAGAGAAACATTGATATTCTGGCTACTGTTATTGCTGTGATAATAAACCATTCTTCATCTTTGATTCTAGAGTCTTCTCCAGCATCAATAAAACTGTGGGAGGGTAATTTGTATGGCAAAATCTCAGACCCTTCACGGTCCTTGACATTGGGTTCCATTTGACTTAATAAAATTGAAGAGCTATGTATGTACTAATTCTAACTATGGTACCATTGCTTACCATTTTTTAAAAGAAATTTTCTTTTAGAATTGAGAGTTTTAAACTCTACATTTTGGTTCTCTCATTCAAGTGCTGATATGCATAGTTACATATGTGTTCTTCAAATCTGTTTTCACACCCTCCTATTCTAAGTCGTTCATAGCACAGACTACTTTTAATGTTTATACTCTTGAATTTTTTTGATAAATTGTACACACATATATGTGTACAAATATGTAATTATAATAATAATTATTTTAAAATATTTTCCCTTTGTTCTTTTTTGGGAAATACACATGATAAACTTTATCTCTTCTCCCTTTGTTCATTGTTATGCCATCATAACATTCCAATTCATAGTCCACATATTTTGGAGTAATTATAATATTAAATAAAAACTTTCCTCCTTGTTTCTTTTTGTTAATTTTAACCAATAAGAGGATCCATCCAGCAATCAGATTTAGAGGCATAAGTGTTTAACTTCTTGTTTCTTAATTTTCTTCCTAATCTGATTGAACACCAACAAAATATGGTATGCTTGACCAGATTTTAAAACTATAAAATTCAATATTCTGAACTTTAAAAAAACTAGTCTTCCTTTTGATCTGGATCAGATTTTAAAATATAGTTGTCCCTCATTATCCATGGGGGATTGTGGATACCAAAATCTGTGGATGCTCCGGTCCCTTATGTTAAATTGGAGAATATTTACATATAACCTACACACATACTTTAAATCATCTCTAGATTACCTATAATACCTAATACAATGTAAGTGCTATGTAAATAGTTGTTATAGTGTATTGTTTAGGGAACAATGACAAGGGAAAAAAGTGTGCATGTGCAGTACAGACACAACCATGTAGGACTTTCCATCCTCAGTTGGTTGAATCTGTGGATGCAGAACCTGTGGGTATGGAAGGCCAAATGTATTGCAAGCTATTTTCTAAAAACTCAGAAATGTTAGTTTGGAATAACATTTCCAGGTTGATCTGTGCCAGGTACACATTAATAGCACTTTCATTTTACTGCTTTAAAAATCTAATCTTAATCTTAGCAAGTACATTTATTTTTCCACAATAACACAAATTATACAGCATCTTATGTTGCCTACTAGAAAGCTATCTGGTTCATCTTATTTGGAAGAATTACTGGTGTTCTTTTCAGTTCATTACTTTGAATTATTTTCCAATTAAATAAGTCATCTCAGTCTTATACCTACATTATTTAAACAATATTCCAATCCAATCAATTATAAGATGCAATTTTGTTAGCGGCATTTCGTTTTGAAGGATGTTGAATATATTGAAAAATATATAGGATCCATGGATACAAAATTTCTTCTCATCATTTTAATGAAACTTTAGAACTTTAAAATAAAAATACATTCTTTTCACCTTAATTTACAGGGAAATTTATTTTACTACTTGACTTCTGGCTACTCCAAATGATGCATGGAGAAATATTAAAGAATCTTTCTAAGTGCAAATAGAATTCAATCCTGATTTTCTCTTATCTTTGTGAAAGGAAAAAATAACATTTAATCTTTCTGTTTTAATTTTCTTAGTCGTTACGGAACTGCTTTTTCTTTAGTGAACGACTGGGGCTTTCATCAGTTTAGAGGAATACGAAAGAAGGTTTACATATGAATTCTATAGCAATGTATCATTTTTTCTTGCTTGAAGAAGTGATTGAGGATACCACGTGACATAACTGTAATTCAAAATTTATTTTCTCAAAAGTGCAAAAGAGATATTTTGGAAATGCAATTCATTGTGAATGAATAAGTGTATTACTTATGTCCTAGAAACATACATGGATGAACACCAGTCTAAAAATCTGCAAACTTACTTTTGAGCATCAACTTATATTCTGGGAGACTGGCTGACTCCACCAAAAATAATGAAATCTTCAGGCTGTGTCTATACTCATGAATTTCTTCAGACATATTGCTAACTATTCACCCCATCTGTTGGCACATTGGAAAATTAATTTTCATTTCCTCTATTCATTTGGATAGAGATATAAAAAAAAAAAAAGCCTAGGCATTTTTTCAGTGGAACAAAGACACTGGGGAGGAAAAGAGAATGCAACGTTAATTTGGGCCAGCACAAATGGTAAAAGAAAACGGCATTTCAGCCACCTGGTGAGTTCAAAATTTTTTCTGATTTTAACGTATATTCATATATTTCAGTGTAGAAGGCAGATGGAAATATTTAGTAGTGTTTTAAGCACGATGTGAAACAGACTGCTCCTTGACTCCAGCATCTATATTTTGTAATATGACCAGCTAGAGTAAAGTATTTCCCAGCTTTCTTTGCAGGTAGGTATGCTCACATGTCTGACTTCTGCTCACCTGCATGAAAGAATAAATGTTAGGTGGGACTTTGGGGAAGGCTCCAGAAACGGAAGCTACTCAAACCCTTTTTTGCCTCCCACTTTCTCTCCTATTGCCTGCTGGACAATGGTGTCATCATGAAAGATTTATGGATTTCTTTTACAATGAGGTGACTTTGAAGATGGGAGCTAGGCTGTTAAGGATAAAACTGTGGAAAAATAGGAGCTTGAGTCCGTAATGACCCTGGAAAGCTGTGTATAACCTCTAAACTGCGTTTTGATGTGAGAGAGAACACCTTTCATCTTGTTTAAGCCATTGGCTCCTAAACTCAGCTGCAAATTGGAAACAGCTGGAGAGTTCTAAAGACTTCAGATGCCTGGGTTCTATCCTAAGAGACACTGATTTCATTTCTGTAGGATGCAGCCTGGCAATGGGAATTTTCCAAGCTTCCCCAAATGATTCTAACATGCAGCAAAGTTTGATAACCACTAGTTTAAAACAGTTTTTTGTTTTGTTTTGTTTTGTTTTTTGGTGCAGGGTTGGGGGAGGAGAGTTCTGTTGCAGGTGAAGGCAATTATTAACTGATACATATATTTTACACAACAGGATTTGGACATTATTCTTTTGATTGACTATAGTCTATTTGGTGAGTTCAAATGAACCCCCAGGGTACAATTGACACTGTCAAATTGGTTAAAGCTAAGCTGGTTTCCATGTACGAGTACAGTTAGGGATCTTTGCACAACTTCGCATATGTTACTTACAAATACATAAAAAGGATAAATGTATTTAAAGATTTATGAATATTTTATTAATATGTCTGGCAAAATATTCCTATGATGAATGTGAGTAGCAAATAAAATTGAAATGTTTTTGGTGTTTTAGGTTATAAGAAAGATTATTGGTAATAATAAGGAGTTTAAATTTAAGAATTTATTTATATTGAATTTAAATAATACGGAATTTAAGTGAGATTTAAGATCCCTTTTTTTTTTTTGCTGAGGAAGATTCAACCTGAGCTAACATCTGTTGCCAATCTTTCTCTCTCTCTCTTTTTTTTTGCTTGAAGATTAGCCCTGAGCTAACATCTGTGTCAATCTTCCTCCACTTTATTTGTGGGTTGCTACCACAGCATGGCTGACGAATGGTGTAGGTCTGCAACCGGGATCTGATCTTGTGAACGTGGGCCACCAAAGCAGAGCACGCTGAACTTAACCACTAGGCCACGGGGCCGGCCCCTAAGATCTTTTGAAAATATTAACATTTTGAAAAGTCATCAGGACAAAAACTGACTCTCATGATAAAACCAAGTGCTTGTATTTTGTGTTAACACTAGAACACTGCTTCATCATTGCCCTGGTTTCATTCTTCTGTAAAATTGTCTTTTTCTTTTTGAAATTGAGAATACGAGAGGCTAGGCTGGGTTCTCTGGGTCCTAGAGAGTCAGACCTAAAGTAACTGTTACAGAAGCTGAATGTGGGCTCGTGGGCCGTTTTAGCCTCCGGGGAGCTCCAGACACACGGGAACCTGAATCTATTCGCTCATCAACCTTTTTCCATGGACCTCTGCCAGGTACTCAAGGGAAAGACTGAGGAAAGGCAGGAGACACGGAAAGGCCTTTCTTAGTGGCGCAAGTGAAGAAGAACTGCTGACATGCGAGGTTTGAGCAGGGCTTGGAGAAGCCAGTCCACACTCTGGACCCTGCATGAATACAAGGTGGTGTTACTGCTACCGGGGGACATGCACCAAACCCACTTGCACCCCAGACTCTTCTCTGAAGCAAATGTCATCTGTCATTGGGGGAGGGGCAAGCAACTCCCTTGTGCCTCAGACCGGCCCCTTCTCTGACCCAAGGCAAAAGCCTTGCACCAAGGAATAAGCAAGAAGAATCTACTGGTTGGGGAGGAGAAGGAGGATGGCATCAGCTGGCCAGGCCTCCTTAAGGCTTAGGGTGGAGCAGGCATACTGAGGAAAATGCTTTGGGACTACAGGCCACAGAGCAAGCAAAAGGTAAGAGCAGCCCACCAATGGAGGAATGAAGTGTCTGGTCCACCTAAGTTAACTTAGGGTTTGAAACACAAACTCTACTCACTTCCTCACTCAACTCACTCACCTTTCATCCTCCCCACCTCTCTCCCACGAATAACCTCACAAATGTGGTATTTCTGTATGTAAACATTATTTACATCAGACTCTACTGTTATTTATGACCAATGCCTGGCACTCCATGAAGAATTATGAGAAATGGCAAATTATTATCAAGAGAAAATGCAGACCTGGAGCCAGCCAAGACTCAGGTCCGGAAACAGTCCAGAGTTATAAAAGTTTAACAAATTTAGTAATTTATTTGACTTTCTAATAAGAAAGTCTGAAGCTTTTCATTTGTAATGATCATACTTTTAGAGGATTGTGTTGGGCACTCAGATGTGAACGCAGAGTGCCTTGGACCTGTGGAAACAGGGAATTACAGCTGTGGCAGTGTGTGCTGCAATGGGTGAGCAGGTCAAAGGCGGCCCAGAGGGGGCGAGGCCTTCCCTCTCTGCTCTCCTTCTAGTGCTCCTTCCCTAATTTGGCTGGAAAACTCCATCCTCCAGGCAGAAGACTAGAAATTACCACTCTTGTCCTCTGAATACTTCCTGCTTTAAGAGGATCCTATTATTTCATGGATGCTTGCTCTCGTCTTTCTCTCTGAGTATATCAGTTGCATTTATATATATATATAAATACATATAATGTTTTCCTTGATTCCTTTTATTGTCTTTGTTTTTCCATTTGCCTTTTCCCCCTTTGTTTTGATTTCTATTTTCCATGTTAATCTCTTTATCTAATATGTGGAACTCATTATCTGTTCATACTTAACAATTAAGCAATATTGGCTGTTTAAAGGAAATCTGAGACTTTTCAACTGATGGGCTATTTCAAGGGGTGGACACGACTGCCAGTCATCTTTTCCCTTTGGTTGATTCATTTCCCCAGGAAAATAATTTTCCACTCTTCTGCATGGAGGATGGAGTTATTGAGCCAAATTGAGGAAAGAGCTCAAGGACGAGGCGATTGGAGAGGGAAGGCCCCTGCGCTCTCTGTGTGTTGACTTTGACTTCATCACTGATTACAGCACACCCTGGCCCACCTGCAATTCCTGATTTCCTGAGTCCCGTGTTACTCTGCCTTTACATCTGCAGATAATAAACCTCATGTTTCTGCCAGAGGTTGTGGGTATAGTCGCATTGATACTAGGTTGAAAAGGGATCTGGAGCCTAGTAACTTTTCATGTTGACTTTAATAAATCTTCCTGTTTTCTGCGTCAGCTCAAACCAGCCTTCTGAGGTGCTTGTTGCTTCTCACACTGAGCCTTTCCCAGCATCTGGAGCACAAATCAACATTTTGCTTTTTTCCTGGATGACCCTTGTGAACTGAAGTATAAGTTGTATGTTGTTTGCAGTCTCCACTCATCCACTGGCTTTCCACCCTCCAAGACTGTCGCACCTCATCAACTATTGTCTCCTCTTGTCCTTGCTGGTGGAGTCTCCTTAAGTTATTCTCATTCCAGTGGAGTTTTAGGAGGGAGTTTATTTATGTATTTTTTGAGGAAGATTAGCCCTGAGGTAACTACTGCCAGTCCTCCTCTTTTTTTGCTGAGGAAGCCTGGCCCTGAGCTAACATCCGTGCCCATCTTCCTCTACTTTATATGTGGGACGCCTACCACAGCATGGTGTGCCAAGCAGTGCCATGTCTGCACCCGGGATCCAAACCAGCGAACCCCGGGCCGCCGAGAAGTGGAATGTGCGAACTTAACCGCTACGCCACGGGGCCAGCCCATGGGAGTTTACTTTCAATCCAACAGATTTAATGAGTCTATCCAGCTTCATTTTCTATTTCCTCCACTTTTTTTGGATTATTTTATTCTGAGTTTTATGCAAGTACCTATGTGAATGGGTGTATGTCAATGCAGGGAATCCCCTAAATCTTAGAGAATCTGCCTTAAAACAGGAGGCTTAATTCATTCTCATTTTTTTAATGATTATTATGCTTTTGGATTTATTTCTGCAATCTTATTTTATCTTTTTCAATTTACCATTCTTTCTTTGTATTCTGTTAGTATTTCATTGCTCCTTTTGCACAAGTGAGATACAGTATTTCTTTTTTTCCCTCCAGCTGTATGCAGGTTGCACATTCTATTTCTCTGTTTACATGGGTTACATTTAAAGTCTAAAAGGTATATTTTAAGTTGTATTTTTCTGCAATGTTTACATTTATTTCATATTTATATTATTTCTTTTTATTCCCTCCAGTTTGCGGGTTGGACATTCTATTACTGTGTTTATATATGTTACACTTAACGTTTAAAGGATATATTTTAACTTTTATAGTTTTAAAATGTTTAGCTTTATTTCATATTTATATCCTGACTTTAAATAATGCAAAATCTTCCCACATCCTCTCCCTTTCCATTTGAAATAATCTCAGATTTTTCTTCCAGAGTTATGTATATTTTTATGTTATGCATCAATAATCATGTTGAATAAAACGACTTCAATTGCTACATTTCTCAAAGCCATTTCTTATGTTCCATATTTCTATTTCTTTGCCCTATCTTCTTTTTATTTTCTTATATTTTGGCTGTGTGTACTAGACTGCAGGGAGTAATATGTCTGAGAGTATGATTTTCTAAATTCCTAACTTTTGTCATTATGTTTGAATGCTAATGGGAGTAGGAGCTGTGAGTAAATAAGTCTGCTAACTTGTCCTCCAGTCCAAGGTCCTATTCTGGACGGCTCCCTTTTCCGATATCCTTTCTGAGAGAAGTAAGTCTTTAGCTTGCCAGCAAATCTTGAATCAAGGTGCCAGCATCTCCTAGTCTTGTCTTTTCCCCCTTCTTTCTTTCCTTTCTTCCTTCCTCCATTTCTCACCCACCCCTCCTGCCCCACCCCTTTCTTCTTTCCTTCCTCCTCATCTTCCTTTCCTCCAGTTATTTTTCCTATGCTAGTTTCTGAAGAAACAGTTACTTCAGGCTCTGATCTGATTCTTTCTCTAGCCTCAAACTAAATCTTAGAATCTTTTCCAGAGATCTTTCAGTTTTTTGGGACAGCATTTCTCAAATGTCAGATCATAATAGTTGCCTGAAGCTATAATTAAAATACATATTACAGGAAAGAAATTGCAGAAAAGGGGGTTGGAAATGTGAATTTTTAATTTGAAGATTCCTAGAGATTCTTACGCATTAGAAAACAGTTTTCAGGATTTTAGCCTGAGGGTAGAAACCACTGTTTCCAGTTGTCTAATGTACACGTGGGGGTAGGAAGAGCTTAACTGAACCTGTTATTCTTAAGCAATTGTAATGACTTACACTGAAAATTACTCCAGGATCCCTTTGTGCTTTAGATAGTTGTTGATTACTAGTTTGGAGTTTACCCGGGGCTTTGAAAGGGCGAAGTGCTTCAGGTTTTGAAGAAGGGCTGTTCTTTCTTCCGCCATGGGTCCTTCATTGAGGCCAGACAACATTTTATGGAAAGAGTGCTGAGAGTGGATGAGAAACACAAGCCGTGGTGTCGGTGGCAGAGCTCAGAGCAGTGTGGAGCACACTTGATGTGAAGATGAAGCTGGCAACAGGGACAGCTCAGGGATGATCAAATGGCTCCATTCCCAAATAGCAGAGAGGATGTTTGTCCTAGAAAATGCTGGAGGCTGACCTTTAAGTTACTAGCACAAAATTTATTATCAGTCTATTTCTGAGTGACTAAGTACCACACCAGAAAATTTACTCTAGGAATAAAGAAAAAAATAATGGAGGGAGCGATGTTGTATGAGACAACTATCATGCCTTCTCTCCATCTACATGTATTGAATCTAGATTAATAGGTTGATTAGTGAAGATAGGTCTCATTGCTCTGAGTGAGGAGGAGTAGTAGTTTCGTTGCCTCTGAATAGAGAAACAGCTAAAACTAATAACACATAATGTTATAAAATTAAACGATAACACGCTTCTGATTTGATTCCCTGAATTGGGATTGAACATATCACCCCAGCCCTGGGTATTTCTTTGGGATATGTACTTGCACTTTAAGCATTTGTTAGCATGTAAAATGATGTGAATATACCATATATCAGATAGGCTGTATTTCTCTCATGAAACATGTAGGGACTAGAAACACTGAGGAGATATTTTTAAATAATTTAAAAATATTTGTTTTAAACACAGTAGGGCAGCTTATTCTAACTTTACTTATCTCTCAATACAGGGAGTTGACTGGGTTTAGTGTCAAATTTGTTTTAAAACTCCGATTGTAAGTCCGGAAGCGGTCTCAGTTCCAGCTCTAGGCCTGAGCGTGGTCAGCCTTGCTCTATGTGGCTGGTTGCTGTCGTCATACGGCTTGCAGTTGTTCCAGCTCTCAGTTGATTAGATAAATCTGTGTCTACATTTGCTGTGTCCTCACCAAGGGGTCTGTTAGTGTCTCTACGCTGTATCTCATGTTCTCAAGTCTTTTCTCTTTCTCTACTGTCACTGTCCAGACCGTTCATTTTTTTTTGCTTAATTTAAGAGTCTGACTTCTGTCTGAAGTATATAGAAAAATATCTTTTTTCACCTTGGGGCACCATTTTTGGTAACTAACATAGTGGTTATATTTCTGATTCTGTGTCCATTTCTTCTTAGCAAGGAGGACTCACCATGCATATGTGACACAATGGGAGGAAGATCCCTCTCTTCTCACTGACTGGCATCTAGCTTGCTCCAATAACTTTCTTCTTCTCCAATAATAGCTGTCCTCTATATGATAAATCTACTCTTATTATCATAATGCCCTAATTTTTTCCTGAACATTTAAAAAATATTAGAATTTTAACAAGCATCATAAAAATTATTGAACATATAGAACTATGGTTTTCTAAAAACATATGCTTCTCCCACACTGTAATAATAATAACGACTTTTGCAATTTCCTCATAATTCAATCAAAAGATATTATAGTCATTAAGAAGAATTTTAAGACTTAAACTAGTCTTAATGACTTTACCAAGTCCTTTTAGTTTAGTATGTGGCCATGGGAGGAAGGACCTTCAAATTAAGCAAATTGATTTTTAAACATAAACACCAGATTGCAAGGTCCAACTCAGAGTCTTATTAACAGTCTCTCTGGTGAAGCAGTTGGAAAACTGGATATTTAGCCACTAGAGCAGTTATAATTAAAATGAATATAAATGCAGTTTTACAACATTGAAATTATCTGTTATATAACATCCTAGTTTTCAAATTGCGAATGCAAATAGAAACCAAACCAACACTGCAAATTCTATTTAATTATCAGCCAGTGGCATAAGATGAAAGAATTCAAACCAAAGACTCTTAAATATCAACAAATTTCATTATCTTCATATTTTGACCCTGCACTAGAGGTTACTCTGTGCCATTGTATGTCTTTTCTCCCTTAGTGACTTTCTATTATTCAGTGTTGAATCCCATCCATTTTCATGAGCCTATGCTTGTTTCATGAATGACTTACAATGTTTCCTCAGAAAATTCCAGAAATGCTTATACATGTTTAGTTAACACTCCAGTTTGTGAGAAAACTGAACACTGGAACTTATTTCAGTTTATAATTGTGTGGGGAGGGAGGGTACAACTGAGTGTAAAGATAGAAAGTTGCTGTTCAAATAATATGACTTTATGCTGACAGTGTCTGCCACACACATTATGGCATGCGTGTGCCACAACACTAGCTATGGAAGAGTCTTCTAGCACTCACTTGTCAATTGTTCTCATCTCCTTCTGGGAACATAGGAGGGTTTGGCTTTTTTGTACTCTTATCATCGGTTGGAGCCATGATCTGTGATTGGAAGTGACACTGTCATTTTCTGACGGAGGCATTTAATTTCTATATGAGACCCCTTAGTGCCTCTGCCCTGGCCACAGTGAGCAAAATGGCCACAAAGTCCAGAGGGCACAGCTGCGAGATGGTGCAGCCTTGCAGCCCCTGCATGACCGTGGATTAGTCCCCACCTCTAACCCTCACCAACCAGATTGAACGTTTAAAAAGAAATAACATGGTATTGTCTTAAGCCAATGAGCTTTGGCAGTTGTTTGTTAACAGAGCATAACCTATCCTATTCTGATCAATACGTTATCTGGTTTGTAATTGCTTTAATTTAAATAGCACAACAAACCTGTGAGATATTATTCTCCTTTTGCACATGAAGACACAAACTCCAAAAATTAAAAGGACCAATTTCTCAAGGATGCTAAGCCTGCAAGGCTAACAAATGGGAGATAATTTCAAGTCTGGTAGCCTTCCTCCTAGTCCAACGGCGTTGTGAAGACAACAGTAAGATACAAGCATGTTGTGTTTTATGTCAGAAGTGTACTGGTTTGCTGGATTACACAGGTTACACAAGACATTCAGGAGAGGCAGGAGCAGAGCTGCAGTGATGGTTACTACTCAAGCTAGTCTAGCCAAGGAGAAAACATCTGCTGTCTTCACTGCCACTCTAGCTGTTGGAGGTGCTCTCCTTAGGCTGATGCTTAGCCTGAGGGGAGAAAGCCAGCTGAGCATGCTTAGGAGGATTTGTTTTCTTTCAGGTTTAGAAGGTTATATGGGCATACCCTCCATCACAGGCATGCAAACAGAAAGGTGAATGGCTTTAACATTGCTTGTTGCTTCACATTGCTCAGTTTGGGAGACAGTATCATTTTGAAGATTCTCTTTTATCACAAAATTTGTGGTCAGATCACGTTCAGATACTTGAGCTAGAGATAGGCTCACTGTAAGCATATTTCAAATGATGTGTTGATTGCACATAGTGGACATTGTTTATTGGCAGAGGCTAAGAATTAGAAAGTTTTTGAGGGGAAAGTTTATTCTGAAGACTTGAGAATAGTGGTTAGCTATGTGGGACTTGAGATCAGAGCACCGACTATCTGGGCAAACTTGGAAAAGTTGTGTAACTTCTATTCAGATGCCTTATCTGTTACATAGGGGAAAAAAAAGAGTTTGGTGAGTTTTAATGAAGCAAGATATATGAAACACAGAGTGTCTGGGACAAAGAAAGCAATCAAATAACGTTGAGATTTGAAGGTTTTCCAAGTTTTTGACAAATTGACATATAGACTTTTGTGCTAGATTGGAATTGAATTTATTATCTCATTTAATACTGGTATTCAAATTGGAGAACTCAACTTAGACAAGAGGCCACCATTGGTATTCATAATTAACTGAGCCAAATCATTGTGTTAACCAGCCTTTGGTAGGCAATACTGTGATAACAAACTATCCCAAATGTCTGTGGCTTAAAAAACAAAGATTTATTTCCTACTTCCATTACATTTTGGCTGTAGCTCATCTTAGGCTCTGCTCTATGCCTTTTTATTCTAGGATCTACAGTGAAGGTACAGGCACTGTTCAGGGCATTGTTAGGGTGGTAGCACAGAGAAATAAAGAAGTGACTGAACCATGCAGTATCGGCTTAGAGGTAACACACGCCCCTTTCACAGATATTTCACTGGCCAAAACAAGGCATAGGACAAGCCTGATATCAATGTGGCAGAGATGTATGGTCTATCTCTTAGGAAGAAGCCATCAATATTTTGACAATAATAATAATATAGTCTATGAGTCCACACTTTGGGTATATTTATTGCCTTTCCTTCCACAAGCAAAGTACACGCACCCTCTCTCCAACTGCAACATCAATCACAGGATCGGGTCCAGGGGCTTTGAGTGATTGTCTTTGCATCCTCTCTGGATGTGGCTTTGCTCATCCAGAGACCTGTGAGCTGTAGAGGGAATTTGGCTGCTTCCCTACAACCTGTTTATGTAACAGAATAGGACAGAATAATGCCAATAAACTCTGCAATTCAAAAGGGAAGGATGTGAGCGCTCAGCAATCGCTGCTGCATGGTAATCCTTCAGTCCTTCTGTGCAGAATCAGGAGGGCCCCCTCCCCAGGACATGTGGAATATACTTGATTAGGCCCCTGCTCCCTGAAGGCTCTGTGTTTTTCACCCTCACACATGGATCTTTTGGAAGGACAACTCTCTCAAAAACAGGATCACCTTGTTTATTTGACACCATTTAGCCTTTGCCCATAGCTACAGGCATAGCTTTTTGTAAGAATCGCCCCTTTCTTTAGATTTAATTGAGGGAAATTTGAATATACCAGGTCTCTATGGAGACCCAAACCTTTAGTCTCTTTCTTCTGATCCACTTTGTCCAACTAAAATGATTTAATGGGTGCTACCTTAACCAATTTGGAGGCTTTAAAATCCATTTTATAGCTTCCCTTTGATTTAGTCCTGCCACTAAATGAGGTTTTGTAGTCTTTTGTATTTTTTAGTTTTACCTTTTTTAAGGTTAGAAGTGAGCATCAGTTGCATTTTTCCAACTCCGAAGATGAAAAAATTTCTTGATTTTCTAAACTCCCTTTTAATCTGTTTGCAAACTAGCCAGTTCTTTCCTGAGCTCATCTCTCTCATGAATATTAAAAATATATATCAAATACAGTCATAGAAACTAAATTATGCTACCAAATTATGTTTTCTCACTTTACTTGAAGTCACGAGCTCATCAGGTACAGTTTTCCATAGGAAACAGATTCACCAGATGTTTGCCACTGCAAAGCATGAGTCTCCATCTCTCTCAGCTCTGGAATTAGTTGTTGGATGTCCATTGTCTGGTCCCAGAGCCAATGCCACACATTTTGGACTTTTTACAGCAGAGCCCTACTCACAGTTGCCGCTTGCTGCGTTAGTGACCTTTCTCTATGCTGTGCCACTGTAACAAGCACACCCCAAATTTTAATGGCTTAGCACAGTGAAAGCTTGCTGACGTTATATATCAAGCATAGTTTGGCTGTGGGTTTCCTGTGGCTCTAGTCTCTGTCTTTTTCATTCCAGAGTCCAGGCTAAGGAGCAGGAACATTGTCAGGCTTATTTCAGAGAGAAAAAAGAAACGTTACCACATGATGGCTCTTAAAGTTCTGCTTAGAAGTGGCACAATCATTATCCCTCATATTTTATCGGATATAAATCTGACATCAGTAGGTAGGAATGTGTAATACATCTGGTTGGTGAGAACAGTGAATATTTTCAAAGTGTTATAGCTTACAACAGTGCCCTTTTGGTCACAAATATTTGCTTCTGAAATGAACAGGCAGTGCAATTTGAAAAAATAATACAATCTACCTCATCCACCAGCTCAGTCATAGTTTAAGGAACTGAGAAATTACAGGTCTTCTCCACAGAGCAGGGAATCTCTGTCAGAAAGTTCTTCACGGATGAAAGAGGGACACATGAGGAGAACACACACTGTGTGAGATAGCAGAGCTGAGAGAAAGAGAGAGCCAAAAGGCTACGTCCTGCGTGCACAGAGATGCTTATACATTCGCCCCACAAGAAGGCAATGGGCCCTCATAGCATTCGTCCCTCTTCCTCTGATGAGGAGGAGTAAGAGGGCACCCATAAATGATACTTCAAAACGGTTCCCTTCCTTGGAGTGGAGTGGACGCTCCCTCCTCTCTATGGAAGCAGGCTCTCCACTCCTCCCCAGACTGCTGTCCCCTCATCTCATTGACACCAACAGTCGAATCTATGGACAAGCAGGACTTGGTTTTCTCCCTCAGTGAAGAAGAGCCCCAGCCCAGCTCATGCGTGCCTCAGCCTATTTTAATCAAGATGCTTCTTCAGTAACAACCAGTGCTCCTTTATACGCTTTTCGAGGATCCACGGTGAGCATCTCAGCTTTTCCCCAAAAATCTCTGAAATGGGGCTAGAATGAGACAATGAACTCTGAAGCATACCTTGTAATTAATGAAAATGTTTCTGCTTATTTTATTTCCAACCTTAAATTATGCCTAGTCACATTGTTCAATATAGCTGAGCTGAGATTGGGTGACAAACCCAAACTCAACTTGTTATAATATACTACCAGGAATGTAAGGACTCTGCAAAGATTTATTAAAAAAAAAGTAACCTCCTCACATTATCTCAAAGGATAAACTCAAAAATCTCTTATTAATCCAATAAAATTAAAGTATGAAGTCCAGCCCTTTCCAATTTCATATTCTACTCATTTCGTGTCAGCTGTGTTTCATTCAGATGCCTGGGTAGAGATGAATGTCCATCAGCAGCGGCAGCTTAAGCTGTCTTTCTTCCTTGTGAATGGATGTCGCTTGTTTGAAATTAAAGTTAACCCAACCTCAAGGCCCTTCTGGATCTAATTCTCCAAAGAGTTAGTCAAGAAGATACAAAAGAGTATCAATGTCCTAGCCATATTCCCATACGAAAATTGGGAAATAAAAGGGACAGCCCATCAAGCCATAATACCACCCAAATTACGCCAGTACACTTTAGAGCCATATTCCTCTGGCCAGCCAAAAACTATAGCAGAGGTCAAGTTATGCAGAGGAAAGAAGCAGGGGGAGGTGGTGGCAGGAGAACGAGAGGGAAGGAGGAAAAGACGCAGAGAAAGCGATTGAATTATTTCATTCTTGCCAAAATGCATCTCAATCTATGCCATTTTTCTTGAATTTATTACTGAAATCCTATCTTAGTAACAATTGGAAGAAACTTCACACTCAACAGGTACTTATGATTCTATAGTTATCATATATCATATTTTGGGGGAAAATCCAAGATAGTCTTGTGGCATCCTCTTTTAAAATGTGCTGTTTGAATACTCCTGTCTTCTTGCCAAATTTTGAAATTTGCAGCAGTGACACCTGAAGTGCCAGGATTTACTGTAGACTCCCATTTACCCTTAGGTTTTATCCTTCACACTGAGTACCTCTCTCGAGTTTCATTTCTCCTTTGAACACTGGATTCCTTACACCCAAACCGAGGGTGGACCTCCTCCCCTTTTGTGAACAAAGTGCCCATATTTTTAACAGCCCACTAAGCTTCCAAACCTTGGTTCATAGCCTTGCATTTTCCTTTGTCCCAATCTCTTGAACTCCAACAATGTATACTTTTGGCAGACTGTCTGAATTTCTCCAGCCTGGAGATAACCGTGCTATACTGAAAAGCCCTCCTTTGCCCATGAGTTTCGAATCCAAGCTCCAGTCTGCACCCATATCATGAATGTCAACATTTCTTCCCCAAAAAATACAGGAAAAGAGGAAACATAAGGTGATATTTTATGGGCCACTTAGAAATGAGGAACTAAGAGCCCTTAGAGCTGCAGATTTTGCCAAAGCTGAAGTTGGTCAATACTTTCCATCTAGAAGTGGAGGGATTTCAAATTTTCAACAGCTATGGGGTTGCTAGAACGACCCTTTGATTGGAGGCTTGGCCCTAGAGTTTTGGGGAATTTTTTTAACAGTTCCCAAATCATTTTTAAACCATTTACAACAAAGACTGTGCTATTGCATCAGATAGAGAAATTGTACAACTATTAATTTTACTTCCTGGGGACAATCTCTCCTTTTGTCTATTTTTTGTCTCAATTGGGGACCATGGTCAATGTGTTTTTTTCTAAGACAATATCGTCAGGGTCCCAGTGAATAGAAATATTTATTTTTTTAGTATGCATTTATTAATATCTTATTTCTCTTCACAGTTTTGAATTTCCAGGTAATATTTCATATACTGGTTGAATCATTTCTACTCACCACCTCTTTCTGTGTGGCAATGGAATATGCCCTTAGTGTTTTATTTCTGTATACTCTTAATCATTTATAGTAGGCCAATTTGGGTTTTAAATCCTTCATGTGTTTTTTAGGTTATTCAGTTTTCTTTCTCTACCATGTGTAAGGCTAGTCTGCCTTTCCTTTTTAATGGAAATAATTAAATGTCTGATTCCTTTTTTACCTCTTTGCTCTGGGGCCCACATATTTGTTTTCCTGTTATATTTCTCTGAACTCTCCCTTAAAATATGTTCCATGGTGAGATATGAAGACACAGAGACAAAAATCTTATCAACCTTGTGACCATAGTATTGGATAATTCTGCACAGAATATAACCTAACTAGGATTTCACTTATTTTTGTCTACTATCAGTCTTTTTAGTATGGGTCATCTTAAATATGTCCTCTCTAGAAATCTAACTTCATAAATTTTCTGACCACATTCCCCCAAGAAATATACAGATATGCTTTCTCAGATCAAAGCAAAACCACAACAAAAAAATTAACCCAAACAACAAAAATAACAACATAAAGTGTTACCTTGAAACAATCAAATATTGCCTGAGATATTTTAGATCAATCTTCATAGTCCTCCCTTCTGAAATCTTTTTGAATTTTCTCTATCTACCCGGCAGTGTCTGATTTCAAGCTGAGGATTCCCAATTGCACTTATTACAGACTTTCTATCTGCACTTTTGAGCACTTTTCAATAGTATTTTGGATCTGGATTATCCCTATGAGTATAATTTTATTTTATGTTTTCTGTGCTCTTGTTTCTCTTTCTTCTTTAAGTCTCTTTGGGGCCCCACACCTTCCATTATCTATTAATAAAATAATATACACAAGTCTGATTTAATTTCCTTTTATTTGATCTCACTATCCCACTGTTCTTTTCTGAAAGCAAGATTCAATCTGCTTTTCAAACTAATGTGGTTTCTTATTGATATTCTGAGCAAATCTGAATTCTATAGTCAGAGCATTAAAATTTATAATCATTAGTAAAGATTTGATTTTTTCCGCTATCTCAGCCTAAGAAGAAGAATATCTCAAGAAAGAGTTTGCTTTTCAGCTGACTGACAAAAACAATCACCCGACTCTGCTGGCTGAAATGCCCCAGTCTCTCAAATCAAAAGCCTTTGGCGGGACTTAATTAATTAACCACAATGAATCAACTTGAGATTATTGTCTAGAAGTCAGTAGCAAACCCCATGAATCTAAGAAGTCAGAATCCTTAGTGTCTTCTTTGTTCATAGGGGAAATTCAATATTTCTGCAGAGGAACAACCATTGAGACAACGTTCCAGTGCATTAAAGTTTAAAAGTGGTGATAGATTGCACAATGGCCAAATGCCTTCACCACCTGCTGTAACCACATACTTGTTTGATTTTGCAGTTCTTCTAACTGGAGTGGTAGATTTTCTTTACCTTCTCTTTAAACTTGGGCTTGCCTTCTAATTTATTTTGGCTAGTAGAGTACAGTGGAATTAATGATGTACCAGCTCTGAGTCTTGGCCTCAACAGAACAACTTCTTCCTCTCTTAGACCCTTGCCTCTACCAAGGGAACAATTCAACCTACTTGAGAGGTGAAAGAGATGCATCTAAGAGAGATGAGGGCATCACGGACCAGCCAACAGTCAGCCTATTCTCTAAACATGTGAGAGAACCCAGTCAGGATCAGCAGAGTCCGCCTCATCCATACTTGATGCAGACATATGATTGAGACCAGCATGACCTACCAGCTGACCTCTCAAAATCCTACAGATTCCTGTTAAACCTAAATAGTTACTGTTTTAAGCCACTGACTTTTGGGTAGTTTTGGGTAGTATTGTTGTACAGCAATATGGTGATAGTTGGTAATTGAACAGAGGTCCACGTACTAGAGTTCTATGGTCTGCAAGGAATTTCTATGCCATTTCAACTTAAGCTTGGGGCTACAGTCCTGGTTGAAAACAGAATATAGTAATTTCACTCAGCAATACCTGAAAAACCTGTGTACAGAAGCTCTGTCAATTTTGATGTGAGCCTTAATTGAAATTAAATGACTCCCTGTCTCGACCTCACCTTCTATGTGAGAAAAGGCCAGATTGTGTCAGGAACGTAGTCAGACCCGTGCCTGATCTTCCACCAGTGAACGGTCCCTGTTCCTAAGGCATGTATCTACTGAAACCAGATCCAGGACTGCAGAAACCTACCATTACATCACAAAAGAGGTTTTATTTTTTTGTGTGTGTTATTTGGTCCCTTAATTTCCTGCTTTATTCCTGTTTGTTAGGGTTTTTTTTTTTTTTTTTTTTTTTTTGCCATGTTTTGTCCAGTCTGAGTCAGGCTAAATAATCACACCTCCTCTATGTGCTGACTCAATAGAAAATATGAACGGGAGATGGGTAGGAGTTAAGTTACATCTAGACTGGGTAATGTAGCTTGGACTAGAGGCCAAAATCCAGCATTGTATACTTTTCAGCGTAAATTGAAGTATGTACTCATTCTATCACTGGCAGAACAGTTGGCTTCTGCTACAATTTGGGAAAGAAGTTAATACAAAGGAAGAGGTTAATGATCAGGAAGTGGCAGAAGGAACACACATTCCTTGTCAGCAGGCACTTCAGAGAGAGAGAGAACAAAGAGCTCACTAGTTGAGCAGTGACCTTCAACATATTAACCTAGTTAAGTTAGACAGGGGATCCAAGATCTTGTAAGTTGGAGCCAACCGCATTTCCTTCTGTGAGGAGGAGATAGTGAGCAGAAAGACAGACCCAATATTTTCCTCTGGGCAGACAGTGTAAATCTTCTACCCGCCGTGAAATATATGTTGTAGGAGAAAAAGCTTTTTCTTTACCTTGTGAAAGATAACTTTTATTAATGATAATAATGATTCTTAATATTTTTGTTCTAAAGCTATATATCTCAAATTGTTCAGAACATAAATTACCAAATCTACCATTAGAGTCTCATTAAGTTTCACAAAACATGGTAGTGATATTGGGCATAAAATATTTTATCATGAAATAAAGTTTAACAATTGCAGTTGGAACATACAGAAAGCTGATAAATGAGTGTGGAAATTGTTAGTGCCCTTTTCTGGGCATGAATTTTACCCCCTTTTGAGTTGGGCATAGTTATATGACTTACTTTGACCAATGAAATGTGAGAGGAAGTGATAGGGTTTACTTCCAAGGTGAAGCCTTTTAGAGCAACATGTTGTTCGTTAGATACCTTTCCATTCTTTGGGACTCCTTGAAGCATGTAAGAATATAAAATTTCCACCAGCTAAGATCCCTGATGGAGGAAATCCTCCTACTGAATCACCTTGAACATGTAACCTCAGTAAGAAATAAACCTTCTTTTAAATTGTGGAGATTTCATTAAGACTTCTAGAAGAAAATATAAGCAGTATGCTCTTTGACATCAGTCTTAAAAGGATCTTTTCAGACACCAGGTCTTCTCAGACAAGGGAAACAATAGAAAGAATAAACAAATGGGACTTCATCAGACTAAAGAGCTTCTACAAGGCAAGGGAAAGCAAGATTGAAACAAAAAAACAGCCCACCAATTGGGAAAAAAAATTTGCAAATCATATATCCAACAAAGGGTAAATTTACATAATATATAAAGAGCTCAAACAATTCAACAACAAAAAACAAACAAGCTGATCCAAAAATGGGCAGGGAACATGAACAGACATTTCTCCAAAGAAGATATACAGATGGCCAATAGGCATATGAAAAGATGCTCATCATCACTGATCATCAGGGAAATGCAAATCAAAACTATGCTAAGATTTCACCTTAAACTCATTAGAATGGCTAAAATAACAAAAACAAAAAATAACAAATGTTGGAGAGGTTGTGGAGAAAAAGGAACCCTCATACACTGCTGGTGGGAATGCAAACTGGTGCAGCCACTGTGGAAAACAGTATGGAGATTTCTCAAAAAATTAAAAATAGAAATACCGTATGACCCATCCATCCCACTACTGGCTATCTATCCAAAGAATTTGAAATCAGCAATTCAAAAAGACCCATACACCCCTATGTTCATTGCAGCATTATTCACAATAGTGAAGGTGTGGAAGCAACCTAAGTGCCGTCAACTGATGCTTGGATAAAGAAGATAGAGTATATATATACAATGGAATACTACTCAGCCGTAAAAAAGCATAAAATCGTCCTATTCACAACAATATGGATCGACCTTGAGGGTATTATGTTAAGTGAAATAAATCAGATAGAGAAAGACAATCTCTGTACGACTCCACTCATATGTGGAAATTAAACAAGTGGACATAGAGAACAGATTAGTGGTTACCAGGGGAAAGGGGGGGTGCGGGGTGGGCACAAAGGGTGAAGTGGTGCACTTACAATATGACTGACAAATAATAATGTACAACTGAAACTTCACAAGGCTCTAAAGTATCATAATCTCAATAAAAAGTAAAAAAAACAAAAAATGAAAATTTTTTAAAAAATAAAAAAATGCAGAAATTTCAGGGTTGTTTGTTACTATAGCATAATCTGCGTTATCCTGTTTTTCTATTCCATAAAAAGTACCTAAAGTCACTATAAGTGACTGACAGCATAGGTCTTCATTATGTTAGTACTCACTTATAGTGGTTTTAGTTTTTTTAATTACTGGAGGCAGAAAGGATAGCATTCTATGATTTTCAGTGGAGAAGTAGTTAGAAAACTGCAGCCTTTCAATGACTTGGATGGCAGACAATGCGCTTAATGATCATTTAGCTCTAAGAAAATAAATTGAAAAATAGCATATTAGTTGTGTATATTAAGGCATATTAGCTGTTGACTGAATTTGACAAGGAATTACAAAGAAGAAATGAACCCAGAATTTGCTGTCATTGTCTCAAAGTTTGGTGTAAAGAGGATAAAGAGAGAGCAGAAATTTTGGAACTCGTAGGTGAGGAAAAGTAACTGCTTCTTAACCCCAGATAGTAAAAAGTAAAGTGACCAATAAAGACAGATTAAATCTCAGCCACAAGGCAATACTAAATCAAGAGAACAGCTGATACACCCATTTTGTTAAAACCTCTAAATCAATGAAGATGTCTCGGTGTAAAGGGCCAACTAAGGGGGTAGTTTCAATAAATCTTTTTTAATTAGAAAAATAGCTCAAGGAAGAGAGACTAAATGTGTTTTTTTTCCACTGAAGCCAGACAGGATGTAGAGAACTGCAATGAAATTGAGAAATAAAAAGAGTCAAGGGGTTGAGAAAGCAAAGTGATACCAGGAAAATCTGAGAAGACTAGACTAGATTGTGTGTGTAGTAATTGGTACATGGGATAGGCTGGATTCAACTAAATGAGAAGTCTATGAAGTTTTTAAGAGGATTGTATTGCCAAAGAAACCACAAGGTGGTTTAAGAAATTCTGAAAATGTCTCTTCAAGACTTAAAATGACTAGTTTAAGGATCAAGGGACATGAATGTTTGATCCCCTCCTCACACCGTATATGAAAGTAACTTGTACGTGGAATAGATATCCAAACTTTCAAAGAAATTCTATTTAAATTGAGATCTCCATTTTTTTTGTCGAAGATTCTCAAATTAATAAGAATTGACTCTAGATATTTTAAATGGAACATTTTGAGGGTGAGGATTCAAAAGGATGAATAATTGACTGCTAGGATCAAAGATGCTTGCTCATATCAGTGGCGTGAGTGATGTGGTACAGGGAAATAAGTAGTCCCCAGAGTTAATCCTAACTCTTTTAGATACCTAAATTCATCAGTCATTATTTAAATTCACCAACTAATTTCCACTTAGGTCAAAAAAGAAGTTGCCCTGGATATCACCTGTTAAGTGCACGTGGAACAGAGGAAAGGGGGACGTGATATACTTTGAAGCTTTTAACAGTAAACACCAAGAAGATCTGACTGGTAGATTGATTGAAATAATGCTTCATATATTCCCATACCAGAGGATGAATTAACATAGGAGAATGTTTAGAGATAAAATAGAAACCATGATATAGTTTTACAGAAGCCCTACAGAAAAAAAAGCAAACTTGTAAACAGTGTTAATGTCATAAACAGTGTTAATGACTCACAAATGCAGCTTTAGACTACAGACAGCTGCTTTTGGAAAAATCAGCCTTGAAGAGGAATGTGCTTTGATTGCCTGAAGCTAAATTATCTGGCTGCAAAGCTCAGGGGAAAAAAAATAAAGTAACATTTTGTAGGTATCAGCATAACTTCTGGCACGTTAATCTGGCACCGAGGCTTGAATAAATGTCGTTCGATTCTCGGTTGGTGGCAGTGATGGCCTTTAAAGGAATGTGTTTAGATCAGATAAACCAGAGGACAAGAGCAGACAGTATGTTGAAAGAGTCTGCTTATGCTGAAAATATTTCCATAAATGGAATGAAGGTAAGATATTTTGAGAGCTTAAAGCATTCTGTCATAAGGTCCCTATGCTATTATTCTTTTCTTGTGGGAGTCAGAGGAGTTTAAACTAAGATTTTTTTTTTTCAAGAATAAAAATGTAGCCAGTGTGCAGATGGATAATCAAGGTCACTTGGCAACTCATGCTCTGCTCCCACATTCCCACTTGTCCCCACTGCTGTTCTTGCCTTCTTCTCCATCATCAACCACTCTCCTCCAACTGGAAAATTCTCATTGTTGTACAAGTATGTTACAATATCTGTTAATATACATTTAACATACCCCTTCAGCCACCTCCCCATTTCTTTGCTCACTTTTGTGCCAAAATTCCTCAAAATGTCTATATTCTGTATCATCACTTTCCTCAATCTGTCTAGTTTTTTGTGTCCATCCGTGCACAAAAACTACTGGTTTCAAGACCATCAATAGCTTCCATGTTGTTAAACCCAACGGTAAATTCTCCAACCACGTCTAACGGCACCTATCAGTAGCCTTTGACACAAATGACTATGGCAACTCCTCCTTGACATACTTTCTTCACCTGACCCAAGAAAATCTCTTGTTTCTCCTTCTATGTCACTGAGTGTTCTCTTAAAACACATGCTGAAGTGTCCTTCTGGTTTCTGCTCATCAACCTGACCTCTAAACATCAGAATGCCACAGGGCTCAATCTTTGAACTTTAGGAATTTTCTTTTCCGATAGGAATTTTCTAATTGATATCTTCAAAGATGTGCATGGACATCCCATCTATGGGCTGATGATTCCCACATTTATGTCCTCAGTACTAACTCTTCTCTGAACTTGGAACACATACATTCTACTGGCAGTCTTACAGGCATCTCAAACTTAGCATATCTAAAACAATTCTTGATTTTCCCTGTGAAACCCTCATTTATCCTCAACGTAGGAATAGCAGCTCCGTTCTTGCAATTGCTCAGGCCCAGACCCTAGAGCAAGTTCTGAGCCCTCTTCTCTCATCTGCTAGCATGAACTATTAGTTTCACCCTTAAAATATATCTAAACTCTCACCATGTTTTCCCACCTCCAATCCTTGCACCCTGGTCCAGGCAACACCGCCTCTCATCTGAATTACTGCAGTACTCATTTTCCAGCTTCCACTTTTCTTCACCCACGTTCTTGTCCCTTAGACTTGTGATGCTCTCCATCTCTCCTTTCTCTGAAAAGAGGGAAAAAATCCACATGGCTCAGCTCCTGACTTCCCTCAGGCCTTTGCTCAGATGTCTCACTATCAGAAAGAATTTTCCTCATTCCTTCATATAAAACAACACCTTATTGACTATTACTCTTATCTCCTTAGTCTGCTGACCTCTTGTTAATACATTAATAAGACTTAAGTTCCTGAGAGACTACTTATCCATTCGTTCATTCTTTCGTTCATTCATTCAGTTTTGTCTGTCACGCTTCACTAAACTAGACTCCATGAGAGAGGGAATTTGTTGGTTTTGTTCACTGTTGTGCCTGGAGCCCTGACTGGCCCATGATGTGTGCTCAGTAAACCTCTATTGGACAGATCCCAAACCTATCTTGATTTCTAGTGATTTTTAGTAGTGTCTAGCCACACAAAACAACAGCTAAAATGATACTTTAATATATTTCTAACTCTGAATATCCTTTAAAATCCAACTGCCACAATCTATATTTCTCTAGAGTGTGTACGTTTGCACTTGTATCCTTGTGCTCTGCCGGGATGGGGGGCCAAGAAGACCCTGTAGAATCAGATAAACAAAACCAAACTGAATGCCCCACAGGGTGGGAGGTTGCAGCCAGACGATAGTCAAAACCACAATGAGATGTCTCAGCAATAAAGACAGGGTGCCAAACTCCTGTCTCTGGGTGAACAAAATGACCAATCATTATAAAAAGAGAGAAATCATTTGAAGAGGCCTCGAAGCCTCTGGTAAATTAAGCTTTACGCAAATATTCACTCTGAGAAGAGTGTAGTATTGGTGTCTGAATGTAAATATATCTTCTATAGATTTTAAGCTGAATGTACAATAGACCAAATTCGGTGATCTACTTTCCTTTTGAATGTTACTTATTTAAAAATCTATGAAGCAGGTATTAACCAACGCTTTTTTCCCCCTGGAAATGAATTTTTATCGGCTTCCTGAATAAAACACTGCCTCTTAATTTTTGTTCCTATCTCTGTGACTAATATTTATATTTTTTTCACTGGATCCTTTTCCACTTATCTATGCTTCCATTCTCCCTTTCCTTTTTTTTTTTGGTAACAGCTTTATTAAGATATAATTTGTATACCATCTAATTTACTCATTTAAAGTGTATGATTCGATGGTTTTTAGTATATCAGCAAAGTTATGCAACTATCACCACAATTTTAGAACCTTTTTTATCACACCAAAAAGAAACCCAGGAATCTTTAACTCTCAGCTCCTTCCATTCCTCCCCCACACTAGTCTGCTCTCTGTCTCTGGATTTGCCTGTTCTGAGCATTTCATATAAATTAAACCATAAAATATGCGATCCTTTGTGACTGGCTTCTCTTACTTAGCATAACGTTTTCAAGATTCATCCGTGTTGTAGTATGTATCAGTACCTCATTCCTTTTTAATGGACATTTGAGTTGTGTCTACTTTATGGTTATTACAAATAACGCTGCTGTGAATATTCATGCACAAGCTTTTTATGGATGCATATTTTTATTTCTCTTGGGTATATACCTGGAAGTGGAATACTGATTTATATGGTAGCTCTATGTTCAATCTTTTGAGGAACTGCCAGACTGCTTACCAAAGTGGCTGCACCATTTTAAATTTCTATCAGCAATGCACAAGGGTTCCAATGTGTCCACATCCTCCCCAACACTTTTTTTTTTTTAAGATTTTATTTTTTCCTTTTTCTCCCCAAAGCCCCCTGGTACACAGTTGTATATTCTTCGTTGTGGGTCCTTCTAGTTGTGGCATGTGGGACGTCTCCTCAGCGTGGTCTGATGAGCAGTGCCATGTCCGCGCCCAGGATTCGAACCAACGAAACACTGGGCCACCTGCAGCGGAGCACGTGAACTTAACCACTCAGCCACGGGCCAGCCCCTCCCCAACACTTTTTATTATCTGTCTTTTTTACATATCCATCCTAGTGTGTGTGAAGTGGTATCTCATTGTGGTTTTGATTTGTGATGGCTATTGATCTTGAGCATCTTTTTATGTGCTTATTGGCAATCTGCATATTTTCTTTGGAGAAATGTCTATTTACATCCATTGCCCATTCCTTAATTGGGTTAGTTGTCTTTGTATTGTTGATTTCTAAGAATTCTTTATATATTCTAGATGCAAGTCCCTTATCAGGTATACAGTTTGTAAATATTTTTTCTCATCTGATAGGTTGTCTTTTCACTTTTTGGTGATGTTCTTTGAAGCGCAAATGTTTTCTAATGTTGGTAAAGTCATTTATCTTTGTTGCTGTTGTTGCATGCACTTTCAATATCACATCTAAGAAACCATTGTCTTACTGTCCAACATCACAAATATTTACGTCTCTGTTTTCTTATGAGATTGTTATAGTTTTAGCCCTTATATTTAGATCATTGTTCCATTTTGAGTTAATTTTTGTATATGATGTGAGGTAGGGGTCCAACTGGATGTGATATCCACCTGTCACGGCACCATTTGTTGAAAAGACTATTTTTTTCCTTCCCATTGAATTATCTTGTCATCTTTGTTGAAAACCAATTGAAGGATGAAAGGAAAAAAATAAGAAAGTAAAAATCATCAGAAATAGAAGATACCAAATAAGATATCAGATTTCACAAAAAATACAAAATAGCTTAAACTAAGTTGTCAAAAGGCAGAAATAACTGTATGTATAAAAAGGCCCAATTGTGTGAACTACAAGAAATTCACCTAAAGCATAATGACATAGAAATGCTGAAATAAAGAGTTAATAAATACATTTCAAACCAATGCTAATCAAAAACACCCACTATAACATCTGTGTTACTTTCGGACAAATAAATATTAAAGAGAGAAGCAATTATTATTATTATTTTTTAAGATTTTATTTTTTTCCTTTTTCTCCCCAAAGCCCCCCAGTACATAGTTGTATATTCTTTGTTGTGGGTCCTTCTAGTTGTGGCATGTGGGACGCTGCTTCAGCGTGGTTTGATGAGCAGTGCCATGTCCGCGCCCAGGACTCGAACCAACGAAACACTGGGCTGCCTGCTGCGGAGCGCGTGGACTTAACCACTCAGCCATGGGGCCAGCCCCCAAGAGAGAAGCAATTGTTAAGGATAAAGAAGGTCATTATGCAAGGATAAAAGAGATCAGGGCTGTATGAAAATCCTAAATTTGAAGACATGAAAATATAGCTCTGTGTGTGTGTGTGTGTGTGTGACAGATAGTAGTAGTATGCATATACTGTTTGAATTAGAAGGTGAAATTTGCAAATTCCAGATCATATTGGGAGATTTAAACAACTTTTCTCTGAACTTTAGAAATCAAATAAACTAATACAATAGAGATGACATGAATAACATAACTAGCAAACTTGATTTTTTTATATTTCTTAACTCATTTTCGTTTAATTTTATTCATGTTTGTAAAACAATTTTATGTGTCATAATTTAGTGTCAAACTTCTGAACAAGATAGAAATCGATGCAAAAAGACAAAAAGAAATTTCAATGATCAATTTGAAGGACATAATGCAATTTCATTTTGCCTTGACTTTTTTCATTACAGTCATATTGGTTTATAACATTATATAAATTTCAGATGTACGTCATTATATATTTTGATTTCTGTGTAGATTACATCGTGTTCACCACTCAAAGACTAATTACCATCCATCACCACACACATGTGTCTAATCACACCAAACTTCTTTCAATTGGCATTAGATATCCAGGAAATAGAATAAAATTATTTTCAGGCACAGATGTCATAATTACAAAATTGATTGACGACCAGCCACAAAAAGTCTCAAAAATAGTAAAGAATTTATAGTTTAGAGAACACGTTCTTAGGCCACAATGAAAAATAATTTAAAAATCAATAACAAAAAAGAGAAAAAATGCTAAAAATAGCATAGGGCCTTTAAAAACTCTGATTAATACACTGCTGAAGGAGAAATCATGAGGTCAATCATAAAATATTTACAGCTGATCGTTTACAAGCTGTAAGCATCAAGACTGTTCTGAAGAAGTAAGGATGTGTGTACTAGCCTTAATAGACATCAAGAGTTTTATAGGGCAGGATAGTGAAGTAAGATATTCGGAAAGATTAGCCAACATAATATGGAGCTTGATGTGACAAAGGTATGAATAATTTGGGATTGACAGACTATTCAAGAAGTAGAGAAGGGATGGGAACTGTGTATGGGAAAAGGATAAAATTAGATCCCTATCCATAGTGAATATTTGAAGTCCTACATTTGAAAAGGTAAACTTTAACAATTTTAGTGGAAATTAGCAAAAAATAATTTTAATGCATCTTTCTTTTTCAAGATAAGAGAGAATTTCTTAAATAAGACATAGAAGCACATAGTATAATAGGAAGGATTTCATATAGTGATTGAGTTTATTAACACTAAAATTCTCTATATAACCAAAGATCCCAGAAGTAAAGTTGCAAGACAAACCACAGAGACAAAACATTTCTAATAATTAAATCACAAAGCAAAACTATTTATAAGAACCCTCATGACTTCACAAAGACTACAAGCCCGAAAACCAGAGAGCAAAAACTTAGAAGGCTCATGGCAAACTATCAAAGGACAGCTAGTTTCACTTATAGATTAAAATGACAATGAAATACCATTTCATAACTATTAGGTAGGTGAATTTTTTGTGTGTGTATGAGGAAGATTAGTCCTGAGCTAACATCTGTTGCCAATCCTCCTCTTTTTGCTGAGGAAGACTGGCTCTGAGCTAACATCTGTGCCCATCTTCCTCTCCTTCATACGTGGGACCCCTGCCACAGCATGGCTTGACAAGTGGTGCTGAGCCTGCACCTGGGATCCGAACCAGCGAAACCCAGGCTGCCAAAGCAGAACGTGTGAACTTAACCGCTGTGCCACCGGGCCAGCCCCAAGTAGGTGAATTTTTTAATTTGATAAAACTAAGTGTTGCTAAGATGTGGGAAACAGGACAGTCTCTTATGGAGCTGGTAGGAGTTTAAATTAGAATAACTATCTGGAGATCAATTTGGCAATAACTGGATTTGCAAAACACTACATGTCAGTGATTCCACTTCAGGAATCTTTCTCTCCATACACTGGTGTCTGTCTCTCTTGCTCTCTGTCCATACACACACACTCACATACACACACACACCACACACACTCACATACGAACTCTGGTTCATGTTCATAAGAAGACATATTTATTGCAGCACTTTTATCATAGTAAAAAATTACAAACAACATAGATGTAATAGGCAATGGAGAAAGAAGCTGTGGTTTAGTCATATAATTGAGTACTGTGAAGAAGTTAAAATAAACTAGATGTAGAAATTTCAAAGAAATTTTAAATAATGCTTAACGGAAAAGCAAGTTACAGAATGATACACGTTGTATATTATAATGAAGTTACAATTAAAATAAATACATATTGCTTATGGATACATTCCTCTCTATACTGATTTGAATGAAACACAACAACTTCAGAGCTTGCCGCTAGGTAAAATGGGATGGCTGGTGGATTTTGTATATATCTTTAAAATTTTACTCTTAAAAGACATAGAATCTGAAGCAAACGTAACAGAATGTTACCATTGACTAAGTCTGGTTGCTAGGTATAAGAGTGTCTGCTACATTTTATTTTTTACCTTTTTCTTTGAAATATTTTGTAATTAAAATGAAAATTGAGTTTTACGTTATCTACTTATAAACCTCCATTGTCTTGTTCTCTTACAAGTGCCATTACTGTCTGGTTCCAATCTACTTCCTGAACCCGAGGGCGGGTGAGCCACGGTCTGAGATCTCCATTTACACTCAGACCCAGTCCCTCTGTGCTGAGACAATGACTTCAGAGAAGGGGCTCACATTTGTATGACTGGACAGTGTTTGCCATGAGTTCACGGGACATGGTCGTTTCCCAGGCAGGGCCAGGGTTACACCATTCGCATTTTCATATTGTCATTAATTTTTTTTCTTGATTAAGTGATCAAGGCAGGAGACTCTTGATCTTAAAAGATCAGGGATGCTTGAGTTCACATCAGTTAAAGACCTCGGGAGCAACCAGAAGGTTTTAGATTCCCATTGGGTTTGAACATAACTACTTCCCCAGGAAACAGATACTATCATTTGTAAAATTTAAATAGGAAAAGTGTCTGCCAGTCCTGTCCTGTAACGGCACAGTCACATGTTTCAATTTACATGTTTCCGTTTGAGTTTTAGTACTGATTTCCTTTCAGTCACTTTTCCCCAATAATTCTCGATTCACTTGTGCTTCAAATTTGCATTAGGATTTAAAAGCTTCATACTTGCATAATCTTAGAATTTTTAACGGCTTGAATACAAGGCAATCACATATACGTACACATAATCTGGTTATATTAATTTTTTGTTACATGCCTGTAAAAAAGATGACTTTTTCATATTATTTTTTTGAATCACTTTTTCATATTATTAATTTTTCAAGTTAAAAAAAATCTGAAAGCAATAACACCTTTCTGAGACTATCAAATGTGAGAGGATGCAAAAAAAATTTCTACCTACTTATAAATCTGTTTGTCCACTTAGAATATTTATATGCAATGTGGCAGTTCATTCACTTGAGATGATTCACCTCAGTGAATAATTTAGCGACTTTCGAATTTGTTTACCTTTCCTATATTGCATAAATATAATGATAGATATGAGTAGTACTAAATATGCCATTTCAATTTAGTTTACAGGCTTACAGTGGACTTTCAAGCCCCCAAGACAAGTATTTCTACCCTTCCAGTGAGAGCAATCTTTAAAATGTTTTACATTATAGCAAGTACTTTAAAAACGTATCTGTGGATGGCCAATTATATCATGTACTTTTTAATATTCAAAATATCAAAATGTGTTTTATCAAACTCCTCTCAGATTTTAATTTGAAAAACACTGATGTTTCTCTTGTTTTGATTCCTCATATTTAGGTTAATGATATGATATATACTATGAAGTTTTTCCAGAAGTAAAGCTGAAGTTTTTAAGTAAATATTCATAGACTCCAGTCTCTTTAAGCTGTTATGACATATATTTCCCCCGTTCTTAATTTCAGGTGGTGATAAATTAAATTAAATGTAGTTTGTAGACCAGTCAGGGAGAGAGCATGGAGACACATGCCATAAGTCACTCACTCTGTGGAGAAAACAAATGGTTCATTAAGTACAGCATATTTAATTACGGAATCATAGAGTGGAAGGGATTTTTGAGGGTGTCTAGTTTAGCCTTTCTTCCAATCCAGGAACTTTTGTCAACAAGCCAGGTGGATGGTTATTTAGCCATCTCTTAAACATGTGCAGTGTTGAAGATTCCACATCTTCTAAGGGGAACCTGTTACATTTGGGACTAGGAGAATGATTAGAATTCTTGTTCATATATATCTAACAGATGCTGCTTTGAAATTCAATCTCTTGGGCCCTGTTGTACAACACAGTATCCATTACTTTCTTCCTTTACTGGACAATCCTTCAGATATTTTAGTCTGCCTTCATGCTTCTTTAAATAACCTATTCTCCAAAGTAGGTCCTAAAATTCAGCTTGCGAAAATAATGCATTTGATTACATCATGATGAAATATAAGTAAGAAGAGAGCATCATAACCAAGAAAGATCAATTATTATAAAATTAGTAAAACAACAGGAAGGACAAAAACATAGAAAATCTATGTGCTATGATGGTCTCGATGGTTGATCTTCAATTTGGATTCTGTACTTCCTCCTAATCAAAGTGAAAGGAGGTGATGTGATCAGTTACATAAAGTTCCTCAGTGTAATCAAAGGTTTGTCATTGACGTAAGTTCTGAAAGGATATATTATGTGATAAATCATATGTAGCACTTGGTGTCCTCAATAACGTTCGTTCATCAAAGATATTATCATTTTTCCTATGGCATTTGTGTCTAGAAATTTTGCAGGTTCTGTGTCATTCATTTCCATGTGAATTCAAAAAAATGGACAGTGGACCATTCCTTTAATGAGTCTTGGCAGGCTGTCTGATATGTCCACAATGTAGGCTACAAGGATGCTAAATTACTCAGGATGAGCCATGCCAAGAAACAAGCTTGGTCATCTTTGAAGGACTCAGTAGGGAGCTATCAGCTACTGAGACGTCTCTCCTCATAGGAGAAGTAGTAACGGGATTCCCACTGCTTGCCACAGCCTGTGTGTCTTCCTTAGTGTGGCACTGAATGTGGGTTGTGTTTCTGAAGCCTCGTGCTCTCATAGGGATGAAAGCACTAATTCCAAAGGTTTATTCCAGTTCTAGCAAATTAAAAATGATTTTTTTCTCTTTGTATTTTTATCCCTACCATGGGTTCAAAAAATTAAACTCAAAATTGAATGACTTTCTTTTCCATAGTTCAAAAGTGACTAAAATAATTTTTAAAGTATTTATTAAGGCAAAATTCACCACTTCTGCATCAGTTTATTCATTACTGTGCATTATCCGTAACACCACTGACTTGGGTTGAAATGTAATGCAATCATTTAACAACAACTGGACTGTGTCTCACTAGCAATTGCTGCAAATAGCCATTTCTAAAGGTAAATTATAATCTTCATAACAATAGCTGTTTATTAGGAAGCTATTTAAGTTACACTCGCTCCGATGTTCTCTTATCTTGGAAACAGTAAAATGAAAATTATTTGACAGAAAATCCTGTTTGATCTAGAGAGTGTTGGAAATCTCAAAATAGCTTTGCATACAGTAGAAGAAAAAAGACAAGGATACCATAGCCAAACATAATTATTTAAAAAAATATTAAATAATGAATCATTTCACTACCTTTAATGTCGAAGAAAATGTAAATAACTAATTAGAAATAACCAGGTTAATTAGAAATTCAGTTTAGTTGAGGTTTACAAGAGAACGCCACCGCTTTCTTGTCTGTACTTGCATAGACGGTCTACACTCACATGAAGTGATGTGAAAACTAACTGGTTAAAGCCTCAACAGAGACAAATTAGAACATTCAAGCTCCAAAGAAAATTGTCTGGTTGAATGATCTGGTTTGTCTCTAATTTTTAACTGTCTCGTTTCATCTGGTCTTTTCACATTCCCTTTCTTCAGGTTAAAGATAATGGGCCCTGACTGTGTTTTGCAACATCTCTGCATAAAGAAAGAAATAAGTACCTAGAGACACTTTCTCACGTCTGTAGTGTTTATTATTATGTGTCTGATACTTAGCTTTGCAGAGGGAAGTATATTCTGGTCAGTATTGTTACAAACTGTAGCTGGTCAAACAATTGTAAAAGACCAAGCTGCACCACATAAATTATTCACGCTCATGTTAAGTGATAACGGCATGGATTCTACAGCCATTTTCTGTCATGAGAGGCTTCGCGGATGCTATTCAGGAAGGAATCTGGAGGTCAGAGGTTGGAGGGGAGGGTCAAACACTGTGGGAGTGTTGTGATTATGCAGCCCCAGGAGGAGGGGAAGCAGGTAGGCTCTGGGCAGAATTCCAGATCCTTCACACTGGCTTCTTCCTTTCTGAGATTCCCACTGCAAAGAGGATATGTGCTCTGCGGAACCAAAGGAAGCCCCTGGGGTACTTGACGGCTTGGAAGCCTTGAGGTGTGCTGCCTGAGCATCCTGGGGCAAGGCGGACAGACAGAGCACTCGGAGGCGAAACGGCGTTAGAAATGTGCAGGGTTTATATCTGGCAAAAAACGAAGAGGTGTGAAAATCAAATCTCTAGAGCAGTACATGGTTTTGATTTTTTGATAAATAAAAAGGGTAAATGGAATGAATTCACTTTACAATATGTCTTCTAAAAGTTTTATTTTCTTCTCCTAGTGTCCTTTGCGTCAAGTAATGAATGCTGGGAACAGACAGTGAATTAGATGCTTTTAAGAAGAAACACGTAGTGCGCACAGCACAATCAGAGCTGTGATAGATCAGTTCAGATCTGCCTCGTGCTCCGGGTTTATTGGTCCCTCAGGGGCTGCCTGGAAAGTACCACAGGAAAGATATTTTTAGGCTGTAGGCAGTAGAAGTGATATGGTGAGATCATTTATTAATCTTTAAACAGTATTGTCTGCTATTGTGGGTGTGTTTCAGAGTCCAATTTATCTTACTTTCTACTGCTAGTATAGGATATGAGGTCGCATTCATAAACGCAGTCCAACAGCACCATAACAAAAGGTGAAGAAAAGCCACCAGAAGTACGAGATCTTTGCCTAATTGCACAACTTTAAACTGAAGTCCACTATTAAGCTAATAAACTCTGTATGTGTGTGTGTTATTATCTACCTTGCATGGAAAATATTATCATAGGATAGCAGGCCCTTGCGTGAGTTGAAAACAATGTACAGAAAAGTCATTAGTCTGACTACAGACAAGAGCAAATTTTCTTTGGTTTAATTTTTTTCTGGTTCATTAAAATGCCATCATGGAGGAAAGGTAGGTTTCTAATGGAATTTGAATATCTACGTTGTTACATTGTATTAGCTAGAAGTTTTTCCATGTTATACAGGAGAAAAAGCTGTTTAGAACTCAAGATTAGATGCATAGGATACTGAGTAAGTAAGCTGGGTACACGCATAGAATTTGTATGAGTGTATTTTTGGGAGTAATTTATTATCTAGTGTGAGAAAACATCACGAAGGCTGCACTAATTTTCTTATATATCTCTTTTCTTGCCAGTGACATGGGGAACTTCTAGAAAACAGTCTGAGAGACAGGCTTTCAGGTTTACAAGTGATGCCTAGCAGGTGTGTCTGTATATGGAAAGTGAAGAACTTTCCAAAGGGGTCTCAAAGTAAAATGCTGCTAAACTTCTTTAATGACTCTAACTCAGATCTCAAGGCATTTCCCACAAAGCAAGAACGTCCCCCTTCTATTCACATGCCATCGTCATTCCTTTGCAGTCGTTTGTTTAGATACCTGTTTGGCATTAAGCATAGCGATGTATGTGATGTGATAGGCCATGAGATGCAAAGTCTAAGGAAACCCAAGTGTATATGGATTATCTTCTTAACTATTTCCATTCAGATTTAGACATTATGCCATCAGCTGTATCTACAGAAAATTAATGCTCAAATATTTAACTGTAACAGAGGGAGTCATGTAAGGAAGGGCAGCATTCATACCCAAGCCGATCATTGTATTATACTCCAGGAAGTCACATGAAATGTAGTGAAGGTACCAATACGTGACTCCACTAACTTTGTTTTGGTTTCTTGGGAAATTAGTACATTTCATCATGATAGCCCTTAAGTGGAAACACCACCTGACTTTATGAAATATATTGCTAAATATTTTTCAGTATGAAAAAGATTCATGCATTTCTTTCCTCAGTATTGAGAACTGCCACACAATTCAGTCTGCATTATCCTAAATATCTCTAAAGAAGCAGCTAGAAATTTCGTTGCATCGCAAACTACAGTTATCCATTTCACGCTCCTGTTGAGCACATGTATTCCTTCTGCGTCTGATACAGAACAACAGCACCGGCCATTTGGCCACCGCGTCACACTGCGGGTAGGTACCCTGTGGAACAACGGCCAGCGTTTCCAGCAGCAGAGACCTGAGGGAAAGCCCAGAACAGAAATAAGCCCTTTACATTGAATTCATCAATCTTATGCATGTGTTTAATCAGTAATCTGTAACTGATTATCAGATTTTAATAATATTTGACTGTCCAGAGAAGTTAACAGTTCATAAGAATCATGCTCTATGAGTAAATGTTTCAGTTAATGATACATCTGTTGTCTCCATTAGTGCAAGCTTGTGTGGTGGGTCTGGTTTTATTTCACCTTTTTAAAATGGAGCTTGGCTTATGGCTGCCACAAACCCTTTAAAAACTGTTGTCTGATTACTCATCTCCAGAATTTTATTAGTCTTATTGATCGCTCATAAACTATTCTAACTCTAATATCCTTTATCAATTAAAGAATGTGATCACTCTTATTGCATTTATATTCTGTAATTGCATTTGTGCTGTAGCCTCTTTGCGAAAATTACACTTGTATATTGTTTTACTTTTCACAATTTGTATATTTCTTATACTCTGAACTGATAAACTTTGCACATGTTGAACATGCACTGTTTATTTCACATCTAAGTTTTTTAGCAGAAAGTCCATTTTTAGCTGTCGAGAGACATCGCGCCATATGTTGCTTTCTGCAGTGTAACGATGTCATGTACCTTCGTGATGAAGTCTGGCCTCCTTCCAGAGAAGGAAAGTGATATAATCCTTCTGGCAAACTGTGAAATTCTCCGCTCACACAGTGTCTTACCCAGCAGAAAATGAGCATTCTTCACGGACGGGTTCCTTTCGGGGTCTGAGGAAAGGGATATGATGGGGGGATTCAATTTAATGTCACCTTCCATGGCAGGTTAATTGCTAGCTCTAAAACATTTCTGCACCTTTTTTTTTTTTTTGAGGGGGGAGATAAATTTTCCAGCCACATATCCCCAAGCAATTCCTATGTAACATTCTGTGTTTTCTGTGTTGACATGCTTTTGTCGGCTATTTAAACACTCCCTGAAGAGTTAGCGCTGTTGTTGGCAGTATGTTTTTAATTACACAGAAATCAGTGCAGGTGACGTGCTTCTGGTCACTATGGGTTTTATTGTTTAGCTTATATTGATAGAAAAAAACCCATGAATATAAGAAATCTTAGCTCTTTTTTTAAAAATGCATATGTAATATGTCCTACACATTCACATTTGTAAGGCTCTTTCATGTGAGGGAGTAGTTTGAAGAAATATTTCCTGTAAAAATGTTAGAGTGGGGTTGAGACTTATACCACACTGCTTATCAATATGTTGCATATGTTGTAGAACTAGTAGGACACTGGTGTCTGATTTCAAGAAACCAAGCACTACGGATGCAAAACAACAAGGAGCCACATGCCTCCCACAGCGCAGGAGGCCGGCTGGCTAGTGTCGCAGTGCCCCATGGAAATACGGTGCTGCAGGGGGCCCTCACCAGCTCCCTGGACGCTGCTGTTTTCAGAAAAAAGTGATTCGTCTTCATTGGATATGTTTTCTTTGAAACTGCCATCACAGAGGTGGTTAGTAAGTAAGACATGTTGCAGGGTCACGGGGCAGCCCAGAGCTTTCCAGAGTCTCAGATTTCCAAAGACTGTTGTAGGACCATTGGCCATGGGGATGGGAGATTACTGACTCCCTGTGCGTTTTGCATATTAACGGATGCATACACTTATTTGTTTATGTTTTATTCTCACTTCCTTTTTTTGTAGCAACTCACTTTTACAATCTCCGTCTTTATTTCACTCAGATGGTTTTAGCTAGAAAGGGTTCAATTTGAAAGATAGTTTTTGTTCCTTTCCTCACTACCCATTCATTCTCTGAATACAGGTCCTTTGTTTCCTCCTGTTTTGACACTCTTCTTTGCGGGGATAATGGTTGGCAATGTTCATGCATTCCAGAGGTAGAGAGAACTGGCTTTGAATCTGAACTGCAACATGTAACTGTGGGCAATATTTAATGTTGATCTACTTATTTAAATTCTTGATGCCTCAGTGTTTTCATCTCTTAAATGGGGATGTTAGTGATATCACAGAATCGTTGTAAGGACTAAATGATATAATTCTGTGTCAACAATATGCCTGAAACTGAGCAATCATTTCCTACACAGTTATTTTTGTTACTCCTATTTAACAACAAATCTGGTGGGATTTTTCAACTGATACCAAAATCCTTTTTAAAAATCTTTCCTTTGTCTTTTTTGATGTCACGCAGACTTCCCAGTGCTGCTCCAGATGCCACATGCTCTTTCCTTTTTTCTTGCTCAGCTCACATGGCTCTGTGCACCTGTATGGGCTCCCCCACCCCAAAAGCCCTCCCCATTGGTCTGCTGGGGAGCTAAGTATTTGTTGCTGGCGTTTTCTGGAGCCTGCCCAGGGCTTTCTTGGAAGAGGTGCTTGCCTTTCCTCGGACCACCTCTTGTGGGTGTTGTGGGGCATAAATCAGAATGAGGTGAGTGCTGGAATGTTTGTCTCCTCCACTCAATAGTGACTTCCTTGTTCACTCTGTCCTGATGTACTGTGTGCAATGAGGATAGAGAGACTGTGCTTGTGTGTACATCACACTAGCAAACAGATCTGTGAAGGGATTACTGAATTTTAACAATCCTTCCATCTCTCTGAGAACTCCTCTGGCTCATCTTCATCGTTCTATCCCCAAATATAGAAAATCTTCAACATTTTGGCTCGTGGTCTTTTTGCTCTTTTAAGGACTCCATCCTCCATCACACTATCCACTTCCAAAGCTTCAAATGACACACTGTAGGGTCACCCCCCATCACCCCGATCTCCTTTCTGGCCCTTGAATCCTTTTCTGTTTGTCTGCTAAATATTTCACAGTAATAAAACAGCACCATCTCCAGCTCTGCTTCCCCGCCAAACTCTCCCTGTTCCCTGCTATCCTTGTCACACAGACTTTGCTTCCCTACCATCCAATACAAACTTTTTTTTGTAGCAACACTTTTCTGCCTCTCACCCATACTAGGGGATTATAGATCAAATAATTATAACACCATGTTATCCTTTTGTAGAACTCCGTTGCTTACAAAGCTTTTTAACAGATGTTATTTCAATGTACCCTTTAAAACCCCTCAGATAATATTATTCCAGATTTATTTATAAAACTTTTTTCAGCCTTTTAAAACTTTCCTAAATCTACATAATTTATAATAATAGCAAGAGCTACTGTTTATTCTATGACCACTTTTACATTCCACGTATTATTTAATCCTTTTGACAAGGCTGTAAAGCTGTTATTTTTCACAGAGGGGCATCTGAATTTGAGAGGTCAGAGAATTTGAAATAGCCTCTTAACGGAACTTTCTCCCATTCATTCTTCCTCCCTCCAGCCCTGCTTGATAAACAGTTGCCCACACCGTTTTCCTATACTGCTGCTAGGATGGCATCAGTCAGCTCACAGGATACTCCCATTTCAAAGCTTATGCCAGATTTTCAATATTCTGTGACACATTATGTCTAAATTTAACTCTTCACCATGATGTCCCCAAACTTTCCAACATGAATTTTTACTTATGCTGGTGACTGTCTAAAAACAATCCTCCCTATGTCCTCCTGTCAGCTTCCAGACCCGTCTCTAAGACACCCTTCACCAAAAAATCTAGAACACACCATTTCCTCCATTAAATTCCCATGATATGTGTACTTTCTGAAGGGGCTTTGCAGATCCGACCTGATCTTTTAGGCTTAACTTTTTGCTTGTCTATCCTCAAGCTATACTTGTTTCAGTTTTTAGTACAATATCTTATATATTATTGGCTAAATTAAATTATTATATGTAAGCCTTTGTTATAGAAATAACCTAATTCCAGTAAAAATACCTTTAAAAAATATAACTCAGGACTTTGGAGTATATATTGCCAAAAGAAGTCTCAATTGTGAGTATTGACGTGGGAGGAATGGAAATGCCGCAGTCAGGTTTCCACTGGCGTGTAGGCGCTGGATCTAATCCACAAAGGGAAAGGGCAGAAAAAAGAGTACAGAGCCTTTCTGGCGATGGAGGAGACTGAAACAGGCACCACTTCTCCTCTCTTTTCCTATGTATCTGGTCTCATAGGGAGGTGTAACAGCACCCGTCTGTGGGCAGCCACACCAGGATTTTCTCAATATTTTATAATCACGTAACACCACCAGTACAACGTGAAGCACACTCACGTTCTCAGAGGAACTCTTATGAAATCCACACAAAGTTTTTGTCTTTGTCATTGAAAAATTGCACATACTCAAAAGCTATGGCACCTTGTTAGGAAATGCAGGCACTTCTACTTTCTGATCCCTAATGTTAATATTAACGCAGTGTCTAGCATCTAAATCTGCTATATAGGCACATCAAGTAAAAAATCACACGAACAATTGACAGATTCATATTTATCTTTCTTACTATAGTCAGAGAATATTCTATGTGTGTGAAACTGTAGCATCTATATCACCTTCCTTCACAGCAGATTTAACAAAAAACACAAGATCAAATTGACGTGGCATTGTTACTTCGCATTTTGTTAAAAAAATGTAGTATCTTCTCATGTTGACTTTATATCTGCTCTGTTTTTTGTTTTTTCCAGTTGGAATCCCTCCTTATAAAACTCAACCACAGTGATTTTTTACAAAACAGTGAAATAGCTTAGGGAAGAGAATATAATGAAAATAGTTTTGCTCACTAATTACTCCCTACCCCTATCCCAAAGCAGGATTGGTAAAGGGAACTGGCCCAAAGTTACACGTTGTATTGTTTAGGGAACTGGTCCTTGCATCGTACATCCTACAGGAGTGGAATTTCTGACGACCCGAAGGGCAAGTCTTGGGACAGTTTCAAGTGCAGGTCACTTCACGGATAGCACTGGGAAGCAGTAGACACCTGCGTATCATCCTCAAAGACATACGGGTTTATATTGCTCTAGACCCAAGGCAAGCTCCCATGCCAGAGGGTAATGGAAGGGAAAAGACATGATTGAGAAGAGCTGCACATCTGTATCATATGTGGGATTCCAACGCATGGGTTGTCGAGCACTGTGCCTCTCTGATGACGTCTTCCGCTAATCATGGGCTCTGCACTGGTGTGCACGTGGACAGCAAGTGGAACCACATCCCCGTCATAGAGCACCTCAAACGGTTACCTGTTTACTTCAGACTAGCCTTCAATCGAGCAGATGGGGTTCCCGGGAGTCTTGTAACTGCTTCTTTGCCAACTCAACTTCTAGCTTAAGCTACACTTCCTAAATTTATGATTGTTTTCTTGTCTTCAATTATCTTCTCATATGTGTTATAATTAGTAATATTTTCATTTAGTTCAAGAATTTTACTTCTATTTGTAATTCAGTTGTGTGAAATAGTCAATTGCTACCTTTATTAACACACAATGCCTTAGTTATAGACATTGGTTTGTGAAGAGAACGTCTGAGTCTTCATCCTACCAGTGAAAAATGAGGTTTCTGAAATTACACTTGATCAAATTAAAAATCAAATGTTTTTCTTGTGAGCCACCCCCGGGCACCGTGATAAGTGGGAACATGTTGCAGGCAGCACAGGCTCTGGCAGCAACACTACCAAGAGAGAACTCAGCAGCGCGAGCCGTCAAGCCCCTTGGCTTGTTGTAGAAACCTCCTGCACCTCTGATTGTTCTCACTGTCCTCCTCCTTGTCCTGCTTCAGCTGCCTCCAGGTGATCCCAAGGCATTCTGTGCTTAGGTCACAAACGTGGGTGAGTTCAAAGCACTCAGTATTTCTTTCCCGATTCCTTTCCGCTCTCTGGATAACAATATTCAGTTCCATTCTCTTGAATTGGAATTCTTAAGGTTCAGTATTCATGTCATAATTACTATATTGAAAGCAGTTGACATTTGCTCCAACAACATAATGATTAGAGCTGATAGTACAAATATAAACAGCCCCAGATGGTTGAGATGCTAGCTTCTCGCTGTCCTTTGCTTTAATTCTTAGAGTCACTGCATCGGAGAGCTCAGAGAAGCCAGGTGGTGCTGTGCACTGTGAAGAAGGGGTCTTCTCTGTGGACCTGGTGGCAGCACTCGGAAGACAGCCACATCAGGACCTTGGAGTGACAGTCAGATTGTAAAAGAAGTAAAATGTATATATCATTAATATTTATTAAAACAGAACATTGGCAACAAGATATAAATATGAGGGATTGGTTTTATAACCCTCATTTTTGTACCATAAAGGAGTATTAAAAGAGGAGAAATAGCAGGAAATTAAAAGTGTACAAACACTGTCACCTTAAGAAAAAAGGAGCCAATAGAAAATATAATTTTTAATATTGATAACAAGAAAAATACAGGTTTAAACATATTTTTTAAAACTTAAAAGGATCCATTTATAGATAAATAAACTATTTTAGAAAAAGTCAATAAATCAAAGGACTAAAAGGAAAGAAGCAGAAACGACAATAATAAAAAGGAGATAATGTAAGTTGATGTGAAGAATAAGAGAAACCATATTAATTATGACAATAAATATAAACGCATTAAGTGCATTTATTAAGAAACAGGCTTTGAAATTGGGTCAGAATATAAACTCAAAATAAAGGCTATCAAAATAGATAAGGCTAAAATGATCGGAAGGGTTAAAATGTAGGAAACTGATATATATTATTCAAATAAAACCCGACAATACATAAATAATTACAATCATGCGTCACCTAATGAGAGGAAAGCATTCTGAGAAATGTGTAGTTTTCAGGCAATTTCATTATTGTGGGAACATCATAGAGTGTATTTATGCATCTAGGCTATATGGCGCTAATCTTACGGGACCATTGTAGTGTATGTGATCTGTCATTGACGGAAACGCCGTTATGCAGCATATGACTGTGGTCAATCTAACAAATGGTGTGAAGATAGCTGGCTGATCGTGTTAAAAAGTTATGTTCCCTATCAAAAAATTACAAAAGAAGGGGCTGGCCCAGTGGCGCAGTGGTTAAGTTCGCACATTCCGGTTCTCGGCGGCCTGGAGTTTGCCGGTTTGAATCCTGGGTGTGGACATGGCACCGCTTGGCAAAAAAGCCATGCTGTGGTAGGCATCCCACGTATAAAGCAGAGGAAGATGGGCATGGATGTGAGCTCAGGGCCAGTCTTCCTCAGCAAAAAGAGGAGGATTGGCAGTAGTTAGCTCAGGGCTAATCTTCCTCAAAAAAAAAAAAAAAAAAGGAAATCAAATGTCTGTAGATTAAATACTAAAGTAGAAGAAAGAAGGACTAAAAATGGGAGGATATTACAAATAAATATGTATATGATTTTACGGTGAATTACTCTTTCAAACAAATTATAAAAATCAGAAAAGATACTGCAAAAATTAATAGATTGGATTGTATATGCATACATATGTGTGTAATATCTATAAATGTCTCTGTAAACAAAAGTAGTAAAAGCAAGGTAAATATAAAAAACATTTATAACACATCACTAAGTGTTAATCATATATGTAATAAATATAAGTAAAACTAGTGTTATCTCATAAGAAAAATTTGAGTTATTTTAGTAGGAAAATAAGCAAAGGAGATTACCAAATCTTGAGAAAATAAAATGAGAAATATTCAAGAAAAATATGAAAGCATGTTCAACCAAAGAACAATAGAGTTATCATGCACTTTCCCCACATGAGAATAAAGTTTTAAAAATGATATAATGCTGGCAGCGTTTTTGGGGAACAAGCCGTCTTGTAGGTTTATCATTACTCACAGGTGTAACATTTCTAAAGGACTATTTGACTTTGTGGTTCAATATTGATAGACGTATTTATGAAATTTAATTCAGAAGTTTAATTCTAGTAATTAGTCTTAATGAAGCTATCATAAATACAGACAAAACTTTGCAAGACTATCCATTTTACTGTCATTTCAGTACTGACAGATTGGGAATGAACTGTATGCCCAACAATAGGAAACTGGTTAAGTTAATGTTGATCCATTCACAGATTCATCTACTGTAAAACTATTAAAATATATATTATAATAATAATGACTTGGAAATGTAAATGTTATATTCAGGTGCTGTCAAAAAGAAAAGAAAAAACTGGTGAAATTATCCACTTTGCCCTTATTTTGTCAGTCCTTTTACATTATTGACAAGTTTTAGGAGTGCCATATATTGGTTTTCACAACTCTCCTGCTGTGTGAACTCTAGCTCTGTGTAATGAACAGGACCAGATATTGCTTATAGACATTTTAAAGAATTTTCTTTAGCTATAAACTTTGCCTATAGTTATAGATGAATAGATAAGATGAAAACGAAAAACATATTAAATAGCTTTAATTTCACAAATTTATCTTAAGGACTCACATAGGAGAAGAGTCTGTAAGTAATTTGGGAAATTGAAAAAAATATGAAAAGGACATAATCCATTTTCCTGGAAGCTCACTAAAAACTCACTAAGAGTTGAAAACATAAAATTTCATTTAAGAGATAACCTGAGATGGATGTTATAATGAAGTAATAAACAACGCTCCACAGGGGCATGGAGAAGTGATTTATTTTGTCTGTAGGAAGTGATGTCCTATTTCATTGATTCTAAGTCAGTCACATTGCGCCCCCGCTGCCTGCCCTAGTTTAAGTGCTCTGAAATTGGAATTGAAATATATGGCATTTTCCAGTTGCTATCAGCCATGTGGAAGAGATGACATGATTGACACACGACTCTACTTTAACTTCTGGGAAGATCCAGAAAGAACTAGCATCCAAGTTTCTTAGAATAAATGAAGATTTCAAGAATGTGTAAGTAGAAATGGTGGAAAAGAACATTTCGTTCTGAAAGTTTAGAAATCGCAGATTTTTTCATAGATTATTGAAGCAAGGATGGATTATAGATCATTTAATTTACTTCCCTCATTTTTTAAATAAAGTCACAGAGGCCTAGTGTTGTGAAGAAACTCTTCAAAAATTGTACAGTAATTTGGTGACCGATTTATAACTAGAGACAAAGCCTTTTGCTTTTTGGAGAATTATGAATATTATACTCATGTGGCTGTGGCAGAAGAAACACGAGGAGGTGAAACAGCAGATGACTACAGGAAGGTGAGTGGTTGGGAGGAACTGAAATATAGTGAATTTAACTATGGAAATTTAACTGGCAGTATAAAAAATTTACCATAGCTTTCTGCCTATTTAACAAATTGATGTAGAAGGAAAATATTTTCTACATGGTGGTGGCAAGATAGGGAAAAGATTACGCATGATTTTTTTTTTCCTTTGGATTTAAGTCCAGATTTGTCTCAGATCTTTTTTCTTTGGCTGTGTTAACATCAACCATAAATATGATTGACACTTTTTGTTGTTGTTGCTTTGAAAGATAGAGTTGATACCAAATTTAAATTTCCTTTTTTGGTTGAGGAAGATTAGCCCTGAGCTAACATCTGTGCCAATCTTCATCCACTTTATATGTGGGTTGCTGCCACAGCATGGCTGATGAGTGGTATAGGTCTGTGCCTCGTATCCGAACCTGAGAACCCAGGCTGCTGAAGTGGAGCATGCCGAACTTAACTACTATGCCACAGGCCCAGCCCCCAAGTTTAAATTTTAATAAGAAGATCAACAGAAATTGGCAATAAGTGAAAAAGTAAGTCATGTTCAGAATATTCTAAAATTGATTTTTCTAGTGAGTTATATACAGTATCCTTTGGCATAAATTTTGGATGTCTCCTAGCTTAATATTCCTCTAGAAATTGATGAGTATTTAAATTTTTCAAAAGTTTAAAAGTGATAATGGTTTTTTTTTTTTTTAAGACTAGAAGTGTGTGAAATTAAAATTCTAAGTCATCTCTGACAATATAAGTGGAAAATTCGCTCTACTTAGAAAGAGTGTAGGGTGCTGGAGAAAACACTGGTCTAAGCAAACACTGGGATTCTATTCTGAGTTCTTCTAACCAACTCTAATCATGGGAAAGTTTTGAAATTCCCTGTTTTTCAACTTCCTCAATTGTAAGATACATGGTTGGACTGGAATTATGATCTCTACAGTGCTAATAGTGTCTGCTTCTATAGTTTAAAAATCCAACTGCATTAAATAAACCAATCCTCTGTTAGTAAAATCAATTTAAAAAACCATAGAGATTTCTGTCTAATTGGCCAATATTTGACCAGTAGATATGTTGGTTGTTTATATAATTTACACTGGTAGCAGTAAAATATGAATTTACTCACCAAGATTTCTATCAGATAAAATAAAGAATCAGGTTCAATCCACAAATGTCAGCATCCAAAGAATGAAAAGAAACAGAGATGTCTCTCATCCTGAGACCTGTTGTGTGCATGTTTGTGGGAGGTGGGGATTTTCCCATTTTCTTCATACACAGAAAAACAAGTGTTGGGCTACATCATGATAGTATTCCTATAATAAATACAACAAAGACTTTTATACCGTGGTTTCTCACGGCAGTCTTCAAACTGATGGGTAATTTTCAAAGAGCAATTTTCAGCAAATGTAAATGTTTTGTTGAGAAAACAGAATACAATAGGTTTTTAAGAAAATAATTTTGGTTTGATCCAAAGTAAAATTCAAAACAGCAAGGGAAATTGATATTTGTTTCTACAGGAAATCCTCTATAAATAGTATTTTTTTTCATAGCTGGACTTTTGGTAAAAGTTTGAAGAAAAAAGATGATTTCATCTGTCATCCTCTTGAAGTCCCAAGGTTATCTGTTGCTGAATAAATTGGTTACATATGCTTTAACAATAATTTTGACAGAGATTATAGTTAGATAGTTAAGTTCAGGAAAATTATGGAACTTAATCAGGGTGTGTACCTGAATAGAAGAGCAAGGAATGACTTCAATGCAGTTCTAGAGTCCTTTTCATAAAGTTAGTTTGGGTCCATCACAACATATGGAAAGATGGACACTTCCATGCCAGAATTCTTTGCCGCTGAACATGGATATAACTCTTTTGTTCTGTAAATGATTTTATCCACATGGGCTCCACTAATTGCCCATCGTGAACACAGAAATGTTTCAAATGCTACTTCTTTGTCTAACTTTAATAAATGCAGAGTGAACTCTACAAGAAGATACATCACAAGATTAATGAATATTTTTACTGACAGAGAGTCATTAAATCAGAGAGAGCTGACTGGATAGTAGAGAAAATTTATTAAAAATAATGATAACATGTTCTAGTGTTTAACCTTAGGCCAGATTCAATTGTTAAGGCCATTCCTAATGCCTCAAATCACATATCACGTACATTTAAGAACAGTTAGATTTCTACTCTCAATAACTGGGGTACATATGCAATCTATAGCTTCACATTATTAAGGTGCAAATGAAAAAGAGTGCAGAACAAAATCTATCCCTGTTTTACAGGACTGTAAATGAAGAGTTGTTTCTGTTTAGAATATTTCTGCTGACCCTGACCTTGGTAAAGTATTAATATGCATATTCCGCCTTAGCATCAGTAATTGGAGATGAAGACTAAGTTTGATCCAGAGAGCCAAGTACACCCCAGAGAGCCAAGGACAATGAAAATATCAGTAAAAGCTAAAACAAATGCTTCATTTTATGCCTAACAGGTTTTTTGACAAGTTAACTAAGCAGGGCTGGGGCTAGGGTGAGGAAAGCAAGGGACCTTGGACACAAAATGTAAGGAGGCCTCGGTCTCAGCTTCGGCCAAGTGGACAAGTAAAGACAAAAGAGCATGACTTGCAGAAGTGGAGACACAGGGCTTTTTGCCTGAGATACAGGCAATCAGTACTTCAGGGGAGAAGCAGAACATTCCATAAGTGAGCTTAGGGGGCACAGCTCAGAGATGGTTTTTAGTGCTCTTTGCACAGATGGTCGAAGCGGCATGCATGCTATTTTAATGGCACAGTGAGCTGAAATGAGCACCTAGCAATGTGTAGGAAGATATGTCCTTGTAGCAAAGATTGAGGCATCCTTTCCTTGCTGATTTTACATCCTTCAAAGATGTCTGCACAGACATAAGCATTCTCACAGTATATATGTAAATACATAGATGTCTCAAAAAATTTAATTATACAAAAAAGGAGCTTAGATGTTTTAATCTTATATGTTTTAAACAAACTGAAGTAAGAGGAAAATCATCATATTTTGTCCTTCAAGGAGAAAAGAGCCAGGCTCCTAAGCCTGAGGTTTCCCCCATGTTCCACTACGGAGAGCCATTCTTTTACAGAAGCGTACAGATCTTGCTTGTCCACTCTGGATTCCTATTTTTGAGCTCAGGCAGGCCCATGTAGTTATTCACACTTTCCCCAAGGTATCACCTGATAATCCAGATTCTTGAGGGTGCAATTAATCATAGCCCTCCTCTTCCTTAGCTTCTAGACCAAAAGAAAAGTAGACAAAAGCCATATAGAAAATAAATGCTAAAGCTGGTTTGAGAATAACATTCCAGCCCAAAGCCAAACAGAGCCTTCTAATGTTCCCCCCCGTCCTATATCTAGGGACCCGGATCTGCGAAGCTGACACCTACCAGACAGCCTATGGCAGGACTACAGCCAGCCTCACACGTCAGGAAGTAATTGACTGGGTGATTCTGAGGTCTGGACTGAGCAGAAGCAGGAGCCGGGAGGAGAGTCTGCTTGACCTGCTGGCCATCAACTGAAAGCAGGAGAGAGAGGGAAGGAAGGAGAGAGCGAGAAATGTGGGCCGCCAGGATCAATCATCTTTATGTCAAGATTCTCTGTTAATTCTAATCTCATAGAGAGGAGTAACTGAGAACTGGAGAATAGAGTAAAAGCCTTTCTCCTAATCCTTCTCAGAGAGGGCGGAAGTAGCACTAAATGTTCCTATACTTCATTCAAAGCAGTACCACGTGGAGGGGAAAGAAGTTCCCCTGTGTTACGTACTATGTACCAGGAAAGTATTTTATATGTATTGTCTCTCTTTGTCCCTGCAAGAAATCTATGATGTAAGAAATTTATATTCTCATTTTACAGATTCAGGACTTGAGGCTGAGAGAGGTTGAGTAACTCAGCTTATGTCACAAGGTGAGTGTCGAGCAGAGGTGGGACTCAAACATGTGCTCTGACATCGGCCGTGGCATTTTGTCACACATACTTTGATGGCTCGCTTAGGATATCACCTTTCTAAGATACTTCCTTTATTCCTCCTGTCAGATAAATACTGTTCTTTGCTCAGCATCTCCGTATCTACCTAGTACGTCTGTAAATCTCCAGCTACTCTGGGATTTTCGATCACTTACTTAGATGTCAATCTTATCTCCTCTACTGGGTTTTAAGCTCAGTGACGAAGGGGTCATGTTGGTGTACCACATAGGGGCTCACAAATCTTTATGCAGTGACTTAAATTTTGATTTTGGAAATTTAATAACACCTTTAGTTCTGACATTTTAAAAAATGGTGAGAATTTGTTACTGTAGAGAAAATTTCCTTTCCTTTAAGATAGAATTGATGTTTTGACAGATCAGATGTTATGTTCATTTGTATACAGAATTAATCTCTCCTTATCAAGGTCTTCGAATTAAATTATTTTCTTTCGCAAAAAATCCATTTGGTAAGAAACGTTCTTTTAAACCCCACAGCTCTTGAATTGGTGCCATGGTGTGAAAATCCCTTATGCTGTTTCGTGCCATTTGAATTGATATGTAAAACGAAAGCTATTATTAACCTGGAACTCCTTTTCTCAAGTGGAATTCTGCCTAAGGTCTGACAGGCTTTATTTTTAACCCTACTTCTTATGTGCGGAGTTTACTCACAAGCCTTAGGATTTGGAAAGCTAACCATCATGGTGTGTGCATGAAATTTTGAGTCTTTTCTACATCTGTTATCTGTTTGAAAATTCTGACCTGAAGGCACAAAGCATTTGAATTACAGACCATATGGAACATCTGGAAATTTCTCATTTCCATTTGGTGGGCCATAACTAAAACCCCATCTCTTTCCTAGTTCATTACTTCACTGGCTAATGATCAGTGCTACATCAGGTCTGTTTCAATTCCCCTTTCTGGCTCAGTAGCTCTCTATGCCTTTTATTTCCTGCTGTCTTGAACTCTGCTTCACTTGCTCCCCTCCATCTCATTTACTATAATGATAAGCCGCCCTCCACAAATTATTTTGGTTCAATTAAGTATCTAGGAAGACCAGACACTAACAGCACTTTATCCCTCAAGTTAAATTACCACTTGTCGTGAGGACACCTTATTCCAGAAAGAACTTGTGGTATTTTCATTCATTAGCCTTATGCTTATGTAAAGGACTTTGAAAAAATTTTTTCTAGAATATATATATATTTTTTTCCAATTTGACACAGATTCAACTGTTTTGCTCTTTTTTGTTGTTGTTGTTGTTACATTCCGTCAAGTTAGCTCCACCTCCTGGTGACCCTGTAAATATGAGTAATGTCCACAACGTCCCGTCCTCAGCAGCCCTATTCAGCTCCTGTAGATTCATGCCTACAGCTTCCTTCCTGGGGGGTCAATCCATCTCAGATTTCATCTTCCTCTTTTCCTGCTGACTTCTACTTTTCCCAGCATAATTGTCTTCTCCAAAGAAACCTGCCTTCTCATCGTGTGCGCAAAGTAGGACAGCCTCACTTTTATCATTTTTGCCTGCAGTGACAGTTGAGGCTTAATTTGCTCTAGGACCCACTGGTCCAGCCTTCTGGCAGTCCAGGGCATCCACAGAGCTCTCCTCCAACAATGTATTTCAAGTGAATTGATTTTTTTCCTTTGTGCTTTCTCCACTGTCCGGCTTTTGCATCCGTACACGGTAATTGGGAATAGGTGAGTGTGGATAATCTTGACCTTAGTCTCTAATGTCACTTCCTTACACTGGATGATCTTTCCTAATTCATTGCTGTCCTTCTGAGTCTCAGTTTTCTCTTGATTTCTTGGCTGCAGTCTCCATTTAAATTGATGACTCAACCAAAGTAAACAAAATCTTTAACAATGTCAGTGTCTCCCTTGTCTATGTTAAGGTTGTGTAGTTCTTCTATAGTCATGATTTTTGTCTTTTTGATGTTCCGACACAGTCTTGCTTTGATACTTTCTTCCTTCACTTTCATCAGAAGTCATTTCAAGTCATTGTTGTGTTCTGCCAGTAACATGGTGTCATCTGCACATCTTAGATTGTTGATATTTCTTCCACCAATTTTCACTCCTCCTTCATCAGAGTTGAGCCCAGTTTTCCTATGACATGTTCTGTGTACAGGTTAAACAGATGGGGAGATAAAATGCACCCTGTCTGACAACTTTGCCTATAGGAAACTATCTGCCTCTCCATATTCTGTCCTAACAGTGGCTTCTTGTCCACAATACAGGTTACACATCAGGACAATCAACTGCTGAGGCCCGCCCGTTTCATTCAGAGCAGCCCACAGCCTTTCATGATCCATGCAGTCAAAAGCTTTACCATAGTCTGTAAAACATAGATTATCCTTCTTCTGAAATTCTTTGGAGCTCCCCAGTAGCCAATGAATAATAGCAATTAGATCTCGTGTGCTTCTCCCTTTTCGAAATCCAGCTTGGACATCAGGCATTTCTTGCTCCACGTGAGGTTAAGGCCTTTGCTGCAGCACCTTGAGCATCACTTTACTTGCATGGGAAATTAAAGCAATGGTCCCACGGTTGCTGCGCTCCTTGGCGTCTCCTTTCTTGGGATTGGGATGTATATTGTTTCTGGTCTATAGGCCATTGTTTTGTTTACCACATTTGTTGGCATATTCTTGTTAGGATTCTGACAGATTCATTCTCTGTGGCTTGAAAGGATTCTATGAATATCCCATCTACCCCTGGTGACTTATTTCTTCCCAGTACTTTCAGGACAGCTTTCCCTTCACTTTCTGGAATTACAAGTTCTTCCTCACAGGACTCTTCTTCGAAGGCGTCTGTCATCCTTTGTCTCTCTGTATAGATCTTCAGTGTACTGTCTCCACCTGCCCTTTGCTTTCTCCTGATCAGATACGGTGCTTCCCCGTGGGTTGTTCAGAACTCCTAATCTAGGTTTAAATTTCCCTTTGATTTCTTGAATCTTCTGGAAAAGACCTCTTCCTTTTTCGGTTCATTTCTTCTATGTCTTTACTCTTTACATTAAGTTTTTCTCTCATGTATTTGAAGACGAAAATAAGGATGAGTAAGCTTTGCAGCATTTGCATATTTTACACTGCTCATTAGTATAGGAAGAGGTTCAGAAAAAGGGAAGTTATTGCATATACAGCAAGCAGCTTCTTTGGGATCGTCTTTTTATTATTTTATTCATTTATTTATTATCGTGCTTCCTCTCCAATATTTTCTCCAGCAAAGTTTGTCCACTTCCAGGCAAGTTTGCATCAGGTCCACTTACTCTCCCTTCCAATGAAATGTGTAATAAAATTTTAGAAAAAACTAATAGCTTCGGAGGTGAGATCCAGCCATGGAAACAGGGCAGGAAGGTTGAAGAAAACAACTAGAGTTTTATAAATTTGAAAATGAGAATTTTTCCTTCTTTTTCCCCTTAAAGATGGCCTGCAAGCTTTTGGTATGAGTCGCACATGTAGAAATATGTTTCTTTTCTCTATAGCTCTGTATTGATTTTAAAAAGCAATGGAATATTACCTGATGTTGTAGGGGCTTGAGGGCATGCGAACTAGGCATACACTTCTTTCCTCGGAGCCATGAGCCAGCTGAGAAGTGGGCATGGGAAATAGGAATAAAAATATCGCCTCACAACTGCTAAACCTAATTTCTACAATGCAGATTGGAACAGAGTTATCTCTTTTTCCCAGGAATCTTGGGACACACACTTGGTGAGAGGCATGGTGGGCCAGGGCCTCCTTCATGGCCACTGAGAAGGAGCAGAGAGACACAAGGGGGCCCAGCTGGGAGCCGCCACTCTTGGTGCCTCAGGCCCTGTCCAGTGGGAAAACACTGACTGCCAGAGGGCAGCCTTTCTCCATCTCACCCACCAGGGACCCGCCTGCTCCCTGTGGCAGGAAGCGTGGGAGAAAGGGCAAGAGCTTCCATTATTTTTGAGAAGATTAACGGCTCTAAAATATGAGTTGCTAAGAAAATGCATGATTCTCCTTAGTAATGACATCTCCGTTCAGAACAAATCAATAGTGCCTTCCTCTTTACTGTTTTGTGTACAAGCTAAATTTTTAAGCTTGAAATGCAATTTTTTGACCTAGATACTTTTTATTTTTAGGTTTTATGAATTTACAATTGTTACTAGTTTCCCAAGGAACCATGTATTTTAAAGTAATATTAATCAGGAGAGAGTTTTTAACCTAAAAGTAGTCATCAGTCTTGGGGCCAGAGCAGTGAAATGATAAGATGAGAGAGTGAGAAGTCTTGGGGCAGAGGCATGAATGGAAAAGAAAAAGAAGTAAAAAAAAGAGACAACTACTCCGAGAAAAGGGCAGAAGCAAAAAAAGACAAAAAGTAGCAAAGTTTTTTTAATTGACTTTATTTTTTAGGACATTTTTAGGTTCAAAGCAAAACCGAGCAGAAGGTACAGAGATTTCCCGTATACCCCGACACAGGCACAGCCTCCCCCACTGTCAACGTCCCCTACCAGAGCGGTACATGTGTTACAATCAACGAGCCTGCAGTGACACACCACGATCACCCAGAGTCCATAGTTTACATCAGGGTTCACTCTTGGTGTTGTACATTCTATGTGTCTGGATAAATGTATAATAACTTGTATCCACCATTATAGTATCATGTAGAGTGATTTCACTGCCCTAAAACTCCTCTGTGCTCCACTGTTTCATCCCTCCCTCCCTGTTAACCTCTAGCAACCAATGATCCTTTTACTATCTCCATAATTTTGCCTTTTATAAACTGTCATATAATTGGAATCATATAGTATGTAATTTTTTCAGATTGGCTTCTTTCACTTATTAATATGCATTTAAGATTCCTCCATGTCTTGTCTTTTTTTTTTCCCTTAAAGATTGGCACCTGAGCTGACATCTGTTGCCAATCTTCCTCTTTTTTTTTTCTTCTTCTTCTTCTTCCCAAAGCCCCCCAGTACATAGTTGTATATTCTAGTTGTGATTGCCTCTGGTTGTGCTATGGGACACCATCTCAACATGACCTGATGAGCAGTGCCGTGTCCACGCCCAGGATCCCAGTGGGCCTCTGAAGTGGAGCATGCGAACTTATCCTCTCGGACATGGGGCCGGCCGGCCCCCCTCCCATGTCTTTTCATGGTTTGCTAGCTCATTTCTTTCTAGCACTGAATAATATTCCATTGTCTGGATGTCCTACTCTTTCTTTACCCATTCACTTACTGAAGGACATGTTGGTTGCTTCCCAGTTTTGGCAATTATGAATAAAGCTGGTACAAACATCCATGTGCAGGTTTTTGTGTGGATGTAAAAGTTTTCAACTCTTTTAGTAAATACCAAGGAGTGTAATTGCTGGATTATATGGTAAGAGCACATTTAGTTTTGTAAGGAACTTCCAAACTGTCTTCCAAAGTGGTTGTCCCATTTTGCATTCCCACCAGCGATGTGTGAGAGTTCCTGCTGCTCCTCATCCTTGCTAGCATCTGATGTTGTCAGTGTTCTGGATTTTGGCCATTTTAATAGATGTGTGGTGGTATTTCATTGTTGTTTTATTTTCGATTACCTAATGACACATGATATGGAGCATCTGTTTCTATGCTTATTTGCTGTCTGTGTATCTTCTTTGGTGGTCTGTTCGGGTCTTTGGTCCATTTTTTTAAATTGGCTTGTTTTATTATTGTTGAGTTTTTAGAGTTTTTTCTATATTTTGGATAACAATCCTTTATCAGATATGTCTTTTGCAAATATTTTCTTCCAGTTGATAGCCTTCCTTCTCATTCTCTTGACAGTGTCTTTTGCAGACGAGAAGTTTTTAATTTTAATAAAGTCCAGCTTATCAATTATTTCTTTTATGGATCATGCCTTTGGTGGTGTATCTAAAATGTCATCACTATACCCACTGTCATCTAGATTTTCTCCTTGTCTTCTAGGAATTTTATAATTTTGCCTTTTACAGTTAGATTGATCATCCATTTTGAGTTCCTTATGTTGCAACTCACGAGGTTTATGCCTAGATTTATTTTTTTGCATATGCATATCTAGTTGTTCCAGCACCATTTGTTTAAAAGACTATCTTTGCTCCATTGTATTACTTCTGTTCCTTTGTCAAAGAGCAGTTGAGTGTATTTATGAGGGTCTGTTTCTGAACTCTCTATTCCTTTCCATTGATCTATTTGTCTGTTCTTTCACAAATACCCCACTGTCTTGATTATTATAGCTTTATAGAAAGTCTTGAAGTTGGGTAGCATCAGTCCTCCAACTTTGTTTTTTCTCCTTCAATATTGTGTTGGTTATTCTGAGTCTTTTGCCTCTGCATATAAATTTTAGGATCACTTGTCAATACCCACAAAATAACTTGCTGGGATTTTAATTGGGATTACGTTGAATCAACTGATCAAGTTGGGAAGAACTGACATCTTGACAATTAAGTCTTTCTATCCATGAATATGGAATATCTTTCTATTTATTGGGTTCTTTGATTTCTTTCATCAGAGTTCTGTAGTTTTCCTCATATAGATCTCATACGTATTTGGTAGATTTATAGCTAAGTATTTCATCATTTTGGAAGCCAATGTAAATGGGATTGTGTTTTTAATTTAAAAATCCACTTGTTTATTGCTGGTATGTAGGAAAGCAATTGGCTTTTATATATTAACTATGTATTCTATAATTTTGCTATAAGCACTTATTAGTTCCAAGATTATTTTGTAAATTAGTATAGTTTTTTTTGTCTCTATCATCTTTTGTATTGAGTTCATAATAGTTTACATCAATGTGAGATTTCAGTTGTACATTATTTCTTGAGTGTCACCACATAAGTGCTCCCCTTCACCTCCTGTGCCCACCCCACCCCCCTTCCTCTGGTAACCACTGAACTGTTTTTCCTTATGCAAGTGCTCGTTTATATTCCACATATGAGTGAAATCATCTGGAGTTTGTCTTTCTCAGTCTGGCTTATTTCACTTAGCATAATTCCCTGTAGGTCCTTACATGCTATTGTTCAGCTGTGTGAGTTCCTTATATATTATGGAGATTCACCCCTTGTCAGATATATGATTTGCAAATATTTTCTCCCAATTGGTGGCTTGTCTCTTTGTTTTGATCCTAGTTTCTTTTGTGTTGCAGAAGCTCTTTAGTCTGATGAATTCCCACTTGTTTATTTTTTCTTTTGTTTCCTTTGTCTGAGAGGACATGGTATTTGAAAAGATCCTTTTTAGTTTGATGTCGAAGAGTGTACTACCAATATTATCTTCCTGGAATTTTATAGTTTCAGGATGTGTCTTCAAGTCTTTGATCCATTTTGAGTTTATTTTTGTGTATGGTGTGAGATAGTGGTCTACCCTCAGTCTTTTGCTTGTGGCTGTCCAGTTTTCCCAACACCATTTATTGAAGAGACTATCTTTTCTGCACTCTATGTTCTTGGCACCTTTGTTGAAGATTAGCTATCCGTAGATGTATGGTTTTATTTCTGGGCTTTCAGTTCTGTTCCATTGATCTGTGTGCCTGTTTTTGTATCAGTACCATGCTGTTTTGTTCACTATGGCTTTGTAGTACATTTTGAAATCAGGGATTGTGATACCTCCAGCTTTGTTCTTTTTTCTCAGTATTGCCTTAGCAATTCAGGGTCTTTGGTTGCCCCATATGAATTTTAGGATTCTTTGTTCTATTTCCGTGAAGAATGTCATTGGGATTCTGATTGGGATTACATTGAATCTGTAGATTGCTTTGGGTAGTATGGACATTTTAACTATGTTTATTCTTCCAATCCATGAGCAAGGAATCTCGTTCCATCTCTTTAAGTCATTATCAATTTCTCTCAGTAACGTCTTATAGTTTTCATTGTATTAGTCCTTCACCTCCTTGATTAAATTTATTCCTAGGTTCTTTATTTTTTTAGTTGTGATTGAAAATGTAATTATATTCTTGAGTTCTTTTTCTGTAAGTTCGTTATTGGAGTACAGAAAAGCGATTGATTTTTGTAAGTTGATTCTGTACCCTGAAACTTTACTGTAGTTGTTAATTATTGCTATTAGTTTTCCAATGGATTTTTTGTGGTTTTCTATATATAAGATCATGTCATCTGCAAACAGTGAGAGTTTCACTTCTTCACTCCCTATTTGGATTCCTTTCTCTTGCCTAATTGCTCTGGCAAAACCTCTAGTACTATGTTGAATAAGAGTGGTGATAGTGGGCATCCTTGTCTTGTTCCTGTTTTCAGGGGGATGGTGCTCAGTTTTTTCCCACTGAGTATGATGTTGGCTGTGGGTTTGTCTTATATGGCCTTTATTATGTTGAGGTAATTTCCTCCTATCCCCATTTTGTTAAGAGTTTTTATCATAAATGGCTGTGGGATCTTGTCAAATGCTTTCTCTGCACCTATTGAGATGATCATGTGGTTTTCATTCCTCAATTTGTTGATGTGGTGTATCACGTTGATTGATTTGAGGATGTTGAACCATCTCTGTGTCCCTGTTATGAATCCCACTTGATCGTGATGTATCATCCTTTTGATGTATTGCTGAATTTGGGTTGCCAAAATTTTGTTGAGAATTTTTGCATCGATATTCATTGTGATGTTGGCCTGTAGTTCTCCTTGTTTGTGCTGTCCTTGTCAGGCTTTGGTATCAGAATGATGTTGGTCTTGTAGAATGTGTTAGGACGTGTTCCATCCTCCCTAATTTTTGTTGGCATATAGTTTTTCATATTATTCTCTTATAATATGTTGTATTCTGTGGAGTCTGTTGTTATTTCTCCTCTTTATTTCTGATTTTGTTTATTGGAGCTTTCTCTCTTTTTTTCTTTGTAAGTCTGGCTAGGGGTTTGTCAATTTTACTTATCTTCTCAAAGAACCAGCTCTTTGTTTCATTGATCCTTTCTATTGCCTTTTGTTTCAAAAGCATTTATTTCTGCTCTGATTTTTATTATTTCTCTTCTGCTGCTGACTTTGGGCTTTGTTTGCTCTTCTTTTAATAATTCAGTTAGGTGTAATTTGAGATTGCTTATTTGGGATTTTTCTTGTTTGTTAAGATGTGCCTGCATTGTGATGAATTTCCCTCTTAATACAGCTTTTGCTGCAACCCATATGAATTGGTATGGCATGTTATCAAATGATAACATTTGTCTCCAGGTATTTGTTGATTTCTTCTTTAATTTCTTCAATGATTCATTGCTTGTTCAATAGCATATTATTTACTCTCCACATTTTTGTCCCTTTCTCAGCTTTTTTCTTGTTATTAATTTCTAGCTTTATAGCATTATGATCAGAGTAGATGCTTGCTATTATTTCAATTTTTTTAATATAGAGGCTTGCCTTGTTTCCCAATATATGGTCTATCCTTGAGAATGTTCCATGTGCACTTGAGAAGAATGTGTATTCTGCTGTTTTTGGATGGAGTGTTCTATACACGTCTATTAAGACCAACTGGTTTAGCTTTTTGTTTAATTATGCTGTTTCCTTGTTGATTTTCTGTCTGGATGACCTATCCAATGATGTGAGTGGGATGTTGAGGTCCCTACTATTATTGCGTTATGTTTAATATCTTCTTTTAGGTTTGTTAATAGTTGCTTTATGAACTTTGGTGTTCCTGTGTTGGGGTGCATATATATTTATACGCATTATTTCTTCTTGATGGCGTGTCCCTTTGATCATTATATACTGCCCCCCTTTGTCTCTCTTTACGTGCCTTGTCTTGAAGTCTACTTTGTCTGATATAAGCATTGCAACACCTACTTTCTTTTATATGCCAATAGCTTGAAGAATTGTCTTCCACCTCTTCACTCTGAGCCTGTGTTTGTCATTGGAGCTGATATGTGTTTCCTGGAGGCAACAAATTGTTGGATCTTGTTCTTTAATCCATCTAGCCACTCTGTCTTTTTATTGGAGAATTCAATCCATTTACATTGAGGGTGATTATTGATGTATGAGGGCTTAATGCCATCATTATATCACTTGTTTTACAGTTTTCCTACATTTCCTTTGTTTCTCGTCCTGTGTGTTTTAGTCTACCCATTCAATTATGTAGTTTTTAATGATGTGTTTCTTTATTTTTTCCTTATTTGTTTTTTGTGTCTCTGTTCTGCTTTTTAGTTTAGTGGCTACCCTGAAGTTTGTGTTCAGAATCTCGTGTATAACATAGTCCATTTTCTGATGGTCTCTTATTTCTTTTGGCTAAACTGATTCAGTCCATTTCCTCCTCCCCTCCTAAGTTATTTTTCTCATATCTTATTCCAACTTGTGTTGTGAATTTGTGGTGAAAGTGACAAGATTGTCTTTGTTTTTGGTGTTTTCCTTCCCTTTAGCCTAATGCTATAGAGGAATATTTGCTATCCTATTCTGATTCTGTCTACTATTTGTCTCCCTATGCTGTGTTTTGTGATACCTTTCTCCCTTTTTTCCTTTTTCAGGTGTGAGGGCCTTCTTGAGGATCTCTTGCAGTGGGGGTCTCATGGCTACAAAGTCCATTAGCTTTTGTTTGTCTGGAAAAGATTTAATTTCTCCCTCATATCTGAAGGATATTTTTGCTGGATAGAGTATTCTTGGCTGGAGATTTTTATCTTTTAAAGTTTTGAATATGTTATTCCCTTCTCTCCTAGCTTGTAAGGTTTCTGGAGAGAAACCTGCTGAAGGCTGATAGGGATTCCTTTGTAGGTTATTTTCTTCTGTCTTGCTGTCCTGAGTATTCTTTCTTTGTCATTCATTTTTGCCAGTTTTACTACTATATGCCTTGCAGTAGGTCTTTTTACATTGACAAATTTAGGAGATCGAGAAGCTTCCTCCACACATATTTCCCTCCCATTCCCTAGATTTTGGAAGTTCTCTGCTATTATTTCTTTGAACATGCTTTCTGCTCCATTCTCCTTCTCTTTACCTTATTGAATACCTATAATTCTTATGTTGCATTTCCTCACTGAGTTGGATATTTCTTGGAGACTTTCTTCATTTCTTTTTAGTCTTAGTACTCTCTCCTCCTCTGTCTGGAGCATTTCAATGTGTCTATCTTGGATTATGGTGATTCGCTCTTCTATGGTGACCACATGAGCATTCGGGGAATCTGTATTTTGTTTTATCTCTTCCATTGTGTCCTTCATCTCTAATATTTCTGATTGATTCTTCTTTATAGTTTCAGTCTCTTTTGTGAAGTAGCTCCTGAGCTCATTAAATTGTTTCTCTTTATTCTCTTTTCCTCATTGAGTTTTTTGATGATAGCTATTTTGAATTCATTGTCATTTAGTTTACTTATTTCTGTGTCCTCAGGACGAGTTCTGGGTGCTTGTTGTGTTCTCTCTGGTCTGGAGATTTGATGAAGTGCCTGATGTTGGAAGGTCGGGACTTTCCCATTGTGATATTATTCAGTTGCAGTTACAGCCTATCACCACTGGGTAGGGGTCGAGAGCCACATATTCTGAGCCCTCCACCTTCAGCCAAGATGGCGCGGCCCAGGCCATGGGAGGGGCCCTGTCTCCTGCATGCAGTCCCAGGGTTCCCAATCGTCTCTCAGTGTCTGGTCTCCTGGGATCTTGGCTTGATGAGGTCATCCCATGCAAAAGCTTTTGCCCTGTTAGAGGGCTTCCCTCTAGGCTGCAGGGGCCCTAGGGAGTCCTGTGTGATTCTGTGGATGTGTCACCCCTCCACTTCTCCTTCCCTCATGGAGCCTCCGGGGCAGCAACTGCAGTCTTTAGGGGATGAAGTGAAGTTCTCTCTTATCCCGTTCCAGCTCCTCCAAGGGGGGCTCTAGCCTCTCCACCCTCTGTTGTGTGGCTGCGTCTCTCTCCAAGGATTTTTGTTCTGTTACGGTATTTCCTCGTGGAATATGGTTGCTCCTTTTTGTTTTATGTTTTTTATCTCATCAAAATTTCAAAAAACTGTAAGGGAATGGACAGTAGTCCTAGGCCTTTGGAATTTGAGAAAGGAATAGAAACAGCTTAGATGAAAATAATAAAAGTGAATAACAGGCTTTCACATGACCAAAGAAAAGCTATAGAAAATATGTATATTTATTGAGCTATGTATCATCTAGTTATCTGTCTTTTTTCAGATGTGTACCTAGGAGTGGAGCATACCAAATGTTATTTTAGCATACCAAATAAATAAATGGAATTTAGTGTACCAAAATAACAAATATCTTCTGCATAGGGCTCTTTACTATTGACCAAGGTTAACAAAGAAACATTTCTACTTCAAAAAGAGTAACATGTGAAATTTTCTCAGGATTTCTTGGAGGTTATGCATCAACATGACCCTATTTGAAATTACTATGTATTTGCAGCTATTTCTACTCAAGTTGAGGGCCTGGTTTTCTTGAAAAGTCCACACTGGTTTGAAGTGCTGGCTTCAATTTTAAGCTAATTCCATAATATGTGACATTGTGAAAGACATTTACCTCTCTGTGCCTTAATTTCCCCAAATTTGAAAGATGGAATTTACTAGATAATTTCAAAGATTGCTTTTCACTCTCAAATGCTGTGACTTTAGATGGAGAGAAAAGACTCAAACCTACATATATTCTAGACAATCGTAATTTTGAGGATACTTTTTGTTTTCAACTGGAGAGGATCAACTCATTATTCATATAATTTAATAAGAATCTGCTAGCTGGCTTTTTTCATGGTGTCAGATTATCAGAGAAGACAAATTAATTAATTTCTAACATCCCAATATAAAGATTGTTTCTAGAAGTATTGAGACGGCCAGAATTAAAATGCATGTGCTTGGTCTATTCTGGTAAAACTAGGTCATTTTATTGATTTAGGTTAATGATGGTAATTGTGTATAGCGTCAGATACTACTGCTTTTCAACACATCATTGAAAAGTTTGGAAATGCATTTAAAATGCTTTATTGAGCAGAGTATGTGTTGTACACTAAGCACAATGGGCAGTGGAGAATGGAGATCAGTAACAACACAAGCAACATGTGCTTCCTGTTCTGGAAGTATTTTTAGGCTGGTAGACGGAGACAGATATAAACCAGAAATAGATGTGAACGACTGTGAGAATTACGTGAGATGCATTCATTAAAGCTGATTTTTGGAAATACCTGATCTCAAGTTTCCAAAGTGGACCCCCGGGGATCCAGTGTGATACAGTCACTCCTTGTCTGTGGTTAAGGGCAGGCCTTTGAATCAGATGTGCTTCGCTCCTGCAGTACATTTATCCACTGTCTGACCTTGGGCAGGTGACTTCACTGCTCTAATCTTCACCTTCCTCATGTGGAAACTGGGAATAATAGTAGTATCTATCTCAAAAGATTAATGTGACAAATAAAATAATATTTATGCAGTGTTCAGCATAATGCTAGTATGTATGTGGTCAACACATGTTGAAAATCACTTATAAATAATTATTACTGTGTTAATAAATCTCATTGCAGTGAATGATGAATGCTAGAAAATACCTCTGGCTCTAGAAATAGGAGGGCAGGTCAAATACTGTGGGATTTTTTTCTCTTTTCTCTTCAGTTCTTTCTTTTACATAACCATAAAGTATCGAAGCAGTAATATTAATTGGTGTAGAAAGGTTATAGACTGAGAAGTTAAATATTCTGACATATTTGATAAAATGGCTTTAGGTAGTCTAAGGTCTAATTTTAACGGAAGAAATGAAGTCATTTACTACAGAACACTAAGTAATTGCAAACTGCCTTGCTAGGAAATGCTGGAATCGTACCCTCATGCCTTTCTTCCTACCTTCCACTAAGCTTTCATGTGTACACTAGAACTTGGTCACCAGGTCAGGAATAGAGCATGCTAATTTCTGATTCTGCCACGGACATTTAAAAACTCTTACCAACAATTTGTAAAAGTGGTATTTCTCCAAAATTTTTTTATTTGCTCACTAAAAAATTTAAATGGTAGAATTTGAGCTTATTTACTTATTTTAGTATACAATATTAAAGTGAGGTGATGAGCAATTATCTGTCAAATGTAACTGTAATTATTTGGCTTTTCTTATCGATTCAGTTAAGTGCTTAGTCTTAACCATGAGGCAACTTCCACAGCATATGGCAACAATTGTAATTTACCCCAGCCATTTGTTGCAATTTAATACGTGTCTATTGATTTTGGTACTTAACTGCTGTAAACACTAAGAATTTTCATCATTTAGGAGTTATAGCACCCTAGTCTGATAGTTAAATCTGAGGGAGGGATGCTTCATTTCGGTGAGAAGCTTTTTATGCCTACATAAAAAGCGTCATGACTTACTTTTACTTAAGGCTATTGGAGTTACGACAGATCAGGGAAACAGCGTGAGATTCTAAAGCACATCGTGTATTCATGTATTCCTCATTTATACTCATTCAGGAGTGGAAAGTATTATCTGTCATTACAAGCTATTTTAAGACTTTTGAGTACGTTATTAGTTTCAAATTTTCCGTGATTACATCTTAGATATACAACAGGGAGAATATAATGATACTATTAAATGCACACTCTCTTTTCTAATATCTGTCACTTAATGAAAAGCAAAAGCTTTTAAATCATTGCGCTTAGCCTGAAGTGTAATGAAATGAAGTGTTCTTGCTCGAACAGAAAGAATAATCAAAATCTAGTTGGGCAATTAACATCTTTGGTTTTTGCTCCACTCCACACTCCATCATTATGACACCCACATCTTTATCTCTGAGAGGACTTGTGTGAGAAGCTGGGTCTAGGAAGCCAATAAACGGTGCTGGATCTATTCACGTATCATAAACTGTAGAAGACTTGGGTGCAGTTTCATTGCCTCTATTCTGTAGTTTTATCTTCTTGAGTACTTTTCCTTAGAAGACTGTCAACACTAGCTTGGAGGGTTTGGTGTTTTGTCCATGTAGAAATGCTAGGTAGATCTGTTCCTGATGACAACCCCACACGGTAGCATTCTAGTGTGGCAGGCTCCTTGCATGGGTCTGGAAGGAGGGGCTATTGTTCTGAAGAACATAGTCTAAAACATAGTGAAGGAGAGATTTGGTGTCTGGTTCGCACCATGAAAATGGAGGACCTTGCTCAGAGACACATGAATGTATGCTTTTTAGACTAAATTTGTCTTCATTTATCAAATGAATGAAATGATTATGTAACTCTCAATTTTTGTATATGGCAAAATATTTTACTAAAACAAAGTGAGAGTTAAGGTAATTAACCAAATCTAAATAAGTTACATAAAATTTGAAAACAACTGTTGTTGCTTTAACTATCTAGATGTCAAGATTTTTCATTTGTTTGTTTTCTTAAATTTGTCATATACTTGCCTCATGTTTTCCTTTTACTGTGTTATGGTTCCCTGACTCTGTTAGTAAATATTTAAAATAAGTGGCTTTAATCATTTGTTAAGAAGTACTAAAAATAAATGCATAATTTGAGGAATAAAACTTTAAGTTATAAGAACCAGCTTTAAAACTGTTTAATAAGTATATCTACATGTGACTGACTAGTTGCATTGTACAAGCTCAATAATGATGAGATGAATGAGTAAATGTAAACTTAAGACTGATCATAAGAATGATCATGAAGCCTGTTATATTTCTTTTCAATGGTAGATGACATTTTATATTGATTTTACTTTAATTTATGTATAAAGAAACCCTTCTCCTATTCTTCAATTTTTACCTTTTGAACTACTTTACAGATTTATTGGTGGGTAGCTAATGTATATTTCTTCTCTACAAAACAAACATATATCAGTTACATTGTATCATTTAATTGTGAGGTATTTTCTTTTGCAGATTCAGGATATATTTCTAAGAGACGAAAAGGAGAAACATTTACTTTTAACCTTAGGTTGTTTTGCCTTATTTTTCCTTTGGTGAGTGTCTGTAGAAGAAAGCCAGGTCGTATGGATTTCTGAGCACCTGTCTCAGGAAACGAGTTGTGTTGAGCCCTTTCTCATTTCCTTCTTGGTTCCCTCCTGAGGAATTGTGCCTGAGACTCAGTTTTGCTGATGGAAGGCTGCTTCAATTTAACGGTTGCAGAATATATCCGGGGAGAGCAATTTTGCAATAGTGAAAAGTGAAATGGGATCTTGCTTGTCAGGTTTGGAATTAAAACAATAAAAATAGCCACCTAATCAAACACATGTTAGGAGGTGTGGGAGCAGGGATGGACTTCCCCGACTCACTGACTGGTGAAGTATTGCAGGCATGATGCGGTCCAAGCCACAGCAGAAGCATCTGGTGACTTTGCTTCTCGTCATGCCCTTTTTATTTTTGTGTGTGTGGCTTTTCTTTTCCTAGTTTCCTTTCCCATTAGATATAAACATATCAAAGGAGTCTTCCTGTTGTTACTATTGAACTGTAGAAATGACATCTGGCGCATGTCCTTCTAAATTTTATCTGATGGTTTATATTATGTTCTCAATACCTAAAACCAGAATTGACTCACCATAGATATTCAAATTTTATTTGGATTTTTAAAATGAATGAATGAAAGTGAGAGCAGGTGGAAATGGATTCTAATTATGAACTACGAGTAGGAAAGACTACTCCGAAGAGAGTAGACGTGAGCAGAATATGACAAAGTGACAGAGAGAGCTGTATGGGTATGTTGTGGATAAGTGAGTCAGGCAGCAGGACAAGCCCAATCCTCCAGTCTCAAAGCCTTAATGGTGTGTTTGAGAAACAGCAAGGAGGCAAAGGGAGCAAAGACAAAAATGGCAGAAGGTGACACAGGAGAGATTACCAGGGTCCAGGTATAAGGGGCCCTTGTACACTTTTGTGTAAACCCTTGGGTTCTACTCTGGGTGAAATGAAAGATCATCAAAGGTTTTCGGCAGAGCGGCGACTTGGCTGACCTGATATTTTACAGGAGCCCCTGGCTGTTGTGTGGATAATCGATGTAGGTGGTGCGAGAGGGATTGCAGGGCTGCCAGGCTGAAAGGGCAGTACTCAAGACCAAAGAGGAGGATCGCTTGGGCTAGGGCAGGAGCGGGGAGCAGATGCTATGAAGTGTCTTTTGTTGCAGAGAGAATTTGTGACATGTTGTTTGAAAGAAGGTGGGAATCAAAGAGGGCAACAGGTTTGGAGGCCTGAGCAAAGGGAGAATGACAATGTCCTCCACAAAGTTAGGGACCACTGAAGGAAGAGCGAGTTGTGACTAGAGGCTGTAGAATCAAGTGTGGTGTTGACTTATTAGGTTTGAATGGCTTTATTACATTTGGGGAGATTGAAGGCTGGTAGATAAGATATATGGTCTGGTCCATCGGAGACTGTGGTTTCATGAGAGTCATTAGAGGAAATAGATGAGATCAATAGAAAATTTGATGTTGATAGAGAAGAGCTCAGTAAAGACTCAGGTATGGGGTGGTGTAAACTAATATTCCTTGTTTTGTGCTTTTAACAATGAGTACTGTTAATTTTAGTTAATTCTTAAATTTGCAATTGAACTTATATAAACATATGTTCAATCTGTCTGTATTTCTTGTTCTTATTTTTTTCCCAAAGAAGAATGCTCTTTACTGCTCTTTGGGAAGTATAAGGCTGACTGCCTTACTACCAGTGTTTTGGGGGGCCAAGAGGGAAAGGCAGGTAGGAATTTTTTCCCTCTGTTCCTTGACTTCCATTGAACTCCATGTTTTGAGTTTTGTATCCTCACCCTATCCCTGTCCAGATACACACAAACACACACCCCTACCTCTTTTTACTGTCCTAATTCCAATTCCAGATATATCTATATATCTGTGTCTGTATATATCTATCTACATCTATATCTATATCTATATCTGTATCTATATCGTCTACCTCCATCCTTTAATGTGCATGTGAATGCGTGTGGCTAGTCCCAGGAGAAGAATTTCTGGATCACGGAAGATTGTCATACTCAAACTTGAGTGCATAATCCCAAATTGTTTCTCAAGTGGTTGGACAGATTTATGATTCAGCCAGCACTATGTGAGTGTTCCTATTGATCCACATCTTCACCACTACTTACTAAGGAGATATATATATATATATATATACACATATGTAATATTCATATAAATGTATTAAATGTTTTACTTATATTTAACTTTTGCCAATTGGAAGGGGGTGAGATTGCCTTTCATTGTAGTTTTAATATGCATTTCTCTGAACTGTAATAAGGTTGTGAATATTTTCATATGTCTATTAACCTTTTGTTTTCTCTCTTTTGTCAAATAGAGTTTGTTGTAGTATTTTGGGTTGTTTACTATTTATTGATTCATAAGAGTTCTTTATATATTCTAGATACCAGTCTTTTATCAGTTATCGGTATTGCAATGTCTTCTCCTTGCTTGTGGCTTGTCTTTTTATTCATGAAATGGTAACTTTTTTTTTTTTAAAGATTTTATTTTTTCCTTTTTCTCCCCAAAGCCCCCCAGTACATAGTTGTATATTCTTCGTTGTGGGTCCTTCTAGTTGTGGCATGTGGGATGCTGCCTCAGCGTGGTTTGATGAGCAGTGCCATGTCCGCGCCCAGGATTCGAACCAACGAAACACTGGGCCGCCTGCAGCGGAGCCCGAGAACTTAACCACTCGGCCACGGGGCCAGCCCCATGAAATGGTAACTTTTAACAGATGTTCTTCAGTTTAATGCAATTGACTTTCCTGTTTATTTTCCTTAATGGTTTATGACTTTTGAATGCTACTTAAGATTCTCTTCAAACTCTAAAATCATGGAAGCTATTGTACATTTTCTTTAAAGGTTTGTAGTGTTGACTTCTACATATAAAACCTTAATAGATCCAGAATTGATGCTTTTGTATAGTGTGAGTCAACTGTATCATATTTCAGGTTTCTATAGGTATGGAATTGGATTCTTTATTCTATTCCGTCTGTCTATTTGTCTCTCTGCCAATGTGCCAATATCACGCTGTCATTTTTATATTCATATTGTCTCAATATCTTATAGAGAAAATCCTCTGCCTGATTTATCTTCAGGGCTAACTTGACTATTCGTGAGATTTTCTTTTTCTTTTTTAAGCTTTTTGCTTGTTCACCTACAGAAATGTGCAGAAATCCTAAATGTACAACTGTATACATAGTAAATATACCAATGTAATCAGTACCCTAGTCAAGAGATAGAAAACTGCTAGCATCTCAGAATCCCCAACCACAAACCGCAGTATGAAACCGCCACCCTGGCTTCTATGACAGTTTGCTTATGCCTGTCTTTGAACTTTGTATACATTTACTTCTAAACTTCAGCTGTTATCTCAGGTTTTATTAGGTAGTATTTTCATGATCAATTTGTTCTATGAATTTTATAATTTTCATTACAATTTCTCATTTAACCCATAGATTGCTTAGAATTGTAAGCTATTTTGTAAAATATATATATCTCTAAGTGCTTTGCTTACTTTAGTCACATTTTTATTATTAACTTCTAAATTCTTCGGTTGTATTTTTTTTTTTATTAATGTTATGATAGATTACAACCTTGTGAGATTTCAGTTGTACATTTTTGTTAGTCATGTTGTGGGTACACCACTTCCCCCTTTGTGCCCTCCCCCCACCCCCCCTTTTCCCTGGTAACCACCGATCTGATCTCCTTATCAATATACTAACTTCCACCTATGAGTGGAGTCATATAGAGTTCGTCTTTCTCTGACTGGCTTATTTCGCTTAACATAATACCCTCGAGGTCCATCCACGTTGTTGTGAATGGGCCAATTTTGTCTTTTTTTATGGCTGAGTAGTATTCCATTGTGTATATATACCACATCTTCTTTATCCAATCATCAGTTTCTGGGCATGTAGGCTGGTTCCACGTCTTGGCTATTGTAAATAATGCTGCAATGAACATAGGGGTGCAACGGACTCTTGAGATTTCTGATATCAGGTTCTTAGGATAGATACCCAGTAATGGGATGGCTGGGTCATAGGGTATTTCTATTTTTAACTTTTTGAGAAATCTCCATGCTGTTTTCCATAGTGGCTGTACCAGTTTGCATTCCCACCAACAGTGTATGAGGGTTCCTTTTTCTCCACAACCTCTCCAACATTTGTCACTCTTGGTTTTGGATGTTTTTGCCAATCTAACGGGTGTAAGGTCTTCGGTTGTATTTTTAATGCCCTGAAAGTGGCCAGTTTTCATAAATGTTCCATCAGTACATGAAAAGTTTACGCGCCATTGTCTTAATTTGTGTTTATTTGTTCTGTTTGGGCTGTAATACTTTTTCTGTCTTTTTAGTGCTTTTTAAATTTCTTTTGATTGTAATGGTGTTTTGCTCTTGTTTGCTTCAATCCATTTTTTAGCTTTACTAATTTTGAAGATTATATAGTTTTTGTGATGACAGTAGGCTCAAGCTTCATCTCCTAGTTTCCATGCTCTTGAGGTCAACTAAGTCCCAGGCTCTAAACTGCATTAGGAAGATCTCTCCAGGGAAAATGTCTGCTTGGCTGTTCTCTCTCTCGTCTCTTTGCAACCTTGCTTCTTTGTCTGTCTTCCAATTGTTTTCCTTATCCATGTTTTGAGAAGGTAATTTAAAGTTTAACACATCATTCGTCTATTTTTTAACTGAGAGTGTTTTCATTATATGTTTTACCAAATTGTTGGAAATAAGAAATTAATTCTTTTAAAAAAAATCAATTTTCTAGCAGTTCAAGTAATTTGAGGACATATTAGGAAACAGACATATGGACTCAGTCAGCCATTCTGAGACCCTCAGTTAACTGGCTCTAATTTCTTCTGCCTCCTCAATGGTTCTCAGATAATGCTCAATGACATTCTCTGATTCAATCTTCACAGAATCATATGAGATGTTGAGATTCTTGAGTTCAGCATTTCTGAGATCTTAGCCATATTTCAAGGGAGGCAGCAGGATGTAGCGGCAGAAGAAAAAGAACATGGGCTCTATTTTCTGATGGCCCTGAGTTCAAAAAATAGTCGCTTGGTGGTCGTGTTACTTTCTGCACAGTACTTTACTTCTTTTGGCCTTGGTTTCTGATTTGGAAAATGAGGATCCTAACATTCAAGTAAAGTGTCATAATGAAGATTAATTAAGATAACATATATCTGTTAATGTCTTTCTTTTGTCCCTTCAGATCCAGAACTCAGACTTCTCAACTCTACTCTCTGCTCTGGGAGGCCCAACTTTATGGACTGCACCCGATCGACTTCTCCAGAGGACATATAACCTGGCATTAGAAAATACTTACTATCTGGCCCTTTATAGAGAAAGTTTACTGACCTTAGCTTTGTAGCATTTAATCCTCATAATGACCCCATGGAGTAAATACAGTTTGTATGCCCAGTACACACATGAGGAAACCGAGATTGGAAATGTTAATTAGCTTGTACAGCTATTGAAGAATAGGTTCAAAACCATTATAGGGGCCGGCCCGGTGGTGCAGCGGTTAAGTGCGCATGTTCCGCTTCGGCAGCCCGCAGTTCACCAGTTCGGATCCCAGGTACGGACATGGCACTACGTGGCAAGCCATGCTGTGGTAGGCGTCCCACATATAAAGTAGAGGAAGATGGGCACGGATGTTAGCTCAGGGCCAGTGTTCCTCAGAAAAAAGAGGAGGATTGGCAGCAGTTAGCTCAGGGCTAATCTTCCTTGGGAAAAAAAAAAATTTTTAATTGATTTTGAGAACCAGTTAAACATTTATCCAACCTCCAACCAAGATGTTTTCAATAAATTGTACACACTCTATGTTGCTCATACTCCTTTGCTTCCATCTTTGGTCCTGGGACGGCATTTATTGCAATCTGGGAGTCTTCCTCAGGAAGCTACAAGAGGATGTGGTGGTCAAGAATTGGCTGCTTTGGGGCCTCTATTCTGGGCCGCTGAACTAGCTCCTATACGTGTTATTGAGAGTCTTAAAGCATCATTTGAAGAAGGACAGTATGTCCTCCAGACGTCCCAGCCCTCACCGCAGCTCATCCCTGACACACTGCTCTTGCCTCTGCTCTCATCCATGAGGTACTGGCTCTTTGCACATGGTCCTGCTCCTCTGTGTCAGTTCCAGAAATGGTGGGATGGTCGTTTCTTCTTGGTTTATTCTCTACTCCTGCCTCATTCAAAAGAATGAGACTCCTTTTTATTGGTTCAATTCATTTTTATTACTTAGGGGGAGACATTTAATAACATTGGAAATCAAAACTTTTCTCTCAGATCATATTTATGAATGCAAAGCTATTGATAATTATATGGTGGTGTATATATATGCCGCTACCACAACTAATGGTTTATTATATATGCTGTTGGCTGGACACTCACAGCAATAACCAAACTAATGTATTATCCAATTAAAATTTAAGCAATGATTATCTCAAGTGCTCTGTAAATTGGTAGCCAGTCTTACTGTAGAAAAATTTAGAACAAGAGAAATATACCTTTAATAGCCTGGAAAAATAAATCAATAAAGCCATGATAAGTTAAGCTGAAGAGTGATTTTTAATTTTAACTATTGATATTCTGACAATTGTCAAAAGCCTTTTATAAACTAAATGATGGCTACCAGTATACCATTTATGTTTTATTTCCTTAATTCTACTTTACTTAGTATGTGATCTTTTATTCACACATAAACTAAAATTTTAAACTTGATAATCTTTAAAGCAGGTGCTATTAGCTGAGGGAGTAGATTACCCCATTTCCATGTAATCCTGTTAGCTTATTGAAATATGATAAATGCACAAATAATCTTTTACATTTTTTGAATTATAATTTAATGCTCCAATAAATTTTTTCTTTACCCTGCATAACAGTATTGTTTGGAATTCTGACTGTCTATTTACTGGGGGTTTTTTCCCCCTAAAGTTTTAGAAACATATTGCATTTCATTAGTATTAACAGCTCCATGATCTCGTATAGTTTTCCAAAGTTCTATTTAAATGAAAACAAAAATACTCCAGCTTTCACCATTCTTCTGTTACACATTAGAATAACTAGATGTAACGGATGTATCATACATTCCAGCAGATTCTAATCAATATTAATGATTTCATATTGTATGTATTCAAAGTATTTAACCAATGTTGTCAATATCTTGCTTTGTAGACATGAAAATTGGAATGCATATTTTGTAGCATGCATTTTCACATTGATTAAAGCTTGATGATTATTTGATCTGATACTTCCATTTGCTTTATTTTATTCTCGTTTCTCATTGCTTTTCTATTGATTAATTGTTTTTTGTTTGCATTTATGGTCGAAAGTTTTATTTAGAGCTGAAATCTATTATTCTCTTTAATGTTTCATTGGCATTTCTTCTATTGATTTTCAGAGTTTTCACACATTGAGATGTTTTAAAATTTCTTAATACTTTTCTCTTTGATAAATTATTGCTCAAATTATATATGTTGTATATAAGAGATGTTTAAAATGCAAAATTCATACTCGCACACAGGTTTAGCTGAATAGCTGGCTATTTTCTTTCTCAGTGTTTATATAAATATCCTGTAACTTCATGAAAATAATAATGATAACAAGTAGTGATGGTATCTTTCTGGAAATTCATATAACCAAATGTTTTAAAACTAACTTGGATTTTGTTATTCTTGAGCGTCATTAAAACATGCCACCACTTTTTAATGTGAAAAGGTCTTAAATGAGTATTTTTAGAAATTATATGCAAGTTGAGCATTTATTTACTTTATCAAATAATCTTGTATATTTTTTTGAATATTCATTTATTGTGTCATCAGTAAAAATAATTTTTCCACAGTAAGACATTTAGTACTACAAGCGAACATATTGTGCTTACAGTCGGCGGAGCATTGGTACAGCTCATCTTCCCAGCCCCTCTCTTACATATTCTCCTGGATGAATGTCGCTCACAATCTGGAAAAGATATTCTTTTCCACTATGCATTTATAACGCATTTTTTTCCCACTGGATGCTAGAAGACAACAAGGAAGCTTCCACTCCTCAAATAATTGAATCAAATATCACTTTCTCTGTGAGAACTTTCTCATCTCCCTCAGGCCTAGCCACTTTGCTTTCTGTGATTATACTGAGTTTTAAAAATATCTCTTATGGTAATTTTTATATCATGTTATTATTTGAAAACTATAATGAGTACACATTGAGTGTAGACCCTACTTAATTCCTGTACATATTTTCAGTAATTGTCACAATGCCTGATTGTACTTGGAGTTCAATAAATATTTGTTGAATAAATGAATAAATTATTCAGTGGAAGAAATAGGAATAGAAGTACAATTAAAGTTGATCAGTGGATATGAACTAAAGTATTGCTAACTGGAGAAAGAAATTATGATGTTTCTGAACTAAATGCAAAAGAGCTGAAAGACAGCACATAATTCACACATTTATTTAACATTTTAAGAAACTTAAATACAATTTCTGGTTGTATATAATTGCACTATTATATCTACTATATCATATAGTATATACTATTATATATAAAATATTTAGCCCCTAGATTTGTTTCTCAGAATTGTCACCTATATTAAAGTTAAAAACAAACCAGTAGAGCCTGCGTTATATTGTCTTTGTTTAGTGAAAAATGCATTTAATTCAGCTGCTATTCCTAATCTTAAGAATATAAAGGAAAATATTAACAACGAGTATGTAGGATTTTCTGAAGAAAATATTTGGAAAGTAAGTGGAATAGTAAAGACGAAGCAAGAACCGGAGCGACTAGGTAGACATTTTGTCTGTCTGTTTCTTTCAGTGTGCTTTAAAAACACTTCCATCTGCTCGCAGCTGTAAAAGTTCCCTATGCTAGTAAACTCGATGTTGTTACCTAGTAATCCAGTACCACTTGCTTCAGCTAATTAAAAATATCTCATACATACTCAAAGCACACTACAGTGTATAAACTGCCATTGATTGACACCTAATGAAAAGTCAAATTTTTAAATATTTGGCGCTGAAAATATGAGTGAATTTAGTATAAAAATTCTTAGTTTTTACAAATAACCCTGCACCATATGCATTTAGCAAGGATGTACTACACTCCCATACCCTCATTTTCTTCTTTTAATGATAAGCAGGAGTTTTGAGTATAAAGCTTTTGTATTGACCAAGATGTCCTCAATGGTCCCCTCAGCCTGATTAGACTTTACACAGGTTTCTTCCTGTCTAGAGGCCACTGACCTCCCTTTCCTTAGAGCACTTACCATAGAAAAATTACAATTGTAAATTCTTTCTCTGCCCCTTTGAGATGTAAATTTTCTCCCAAACTCTTGCAAGTTTTACATCCCAAGAATATCTTTCTCAGGAACCTGGAAGCTATCTCTTTGAAATGTAATCATCAAAAAGGATAGGGGCCCTGTCTCCCAGTCTCTATGGGAGGGCAGGAGCCTAATTTCTATCCGGACCAATCAGCGAGCAAAGATGGCCCCGTCACGTTGACCAGCCTGCCCTGGGAGCTCCTCCAGGGCTTCTCCTCTAGCTCACTTTAGCGCGTACAAATTCTCCACCTTTTGTTTCAATGGAGTTGAGTTCTGTTTCTCCTCTATTGTATTAATCTTGACCCATACTGCAATATTCTTTAATAAAGTCTTTCTTACCATTTTTAACAAGTGTCCAGTACAACTTCTCTTTGACAGTATAGAATTTAAATGTAAGTTATAAATAACAAGTTTATCTGTACGAAACATCCTAACAACTAACAATATTTAGAAAATTCAATTGATGAAATCATGGTCACTGTGGTACTTAGCCTAGTCTTCAAATCTTCTTTTCTTCTCTTGGAGCGGGCAGTAGACCCCTGTGCTGATTAATTTTTTGTGTCTCCTTGACTAGGTTATGGGGTACCCATACATTTGGTTAAACATTCTTCTGGGTACGTACATCTGTGAGGATGTTTCTGGGTGAGATGAACATTTGAACTGGTAGACCAGTAAAGCAGTCTCTTGTTGTGGGTGGGCCTCATCCAATCAGTTGAAGACTTGAAAAGAATAAAAGGCTGAGTCAGAGGAGGCACCTTCTGCCTGACTGCTTGAGTTGGGACATCGGTCTTTTCCTGCCTTCAGATGTAAACTGAAACATTGGTTCCTTCTGGGTTTCAAGCCTGCTGGCTCTCAGGCGGGAACTTAATCATCAGTTTTCCTGGATCTTAGGTCTTCAGATTCCAACTGGAACTGTACTGTCAACTCTCCTGGGTATTCAGCTTGCTGACTGCAGCCCTCGGGACTTAGCCTCCTAATCCTGTAAGCATAAGCCAGTTCTTTGTAATGAATAGATAGATAGATAGATAGATAGATAGATAGATAGATAGATAGATAGATAGACAGATAGACAAAGAGATAGATAAAATCTCCTGGTGGTTCTGTTTCTCTGGAGAACCCTGACTGATGCAGCCCCACGGCAAGTTTGACTTAGGGAGAGATTCTTGATGGGACAAAGCATCTGATTATTCTAGTAGGAATGTTCATAAGAGTTTGGGTAAATACTCATCTTCTCTTTTTGCAGGTTTCTGTCAGAGAAGAGATATAAGTGTCATAACTAGAAAAGTATCCAGTGTCTCCCCAAGCTCTAGAGAAAAACTGAATGTAACACAGCAGTGACTTCAGGGTAGTTTTAAAGGCAGGCAGACATGAGCCCGTGTGTCCGCTCACCCCTTCTACTGATCAATCTGTATCTTTTTTCCTTTTCCCTTCATGATATGTTATTTTTCCTCTCTCTTTCTCATTGTACAATATCTCACCCTTTGATAAGGGTCCATGAAGCAGAATGGTCACTGGGCAGGTACACCGAATCTGGAATTACACAGACTGTTTTTGCCTCTCACCTCCAACATTGATCGAGTGTCTGATTTCTGGCCCTTCTTTACATCTCCTTGTGCCTCTGAAGCTGTTTTATTTACTCAACATGAGATATTCACATTTACCTTACAAAATTTCTGTATCACGCTAAATAGCACATGTGTAAGTGTCTTTTTGCAAAGGATAGCAGAGTCATGGTATATTGTGATGCTATTGTATTAATTTTCAGATATGAGAACACTTTGGAGATTTAATCTGCATATTAAAGTGACAAGTCTATGGTAGTGAGGAATTATGTGGCCCCCATTGGCCTGGACTCTAGAAAGGCTGCTTAAGAATGGGTCCTATAGATCCTGAGAGGCCAGAGGCCCAAGATCCAACCCTAGGCAGAGAGCAGGGTCATTGTACCAAGGCTGTCTGAACACCGTGTTCCAACATGGCTTTCCCAGGACCAAGATACACTCATTTGTCATCCAGTATCTATAATGTTGACAATATGTAACCAGAGTCCATAATATCTTTAAAGTATTACAAAATGGTTCAAATTTTCAGAATGAAGTTACTCAGTAGTTCTCTTTAGATCCTCTTTGAGCTCAAAATGTAATTAAAATGAGAATCAGAACTGTGGAATTTAAACACTTTATTTTCATGGAAATTTAGTATCTTTCTGCCAGTGTAGTTCTATGAACTGTGTATTCTCTAGTTTATTGTCTAACTTTAGTAGTTTCAGAGAATTAAAATCACTTCAGGTAAAAAATGACTTCATATAATTTTTTAACCATTTTAAAAAAAATTCAAATTATAATGCCTCTAGAGGATTCTCTACCTGCATCAAGCTTGTGTCTACCAAGGTAAATTTAAAGTTAACGTCGTTGGTTGAAGAGATGAAGTATGGAATACACTACACTTCTCTGCTGTTCTTTGAGAATTTATTTCTCACGACACCTAAGAGGCTATTTCTGTTACTTCTTTTTAGGAGAGAACAGAAGATTCAACCCCCCTGCGTCTGTGGAAGGGACGTCATAGGGGATGGACGTGAGAATGTTTTTGGGTCCTGTTCACTCTAGAGACAAAGGTAATTGTGTCAATGTAAATTCCACAGAGTAAAGGAATGGTAACAGTAAACATTCACACTACTTATAAACTCCTGTTTATAATTGTCACCTCTCCACTTTCTTTGTTCACACTGGTAACCAACTGAAAGCAGGTGGAAATTGGAGATCAAGAATCCAATGAGCATTCCTGCTGAATTTTGTTAACAGTTCTTTAATAAATGATTGTGATGATATAGAAAGCTGATGAATGTTGATGACAGGGTTGCTTGACTCTGGCCCACATGGCTGCAAAATTCCCCACGACTCACATTTTAGACTAACAACTAAATGAAAGGGGAGGATTAATTTAAAAAGTTACCCTGAGGGGCCAGCCTGGTGGCACAGCGGTTAAGTTCGCACATTCTGCTTCCACAGCCCAGAGTTCACTGGTTCAGATCCCAGGTACGGACCAACACACCGCCTGTCAAGCCAGGCTGTGGCAGGCATCCCACGTGTAAAGTAGAGGAAGAGGGGCACGAATGTTAACTCAGGGTCAATCTTCCTCAGCAAAAAGAGGAGGATTGGCAGTGGATGTTAGCTAGGGATAATCTTCCTCAAAAAACAAACAAAACAAAAACAAAAGTTACGTTGATTGTGTTGGCCTCCTTAAAATTTTCTGCATTAAATTCAGCTTTCAGCTACAAAGTTAGATTTACCTATTTCCTCTTTTTGTCCCAATTCAGCATTTTCTATATTAAAAAATATAAAAATATTTCAAGCTGAAAAGAATCTTGGAATTTCTATTTCCTTTTTTCTAAAGACAAAATTGAAGTTCTAAGCTATTTTAATTAGGCAATAATGACTGAGACAAAAGACACTACCCGAGAATTAATAGATTATTTCTATTAATAAATTCTAGTCTATCTATTCTAACTAATTCTCTGATAATTAATTAAAGAAAGTGCTGATGCCTTAGGCTGAGCCCACAGATACTGATCTCTTAGTAATACACAGATTTTTAAATCATTATTTCATTTTTGAGATAAAATGAAAACCAAATAATCTGATCCAAAGATTTTTATTCCTTATTTTAATTGCCTAAAATGATGTATTTTTTTGATTAAAGAAAAATAAACTTATTTTCCTAAAGTATTCTTTTTCATATCTGCTCTATTCTTCCACTATGGTTTTCTACTTTATTTTCAATTCAAATAAAATATATTTGTGCATTTACTTAAAGGAGGTACTGTCCTAAGCACCATAAGGAATAGAAACAGTACAAAGGTGCTCACCATTTTTGTACTTCAAAGGCACACAGCTTTGTGAGGATCTATTCAGGTAAAAGAAGCAGAAAGTCAACTGGTATTAGCATTATTCTAGAGTAACAAAATACAAAGGAAGGGAGGTAGTCATACTTTAGTCACATATAGAGGGATCCACACAGGCCTCTGGAGAAAGGGATGGAATAGGAGTAAAATTTTCCCCAGGTCTGTACATCGATTAGGATAGAATTCCTCTGTGGGTTGCAGAAACCTCTACCTATGCTTTCTTCTAGAAGTTTCATGGTTTCAGGTCTTACATTCAATTCCTTAATCCATTTTGAGTTGATTTTTGTGCATGGTGTAAGGGAATGGTCTACTTTCATTCTTTTGCATGTGGCTGTCCAGTTTTCCCAACGCCATTTGTTGAAGAGACTCTCCTTTCTCCATGGTATGCTCTTGGCTCCCTTGTTGAAAATTAGTTGTCCATAAATGTGTGGGTTTATTTCTGGGCTCTCAATTCTGTTCCATTGATCTGTGTGTCTGTTTTTGTGCCAGTACCATGCTGTTTTGGTTACTATAGGTTTGTAGTGTATTTTGAAATCAGGGAGTGTGATACCTCCAGCTTTGTTCTTTTTCCTCAGGATTCCTTTGGCTATTTAGGGTCTTTTGTTGTTCCATACAAATTTTAGGATTCTTTGTTGCATTTTTGTGAAAAATGTTGTTGGAACTTTGATAGGGATCGCATTGAATCTATAGATTGCTTTAGGAAGTATGGACATTTTAACTACGCTAATTCTTCCAGTCCCAGAGCATGGAATATCTTTCCATTTCTTAGTGTCTTCTTCAATTTCTTTCAACAATGTTGTGTAGTTTGGGGTGTAGAGCTCTTTCACCTCTTTGGTTAAGTTTATCCCAGGTATTTTATTTTTTTTGTTGCAATTGTAAATGGGATTGTATTCTTAGTTTCTCTTTCTGCTATTTCGTTGGTTAGTGTATAGAAATGCAACTAATTTTTGTATGTTGATTTTGCAGCCTGTGACTTGATTGTATTCATTTATTATTTCTAAAAGATTTTCAGTGGATTCCTTTTTTTTTGCTGAGGAAGATTAGATCTGAGCTAACTCCTGCCAATCCTTCTCTTTTTTCTGAGGAAGACTGGCTCTGAGCTAACATCCATGCCCATCTTCCTCTACTTTATATGTGGGACGCCTAACACAGCATGGCGTGCCAAGTGGTGCCATGTCTGCACCTGAGATCTGAACGAGTGAACCCCGGGCCGCCTAATCGGAATGTGCGAACTTAACCGCTGCACCACTGGGCCGGCCCCATAGGTGGATTCTTCAGGGTTTTCTATATATAAAATCGTGTCATCTGAAAATAGTGACAGTTTCTTCTTTTCCATTTTTCTTCCCAATTATTTCTTTTTCTTGCCTGGTATTCCCACTACACATATGTTACTCCTTTTGTAGTTATCCTACAGTCCTTGGATATTCTGTTCTGTTTTTCAATCTTTGTTCTCTTTTCAGTTTTTGAGGATTCTATTGACACATCTTTTACCTCAGAGATTATTTCCTCAGCCTTGTCCTGTCTACTAATAAGCCCATCAAATATATTCTTCTTTTCTGTCACAGTGTTTTTAATCCAGCATTTGGTTTTGGTTCTTTCTTAGGATTTCCCTTTCTCTGCTTGTATTGTCTATCTAGTCTTTCATTTTGCCTCTTTTATCCATTAGAGGCCATAGTATGTTAACCACATTTGTTTTAAATTCCCAGTCTGATATTTCCAACATCCTTGCCAACACGCTTGCTATGTCTCCTCAGATTGTATTTTCTGCCCTTTGGTATGTCTTGTAAGTTTTTCTTCATAGCTAGATATAATACAGAAAGTAAAAGGAACTGCTGTAAAGAGGCCTTAATTATGTAATGGTGAAGTGTGGGGGTGGGGGAAGTGTTCTACAGTTCTTTAATTAGGTGTCAATCTTTTAGTGAGCCTATCCCTCTGGACTGGGAACTTCACAAGCATTTCTCAGTTTTTTCTCCCCTGTCAAGTGGAACAGGATGACTAGAGTAGGCTGGATTTGGGTATTTCTCTTCTTGCAGGTGGAATGCTAGAGCCAGCTGGAGTTGAGTATTTCCCTTCCCCAGGTCAGGTAGGCTCTGATAATACCCCAGCAGGTTAGGCTCTGGTTAACTAGTGTCCCCTGAGAGCAGGCCTTGTTAAGAAGAACAAAGTGCTCTAGCATATTTCAAAAGCAAAATGGTTCCTTTTCCCCTCTCCCTTTAGGAAGCAAGAGGGAATTTTTCTCTGATGTTTGCTTTGGGAATCTGGTTGAGCTCTCTAGTTAAATCACACAATATTGTGGGGGCCCTCCATGACTGGGTCCCCTGGGAATTTTGAACTCTCAGAGTTATTTGCACTGAGCCTCCAGCAACTGGTCAATTATAGTCCAGGTTTCCTGCCCCAGCACTGGTTCCCATAGCTGTTTCTGCTCATGAATCTCTGCTCCATGAAGCTGTGACTCCGTATATTCACCTGTCTGTCTCTCCAACCTTGGGGGCAGAGACGTGTGCTCTGTGTCCTTCCATCTCTTATGGATCCAAGAAGAGTTGTTGATTTTTCAGTTTGTTCACCTTTCTATTCATTGTTAGAACAGAGTGACATCTTCAAAGCTCCTTACGTGTGAAACTGGAAACCAGAATTCTCCACAATGTTTTAGTTAATATATTTTATAGCACATTTTATAATCGTCTCCTAATTGTATCTTTTAGAAAATCATTTTATATTTTCAAGGAAATTTTCTTCCAGTTTAACTCGAGAATCTGTTTTTTAAGGTCCTTAAAACTTGCTATGATTTTGTTTGGAGTTAAATTAAATTTGTGGAACTGCAACTACTAAAATACAGAGTTTTCCCATTCCAAGAACACGGCATCCATCTTTACTCATCCCTCACCATCATGAGAACTGGATAACCCTCTCCTGATAGTTAGAGAATAGCATAACTCATCCCATGGATAGATGTTTGGCTTTACTATTCAAGTTCTGTTGACTTACTTTTGGGAACCAAGTCCCCATACCTGTATGAAATGTCACATTCTGAGCTCACTCACTATGACTGTGAGGTCGCTGACTCAGTTTAAGATCTTGTTATGTCCTTGCCTTCAGAATCTTCTACAAGATTTCCCTTGGAGACTTTCATGATAAACTCATTATCTGCTTTACACCCTGAAAAAAGTCTACGAGTTTATCTGAAATAAACCCTATTGAGCACAAGGCACATTCACAAATCAATTTCTAGAAATATTGCAGCTCTTCAATTTATGTAAATTAACCTTGGCTTTATATATGTGTGTGTTTATATATATTAAACATATTATTGGTGTGTACACATATAGGTACACAGTCATATACATATAGAAACATATGGTTTTTATATTTTAAAATATGATCTTATGTGATTTCCGCAGACCTAATTTTCAGCAGTTGAAGTTTCCCTTGATGTGGTAATGTGAATTTCACTCTGTGAGTCAGAAGCTCTTGCATTTGGTCATGCTCAGCAATGAGCTTTCATAGGTTTTCTCTGTGACTTGGCAGCTTTGTAGATTAAAGTGTTAGAAGATAGTGTGAAGGCCGCCTTACATATGAACATACCTTAATTAGCTAAACAAATATATTTAACTTATTTCACAATTGGACTATAAATGTCTTAAGGGTATAGTATGAGTCTAAATCAAGGTTTTACATTTCAGAGTGCCTCGGTGCTGAATGCAGCTATTTTGTGACCGGCAGGTGGATGTATTTATCTAGGGCATGGAAGACAATCAACATCTGTTGAGCACTTGCTGCATGTCAGACAGTTTGTCAAGCACTTTACAAGAATTTTCTCACTTAGCTTTTCAGTAAACCTCTGAGGTAAGTACTATTATCCCCATTTTACATAGAGGCAAAATTAGGCTCAGAAAGGTTAAGAACCTTGCTAAAGTTCTCAGAATTGAATAATTATAGATCTACAGTCAATCTAGGTAGTTTGATGTCAGAAGTTCATCTCAAAACGAACAGCTACGTCTTCAGAATGTCTCTCACTGAATCTAAGCCAAGTTTATGGACCTGCCTCGCTGGGCTTCCTGCCAGATCCTTCCTGTTGCGGTGGATAACATCCTGGTCTGGTCCCCAGGAAAGCTGCGGCCAAGGGGAGCTCTACAGCTGACTGACAGTGAAACCCGGACCCGAGTTGTCTTACGTCTCCTAACAAAATCGTTGACGTGTGTAAAACACTTTGTGGTGTACCATTTGAGTAGTGGTAGGAAAAATTATGCCCTCCCCCGAAAGACGCCCACATTGTAATCCCCAGACTTGTGAATATGTTGTTAAACGGAAAGGGGTAATTAAGGATGCTGATGGGATTAAGGTTGCTGATCAGCTGGCCCTGAGCTTGGGAGAGGATCCAGGTGGGCCTGATGTAATCAAAGGGCCCCTAGAAGGGAGGGAGAGATGCAGGAGAGACTGTCCGAGTGGGAAGAAGGGTGCCAGGAGCCAGGAAATTCAGGTAACCTCTAGAAGCTGCAAAAAGTAAAGTAACACTTTTTCCCTAGAGCCTCCAGAAGGAACTCAGGTCTGCCAGAACCTTAATTTTTAGCCCAATGTGGCCCTTTTCAGACTTCTAGCCTCCAGAATTGTAGGATAATGAATCTGTACTGTTTTAAGCTACCAAGTTTATGGTAACTTGTTACAGCAGAAGTAGGAAACTAATACAATTACCATTACAAGCCTGTAACGTAGCTGTCATTAGCCCTGTTCTGTAAATGTGGAAATGGGGCTCAGAGGTTAAGTGGCACGCTTGAGGAAACCTGACCATTAAACACTGGTTAGGAAATTATCTCAGGTGCCTGGACTCCAAGGCCAATGCACTCTTTACTGTAAAATGAGAGGGTTGGATGGCATCCTCTCTAAGGTCCTTCCTGCTCGAACATTCAGCGATTTAAAGAGTCAAAGGAGAGCATGGGCTAAAATGTGAGGATTCGCAGGCTGCGTATCTCCTCGGCTCTCAGGAGTGTTTCTGAAGCAGAGAGGTTTAGGCATCTTTTTGCTGCATAGCAAGATGGGGAGGGGGTTGTTTGGTTTGCTTTGTTTTTTCAAGTGCAAGCCTTGCAGCCTTCGCTCCCGCTCTGAAGCTTAGCTGCTGAGGCTCTTTCCCATACAGAGCCGAACGAGTTCCTCCTCTGTGCCTGTTAGGGATTTACTGACAGTTCACCAAACTGACTTTCTGCTGACAGAAACTGATTTTTGCTTGACCTGTTTCCTGAATAAAATTTGTCTTTTCAGCAATTCCAAACATTTTGAACAAGTAAGGTTAAAGTTGGCATATGTTTTGAAATGTATTACATTATAGTTTCTTATATACGTCTTAACTAACATGTTTTTATATACTGATGTAAATACCTTTAAAATATTATTTCATTTCTAAATGTCATTTTTAAGTGTCAGCATTTTGTCTTCAAAATATCATTTAAAATGATTTAGAAACAAGTGTGTAGAAAAATGGTCCATAATTCTCCTGCACAGATGATTCTCTGTTGACCTTTCAGAAAAAAATGGGAATAATCTATGCATGGTTAGAAAATATAAACAGAATGGGATGGTGTAAAATGAAAGAAAAAGGGAATGCTTTTCATGTGACTGGTTGGGTTATATGTATATCTATTAAATTTGATAAATGATGTCACATACTTGTGTAGTATATTATGTAGCCAAACAAGAGAAAGAAAATTCTCCATGGAATCCTGCTTACCTGATCTGTCATTCTGAAAAACCTAGATCCTGACTCTAAGCATCATTTGGGGTCCACGTTGCACAGGATTCAGGCAGTGTATTTAAAAATTGCATTCAATGAAATTTAACTCAAAATTTTAAAATAAAACAACAAACATACCTGAGAATGACTTACCTCAGAAAAGAATGGAATCAATGCACAAGTGTAGAAGAAAGCCCCTGCCACAAAGGAGCTCTTGGATTCACTGGGGCTGCAGATTATGCACAAAAAGTTAAATATTAGAGTTAAACAGAATTCATTGGCAAATGCATAGTATGTATATAAGTAATTTACAAAAAGCTGATACATTTTAATCTTTCATTGAAATGTATAACAGACAAATGTAAAAAGAAAATCTTTTATGTGTATGGATTATGAATCATTTGAATGCATGAAGTACCACTCATTGGGCACTGTTGCATCAGGACCTTTTATATGTGAACGCAATAGAAGATCATGAAGTGCTATGGGGCATAGCTATTTGTCCTATTTTATAGATCAGGAAACTAAGAAAGAAGTTACTTAACATGATGAAGATTGTACGGCTAGCAAGTCACATATGAACATATAACCAAGGTCTTTCGATGCCAAAGGACATGTTCTTTGTGTCCTATACCGCCACTGTAGGGATGAGAACTGTCTAGTTTTTCTACCCTGGTAATAAACTATTTTATAAACTTATAAGGATTCCAGCAATATTTTATCAGATACAAACACTTGTGAAACTTATTTGTTACTCAAAGACAACCATTTGACTTTTAGAAATACCTTCTTCTAGGGCAATAATAAGAACAATCAAACTGATTTCATGCAGGCAACATAAACATGAAAGAGGAACAGTGGTATAAGCAGATCCATAATTAAATAGTGAACAATCAAAAGCGTGTACATAAGTGCAAGCTATCATTTTTTGCATGAATTCTATAGTTATTAAAATGTTTTCAGAAAGTTCTTTTTTCCTAGAATCAGAGTTACTGTGAAATAATCATTTGTTCATCCAGTAGTGAATTATTGATAGTGGAAAGGAGCCATATGTGGTGGGCTTTAATTCTAGTTGAAATTATTGTGTGCCTTTCTGAGTCATTCTTAGGATTCATTTGTGGAGTAAATGTGGCACAAACTGCTCTCAATCAACTCATCCAATGTGAGAACATTAGGTACTAAAATCAACAAATTGGATCCCAAAAGAGCTTATGTTGAAAGCTTTATAACACATGAATAGAAATTAAAATATATTTATTTAGATTCTTAAAATAATTTTATAGAGATGGAATTTAATGATAGTGATTTTTAAGGAGAAATATTTTAAATGAATGGGCACAATTAGAATCTAGGTTAAATTGGTTTAAGCCTTAAATTTTGAGCATCTTTTCTGATGACATCTCCTATACATATATATGCAAAAGCTGGTTTAACTGGCATGTCTACAAATTACTTACGTGCGTGCATGTGCACCTGTGTGCGTGTGAGTATAGAATCTCAGCATAGCAAATTACCAGTTCATTCAATCCTATTTTAGCCTAGCTTGAAATGCATTTCTTCGTGTTTGCTTATCAGTGTTTCAACTGTTGGGAAAGAAAGATTTCTTTGGATACACATTTATTTTATAATTATTTTGTAATAATGGTTTTTTTTGCCAACAATGTGTGGTGAGGTGAAGGAGTTGGAGTGGGGGAGTAATTTAATTGTAAAATAAGGAAAGATTTTTCGGTCTTTGAGCAAGGAGAATGAACCAAGGATAAGTTTGTGATACACTCAGACTTAATGGACTTAATTAACTAGTATAGCTCCGGCATTTTGTACTTACAGTATTTCATTCATTCTAAGTTACAGCTTTCTAGTTCACATTCTCCACCTCTGCAATCGGGGTGCCTCATGCAATTGATGATGTTTGACAATTGTTGGCGGAAAAGCAGTTGCAATGTAGTTTCCATTACCGTGCGTGCCAGAACTTTGTCATAGATGTTTGTTTCCCTATCAGTTGAGTATGTGCATTGTACTACTGCAAATGTCGAATTTGACATTTAAATGTCAAATCATTTAAAGATCATTTCAGAAAGAAATGAGTACAGTTTTTGCCTGAAAACTTGTCATTGATAAATTATAGTAAGACAAAAAATCATTAAAATGTATAGACTTGAAAGTGGTATTTGGAAACTAAGATCTGATCCGAAGTGTTGACTATTGCTAATGATGTATCACTACCTTTGTCCAACAGGGAGGTACCTAGCTCTCATCATCTATAATACATTTACTTGTTTGTTCAACTCTAGGGTAATATAAAACAGGTAGAGAATTGCTAACCCGTACCTCCGTGAGAAACAAATTTACCAACTAGAGTATAGTGTTGCTACACAGTACATTTTGTCTTTAGCTTTATAGTTAAAGCACTATGTTTAAAAGTTAGGTCAGCTATTAATGATCTCCTCAGAGAGATTTGAAGAATGAGAAGAACTCAATCCCCATTGCTGGGTTAAAGATGGAGGAAGGAGGGAAACGGAAGGAAGGCAGACAGCCTCCAGAAGTTGAAATCAACCCCAGCTGACAGCCAGCAAGGAAATGGGACTTGAATTCAGAAAATAACCTAAATGAGGTTAAAAATAGACTCTTCCCCAAAACTTCCAGTTAGGAAAGCAGCTTTGCCAATGTCTTGATTTTAGCTTATGAAACAAGCTGAGCCAACTGGGATTTCTGACCTGCAGAAGAGTGAGAGGATAAACTTTTGTTTTAGGCTGTTAGGCTTGTGGTAATATTGTATGGCAGAAATAGAAAATGAATACAGTATCTTTCCCAATAATTCATAACCTCTATCATGAGTAAAGATCAGACAAACACGGAATAGCCAACCTGGGCTCTTTGAAGGTGTCAAGGGCGTGAAACACAAGGAAGGACAGAGGAACGGTAACACAGTGAAAGGGACTGCAGTGACAACGACAACTCAGTGCAATGTGAGCTCCTGGGTTTGATCTGAAGCAGAAGAGAGACGTTCACGGAAAACTGGTGAAATTCAATGAAGTCTCCAGTTTGGTTGATGGTATTCCACCAATATTAATTTCTAAGTTTTGAGAATTATACTAGGATTATGTACCACAATAACACTGGGAGCAGTCGGGTGAAATTATATGGAGATAGTACTACTTTTGTAACTCTTTCCTGAGTCTAAAAATTGCTTTAAAATAAAGAAATTAAGGAATGGGCGTTGGCATCTTGGAAGGAAATCTTGGAGGCAACAGAGGAACAGTCTAAGAAATGCTGCTTTTCCAGTGTGCTTTATGACACAAAATGTGTGGCGAGTGCACACTGACAATGCCAAGTAGAAAAATGATTCAGAAGAGTTGGACACTGAATTTAAAGATGATCTAAGAATAAGTTAACCAATTTGCTTAGTTTTTTATATATACATAATAATATACAGTAAATATGACTAAGTTATTCTTAAAGAGTTTAAGTATGAAATAAGGACATTAAGTGATTAGAAAGCATTGTGTCATAGCTTAATTAGCTACTTGTATTGTGGCATAGCGAAATGAGGGCATTTTACAGTTGATGGCATCTTAGATGTGATAAAATACATTTTTCTATCACTTAATCCTTGCATCAAGCATATATTGAAGGGGCTGGTCCAGTGGCCTGGTGGTTAAGTTCGGCATGCTCTGCTTTGGTGGCCTGGGTTAAGTTCCCTGTTGTGGACCTACAACACTCATCAGTGGCCATGCTGTGGTGGTAACCCACATACAAAAGAGAGGAAGATTGGCAACAGATGTTAGCTCAGGTCAAATAAAAAAAAAGAAAAAAGGAAATACTATCATTTACAAAGGAGGAAACTAGAGTTCAGTGGTATTGAGTGATTTGCCCAAACTCATAGTATCCATGAGAGGCATAGCTGAAATTTAAAGCAGTTCTGTCAGACTGAAGAGGCTATATTCTTTGTATGAAATACGCTACTCCCGTAACAAATGAAAGAGTGTAAGACAGGGAAGAAATTTGGCCCTGGACTCCCAGTAGTAATGCTCTAACCCCTTAGTCTGGCACATTTAACATGTAGCATATTCAGTAGGACCTAAATTCTATAAACAAAGTAATAAGCTTATTTAGAAGGGTAAAATGTTGAAAATTAGAAGATAATCACATGACAATTTACTCTTTTAGGTGTCAATTACATTCTGAGACACAAAGTAACCATAAATTTGAAAGTGGTTTAATTTTATTTTATTTAGATCAAATGAGATAGTGAAACATGCACTGTTATAAATTATTTTTAATTATTTGTAAATTACAGATTTTAGCCTCTTAGAGAGTGGAGACGTGGTGACAGCGGTGAACATTCTCATGTAGAAGCCACTACACTTTTTGTGTAAAACTGAAACACGTGACAAATTAGCAAATATAAAGCACAAGATATCATCATGGGCTTTTCAAAGGTACTTGATAATTTTTGAGAGAAAAAGCATAGAAGTGCAAGAAGGAGTTTAATTTCTAGGCCATATTTCATCTTTTATGTCATGCCAGTCAAAATACTTCCTGTTTATTTCACAGCTTTCTTACATGAAACACTTTAGAGTTGATGTTTACTTTCAACACTCTGTGCCTTGAAAATGGTACTTGAATAACCACAAAGCTGAATAAATAAGAATGGAAAAAAACGATGCAGAAATCCTCGACTTAGGGAACTGTCCACATACACACATTTTTGGATACTTTTGAAGTCAGGTTAGTAAAATGGGTTAAACTAAGTTGGGTTCTTTATGTTGCCAGAAACAAGATACTTAAAAAAAAAAATTTAGGGCCAGCCCCGTGGCTGAGTGCTTAAGTTTGCGCACTCTGCTTCAGTGGCCCAGGGTTTCGCTGGTTCGAATCCTGGGCTCGGACATGGCACCACTCATCAGGCCATGTTGAGGTGGCATCCCACATGCCACAAATAGAAGAACCCACAGCTAAAATATACAACTATGTACTTGGGGGATTTGGGGAGCAAAAGCAGAAAGAAAAGAAAAGAAAAGAAGATTGGCAACAGTTTTCAGCTCAGGTGCCAATCTTTAAAAAAAAAAAATTTTACTTTTGGTATTTTCAAGGTGATATCTGTTCATGATGTGTTCAAGCTATTAAAAAAAACTACATACACTTAAAGCAAACCACTGTGGATTCTATTGCGTGGAAATCATCGTCATTAGCATTAGATAAACATTTCAGATGCAGATTTTTATATATGCTACTAGTTGGCTACAGAGATAACATATGGAGATATATTTCTATTTAAAAAAAATGGATTGTTGGGGCTGGCCTGGTGGCATAGTGGTTAAGTTTGAACATTCCGCTTCAGCGGCCCAGGGCTCACTTGTTTGGATCCCTGGTGTGGATCTATGCACAGCTTGACAAGCCATGCTGTGGTAGGGGTCCCACATATAGAGTAGAAGAAGACGAGCATGGATGTTAGCTCAGGGCCAGTCTTCCTCAGCAAAAATGAGGAGGATGGGTGGCAGATGTTAACTCGGGGCTAATCTTCCCCCAAAATAAAAAAAAAAATTTAAAAAAGGATTGTCACATGTGCTATTTAAATAAAAGGTTTTCTTCTATTTTTTCTTTAAATAAAAAAATGCAGGAATGCAATATTAGTAATTTCTCATCTGCTTATAAATCTTCACAAAAATTGAATATTAAAACTCTCTAGTATTAAAAATGATACTATGCATTAAATTGAGAAATGGCAGGTATATATTTGAATTTTAGGTATCATTGATTAACTCACTGCTTGACACTAAGAGTAATTTGCACCCTGACGTTCTCTCCCAGCTCCCATTGCTGCCCTTCCTGATTGAATATAAGGTTAAGTTTTTATCTGGTCTGGCTTCTAACTGTTACAGTCTGCTACATAACTAGAATTCACACATTCTTTGGTACAAGCATTACATTTAAAAGGATTTGGTGCTCACCACCGTATGTTTACCATGGCTTCTTCATTCTTTATGTTTATTTTGCTACATCTCTTAAAACAGGATTTTTTGGTTAACGTAGTTTATGTTTTTCTCCAAGAACTTACAATATGGTGCTGAGGTATACAATATAGCGCTGATATAGATGCTGAGGTGTGATAGGTGATAGGCTGAGTCTGTTTGAATATATGGAATTTTCCCTTTTTTTTTTTTTTGTAGTTGTATAATTACATCAGAGTAAGTGTTGGTATTGAGCATTTTGTACCGAATTTGCCTGGAACTCAGTGTGGTCTGTCCATCTGCAGATTCATTTCTTTCATTTTAAGGATATTTTCCTTCGTTTATCCACTATTTTTTCTGACACTAATCTCTTTGTATTTCCTGTTTGTGTACACTGTGATCACTTCAAGCCTTACTCTTTGTTAATAATTTGCTTAGTTGTCAGTGACATCTATTTCATACATCACTGCATCTGGTTTACGTTCTTTAATAATGCTGTCTTGCTCTTTAATTTATTTCCTTAGTTTCTTATTTTCTCTCATTCAGTTGCTTTATCATCTCATATTTGACTTCTTATTTACCAAATTTATATTTTCATAAAAATTGTTCTAGTGCAAAACACTTGGGTGTCTTTTGATTCTTTGGAACATATATTTTTTTCCTAGCCTGCATTCTTCACTTAGCTTTTGCATTCTACGTTTTCTTTTTTCCTGCTCAAGTGTTTTCTGTATCTCTCTAGGGAGAGAAATAATCCTCAATATATATGTGCAGGATTAACCACTGGAAAGATCAATTATCTGTCCTAATTCTAAACACTGAAGAAACCCTTGAGAGTTTTGTCTAGGCTTTTCTGTTTTAACTATTTACCTAACTCTTTGTAATATTCCTTAATATTCAAAATTTGTATATTAAGGAAGAAATCTGGATCAGACCACAATCTGAAAATATCATGTAGAAAATTCAGTATACCATCATCATCACTACTGTATTTAAGTTATTTGAGCTATATCTTATTACATGAGTAGTCATTTTTGGAAACGATAATAGAAAGTATTAAAGTATAAAGTGAAACACAGTTAAATTTTAGTCAAATAAAGGATACACTTATCTAATTTTTAATGGAAAAGAAATATGTGGATATTTATGCTATTCCTTTGGACTTTTTCTTTTTGTCAGAAACTTTAAATACATTATAAATCACTAGCATTAGTAGCAAGATTAAAGAAGGTATATATTCTATACTTCAACATGTTCTTTCTTGTCATTAGTGCTCTAAATAGAAGCTATCCTTCAATTTTATGCCAAGAAAATATCTTTAAAATGGACTCTGATGCAGGCATCTGCTCTTTCTCCTGTTGTATGACACTCTGTATTACCTGCTAGGACAACAGTCATTGCTGTCATTTCAAAAATGAAATCTTTAATTTTAGTTGTAATAAATATTGCACTTCAATTCTGGGTTTAATCGTGGAAAAATAGTACTTACAGCATTTTGACGTATTGCTTTAATGCTTTATTTGGTCTAAAATATCCATTTGACATGAAAACGTGACTAAATTGCTCTTTTGATGAAAATCTCCAATGTTTTTTTTCTGAGGAAGAGTCACCCTGAGCTAACATCAGTGCCAATCTGCCTCTCTTTTTCAGCATGTGGCCCACCAGCACAGCATGGCCGCTAACAGAGTGGTGTAGGTCCTCAACCAGGAGCCAAACCCAGGCTGCCAAAGTGTAGCATGCTGAACTTAACCACTAGGCCACTGGGGCTGGCCCATAAAATGTCCAATTTTTTAAAAATAAAATTGGCAATAATTTTAGAAGTAGTTTAATTCTTACATTTAAAGAGTTGGTTTTCGAATAGTTTCTGAGATGCCAGTGGGTCCTGAGAAAGAGCACCCTATTGAGGCTGCTTGCTGAGGCTCTCGGCTTGCGTGCTTGGAGTTGTTATGGAAAAATCTGATTAGGCCGCAGTCTTCCTGTATTGCTATTAAACGACTGGACGATTGTGCTTCCTGGAAGCACAGGATTGTCCGTCCTTGGTTTTACATCCATGTTTGTTTGACCAGCAATGCTGCTGCACGGTCATGGCAGCCAGCTCAACTCTGTGATTGCTCCTCTGCTGGAGTTGGCCCTTAGACTGTATGCATCTAAAAGCAGCTCATGGGTTTTTTTTTTTAGGAAGATTAGCCCTGAGCTAACACCTGCCACCAATCCTCCTCTTTTTGCTGAGGAAGACTGGCCCTGAGCTAACACCTGTGCCCATCTTCCTCTACTTTGTATGTGGGACACCTACCACAGCATGGCTTGCCAAGTGGTGCCATGTCTGCACCTGGGATTTGAACCGGTGAACCCCAGGCTGCTGAAGCAGAATCTGTGCCCTTAACCGCTGCGCATCTGGGCTGCCCAGTAGCTCGTGGGTTTTTAAATACAGATTCATACACTTTTCTTTGAATGTTTTACCTGATTATTTTGCTAATATTACAAATTAAAACTCTTTTAATTTTAGTTTTACAAATGGCAAAATAGAAATTCTAGCATAAGGGGAGAGTTATGAAGAAAGCTAATGCTGAAAATGAGGAAGGTTGAACGTTTTCTTTTCCCAACGCAGATTCTATCCCACAGATCCCCATATTGCTTCTTAAAATCTCTACTGCAACACTCAGGCTGCAAGAGAAAGCTGACATTGTGAACAGAAAAACCACCGAGGTGGGCAGCTCAGAAGAACCATCGACCCCCAACTTCCCCTTGATAGCTCTAAGTCCGCGTCGCTTACAATTCAGCAGAGTTGCTTGCGCATGTTGTCTCCTTCTGTCAGAAACAATTCATTCTCTTCATGAGAAAGGGGAAAAATTACCCAAAATCCATTGTCTCCAATTTCTCTGATTAATTGACAGTTGCCAGTAGGTGCGAGCATAATAGAAGGAAGACAGGCTCGAAGAGCCTGCCGGAGAGGGACTCTAGAGATTGCTTCCTCAGGTTGAACTCCCAGTTAATCAGACAGTTCTCTACCCACCAGGAAGATTTTCTTCAAAGGAGGCAGAGTGGAGGATCAAAAACATGACATTGGAAGCCCTTTTACCTACCGCAGAACAAGCCTCAAACATTTGTCTTCCATTAAGGTACAGCTTCAGGTTTCTTCTCTCACGTGTGCCAGGTCTCCTCAACGTCCTTCTCTAGTGGAAGCCATAGAAAAAGACTTCCCCCCTAAATTTTGTTCCTGTGCTGTTGGTGGTGGTGGTGCCGGTGGTAGTTTTGTTTTAGCTCTAAATACGGAAATTGCTATGTCTGTTTGATCATGACTATCTATAAAACTAGAAACAGCATGAGTCGACCAGAGATTATCTACGGTCACCAAGAGTGAAAATCTGTGCTTCTCTTGCTTAGTCTGTTGCAAGGTTGTCCTCTGAGTGTTGCTTGTTTCCAAGAGGATGGTAGGAGGCTCTGACGAGCAGACTTGAGTCACTGGAGGGATTCAAAAGGGCATGACAGTGATTTTGAATTTAATTTACCCCATCTGACGTTATTCGTATTACCTGTTTTATCCTAAGAAACTTTCTAATTGTAAGCCTTGTTTCATTCATGGAATCTGTCCAGTGAATGCTGCTGCATTTCTCCCACAATATTATTCTGTCCAGAACGTTTCTGCGTGGTCAGACTTTCAGATGCACTACTTCCCCCAGTTGTACAATGAAGCCATCCTTTATAGTTGACTGGCTCCCCTCTCCTTACATAGCTCTGTATAAGAAGCCCATCAGCCTTCTCAGCACGAAGAATTAGTCATTTATGCTGACTCTTCAATATGACACTTGGGGCCTATTCAACTCGGCTGGTGTTAGTGAAACTTAAGCTATAACACTTAAATTCCCCAAATCGAATGGCTTCCTTTTCCCTCACATGATGGGCTTTATGGGGTTGTCTTTGAAGATAGATGATCCCCTCCTTATGAAGCATGTCGGGAAGTAGATCTAACTGTGAAGATCCAGAACTTCTGATCATCCTAAATCCTATTTTTCCTGAAAGTAACTTTAAAAAAAAGTTCAGTATCTTGTTGTTGAGACATACAACTTTCTGCTAGAAATAGGAATTTACCAGCCTTGTTAGTTAATTATGTGATTGAGTGTATTAATACTTGCCTGGCAAATTACAGACCTTTTCTTTTTAGGTCTTCCATGATATAATAGCAAAATTATGTTTTAACACTTATATCTCTTTTATCAAGATGCATGCACGTTTGCTAGATGTTTAGTCCTAACTTACTTTAATCTTGCTCGCTTTTATAGTATCTATATGTGTTAACTGATATTATCTCAGGAAATCTGAATTCTAGCACCATAATAAATCCCTCTCTCTATGGATGTATTTTCTTGGATGGTAACATTTTTCAAGGGATTACTCTAATCAAATTGTCTTATAAGATTAACTGCAGATAGTTTAATGATAGTTGATGGGGGAATTCTTAGCATCACCTTTAAAGCAGATAGCTGATATCTAATTGACAGATTTCATTTCTTTCCTGTCCTTGATTTTATGCATTACTGAAATATTAATAAGCACACCAGGATGCAGAGAAGAATGAGATTGAATGAGGAATTTTCTAGTTTAATAGGCAACTTGTCTTGATAGAGGTTTGCCCCCTACTGCATATGGCTATATCACAGGGAGACTGAAACAGCTCTGTTCGGTCCATGCCTAGCATTAATATCTAAAAATAAACAACTCATAAATTTCATATCAGGAAAGTAATTAAACATTTATTACTTTCATAATTTATGTATATAAAACATCATTGACATTCTTATATTAATTCACTTATTTTATTAGATATTTACAATAAAGAGGACACAAGATTGTAGCTACGTGATCCAAAATTACTGTAACAGCTGCATACACTGAGAGGTGGGTTTCATAAGACTCTTCTAACTTTTTCACTACTCTGTGTGTTTCACGTATGGAAGTTTTATACTGGCAGCCTAACGTCAATAGGCAATTATTCAATTTACAGCCTAACATCGATAAGAAATTAGTTAATAAAAGAAAGGATATCAAATTTTTGTATATTTCTCTCTATATAATTCCTTAGTAATATAGTTAATATATTTCTATATTAAGCATAGAAACTTAATCAAGTAAATTAAGAGCAGTGCTATATCTTTTATTGAAACAAATGTGGTAATTAGACCAAAGGCATTACTCATGACTAAGTGGACAAAGAGAAAGTGTAATTCAATATGAGACAATGAGATAACAATTTTATAGGATATTTTAGCTGAAGAGCTCTTTATCAACTAATTTTCCATGTAAATAAACTGACACATAAAGATATAGGGGCAATAAAATGAGTTTTTTGACTAAAACAAATTTATTTACAATTAATAATGTAATTTTACTAATATATATCATTTTGGTCTAAATAGTTTTATACGATCGTGATTTGAAAAGCATTTAAAAATAAAATATGATAACTGGTTGAGTTGCAAATGGGAATGTTGGCATCGAAATCTCTGAAGGCAAGAGGCCGCTAGATTTCTAACACAAGATAACATATATTTTCTATGTATTTAGCTTAATATAGAAGTTCTTTCAGAAGTCTTTTTTCCAAGTAGATGAGTAAATTAGATACAATATAACATTCTCTTAAAGGGTTATAAAAAAATCTGTATTGATATTTTAAAGTGAAAAATGACATTAAGTATTGATAAGGATTGAAAACCAAATTTTTAACATTAATTCCATATTGAATTACCATCTGCAGTCTAAGACCACCTATTTGAATTCTGCATAGGACAAAAAATGGACAGATTTCTATTTGCGCACAGTACATTAAAAAATACAATTTGAAGAAGAATATATTATTGCACAGAGTTTGTGTACATTAGAATGAAAGCATCGTCAACTTCTTAAGCAAATCTGTATGTGTTTTATTTTCAAATAACTACAGATTTACAGGAAGTTACAAAGCTGAAAGGCCCGTGTAATCTTCACCTCGTTTCCCCAATGCTTGCATCTTGTGTAGCTCTAGCACAATATCAAACTTAGGAAAATGGCGTTGGGACAATGTGTGCGTATAGTTCTATGCCATTTTATCATATGTACTGATTCCAGTAACCACCTCCGCCATCAAGATACAGAACTCTTCTAGCACCAGAAGCCTCTGCTGGTGCCTCTTTTCCAATTGCGTAAACTGTAGTAACCTTATTTTAAGTGCCTCTACCATCTCCTGTTTGCAACATGTGTCTTAAATATTTCCTCTACATACATATATACTCCATATACATACATATGTTAAAGTACACATCAAACACTGTTAAACTTCTTGCTTTGAACATCAAACATAATTTTAAAAACTTAAAGTGTTACGTTGCTTTTATTCTTTTCAGATATTCATCGTTATAACATATCATGCTTCTATGACATTTGCCTAACACTTTTAGAAAGGAGTTATTTTCAGAGATATCTAATTATTCCCGAGTATCCAATTATTCCTAAGTAGTTATTTATCCAATTATCCAATAATTCTAATAATGATTCCTATATCCAATATTCCAATAATTATCCAATCATTATCTATCCAATTATTCCCAAGTAAACCTAGAGCAAGAGATATTAGCTATTTATTACCTTGTTGTTTCCCAATATTCTCATTTCTACTTAAGGAAGATCAAGGCTGTTGTTCAGTAGTGGAACTGGACTTTAGAGCAGTTTGATCATCTGTGAAAAGTAAAGGGGAGAATTGGAGAGGAGAGAACCATGTAGAAATCCTATGTACAAGGGCTAATTTCGGTCACACTGGATCACATGGACTGATCAATATTTCCATGATATTATTGTCTTGTGGAATAAAATCAATTGATCAGGTGTTGAAGCTAGTACATGAAGATTCAGGTGATAATCAGTTAATTTATTCAATAAGCTTAGTACACTTCTCAAATATTCCTTTGCTCTGATGGGGAATGTACACTTAGGGGCATTCTGTATTACTCTAGGATTTTGAGAACTGGATTTTAAGGGTAAGAGATTGGGTTAAGAAAGACATAACTATTTTTGAGGAGGAAATATTTCCCCCATATTCATATTATTTTGTGAAAGTTCATCCATAAAATTAAATTAAATAATGCATGCCTTTTTCTTACAAGAAAAGTACTTTTGAATAGTTCTTACGTTCACATATTTCAAAAATAAAAATGTGTTATGAAGTAAACAGAAAATGCTCCCTCCCACATTGTCCTACTTCCCACTAGATCTAATCTTCACCATAAGTGGTTTACTTATTGCCATTATTATTATTACTAATATCTTTTTGCATTTCTATGAAAGCCCAGATATAGATTTTTATTTTTCACCATTTCCACACTATTCGTTTCTTTTTCTTCTTGGAGACACACCGTGTATCTTAAGTTTCTTACGGATAATTTTTTTATGGTTTCCTATATTTTTCTAAGACAAACAGTTCTGCAAAGAATAACCTCGTGTATATTTCATCTCACATAAATGATAATAGCAGTGGAATGTAAAATTAAAAAAATAAAATAAAAAATAAATAAAACTAAAATAAAGGGGCGTGCACCATTTTATACTCCCTCGGTAATCCAGGAGGCCACCCTTTGCACACAGCCCTGACAACTGTTTCTTGTAGACCTTTTCCACTTCTTAAAATCAAATTGTTAACAGGATGTTTTAATCTGTTAGGTTTGAAGAAAAAAATGCTCTTCAGTGTAGCTTTGATCTGAATTCTACCTTGGATAAATGAGGTCATGTATTTCTATGTGCTGTAAGTATTTTTCACCTGACTTTTATTTGTGTTTTAACATTGTTTATAGTGTTTTCCCCCTCATTTGGGAGTTTCCTTTTTTCTTGTAGTTGAATTTCTCCATCTTTGTTTTTATGGCCCTTGAAAACTGAATTATTGTTAAAACAGCTTCCAATATTTCATCTCTTATTTTTCTCCATAGAAGTTATCACTTTCTAATCTACAGCTAACTTATTACAATTAACTTATTTAAATTAACTTCTTTCTTATGTGTGTTATGTTTCTCCCATAAGATCCTAAATGTTATGAGCACAGGGGTTTTATTTCATTGCTGCGTTTTCTGCGCCTAGACTAGTGTCTGGCATAGAGTGACTGTTCTATAAATATTTGTTAAATGGATGAATGTAGGTTTTCTAGATCAGAACTTTATAAAGAGCAACTCAAATAATAGTGTAGAGATTGGAGTAAAGTTGGGAGGCCAGTTGAGTACTATTGTCCCTTGTCTTTGGGTCATCCAGTTGAAAAAAAACTAGGAAGAAGTTCTAATTGGAGATCAATGATTAGGAGCTAAGTAGTCAGAGTACATCATACCCATGAACCATCAGTCAAAGAAGAAAAATAAACAGATTCATTGCTCATTCTTTGAAAGGTACCAAATGGTTCATTTCTATAAGTTATATATGTAACATATTTCCTATGTTTTCTTGAGAGTATCTACTTTGAAGTACCAGTGGAAGCCATTTAAAGGCACTAATTTTCTTTTATTGGCTCTGCCTATGCAATATAACCTTATTTTAGATGTTGAAAACAATGACACTTTAAGAGCACATTAGGAACTACTGAATTAAGAAAAAAACTGACCTCATGAAAAGTTTCCAAAAGAGAATAGCGATAAAATAAATAGGAACTGCAAAGTTGGCAAGTGGATGCTTTGTTTTCCCTGAAAGAAGAAAATTTGAATGTATTTTGAAAGAGACAAACTAGGAAAACGAATATGGGTAAGGGCTTGAAAATGCACCTAAAAGATCTAAAGGTTGGGTTTGGTATGAGTGGGAAATAAAATATGGATTTGCCTGACTTTTATTGGGGATCAATAAAAGATCAGAGAAAATATCTGTTCAGGGGCTGGTTAGTGGCAATTTGGGGGCTTCTCTTTACAATATGCACTAGAAAAGCACTGAAGTAAGATGTTGCCAAAAATGAAAGGGCGAGCTCCTCGCTGTTTTAGCTATGTTAGTAAGAGGTAGCCAACTGGGTGGAAAGTTTCTTCACCTTTGCTCGAAGCAATTCATGTTCTTGACAATGGAAACTTCAAGAATATGTTTGAATCTCTTATGTATGAAGGGCACACAGAGCTACATTGAGAAAGGCAGTTGCCAAAGAAAAGGCAGTTTGTAGCAAAATTAAGAAGTCAGGTGTTATGGGTTGAATTGCGTCCCACCAAAATTTAGGTACTGAAGTCCTAACCCCCAGTACCTCAGAACCTGACATTATTTGGGAATAGAGTCACTGCAGATGTAAATACTTACGATGAGCTCATACCCGAGCAAGGAGGGTGCTTCACCCAATATGACTGGTGTCCTTAGAAAAAGGAGAAATTTGGAAACCGAGACAGACATAGAGGGAAGATGATATAAATAGACGGGACACACGGCCATCTACAGGCCCAGAGAGAGGCCTAGAAGCAATTCTTTCTCAGGGCCTTCAGAAAGAACCAACCTTGCTGACATTTTGATTTTGGACTTCTAGCCTCCATAACAGTGTGAGGATTTCTGTCATTTAAGCCACTCAATTCGTAGTACTTTGTTATGGCCTTTTAATTAACACAACAAAATTGTTATTCTAAGTTTTAAAGAAGTAGGAATTTTCACTGAAGAATAAATATAACTTTTTCTGGCATGGGTCTCCAAAAACTGTTCTCACTCTTAACACAGGTCTATTTTCTTCTGGGGCATTTTCGTATTCTTTTTATGCCTACTGGCAGATTTCTATTTATTTTATGAGAAACATTTAAGTAAAAGCCCTTTTTTAAAAAAAATCTGCTTGCAGTGAGATGTGTCTCTTAATCAGCTTCTAGCCTCGTCTACTAAGGGTCAAACTATTACTAAGGAACATGGCAATATATGCGTCACACAGCACAGGTCTCTGCCCTAGAAGATGCCAAACTTCTGGCTCTGATATCTACAATTCATTGACATTACTGCTCTTTGAACTTTGAATAAAACAATTTCTAGCAAGTTTCTAGAAGCTACAGAAGATTTGGAGAGCTTGGTTCATTTTACTATTCCAGGGACATTTCAAATAAAGTACCACTAACCCAACTGACCAGGATCAGAGAAGCAAGTTAATCAGTTTGATCTATTTTCTTTAAATGTCCTTTGTATTGAAATGTTATATGTTTATTTCTAAATTTTCAAAAAAAGAAATGGCGGAGTTCACTAATTATATAAGCAAACGGCTAAAGCACAGTGGGAGTGTGCTCATTTGTCAATCATAGCACCCTATGGTTTTCCTATTTATCACACAATGTCATTCTGGGCATTGTTACACTTGAGTGTGTGACAAACTGACTCAGTACCTTATAACACCTGAATTTTCAAGTAAATGACTGAAGCACTATCCTTATTAAATATCTCTAAGTGCTTCCACGTTTACATATCAAAAGATAGATGTCCTACCCCCCATTGTCCTTGGCTCTGCTGTATGGAAAATAAGCTATGTGATTTGTAAAAGAAGGTTTTAACCAACACAGTTCTTGCTAGTCACTTTAGGGTAAAAATTTGCTGGTGATAAATCTTATAGAAAACCATTATTTTCCAACCAAATCAATTTTAGTTGAAACTTTGTCCTTGGCCATTGATATTGCTTATTTTGTACCTATCCATCTGCACAATTAGTATGTAAATGGATTTCTTTACTATTAAATATTTTAATTATTATTTTTGTTAAAAGTTAACTTAGTATTTACTGATCAGGAAAATGTATACTAGAGAATGGGTTCTACCAGAATTAATGCTGTCTAGATAGGAAAGTTACTACTACTATCATAGCTAATCTGTAAGTGTTTTACATGTGTCAAATAATTTAATACCAACTACAGCTTTCTGAGAATACTATTAGCTCTCTCTGAATACTGTTAGTGTTCACTGTCTATAGATGCAGAAACTGAAGCATTCCCAGGTAGTTGAAGAGAGAAGTAATTAAAATAAAATGGGACATAGTACATATAGTATAAGTAAATAAATAGTATTCTTTGATCATGCTGGGACAGAAATCAGTTTGGCCTAAGAAGGTGGAAAATGAATTCATAGAATTGGTAATGTTTGAGCTAAGCCTTGACATAAATTTAAGCATTTCATGAGGGGAAAAAAGTTTGTCAGAGGGAAAAAATATAAGATGACCAAGAATAGCTCATCTGTTTGGTTCATGTCAAGACTTTTTTGGTAGAAAAGAGCCAAAACTTACTAAAGCTAGCTCAAGAAATAGGGAAAGGCTTATTTTAGAAAGGCACAAAAATCTCAGTGAAGGTAGCATCCAGAAAGTGTCATGAATCAAGGCAGTCTGTCCATATTTCCATCCGCCTCTGTCTCTGAGTGTCCTCAGTGACTAAACTTCTGGTTCCAAGACTGCATCTCTCTATTTCTCTCTTCTGACTGACTTCCTCCTGTTATTTTCTCTGTAGACACATAGCTGATGGCTTTCCAACCCCAGAACCTGCATGGCTTCCCATCTGAGTTCTCCATGGATTGTTATATTTCTTCCTCAATGGACACATTTCAAGTTCTCAGTAGAGAAACCTGATTGGCCTAGCTCATCTTTTCATGCCAGAGTACACAAACTATCTCTAGTGCATTTACCTATAACTAGAAGAGTGAGATATGACCCACTCTGTTGTCAAAGTCTCTAAACAGATGTTTATTAACTAAGTCTACTGAGAAATAACATGGGATAACGATCGGCTCAGTATGGCAGATACTCATGCGCTTGGTATTGGGCAGTACATAAAGTAGGATTATGGACGGCCTTCTTTGTCATTCTACTGACTCTCATCGTTGATCTCTACCCACTGGGAAGCTCTAATTTTTTAAAACTTGGAAGTTTTATAATCATTCTAGTGCTTAGAAATAACACTTGTGGATATGTGAAGAGTAAGAAAAAGTCAAGATACAGGGAGAAAGCAGGGAGTAGTTGTGGTGACCCAGGCTAGTGATGAGGGAGAAATAAACTCCAAACGATAGGTACCAATCCCTGACAGTGACGACAAAGTCAAAAGCTTCACAGAACGTCTGTCTGCTTCTGAAACTTTCTAGAGGATGGAATATTCCTTTACTGTGTGGGTAAATGACCCAAGAGGGATGAAAAGAAGAAAAATATGAGAAAACAGAAAAAGATGTAAACCAGAATCCAGAAATTCGGGAATGGAAAAACAAGAAGGAAAAGGAAAAAGAGTCAAAGTGTAATTGCATGATTTTCATATCAGGTATATTGCTTTTCAAATAGGAGATAGAAGGGACTCCAATTTAAAAAATAAGGGCACATTTTATTCTACAGAATAACAAAAGAATTTTCAGGCCTAAACAGATGCAAGGAATCCAGAAGGAAGACAGAAGAAGTATGAGTTGGTAGTTCTCTATGCATGGGAAGAAATCCATAGAGTGAAACTAAACTCGGGAATGGGCTAGTATTGGAAAAATAGTCCTTAATTGTCAAAAGTTTCCATAATAGAGGCATTAAAGAAAAAAATCTAACAAATTATAACAATAGCAACACTAATACAAGACCATCACCTATTTAGCACCACCATATATTAGGTATTATATTAAGTATTTAGGTTATTACATTTAATCTTTATAATACCGCCAAGGCGCATATCATATTATAACCATTTATAGATAAGAACATTAAGGCTCAAAGAAGTTAATACTCAAGTTATTAACCATTTCAATAAGAAGAATAGAAAGGCCTTAAACCTGTAGTCTTTATGTTACATTATAATGCCTCCCTGGAGTACTGTTGAGAGCTGCCAAGGACCAGGAGAAAACAGGATTATGTAATCCTCAAATTTATGACAGTTAAAGGAGGGGCCGTTAGAAAAAGACAGATATACACTCCACAATTTAGGACTAAGAACATTTCAGATGGCATCATTTTAGACTTCTGAAAATGGATTTTTTTAAAGAGAATGAGGATTTCTAAAAATTGGAAATACTTACGTTTTATTACAAATTATCCAAATAAAGAAGTAAAATGTAAGAGATCAACTGAAGAAATCAAATACATGGGGATATTATGTGGACACAGATTTGAAAGGATTGCACGAATTGTTGGAACAAATGGCTTAGAGAGAATATAGATGTAAAAATGACAGCTGTAGTGTCAGGAATACTAAATGACAGACTGCTAAAAGCCCGTGAGAAGGATTTTTAAAAAGGATGATGTATGTGTTTTAACTATAATAAGAGCAAGAAGACAGAGAGGCAGAGAACTCTATCATTTGAAGAAGATCTAAGATTAACAAAATAGTAAATGGAATAACACCATTAAACAGAAACTTAATCTCTAGTCTAAAAGTGTTAAGGAAAAAAATAGGCTTAAGAAGGAATGACACCAAGCATATTAGAAGTGACCACATCGCTGTTTTAAATGAGTTCAGTTCTTCTTCCAATTATTGAAAGAACTTCAAGCTGTGCTTGCACAGCTAGTCATTGTAAAAAATTATGGAGGGAGAAATCATACTTTTTTTCTTTTTACTTTATTTCAGAAATGAGAAAAGAACATTCTATAAGCTATAGATGGTAAACCTAATAAAACTGAGGTTATTAAATAGATGGTTTTGAAGGATTTACAGAAGAAAATGATGCTTACCAAAAGTCTTCATAAGTCTACCAACAAAAATTCACCAGAAATCAAATTTATTATATTTTTCGACAAGCTTTAATAGTTTATAGCTGTTTGTTCTTTCCCCTACATTTGTTGCCATTCTTTTCTTGTAAAAGCACCCTGACTTTCTTTTGTGGAGCTGTTCCCACTCCACTCTTGGTTCATGATGTTGATAGGGCATTGTTCAGCCTTTGCCAGTCAGAATTCTATCTCTCAGGAAAGCTGACTGGATCAGTCAGACAATAAGCAGAAGGCTGGGACTTTTCTGGAACACTTACTGCACAAAATTCGGGTTCTCTTGCCCAAAGTGCGTTAGAAAAAAAAGCCAATTATTATGGCTTCAGCTTTTTGGAAAAGAAGTCAGCTTTATTGCTAGATCAATCTGCAAGGAGACAGGGGCATATGCCCTCAGATCTGTCCCCCTGATCCAGGGCTTGGGGCACAGTTTGTGGGATGAAGCACAGAGCAGCCTGAAGCGTGGAGACGCATGATTGGAAGTAAGGAGAAGTGAGGTAATTGATGACCTGCACAAGCACAGTCAAGCATCATGCCTTTTCACGGGACACATGTTCACAACATGGCAGTGTTACCATGATCGGAGTGTGGAGTTTTTAGCTCCTTGACGTCTAAAAGTTCACTTCTTGAAGATTTACACAGGTGCAGTTGATGGGCTGGTGGTCTCAAACTGGTCTGAACTGGACAAAGGGTCTCAGTTCTTGAAACCACTCTTAATTACCCTGTTGATAAGGCTGGGTCAGTTGAACTGGTCCTGGAAGGGCCATGGTGACAGAGCCATTTGGAAAAAGGAAGCCCCTTCCTGTGGCACTGCTAAACCAGAGGAATATGGGTTTGTGATTTTTGGGGGACATTTTGTATGATAAGGGGAAACCTAACTGAAAACACAGCCAACAAAACAGAACTTTCAAGCTGAGAGATGAAGAGACGGAATTCTAGCAACATGGTTTGCTTATTTGAGATTTTCAGTTAAATAAAACGTAACATTTTTGCTTATGCCTCTTTGAGTTAGTTGGAACAGAAAAGAGTTATAATTCTGAATTTGGTCTCTAGAAGTGGAGTATTAGAATTGGAAGACAAACTGCGGATTAAGTTTATTTGCTAAAGAATATATGATGAGGATTCCCCTAACCTTGGTTGAGAAGATAGTGATAGCCCCCATTATACAGTGGGAAAAGTTATTTATACTGCCATGTTTGTGCCAATTCACTTGGTTCTTAGAGTTTAGTTCTTTGAGGTGAGGGCTTTTGGAAATTCTGTAGCAAAATGGTAGTATGTATTTTGGAATGTGTCAAGTATTTTTTGTGGCCTTCCATAAGTTCCCCTGGGAAAGAGACTAGCTTCTTCTAAACGGAGTATCTGAAAACAGAGAAGGAATAAACACAAGCTAGTGAAGAGAAGCTCTTTGTGCCTGCAGCCAGTGAGTGACACGAGGTGGCTGAGAATCTGATAATCCTCAGTTGACAGGACTGTAAATCTTAAAACCCTTCCCCAAGCTAGAGTTCATGGTAGAAAAGGCAGTGAAAGAGGTAAGAAGAAAACTGAGATAATACTAAAAAACAAACCTGGAGAAACCACCGTTCCCCTCCATGTGCTAAGTTTTTCAATTTCTGACTGACGAGGGTAAAAATCATCCCCACTGTAGAGTGCAATCCACTGGGAAACAACCTTAAAGAAAGGACTCCTAGTTCTGTTGTGGCAGAACAGTGGCCAAGATGGAAGCCATTATACCTGGTGCTACGGACATGGCTGAGCACCAAAGCCCCTTGTAAAAAGGAAGGATTTCCCAGTCAATGGTCTAGATTCAAGAATTGTGCCTGAACTAAATCTCCGGTTTTGGTTATTAATCCGTGAAGTTTTAGTTCCCCAAAGTATATTGCGCATGTTGAGGTGGTTAAAATTTCTCTTCTAACCACAGGTTTCTGGACCTTAAAGAGCTTCACCTGGTAAAGACCAAGAGGCAGGCTTGTCACTCAGAAACCCTGTGCTCAGAGTTCTGTGCAGCAGTTTAACTCGGAGTGAACCCTGCCTCTCAGTGCCCTTAATGACCTAAGAGAGTTTTTACTGGATGCACCCAAGGCTCAAATTCTGTCATGGGGGAAAGTAATTAAAGAAGTTAGATGATCTCTGCCTTTGTAACCATGGTCTTCTGAGCACAGAGGCTCTTCTCCGAGCACAGACCTGAGCTCTGTTTACCGCCCTAAATGACCTGAAAACAACAGCAACTCAGGATTTTAAGAAGTAGATATAGTTGAAAAAAATCCCATCTCAAGGCTGAAGACTAAATGTAGGTAAAATACACACGTTTAGGGGCCAGCCCCGTGGCTGAGTGGTTAGGTTTGAGTGCTCTGCTTCGGTGGCCCAGGGTTTCGCCAGTTCGGATCCTGGGTGCAGACATGGCACCGCTCGTCAGGCCACGTTAAGGCAGCATCCCACATCCCACAACTAGAAGGACCCACAACTAAAAATATACAGCTATGTGCTGGGGGGATTTGGGGAGAAAAAAATATATATACATGTTAAGCATTATATTTAATAGGGGATAAAGGTACTGTGAAACAGTATAATTTGTCCCTGACTTTGTCTACAACATTTTTGTCTTGATACATTTAAATAATCAAATTTTAGTCTACTTCAGAGACGAGAGGCTGCCCTATTTGGAAATCCTCTGATCCTACCCCTAAAGATGATCAAAACCTAAGACAAAAGTTGATATTTTAGTTTCTAGTAAGATAGTAGATCTTAGATAGTTTCTAGTAAGATAGTAGATAAGATGGTAGATTAGGATTCAAAAGGCATCTATATATTTTTTATTGCCCATGTATAATTTTCAAAAATTTAAAACACGATTCTCTTCGAGAGAGAGAATAAAGTTGTGTCACAATTACTCAACTCATTGAAAGAACCAGTACAACAGCAAATCTGGTCCAAATGAGAATAGAGGAATAAGGATTATATAGTTTTCCAAAAGAGGCATTAAAAAAAATGAGATTTTTGGGTTAGATACACTTGTGGTTAATGTCCTGCACGACAACATAACTATAACCTTTGAATTAGCAGAAATCTACAAATTATCATATAAATTCACAAACCTATGCCCTTAATTAATAGGAAATAACAAAGATAAACACAAGCGCACTCCCCTAGATCAGAGGCCTGTTCACCAACTATGCCTGTTGACCAATCTCCTGTTTTTGTAAAGTTTTAGAGTAACACAGCCATTCCCATTAATTTATGCATCTTTTTTGGCTGATCTGAGTAGTTGTGACATAGACGGTATGGCCTGCAAAACCTAAAATACTTTAAGAAAAAGTTTGCCTACCCCTGCCTTTGATAATTCAACGATATTTAAATAACTTTTATGAACAGTACCCTAATTTGATCAGTAATTTCTAAACAGCAGTCTTGATGACAAAGTTGTTCTTTTTACGTCTGGGTATGGTTATTAACATAGGTTTAGCAAGAGTTGCTAATTGACTACATAAGACTCCTTAAGCACACGGTGTCAAGTAACTACTGAAGCAAGATAATTAAGCTCTCTCAAGAAATTTTCATTTAAAAATCTCATGTACTTTTAAAAGCTCTATAATTTGTTCTTCTGTCCCGAGGCTAGAAAACCAAGTGAAAGAAACTCTCCACCAGGTTTCTCCAGCAATGTCTGCTGATTTCTCCAGCAATCTCTGACTTCCTCTCTTCTTGAGGTCCACCAGATTTTTCTAAAGTTCCTGGCATGACAGGAGGTCATCTTCCTCACCATCTGGGAGGCTGGGGCCCTGGAAACTGGGTGCCAAGCCTGTTTCCTTGGAGAGATTTGAAGGTGTTGGCTTCACATGTAAAGAACAATCCTTTTCCATTAACGATGGGCTTGTTATTACTAAATTGATTTAATACCAAACATGGCATTCCAGGTATGATCTTGATTGTTGCATACTCAGTTTGATCAATTATATCCTAGCACAGAGGAGCGTTAAGTCTTATTGTACTTATGTGAATAACAATATCACGAAAAGTAAGGAGACTGAATAAAGTAATTGTTGCCAAAATCATTTTTCATTAGAACACAATTACTCTTTTCCTTGAAAAACAAAAATATCCCATTACTTCGTGTACACAGTTGTATTTCTTTGCCTTCATTATTTCCAGTATATGCTTAATCACTCATCTTAATTATAACTTTACTCAAATTAACTAAACTAACCACATCACCCATCCTAATTATAACTTTTAGTGGAAATAACTACTATTTCACAGAACACCAGGAGTTAGGTAATTGAGAATTGTGTGTTATACACAAGCGTTTTAGCAGAGCAGCAAAGATCATGAGCTCATCTAATGACCACCTCTGAAAGACAAACACGCTGTCACACATAAAGCTAAGAAGCACAACGTTCTATTTTCTAAAACTGCACTTTGTGACCAATGTTTCAGTAGTCTATCTTACTTAGGCAATATCAGATTTGCAAAGATTACCCACTGAACTCAATTTAATATTATGCAAGATTTTAAAATTAACAAAGGATCTTGAAAATTGTGTTTAAGCTGACATATTACTAAGCAAAATTGTGACTAAAATACTTTCAGAAATATAGTTTAATTTAATGGAAACTATAATTATGCATTTTTGAATCTTAGACACGAGATAAGGGTAACATTAGCTTATCTGATAATCACTATAAGAAGTTTAGGAAGTCCGGAATACCTACTTCTCTTATGAAAAAAGATTAAATGCTTGTATTATATATTCCAAACTGATAAAATCATAGAAAACATATTTAGCTGGTTTGTTTTTAAATCAAACTTTTAAACCATCTGGTTGGTCTAAAGATTCATCTTGATGGACTGAATTTGCATTCTTATATAAAAACGCTGCTGAAGTAGCAGTTTCTATAAGAGGGATTTTTTAAAAGGCTAGCACATTTACAGTACTAAAAGTTCCATTAAAAAATTATCCCTGACAATTGGGGAGGATATTATACTGAGGTAAACGTGTTGATCTCTCAAACCAGTCAGAACAGAGCTGTTTAAGAGATTTGATGATCTTATTTATTAATATCCTTCAGAGATAGGAGAACATTTCATACTTCCTCAAAAGGGAAGTGCTTGTCTAGTTCTTCAATCTCTGCAATGGATCAAGACGAAAGAAACATAAAAATTCATAATCCGGATCTCAAAGGTCTACCTTCCTTTGTAATGGTCAAGAAATATTTTCCTAATTGATATGAAATCATATATAAAATAAACCAGAAACCAAAAAGAAGAAATGTAAAATCTATCAAACCATTTTTTGTTGTTTCTTGACTGACACAAAACAGATTTGCATCATCCATCAAATTCCATAAATGATCAGAATATGAAACATAATTTTTAATCATTGCTGCCACCAATGGGGAATAACTTACTGACCATGCACAAACCTAAACCAAGATGAAAACTGGCCAAGAACCGGAAACAGAGAGAGAAAGGAATCAGCAACGAGAAAGGTCTATTGTTCCTTTTGTGTCCACGGACCAAAAACAAAAAAAGGAGTTTCTGACTTAAATAGTCCATAAGATGTACTTTCCAGTCAACGCAGTTTTATTGGCTCCTACAATCGAATTCTTCTGGGCTTCCTGAAGGAACCTTCATAAGATTCCAAAATGTAATTTTCAAAAAGTTGAAAAAGGACAGATGGGATTATAAAATGCATATGTGTTTATATAATATATGTCAAAGCCATATTTTCATTTATTGAGGGAACAGTGAAATGGTAATTCTGGTTCAAAGGAGAATTTGAAAAACTGAGTGATTATAGGCGTTAAAATATTAAGATAAGATTGATTAACATAGATTTGGTTAATGTTCTACATATCAATTATACTACAAACTTTGGAGTTATCATTCTTATCTGACAAAAATCTACAAATAAACATGTAATTTCACAGTGTCTCGCCTTCAATTGTATAAAAAATAGCTAAACCAGGCACAGGTAAATTGTCTCTACAATTGAATAATTCTCAGGCCAGCTTGTTAAACATTGTCTCAGCTTGACATTGACAAGTCATATCCTTCTCCTATTGTCTTATTTCCAAGCTTTGATTAATTTTTCTTAATATCTAATAGATATAAGGCACTCTACTGGTGCTGGAATATAACAGTGAACAGAACTGACATAAGTCCATGTCTTTATGGAGATTGCAATTAAGGAAATCTCACTAAAGAAGCAAACAAATAACATCTAAAACTGCTTGTACAAAGAGGTCCCTGAGGTAGGAAATGATGGTGAGGAAGAAAGATACTTACTCTTTAATCAGGTGGTCAGGAGAGACCTTTTCAAGAGAGTAACATAAGGATAAGAAAGACCTCAGATGAAGAAAACTAGGGAAAAGCATTCAAGATATAGGGAGCGACATGTACAACGTATCTGAGAAGGGAAAGTATTTGGCATAAGCAAGAAACTAATGTGATGCAGTTTTAAATAGTACAAATAAAACTGTCTGGATTAAAAAAACACATTAAACTCAAAGCATAGTCTATGGAGGGTTCATATTTACCATAATTTTACACAGAAAAGGTTTAAGAACTTTGGTGAAGCATGAGCTCAATACTGTTAAGTTGTGTGGCAGAGTCGCCAAGCAAACTAATGAAACTAGACTGTATTTAAAAATATATGTTTTATGAAGAAAGGAAATAATTAAATTCTGGAAATTGAACTAATTGACAAACTGCAGAAGAGTATAAATATAAAATGGGAAAGAGACATTAATAGAAACTATATCATACTGGAAACACCAGAAAGAATTGTGAATACATAGTAAAGACGTAACTGTTATCAGTGGAAAAAATGTAGGAGTATAATTAGATTGGTGTTTGTTTAGCCTCAAAGTGCAGAATTAAGTGGGTGAATGGAAGTCATATGGAAACTCACTATAAGAAGGAGTCCCATTAAAAAATAAAAATCTAATCATCTGTTGATGGGCACTTAGGTTCCTTCCACGTCTTGGCTATTGTAAACAATGCTGCAGTGAACATTGGGGTGCATGGGACTTTTGGGATTGCTGACTTCAAGCTCTTTGAATAGATACCCAATAGTGGGATAGCTGGATCGTATGGTAGTTCTATTTTTAATTTTTTGAGAAATCTCTATACTGTTTTCCATAGTGGCTGCACCAGTTTGCATTCCCACCAGCAGTGTATGAGGGTTCCTTTTTCTCCACAACCTCTCCAACATTTGTTACTATTTGTTTTAGTTATTTTTGTCATTCTAATGGATGTAAGGTGATATCTTAGCGTAGTTTTGATTTGCATTTCCCTGATGCACAGTGATGATGGACATCTTTTCCTATGCTTATTGGCCATCCGTACATCCTCTTTGGAGAAATGTCTGTTCATGTCTCCCGCCCATTTTTTGATCGGGTTGTTTGATTTTTTGTTGTTGAGTTGTGTGAGTTCTTCATATATTATGGATGTTAAGCCTTTGTAGGATGTATTATTTGCAAATATTTTTTCCCAGTTAGTGGGTTGATTTTTGTTTCAATCCTGTTTTCCTTTGCCTTGAAGAAGCTCTTTAGTCTGATGGAGTCCCATTGGATAAAGAAGATGTGGTATATATATATATATATATGTATACAATGGAATACTACTCAGCCATAAAAAAGAACAAAATCGTTCCATTTGTAGCAACATGGATGGAACTTGAGGGAATTACATTAAGTGAAATAAGCCAGATAGAGAAGGACAATCTCTGTATGACTCCACTCATCTGAGGAATTTAAACATGTGGACAAAGAGAACAGATTAGTGGCTACCAGGGGAAATGTGAGGGGTGGGGCACAAAGGGTGAAGGGGTGTACCTATGACACAACTGACAGACAATAATGTACAACTGAAATTTCACAAGATTGTAACCTATCATTAACGCAATGAAAAATAATTTAAAAAATAAATAAATAAAAATCTGTCTTGTGTTGTAACAAGTTGCTCATTACCACAAATTTTCAAATTGAAGTTGAAAGATCGTGTTTCTTTTCTTGGGGAGGAATTTAAGGATAATATCCGTTTCTGAATGGGCCACACCATCTGCTCAGGTTTATTAACTTGCTTTCACTTCTTTCTCTGTTCTCTATTTCTGAACCCATTGCCCTGCCACTGCCCATTAGGTCCTCCTCCTTCTGCCCATCACTTGCTGACAAACTGACAACCACATGGCATTGCTAGCCATAAAGCATTGTGCGTATATTTTTTCTTTACTTTAATCTCAAAAGTAAAGAATGATTGTGCTCTTCCAATAGTTACCTAATATTAGAATGAGTAAAGGATATTAAAAGTACATTTAAAAAAATTTTTTTAGAGCAGTTTTAGGTTCAAAGCAAAATTGAGTGGAAGATACATAGATTTCTCATAAACCCCCTACCCCTACTCATGCATAACCTCCTCCACTATCAACATTCCGTATCAGAGTGATATGTCAGCTGCAATCGATGAACCTACATTGACACATCGTTATCACACAGAGTCGGTAGTTTACACTAGGGTTCACTCTTGGTGGCGTACAGTCCGTGGGATGGACAAATGTATAATGACAAGTATCTACCATTAGAGTACACAGAGTAGTTTCGTTCCCATAAAAATCCTCTGTGCTCTGCCTGTTCAGCTCTCCTTCTCCCTCAACCCCTTGGCAACCACTGATCTTTTTCCTGCCTCCGTAAGTTTGCCTTTTCCAGAACGTCATCTGGTTGGAATCATACAGTAAGTGGCCTTTTCTGATCGGCTTCTTTCAGTTAGTAATATGCACTTAAGCTCCCTCCATGTGTTTCAATGGCTTAACAGCTCATTTCTTTTTAGTGCTGAGTAATATTCCATGGTCCAGATGTACCAAAGTTTGTTTATTCATACAGTTACTGAAGAGTATTTTGGTTGCTTTCAAATTTTTGCAGTTATGAATAAGGCTGCTAGAAACCTCTGTATGCAGGTGTTTGTGTGGATGTAAGTTTTCAACTGTTTTGGGTAAATACCAAGGAACAAAACCGCTGACTCCCTTGGTCAGTGTATGTTTAATTTTGTAGGAGACTGCTAAAGTGTTTTTCAGAATGGCTGTGCTATTTTGCTTTCCCACCAGCAATGTATGAGAGCTCCTGGTGTGCCACATCCTCGTCAGCATCTGATGTCGTCAGTGTTCTGGATTTTGGCTGCTTTGATACGTGTAGTGGTGTCTTGTTTTTAATTCGTGTTATCAGGATGACGTGATGCAGAGCATCTTGTCATGCACTTATTTACCATCTGTACATCTTCTCTGGTGAAGTGTCGATTAAGATTTTAGGCCCATTTTTTAATTGGGTTGTTTGTTTTCTTTTTTAAAAATAAAAAATTGTATATATTTAGGGAGAACAATGTGATATTTTGATATACAGAGTGACATGATTACTACAGTCAAGCTAATTAACATGTCCTTCTCCTCACATAGTAGCCGTTTTTTGTTTTGTGAGAAGAGCACCTGCAATCTACTCTTTTAGCAAATTTCCAGTATATGATACAGTGTTATTAACTACAGTCATCATGATGTATGTTAGATCTCTAGACTTATTCATCCTACATAATGGCAACTCTGTGCCCTTTAATCAACACCTCCCGATTTTGCCCACCTCCCTGCCCCTAATAACCACTATTCTACTCTGTGGTTTTCTAAATTTGACTTTGTTAGATTCTGCATATAGGTGAGCTCATGCAGTATTTTTCTTAATGTAACTGGCTTATTTCACTTAGGATAATATCCTCCAGCTTCATTCATGTTGTCGCAAATGGCAAGGTATCCTTTTTTAAGGCTGAATAATATCCCTGTGTGTGTGTGTGTGTAATCACAGTTTCTTTATCCATTCATCCATCAACAGATACTTAGGATGTTCATATCTTTGTTATTGTGAATAATGCTTCAATGAACATAATCGGCTTATTTTCTTATTTTTGAGTTTTAAGAGTTCCTTGTATATTTTGGATAACAGTCTTTTATCAGATGTGTCTTGCAAATATATTCTCCTAATCTGTGGCTTGTCTTTTCATTCTCTTGATATCATCATTTGCAAAACAGAAGTTTTTAATTTTAATCAAATACAGCTTATCAATTATTTCTTCCATGGATCATACCTTTGCTGTTGTATCTATAAAGGCATACTCCACCAAGGTCGTCTGGGTTTTCTCCTATGTTATCTTCTAGGAGTTTTATAGTTTTGCATGTTACGTTTAGGTCTATGATACATTTCACGTTAATTTTTGTTAAGAGTGTAAGACCTGTGTCTAGATTCATTTAAATCCCATTTGGTCATTGTGTATAATTCTTTTTATACATTATCGAATTTGATTTGCTAACATTTTGTTGAGAAATTTGTATCTATGTTCATGAAAGATATAGGTCTATAGTTTTCTTTTCTTGTAATATCATTGTCTGGTTTAGGTATTAAAGTAATGCTGGTCTCATAGGAAGAGTAAGGAAATATTCCTTCTGCTTCTATCTTCTGGAGGAGATTATAGAGAACTGGTATAATTTCTTCTTTAAATGTCTGGCAGAATTCACCAGTAAACTCATCAGGGCCTGGTGCTTTCTGCTTTAGAATGTTACTAATTGTTGATTCAATTTGTTTGATAGAGATAAACCTATACAGATTGTCTGGTTCTTCTTGTGTGAGTTTTGGCAGACTGTGTCTTTCCAAAAATTGGTCTCTGTCTCCTAGGTTATCAAATTTGTGGGCATAGAGCTGTTCATAGTATTTCTTTATTACCCTTTTAATGTCCACAGGATCTGCAGTGATGTCCTCTCTTTCATTACTCATATTAGTAATTTGTGTCCTTTCCCTTTTTTTTTCTAACTTATCCTGGCTAGAGGCTTATAGATTTTGCTGATCTTTTCAAAGATCCAACTTTTGGTCTTGTTGATTTTTTCTCTATCGATTTCCTGTTTTCAATTTCATTGATTTCTGCTCAAATTTAAGTTCACCTAATCTTTATTCTTTCACTTAGAAAATATTTATTAAATTTTAGCATATGCTTGATACTCCTTCAAGCTCCTGGAAATTAGCAATGAACCAAAACAGACAAAATCCCATAGCAAAATGGTATATGTGATGTTCCCGCTAGAGAAAGGAGCATGACATAGGATGTAGATCTTATAGATGTTATAAGGAATAGCTTTTTGACTCAGAGTAATGTTTATTTTTAGATAGATTTTAACTTATTGATGTGGTAGTGATGAAAGGGAAAATGTAGATTTGTAGAGATCATTTATGAAGTCATTCAGTAGTCCAGATGAGACTTGAATTAGGTCACTTGAATTACATTTGTGGTGGTAGAATTGGAGAACTGTATTGATTTAAGAAGGCTTTATTGGTGCAATCAAGAGGTTCTTATGATGGATCGAGGTAGAGATACATGAAGGTCAAGTATGTTGTGTCGAGTATGATACTGAGGTTATTTTTTAGCTTATGGAGTAGATGTATCATATTCAGAAATAGGAATGACTCACTCATACTAAATAGTATCACTTAAAACAGTGCAAGTACTCCAAGTAAGTCTCTTTTTTGGTATCAGCACTTTCTTTGTTTTTAAACATACCAAGCACGACCTGTCATTTGCCAACTCAAAAATGTGAGTTCAAATATCTCATTTTAGGCATTATGCAAGATCCCTGCAAAGCAAAGGCGTGGTATCTCTCTATCCATTATGAAATATTCATAGAGACAAGTGCATCAAATATATGCTTTATTCATGAGGAAACTGAAGCATTAATAAATTTTATGTCCTCTAGAAATTTAACACTACTACAATTTGAATAATAATTAATTGCTTTACTTTCTCACCTTTTGGTATTTCGGAATATTGAGTAACACCTTAATTTCAAGATGCTCAACGGTAATAATACACTTAGTAATATAACCTGAATTTCTTCACATTTGCTGTGTTAGGTTGACATCTATATAATGTTTTTTATCCATATTTTTCAAAACCAAATGAGTATACTTCTTAACCTACTCATAAAATATATTGAGTTATCTACTCATAAACTATCTAATAACTAATAAGTATATTAGTGACATATTAGTCAAATTCTTTTTGCAGACATACCTTAGCTCACTGTATATCAAGGGTATGTGCCCTATACTTCTGTATAGCAGTCTTTAAAAAAGTATCAAATTGAGAGTTGCCATAAAAACTTGATTTAGTGGATCAATTTTAAGTCTGATATCTAAAACTCAACTCATTATGTGGTCAACCTTTCCTTTATCTGATAACAAGATTGAAATAAAAATTCTCTTAAGAACATTTAAGTGTACATCAAATTTCCTACACGTGTTTTTGAATATTTCTACAATAGTATACAGAAAAGGTAAGGTTTATATTAAGGAGAAAATAAATATTTTCTACATCCTTAAATGTGTTGAAAACCATTATACCATGATAAAAACCAATTCAAATAAAAATTGATTCTGTGATCAACTTCTAAGGGATAACTTTTATCAGTTTAATATATCCATTGAATAACAACCAAAACTCTGCTTTGGAGACCAAAATGCAAAATTTACCTCTGCTTTTTTCTCTTCCAATTCTCCCTCTTTGTTGTCAAATGATATTGATTTGAAATAGCAAAGTTTTGTTAAATTTGGGGGCTGATATGTTGGGCTGAGTTTTTTCTGTGAGCATCATTCATGGCATAGATTCTGTAAGACATGAATTTTGAGTGGTACTTTTCAGACTGATAAGAAGTATTTGGCCACTCACGTGGCTAACCCTACTTGTGAGCAGCATAATGCATTTTTTAGGTGACTGGAAAGATTTAAGAGTGCAGTTAGAAACACTTATAGACATCGAACCAAAGAGTGGCCTCTCAGACATGTTTTGACCTACTTCTAAACAAGAAATCACATGAAAATCTGGTGATTATTGGGATAATGGAATTCAAACTCTGAGAACTCCTAATCAGTCTACCACTGTAATTATTAGTGTTTGTTATCAAATACAGTTCATATAATCATTACTTCTTAGGATCAGAATCATTAGAGAATATAAGATAGTGTATTTTAAAGCTTTTTAGTGACCATTTTCTAACCTTTGTCCTAATAGTATAAGATACCAGATTTGATTTATTAATGATATTAATTCAATATAAATTTCCTCTGGATGATATTTCTTTCACGGTCAGAACAAAAACTACGCTTCTCAGACAATTGAATTTCTTTTTAATTCTTCCTTTCATCTCACCTCACGTGTCAAAGTTAAACTGGAGATACCCCGTATCGTGTTCTGGCGTCATCTCTCTGCTCAAAGCAGATTCTGATTATCCCTGTGGTTAGGTTCCTGTTGTTGCCGTGCACATCCTGCTCATTCTGCTGATTTCTTTAGACACGTTCCCTCAAACAGAAAGAACGCGTCTTCTGCATCTCCACATCTTTAAGGAATGTCTTTATATTTTCCTATAAGCTTGTTTTAAAAGAGGATTTCTTGTCCACTTTTGAATCTTTTAAATATAATTTAACATACAGTTAAAAAATTTTTAAAAAAACAGAGATATATGGTGCTTTTTGCCATGATCCTGAAATGACTGTATAACACATATAGGACACAGTGAGGTGTATTGTCAAACAGCAAAGAATGTTAAATAGGTAAACACCAAGATTCACGTGATGCAACACTGTCATGAATGCACATAAAAGAGGAAAATATACTGTTTAATGTTGCAAACTAATAAGAAATGCATATCTCAGTCCAATGAAATTTGCAAATAACATCGACAATCATGAATTGGATCACAGGTCATAAATTAATGAATTATTTACAAATTCCAACTGAATAACAATGTAGAAACTATTTCCTACAGATTGGTGGTCTTTGCAAAAATTGCAATAAACTATGTCTTTAGGCCAGTTTCCTGGGCATAGACTCTGAAATGAAGATTAGCTTGCAGGAAGTTGGGTTCCTGTCAGTTTCGAAACTTGTGCTATAGACTGAAAGGTTGTGTGCCCCTCAAATTCATGTGTTAAAATTCTAACCCTCAAGGTGATGGTTTTAGGAGGTGGGGCCTTTTAGAGTGGATTATGTCCTGAAGGGAGAGCCCTCATTATTGGGATTAGGCTTTATAAAAGAGATCTCAGAGACTCCCTCTCCCCTTCTGCCATGTGAGGATAGGCAAGAAGAGGGTCGTCTGTGTCCCAGGAATCGTGCCTTCACCTGACACCAAATTTGCTGCCACCTTCATCCTGGACTTCCCAGCCCCCAGAGCTGTAAGAAATAAATTTCCATTGTTCGTAAACCACTCGGTCTATGATGCTTGTTATAGCAACCAGAGTGGATTAAAACCAACTGTGAGGGACGAATGAAGGAAGAGGATCTGGTACAAGAACCACAATGTCATGGGAGTTCTGCAGCTATGTGGCCCAGGAGTTGTGAATTGAAACAAGAGGGCTGGGGCTTTCTACCGGTGCATAGATCAGGAACTGGGAAGGGTATCAAGTGGAGGTGAAGCAGCTTCCTCGGGCTGATGGCAGTTCTAGGGGAGGGAGTCAGCTGTGAACTGGCAGCAGGTGACACTCCTAGCAATTGAAGGAAAAGGGGATTTAATCTGCAGTGGTGGGGCATCCAGGCAGCACACTGGCATTCCCTACTGACCAATAACCCAACTGATCCTGGTGATGCTCAGGACTTTAATACACTTTTCTAATTGTCGTAAAAAGGTAATGGACATTTTTGAAGCCAACAAATATTGAAAGGTGATGCTTTGAACAATACAGTAATACAGTGAAATGAAACCATTTAAATTTCCCCAAAGAGGTGAATATAAAAGTAAATTATGCAGTGATAAAATATAAGACTCACATTCTAAATTCAGTAGGTGTTTAAGGGCACAAACTTGTAACAAGTGGTAAACAAGCTATAGAGAGCTAATGCACAGTATAATGAATAGAGTCAGTAATCCTGTACTATAATGATGTAATAGGATAAGTATCATTTCAAAAGCAATCATAATACAATATATAAATGCATCAAAGTAACAGCCGTGCTCCTTAAATTTACCAATTGTTACATGTCATATTTATTAAATGAAAAACAAAATTAAAAAGAAACAGTAACATATGCCAAAGTATTAACAGTAATAATTTCTTATTTTAGGTACTTTTTGGAGTAAAGGTCTTTACACTTTATCTTTCAATTTTTTGTCAATGAGCATGTATTATTTTATTAAACAGGTGATTTTAAAAATTAATCAATAATGACTTTGTGGAATTGCTGAGTATATATAAAGTCTCAGAATAGAGATGTAGAAATCATGACATTATTCAAGGCTGGACTTCAGTGTCATCAAGGACAGGCCCATGGTAGGTTCTTCCAGAAGATTTTTGAAAGCCTTGGATTTCTTGGCATTGGTGACTCTGTCCGTGGGCATTCTGTTGTTTTTTTTACTGTGGTTGTTTTGCCCCACAGGTTGCATAATGTTTCTGCTGAATTAAGACCACACTATCCTGTAAAGCAGTATACTACTATATATATAACTTTTGTTGATAGCAGTTATTTTTCAACTTTATGTTGCATTTCATTGCATCCTTGAGGAATCTATCCAGATCTCTTTGAGGCATTTTGTTGTTTTACTCTTTCAAATCACATGTCCAACAGGAACAGATAATCACAATATTATGTAGAAGTTTACCCTACTCACACTCTTGAATTTTTCTTGCCTGAGTACAGCAAGATTTAGCAACTTTTCTAGAAAAAGTAAGGCATAGAAAGCTTTGGGATATGTGAGGCATTTTCAGAAGAAGGGCATTGGGAGGGAGAGAAGAGAGCACAAACGGCAAGAGATGGAGAAAGGGAAGGAAAGTAGAATGGTGGGGAAAATAGAAAAATGCCTTCCAGCTGGTACATCTGTCTTCATTCCTTAGCATCAGAAATAGCACGCATACACCTTATTGCCCTTGGCCGCAGGGCTAGCACTGTTTCCTAGAGGTGCAGAGGAAAGCTGTGCTCCTGTAATTTCAGCACAAGGGCGTCTGTGCTCTAAACCTACCTCTTAATAAGATAAATGGTCCATTTTAGGTATCTGACATTTAAACACTGTGCTTTTGTATTAGCTGCACTTTTGTGTGGTAAATTCTCTAGGCTGCAACCCAAATAATGATATGTGAGTGTGTATGTGAAATAATTGTTCCTTGATTGTGCTGTGCCTGGCTCAAAGCAAATGGTGAAATGTTTATCAGCCCTGGGCTTGTCTCTTGTTATTAGAACATAGTATTTATGAAAAGTCACCAGTGCATCTTATCTTTCTTTAAAGGTTTTTCTTATCAGCTTCTTATCTACCAGAATCATGAAGTAAATGCCATATTTTATGAAATAACTTAGTATATCTAAATAATATCTACTCTTACGTAGTATTTATTATTTTCAGTGTCATAGGTGGATAATACAGGCAACTAGTTCCTCCATAGTAAGAGAGAGAAATGGGATTTATATACTGTATGCAAAAAGAAAAAGTTATAAAATATCTATAGGGAAAGACAGACTCATGAGAGAAAAGTTAATATAACCTTAAAATGTCAAATCTTCATAATTTTTAAAAATTCCACATATTAAAAAAAATTACTAGAGATGAACTCAGTGCAGAAAGCCAGTCACACAGAAGCTCAGGCTTCGGCCCAGGTTTACCTGGTTTGAGGTTCATTCAAGGAGGTTGCAGTTTTTAAGCATCCACTAATGTTGAAACAGATCCCCAGAGAAACAAGTCAGCAGAGACTGAATCCCTGAAGTTGAGTCTCTCTGAGAATTCTTTTAAGAATGGCTTTAGATCTCAGAATCTCATTTCAAGGTGAACCATCCAGGAATGATCCTGGGTCAGAAAATCATGAGTTTAGATCCAGCCAAGGACCTGCTGTCCAGGAGGGAGAGGGGATCTCTGAGTTCCCGAGCACTGAACACAGCTTATTTCAAAACGGCGAGAACTCATGTGCAAGGCAGGAACTGCAAAGACTCTGTAAGTTATTTCACTCCTGGCTACAGCCAGAAAAACCCAACAAGGATGAAATGATTCCTCGTTTGGTCCTGGAGCAATTTATGATCAATGGCTCCTGCAGTGATGGGTCCATGTTGAAAGAGAAATGGGAATCAAGTGGCAGAAACATGGAGAAATTCATGGAAGATCTGACCAATGATGGCATGAAGCCACCTGGCTTAGTCCACATCTGCGTGCAGGGGCAGGAAGCTCTCTTTTCTGAGAATATGCTCTTAAGATAAGTCATTGTTCACCTCACGAAACAGTTGTCAACAGGAGCCCCAACTGGAGAGAACATGGGGACCCCTTTCTGGGCTCCCAAAGATCCTTCCCTGGAGACAGAACAAGGAGATGATGATAAAGAAAATGGTGGCAACATTTCTTTGAAAACTTGTCAAGCAAATGACAGTATGACTAGTCAAGACAATCAAATACCTTCCCTACTCATCATCCAGGAAGATAACTGTCCTGGGCCTGGAGAGGGAGGTGTTTCTTTGGAAAATCCACTCAGCTCCAGAAGAGCAGGTCTAGGCACCTGCAGGTCCCAGGAAGGGTCCCTGAAAAGACCCCCTTATAAAGATGTCCTTATGGAGATGGGACCAGGGTTTCTCTCTCGGCCAGACCAGGTTACCCCGAGCGTGTTCCTACCCATCAGAGCATTGAGGGAAACTCAGCGTGTGGGGGACACCAAGAAAGATCCCAGGGAGCCCCCAAATCATACAAATGTGAGAAGTGTCCCAGGATCTTTAGGTATCTGTCTCAGTTGAAAGCCCATCAAAGAAGATACAATAATGAGAGGACGTTTATTTGTGGCCAGTGTGACAAAGGCTATTTCCAGGCATCAGACCTACTCATACATCTGAAGATTCACAGAGGAGAGAAAGCTTTCAGGTGCAGCATGTGTGAAATGTCCTTCAGCCACAAAACCAACCTTCGGGCTCATGAGAGAATCCGCACAGGAGAGAAGCCCTGTCTGTGTTCCCTTTGCCAGAGAAGCTACCGCCAGTCACCCACCCACCACCGCCACCTGAGGACTCACCAGAAAATTGCCTTCAAATGTGTTCTCTCCACACCAGATGCTTCCCTGGGTACAGCCCCAATGTAATGTATATGAATCTGTACAAGTACGTATATTTCCTAGTACTTCTGTATTTAGAACACATCTTATAATTTCCATTTCTTGTCTCACTCCATTAAAGTGTAAGCTAAATGAAGGCAGGGAATGTCTCAGTTTTGTTCACTAAAGTATCTCAGGTGCCTAGAAAAGTGGCTGACACGTTTCAAATGACCAATAAATATTTGTTGAATAAATGAAAAAAAAATTACTAGATTCTCTTGAATATAGATAGTATTCTTAATGGTGTTCAAATAGCTTATATTTTATTCCACTGGTGAATATGCCTTGTCGTAGAACCTCAGAAGGAAGGTTATTCTTAATGTCCTCTGTGTATAAAGTTAGATTTTAGTAAAAGTTTCAAAGTGAACTAGTGAACCTCGAAGGCAAGTCTACGAATCATACTGAGCTGGAACAATCATTGATGTCCGTAATGATCTTGAGAGAAGCGATTTAATACAGCGTTAACACAGACTCGAGCATGAGTTTCTTGCTTGTGCTTTTACTTACACAAGACATCTCGATATGTGGGGATTGGGGGTCACACCACGCAGGAAGAAGCTCTCCCCTGGGATGTGATGGTGGTATCACTCACTAGTCGTTATTCAAGAATGTATAAGGAAAAAGAGATGAAACAGTTAAGGAGTTTAATATTTGCTTTATACACGATCTGAATCAATCAACACGCCAATCCCTGATGATTTTGGTCCCCCTTGCCACGCTGGCTTCACAGAACAGTGATCGCCCAGCCTGGACGTTTCACTCCACTATGAATAGCTTGAATTCAACCAAAGATTAATCTGTGCAATTTGTGCAGTAATGGAAGTGTCAATTTGGCTGTTCTTTTGATTCCAGTTCAATTTTGCTGTTTTCCCCCACTTTTTTCCTCTCTCCTGCACTCTATTCTTCTAAACTAAGAGCTACTCCTCTAAGATGCAGATGAAAAATGGAGATAGACAAAGAGCAGAGTTGAAGAAAATGCAAATGCACACTGTGAAGACGTGAACGTGTGTAGGTTATCCAATAAAATAGTATGGAATGGCCAAGGGAAACGATGTTAAGCAGGAAACGGAGGAGGATCAGAGCGAATTTGGAAAAGAACAAGAGAAAAGCCATTGCCAAAAAAAAAGCAAAAAGGAGCATAGGATCAGTATTTTAAAACGATGGCATCAAACTACAAGCCTTTTTGTAAAAGGCCTTAAGGCAAGACTTTAAGAATCTTAAAGAACTTAAATGCTCATTAAATGTGAGCTGCTATTATTATTATTTTCTGACAGTTTTTTTTTACATAAATCAAGCAGTTTTCATTGATCTTAATTTTTTATGTAGCTAGACATGCCCATATAAGAACATTTTTCCCATTAGAATCCTAAATGTTTTTGAATAATCACTTGATTTTTTTATTGAGTTCATAGTAGTTTATATCAATGTGAGATTTCAGTTGTACATTATTTCTTGTCTGTCACCACATAAGTGTTCCCCTTTACACCCTGTGCCCACCCCCCCACCCCCGTCCCCTGGTAACTGCTGAACTGTCTTCTTTGTCCATGTGCTTATTTGTATTCCACATAGAAGTGAAATCATCTGGTGTTCGTCTTTCTCAGTCTGGCTTATTTTGCTTAGCACAGCTCCCTCCAGGTCCTTCCAGGTTATTGCAAATGGGACAAATGGGATGAATTTGTTTTTTTATGGCTGAATAGTATTCCACTCTGTGTGTGTGTGTGTGTGTGTGTGTGTGTGTGTGTGCATGCCACATCTTCTTTATCCAGTCATCAGTCGATGGGCACTTGGATGGTTTCCATGTCTTGGCTATTGTGAATAGTGCTGTAATGAACACAGGGGTGCATATGTTACTTTGGATTGTTGATTTCAATTTGCTTGGGTATACCCATAGTGGGATAGCTGGGTCATACGGTAGTTCTATTTTTAGTTTTTTGAGGAATCTCCACACTGTTTCCCATGGTGGCTGCACCAGTTTGCATTCCCACAAGCAGTGCGTGAGGGTTCTCTTTTCTCCACACCCTCTCCAACATTGGTTATTTTTAGTCTAAGTGATTATAGCCATTTGAACAGACGTAAGGTGGTATCTTAGTATAGTTTTGATTTGCATTTCCCTGATGATTAGTGATGTGGAACATCTCTTCATGTGTTTATTGGCCATCTCTATATCTTCTTTGGAAAAATGTCTGTTCATATCCTCTGTCCATTTTTTGATTGTTTTTTTTTTTATTGTTCAGTTGTGTGAGTTCCTTTTATATTATGGAGATTAACCCCTTGTCAGATACATGATTTGCAAATATTTTCTCCCAATTGTTGGGTTGTCTCTTTGTTTTGATTCTGGTTTCCTTGGCCTTGCAGAAGCTCTTTAGTCTGATGAAGTCCCGCTTGTTTATTTTTTCTTTTGTTTCCCTTGTCTGAGAAGACATGGTATTCGAAAAGATCCTTTTTAGTTCGATGTCAAAGAGTGTACTACCAATATTATCTTCCAGGAGTTTATAGTTTTAAAACATATCTTCAAGTCTTTGATCCATTTTGAGGGGTTTTTTTTTGTGTGTATGGCGTGAGATATGGTCTACCTTCAGTCTTTTGCCTGTGGCTGTCCAGTTTTCCCAACACAATTTATCGAAGCGACTGTCTTTTCTCCATTGTATGTTCTTGGCACCTTTGTTGAAGATTAGCTCTCCGTAGAGATATGGTTTTGTTTCTGGGCTTTCAGTTCTGTTCCATTGATCTGTGTGTCTGTTTTTGTACCAGTACCATGCCATTTTGATCGCTATGGCTTTGTAGTACATTTTGAAATCAGGGATTGTGATACCTCCAGCTTTGTTCTTTTTTCTCAGTATTGCCTTGGCAATTCGGGGTCCTTGGTTGCCCCATATGAATTTTAGGATTCTTTGTTCTATTTCCGTGAAGAACGTCATTGGGCTTCTGATAGGGCTTGCATTGAATCTGTAGATTGCTTTGGGTAGTATGGACATTTTAACTATTTTTGTTCTTCCAATCCATGTGTGTGGAATCTCATTCTATCTCTTTAGGTCATTATCAATTTCTTTCAGTAATGTCTTACAGTTTTCATTATATAAGTCCTTCACTTCCTTGGTTAAATTTATTCCTAGGTACTTTATTCTTTTAGTTGCGATTGCAAATCACTTCATTTTTATCATTCTAATGTCAAAGGTTGAATTTAACATACCCTTAATAAATGAATATTGTATGTGTTTAGTCTTATCTTTCACATAGGGGCTTTATCACAAATAGTATTGCTGCCCTTTAATATCCTTAGACAATAAACCTATCTGTTTTAAAAATAAGCATTACATAAAACCTATTCTGAAATTTTTTTCAAATAGAAAAATAAATCTCGCTTCTATGGACCTCCTTAGAAAAATCCAAATAGACGTCCATTTGTGAGCTACAGAGAACGTACTATTGTCAACATTTTTATCCATGTTGGGGATGCGGGCTACTGAAAAGACAAAGTGAAATTTAAAGGCCATAATAACTAAGTAGCTAGCAAATTTTCAAATATTTAGGGCTTTTAAAATGAAAGTTTTAGATACATAGTTGTAGTCATTTCTATTTCTTTCTTTTTTTTTTTTACATTGGATTAATTAAAACATCTTTATTTAACACCATGCCTGCTAAATCTGGTTAACAGTGATGGACTGTTAAATCTGGATAATGAGATTTTTTGTTTGTTTATTTGCTTTTAGAAAATGGCCTTGCTCTATCTTCCATGGCTAAGATGAAGGACAGGGAAACCCAAGCTAATCCTTTGGCTTGCTCTGACCAAGTAAAATCTTTGTTAGCCTTTCTTCTGGGCCCCTCCCACCCATTTTCTAGTCTCCCTCCTTCCTCCCCCTCCATCCTAACTTTGTTGAATACTTCTGTTGCTACTATGCTATCTGTGGGAGAGAGAATGAAAACCACATATCCATTTCATCTTGAATTTGATTTTTGTTCCTTTTCTTCAGATACGAGCTGGGAAAAAATGCTGTATGATTCTAGAAGAATGGTTATAATTGATCACAAAATCATTCATCTCCAACTCCAAAACACATTTTGAACAAATTCTTTGTTATTTACAAACATCATCAGTGTAGCATTTTTATTTAGCTGGGCAGGTTTTTTTTTTCTAAATAAGCTCATGCTCGCTGATTTATCCTTCTCTCCCAACAAAAATTCAACAGAATCCTCCAAATTAATGAAAACAAACATTTTTTTGTCTATGTCCCTGATTTTAATCTCACGTTAGAATATCATTTGGAAAAATTGTTTCCCATTTTAAAAATTTAAATAAATTCTTGACTATTTCAGTTATAAATACAGAGCAAGCATTTCTTGAGCATTTATATCTGTCTTAATTATTTGTTGAGTGCTAACGAGCACTTCTCATTGTCTGGGTGTTGGGATATCTGGTTAAAGTCATTATAATGCTCCAGAAACTCACAGACCATGGAAGGCAGACACGTGCAGAAAAGCCTCAATGGGAAATACTGTGAGAGCTGTTCAGGAAAGAGAGAGGCAGATGACTGGCAGAGGGATAGATTTCATAAACATTGAACCCTCCTGCTTTTGAAATTTAGTTGGTGAAATGAGAAATAAACGTAAGGAAGTTAAAAAGCAGTACGAAACTCCGGGTAATAGGTGCCAGCTTAGTACCAGGCTCAATGGGTTCTGCAGAAGTTCAGAAGCAGCAATCTTTCTGTTTCTGAAAGTTAATGCTGGGTGTTACTAGAAGGAAATGGAACTTGATAAGGCAAAGAGTGGGGAGGGAATTCAAATTAAGACAGCAGGTTCTGTCTCTAAAGCAAAGTGAGTGAACTCATCACTTTGATCCTCTCATGCAGATTTTGCTTTGCTGCGGTAAATGTTTGTGGCAGGTTTTCCACTGAAGCTGTGTGATAGTCAGATCCATGCAGGAAAATTAGCAATAAGCTGGAATCAGGAAGTTCCCTTTCTGGTGCACTGGTTGACATTATTATGTGTGTGACATTTGCACAAGATATTAAATCTACTTGCTTGACCTATGAGACGAGGATAATAATATTGAATATGCCTATGTTGCTTACAGGATTGTTGTGCCCATGAAATTAGATAATAGACTTGAAATGTTTTTATACAATTAATATATAATATTTCATTTGCTTTTTTTGATAAAATAACTTTGAGCCATATAGACATAATCAGAAAATGCAAAGTAGCTGATTTCTTATCCCCCGAACTGGTCTTCGTCTCTGTAGTCTCTTTCTCTTCTTTCTCTGTAAGATGTGAGTAGTGTTATAATACTGAAAAATGAGGTTTTATTGTATACGATGAATTTCCAAGATAAATGATCCTCACATTAATAGGAGTTGAGTACAAAAAGTTTATATCCAAATTCGTCCTGTTGGAAATTCTAAGATACCCTTTAAAATCTCTAAGGCAGATATTAGAGTTCTTTTTATGTATATGGAATCAGAACTGAGTCACATAGCACAAGGCTAATTAATGGGAAAGTGAAACACAACTTGAATTCTGGAATCCTATTTCATTCTTTTTCCTGAGTGTATAGAGCAATATATTTATGTTTTAAATCTTATGTTTGAAAAGGACAAGTGCTGTCACTGAGAACCACTTGTAATTGTGTATCACTTGCTATTTACTTTAGCTAATCAGAAGCATTAGTTTCCTGTGGGGAAAATTAACATTCATGAGATACATTAAAGATCCTGTCAGTTTATCATATCTCTGGAACGTGTAAGCCTACTTTCTATTTCTATGCATAAATTAAGTATTCAGAGAGTTATAAATGTACCGTCTATTAATTTTAATTATGCATGTTTATTTTGTTGTATTATAGATTTTTCTAGACACTATAACTCTTATTTCTCCTGCATAATTAAAAATAAACATCTAATTGTTCTCCCCTATAACCACCCAACTCTTTAGATAGATTTTTGATGACATATTAAATGTTTAATGATTTAGTTTGTATGCAACTAGTACAAAGCTTTGAAAAATTAAACTCTGTGAGCTTGAAACTAATTACTTTGGGCCTTATTGTCAGTGCTTAGTATAATAGTAAGCATGAATAAGGGATTATTGCATGTTATCTTCCTGATATTACTACATACAGTACTGATAGTTATATCCAACACGGAAATTCAGTTACAGAACTTGACATCTATGACAAAATTAGTTGCAAAGGGACTATCTACCTTGGTGATTTCCAATTCTTGCTAGGATTCTTGATTTATCTCTCTATAGAAGTCAGCACATTCCATGTGTTATTCTGTATATTGAAAATTATTAAAGTAAGATATATATATTCAACTTTTAGGCTGATTTTCTATCTATGCCCAACTGGGCTTATTGGAAGAGAAATTTAATAAAATATATATAATTTGAATTGAGGCAATACTTAGATTCAAACAATATTTTTAAGAAACAATTTTATTTATTAGTGCCATTAAAACTAGGAAAATTAAAAAAATTATTTATCTATCCTTTTGAACACGACCTAGAGATGCATTTTGAGGCATTTTAAAAGGTAGTTATTAATTAACATGAATGAGGTGTTTGGAGAACATGGCAGGGCAAAGTTGAGAGCCAATCCGTTAAAATAAGGTCTAAACCAAATCCTTCATGGAGCCCTAGGATTTCAACTGGCTATAGGGGTGTGAGAAGAGTATTTTATTCTCTGGTATAGATAAAATTTATTTTCTTGGTTTGGTAGATGCATTTTATCTGCAAAATGGTGATTACAGAACTGGTTATAATTTAATTATAATGGTCTATATAAATGTGAAATGTCATGGCATTCTTACATGAATGGTTTTATGAAGGAAAAAGCAAAGCTTCCTCAAGATTTATGAATAAAGATGACTGCCATGTATTCAGTAAAAATATAAAGTGCTTGTAAATAAATAACATATTTATTTATGTTCACGTACGTTGTCCCATTCAAATTATAACAATACAGTCATGCTTCCCTTAACAAAGGGGATATGTTCTGAGAAATGCTTTGTTAGGTGATTTCATCATTGTGCAAACATCACAGAGTGCACTTACCCAAACCTAGATGGTATCAGCTACTACACACCTAGGTTATATGGTGCTAATCTCATGGTACCACCATTGTGTATGCAGTCTATCATTGACCGACATGTCATTATGTGATGCATGACTGTGTTAAATCCAGAATTACTACAAATAATTTTTAAAGTTTTTCATTAGTTTTCAAGGCAGAATACCTTTTTCTCTATCCCTCATATAGCCTAAATTCCTAGAGGGTTTTTGTTGCATAGTTTATTGAATTCTATAGTGGTTGTAAACTTATTGCTAAGAGTTGTACGGTAGCCTATCTATAAGAATTGCAAGATCAAGGATCAAGATATATTCTCTAGCTTTATTGTTTGCAGCATATCTTTGTTATTTTTATTAACAAAAAATAAAAGACAGAGACTGCTGGAGCATTATCGATCTATTTTCACACTTCAGTTTTTAGAAGTATGAATACCAATGAAAATCTTCTTTTAGACATTAGGAATTTTTCTATAAACAAAGATGAGAATTTTTAGGTGTATCTAATGTTTCTAATAGAAATAATACATGTATAGTTCATTAATCACATACTCCATAAAAGCATCATGTGTTATTTGATATGTGTTGTATATATATATACATATAAATAATGCCTACCTTTTTGTAATATAATCTTATTATCACCTGTGGTTTTCTCTAGTCTAGCGTGTTTTTCTGTATGAACCAAAGGAAACACACAACATGAAGCGACGTCTATCCTGCTTTCCTGGTAAAGCAGGTAACTTGGAGTCCCAGGTAATTTCTCAGGAGCTGTTATAGAAATGTGTGAATAACATAGCAAATATAGAACAAAAATATTGATCTAAAGGATGCAACCTTGAGCTCTGTTCTTTGTGTGTAATAAGACAAGCCAAGTAGAACTTACTGACTGAGAAAGATAGTCATTCAGTAGCTGTAGGAGAGCATCTTTACAGAGCATAGATATTAATCAAAGAAAGGACAACCAGCATATAGACGAGGAAAAGAGGGGGAGAAGGAGAAAGCTTCAGATATACTGTGGGGCTAATGTGGTCAATGATCCCCCATCAAATATTAGGGTAGTAGGTCTTTCCATGTGATCTTACGCATTCTGTCATAATAGTACAGTATCAGAAATGTAAAATTAATTTAAATTCTTCCTATAAAAGAGGCAACAGTGTTGTTTCCACTACACTAAAATGTAGGTTATAACTAGGCTTTCAAAAGAATTCCGAGGCGAGATTATCATGTGAGGTATGAAACATTTTACTTTGAAATAATGCCTTCTGAGATATAATTGATAAACACTTTTCATGTTAGCAATATACCTGCGTAACCGTAGGTTGCATTCTGTTTTACATATTGGTGAGTACTGATCTGTGATGGTAATAAGGATTCAGCTATCAGAAGCATCAAGAAGGCCGAGAGAACTTCTACATGGAATATCAAACTAGAACTCAACAGTCGTGTTCATCACCTTACGTAAATTATTCACATTCCTACGCTAACCATGTAAAATATGTCTTCTAAATAGTTGATTGTTAAAGTAAATGTGTTGATGTTCTAGTTTAGAAGCAAATAAATGATTTGGAGGACACACTTCATTTTCGGTTTTCATAGTGCGTGGTTTAAACTCCTAAGATCGTAAGGAATGGAGGATGTTACGCAGGTCTGACTTGAACTTCAGGAGGGAAGATAGCACACAGGTCACCCAAATAACCCCCCTGGGAAAGGGCCCACCCAAGCGGTCGTCATTTACAATCGTTTTACTCTATTTCAAAACGTTATATCCCTGAGAAATTGAAATATTAGTGGTGAAGGGAGAATTCAGTTAGAGTCAGCTTTTTGTACTAAAATAAAAATAAAACAAAACAAAAACATATGTTCTCCCTCAAACGGGTGAATCTTTTTAAAGACCGGAAGCAGTATACAGTCCTGAAGTTGGTCTCATGACAGCTGGTAATCAACGGAAGCTGGCCGTCCCGCTGGGGCTCGCTTTAATCTTACTCCTTTGAGACTGGGCTGTGTCTGAAGCCTCCTCCGCAGCTGCTCTTTCAGAAACGCGCCTTCATACAGCATCTTGGCCTCGAGATTAGCTTCTTGCACGTGTGATGTGCTTCGAGAGCAGATTGCAAATCCCCGTTCGGAGGGCTGCCTTCATGGCGCACCAATAAATGGTGAACTCCTGTTGCTGCTTGGCACATTCAAATTATTTTGTAGCCAGAATATATGCTTAATAAAATTTGTAGATTTAGCTAAAAATCTTCACACCGAAATTTGGTGACATATATTTTCTTGGTAAGGATATACAAAATTGATGAATCTTGATAAGCCGCTTAACCCTTTTACTCTCGATTCAGTCAAAGCAAGGTAGGCAAAATGCTGATGTGTTTATTCAGAGGCTTTCCTCTACCATCACTTTCTGAGATCAAATCTGGAAATAAAACCGTCTGGGACTTTTCTTAATAAACTAAATGTTGTATCCTGATTGATGAAACAGGAGAATAAAAACCCTTCCTTTAGGAGAAGTGACATTATTTTTTTCCTTTTATAAAATCACGACAAGTGTCTAAGCTAGGTGTTTGGATTATAGTTCCTAAATCTGCTTCTTGACCTCAAAGAGGGAATAACTTAACAGACTCTACTTCTTTTTTATATTTTTCAAAAATCTGTCTCCTCCTTTTGAGATAAACAAAACCAAATTATACTTTTTCACTGCCTTGGACAAGCAGAACGGCTGTTCTCAACAATGGATTATTAAAATTACAGATAAGAGCAGCAAGAATAATGTTGGAATATTTTAAAATAATTAACTTCTGATTGAACTTTCAGTAGTGAATGATGTACAAAATACCACATGTAGACAATGTGATCTTTTTTGAGTTAACTTCAGTATAAATTTAACATTCATATTAAAACAGATAAGACTCAGACACTAGACTATCTGTTTTAATTGCCACAATCACAGAGACACTGAGTTATCACACTTTACTATATCATCATCTTTTCCTTTTAGGAAATCAAAGCAGAAAATTTAGGAAATAGTATTTCCTTGTATCATTTTGTTTCTGGTTACTCTCCAACATAATTTGAAGCTAAGTATACAAGTTCAAAGCAACTTTTATGTGCTCATAATTTAGACTAAGATTAGAAATACTAATCATCCTTCTCAGAGGTGAGCTGGTATGATAGACTAGATTTAGATAAGGAATAACAACTCTGTTCCTTCCAAGCATAAGTCCAAGGAGTTCCTATTTGCTAGCAGCAGTAATGCGTGCTTTCTTAGCCCTACAACTCAGAAGTTATTATCAACATCAAGTTCTGGGCAATCGCATAGAAGTTAGGTGTACGGCCACACAGTCTGGCGGCTTGGAGTCAACTCTATTCTGGATTAATTTTCACTTGGACAAGTTAATCAGCCGGGCCTCAGGTTTCTCACCAGTAGAACATGGGTAAAATTTCTATCTCAGAGGGTTGTGGTCAAGGTTGAAAGATATAAAACATGTAACATACTGTTCAAAAGTTAATGGCCTAGAAGGAAAAAACAACTTGCCAAAAGTTATTTCAGGTATAAAGTGGTAGGTAAAGGGATTCATAGAAGAATCAAGAAGGAGTTCTCAGAAAACTAAAATCTTAGACTAACGAAGCTTTCTAAAGGAAATAATGCCTGAGCCAAGACTTCCTGAAGGATGGATATTGTCTTATCTGCTCAAGAAAGGTTGATAAAGAAGTTAATAGCATGGGAGAGATTAAGGTATTCAAATTAATTACTATAATACAAGGTATAAAGTATAGGACAGGTAAAGTCCTATAGCTTGTAGAAGAGTATAAATTATTTCAGTTTAGGGCTCCCAAATCAGATCCTTGCAAGCAGTCGTATTTGGGCTGAGTCTTAAAGAGCGGGCGATCTCTACATACTCATGCTTACTGCTCCCTCTATGTCTTTATTTTTTACCACCCCTTTGCCTGTGAATTAATTTGTATTACCCTTTTATTCCTTGACACTGTAAGAAAGCTTGCATATTTTCAAAAAATCAATTGGTTTATTTTTGAATAGGTAATGCATGCAATTGCCCATAAAAATTAAAAGCTAGGAAAAATATACAATGAGAAGTACTATATTTTTCTCACTTCCTGTTTCCCAATGACTGTTGTGAGTTTTCTGCATATTTATTTCACAGATACTCTATACTTTTCAAGTATATGTACTCTTTTAATTTTTTTCTTTTTATATATATGAATGTAAGATGCATGTGTGTGTATACACACATACACCATTCTACACTTTTTCACTAAATAATATGCCTTGTATCAGTACATACAGGAATGCGTTTTTAAAAAATTGTGCTAGCTAATGAGTGTTGCATTGTATGAACGTACCATAATTCTGCTACAACAGCTCCACGTGGATGTGTAATGCATTTCTGATAGAAACTCTGCATTTTGATAGATGTTTATGCTTTACCATTTTTTAAATTATAATTTTATAATATAGGTTTTTATTATGTATATTATATCCTTTGTTTTAGGAATACAGTGAAATATATGAAAATATTTCAAATAGGGAGCCATCCTGAGACTTCTGAAAAAACTCTAATTTTGGTTGTATTTATTATTTGGTGGCTGGATTCTATAAGCTAATATTTGTAGAGTTTTTGTATCCATATTCTGAGTGATATTTTTCTGTGTTTCTTCTCCTTGTGACTGTTTTTTGGGTAGTATATATTAGCTTTGTTAATTGAAGTTTTCCTTTTTCTTCCACAATGCTCTGAAATAGTTTATCTAGCATTAAATGTGTCAGCTTCTCAAAGGAGTTTTTGAGAATTCTCCTGTGAATGCTTTTGAGCCCAGTAGAATTTATTTTTGGAAGGAGAGATAGATTGTCTTTGACAAATTCCTCTCTGCCTTTTTTTTTTTTAATACATATTTGGCCCACATCCTGTTGTTCACCAGCCAGGACACCCTGTTCATCTCTCTGCATGTTGCATACTTTGCAGGCCTTGTCTGAGACCTACACTGAAGACGTCCTCTCTTAATGGGATCCCACCAGTTCACTAATCTTCATCACTTTGGCCGCTGTTCTTTATTTCTCAGTGTAGGAGTTAGATATTTCCTAGTTTCATTGGAGACGGGTTCTATGTTTCCACGTTGGTGTCTCTGCCTTGTTTTGGGGCATAGTATGAAGTGCCCCAAAGTATGAAGTAATCAGGTAACTTCTCTTGAAATTAAATATAGATTGTTATGGACTGAATTGCGGTCCCAAATTTCTATGTTGAAGCCCTAACTTCCAACGTGACTATATCTGGACATAGGGCCTTCGGGGTGGCAATTAATGTTAAATGAGGTCATAAGGGTAGGGTCCTAATCTGATAGAACTGGTGTCCTTATAAGAAGAGGACCAGAAACCAGATCCCATACCCCCTGGAAAGGCCATGTGAGCGCCCAGTGAGAAGGTGACTGTCTTCAAGTCAGGAAGAGGCCTCACCAAAATCTGCCCCTAACAGCACTTTGACCTTGCACTTCCCAGACTCCAGAACCACGAGAAATAAATTTCCGTTTTTAAGCCACTCAGTCTATGGTGATTTTTTTTATGGCAGCCCCAGCAGACTGATAAACAGATCACGCAAAAGAGCCGTAATTGATCAATTAACGAGAAGCATTATGTTCCCAGTACTTGTCTAAATCATGGTGGTTGTGTTTTCTTTTTTTCTTTTAGGAGTGAAATAATATTCAAAACTTTGGTGTTTGTCCTTAAAGTGAGGACAGGATGAATACAGATATATTGGTTAGGTGCTGATTTTAATATCTGATAATGTCTAAGTGATCCCTTCTCTCAAGACATTCTTGTAAGTAAGACCAAAGCTTCTTATGTACAAATATATTGTATGTGAACTGCTGTGTAATACAGCAGTGACGACGAGATGACGTGTTAAAGTAGGCGGTGCGGAAGCAAGAGTTCCACCGTTTCATCATCTTCAACTGCGTCTAACAACGACCGAATGATTAGCACTGGTATTTATATATTTATTCCATCACACTCTTCCGTCGTACTTCATGTAGCTGATTTCAATATGTGACTTAAATATTCTCAAAATATTATTATATAAAACCCAAACTTTTGTGAATAATAACACATATGCAGCTTAAGGAAGACACTGTGTGTGAGAGAGAGAGAGAAAGAGATTTTAAAATATGCTTTGGATTTTTAAAACTCTTTAATATTTGGTCTTCTTTTCTGAGTAAACAGTTTTTTTCCACTATTTATTACCAACCCTCCACTTTAGATCTGGCTCTTTATCTAATTCCAGAAAATATATGGTTGTTCATTAACATATATGACCTTTTCTTGTGATTTTTAATCCTTGATGGTGATACCTATTTTCTGTCTCTCACTTATTTAGATTTGACTCATTAATCAAGGTTCAGATACTGTTATGGACTGAACTGCATTCCCCCAAAATTCATATGTTGAAGCTCTAACCCACAATGTGACTGTATTTGGAGTTAGGGCCTTTCAAGAGGCTAAGGTTAACAGAGGTCATAAGGGTGGGGCCCCAGTCCTATAGGGCTGAGTCCTTATAAGAAGAGGAGCTGGCCCCAGGGGGTGCTCTTTTGACCTTCTTCCTGCCCCTCCCTCTCCACACGCACACTAAGAAGAGGTCATGTGAGCACACAGTGACGTGGTGGTTGCCTACAAGCCAAGACGAGGCCTCAGAGTGAAACCTACTTTGCCAGCACCTTGATCTGACACTTCCCAGTCTCTAGAACTGGGAGAAAATAAACTTCTGTTGCTTGAGCCCCCCAGTCGTGGTATTTTGTTATGGTGGCCCATGTAGACTAAGACAGATACCAGCCCAACAATCAAAGAAGCAAGACAATTCTGTGACTTTGATATCCTTTTTGAAACTCCATTTTGGCTCTAATTTATATAGTCATTAATTCATATTTTCTTTTATTTTTTCCCATTTCTTCAAATAAATTTTGGAGTCTGAGGGCAGTTTTCATCTGAGGTTGGTTTTTCCAGCACTGTCTTTTAGCCGAGGGCTGAGTGCGAACACTGAGCACTTGTATTTTGATTGCTTACCCATTTCGGAAACTAAAAGATGGAGAATTTTGCAGTTTCTTTGTCACTCCTGAGTATAAATTCTAAGGTGGGTGACTTGGTAAACATCTCAGAAATTTTAAAGATAAGTATTCTTAACTTAGAAGGTTTCCTGAGTTTGATTCAGTTCATAAAGGATGATTACTTCTATCAGGTTTTTAATCTTATTTTGGTCATCACTATTAATATAGTATTTTGGCAAAACAACTAGATGAAATAAATGCATTTGAACCTTTTAGGATGGAGATTTTTTTCAAGGAACAAAGCATAAATTTCAATAAATATATATCCTATTTTATTATTTTTGAAGGAAATTTTTTACATATATATTCAGTATACTAGAAAAATGATTAGAAAAGATTCCCTTTGTATTTCAAATAATTGTTTCCAATTAATAATCTTCAGCCTGTAAGCCTAGGATCTATATTTTTGTCAAAAGTGAATACAAATAGAATTTTGAATGCATAAATAAAGATCAGATTTAGAAGAAATTAAATTAATTTTCCATGGGTAAAATGATGACAGAATTTCCATAAGTTATTACAACTTGACATGAAACCTGCTGGTTTTAATGCCCAGGACCTATTTTTTAGCTGCTGAGCCGAAAATTGGTGTTGGCAGACAAAAAGAAGCTAGTTTCATTTCAAGAATACAACTAAATGCTAATTATAAAAATGGATTTAAAGTTACCAGAGGGAACATTTTGCACCAACCTTATGAAAAGAACTGCTAGACAATACTCAATTAATTAAGACACCAAGAGTGTTCTTTTATTCCTGCTTTCCGTTAGCTCAATATTCCTCACAGAGGAGATAAAAGCACGAAGTTAAACTTTTCATTTGCTGCATTTTCAGTTTTGCCTTTTTAAAATGAACAATCTTGCCTCTCCATACTGGTTGTTGGCATTTTGAGTGTGTTTCCCTCAGCTTTGAATGTGAAGCACCATCAGAGAAAATCCAGGAAGAGTGTTTAGATTGATAGGTTAAAGGGGCCATTGATATTAATCAGGAGACATAGATGTTTTGCTTTCAAAGGCATGAACATCATAGACATAATCGAACAGAAACTCCAACACAAATAGGTATTTATTTATATTTTCTTTCTACTGTATTTCATTGAATGGCAAATCATGTTACAAAAAATTTTTTTGTGAGGAATATGAAGAAAAGACTGGCCAGGAAGGGTAATAGTCTTAAAGTCTATGTTCATTCACTCATCCGTTTTACTCATTATGGATTCCTTTATTTATTGCCATTAATAGCCATTAATCTTGAAATAAATCACCAAATTATAACTCTCTCAATTCCCCATCCAATCTCTTCCCCAACATATTATTAAAATTGTAGACATATGCAAAAAAATTTTAGTTTTTGGTCCAATTTTGCATAGCCGTTTATTGTTGGATGTTTGTTGCAGTTTCAAAAATTTCAGTAAATGAGGTAAACCCTTGACAAAAATATTTTCTGGAGATTAATTTTTAATGACTTCTTTCCCAAGGAGTGCATGGTGAAAAACACACAGAAAAGCCACAAATGAAAGTGATTCAGTACACCAACCACTGGGATTTTTTAAAACATATGTATTTCTAATTCAATCACAGTCTTTGAATTTTAAACCTGACTCTTTTGCAGCCTCTTGCAACAGAAATGGAGAATGGAGCCTGGTACTCAGTTTTTCTCAGGAGGAGGTCAGTTGGCAGTAAAAACCCATGCAGTTTTCAGTGATTTACTTAGGACAAAACCTATTGCAGAAACTTTGAATTAATATTATTGCCACATAGAAAAACTTTCAGAGAAAGGAAATTAGATTGAATAGCACAGTGTTACTTTATCAGAATACAGTCAAGAGCAAAAGACCCCTAGGGGATTATGAATTTAGAAACATCCTACCTTTGGCTTTCAACATGAAATGTTAAAACACAAATCAGAACAAGTCTGAAATAAATGCTCACAGAATATAAATTTGCTTATTTTAGGTAAAACAGAAGACATAAAAAATAATATAGCATATTAACATCTCAAGTGAAAAGAGAGTGAGATAAAAGATTAGGAATCAACATTGTAGTTGTGATTCACTAGGTGATTAAAATGTTAGTGGAATTTTATATATTGCAACATGAAATATTGGCACTATTTTGAAGGTGGACGAGGGCAGTATATTCGGTCTTCCTACGAGTGATAATGGAAGTGGCTGACTCAGCAGGGAGTGAGCTCCCTATCTGTATTACTATCTACCCTTCTCCATCAACTTCTTCATCAATAGGAGTGACCAGGCCAGGTTGGAAAGCAAGATCTGTCTGCTTCCCACCTGAGGACTGTCTGCATGTTCAGGGAATGTACTCTCAACCATGCCCAGAAAAAGCATCAGGAGTTGGAGTGAGAGGAGTATGTCTCAATATACTTGCACGGTAGCAAAGAATGGGAGGATCCAACTGTGCATCCACCTTGGGTAAAGCAGGCAGCATCACTAGAAATCTGTTCGTTCAGTAGATGTGTACTAACTGCCTACAATGTGCCGTGCACCTTGATAGGCACCAGAACACAGTGATGAACAAGAAAGGAACTGTTGCTCATCTCATGAAAACTATGGGTATGTTCAGAGAAAGTATCTGCATTGTGAGAGTTAAACTACATAGAGTCTGAAGTTCCTTTTAAAATTTTGTTTGTTTTATGAAAGCATAATGGGGTTAATTATTGTACAATGAGATGACATTATTAGATATGTCTTCTTGTTTGTCATTTCCCACTATGGTATTTATAATAAAGGGCACAATCATTTTGTCCAAAGGAGACTACTTGTGCCCTCTGCAACCATGATGTAACATTGTGCAGATGCTTCTCTGGAAACTCTCCTCTGGTCATACCCAAGTTAAAATCTGGAGATTTTAATTGAAGCAGTCCTCTGAGCAGTATTGCACCTTCTCTAACGACAGCAAGAAGACCTTCAGATTCTCCTTGGTTTCTAACTTTCTTGATAGCAATTTCTTATTTCAATAAGACTATCTGGCCAGAATGAAAGTCAGTTGAGACTCAAAAATCATTGACCAGGTTACCATTTAATTCTGTGTACTAATCACATTTTAATCTCCATGTTCTTCATTTTCTTCTCTGTTGGACAATCTCTTGCATTCTTTGATGATTTGGGCCTTGTTTCACAATCTTCTAGCACACCCAAATTTCTACAGTCATTCTGAGGGACTTTGGTGTCTTTGTTGGTAATCCTCCGAACAATCTGGTATTTTGGTTCCTTGGCTGCTTCTCCTCTAGAGACCATTTTGCCTGACCTCACTCCCACAGTCACACTCTAGGATGGTGTTTCTTCATTTTTCCCCTTCTTCATATAAATTGCACTGTAAAACTATACATGGGAAGGAGAAAATATTTTCAGGCTCCTATCCCCATTCTGGAGACAAAGAAAGGTCAGCATGGCTCATTACCAAGTTTGAGCTTGTCCTTGACAATCCAGACGTTTTCATCATCAAAAGCCTGGACTTACGGAATAATTAACACAGGAACTCCTTGCTTGATGATGGTCTCTTATTATTACATCTTACCTGGCCCACAATACCCACTATGACTGTCCTTTGACCTCAAGAAGACTTTTAGACCACAGACCCAATTGTTCTCTCCCTGTTCATGAAATGTTTTTTTTTCCTTAGTTCCCTGTGTTTCTAGTTAACAAGCTATCACTTGTCTTTAGTTACATTTTTATCGTTACTATTAACTTTTGCCTATTTCTCTTTCTGTTATTCTGTTTGGAAAAATCAAGCCAAACCAAACACAATGTTCAGGCAAACCCTCTGCCCTTTCTATGCCTCCAGCTAAGCAACTCAACCTGCTGTGAAAACCACGCAGCTGGGAATGCTGGTGATGCCATCCATGAAATCAAACCATCATATCCTCTGGGCCCTAAATGTAACTCAATATTGAATATGTTTCCTTAGTCAACTTGCTGCCTTGTTGTCTGCAATGTTGGAGGAACAGATCCAGAAAAACTAAATAAAATCGGGAATTCCAGACAAATATGCAGTAAAGAGGAACACAGGAATAGATGGGTGGGGTTGCTGGGTGAAAGGTTATGTGCATTTACAATTTTTTTTTTTGAGGAAGATTAGCCCTGAGCTAACATCTGCTGCCAATCCTCCTCTTTTTTTGCTGAGGAAGACTGGCCCTGAGCTAACATCTGTGCCCATCTTCCTCTGCTTTATTTGTGGGATGCCTACCACAGCATGGCTGGTCGAGCCGTGCCATGTCCGCACCTGGGATCCAAACCGGCGAACCCTGGGTTGCCAAAGCAGAACATGCACACTTAACTGCTGTGCCACTGGGCTGGCCCTGCATTTACAATTTTGGTAGCTCCTTTCAGATTATTTTCCCCAGAGGTGAAGCTATTTCTGTTCCTACCAGCAACGTATGACAACTCATTTCCTTAGTCCTTGCCTCTACTGAATGTTAATAACTCATTTCATATTTCCCAATCAGATGGGTATAAATGGACAGTATCTCATTCTTGTTTTAATTTACATTTTCCTGAGTAATTGTGAGATGAGTTCCTACTAATATAATTTGCTAATCTTTCTATTAGGTCGTTTTTTTATTCCTTTGCAATTTTTAGAATCCTTGTATGTGTTAGAGGTCAGTTGCCTTCTCTTTCATGAATGTTGTAAAATTTTCTCAGCTTGACATTCGTCTTTTATGTTGATCTTTTATTACATACAAATCAACATGCTTTCTTTGGTTGTATTAATATATATTTTCCATATGACTTGTGCATATTCTATCTTAAGAAAATCTTTCCTATCACAGATTTTTAAAAAATGTATTTTCTGAGTTCTTGCTATTTCAAGGATATATTATTCTTACCTTAAAAATATTTCTTTTTTTTTACAGGAATTTTTTTCATGTATAATGTTTTTTCCTTGTATTTTTGTTCTGCCTTATAACATGGCCTTTTTACTTGATCTCCAAAACAAATATATAACTTTCATTGATGACCATTCGTTTGCAGGTCATTGGTTGGACTATTGTTTTTAATTATTTTTTTTTTTGAGGAAGATTAGCCCTGATCTAATATCTGCTGCCAATCCTCCTCCTTTTTGCTGAGGAAGACTGACCCTGAGCTAACATCCATGCCCATCTTCCTCTACTTGGTATGTGGGACCCCTACCACATCATGGCTTGACAAGTGGTGTGTAGGTCCACACCCAGGATCCAAACCAGCAAACCCCGGGCCACCAATGCTGATCGTGGGAACTTAACCACTGCTCCACTGGGCCATCCCTTGTTGAACTATTTTTAAGTTCAGAGTTTTTATTTCCTTCCACAGACTTTTTTTGGTTTGTTTTCATTTTATTACTTTTGGTGTTGTAATTTTTTTTTCCTTATAAATTGACCTTATCTTTTAGAGCAGTTTTAGGTCCCCAGCAAATTAGACACAAAACACGAGAGTTCCTGTTAACTCCCTATGCATCTCCCTGGCCCTGAACCTCTTCCGTTATCAGCATCCCCACCAGAACAGTATAGGTATTACAACTGACGAACCGACACTGACACATCATTATCATTCAATGTTCATAGTTTATATTGGGGTTCACTCTTGGTGTCCTACATTCTGTAGGTTTGGACACATGTATAAAGACATGTGCTCACCATTACGGTATCATACGGAATAGTTTCACTGCTCTGAAATTCCTCTGTTCTTCACTAATTCATCCTTCTGCTCTGCTCCCCACTGGCAACCACCGATTTTTTACACTCTCCACAGTTTTGCCTTTTCCAGAATGTCATTAGTTGAAATAGTATAGTATGTAGGCTTTTTAGAATGACTTTTTTCACTTAGTAATCTGCATTTAAGGTTTCCATGGATTCACAGTTCATTTCTTTTTAGTGCTGAATAATATTCTGCTGTCGGCATGTACCACAGTTTACTTATCCTTTCAACCAAGGACATGTTGGCTGTTTCCACATTTGGCAATTAGTAATATAGCTGCTATAAACATCTGTGTGCAGGATTTTGTGTGAACATAGTTTTCAAATTATTTGTGTAAATATAAAGGAGCATGATTGCTGGATCATATGATAAGAGCATGTTTAGTTTTGTAAGAAACTGGCAAACTGTCTTCCAAAGTGGCTATTCTATGTTGCATTCTCACCAGCAATGTACAAGAGTTCATGTTGCCGCACATCCTTGTCAGCATGTGGTGGTGTCAGTGTTCTGGATTTTGACCATTGTAATACGTGTGTTTTAGTATCTCGTTATTGTTTTAATTTGCATTTTGCTAATGACATATGATGTGGAGCATCTTTTCATATGCTTATTTGCCATTGTATATCTTCCTTAGTGAGGCGTCTGTTCAGGTCTTTGGTCAATTTTTTATGGGTTGTTGTTTTCTTATTGAGTTTTAAGAGTCCTTTGTACATTTTGGGTAACCGTCCTTTATCAGATATGTTTTGGAAATATTTTCTCCCAGTTTGTGGTTTGTTTTCTCATTATCTTGACTGTATTTTCCAGAGCAAAATTAAAACAAATCTTAATGAAGTCCAGCTTATCAATTCTTTCTTTCATGGTTTGTCCCTTGATGTTCTATCTAAAAAGTCATTATAGTACTCAAGGTCATCTAGGTTCTCTCCCCTGTTATCTTCTAGGAGCTTTATAGTTTTGTACTTTTACTTTTAGGTTTATAGTCCATTTTGAGTTAATTTTTATGAATGGAATAAGATCTGTGTCTAGATTCATTTTTTTTTGCATGTGGATGTCCTGTTGTTCCAGCAATATTTATTGAAAAGACTATCTTTTCTCCATTGTAGCCCCTTTGTTCCCTTGTCAAAGATAAATTGACTATATTTATGTGGGTCTATTTTTGGATATAATTTTTTTATATTAAAATATTCTTCTCCCTATTGGGTCTGCCAAGTTGGTGGAAACTGTTACGTGTTTTCCTTTACCCCAATATTCAGCTAATTTCTAATTATTCTTCATGTCTCAGATTAAATGCCAGATTGAATTGTATGGTTAATGGTATCTACAGTTTTCCTTTACATAATTCATTATAATCATAACTAACCTACTTTTTTAAAAAATTTGTCTCTCATTTTAAAAGTCCCTTAACTGTGGAATAGATATACTATTCTACATACATACAGCAGAATACTATTCAGCCATGAACATGTGAACTACTCGTATATTGATGAGTCTCTAATGCATTGTGCTCGGTGAAAGAAGTCAGACTCAAAAGGCTACATATTCTGTGAATCTCTGAATCTACATGGTGGAGTTGTTGACTGTAAAGGGCACAGAAGAAATTTTGAGGGTGAAGAATCTATCCTACATGTTGATTGTATGCACCTGTCAAAAGTAGCAGAATTATATATGAATAAGTTATATATCAATTGTACCTTAAAAATATGTATAGTTATAGAAATGTTATTGGTTTTTGTCATTATTTTGAATACAGTACCAATTCCTATTCTACACTTTTTTCCTTGAATAGGTGAAACTTATAACTGATCACCTTCACAATTTTCTTACTAATTTCAAAAAATTGTTACTAAAATTTCTTTGAGTCTCTGTGTATGTGGTCTTATCACCAGCAAAAGAAGATAATTCTAGCTTTTGTTTTTCATTTTTTTCTGCCATGTTTTCATGATCTGGTCTTACTGAATTTTCTAGACACTCCAAGAAATACTGAATAGTGATGGTGATGGTAGACATCCCTGTATACTTCCTGACTTCACTTGAAATTGTTTCAGTTTTTTACCTGGAAAAATATGCGGTTGGTTTTTGATAAATTATCTTTATTATACATACCTTTTAATGTTTTACTTAAAACTTAGCAGCATTTATATCAAATGTATTAGATATAGGAAATACATTAGAAGATTTTTAGCATCCTTTGATATAATTTCATGATATTTTGCTACAGTAACTCACTGCTCTTTAAAGGAGATTATTCTTGAAATTCTTAATTATGTGAAATGGTGACCAATGAAAACTTTGTTAAAAAAGAATTAAAGGGAAATTTATTGTCTAGTAATATTTATTTTTCTACCACCTCCTTGCTTCTTTAAAATAACCTCTGAACTTCTGTGCTAGGATGACATCAAGATTATGTGTTCACTTTATAATAGTTTTACCTTCAAAACAATCTTCAGAAGAGGTTATTTTTACTTCTGACTTCAGGTTCAGCACACTTCTCTCCCAGTGTATAATGTGTTATGCACTTCAATAGCAACAAGCATAACTGCGTGGGTTAGGCTAATGAGTTTTATCATATCAGCTAATTCAACTTTTGTACTTTCAGATTAGTTCTATGGTTTATCACACACCTCTGTTGACTATTCAATTGTATAGTTTAACAGTTAACAGAAGACGGCTCTGCTGTAGAGCATTTAATGGTTCTGGTTCTATCAAGTTGACCTGAGTGTATAATAGCTTCACAATTGTCAACCTGCTCACGTCACACTGTACAACTCTACTTGAACATCTTATGAGCTAGACTCCAATTCTTTAATTACAAGGAAGAAATATTCCTTAGTTTGGTTATATTGATTCTTCCAAATATCAACTCTTTTTGAGGTCAATTATGCCCTGGTAGTAGACAAAGTGATACTTAGCAGAAATTATTTTTTACTTAAAATATTTCTCTTTAAGACAAAAAAAAGCAAATTGGTTTAAATTCTAGTCTATTTCAATGTAAGTATACCTAAGTCATCAAAATCATGAGCCTTAGAGCCAGATGCCCCTGACTATAAATCCTATTTACCACATGAGCAAAGTAAATAAGCTCCAGGAGCCTGAGTTTCCACAATTGTAAATGGAAGTATTAAACAGTGTTGGTATGATAAATAAATAAGATAATTTATACAGCAAACTAAATATTGCTATTTACTTGGTACATAGTAAAATAGCTGAATAAAAAAGTAACTGTTTTTATTAATCGTAGTAGTAGTCGTTTCTGTTTAAATAGGTAATAACATATTAAGTGATGCGACACCCTCAATCTTGGTAGATCTCCAGCAAGTACTTCAGGGAACAGTAAGTGTCCTCTCCCATTCTGTAAGATTAATCAATCCCCTGATGGGTCAATTTTTGTAAGATTCTTGTCCACATCTTGCTTAAACTTATCTGAAATAAATCCGTATCCAATGTCAGTAAAACTGTCTGGCAATCTATATACTGGAAGTAGTAGGACTTGAATGATGTTTGTTAACAAACCTGGAAAAAATTAAGTATCTGAAGATATTTTTTTCACCAGCAATAGCAGCAATGATTTGATTGACATTGGACTAGTGATATGGATGCTGTTTCTACTGCCTTTTCACAGTACAGTAATGCTATTTATAGGGCTCCATTGTAACATTTAGCTGACTGCCGGGAAAATTGGTCTCAGCAAAATCAATCAATCCTCAGAATATTATTGCTAGGTCAATGCAAAACCATGTGAATTGATGTTCAAACTCTCAATTATTTTTGTTGCAGGACAAAAAAGAAACTTTTCTTAGTTTCAAGTGATAAAGTTTTTTGTGGTTGGATCCATATGGAATAACATGGTAACATATCAGAGGAACTCCAAACACAGTGCAAAGGGCCATCGCTAGAAAACAGGACGTCATTGCAGAGGATCATCCATGGAAAGCAGTGGGAGATTACACTGGATACGCACCAATCTTAAGAAATACACTGACATTATACTCTCACGTTTTTATGTTTTTCCCTCAAAAGCAAAGTGCACAAAAAAGTAAGTTCTATTCATTTAGGTTTATTCTGCCGTGGATAATAAAAAATGAAAGCTTATTGACACATCTGGCTTTATTGCATCTGAAACATTATCCATATGCATTTATTTCTCTGGTCCTTGAAGACAAGCGGAAGATCAAAGATGTGTGTAATCTGAGAATAATTTTACTGGGAAAATGTCAACTTGAAGAGAAAAATGAAAATTGAAAATAAATATTATGAAAATACTTTTTGAACTGTAACAAAATTTGAGTGGGAGTATAAACTATAACAGAGAATACCTCAAGTATTTTTTGGGGAAATTGTTTTTGGTCATTTTATAAGTAAACATTTTTTGTAATAAAGACTTTTGCCTCCCCAAGAAGCCTCATTGCAGCCAGGAATCTAGTACTGATAGGCTAATGAGGACCCTATATTTATATATATTTTACATATGTGCATTTCCCTTTATATGCATGCAGAACATATTTTTGAAATGTGGACAATGACAAAAAAAATAAAATATAAGTAGCCTTTAGTAAGCATTTAGATGGGCAGGGTAATGTTATAAGCACTTTGCACATGAAATGCGTCATTATTACTATTTTGATAAGGGGGTTTGCCTATTTGCCCAAGCTCTGAGAATTAGAGAGTGGTCAGCTGGGATTCATATTCGATTACATGACAGCATGTATAGGTACAATTAATAAATAAATGAATGAATTAAACAAGAATTTATTGCAAATCACCTGTGTGCCGTGCACTTCTATGTCCTAAGATACAACAAAGAGGCAAAAATCTCTGCTATCCAGGGGTTTACATATTATTTTGGGAGGAATATATTAAACAGATAAATATACACGATATTGCCAGTTAGAGGTAAATGTTATGAAGAAAATTAAAGTAACCCAAAGGGTGGAGAGTTGATGGTCTAGATTGAACTCTATGAAGTGCTGTTTAAACAGAGACCTGAATGCCATGTGGAATGACCAGAGGAGACATGTGGATGAAGAGTATTCTAGGCGGAGAGAAGAGCAAGTCTACGTGCTTTAGTTAGGCACATACTTGGCACAGTCAAGGAAAAGCAAAATGACGAAGGGATGGATCACAGCAAGTAAGAGGAAGAGGAGGGGGAGAATTGAAGATGATTCTGAGAGTGAGCTAGGGACCAGATGGTGAACGCCAAGGGAGGAACTTGGCATTTTAATTCTAAGAATGTAGGGAAATGATCAGAGGGTTGACACAAAGAGAGTGACTCCATCTGATTTCTGTTTTATGAGGATGGCTCTGAGTTCCTTGCAGAGGATGCTCAGCACAGCAAGAATAGAATCAAGGCTGGTTCTGCTTTCTGCACTGGTGGTCAGGGGAAAAGATGGGGTTAGACCATGTGGTGGCAGTGGTGGAAGTCATTCTGGACAGATTGGTTGGATAGATTGATGGGACCCCTAATTAACGAACTCAAAGTGCTTCTTTTCTTTGTAATATTTGCAGTTACACAAATCTATCTTTTCAGTTCATTTTTTCTTCCTCTAGAACCAGAATACTGCTATCTTTTGAAAGGAAGAGACAATTCAATAAATGCCTGTTGAAAAAACAAATGACAGAAATGTATCTCTTTCCTGTTTTGCAGATCTATTTTCACAGGCAATGTTGAATAATTTATCATGGCATCATACTCTGGTAAGTTCAGCATGCTCTCCAGCTTCAAGGTCATTTTTTTCCTCTACTATAGTTATCTAAGTAATCCTAAAGTGTGGCATGGAGTGTGGGATTTAAAACTAAATAATCTTTGCTTGTGTAGTTCTCTAGTGAATATCGTATCTTCTGAATGTCACTGACGCTAGCCTTCATTGTTGTCTTCTGATCAAATACTCTGCAGATGAGCTGTTACATCAATCTTAACTCTCTTTATGAGATCTGGGATAAAGTGCTAAGAATTGTTTTAAAAAATGTATAAAGTGAAAATGGTTGCTAATGCGGTTATTTTTATGCTTACATGTTTTTGAAGGAGAAATATTAACTTCACATTCAACATATACCTAGGGAATGAATGAAAAATACATTTTCTTAAGAGACTGTTAAATTGACTTTGAAAACTGTCCTGAACATGCAGTTTTTCTGGTACTTTCCGTCTTCTTTATTTTTCTGAGGGCTGTTTTTCCTCTGAATCATAGAAGACATAAGATGTAAAGATGGAGAGTTGTTGGCGAGTGCACTTTCTGCCGAGTGGAAAATGCAGGCCTACAGTGAAAGGGGACGATGTGGCAGACATACAGTGAGGCTCTGAGGCAAGGGACACAGCTGGGCCCTGAGCGTAGGCAAGCCCTGCCAGTGCTGTCCTACAGTCTGTTAGACATGCAAGGATCCTAGAGAGTCCCTGCTGAGACCGAGCTGGATTTGCAACAGTGACTTAAATAGTACAAACAACTGCTTGAGAGACAAGCTCAAAAATACTTAGAATAATTATATGCCTCCGTGTTGTGACTACTTTAGCAAGAACATTTAAAAATATAAGTTTCCATAGCTTTGTTAAAAGGAATCTATACATTTTCCATATTATTAATGTATAGGTTACAAAGCCTTTATTTAATGAGAAGCTCAGCTCTCCCAAACCCCAGCAAATAAGCAAGAAATACCCTTAGTGCTGTAGTTCAGGCTCATGGCTTTAAAAAGATTATTTATAGGTGGTGATTTCCAGATGTATGTCTCCGGGTCAGACTTTCTGCTTGAGCTCATGCTCATATAACTCATTCTCATAGACCCAACATCTCCACTTAAGGTCTAATATACTTTTGAAACTCAATGTGCCCTTTTCTCGTTAATATATGCAATTCATCTTCCAATCCTGTTGGCTTGCCCATCAAAATCTGCCCATAATCTGAAACTCCTCACCACCACCACTGCTATTTGTTTTTCACCAAAATCCTTCAGTATCTTCTAAATCTGTCTCCCTACTTCTGCCAGGAAAGAATGATTATGTTAAAACAAAAATTAGATCATCTCACTCCCCAGTTCAAAAAGCTTTGATAACTTTCCATCTCTTTTAGAATAAAAGCCAAAATCAGAAAGATGTCCTACCAGGTTCTGGAAGATATGCTTCATCCTTAATCCCTTCTTTCCTTGGACCCATTTCTTACCATCTCTGGACTCATCTCCTTCTTCTGAGTGGCAGCCACGCCGTCCTCTCTGCTTGTCGTGAGCACTCCTGGGAGCTCTCTCCCCGACCATTGGACTTGCTGTTTCCACAGTCTGAGATGATCTTTACCTAGATGGTCATGAGTCTTTGTCTCCCACCTTCTGTAGTATCAGGGTCCAAATATTGATTCACAAACTTTTTTAAGTATTTAAAATAAGCATTTAAAATGTTTTAAAGGAAGAGATTTAACACATGGAATTGGTTATATGAGTGATGAGAGTGCTGAGAACCCTTGAGTTAGCAACAGGAGGAAACCTTCTAGCTCTGGGCAAGAAAGAGGCAATGTTCTTAGAATTTAAGGCTGGAGTCAACCAGAAAAATCCTGAACTCCAGTCAACCCATCCAGTAGGAGTTAGAGCCACAGAAGTAAGGCAGCTGCTGGAGGCTCTGCCCAAAATAGGGTGGGGGCAGGAAATATCCTGACTTCTCCACCCAACCCCCACCACTCTTTAGTTCCCCCCAGTAGCCAAGCCCAGCTAGATGTCACTGGCTCAGGGCAGAATCCTGGAAGTACAAAGCCGGCAGGGGAAGGCTGAGCAATGGATCTGAGGACCAGTGCTCCTACTGGAACACCTTTATTCAGATGGTTCCCTTCAGGCTGGTCTTCTCTGCACACCCCATCTCAAACTGCATCCCCCCACAACATTCTCTAGCCTTCTTTCTTATGCGACTTTTCTCCATGGTATTTATCATCATTAAACATTTTACTTTTTAATATTTCCTTTGCTTGTTTCTCCAAATAGAATGTGAGTTTTTAAAAGCCTGGACCATCACCTGTTTTATCCACTACCCATCCCCATCACCTAGGACTGTTTCTGACATGTAGTAATCGGTCATTAAATATTTGTGGATGCATGACTGACCGAGTATGTAAATTGAGTATGAAACTGGTCTTGCGCTGAAAAGCATACCTTGAACTGGAGAAGTTTCATTTAAGAGATGCTTAGGCCCTCACACCAAGCTAGTGAACATATACTTTAGATGCAATTTGAAAATGCTGGTGAAATCACATTTCTGTGTATTACAAATTCCAGCGAACGGGTTAGAAATTAAAAAATGAAGCATTCCAGAAAACAGGCACACTCACAACAACAACAAAAAGACCCCCAGCTATTGAGCCATCTAAAAATTAAAGTGGAAAAAAAAGTAGCTATCAAAAATAAACATAATCATCCAGGTTCCACCAGGGTGAGGACAAATAGAACTTCCATATCACTTGATGCATGACTGTTTCTGCTCCCTACAAAAACTGGTGATCCTGTTGGAGACCTTGAAACACACAAAAAGATACACATATTTTACTATGCACTATTTAATAGGGATATAAAAGAATAATAATGTATATCTTAAAACTCTTCCACATAAGTTGTAAAATTAAATAACATCTTCATGCTCCAGGATTTAAAAGTTATTTCTAGGAACTTTTTATAGGAAATTTCCATGATGCTGGATAAATAAAATTGTTCCGGGCATGTGTGATATATATAATGCACATATGAAATACGATAAAATATCTTTAAAAAATTGTATGATTCTAGTTAGAGGACACAATTTCAAACTATGTCACAAGTTGTTTGACTTTTGGGTAGGTTATTAAACTGCTTTGAAATTGAAGTTTTTCGTTTAAAGACTTACTACAAGGACTAAATGAAATAACATTGACTTTTTAAATTACCTAACACATAGGGAATGCCATTTTAAGACTTTTGAAATGCAATTAAATATAGCCAAGTACAGTTGAGTATGAAAATTAGAAAAATGCATTTGGATAGGTATGATTTTCGTAATCAACAGTATTTTGAGGTAGATTGTTTGAAATATAATCTGCAGTAAGCCTTTGAAAATCTGTTTATAAGAACTGCCAAAATAGAAATGGAATAATTCTGGCATATGTCATGGTCTAAAATGTATGATTTCAAAATATTTTCTATAAAATTAAGTTTAAAGTTAAATTACCATTTGGGCTATAAATAGTCATAATGTTAAATGAAACTTCTTTTTAATGTTTAATTTTCATAGATTGACAATCTAGTTAAGTGGCATCTTCCCTCTAAATTTTTTGATATCTCTGATACAGGCTTGATTCAAAAAGGAAAACCAATCATAGTTTATAGCTCATGATGACCATTTCAACATAATTGCCTGGAACAAAATCAACCAGATGATAAGGTTCTACTCTTTTAAAGATACCCAGTTTGGGAATACAGCAATTCATTGGCCCATTTATTTTTCCTACGTGCAAGCAGAAAGAAGATGAAAATGCAGTTTTAAGATATTAGGAATTTTTTTCATGAAGAGTTAACTACATTTTCCATAGTATCTGATTTTATGATTTGAGATTCTATTGCATTAAGGTGTGAAAATATGTTATAATTATCAATCCCTGGTAATTTACAGAAATACAGTGGAAGTCACTAAAATGCCATTGATTTTTGGGTTGATGTGATGAAGAGTGCATACTTAAGAAAAGTTTAACTCTGCTACTAAAATTTAATAACAAAAGTGCATCGAAATACTGACCAAGAAATAGAAATAGCATGGATTAGAGGAACTGGAGTAGTATTTTTCTGAGTGTTAAATCGAAATAGAGCATGAGAAATAATTTCTATAGATTACAGTAATAGGTGCTAAAAAGGCAATATGGGGGAAGTGAATAGACATTGATACACTCACCTCGATACCAGATAGATACATAGATAGATAGATACAGGTGTGTGTATATACATATTATTTTTGTTATAACGATAATTGTTTATTTAGCTATTCAAAAAGGTTATACTAAGCTGCTCCTACATACATAACATTGTGGTTTGTGGGAAATTCAAAAGGATTGAGAAAGTTTTGTTTGCCTTTATAACTTACGCGATGGTACTGATAGTAAATACGCCATAGGAGAACTGTGCTCCCGGTCTCTGTCTACCCCACTCCACCAACGTGCAAGCAACAACAGTGTGTGTGCAGCCCTGTCCTGCTCTTCAACTAGACACACAGGCCTAGGAGAAAGGCAAGCATTTCCATTTACTAGTGAGATGAAGAAGGAAAGCAGTTGTGTTCGTGGTTGGGGATGCCCTGGGTGCTTTGCACACGCCCAGCTTTAGCCACCTTCCCCAGCCCTGTGCCGTGCTCTGGCAAACAGGCCCAGTGTCTAGCTTGCTAATTCTGAATTTTTACTACCAAGCTGAGGCAAGTCCTCGTGTTAATCCACACCCCAGGACTCTTCCCTGCCTTGGCTGATTTCTGCTACTCATCAACAGACTTCAGCCTGCTGTTTAACCAGGGCCAAGTATTCATCCCAGTGCAAAATGCTGAGAGAATTGAGATTCCAGGTGGGTAAATGGCTAAGACCTCATGGAACAATTTACCATTAAACTTGGCTTTGATGGATAGCTAGGATGTTGGTAGACAAAGCCACAGAAGGAGTGCTTTCTAAACAAAGAACAGCATTAGTCAAACAATAAATAAATAAAAGCCAGCATCTGGAAAGTGTACAGAATATTCAAGGAGTCATAAGTTTATTTGACTGGAAAGTAAGGTAGGAATCTGAACTACTAACGTGGGAGAATGAAGGCCAGATTACAGACTACCACACATCTGGTCCCACCCCAGTTCTTCAGAATGAATCCCCAGCCATTTACTGTCTTGGCAATCTCTCTACTAGAAGCAAGGAGTGACACTGTCTAGCATATCAAAAGTCTCTTTCCTGAGACCAGTACATTTTAGGAGTACCATTTCTGAATCTGAATTTCTGAATCTTACTCTGAAATCATTAACCTCCACATCACACATCTCTTGACATCCTCTAACTTCTGGCTATTCTTCTGGAATGGCCACATCACCTCTATGACTTGCTGTCCTTTGGACTCTCAAAGGCAGGGTTGCTTTATCCCTATCTAGGAAACTAATCAGTAAACTGTGAAGAAAAAGGAAAAATAATCTATGCAAGGCAACATGCTTGTTACTGCCAGGCCATTTTGAAGTCACTGGCCTTATTTCTGCCTCTCCCTGCCTTTTTTCAGATAAAATGTCTGGCATGACACTGACTCCAACACATCTGCTATCATTGCTCTGCACTTACAAAGTGATATCCAATCTGCATCCTCACGAATGAGTTACCTCATGGCATTTCCAACCTCTGAGATAGACTGCAGTGATTGTGCACACTTCACACCTGAACTTTGGATTAATCATAGTTTTTGGTGACATGTTACAAAAGTGAGTATGGCTAACCTAAACAGGAAACATAATTTATTGGAAAGATTTGAGAACTACCACAGATTAACAACAAAAACAAAATTTGTGGAGAATCAGTTTTGTGTGAAGGAAGGAACCAATGGAGATAGAACATACTAGAATGCTACCGCTGTCCCAGGAGCCATACAGAGCCCTCTGTACTGGCCACCGTAGATGTTACTGCTGCCACTGGGTGCAGCTGCGGTTCAACCTTCCGCCTTGAGTCTAACCACCCTGTCCGTTTTTCTTTGCGTTACTTACTCAAGACTCAAAGTTCTGCAAGGTAGCACGTAGTTAACTATAGGTATGGCCCTCACCCTCCATATTGTATTGAGGGATTGGGTCCTACCAGTCACCAACATTTAGAAAATGGACCATTCCTCCAAAATATGAATGTTCAGGTACAGGACAAAAATAAAAATAATGACAAAAAAAGGTCTACCTTTCGACTATCCAACATCTACGTACATTTCCTTCCACACTTATTCTGTTCGAAGGAGTCATTCCATTCCATGCCCATGAAGTTCACGTGCCCCTCCTACTATTCATAATTTCCTATGACAGGGGCCTCAAGACTCCCCAACATTTTAATTAATTTTCAGGTGACTATGGGTGATTATTTAATTAGCTGTTTCCCCTCTGCTGCTAGATCCCAACTCTTGGAGAGCAACGGTATTTCTGCCCTCCAACATATTCAGTCCAGTTTACCATATCATAGTCCCCACCTCTCCCTGAGGAAATTCCCTCATCAGTCCATTTATGGTGCTTGGTTCCATCTGTGGATACTGACCTACTTAGCTCATGCAGAAAATACTTCACTGGAAGTATTTTTGCATAGCTCCCAAGTTGGCAAGAAAGCTTGAGAAACATATTTTAAAAATGGTTAAGAATTGATGGAAGTTGAGCAAAACAACAATCTGGCCTCAACACCACCGTGGACAGAGGCCACCCCTACACTGACCATCTGTAGAGTGAGATTGTCATTGTATACAACTATATATTGCTATTGCTCCCACAGATTCAAACTTCTCTTCCATTCTTCCTTATGACACTTCTTCATGAATCATATTTCTAGGTGGTTACCTCTAATTGACTGAACATGGGTTGTTTGTCCTAAGCTTGGTTTGCAGGGTGTAGGGAGAGGGAAATGTCTCTCTTAGGCTGTCAAGATAGGTAGATACTCTGCCTTTTCTAGACACTCACATTGTGAAGAATTGCCTCTAAAATAGGAAGGAGTCTTTATAATAGAAATCCAAAAAAAGACCAGTATCCACAGAAAAGTTGGTAGTGTGTCTTCCCGAGTTTTCCTTGCATTCCTGTTGGATAGCTGACAAATGACTTTTCCTCACCTTGGGTCCCCCTTAGATCTTAGAATTTACTATAGTGGTGTCTACAAGAACTCTACCCTTCTTCCCTACTGAGAGCAAATGTTGAGATGTGGTCTTTTTAGGAGGCAATGAGCAGCTGATGGAGTCTGAGCAGCAGTGATGATACAGTCAGGGTGAGCCTTGGGGATGTTATCTGACAGGGAAGACGGAGGCAAGGCCTGCCAGCGGAAGCTGTGGCTCTATTTTAGGGTCTTTTTGTAAAAGACAGAATGAGAGGTTAGAAGGGACTTAAGTAAGTTTATGGAGGTAATGAAATAAAACTGAAGTGACCTTATGGAGGTTCAGTACACAAAAGATGGGGTCTAATGACATGCTATCTAAAGAGAAGGAAGAGTTAAAATATATGCACAGCTTTCTCAGCACAGATGACTAGAAGAACAGTGGTGCCATCAGCAGATACAGGGAAGTCAGGAAGAGAAATTTATTGTAGCAGAGGGGATAAATGATAAACATGGTTTTGACTGTTTTCAGTTTGATGGGCTGAGGAAAAAGCAAGTGCGGGATGTTGGCAATGCAGCACCGCTGTGAGAAATCCTTCATGACTTCAGTTAGTTTGTGGTTTGATTTATTGTGATAGGTGATTTCAAGCTCTCAAGGGAACACGAGATGAGATGGTGAATGGCACTGAGCATATGAGTTAATGGTCGTAAACCAGCCATGGATTGCTTACCAGTCTGATGTATAATCTAGAAAGCAGATCTCTGAACTTTTAAAAACATTTGCTGAATAGTAAATAGGAAAAAACAAAAACATAAAAGCATGTGATTTATGAAGCTTGTTAGACAACTCTAAATCCTTCTGAAAATTCTACACCTTATCATCAAGATGAAAATAAGTGCCAAAAAATAGAAACTCATAAAAATGACCCATGTTCTAACAAAAAACACTGGTTACAAATTTTTATTTTTTAATAAATACTTAAAGTTCAGATAATTATTTGATTTGATTAACTATTCTTTTTGGAAAAGTGACTTTAAGGAAATATGTCTTTGGTAATTTTCCAAATAAGCATCTGAATTATGGCAATTGGTGGATAATTGCAACAGCAGGAAAATTCTACATATTTACATAAATTGGTCGCACTTAAATGGAACATTTATTCTTATTATCTTTATTAGCCTATAGAAAAACCCATAAATTCACTTGAAATTTTTCTTCCTTCAGACCCCTTTCTTATAGCAAAATGACTAACAGCACAAGCCCACTCACAGAAACATTTGCTCTAACAAGAGACACGTCCGATGTTGAGGTGCTTCCATTTGCTCTCATCAGAAGCCTGGTAAATACTCTTCAGGGAGTTCATAACAACTGACTTTGGTGTGACTTGACAAATAATTCTAACTGATTTATAAAGCAAAAAGCTTGATGATTAAGATAGTCTAACCAGCGGTCCTATGTTCCTCCAGTAAGACAACTACACAAATTGATGAAGGGTTAAATGCAATTCCAGCTTATTTTGTCTGATTTTGCATAGCCTTGGATTTCTAACTGTGATTTGAATTTCTTCTTTTCTAATGTTATGACCAGTAATTTGCAAGACAAATTCAGAAATATCAAAGCCTTTATTCATCAATGTGTTGGATTCTACTTAATATTTTACACAAATGAAAGGCATTGATTATAATCCTTATTTTACTGCAATTCCAACAAACCTCTTCTAACAGATTTGTAATAAAAGTTGTATTTAATTAAACCCAGCATTAGGAAAGAATTTGCAGGTTTATAAATCTTCAACTGTAAGCATTATCTTATTTAAGATGCACAGCAAGCATTTAAGAACTATTATTAACTCAACTTTTAAATGAGAGTAAGTTTCAAAGTGGACATGTTATCTACATAATGGAGAAACAAATTCAGGTTCTATGCCAATACATCACAAATGTGCTATTTTCATGATTAAACTATTATTTTGAATACTACCATATTTCTTAAGTTTTTTTCTTGTTTATTTGCTAAAAAAGGGGGAGATTTGTTGTAGAAGCACGTGACTAGGTCCGACACACTTATTTATTCAGCAGTGATTGGTACTTTAGCACACGCCATATTCCGGTTTTCTTTCTAGTCAATGATGACACAGTGCTGACGTTAAAACAAAATCCTTGCCCTGGTGGAGCTTACATTCTATCCAAAAAATGTGTAAATGACAAATAGATATATTACGTGGTGTTAGACAATAGGAGCTTTGAGGAAAAAATTGTAAAATGATAATGAGATAGAAAATAATGTGTGTAGGGGAAGGGAGCCTGTGGCTCTGTTGCTTTAGAGACCATCTGCCACTGTAAGTCAGAGCAAGAGAGACCCAGGGAGTTATCTGCAGGGTGGTGTTCTCAGAGGAGGATCTCACAAGTGGGGAAGCTTGATAACCCAGCTGAAACTCACACAAACAGATAAACTAACAAATAGATAAATTTGCAAACACTTGAACTGACACAGTACAGAAGAGGCAATATATAAGACCAATAAATTTATGAAAATATGCTCCAATCAATAATAAACAGAGAAATAGAAATTAAATCTATAATGAGATTTTCTTAACCGGCAAGATTTTAAAAAAATTCTGATAACTCTAAGTCCCCAAAATAATGTGATCCAGCAGTGCAATTTATATACTACTAGAAGACTATAGGTTGATACAACTACTTTTGAAAACAATTTATTTTGGGTAGAGATGAACAAAGGTGCATGCACCCTAGAGAAATTAGCACATAGACTCAAGATGAGATATTCAAGAATGACCATAGTAGCATTGCATGTGCTGGGAAAGGTAGAAGTAATTCGAATTTCTAAGGAGAGGTGAGCAGTTAAGTAATCTGTGCATTGTTCATACAGTGGAACACCGTGCAGAAGTTAAAGGATAGGAACTATAGCCACAGACATCCTGCAGGACAAAAAGCTGAGACAAATGTCACAGAATATACAATATTTCATATCTTCCAATTTACAAGAAATTTTAATCTGTGCAAAACTGAGCAATATATTAATGATGAATACATTAGTGGTAAAATTATAAATAATAGCAAGGGAAATTCTAGAAATTCAAAATTCTAGAAAGAATTGATTCCTAAGGAGAAGGAGATGGGATTAGAGAGAGAACATAGGACTTCAAGGATATTATTAATTTTTCATATTTTTACTTGTATCGTGGATGCATGCAGGCATTCTTTTTAAAAATATTTTTATTGTACAACATAGTGATTCAATATTTCTATCTACTGCAAAATGATAACCACCATAAATCTAGTTAACATCCATCACCATACATTGTTACAAATTGTTTTTTTCAACTATAGTCACCATGCTGTACATTACAGCCCAATGACTTATTTTTATAAGTGGAAGTGTGTACTGTTGGACTTTCTTCACCATTACAACCACCCCCAAACCTCAACTCTGGCAACCACCAATCTCTGTACTTATGAGCTCCTCTTTTTTTTTTTTAGATTCCACATATAGGTGAAATCATATGGTATCTGTATTTTTCTGTCTGAAATTTCACGTAGCATAATGCCCTCAAGGTTCATCCTGTTCTTGTAAATGGCAAGATTTCCTTCTTTTTTATGGCTGAATAACATTCCATTGTATACACACCACAGTTTCTTTATCCATTCACCCATCGAGGGACACTTAGGTTGCTTTCATGTCTTGGCTGTTGTAAAGAATGCAGCAGTGAACATGGGAGTGCAGATACCTTTTTGAGTTAGTGTTTTCACAATCTTTGGATAAATACCCAGAAGTGTAATTGCTGGATCATACGGTAGTTCTAGTTTAATTTTTTGAGGAATCCCCATACTGTCTTCCATAGTGGCTGCATCAGTTTACATACCCACCTACAGTGCAGAAAGATTCCCTTTTCTCCACATCCTCCTCAACACTTGTTTCTTTTCTTTTTGATAATAGCCATTCTAATAGGTATGAGGAGACATCTCATGTGGTTTTGATTAGCGTTTCCCTGATGATTAGCGATGTTGAGCACCTTTTCATGTACCTGTTGCCCATCTGTATATCTTCTTTGGAAATATGTCTATTCAGGTCCTCTATTCTTTTTTTTAATTGGATTGTTTGTCTTTTTCTATTGAGTTGTATGAGTTCTTTATATATTTTGGTATTAATCTCTTATCAGACCTACAATTTGCAAATATTTCCTCCCATTCAGCAGGTTGCCTTTACATTTTGTTGATGATTTCCTTTGCTGTGTAGAAGCTTTTAAGTTTTATGTAGTCCCATTTGATTTTTGCTTTTATTGCCTTTGCTTTTGGTGTCAAACCCAAAAAGTCATCTCCAAGACCTGTGTCAAGGAGACTACTGCCTATGTTTTCTTCTAGGAGTTTTACGGTTTCAGGACTTATGTTCAAGTCTTTAATGCATTTTGAGTTAATTTTTGTTAATTTTTGTTAATTTTTGCATATGCTGAAAGATAGTGGTCCATTTTGGTCCAGTTTCACTCTTTTGCATGTGGCTGTCCACTTTTCTCATCACTATTTATTGAAGAGATTGTCTTTTCCCTACTGCATATTCTTGGCTCCTCTTTTGTAAATTAATTGACCACATATGTGTGGGTTTATTTCTAGGCTCTCTGTTCCATTGAAGAATAAGTCTGTTTTTATGCCAATACCATACTGTTTTAATTACTATAGCTTTGTAACATATTTTGAAATCGGGGAGTGACTTCAAAGTATATTACCCCCTGGGGGCAGAGGGGCGATTCTACACGTGTAAGCCCTTTAAGAACTGTTTCTCAGTTTGCTGTATCCTTGTGGGTCTGGTGGACAGAAACCCTATTGACTTTCAAAGCTAGGTGTTTTGGGGCTTCATTTTTCAGTTTCAGGTCTTAAAAGTTGAGGAGACTGATGTGGGGTTCAAATTCTTTGCTCCTCAGGGAAAAGCTTGGAATTTTGAATTCTCTCCCACTTGTGGGTCACACACAGCACCAGGGATGGGGCGTTTATGGTGAGACTGTGTCTCAGCCTCTCCTACCCATTTCAGGGCAGGCCTTTTTGTTGTTCACTCGATATGTAGCAGTTGCTCAGCTCGTTTTTGAATTTTTTGCAGAGGACATTTTCCACATGTAGCTGTAGATTCAGTGTGTCAATGGGAAAAGGCTAGCACAGGATCTTCCTATGTCACCTTCTTGAACTGGAGCCCAGGTGAGAGTTCTTTTACTTTTATTATGTAAATATCATATATATAAATTATACATATTCTTTTGGTTTTTAAGGAATTTATATTAAACACGATTTTTTTTTTTTTTTGAGGAAGACTGGCCCTGAGCTCACATCCATGCCCATCTTCCTCTACTTTGTATGTGGGACGCCTGCCACAGCATGGCTTGCCAAGCAGTGCCATGTCCGCACCCGGGATCCAAACCAGCGAATCCCGGGCCACCGAAGCAGAACATGAGAACTTAATGGCTGCGCCACTGGGCTGGCCGCTAATCATGATTTTAAAGAACAAGAATAGGAGTAATTCATGGAAATAAGTATATCCAGCTCTTTCAAATAGTTTGTTGTAAAAGTAGAAGAGATGTAGGCGGTTGAGGAAGGGAACAATGTGGCCAAGGAGAGGGCTTTGTATGTTGCTGATATTGGGGATTTTGTTTTGGTCAGCAGTTTGGGATGGGTTGTTTTGTTTAGTTTGTGAATTAATGGAAGCGATCTAGTACAGAAAATAAACTGAGGCAGCACGGAGAGGTGTTAATTGCTTCAGCAAAGTCCTTGAGTGGAAGAGAGGGGAAGAGAGCCAGTCCCACCACTCATGACAGGCACTCTGTGCCCCGGCCACACTGACCGTTGGTAGTTCTACAGAATTATGGCATCTTTCACAACACAGTGCCTGCCTACTGCTTACCTTTAATTCTCCTCCACCCTTCTCTGCCTATGAAAGCTTTCTCACCCTTCAAGAATTCAGCTCAAATGTCACCTCATTAATCACCATTTCCTCACCAAGCCAGGCAAAACTAATCAATCCTTCCACCAAGATCCCACAGCATCTCTAGGTATGTCTATTGGAATCCCATTTATCGCTCTGCATTCTCACTTCCTCACTAGTCTGTGAGCATTTTGTGTTACTCATTTGTTTATTTCTACTCTCTAGTACTGAGCCTAATATATCATAATTCATCATAAAATGTTTAAATGAGTGAATGAAAAATAGAGAGCTTTCACCTAAAAAATACTGATTAAGAAGGATTACATGAAATGTTTGAGGGCATAATTAGTTCCTCTGTCTCCTCCCACCCCAAAGGATGTGAAAGTGTGTAGTTAAAAGAAGGTAAAGTTAAGATATTTTCACCCACTTTTCTCCAAAAATCTGTAATAACCTACAAAGAATGAAAAATTGAGAGGGTATAAGCATTCCATCTGTAATGAAAAAAGAAAAGTCACTCATAGAAAAAAATATATGCTTGATGCTCCTACAAAATCTGGTCCATAATTATACATGCCCTCTATTACCTAAAGCAGAAAACACATTTCCCCAAAAGTGAAGCTTGTGGTTCTGAAGATACTTTGATTGGAACCGTAATTCAAGAGTTGTGAGTGGGCCATAGGATTAGAGGACAGTCTCCATGGCGACGTAGGTCAATAACATAGATTAATAGGGCGAGTGATGCTGAAGGAGAAACCATGCTGATGTGCCTTCTAAACTAGCTGTCTAGCCAAGAGGACTTTAATTAGGAGACGTGCTCCAAGTCATAAGAAAATGACCAGTTATATTAGACAATAACTGAGTATAAACTTAATAGGATGGAAAGCTTCTTCAAGTTCCTTTCCTTGCCCCTTATTGCACTGTTCTTCAACAAACATCTAGCCCCATCTAAAAATGAATAACAAACTGAAAAGAACCACTGTCAAATAGTGGTACAGTAAGAGAATAGAAACATACTTTAAAAGTGACAGGAATTTAAAGAAATTGTCAAAGCTTTACAAGAAAGTCTTTTGTAAAAGATAATATAAGAAGATGTAAAGTAAACCAGCAGAGTTCTGGAAACTAATAGGAGTACAAAATGAAAACACTGAATAAATTAAAACCATACTGGAATTGACATTTATAGGATGTGTGTTACTGAAAACCTAGTTACTTTGGGGAAATCAAACAGAACAGAATGGAAATAACAAAGACAATAACTGTCATACATATCTTAAATATATAGATGAAGAGCCAACACACACGCGAACACATATACAGCCCTTTTATCGCGTGGCAACTTTGGATGCCCGTAATATCAATGGCAAACCGTGTGGGAGAACAGTGGCTGCCACGTGTGCCTGCTTGCAGAAGTTTGCCTTTCCAGCTGGAAAAATTTACTGAGAAGAAGATGAATCTTCACTTGCCATAAGCGTGCTGCACACACAGGGAAGGTGTGCTTAGCAACTTTTAACTCTCTTATAGAAGAGATCTTTAGTTAATGCATTGTGTTTTTTGTTTTCCTGAGGAAGATTAGCCCTGAGCTAACTACTGCCAATCCTCCTCTTTTTGCTGAGGAATACTGGCCCTGAGCTAACATTCGTGCCCATCTTCCTCTACTTTATATGTGGGACGCCTACCACAGCACGGTGTTTGCCAAGTGGTGCCATGTCCATACCTGGGATCCAAACCAGCGAACCCTAGGCTGCAGAGAAGCAGAATGTGCAAACTTAACTGCTTTGCCCCCAGGCTGGCCCCTAGTAAATGCAGTTTTATGAATGGCAGATGTATGGAGAATCTGATAGGCTCCAGCTGTGTGTACAGTAAAGCAGGGCTTTGCTACTTGAATAAATAACATTGCACCTAAAAGCCAATCCACACAAAGAATAGTTAGAGGCAACAAAAGTCCTCCCAATCTTACTCATGTTGATGTACATAGAAAGAAAAATGAATCTGGTCAAATGATGTCCACTAAGTACCTTTCTTTTCAGTGTGATTTTGAAAAGAAGTAAGAAGTGATTAAAAGCTTTCTTTATTTTCTCCCTGTGAATTGAGTTGGCTGTGAAAGCAATAAACACACATTGGAGCTTTCAAATTGAGGAATGAGGGGCTGGCCCCATGGCTGGGTGGTTAAAGTTCTGTGCACTCTGCTTTGGAGGCCCAGGGTTTGTGGGTTCAGATCCTGTGTGAGGACCTACGCCACTCATCAGCCATGCTATGGAGGCATCCCATATACAAAGTAGAGGAAGACTGGCACAGATGTTTGCTCAGGGCAAATCTTCCTCAAGCCAAAAACGAGGAAGATTGGCAACAGATGTTAGCTCAGGGAGACTCTTCCTCACAAAAAAAAAAAAGGAAAAAATCCAAATTGAGGAATGAGATAAAAATTATTCTTTCATAACACAGACAATGCTAGTGAAGACCAGTCCTATGATTTCAAGTGGCTATTCTAAGCACTTATTTTGGGTCAAATCTAGAATGTGTCACATCTTCTCAAATTTCATTGCCCTAATCAAGTCATATTGCCAAACCAAATATATGTCAGAAGAGAAAGTAAGCTTCTCTTGAGGGAGGGGTGGGCGAGCGAGTACTGTGAACAATAATACAATCTATCATATACACCGAACACTTTCATTGTGATTTTGAACATGAAAAATGTTTTTTCCAATTACTTTGGAAAACTAAAATTTTCCTATTTTATTTATGTAAGTAAAATTTATATACAGAAATTTTTGGAATATGAGCACATATACAACTCTCAGATGGTCACATCTAAAATGCAACATTAATAAAATTATTTTACTCTATTTTAACAGATAGACAGTTTTAACAAACACTTTTTTTACAATTAGAGTATTTAAAAAATGGAATGCACCCTATATAGCAAACTTTCATTTGTGAAAGAGAAAGAATGGTTTATGTGCTTGTACAGGTATTGAACTGAAATCATTATTTTTGCTATTTTGTATAAGTTTTGCATAATACATTAGTAACTTGTCCAAAATTGGATACTGGCAAAATTTAAAAAGAAGCTTACAGAAGCATTCCTGCACTTGAAAAGGATTAAATCATATATTTCTTTCATCTTGAAGACTTTCTTAGTGAGAGAAGATTCAAGGGCAGAATTGTCAGAACAAAAGATGACAAGATGACCAGAGAAGGGCGACAGAATTTGGGGTGCTCTTGAGAGCAACAAAAAGCCCATGATCTTGTGTGAATTTTTCCATATCCTCTTCAGATCCTGAATGAAATTTTCCCTATATTTTCAAGAGTAGTCCCTAAAGCTTCTTTTCTTATCTATGACATCATGTAGTATGGCAGCCATACTCTACATATCTCTGCTCGCTTTCTCCTGAAGTGGTGGGGACAGTCTGAAAGAGCACAGAGAGCACTGCATTAGCCATCCCGGTGAAACAGCGCACTGATTTTAACATGAACCGAGAGCAACGCCACAGTCACCAAGGCCCATGTGACTGTCCAATCTTGATCATACATTAAAAAAATCACTGAAAGATGATTTAATGCCACCTTTTCTTTTCTAGAAAGACAAAAGGAATTCAAACAGAATTCTTGCATCTTATATAAGTGTGTGGTTTAAATATTGTCTACCATGGTACCAATGTCCCTTCTGCTTAGGTCTTTAAGATATATTTATATTTGAGTGTAATCTCAGGAAAATGTCTGAAGATTACTTATGATTTTCTTTTTAAGAAATAAAAGCAAATCACAACATCATGTTTCCCTTTGAGGTTAATTGATTTACATGTATTTACATTTGTAAAGTATGGTAATTAACTCGTCTATGAGACTTACTAGTATCAATTTCCTGTGAAAACACAGATAATTTTTCTATCTATCCAAAGTCCTAGCAGGAAAAAGATGCACTCTCAAACTGGTTAGCAGGAGAAAGTTTTAAAAGTTGACTATTTACCAAGGTAACTCAGAAGGTAGGGAAACCAACAAGAGATAATGTTATTCAGGGGCTGGCAAAAGTAGGAAGCCTTTACAACCCAAAGGCCTACTGCCCCACCTGGGTCTCTTCTTAAATCTGATCCTTTAGCCTGTCCTCTGATCCGCACACCCAATCAGAAGACAAGGGGAATAGAACGCTCTGATTAAATCTGTGTAAGTCAGCCTCCAGACGCCAGAGAGCAGGATGGAGCCAGACGTATAGTAGATGAAAAGCACAAACAGAACACATCCACAGGATCTCCATTATTTTTATTATTAATGATAGTACATTTAATTATGTTTAATTTATATGTAAGCTCAAATCATTTAAGAAAAGCAAAATTCCTCTGAAGTAAATAAAATAGGAAAAATTTTAATTAACCAAATAAACATTGATATTGTATTCAAATCATGTATTATATAATTCACTTCATTAAAATGAGTATTTCTTACAGGTATAATGAATGTATTTCTAATACTTTTAAGATGGTTCATAATACTACCTGATCTTTAATTATTTGCAGAAATTTCTATTATAATCCTTTTTATTTGTATAGTGCTTTGCATTTTACAAAGAAGCCTTACAACTATTATCTTATTACTAAGAATAACTCAATAGAATGAATGCCAATTTTCTAGATAATGATTATTTACTCAAATGAAAAAAATCAAAGACCTCATTGAGTTTCATAGCACATACGAAAAGTTGAATATAAATAAAATGGTTAATTGCATAAAACTGGTTTTACAGGCAAAGCTTACCAGGGAAATAAGAAAGTAAAGCCATTCATTTAAGAATCAGAAATAAATATTTGAGAAATAAAAATAAGATTAACCACATTATTCTATATTAATGTTATTACTATATAATTTATCGACTTGGGATAGTTAATATCTTTGATAATAAGCAGTTGAAATATATGGAAGATATAAAATCCATTTAAATGACCTAAAAGGCCACTTTCTGGCCATGAGACCGTCTTCCTCAAACATGAATCTGTTAATGAAGAACTCTTTTTCTTCCCCCACACTAATAGCTGCAAAAATGGGGAGAAAAAAATCAAAATTTTATACATCCACAGGACAAGTTCTTTTTTTTTAACATGTGGGAAAAATATAACTTTATTTACTAAGACCTTTAAGTGCTTTTTTCTTATTTCGATTATTCTTAATGGAAATAATTCTAATAATTTTATAGCCAGGCACTGACTTCCAAATTAAATAGGTATATGAAAATTGGAAACTTAGTCTATTTTAAAATTTTTGTGTTATTTAAGTAGGTTACATTTGTTTAAAAAATATATAAATCTTTTTAAAGCTTACCCCCAATAAACACACGGGCACATCCTCACATGAATCATATGTATCTGTGAATTTGTTCTAGAGATGAAAAATTCTTCATTTTATCTAGATTTTGTTACTTTTTAAAAATTCTTCAGAGTAGGAGCTTTTTCATATGGGCCTTTAGAGTTGATTTAAAGCCATATCTAAATTACAACTTCTAAAATCTCTTGCTATTATAGAATTTTTTGACAAGAGTTCATGCTAGTTAAATTATTTTAGTGTGGTTCCACATGGTTAAAGGCTAAATACTTTTCAATACAATCTATAAAATATTTTATGCAAAATAGACACTTTGATTTGGTAAGTGAAGGGTTTTTGTTTGTTTTTAAAAAGACAATGGGTTTAAAAATATTGCAGATAGTGTTGAAAACAGTGTGTCTGTTTGCCACGGTGCATTTGTTTGAGCTATTTTCAAGTGTCACGCTCAAGTAAAATGTTTTGAATTTGTGGTATCCCCACTTCGGTCCTGTAATATCCTTGAGATCAAGGACCGTATGTCACAGAGTTAGAAACCACACTTTTCTATGCAAATCTTTGAGAGGAATTATTCCAACAATGACATTATTCCGATAATTATATTACTGAAATAATTTTCTAACTAGTTTCTTTTATCAGTTGGGGACTGTGTACTTTGTAGAGGCTCTCTCTCCTATCCACACTGCTTCTGAAAGCTTACAAGTGAATTTGTGACGACTCTGCAGTACACACATAGGTCTTCAGGGTATGACCTTTGTACCAACTCATTCCTGATGTCGTCTTGCTTTCCTATTTTTGTTGTCTCTCACTTTGTTTTTCTCACTCAATTTATTTTAAGTTATGTATTTATGTTTTATAGAACATTTAAAATGGAATATAGGTAAGGAAAAATATAGTGATGTGTAAGAAAGATTGGTTGAGTGAATGATGATAGCTACCATAGGTGCCAGATCTAAAATATCTTGTCTATTTTTAATTTAATCATTCCAACAGTCAGTGACTACCACTCTATTATTAGCATGTTTTTACAGATGAGATGGTTGAGACATAGACTTAAGGTACTTATTGAAAGCCCACATTAAATAGTGAAGCTGGAACTCAAACCCCTGCAAGTCAGCTCCTGAGTACATGCTTGTAACTACCAAGATGAATACTGGATGAAGACAACCATGCTTGGCTTTAGAGATTTGAGTAAATTTACCTTGTGTGGTATGTATCACTTAGCCATTGCCACAAAAATACTGTGAAACAAACAACGAAAAAATGCAGTGCTTTAAAATAATACTGATTTATGCTTATAGATCTGGGGGTTCTTTGAGGGGTAGTTGATCTGGGCTGGGCTCACTTATACTTGTCTGGCTGGTTGGGATTAACTGACCTGGCGGGACTTGGCTGGGGTGGCTCAGCTCCACTTGTCTTCATTCTCTTCACGGGATCAACATAATTGCCTGGGTATATTCTTCTCCCAACAGTGACAAAGCCACAAAGGGGTAATTAGAAACCCACAAGGTCTCTTGAGCATTAGGCTTAAGCTATCATTTTGCCTAATATTTTTGACTAAAAGCAAGTCATATGGCCAAATCCAGAGTTAAGAGGTAATAGGGGCTGATACAGGGAGGTTGGAGAATTGGCTCCAGTAAACCAATCTACCGCAGAACTTCCGCTTAAAGGGTTTACAGTGACTTGAGACGTCAGCAAGGTGGCAGAATAGGAAATCCCTGCTCATGTCCCCCCTCAGCAACAATAATTCGGCAGCCATCCATGGACAAAAGTGGCTCTGGGGGAGCTTTGGGATCCAGGCAGGAGATTGTTCCACCATAGTGGAGTACAGGGCTCAGGAGGGTCGATAGGCTGAGTGACTGCAATACATAATCTCATTTGTTAAAATCCCAAACTGTTTTAGAAAATAATCATAGCTTTAGGAATTGGGAGTCAGTTAATTATGGCACATGATCATCTTAGGTTTCTTACTGTTGACCATCGTTCAGATTTCGAGATCCTGTGTTTCATCACAATTCTACTTTTCCTTTACTCGTGCAATTTTTTCTGCATCCTGAAGCTACCCTCCATCCAGTTTTCATAGTCACTCTGCTCTGTCAGTAAGCACAGAGAATAGTAATTTTGGAGGAGATGGATGATTTTAGAAATCTTTTCTTCTTAGCAAGATGAAATGAATATTGGGTATAACTTGATGCAGTCAGCATCTGTTTAATGGACAGATTTTAAAAACCCTGTGACCAGCATGTCCAAAGGTAACAGACAATGCCAACGACCAAGAGGTAAAGGTATTGGCTGGAAAACTACCTGCATGTCTGCCAAACTATTGAACAGTTAACCCTAAGCACTTCTTTGTAAAACAGCCATTGTAGTTCTTTCTCAGGCATCTTCTACACAACGATGTTTGGGGTATTGCTCAACAAATGCTCGTCACCTGCTGAATGGCATTAGAATGTCTGTTGAACAGCATTGATCAGGGCCCGTCATCAAAATTAATCAATGGGCAGGAAAACTATTGAAACACTCAACCATGTACCCCAGATTAGAAAAGAAACAATCAGAAGTATATTGCCTGTTACTAAGGGAGGGGCAGCCAAGTGGAAGTTTGTGGTCGTTTTATTGTCAAATAATAATAATAAAAAAATCTGCACTTGAGGGAGAGACTTTATTCCAAAAGACTAATGAAAAGGGAGAACAGTAACCACAAGATTTGCAAGCATCTCGAAGGACAGGCGAAAGGAATTTCATTTATAGAGCGGAGTAAACAAGGCTAGAAAGAACTGGGTACGCTGGAGTAGGATGAGCAGATAGTAATTGAACATGAGCAGGAGGTGTCTGACCGCAAACCTTCTTTGTTAGAAACTAGCTGATCAATACATTCCAAAAAAAGCAAAATTTGATATTCCAGAACTATCTGCATTTTTCTGCCTAACTTCTCTCCTATTTCAAATCCTGTGTCTGCCATTGTTCACAGATAACAACTTATTAACTGCCTCACCTATAAGTAAATATGCATGTGGATGTAACTACTTACGAGTTATTTTTTGATACAATTGATTGGCTACTCTGGAAGATAAAGAACTTAATTCACTAATGCTAATTGTACCCTATACACCTACATGGCTTGTTATTATATATGTTTATTTTTAATTTTATATCTATTTTTATTTTTAATTAATATTTTTAAAAATTAGTGTGTGTGTGTGTGTGTATATATATATTTAGCTTTTCACCATGGGGTTCTCAAACTTCAGTGCCTGTAAGAATCAACCAAGGACCTCTTTAAAATGCAGATGCCCAGGTCCCTCCCCTGACATTCTGCTTTGGTAGATGCAGGGCAGGACATGACATCTGCATGTGTAACCAGCACCCCATCTTCAGAATAGCAATGAAAGGAGACTCAAAACGTAGTCAAATAAGAAAACTGTTAAAAAAAAATTATGGAGCAACGCTGGAGATCTAAGTTGATTTGAAGAAGATAAAGAAATGAAGATGTGAAGTGCTATCAACCCAAACCTTGCATTCTTGTTTTTCTCCAGCATTTCTCTGTGTTCCGGTCATAAAAGTTAAGAAGCTAGTTTTTACAATTGATCCAGAGGTGCGTGTTGGTTGGTTGACTGTGCCAGAAAAAATAGGCTTAGTGTCAGTGGAGTGAGTCTACTGAGAGAGCAGTTCAGTGGATCCAGGGAAGGAAGAAAGGCCTTATGAGCTGTGAAAACACGAACTAGGCATTACTGATGTGTGGGTAGGACTTGTGCTGTCAATGCTGAAGCCCGAAAGAAGATGTCAATAGATACAGAAGAGAGACCTTGAATTTAGAAGGCGGTGCCAGCCTGCAGCCTTTTCTAAATACAAGGAAAAAATGTTTGTAATTATCTAGAGTTTACAAGAAAAAACAATATGATGCATAAATATTAAGATATATTTAGTATCTTGTAGTAGCGGACATTCATACATCTAGAAGTTTGGTGAATCAAGAAGAAAAGATACTCTGTCTCCCTTAGTTCCGAGGTCATTATTATCTCCTGTGAAATTGAAGTAACGGGAAAACCAGGCTTGCAGAAATAGTTTTCCCAATCTATGCGACATCTTATGTCAGTTTTACCTACTGAAATAATACAGCTTAAACACATTTGGCATCAATATCATGAGACTTTTCCTAAATATTGTAGAAATAATTACAGATGATCCAACTGACAATATATGAATCACATTTTTTGCTTATACTCTTTAAATTCAACATTCTTTTAATCTATTACTGGAGAGAATAAAATTTTTGAATGATAAATGTCTAAAAGATGAGAGTACATAATTAAAATGGAATGAGATGAATAACATGATTCCCATTCAAATTTCTACTGCAAACATACCCCAAAGCCTTAGGTCTTATGGCTTGAAAAGCATAGGAATGGAGAACAAGGTTCTTTGCAGCAAGATAGCTTTGCAAAATAAAGAAAAGAGTAAGAGGCTGGTTACAGCTTAGAAAATACAAATTAGCACAGAGGAATAGAGACTAGGAAGAAAAATACCAAATGTGTGTGACCAGGTCATCTCAAAGACCACAAAGTTATAATATTCTTTATACAAATGCAGTAGTTATTGAAAATTCAGTTCTGTAGACTGGTTTACATGAGGTTTAAAGAGAGTTTGACATCCAGGTTAAAAAATAAATGAAATCCTAAATGGTGTTATATAATAGATACTTCCCTCTGGCAAAAAAATATGTATAAATAAATGATATTTTATTTTATTTCCAGGAACAATTTAACTCCGATAATAACTAATAACTGTTGGCTCACATTATTAATTGTAAGTTAAAACAACTATTCTTCAGGGGCCGGGCCTGTGGGCTGAGTGGTTAAGTTCTTGCTCCACTTCGGCGGCCCAGGGTTTCACCGGTTTGGATCCTTGGCACGGACATGGCATTGCTCATCAGGCCATGTTGAGGCAGCGTCCCACATAGCACAACCAGAGGCATTCACAACTAGAGTATAAACTGTGTACTGGGGGCTTTGGGGAGAAGAAGAAAAAAAAAAACTACTCAAACATTTAACGAATTTAACGTTGAAGACACTATTGGGCCATTTGAATATATTTTATACTCAGTTGAAATTTTTAGCAGTCCAATTAGATGATTTTGTCAATTTTGTGTGAGCGGTGGGGGTCACACCACAACTGGATGCCTGCTCCTTTTGTGGTTAAGCAGGAGCTGATTACTCTTTATATTGGAGGCATTATCTGATGTGCGAGGCTCTTCCATGAATTCATAAATTGTTACAAAGGAAAATATATATCATTTCCTGACTTCATAAATATGACTTTATTTTTAAGCTAATGATTCCAAATTTTATTATTTAAAAGATAACCTCGTAAAAATATAATACCGGTGAATATAACACTTGTGCACAGTTAGAATATTTCTCTATAGGAGTCAAGGTGAAAGTGGCTTATGTAAAAACCAAACAGTGATCCAATGATTGAAAAGGACAAAGGGCATATAAAGAAGTAAACTTCCTTTCGAAGTACTAGGTGACTTTGTCAATGGCACTGATATGATTGGCTGAGGTGCCAAATATGTGCAAAGAGATATATTTATAATTTTACCACTTCAAAACTACTTTTTGTTCAGAACACATTAATGAAAACATTAAACATTTCTGAGAAAAATAAAATTGATCTACAAGATGCCATTGCTTGAAAATATGCTTTTTCTATGTAGTTCTGGAAAATGAGAGATTAAAACATATTTTAATCCCAAATATTTTCTCCTAAAATACACAAAAGGGCTTTTATGAGTTTTAAACTTCAGTTGTTTCTCATGATTCAGTTGCTCATTCTTCTCATGTATTCACAGTCACAGCTTTATTATTACTCATATCATTTTAAAGCAGTTTTATGAGCATAAAAACCACCAGTTACAAAGTCATAAATAACGGCAGCAGTGGAAATATTTTGACTGATTTTAAGAAGTGGAGGAGAATGGAGATTATAATAAAATTAATCCTACTTTTGAGCACTTATTTTGTACAAGACATTGTTACACAGTTTATTTATATTAATATAATTTCATACTCACACCGGCCCCAAGAAGTTTGGATATTAGTTTTCATTTTGCTATGTAGGAAACTAAATATTAGAAGGAAAAACTGGCTTAAGATTATATGGCCAGTAAATGAGCAAGGATGCACATTCGGATCTGTCTGATTCCGAGGGTGGCTTCCTCAACGTTGAGACTTTCTGGGTGTAGAATTCAGTAAGGACCCAACAATGTAGTCTGAAGCTGGACAGCAGCAGGCTATGCATGGGGTACACCCAGTCTCTTACTCTTTGCACTATGCCACATGTATCTGTTTCATTTTACGTGTTAATTATAATTTCAGACATATTGCTATGTTTGTACTTAAAAACATACCTGAAAAAGTAACAATTGTGCTCCTGACAGAGAATCACAAAATGATCATTTTCTTAGCCTGCTTCGTACCTCTCCGTCACCACTCAGGTTCATTTGCTTTCCAAATGCAACCAATTTTCATCAACATGTCTTTTCAATACACGCTCCTCGCTCCATCCCCTCTGCCTCAGTCTGGAATGTCATCGTCTTTGCTCGGCTCATTGCAACCAGGTCTCTCCCCCTCTTTACTGTCCTCCTTGCTTCCTCACATGTATAGCTCTAAAACAGCAATGACAATAAGAATAAAAACAGGCCCACACATAATTGGATCTAATCAGTTATTCACCACCTTACTTTAGCGTTGGATTAGCTGACAGGCAGATTCTGTCTCTGTGGCTATGTCTTATTTTCTTTCTTCCTTTCCCTTTTCTATTTTTTCTTTTGCATTCTTGACAAGTAAACTACTCTTAAAGTGTACAATTTGGTGAGTTTAGACATATGTCTACATTTGTGAAATCATCACCACAAGCAATGCAATAAACACCTCCCCCTCATGTTTCCTCATACAACTTTGTAATCCCTCCCTCTGGTTCCTCCACAATGTCTGCTGCTACCCTCTCCGGTCCTATCTGGTTTCAGACACTATGGTGAAGCTAAATGAGTCACAGGTCAACTACCTTCAAAGAAAATTTCCTTAAATTATCCTCTTAAAACCACTACCACCAATCCATTGTTATGAATAAGGGGTGTTTGAGCTATAATATCAGTTCTCAGATTTCCTTTGGAAAATGTGAATCTTAATTTGTGTCAAAGAAAAATTGCACCAGCTGGAGTTAAGATATATTATTCAAGAAGGCAGTATGTTCAAGAGTATTGCAATAGAGGCCAAGACTCTTGCAACAGGGCTGAGAGACCTGAACACAACTCTGTGGAAAGAAAAGGCAGGAGGGTGTCCAAGCTTTGGGATGAACCAGTGGGAAAGTCCTGGAGGACAGTGGGAGGAGGTTGGTGACTGTGATTAGGCCATCTGTGTTTACTAATTGGTGCTTCTGGAGGCTAGGCTCCCATCCTCCCACAGAGACTGAGAGACCGGAGCTCTGTCTTTCTTGATTACGTTTCAGAGGGATGCCTCCCAGGTCCTTGAGAAGGAAGTTCCTAGGTTGTAAAACTGCCAAGAGGCTGGAAGAAGATTTACATCTCAAAGGGACAGAGAAAAAAACGTACAGTGGTGAGTTTTCTAAAGGAAATGCTCTAAGAAAAGGGAGGTTAGGGGCCTATAGTTAGGAAGAAACAGTGTAAGCTGAGGTCAAGCTGAGGGGAACGTTAAGGACATCTTGGTCATGTGACATGTCACGTTGGGGTTTCCTTTGTACATATTATTGCTTCAGTCAAAATTCCACAGGGTTGTTAAATATACTAGTGGGTAACTAATAAAGAGGAAACTTAAATGGCCAACAGGTTTATGAAAAAAATGCTCAGCTTCACGAGTAATCGAGTAATTGACAAATAAACCTAACTGAAGATACCATCTCACTCACAGTAGTGGAAAAATATTTTAAAATCTCAAAATACCACATATTTAAGAAGATGCAGAAGAATAAAACCATCATACACAGCTGGTGGGAATAATACTTGTGAAAAGACTTTGGAAGAGTAAATTGGAGTTTCTCGAAAAGTTAAAGAAAGCATGCTCAGTGAAGCATGCCTTCAATTTCTATAGGTATATATAAAGAAATGTTTACTCAGATGCAAGGAGCTACATATATAGGAATATGCACAGAAATGCTATATGTAATAGCAGTAAAAAGGAAAATAACCTAAGAGCCCAAATATTAATCAAAGTGAGAAAAGATAATGTTATATTGATTCAAAGAAAATAAGCCAGAGTAAAAATAATTGAACTAAGAAAACTGTATCAATATGAATAAATCTCCCACACATTATGTTAAGTGAAAACAAGTTTCAGAAGAATAAATACAAGATGATACAGTTTATATAAATGTTACAAATGAAAACAACATTATAAATTGTTTACAGAAACATGTAAAGGATTACATGTCAATGATCAACACTAGAATCAGGGTATAGTACATCTCTGCAAAAGCAGAGAGAGAAAATGGATTTCAGGAGGTGTATTTAAGGAGCACCAAGGGTACACTGGCTGGTAGATATTTGAATATTAATTACTTGAAATCTCTTAATATGACTAGAATATGTCATAATAGATTAATCGAGAGATATATGATGTAAAATATAGAAAATCATCCATTGTCTATTTGAAAATATGAAATAAAATATAATAAAATAATAGACTTTGATGCCTGATTCTCAAAATACCAATCATTTACAATTTAAGTCATAAGATTATTGAACTTTCAGTTAAACTCGAATTGGATTTTATTGGAATTTTACGTAAATTTGCATTTTAAGAAGAAAAATAAGCAATTTGGAATATCAAAGAACATTCTCAAAAAGAAAATGACAGTCATATGTTGCTTAACAACGGGGATAGATTTCATCTTGTGTGAATGTCATAGAGTGCACTTACACAAACCTAGATGGGATAGCCTACTACACACCTGGGCTACACGGCTCTAATCTTACGGGACTGCTGTCAGATATGCAGTCTACTGTTGACTGAGATGTCATTATGTGGTGCATGAATGTGTGTATAATGTGTATGTTTATATACCTATGTGGATAGATAGATAGATATCAAAATATCTAATAGCAATGAAATTTTCTTGAATTAGACTTGTATCCAGAAACATTATCTATGGATACTTGAATTGTGACTTGTAAACTGCTAATGGTCAAATACTGTATCTTGAATTTCTTTTAATCACTGATGCCTAAATGTATATTGTTTCCGTAAATGCACGATAAATATTTGGAGGTGCATTTTCAGATAATGATGATTCATTTGTCCTTATGAATCCTAGTTTCCAGTCTACCTTTCCTGGTAAACATTACCATTAATTGGCTTTGATTATATATAAAGGGGGCAGTCTGGGCTCTTTAGAAGCAAAAGAAACTGATTTACCCATGTCAATAAGTAGCTTTCGAAAGATGCTGTCTTCTGATAATAGAACAACTTAGGTCATCTTAACTTATACCACGTAAGTTTTTAGTAGATTAGTTAAACATCCTTACTCTCTCTATAATAACAATGATAACATTGAGAGTAATGTCTTCTCTTATATAATATTGATAATGTAATAATAATAGAATGATGGCTAATACCTACTGAGTATTTATAATGATTCAGCCACTATTCTGACCCCTTATATGAATTATCCAACCTAATCCTCATGACAAGCCTGTAAGATGAGCACTTTTATCATCTATGTATGGTTTTCATATGGAGCCTGGGGCACAGAGAAGTTATTTAACTTGCCCAAGTGGCACAGCCACTGGGATTGGTGACAGAACTGGGATATGAACCCGGTGATATTTGTCCGAGTTGACAGAGTACATGGTTGGCTTGGCATTTGCAGAGTGAGTCTTTGTTATTTCCTTCCACTGAAGAATATTTGAGAATTTCTAAAACCGAGGAGAGACGTCGACTTTGAGTCTTCCCCTCCCTTCTTTCCACGTGAAGGACGTTCAGACAATAATGCTTCAGCCAGGAACCTGGTTTTCAACATAATAGGCTTTCTATTTAAAAAAAAAAAAAAATCTTTTTTTTTTCCCCTACTGTGGAATTTGATTGGAGAAAAATCTCAGTTCGTTAGTCTGGTCTCAAAAGAATAGCTGCTAAAGGCAGAGAACTTTTAAAAGAATAAATCCTTTCGTTCCCTGTGTGACAAAATATAGAAATATGATACAACGGAACCCCTCAAATGAATACTCGGCAAAGAGGGAAAAGAAACCTGGTAAAAAGTAATAGCTATTTGATTTTTTTCCAAGATAAATCAAGTACATTTCATTTAAAGTGGAAGCCTCTTTCCTGAGAGTTGTTGGAAGACAGATTGAGCGATATGAAAAGAAATTGGACACTTCCTGCGATGTATAGGCAGTTCACAAAAAACACAGTCAATGAATCATTCTCTGAGTATCTATATACATGATCAATCCAGTCTCTCCTTCACTAAAGCAGTTTGAAAACATAACTCAGAATAAAAACATATTTTATTTAAAGAACATACAGGCACTACTTGTAAATGTTTATGGAAAAAAATGTAATCATATAAGCAAAGAAGAAAAATGGAAAACACTAAATTCAATATCCCAAGATAATTACGCTAACATCTTCCTGTATATTCTTCTAGTCATTTTACTTTGCACATGTCGCACACACAGACATAAAAAGAACAAAATAAAATTTTGCTAGATTTCAGCTATATTTATCATTTGAAACTTCTTTTTCACCTAGTTGTGCATTGTGCATAGCAGTAAATATTTCACCATGAGATGACTGCTCATGACTAAACACAATTTCTTTGGACTGTGTATCTTATTCTAAATAACTGATATGTTATCATTAGCCATTTAGTTTGTTCACCAAAGGAAAAAAAAAACACAAATTAATGCTGTTATAGCTAAATCTTTCAACAGTCTTCAGTAATTGAAGCATGTATTTTAACACTTTAAGAATACCACAGGACACTAGCTGAAGCAATGATATAAGCCTAAGATGTTATAATTTAGTTATCGACGCCAAAAATACTTTTAGCACCTATTATGTGTCAAGCACCAAATAGTTGGATGAAAATGACTTCAGAAATGTAGCTTTTGGAAATATTCATTAATCTAAACCTAGTGCTAATAGTAGGTGTGAAGATGGTCTCCCACTTCTTTTTTTCAATTTGCTAAACATTTTGTTGTAATGTTTTTGTTCCTTTTGCAGAGATTTAAATTCTATTACCAGATATAAGTTAGCAGATACATTTCATGCATGTACAACTAAACTCTGAGGTCACCGAAACAAGACTGACCGTATCTTGCCATCCATCCCTTTACTCACTCATGCATCCAGTCAAATTCGGAATGGCATTCACAGACTATATAGTCTTCTCTCCACCCTATAAATTTCCTTATAACATACATTTTCACCTCCAGTCTAAGCAGCTTAAGAAAGACCTATGGACTCACCTCATCAGATATAGTGTCCTTTTAGTACAACCACCGATAATAGTCCCTCATGGCCTTATTTACACAACCATTAAACAATATGGATTATATTTTCTTCCTGAATCTGCCACAATTTCAGATAGATTATCCAGAACATCCCTAAGGGAAAATAATGTAATCAACTTCCATTAAAGAACATATACATATACTGTCCTTCTCTTTTACATTACTGCAAATTTTGTCATGCAAACAAAAATATTTATACAAAACTCAGTGTCTCATAACACCATTTACAGCAGCCAAAAGGGGGAAAAAATCCAAACCTCCATCAATGGATTAACAAATAAAAAAACTGTGGTGTATCCGTATGATGGAATATTATTCAGCTGTAAATGAAGTATTGGCACATGATACGACATGGATGGACCTTAAAATTATTATGCTAAATGAAAGAAGATATACACAATAGGTCACATATTATATGATTCCATTTATATGAAATATCCAGAATAGGTAAATCCATAGAGATAGAAAGTAGATTGGTGATTGCCGAGGCCTGGGAGGAGGGGAAATAGGGAATGACCACCCAAAGGGTACAGAAGTTCCTTTTGGGGTGATAAAAAAATAATTAGGAACTAGATAGGGATAGTGGTTGTAAAACACTGTGAATATACTAAATGTCATTTAATTGTACACTTAAAAATATTTAATTTTCTATTATGTGGATTTTGCCTCAATTAAAGAAATAAAAATGATGTCTGCACAGAAGGATTTTGGGGAAAAAATCATTACAAAGAGTCCTCAGTAAATTTTTTGTTCCTGAATTCTGAAGCAGCAGAGAGAATCAGGTACTATTCCAAAAGTTTAATTTCAGTTGATAAAAGAATCGTATATTAAGTTGAAAGTTGAAAATAGATTAAGAAAAAGGGGCTTTTTGTTGTGCATATTAAAAAAGATATTCAAAAATAATACCCACAGTATACCAAAATTACCACAGCTACTCTTCACTCATGAGTCTCTTGCGTCCTGAGTAATTAATTCTTGTAAGAGCGGGTTTGGGACGAGCCTCTCCTTTCACAAAGTCATGCTTTGGAGTAAAGTGAGTCCTGGAAGTTTTGCCAGTCCCCGGCGCAGTGTGACAGACGTCTGAGCGGTGTCAGAGCTCATCTTTGAAGCTCGGTCTATTCTTTCAAATATCAATAGTTGAGAGTACTTGGCTCACTTTGTCTACAATATTCTGAGGTTGCCTTTCATTGTTAGAGATCCAAGATCTAGCCTGTGAGCCTTTAGGGAAGCTGAAATCATCTGCAGCTGAGACTAAATAGATGTAGCTAATTTATTATAGTAACAAATGATAAAAGAAAGGAGAGGACTAAAATTCTTTGCTGGAATCAAGTACACAACTATTTCACCAGGATTTGCTGATGGATTTCCCCAGGGGTCAGACTGTGTTACGGACAGGGATAGCACTGCCAGACCTGCACACCTGCCAATCCTTTCTACAAGCATATAGATGCTGACACATGCACAGACATTAATAACATTTCAGCCATACAAACAAATTTCTGAATTAGCAACTTATCTCCTGCAGTTCTTATAAAAATGTTGAGCTAATTCAGAATTATGCAACATACCACATACCTAGTAAACACAATTTTGGCAAATTTATTTCAATAATACATAAAACGGAAAATACATCATGACCAAGTGACATTTACCCTAGGAATACGGTGTTGGGTTAACATTTAAAAATCAGTTAATACAATTAAACAGATTGTCAAAATATAAAGAAAACCATATGCTCAACTTAATAGATAGGGAATAAGCATTTGCCAAATTCCAACATCCATTCTTGACAAATCTTGCAGAAAAGTGGGGATATAAAAGAACTTCTCAACCCGATAGAGGGTATTAGTTTCCTGGGGCTGCCAGAACAAAGAACTACAAGCTGGGTGACTTAAACAATGGAAATTTATTGTCTCACTGTTCTGGAGGCTGGAAGTATGAAATCAAGGTGTCAGCAGCATTCGTTCCTCCTGAGGGCTGTGAGGGAGAAGCTGCTCCATGCCTCTCTCCTAGCTACAGGTAGCTTCAGGCATTCCTTGGCTTGTAGATGTGTTTGCCCTATATCTTCACAGCGTCTTCCCTCCATGCGTGTCTGTCTTTGTGTCGTCAACAGGTATCTAAATTGAAAAAGAAGTAAAACTGTCATAAGATAACATGATCATCTATGTTGAAAATTCGATGGAATCTACAAAAAATACTGTAAGAACTAACAAGTGTGTTTAGTGAGGCTGCAGGATATAAAATCAACATACAAAAATAAATCATATTAAAATGCAACAGCAACAGACAATTGGAAATCAAAATTAAACAATCAGCACCGTTTATGATAGCCTTAAAGAATCTCAAATACTTAGGACTAAATCTGATGAAGTATGTATATGACCCGAACACTGAAAACCACAAAACATTGTTGAAGAAGACCTAAATAAAGAGAAAGTTATACTGTCTGCATTGATTGGAAACCTGAATAGGGCAAGCCCCGGTGGCCTAGTGGTTAAGTTCGGCACGCTCCGCTTCTGCAGCCCAGGTCCAGTTCCTGGGTGTGGACCTACACCGCTCATCTCTTAGTGGTCACGCTGTGGTGGCAGCTCACCTACAAAAAGAGGAAGCCTGGCAGTAGATGTTAGCTCACTGTGAATCTTCCTCAACAAAAGAAAAGAAAAAGAAAAAGAAAACCAAATAGAAGAAAGGTGTTAATTCTCTCCAGATTTGGTATATAGATTCAGTGTAATTCCAACCAAAATCCCAGGAGGATTTCTTGTAGAACTTGAAAAGCTAATTTTAAAATTCATAACAAAATTCAAAGGACCTAGAATAGCTAATACAATTTTTGAATGTAAGAATGATACAATACTAACGTTATCAGATTTCAATCAGTATTTCTTTTTTCTATTCTCCTTTTCTCTCTTCTGTTTTTGTATATATTTTATACATCTTGAAGTTGTCCATCAGCTCAATAATCCCCTGATCAATTTTTTTTCTTTTTTATGTATATGTTTCATTTTAGATTAAGTCTACTGTTATGTCTTCAGCTTTATTACATTTTCTTCTGTGATGTCTAATCTGCAGATAATTCCATCTGGTGTATTTTTCATCTCAGGCATTGTAGTTTTCATCTCTAGAAGTTCTATTTGAGTCTATTTTCTAACTTCCATGTCTATACTTGTTCAATATTTCCACTGGTTTTTGAACATAGGGAATATAATTTAATAACTGTTTTAATGTCCTTAATTGCCAATTCTAACAGCTGTGTCAGTCCCAGGTTGTTTTGGTTAATTGACTCTTTCTCCCCATTGTGATTCATATTTTCCTTCTTCTTTGATGTCTGGTAATTTGGCTTCAATGCCATATACTTTGAATTTTATCTTTGGGTGGTTGGGTATTTTTGTATTACTGTAAATATTTTTGAGCTTTGTTCTGATATGTAGCTAAGTTACTTGGAAACAGTTTGATCCTTTCAGTTCTTGATTTTAAAATGTCTTAGGACTAGAGCAGCATTTAGACTACAGCTGATTTTATTCCAAAAATGAGTTGAAATACTTTTCCAGTGCCCTGTGAGTTTTGATGTTTTTCACTTTGGCTGGCCATGTGGGAACATCACCTGTTGTTTCCTCTGCTCCTTTTGGGTGGTTCTTTCTTTGGTCTTCACAGTTTGCTCAATATAAGTGTTGATCAGTATTCTGCTGAGTACCCACGGGAGACCCACTGTGGATCTTCGGAATTCTCTTTCTGTTCAGTGCTTGGCTCTGTGGTTCTCTGCCTGATCTTCTTGGGCTCTCAACTCAGGAAGCCCATCACCTTCACATGAGTTCTCCTTTTCTGTGTCATGACCTGGAAACTCTCCTAAAGCAGTGAGCTGCAACAGTCAAGAGGCCCGCCTGTTTGTGTCCTGTCTCTCAAGGATCACTGTCTTTTTTTGCATGATGTCCAATGTCTTGAAAACCATTGTTTCATGTGTTTCATCTGCTTTTTGGTTGTTTCAGATAAGAGTAAATCATGTCCCTGTTGCAGCATCTTGCCTTGAAACAAAAGTGATCCTTTACTTTTGTAGAAGCAAATAATAGTTTCGTCATGGACTTAGAAAATAAATGACTTTTTTTAGTTGACACGTGTTTTGGGGGAGGAATCAAATCCAGTGAATTGCTAGCTGATAATAACTTATTTGAGATTAAAAAGCAATAAGTTAAAATCTATATCCAAACAATTAAAAGTGGGTTATGCCAACAAAGAGCAAGTTTTGAAGTTTTTAAAGTGCCGTTAACAGAATTTACCCTAATCTTGGACTCCAGAGGCCTGAAAGTTTAAAAGCTAGGAATATTTCTGTCATTGTTTATTTACTCAAACTTCACCTTAAAAGAAACTTTCTAAACAAGTCTGTAGGATAATACCATTATGATAGATTAAAAGCTTCAAAGGAAATTATATGTATATACACACAAATATTATTTGAGAACACATTTTGGATCAAACTTTTAGCTGACAAAGCGCTAATGTCAGTTGAGAAATGTTTTCGTTTAAAAGAAATCGCTAATTTGCTTTCATGCTGCTTTTGTCTTTCATCAGCAAAAGAAGAACACTGGGGATATATACACGTTAAATATATAATAGAACTGATTTTGTTTTTTTGAGGAAAATTAGCCCTGAGCTAACATCTGCTGCCAATCCTTCTCTTTTTGCTGAGGAAGATTGGCCCTGAGCTAACATCCATGCCCATCTTCCTCCACTTTATATGTGGGATGCCTGCCACAGCATGGCTTGACAAGCAGTGCATAGGTCCATGCCCAGGATCTGAACCAGTGAACCCCGAGCCTGGGAAGCAGAATGTGCAAACTTAACCGCTGAGCCACCAGGCTGGCCCCCATACTAGAACTGATTTTTAACATCTTTAAAGAGAACATATGGATCTTCCTCCCTTGTTCTCAGTAACGGGGAGCCAGAGATTTACACATATAGCTAGATAACCCATAAAACTCGCATACCCTTCAAATTTAATAAAAATTAAACCCAAAGGTTTGCTTATTAAGTTATGTGTATGAAACATTGTTCTAGACACTGATATTCAAAAGTGAATAAAATACAGTTTCTGATTTTGAAGAGGTTAGGTTCTGGTGAGGAGGAAAATATTTGAATTATCTATTCAACAACATGTGATAACTGCTGTGGTGGAAGAAGAAAGAGCTTGGGGGTCTGGGAGGAAGTCCAAGGGGGAAATGGTTCCTGAGCTCAGTCTTTGAAAGCACAGGGGAAGGAAACAGGAGGCGATGTACAAACAGAAGGATTCAAGAGGGAAGGACCCTATGTACCACATTCCTAACTTGACTCTCATGACGAACCAGTAATGTCTAATTTTCTCATAGATCTTTGTTGGAATGGTTTTAAAAACATATTTTTCATATTTAAAATTTTAGATTAGTTAAGTGAAACTATACAAAGCCCACCTGTGTCTCCAACCCATTACCCATATTCTGGATAGGATGTGGTTGCAAACGCTACAACCTGTCCATGGCAATCTTCTGCCTAAATCTCTATAATAGCTATTCTCTCAGTTCCATTAGGAAAAAGCCCATAGTGTTTAAGATGTGTTCCAAGTTCCCCCATGTTCTGTTCACTGATGGTCACTTTAACTTTATCTCAATTTCATGTCACTTTCTTCATTGTGTTTGGGACCAGCCATGTTTATTCTCATGTCACCATTCCTGTTAAGTTTCAGGCTTTCTCTTGCCAGCAAACATTCCTATGCCGCTTGAAACCTCTCCCTAGCATCTATGCCTCCATCAGCAGGAGGCCTCAGAGATTCCCGCATGTTGGAAATAGGACTTTCTCATCGTAAACTTCCAATTCCATCAGCTACCAGTGATCTCTGTGTTGCTAAATTCAGTGGTCAAGCCTCATATATCACACTGACCTTTCAGTAGAATTCACCAAAGTTGTCATTTCCCCTCCTTGAAACATATCCTTTCTTGGCTTTTAGGAAAATGTACTTCCCTTGTTTTCCTTCCATCTCATCAGTCTGTTCCTCAATCTCCTTTATGGGATGTCTCTCATCTCTGAGAGTGTTAACACAGGAATGCCCAGCTTAGCCCTTGGTCATCTCGCCTTCTATGTACATATTTAATCTCCTGGTCGTCCCACACTCGCCGATTTAAATTCCCATCTCCATCTGCCCCAAATGATCTGGCTCCTCGTTCCCTCCCTTGCCTAATTTCTAGTATTCTCCTCCTTGCCCTTCTGGTTCTCTCTATGAGATTCCTGGCTGGAGCCTGAGGTTTGTTAGGAACACTTCTACCTTTGGAAGTTTGCATTTGCTCTTCCTCCTGCCCAGAGAGTCTTTCCCCTGGATCTCCTCTTGACTCACTCCTTCACTGCCTTAAATGCTTGTTCAGTATGACCTCCTCAGTGAAGTTTCCTGACCAATCTGTTTGCAATTGCCCATCACTTTCACCCTGGCACTGACACATGCTTTCCCTGGTTTATCTCTATCCATAGCATTTATCACCTAACTTATCATGTATTTTACTTGCTTATTTATTTTCAATTTCTGTGTGCACTCAGTATAATGTAAAGTCTATAAGACAAGGGATTCTTTTTTTCTCTTTTGTTCAGTGATGTCTCTCCACTGTTTAGAAAAGTACCTGGTAAATGGTAGGTATTTATAAATACCTGTGGAATAAATAAATTAACAAAGAGAGCATGTGTCCACCTTGTCTAAGTCTTCATTTTCCTTTAGCATTCAGTATAGTTTTCACTTTTTCCAGCAGGTTTTACCAACCCTGTGTGACCGGGTCTCACCATGGTGTGCTTTCCTTATAACATGAAATACCATGCTGTATGCATTGTTATTGCTTTTCTAATTGCTGCTCTCCTTCCCTGAACCTGAATCGTGGGCAAAAAGAGGCAAGGGACTAAGTCCTATTTGTTGACCATATTTTACTACGTGTTTAGAAGAGTTCCTGTGAAAACCAGGCATTCCGCTCAACAGTTTCTTAATATATGTTTTGTGCTTGGACTAAAAGGTATATGAAAAATACCTTCAAAAGTGATTGAAATAGTTTGTAATTTTTATAACTTCTTGGAAAGTATTCTTTTTATTAAGGCTCTGTTTTGAAAAAAAATGGATTTTTCGTATCCCTTGTATTCCTCAACCTTCCATGCAGCCGTCCGGGAAGCCAGATCTCGCACCATATAGCAGTGCCTCCAGTCCTCTGGAAAGGTTGACAGTGGGCGACAGAGCTGCTGTGAAGCCTGTCATGGAAGCCAGAGGAGGCCAAGCTGAAGCTGGACCTCACCAAAAGGGAGACTGAGCCTGCCGCCAGTGTTGCCTCATCTTCTACTGAGCAAGTAGCCAGCACCTGAGAGGCAGGCGGAGCTGAGCAAATCCAGGGAGGCAGAGAACTACGTTCAGTCCAGAAGTGCGCAGATATCAGATAAACACTCATAACCTTTGTCAACATTATACAGATGATCAGAAGGATATTGGGACATACATTTTTTACCCATCGAGCAAAATAAAGGATACTTGTAGGGATAGAAGCTTCTTTGTTAAAAGTATTTTAATTGAAATTTAGAGAATATAATAAGCAAAAATGTTGACATTTACAACGTTCATGAATAATTAAAGGATTGCTCTGCCAACCTGCACAGTTCCTAATGTGCAGCCCAGAAATGAAGCTCTGTTTTGAGGAGGCATGTTTGATTGAAGGCTTCGTTTGATGCTTGGCAATGTGGTCCACTATAGGTCAATCAAAATGCTATAACTGGGGTCTGTTATCAGAGAATTTACTGGAGGCCAATACATCATTTGGCCCAATTTTAGTAGTCAGTTGGGGAATGTAACTAGTCACACTATTAACATATCATTTATGTCGTTGGATTCAAGTAATTGTAAAAAGAAAAGTACAAATCAAAAATGCCTTAATATTTAAAATGAAATCATTATTGAAAAAATTAAGATTCAAAACACTCAGGGGTTCTAAGGTTTTGTGCCTAAATAGAAAGTGAGATTTTATTAAAAAATATAAATTGTGTTATAATTTGTATGATTATTTCAAAATAAAAACATTCTATAGAAAAAATAGGAAAATAGAGAAAAATTTAAATGAGACAATTTGTCACTGAAAATTAATGACACTGATAGTACTATTGTCAAGATTTGAATATGTTTTCTTTCTCTTTGTTCTATGCAAAATTGGGATAGCGCTACTCACATAGCTTTTGTAACATTTTCCCTTTACGTACTATACTGTAAACATTTTCTCAAACCACAAAATATTCTTCTACAAAGTAATTTTAATTTGAATATATCATACCCTAATTTAACACTTCTCTATTTTTTGACATTCATATTGCTTTAAATTTTTTGCTATTGTATAAAACAACTTTGGACATACCTTTGCATAAATTTTTGTGCACAACCCTAATTTATCCTACGGGGAATATTAGACATGTAGTTTCTGGGTTAGGGAATTGGAACATGCTTAAGGATCTTGATTCAAAGTGTCAAATTGCCGTCCTGAAAGATTGTACTAACATTCTCACAAGTTCTTCAAAAGTTTTTCTATTTTATTACACCGTGGTCCGAGTGAAAATGCATGGATTTTTAAAAATCTACTATTGTTGCTGTTTTAAGTTCCTCTTTATCAAAAATTTATTAGGAAATGCTCATTTTCTATGTGTCTAGGTTAAGCATGTCTTTGTAAATTGATTAATCATCTACTTTACTATTTGCTGAAGCGCCTGCTTTTGCCCATTTTCCCTGTGGCAGATTCATTTGTTTCTTTTTCATTTGCAAGTTTTCATTAAGGATACTATCCATTCAATGTATATGTTCTAGTTATTTTTCTCAGTTTGTTATTTCGCCTCAATTCTATTTAGAGTAGTTTTTGGAAGCAGTGTTTCCCTTTTTCTAAAAAGCTTGTTAGTTCTCCTTGTGTTGCTGCTTCCTCTGGTTGAGTCCTTAGAATGGTTTTCACCGCTTCTCCTTCACTTCCATGAAGCTTCCTATGTGTCAGGTCCTGTTCTTTACAACAAACTCACTCAATCCTCACAAAATGCCCATGAGAAGCCGCTGTCGTTGTTCACGTTACAGATGAAATATTTTAACTAAATGATTTTCCCCGAGTCCTAACAGCCTGTCATTCGCAGAGCCAGGATTTCAATCCAGGCCAACTCCGTATTCCATGCACTGACCATCATGAGGAGCTGCCTGTATTTTCTTCTACTTAATATATCATTTTACTTTACAATTTTTAATTCTTATAATCTTTTTGGTTAACAGTATTTGTAATCAGTAGGTTAAGTTTTGTTTTTCGTTGGGAGAGTTTTTCACGGGGAGGGACCAGAGTATTTTTGAATAATTCATTCTTGCCTCATGATTGAAAATGACACTCGAAATGAGCACTTACTGACTCCATATATAGTTTAAATTTTGGTCCTTGAATTTCTATTTAGTTCTCTATTTTACTATCAGATTTTCACCAAAATTATTGCACTTTAAAGTATTTTCAATTTTTTAATCATGTCCTCCTTCACTACTTTCTTAGTGAAAAAATTTCATGGCTTGTTTTGCCTTATTATTAACTGTTAAGCTTTAGAAATATTTCTCAAAGTGTAAAAAAGTTCCCATTAGAATTTTATTTTTAATTTGCTTCAAACAGATAAGGTCACTGAGGGCCAATTCGCACTTTTATAATATTAATTTTTTCTCATCCAGAATGTGCTACAAATCTCCAATTATTCAAGACTTGTTTTACACACCTAATAATCTATTATACTTTTTATGTAGTTCCCACATATACATGTGTGTGTACATAAAGAAAACACTCTCCCGTGTTCCTCTTCTTCTACTTTCACAAGCTACCACACAATACTTCTGACACCAGATGTGTGGGTTTTTTCCCCACACCAACCAATTCTCCTTCACTAGCTGGGTGTCCTGCAATTCAATTCAATTCTGACACCAGAGTTACTGCAGACCCCACAGGTTAAGGGCTCGGTCCCAGAAGACTGCCCCAACTTCAGATGTCAATCACAAGGGTAGGTCCGCAGATCACCCACAACTTCTGTCCCACTTGGCTACAGATCAGAACTTCCCATGCCTCCTCCTTGGATTCAATCATTTGCTAAAGGATCTCACAGAACTCAGGGAAACATTTGCTTATGTTTGCCAGTTTATCACATAACAAAGAATATGTAAAGGATACAGATGAACAGCCAGATAAAAGGATACACAGGGCATGGTCTGGAAGGGTCCTGAGCACAGGAGCTTCTGTCCCCATGGAGTTGGGGTGTGCCACTCTCCCAGTACATAGATGTGTTTACTCACCCTGAAGTTCTCAACGCCCGGAACTTTGGAAATTTTTTGAAGGCTTCATCATGCAGGTGTGACCAATCATTCACTCAATTTCCAGCTGCTCTCTACTTCCCAGAGGATGGGGGAGGGGCTGAAAGTTCCAAGCTTCTATTGATAGCTTGATCTTTCTGATGAGCAGCACCCATCCTGAAGTTATCCAGGAGCCCACCAAGAATTGCCTCGTTAGAATAATAAATGCTGCTAGTGTTCTTATCACTTAGGAAATTTCAAGGGTTTTAGGAGCTCTGTGCCAGGAACTGGGGGTAGGTATATGTCTATATCTGTAGATCTATATCTATTGATCTATACTTTATTATTTCACAGTATAACTATATATAATGTATATGAATAAACAAAATGAATTTATGGGAATATATGTATATGGAATGAATATATATGTTAATCATTTATTATAACTATTCTATAATTGACCAACCTAATGACTCTGTTATTTATTTTACTTGCAATTCCCACACTCTGTTATGATTACTCATGTGTGTTTCTATTCTCTCCAAAACTAGGGAAAACATTAGGACAGAGATATTAAACCATATTTTTCACCCCTCAGTACTTATGAGACAATAAATATTTTTTACATGTATGAATGCTTTCCTCCTCCCTATGTAAAGTAGTAATCCCTCAGCCCTTTTTATTTGATTCACATATCTTTAACTATCAACTTGCAAAATACTATAAGTATGTATAGTTGATAAAGCCACTACCACCACAACAACAACAACTGTGGCTGGCCCCGTGGAGTAGTGGTTAAATTCGGCATGTTCTGCTTCAGTGGCCAGGGTTCTTAGGTTCACATCCTGGGCACAGATCTATGCTGCTCATCAGCCACATTGTGGCGGCAACCCACGTGCAAAAAGTAGAGAAAGATTGGCCACATATGTTAGCTCAGGGCTAATCTTCCTCAGCACTAAAACAACAACAACAAAAAATTGTTATACATTTTTACAAATTACTTTTGATCCAGAATAAAACAGTTTTAACTGAAGAGTTGTCTTTAAAATGCTAAGTGCTGTTTTTTCTTACAGAAGTTCAAAGTAGGTTCTAGGCGTGGTCAGAGGTAGGCAGTGTGTGCTGCATTGAAGCTCTTTTTGTTGACCTTGAGTGCTTCTCTCATGAATCTGAAACAATTAAATAGCAGGATTTTCACTTAATAAACCCCGGATTTCCTCAGAGGTGCTTAGTATTTTTGGAAGCATGCAAACCTTCCAAATGTCAATAATTAACAAATAATAATAGTTGCATGGAAATGCAAACTTAAAAAGCTATGGGAAAAATATTTTGGAATTTCACTTAATGTTGCTGTTTTCCACTTATTAGATGAACAAAATTAAACATCATAACTATGTATTTAAATCCAAAACGAGCTATCCTAGGTTATGTGTTATATATAATATAGGTTAAATAGAAATATTTTTTATTTGAAATTAAGCAATATACTCTTTAATTTTCTGATGTTTCTTGGTAGTAGGTTGACATTTTTGCCAGCATGGCTTTAGGAGCTCAACTGAATTTCCTTTATAATCCCTACATGGCATAACCTGAAAAGCATCACAAATGAGAGAGGGATTTCCGGTCATAGAGATTTTCATGGCACATTAAAGGGGTGTGTGTGTATAGAATTTATTTTCATTGATTTACTTTACATTAAATTATTTTTGAAATCTATATAGTCTGTAATCATATATCTGATAAGGGGTTAATATCCAAAATAGATAAAGAACTTATACAACTTAATATCAAAAAAACCAATTTAAAAATGGGCAGAGGGCTTGAGTAGACATTTTCCCAAAGATGACTAGAGATGGCCAACAGACACATGACAAGATGCTCAATATCACTAATCATCAGGGAAATGCAAATCAAAACCTCTATGAGATATCAACTCACACCTGTCAAAATGGCTATTATCAAAAAGACAGAAATAGTGAGTGTTGGCAAGGATGTGGAGACAAGGGAACCCAAGTACACTATTGATGGGAACGTAAATTGGTGCAACCACTATGGAAAACAGTATGGAGTTTCCCTAAAAAAATTAAAAATAGAACCACCATACAATCTAGTAATTTCACTTTTGAGTATTTATCCAAAGAAAATGAAGACGCTAATTCAAAGAGATATATGCACCCCTATGTTCATTGCAGCATTATTTACAACCGCTAAGATGTAGAAATAAACTAAGTGTCCATTGATAGATGAATAGATAAAGAACATGGCGTGTTTTTATATACAATGGAATGTTACTCAGCCATTCAAAAGAACAAAATTTTCCCTTTATGACAACATGGATGGACCTAGAGGGTATTATGCTAAGAGAAATAAGTCAGACAGAAAAGATAAATGCCATATGATTTCACTTACATGTGGAATCTAAAAAACAAGACAAACAAAACAAAACAGAAACAGACTCACAGAGACAGGAAACAAACTGGTGGTTACCAGAGTGGAACGAGGTTGTGAGGTGGGCAAAATAGATGAAGTGGGTTAAGAGATACAAATTTCCAATTAAAAAATAAACAAGTCATAGGGATGTAATGTACAGCATAGAGAATATAGTCAATAATATTCTAATAATTTTCTATGGTGACAGGTGGTAAATAGACTTATTGGTGATCATTTCATAGTATATATAAATATTGAACAACTACGATGTACACCCAAAACTAATAGGATATTACATGTCAATTATTCTTCAATAAAAAGACGCTATAGGATCTGATGTTTTGTCAGTCATAGTTTTAATATTCTTGAGGAAAATGGAAATCATTGGACAAACAGAAAGTATTTATTGAGAGCAGATAACACGTTGATTTGTACCATTTGTTTTGGGGAAGAAGAAAAACATATAAGTGGAAATGGATTCCTATGCAATAACTCATAACATGTCAGGAACTGTGCTAAAAGGATGATTTAATGTTGAAGCATGCTATAAATTATGTGAGATTATTATGTCATTTATCAAATGTAGAAAGTTATTTAGAGAGGCCACTATATGTTAGTCACGTCTTGACTAACTAATACAGTCTGGGGTCCATCGCCTTTCTGTTTTACTCTTTCTAGTACACTGTCTTGCCACCAAGGGTTTTAGACAACTAGCTGGAGAGATGAAATTGTGGTTCAGTACAGTGTGACTAGGTGACATTTTGTGTTCAAACGTGACTTTGAAGGGTAGAGAAAGGGAGAAAAATGAAAGAAGGAAAGAAGCATTTCACAACTGAGGAAGAAAGAGAGCAAATGCACAGAGGTTCAGGGGGTTGACAGAGCAGGGGAACCTGCCTGACCAGAACATGTACGGGGAAGCTGGGTTCTGATGATGTCATGTTGGACAGACTGGGTGGAGCTGAGTGAGGGAAGGTCTCTAGGACCAGGCAGACTGCATCTCCTGTAACGAGGTGTGTAGTGTATTTCTCTGTTTGTATCAGAGAAATAACATGATGGAAGTGACCTTGCAGATAGAGGAAAGAGAGTTGAAGTAAATTAAAAGGAAAGAGGGTGAAATTAGAACATCAGTTAATACGCTTTTTTGGTAAAACTGATACTAACGATTCTTTTCACTTTTGTGTTTTATTTCTGGACATATCCAGAGTCTCAAAACAAACACACATAACATATAATCATATATTTTTGATATTAGTCAATTAAATATTTACTGAGTACTCATTATGTGTCAGGCACTATTTGGATTTTTAGAATACAACAGTGAACCAAACAAAGTCTCTGTTTTCCAAAGACATATATTCTAGTGGATAATTCATACAATAAATAAATAAATGCATAAATCCAAAAGATGTTAGTTGTGATGTGTGATGAAGAAAATGAAATGATTTTTTCATCCCCTATGAACATTCTTCATAATAAGGTTATTCACTTTTGTCAATATCCATTTTTGTCCTTTTTTTGTTTCTCAGTGTATTAGTTTTTTTTCTGAGTAACATATTACAATCAACTTAGTGCTTTATACAAAGTAAATTTATCACATGGTTTCGATAGATCAGGAATCTGAATGCTGTTTATTTGGTTCCTCTGCTCAGTGTCTCCCAAGGCTGCCATCAAGGGTGAAGCGGGGATGCGTTCCCATCTGAGGCTCAAGGTTCTCTTCCAAGCTCACTTCAGTGAGGGCAGAATTCACCTCCTTCAGCTCTAGAACTCACGGTGCCTGCTTCTTCAAGACCAGCAGAGCGTCTCTCTGATCTCCAGAGTCTCTTTTAATGGGACCATCTGATTAGGCCAGGCCCACCCAGGAGAATTTCCCTTTGATTAACATAAAGTCAACTGATTAGAGACCTTAATTACATCTTCAAAATCCCTCCACGTTTGCCATATTCTGTTGGTTAAAAGCAAGGCTCAGGTTCTGCTCAAACCCAAGGAAGAGGGGATTATACAAAGGATACCAGAACTAGGAATGACTGGGGCCACTTTAGAGCCCCACCTAGCACACTCTGTGACTATGGTTTGGAAATAATTTAAGGGAGAGAAAATAATACTCTGTTTGTTATCTCAATTTGTAATTTTCACAATTATAACCAGCAAAATAGTACTAAAACAGCATTAATATTCTCCACAAATATTAAGTAGCACTGTGTTATGAAAGTTTTATTATCTTTGCATCATAACTAAAAGGAGACTTTCATTAGCATTCTCTTATTAAGGTAATTTTTTTTGTTTTTGGTGAGGAAGATTGGCCCTGAGCTAACATCTGTTGTCAATCTTCCACTTTTTGCTTGAAGAAGATTGTCACTGAGCTAACATCTGTGCCAATCGTCCTCTATTTTGTATGTGGGACACTGCCACAGCATGGCTTGATGAGTGATGTGTAGGTCTGTGGCTGGGATCTGAACCTGTGAATCCTGGGTCACTGAAGTGGAGCACGCAAATTTAACCACTACGCCACCATGCTCACCCCTTATTAACATAATTTTAGTACAATCTACAGAAGTATTCTTCAGATACTTGACCTAATTCAAAATTAGTGCTTTGGAAAAGAGTCCCTCTATAAATGTGGATATACTTGAACAGATTTGTGATGTGAAGAATGAGAAATATTAAAAACTTTTTCCATGATTTGGACTTTTATAAGATTCTAACATTTATCCATATCAGTCAAGAAGTACTTGTGTCCTACTTGTGTTTTAGATTGCATAATACCAAAGTGTCTAATATTATCCAATAATATTTTCCTGAATTTAAGAATGTTTCCTTTAATCTTTGAAGAAATAGAAAAATAGTCAGGAGCATTCATTGTATTATACTAGATTTCTATACTAGATTTGAAAATACTAGTGATCTACTTAAAGTCATCATTGATAAACAAAACTTTAATGGAACTATTTCCCTACTGGACTAATCTTTTATTTTGTAATACTCGTGCCTTACATCTTACCAATTTATGTGCCTAGATGAGTATTCAAACTAATATCCAAAAATAAAAACTACAGTCATTTTCAGGGCAAACTTCATTGCATTTAAAATTTTAGAATATTATTTTTAACTTGATTGAGTCCAATCTACAAATTATACCTTCAGCTTCCACTTCACTGTTTTTATTTCCAACTTAAGCTATAGTAGAAATTCATTTGATGAGACAAAATGAAAGTTGTGTCATTTAAACCTCCTTTAATTTGAGCTTTCCTGAGCTGGGGCAAAGGATGAGAGTATTGACTAGAGAAACTACCTATGGTTATAGAGGTTGCTCACTCTTCAAGCACTATATTCTCTTGTCTTATAAAGTAAACACCATCTAAAAGGTTATAGATAATTTGAAACATAACCTTTCCCCAATTAAGCTAGAATTTCTTCCTGTACCAACCCCCAGCATGTTCATGTTGTGATGGGAATGCTTATAAGTGATTGAATATTCTGTGTTCATCAGGGGTTCTTTTTCTTCCCTAAAATTTAGACGATTTTAAAAGCTATATTGACCTAAAAGCACTTTTTTCCAACCCATGTTGCTTTCTCTGTAAGCTTTACTGCCCATTAATTGCTCTTGAATTGATAGCCATTATAAGTAACTCCCACTGTGGTCAATTATCAGGCAGTAGAACTTAGAACAGTGAGGACTATGTGTTAGTATGATTCTTTGATATACCCAAAAAATATGAAGACTTTTGATGGTGACATCTAATATTTGTGTATTTCATTGTGTGCACAAGAAGAACGCCTGATATAAAATTCCAACAATTCATGATCACCATCATACCAAGAAGAAGTGCTGTAAGGCATTTAGCATGCCGAAAGAGACAACACATATTATTATACTTTGTCACGGCTGTGCAGCCTGGCAGATACTAGTCCCAGGGCTTTCTGGCTGCCAACAAAGACATAACATTATTTAGTGTGATATGAAGGGCTATTGAAAATTCCCTGACCTCACAGACTCTCTCCGAATATGCAGACCCTGAGTTAACCTTGGGAATTCTTGTTAAAATAAGAGTATGGTCCCAGTGAAGGGTAGCAAGTCATAGCTTAACGCAGTTTATGAGAAACTACTCATCAGATTACAATTGTCGCTGCCCTTGAGGCAAAGAGGGATTTTTGCTTTGTCTCCTGGAAGAGAAGATGAGAGCGATGCATTGTAAAAGGTCTGCGCTGGCCTTACTCATTTTGCACCTTCTTCCCGTTGCCTACCAACCTACCATTGCATTTGACAGAGCCTGTGTATTACAAAAAAGGCCGAGCATAATCACGGCTGGGTGTGCAAATAGCACCATTGTCCCTCAAGAAGGCAGAATCAGGAGGACACATGCAAAGGCCCCAGACGTGGACTCAAGCAGTTGAGCAGACATTCCAATGACTTGGAGTCCAGAGCATGGCCTTGAATAGTGAAAGGCTTGGTGTGGGCACGTCCTATTGGCCCCATTGACTCCTCGCTCAGTGAGGAGAAGCAGGGTCAGTGTAAGGTCAGAAGTGGACACTCTAACAACAGGGGTCCCTGATTTTCCAGGTCTACAGTGGAACTGTCCTCCTTATTTTTTTATTTTTTTTTTTAAGCAGAAACTGCTGAATATCCTCCAGACTGCATTTGGTGCTCAGCTTCTCAGCTCTTTGTTTTTTGTTTGTTTGTTTTTTGGTGAAGAAGATTGGCCCTGAGCTAACATCTGTTGCCAACCTTCCTCTTTTTTTCCTTCCTCCCGAAAGCCCCAGTACATAGTTGTATATGCTAGTTGCAGGTCCTTCTAGTTGATCTATGTGGGGTGCCGCCACAGCATGGCTTGACAAGTGGTACATAGGTCCGCACCCAGGATCCGAACGAGTGAACCCTGGGCTGCTGAAGCGGAGTGTGCAAACTTAACCACTACACCACCAGGCCAGTCCCTGAAGTTTTTTCTTTAAAATATTCTGCTGATACATACATTTTTACCTTAATTCACTGATTTATTTTTACTAACTAGTGTATTTTAGTAGTTAATAGTTTTCCTTCTTCAATATAATAAACTTATGTTATTTTGAATATGATACAACATTAGTAAAAATATGTATTTTCCTTTTAAAAGGGTATATATTTTTAACGTAAGCCTATAATTTCACATGATAATAGCATTGTACATCTTCGTAAGTATTTTGTAAAAAAAAAATTTTAAATCTATTGACAGTATTTAGGAACCATTGCCATAAACTGTAATGAGATTAATGGAGCAAATATAACTCCAAGGATTACATAGTAATCGAAATGTGATTATCAATGGAGTAAGATTTCAGTGTTTGTTATTGTAATGTTCTCTGAGAAAGTACGTATATTCCGTTTCTTTGAATTCCCTCAATCATGCCATTATGATTTTGAGCTCCTTTGATTTCATTTTGAATCGGGCTTTTATTAATGTAAATTTTACTCACCTTTTGCTTCACCTAAATGTCTAGAAATATTAATATCAGTGCTTTCTTTCTGTATAATTACTTTGATAATTTCAGATTTTTGTATTTAAATCTAGAGACTTCAGTGTTGAGACAAATTAATTGGCTGAAATTGGGAGCTTAATTATTCATAAGATAAAGAACCTGATTCCATGATGCTTTTGCTGATTTATATGGTACTAAAAGGTAAAGACAGTTGGATGAGAAATGCCATCAACAATATTTTTCATAATTCCAGAGGAAATTAATTTTAAATAGCAAGCAGATATGGTTTAATTTTGAGGGAAGCTCAAGGGAAGTTTTGGTCATTAAAGAGTCACAATAGTTCACCTGGATGGAAATAATTCATTGACCCAAATGGCGGGAAGGCTCCTCAGCACAGGGAAATGCTTCCAAATGGAGAGCCATGCACCTGCTCAGAGGATGGAGCCTGGTCACTCTTCTCTGCCGCCCCATGTCACCACAGTTCATCGTGGAGCAAGATTCTCGGCTGGGCCTTAAGGTGAGAACCCGGCCGAGGAAAGACCAGTGATCTCCCTTCTGTGCTAAATAGAAAATGTGACCAATCCTATCTTGGCTTGTAAGAGAGAATAACTCCTCAACTCTTTTTCAACATGGTTGGGAAATAAGTAAGCAATTTCAAAGGACAGATCATGTTCCTTTTTTTTTTTGGCAATTAGATTGGAAACTTCTATGTCAAAAAAAGTCTACTTAGACCAAAGTAATGTGTAAGGTTTGATCTTATTTAAATTGATAAGGACAGTATGTCTTTGAAAATATAAGACACATTCATTGAACTGTACTTAGAGTTCCATTGTAACGCAAATTTTAACCTTTCCCTTTTTGTCTCAAAGTAATGGTGATAAAATTGATGTGTACTTTTGAGAGCCATGAAGAAAAAGTCTTATTGTTAATACTTTTAGATTATTGTTGAGAAATAGCATATAGTGTCATAAAATAGCCTATAAAAAAGCTTTGTTTTTACTATTTTTGAAAGAGAATTGGGTTGGGAATCAAGAGATCTGAGATTAAGTTCTGGTTATTTCAATGATTAGCTGTGTAACTTCACCTTTTCTGTTCGTGTGGTAAACTATAGGAACTAGTACTCTCCAGGCCTCTTTCAGCCCTAAAATTCTGTGATACTTGTTTGCAAGATAATAAGGGGAAAATTTCCTTCTCATTATAAAGTACGCACATACATGATGTTTTATGTAGATTTTGCATATAGGGAGCATTAATATTTGTAATAAATTTGAAAGGTACTCAAATGGTTTCCCACACCAAAATATTCCACCCTATAGTGATATTTCTAACCTGAGTGCTCTTTGTAGACTATACTCACGGCAGTACTTACGACTGAGTAGTGGGAACGAAGTTGTGGACCCCCTCTCCCTGGTCTAACAGGGGAATCTAGCAAGAGTGCTGTGTAGGCTTAAAGTCAGTACAAAATCCACGCAGTCCTGGGCAGCGGCCTGGCAGGCCTCCTAAGCCTGTGTTAGAATCATTGCACCCCACACCTCGTGAGTGAAGACGCCAACTGGACAGATCTATAACAGGAAAGATAAAGGGTACCTTGTTCTCATGTTCCCCATTTCTGAGAGGTTGTGGGAAAAATAACAACCCTTGTCCTTGCCTCCTTCCACACACAGATAACCATTACAAGCCTCGTTTGATGTATAACCAAAGAGCTCTTATGTTATCTTTAAAGTATATGACTATTAGATGTGTAAGCTCTGTTCCTGCACAGACACTGCTTTGTTAAAAAGTATATAAGCTGCGCTCAGATCTGTAGACCTTGGAGCAGTTCCAAAGAATGCTCTGTTGAACTGTTTCCCTGGAGTTGAATTCCTCACATCGATTATGTGAATAGACTTCATTTAACCTTTACCCAGACTTTTTATTTCAGTCAACAGTAGTTAATGGACTCAATAAATATTTGTTGAATGAATGAACTCTACGTTTAGTAAATCCTTATATATTTTATCTGTTTTAATCATTTGGGAGAAAATCACGTTAAGCTCCATCCATTCACTTACTCAACAGATTCCCTAGGGTGACAGGATAAGGGGACGGTGCTCTGTCAAACAGGAAGACGTTTGGGTCTTCATAGGGTGTTGCCAGGTGAGGAAACTGCTGGGGAACGAGAAGCAATAAGAAACATTTGAAAGATGAGAAGTCACTAAGACAAAAGATAGAGCCCAATATGGATGATGTACTGTTCTTTGCAATTTGTTGAAAGACAAATCTGGGATGTATATTTTCTAAATGAATTATGAAATGGTGGGAATGTATTGTTTTTATCATTTCCTTTTTAGAAAGCAGGTAGAAATGGTAATTTCCTTTGTCATCTTGAAAACCTCAAGTGTTTAGGGTCTTAAAACGAAAAGCATATTCTGGGTTTTTATGTTCTTGTGCTATAAATTATTAGAAAGAAACCATATTCTCTTTATGTGCGTGTTGATTGAGCCATTGGTCCTTATAGATTTACAGTCTACTGGTTCTACTTGTCACATCCTTCTTCCCCGGGAAACTTGTCTAATTTCGGTGCATTTTAGAAAACTGGGCATGGGGTAGACAGGTTTAAGAATTTGGTTTCCATGCAAAGCAGATCAAAGAATTTTTATTCTTCTCTGAGATGAAGTGAGAAATTTAGGTAATTTTGGAAATAGTACAGAGATTTAAGACACCTAGATCAATGGTAGAATGAACTTGAACATCAAAGATTATCTTCTTCAGGCTAGTCCATTTGCCTCCAGGTTATGTAAGCCAGGCCCCTCTCTTGGGTCCTGATCAGAAGCACCTTGTTTCTGAATATTGAGCATTTGGAACCTTAAGCGTTACTTGGAAGCTAAAGGTCTTGATTAGACTAGAACTGTTTTTAGAAAATGTCATAATCTGTTGGTAATCTCTTTCTTTTTCTTTGCCTACATGAAAAATGAAAAAGCATTTCTTAAAAAACTCTTATAATTACTTTCTGTAATAGGATAGGTATTAAGAGTTAAGATAGAGTAAGAACAAAGGGGAAAAAAAAGCAAGCATAAAATGTTTACAGGTTAAACCCATTCCTGTGGGATAAGATGTCTTCACCTAGCTCAACCACGAAAGAAACAAAAAACAAAAGAAAACACTCATAAATCTTCTAAAGGAGAGATCAGCCTTTATTCCTGAGTCAGTATGTGGTCAAGAAGTTTGAAATCAGAAGACAAATGAGAAAGTGTCCAGGGGATTGCCATTAAAATATGAACATTTTTTATTTCTAGAACATTTTATTACTAGAATAAAGCTAAACAAAGAAAGGCCTAGGTAACAGTTTTATTTTCTCTCAGTATCTAATACAATGTTGTAAAAAGATGGTGATTGTCTCCATCTCAGTAACAAGAAGCTAAAAGTTTAAATTACAAAAGAAAGAATTTGTGTTAGTAATAACGTTTTTTTTTATGACTTGGATTATAAACCACTGGAAAGATTAAGCAAGAATAATTTTTGAAATATCTAGCTCTTTGCTAGAAGAAAGATTACAATGCATCATATTTGGTTGTAAGGAAGAGTCGGGGCTAGTAAGTTTTTTGAGCATGTAATCTGTAATTATAGCCACATCTATATAAATTACTGTTACTTTTTTTCATAAAATTTCAAGACCAAGATTTAGCAAGTGTTCATTTGTTACAGGGCACTCACTGGTTACAAATAATTTTTAGGGTCACTTTTATTTTATTCTCCTGTCACATTTCACGATAAAGTATATGGAAGTGTAGAAGAGGGAACATGGAAGAAAATATATCTGTTCCAGGAAAACTTTTAATGTGCTCTACATCGGCACATGCCTTTAGAGAACAATGCAAATTATTTTCTTCTTAACAAACAAGAGGAAAAATGCTTAACTTGCAGCAAAAAAGAATATGAGTTAGACATAAAATGCTTTTCAGTTCTACTCTGCTACCCAAACATAAACCCATTATAAGGTGTCTCCTCCCACCAACATACTCACTTTGTTTTCTAAATATCCCAGAGAAAGAAAAATAAAAATAATTTAAACTGTTGGAGGAAAAAAAAAATGAAACTTAAGTGTACATGAAATAGGCTACAAAAATATACCAAAAAAGTTGTAATTTCATTAACTTTTGGTGAAAATAGGAACTAAAAGGTAAAGAATATATGAGTACCTACTTTAGAAAAGACTCACTAGCTTACGGATTTGCCCCCACAACTATTTGAGTAACAGTATATCATACAGAAACAGAAGGATTAACAAAATAAAATAAGATGTTGGAAGTCTTTTGAGGGGAGAATTAATTATCTGTTCCTTTATTTGGTGTGTGAATGGATCAGAGGTGAAAGGGGAGAGAAAGTAATAGGAAAGAAATTTCTTGGTTATTTCCTCGAAGCCTAAGGGAAGCGAGGTGGTACAGATGATAGAACCAACTGTGTAAGTCGCTTCTGTTACCCATGCTGGGGGAAACCACATGCAGCTATACAATGGTCCTTATTGGAAGGGATTACATTGAAATGAAAAGTCAAAAATTAGAAAATGGAAAGTAGCAATAGAAGATTCATTATTCCCAGTTTCTTTAGACATTTGTAGCAAAGAGTTGGAAAACTCAAGATTGGAAACAAAGAATTGATGGGAAAGAAAAGATGAGTGCTTTTAAACAAATTACCCTCATCTGTCGCAGAAGCAAATAAACAAGGCGAGGATATACAGGGGAGAAGAGTAACTGTGTATGGCACATTGTAGACTTTATTTCAAAACTGAGAGCTAATCTTTAATGCCGTGAATATCTTGAAAGAGAGTTGGAAGGTAAGCTTGTAATGGATGTGAGGTTGCCATGTTCTCTTTATGCAGCTGAAAGAGCAATTTTGTCCAAAAGTTGGAATAATTTTTATAGTTTTCAGTGAATCTTTATACATGAACTATGTGAAAATATAAAAGCAAAATGGGCGTTACAGGAAGGCCATCTTGAAAAGAAGCGTGATGAGACTTACCCCTTTTCTGCACGCTGACACCACTGCACTAAGGAATTTTGATTTCCAGTTACTTTAGCTTGATCTTGGATGACCTCTTCTGCAGAGGTGAGAAAAAGCACTCAGTCTGACAATGGGAACAAATTACATTTCTTTTCCTTTCCAGTAAAAAGGTCATTATAGTATTTATTCCACTATTAAAAGTAAATTAAAGCACTCTGAATTATTAAAGTGATACGAGCTTGAAACATAAAAGTATAAAAATGAGGTTTAGTACTAGCGCACAGCTCTCACCTTAAAAGCACAGCCCTTCATTTGAGGTTTCCCTCCTTTGTGCTCACAATCGCTTATCTTTTTCCAAGGGAAGACACTCATTGGGTTTAATATACGCGAAAGAGTTGTTTGCAGCACTTTTGAATGGGCATAAATTTTCACTATGGTTACTTATCCAGCATTTGTGGCTTCTTTCTTAATTTCTTTATTTGGCACTAATTATGGAAAAGCACTCAGCTAGGCTCACGTTATAGATTTACGAAGTGAATAAATGAGAAACCCTCTCCTAAACAAGTTGAAAAGTAACCATAATTAAAGGCTTCCTGTGGTAGCTGTCATTAGGGCTATATACTTTAGTGATTGTTATCCTGAGGGGAGGCAGCCATTAATTCCAACTATAGAGATCTGAAAAGGCTTAAGAGCAGAGCTGGTGCTGCAGCCAATTCACAAAAGATGAGTTGAAGGTGGATAGCGGAAAAACTAAAGAGCAATCTAAGAGAAATTTTATGAGCAAACATTGAAAGACATAAAAATTCATAGAAATTTTACTCAATTCAAGAAATACTTATTTACTTGATCTTCTGTATGAGGAATGCTTAGAAGTCTGAAATTCATAATTCAGGGAGCATTGCAGGCTGACATTCAGCTGGTGCACACTGATACAGCCGTGCTAAGTGTTAAAACATTGAAATTCTGTGATTGTGTCTCATAACCAGCCTCAACCCTAGCCCTTCCAATGCGCCCTGCCGCTCTGCCCAGCCCAAACCCTTCCTTGAGATTTACCGTCTCTCTCCAGGATCCAAGAACGAAAGTACAAACCTGCCTGGCACAGCAGGGGCTCTCAGAGATCGTAGTTTAGACAAAAGCTGTCTAGTATCAATTTTTATCAGTCAGTGAATTTAACATAGTGGTTATTATGTATTTTGAGTTTAACCCCTGGGCACATAGATTAGAATGGAAGATATATCTGGAAAGAAAGATTGGAAACATATTGTGAAGAGCATTGACTATTAAGCTTAGGATTTGGGGAAAATTTAATTTTTTTAATGAGAGGTAGGTGACATTATCAAATACTGTAGTTATATAAAAAACTCAAATGGTAAGGTAGTACACTGATTTGATATTTGATGTAAGTGTCTAAATTGGCTATAAAAATTCTAACTGCAATAGAGCAAGTGAAATCACGTAGATACCATCCAATGTGATTCTTTGAAATCTATTCTTGTTCCTTTTATATCTAACTTGTATTATTTCTAATTCCACTAAATAGAACTCCTTTTCACAGTACTCACAAACTTAGGTAAACATAATGAGATCAAGTCTCTTTTTTGGGAAGATAGCTGGGGACAGTGGGTTCACGTGTAAGAAATTCAAGGTAAATCACCACGTCTGTGTTCATTTGCACTCTCTAGGGTTGTAGAAGGACTAAGACAAAAAATGAGGTGGGGAACAAGATGAGTGTTCGGTAGTGAATTCCTCTTGTCTATTCCTTTACTAGAAGGTCCATGTCCAGGATTCAGGATATTTTACCAGCTAAAATTCTAAGTGAAATCCACCCTTTGTAAAGATTCTCACTCTTTCCAAGACTGAATGCTTTTTGAAGAATTCTTTTCGCAGTTCATGAACCACAGCAGCCTATGTTTAGACAGCATTAATTTCATTTGATGGCTTCACTTCATATTACTATACCCTCTATTGCCCACAATTAAGCTATTGCTTGAAATTATAATTCACTTTGTGATGATGCTTTTGTAGAAGCGGTGCTTCCTTCCTCCTCTCAACAGTCCAGCTGGGAGTCATTTGCTATCTTCAGCAACTACCTGCATCTCTTACAGCAACGATCAGCTCTGCTTTAAGCTGGTGGATTGACAAGCCTTTGGGGAACACCTGCCTAATCTATTTCATACTTATTATGTCTTCCAGGTTAGGCTGATTAATTTAAGGAGCTGACTTTGCCATCTGTGAGGTGAACGAATCTCAGAGTGATGTTGTGTTGACATTCTGAAAGCAATATGCATGCTGAAAGGAAGTGCTGCCAGGGAAATATGGGCTCGCCAGCTGGATTCCCAGATCCTTCTCAGGGTATTATTGTGTCAGTGAATTTGACTGGGTCCACATCTGAAACTCCACCTTATAAGTCTAGGAACAGGATTTCATCAGTGCACCCAGATTGCAAATACTAAGTAGAATGCTTCTTGGTGAGCAAGACGTTAGCCTCTTGAATGATAGTCTTGAGAAGTATTTTGGCTAGGCCAGTGGGTTTTTTTGTTGTTGTTGTTGTTTTTTGTGAGGAAGACTAGCCCTGAGCTAACATCTGTGCCAATCTTCCTCTATTTTATGTGGGATGCCTCAACAGCATGGCTTGATGAGTGATGTTAGTTCTGCACCCAGCATCCGAACCTTGTGAACCCCAGGCCACCAAGCAGAGCATATGAACTTAACCACTACACCACCAGGCCACCCCTCACCAGTGTTTTTTAAGATGTATTCTATGAAGCTCTAGAAATTCACTGTCCAATATGGCAGCCTCTAACCATACATGAATATTGAATAACTGAAACGTGGCTAGTGAAATTAAGAAATAGAAATTTTTTATTTTAATTTTACTTAAGATTTAGTTAGAATTTTAATATTGCTTAATTTAAATTAGAAGTTAAAATGGATACTCAGTTTGGAGAACTTTTATTTAGAACAACTCGGGTATGTGAGTATACTTTTTCAATTCTAATTTTTCTGAAAACTTTATACTGATTACGTATTTCCATTGAAAATTAAGCATCTGAATTGAGACGTACCATAAGTAAAAAATGCTCACTGAATTTGAAGACTTAGTAGCAGAAAAAGAGTGTAAAATAACTCCATAATTTTTTGTTGATTATACATTGAAATAATATTTTGTATATATTAAGTAAAATAAAAGGTAATTATAAAATTAATTTCACCTATGACTTTTTACTTTTTTAAAAAAACATGATTCCCAGGAAATTTTAAATTACACACACAGCTCACATTATGTTTTTATTTAACAGAGCTGTTCTAGAATATGCGGGTATATGGGGACGGAGGGTCAGCAGTGCCATCCTTCCCATAACAAACCTCCCTTAAACAAGCTCTTCTCTTCTGTTGCACTTCTTCTGTTACATATTGGGCTTCCAGTAAGATTGAATCTCAAGAGAGCACTTTTGCTGCAAAGTGTTTAGAAAGCTCATTTTAGATCAGAGTGAGGTTTAACATGATAGTACCATGCTATTTATTTTGCTTTTCTGAAATTTGAATATAATGTGCCTCAGTGTAGATTTTTTCGTAGTTATCCTGCTCGGCATTCTTTGAGCTTCCTAGATGTATAGTTTGCTGTCTATAATTAATTTTAGAAAAACTTTGTCCACTTTTAGTTCCATTCTTTGTTTGGCTATGTTATGTGTTCTTTCTCCTTCTGGTATTCTAACTATGCATGTGTTATACTTTTTGAAATTTTCCCACAGTTTTTGCATGATCCGTTTTTATCATTGTTTTTCTATTTGCGTTTCAGTTTGGGGAGTTTCTATTGACCAATCTTCAAGACCACTGACTGTTTTTTCTGCTTTGTCCAGTCTATTGATTAACCCCTCAAAAGTATTCTTCGTTTTTGCTCTAGTGTTTTTTATTTCTAGCATTTCCTTTCGATTCTTTCTTTAGGGTTTCCATCTTTCTGCTTATATTACCCATCTAGTCTCACATGCTGTCAACTTTTTCCATTAGAGACCTTAATATATTAATCATAGTTATTTGAAATTTTCTGTATGATAATCCCAACTATCTGTCCCGTGTTAGTCTCATTCTGATACTTGCTTTGTCTCTTCAAATTGCCTTTTCTTGGCTTTTAGCGTGCCTTGGAGTGCTTTCTTCAAAGCAAGACATGGTGTTTTGGGTAAAAGGAATGGAAGTAAGTAGGCCTCTATTATGAGAATGTATGTTTATCTGGCTAGGAGTTGAGTTGTGTTTAATGTTTGCGGTAGCTGTATGTTCCAGAGGCTTCCAAATCCTCTAATGTCCTTGCTTTTAACCTTCCTAATGTGTTTGTGCTTCCTAAGAACTCCTCCTTAGATAGAGCCTGCATTTTGCACCTCTTTCAGCTGCAATCCACTGTGATTATACCGGATCCCGGTTGTGGTTGTGGTAAGCTGTAACAGAGACGAAGCACTCTGTAAGCAGAGGATTATATCTCAGTGTTTAAATGGGTCTGAGTCTCTGAATTGTGACCTTCACAAGTATTTCTTAGCTTTCTCACCCCCACCCTATTAGGTGATATAGGACTACTGGAGGCTGCTGGAGTCTGAGGAGTGCCCTTCCCTGGGGCAGAATACAGTCTTTCCCCCTGGAGTGTAGGTTTTTGTTATGGAAAAGGTATGAGCATATTTCACAATCATTACTCTTTCTCTCCTGCCATGTCCACAAGGGGATCTTTCTTGGCTCGTCACTGTAGGGAACCTCCTAGGGTTCCTGGAGATAGAACTAACCAAAATGTGGCAGTCTCCCTAAGCCTGTGGCCTCCAGGAGTTTCTCAGTCTCATGCTAGTCCATAGTCAGTCCCCAGCAATTTGTCAAAATGACCATTTAAGTGTTCGAACTCAAACCAGTTTATTTTGTCAGACGTTTCTGTTCCAGGTAAGCAGGTCTCAGCTCTCGCTCTCCGGATTCTCCTCTCTCCAGATTTTGAATCGGCTGTTTGCCTTGTGACCCCAGTTCTCATTTGGCTACTTTTCTCTTCATATAGTGAAAGTTAAGAAAAGCTCATATTCAAATCTTTAATTTTTTAATGATCACAAACTACTGAACTTGGTGCTGTTGGAGTTACAAATATGGGTAAACAGAATTTAATCCCTGGTATAGCTGTTCATGTGTGTGGAGAGACAAAGCTAACCTTCTTGAAACAACTGGAAAAAAAAAACACAAAGATTACTTACTGCTGAAATTTGGAGAGCGAAGAATGGCTTTTAAAGCCAGTTCAGTGTAAGAAATGATGTGATTTGGAGTTTAGGTAATCATGCAAAGCACGGGACCAGGACAAAAAGTGAAGGCATTTAATTCAATTGTCTTATTTTATAAACGGAAAATATTGACAAGAAATTCTTTTAAAATAGTTATTGATGTAGATGAGGATAGCTTGTAAGTTTTCTAAAAGTTTATCTTATTTAACATATGATTTAGGATTAAAAAAATTAAGTCATCATTGATACCCCCTGCATGCCTGCTAACATTTTCAGATGGTGTATCTCAGCTACAGTAAGAGGATGTAGGGGTATCATTCAGTACCAGAGGTTTAGAGGTGACTCTAGTTAACATCACTGCTGTGCTGTCACATGGAAGTTGAGATTACAGCCCCTGTCTTCATCAGGCTGATTGATGTCATTCTGAAGGATGAGATTCAGACTCTGGAAATAAACATATTTTCTTACATATGTTCTTGCAAACTATAGCCATCGGCAAATAGTAGTTCCTAAATAATATTTCTAATAATTTTTTTCTCCGGCAATAACTCTGTTACTGTTAATTTTTTTTCTGTGGGAAATTGCAAAATTTTCAAATAGCACTTAGAAACTAGGAGTGTTTTTTTAACAGAAGATATGTTCAAGATATTTATTTCATGCTACTGTAATAAGACATAATATATAACATTTAAAATCTCAGCAGTAATTATCTTTAATTTCTTTTTAAATGTAGATTTATGAGCTGGAATAAATTTCCTGTAACCCCTGAGTCAAGCATTGATAGACGAGGATTTAAATGTGGGGAGGGGGTCATGTTGTGTCCTACTACAAATACAATTTATCAAACCTTGTCTTTTGCTACTCACTCATATGTAACTTCTGCTCATTTGTACCTCCTCTCTGATAGTCCCATCCTGGAAAGGCAGTATAAAATAGTCATTAAAAATGTAGCTTCTGAATCCTGGGCACAAATGTGAATTATGAGACTTATTTGCTATTGACTGTGGTAAAGCCATTTAATATTTCTGTGTGCAGTTTCCTCTTAGCACAATGGACAGTACTACCTATCTCATAGGGTTCTGAAAGATATGAAGTAATAAATTCACTTATTCACTAAATATTGGTAAACTACCTACTATGGGCCAAACCCTGTTTTAGATCCTGGATATATAGCAATGAAGGAAAAATAGACAAAATCCCTGCTTTTATAGAGCTGAAATTCTAGTGAGAAGAGATGAATAAACAAGTGTATAGCATTGGAGGCAGCAATGAATGCTCTAAAGATCGAGAAAGGAAAGTAAAGGCATTGAGAGTCAATGGAACTGCTGTTTCAGATGCAGTTATCATGGAAGACCTCTCTCAGGAGGCTATATTTGAAAAGAGACTCAAATAAAGTGACCCCAGCCAAGTAGTTATCACATGGTGAAGAGCATTTTTTTTTAAATGAGAGACCAGCAAGTGAATGCAAAGGCCCCAAGGCAGCCTGTGCTTGACGTGTTTAAAGAATAGCAAGCGAATTAGGGCGCTGAAATAGCTCAGCTGGGAGGGCGTTAGACTGAAGAATAGCAAGGAGGCAAATGCAGCTGGATCAGAGTTGGCAATGGGACAGTGGCTGGCGATTAGATTAGAGATGGAGTAGCGGGAAGTTCCAGGCCTTGTGAAGCCATCCTGAGGATTTTGGATTTCACGCTGAATCAGGAAGAGAAGCCATTGGGGCGTTTTGTGCAGAACAGTAACATCATCCACCTGGGGATTTTGAGGAACTGTGCCTCTGACTTCTTGTGGAAGAAGAGACTATATGAGAGCAAGGGTAGATACAGTAAGACCAACTAGAAGACTGCAGCAACGGTCCAGGAGAGACATGACTGTGGGTTAGATGTGATAGAAAGTGCTAGATTCAGGATATATGTTGAAAGTAGAGCCCACAGATTTGTAGATAGATAGCCCCCTCAATTTTTACCTGAGCACCTATAAGAATAGGTTTGGCATTTATTGAGATGAGAGAGGCTGAGACAAAGAGTAGGACTTCAATTGGAGAGGGCCATGGGCTGGGTCTGGCCCAGAACATGACTGTCTCGTACAAAGAGCACAGTGAGTACTAGCTCTTCTTTTCCACCACACATGCTGTCTCCATTCCTGTGAACTTTTAACTTTACTCTTGCTCCTTGTTATCTCAAATTCTTCCTTTCCTTCAAAAGCCAGTATGAAATTCATCTCTAATCTCACCCCAATAATCCTCTTTCCCTGCTATGAAATCCTGAATATGTATAACCTGCATTGTTCTCATGCAATTCTATGGAGCTTTATATTTTTTTCTCCTTCAGGGGACTGTAACGTGAGTGTGCGTAGTTGGGTGCACAAGGGCATCACATTTCAAAGCTCTAAAACTTGCAGATGATTTGGTGTCAGGTATACCAATAATTAAAGCCTTAGCAGAACAAGGGAGCAGGTGTCATCATGAAATGTTCATTACAGAACTTTCCTTCCCTCTGAGAACACTTGTAGACATTTAGGTGCTGGATGTGCCTGTAACTACAGGCTCAGATGTCTACCAAACAAGGGTCTAAGTTCTATTGGAAAATGGTGATCCTCTTTGTGGGGCCGTGTTTGTTAAACACTTCTGATACACGTTCTTATACATTGGTGGCTTATTGCTCCTTCCACTGTAGAAGTTCTCTTGTTGGAATTCACTTGTGATTAAAGGTCTTCACATTTGCCCACTCCCATACTTCCATCTGTAATGTCTTTTTCTCAGCACTCGTTGTTCTCCATCTTTTAATCTTTCTTCTTCCAGGCCTCTGGCCAAGCAACTAGTCCATTGGCTGCTGTTGGTACTGGTCATTCCTATAACTAGGTGTCTCAGAATCAGAGACTAGGCCTTCCTTGAAAATACCTTTGTGGTCAGGAGCAGGAGGGGGAACTAGAAAGAATGAAACAGGGGAGGATAGGAAGCTATTCAAGTCTGCATCATTGAGCTGGTTACTGCTGAGGACGATTGGGCCTCAATCCTACTCCAGACCCTGTGAGGAAACTTGTAAAATACCCCTCAGCATTATCTGCCTGAGACATGAATGAGGGAATGTTTGTACTGGCTCCATTCAGCTCCCCATTTGTCAGGGGTTGCCCCAGGGAGCATAAGCACCTCGTACCTCCAGGTTTGTTTTGTGCCTGGGCTAGAATGGTTAGTTGGGCTACTGCATCCTGTATGGTGGTGGCAGAGATATCCCAGGGCAGAAAACAAGAGATCCATTCATGTTAGCTCAGGCCAGGGGATGCTAGGCCACATGTGTGTACAACGGGGTACCACAGCAACAACCGGAGTAGAAAGGTGAGACTAAAGGATGTGAGAGGAGGCATGAAAGATGTTTTACCCACAGAAGGCATGTTTTCAATAATAAACAGGTGGTTCTTTCATTAAAATAGTTCATTTACTGATGTTCACGGGTCAGGAAGTAGATCTTATATTTGATCCTGAGTATGATTCCTTTTCAGTTAATTTTATCAAGATTTTCTTTACAAAATTAAAGTTGTGTTTCTGTTATTAGTGTTTCAATGAGGCAGCTATCTCCTCAAGTTCATTTCCTGGTGATTTTCTGATGATTTAGATGGCTTGTGGAAGAGGGGATTAAGGTTTTAAAAGTACAATTATCATAGTTGACTAAGTGTCGTCCAAGTTTCTTTTAGAGGAATGGTCTATGTCAGCACTTCAGAATCCTCAGGGCTTTATTGACTTTTCAGGGACATAGTTGGCTGCATAGTTTGATGATTTCAGAGGGAATGAAAACAGCTCCATGGCTTTACTCTCCCTGCTGCATCCATCTTCCCAAGAGCTGCTCCCCTCATTCCAAGGCCTCAGCGCCGTAATTGACGTCCTGTTCTGTGGCCTAGGCTTTAACCCTCTATAAAAATGCAAAGAATACATTCTTTAAACCTTAACGCATTCATGCTAATTAGATCCTCACCTGAAATCAGGTTTTGATATTGGTAGTTAAGGATGAGGGGGGTGAATGGGAGGACACTGGTATCATAAGGGATGAGTTACGCTTTGATGATGGGAATGCCTCCTTCTCAGTGTTTCCTAGAGCTCTCGTCGAAAGAAGGGAGTGTTACCTCCGTTGAAGAATAGTTAGAATAAAGGGCTCTTAAAAGGGTAGACAGAAATGAGAAAAATCTTTTGATGCAATTTAGTAATGAGCCTGAAAAAAGAGAAAGGTAAAGAGACAGATACAATTCTTACTTTTCCGATTTATCCCACCGAAAGAATTGGGTGTTCTGCTGAGCAGTGGACTTAAACAGAAGGCAAGTTTGGAACAAGAAGGAGCAAAATGCTGTGCATTTGCCTGCTTGAGGCTGGATAACATAACGTCCTTCTTAGATTGGATACGTCTTCCTGAACTAAGTCAAATACACTATAACGTTAGCAGTCTATTCCTGTTTACCATTTTAAAAGAGTTTCATGAATGATTTTAATAACAGTGCCTCCTGGTTTTGAAGGCCCACTAAACCAATATTTTCAATGAAATTTGCTAACTCTTAGAATTAACGTTTCTTCAGTGACAATATTGATATATTAACTTTAGCACCGTGTTTGGAGAAGGAATCATTTTGAGCTCACAGCATGACAACTTACTAACTTGGACAATTTACCCAGCTCCCCTCAACCTCATTTTCTTTGCCTGTAAAGTGGAATAAAAATAACTCCTTGTTTTAAAGTTAAGTGATTATGCGTAACATATTTTAGCAACTTTATTATAATTTTATCTCACATTTCATCACAAAAATAGCCATTTTATGAAACAATAGCATATTTGTAGAGAACATGAGATTTATAGCTCAATAATAGATTACTGTAGTTTACTTGAATTTCAGGAACTCTATCTAATACTATGCCGATATCAGGTAAATCAGAGGAATCAAAAGATATTTTACCAAGTTTATCTGAAATGATTAGCATGCCTTGTTATATTCTCTCAAGATCAGGTGCTATCTGAAATGAAGGTAAATATCCAGGTAATATCGTTTTTCCTTTACCGTATTAGAAGATTATATCTTGATGTTCTGGGAAAGTTAACAGTTCACAAAGTCCCTAGTTCTCACACCATTTTATTCTGTTTTGTACATTTGCTTCTTCAGAATCTGGCTGTACAATTCATTCATTTTTTGTAGTATTTCTATGCAATAGACAGGCATTTCCTGTTTTGGAGGTAATGTGGACGAGAGATATTTCAGGGTTCCCACACATGGGTTCTTCTCAAGAGTCTCATTGGGTCCAGTTTTCACTTGATGTTAGCAATTTTTAGGCTTTTCCATGCGTGCTGCTTTCTTTGGGTTCTTAAAAGCTAATTATAATCTTCTTCTTTCTATAAAAGTTTTCTATAATTCTGTTTCCTGGGCTTTGAGCTCACTGTCTTCCATGTCACTGTCACCTGGCCAAGCAGAATGCTTCACAGCTGCTCTGCGCTCCCCACAGCTTCCTGATCCTACAAGTAGGCGCTCATTGTTTTCACATGTGAGGGACGCTGTGCTTGCTCCTATTTCTGTATCCCCTCTTTAGATCAGCTCCTGTGGCAGTTGGAAAGAGAAGCGGCCATTCCTTCTCCACTGCCATCTCGCCTCACCAGAGCCAGACTGTCTGCAAAGGGAGAGGCTTCTGAAGTTAATTTTTATATTAATTTGACCTAATAACTTTAAATGGCTTGTTAATGGCTTGTTAAATGATAAAACAAAATTTTTTAATGAGGATGTAAACTGTATTATCCATGAAAACTAGTATTTGTACTTGGAAATGTGCATATGCTCAACTGGACAGAAACTTTAGGGAACTGGCGTATCTCCACTTCACACGGGTGGGAAAATAATCTACGAGATCTTGACCAAATGATCCATGTTGACCTTAGAGATGGGTTCCGAGAGTCCCTGACTCATCTGCAAGTGTGGGGAGCAACAGACACCATTGGTGAAATCCAGGGGTTCCGTCAGGTAGACCAACTCAGATCTGGTGCAGGGAGGAGGAGGATGCAGGGGATAGAGAGACTTAAGGGGCAAGGTTTCCTCCTGTCAGCAGGAGAAGGTGTGTTTGCGGGAGTGTGGGTAGGCACTGGATGGAGAGACTTGAAGAAGGACTACCCGGGAAAGAAAGAGTAAAGCCGAGGGAGGAAACCTAGATAGAGGGCAGAGAAGCAGACAAATGAGAACTCTCAAAGATCCTTTTCCTTTGAGACCCAGGGTGTAGTCCACAGTAGTGACAGACTCATTTTTCACTCCTACATTGCACTTCCCTTGTGGAGGTGTTCCATTTATCTGTCCAACATGGTTTGATTATCTCAGAGGAGACTGAAGGGGCAGAGAAGTCTAGGGTGGGACGTCCTTCTCACTTCATTGCCTCACTGACTCCAGTGGAGAAGTTGTTAACTAGGAATCTGAGTTCTATTTGGTGACCAGAAGTACAGATATGGTACAGATATGTTGTTTACAGAGAACTAGGGGGCCCTGGCAAAAGACCATCAGTGCTAAGAAGGATTCTGAAGTAGATGAACACAAGAAAAGCTGTGAAATCTCCTTTTCATGCCATGTCAAAGGGAACTTCCTTTGGCCAGGAAGAAAAGAAAGTTGGAGATGTGGGTTATGGCTGCTGTACTATAAATACTCTACTGTCTTCTAGTAAAAATTATGTCCGGTTCTTTCTCTCTTACTTTGAACTGAGATAGCCCTTTATCTCAGTTATGGCGCATTCTTTCTAACTTATATGATAAAAATATTTGTACAGTAGTACAGTAGTTTCCCCTTATCCTCAGTTTCACTTTCCATGGTTTCAGTTACCCATGGTCAACTGTAGTCCCAAAATATTAAATGGAGAGTTCCAGGAATAAACAATTAATAAGTTTTAAATTGTGTGCTGTTCTGAGTAACATGATGAAATCTTGCTTTGTCCCACCTGGGAAGTGAGTCATCCCTTTGTCCAGTGTGGATACATGATATTTATAGGGTTTGGTACAGTCTGCGGTTTCAGCCATTCACTGGGGGTCTTGAAACATAACCCCTGCAGATAAGGGGGAATTACTGTAGTCTATTTATAAAGCACTGTCCTATAAACACACCATTGCATTCTGTCATATCATGATTTAAAACCAGGGATCTGGACATGGGTAAACGATACTATTTGTATTGGTCGTATAGTCTTAGTACATGAGAATTTAGATTTTAAAATAAGTAGAAGGCATTTAATAACATTTGTGTAGTAAATTGCTGAGCATTGATTACATGATAAAATAAAGAGGTTGAAAATGAAAAAAGTACTTATTTTATTTATCTATTGATCTACCCATCCATCCATCCATCTATCTACTATCCAGCCATCTCTTTACCACACTAATTGTTCTTCCCCAAAAAACAATTAAAGCGGACTATAAGTATACCCATAATAAAGCAAAGGAAAATAAATCAACAGGAGAAAGTAAGAGTTGCTGTTCTTTAAGCCTGACACACTTTCTCATGCCACATAACTTTTGCACATCTAATGCCCAATTCTCTCTCTGTTTCATTTGCTAATTCTTATTTGAGGAAAGAGGGAGGTGGCTATAGCTACAAAAGCGTAGCACAAGGCATCCTTGTGAGGAACTGTTCTGTGTCTTAAATGTGGCAGTGATCACATAAATCTACGTGTATGATAAAATGGTGTAGAACTAAGTACACTCACACCCATAAATGAGTGTAAAACTGGTGATATCTGAATAAGGTCAATGCGTTCCATCAATGTCGATTTCCTGGTTGTGTATTGTACCATAGTTATATGAGATATTACCATGGGAGGAAAGTGAGTGAAGGGCAACAGGATCTTGCTATGGCATTTCTTGTAATTGCATGTGAATCTACAATTATTTCAAAATAAAAAAAAGTTTTAAAAAATAATCTTCCCAGATGTCCATAAATATTTGAATTATTTGTATGATATTAGCAATGTCTTTTTATTAGAGAGATTGAGGTCTTTTTCATAAATATAAGTAAGTTAAGGCCAGGAGTAAGGGATTATTACACGCAGGATAAATCCTCACCACTTGACGTAGGTCTGGTTGAATTCCTGAACTAGCTCCTACAGCTTGCTGGATCCAGTGGCCAATTATCTAAACACTTGGCATCAGAAGAACAAAGATGAGCTTGTACTTGAAACATATATTTTAAATATATGTATTTATGTATATTTAAAATATGTGTTTAAATATATACAGGGAAAAAATGAAAATAGATTTTTCTTGTTTTGCTTCTATATGACTGGCTATTCCTTCTCATTCTCCTTTCCTAGATCCTCCATCTCTCTCGACCTGTACCTGTTGGCTAATCTAAGATGTCACTCTTTTTCTCTTTTCTCTACTTCATTTGTATTTTTAAGAATTGCGAGGGCTCTGAGATTTTGCCTTAATTGCAAACTAACAAGTCAGCTTGCTAAAGTTCTATAGTTGCTGGCAGAAGATATGAGATTCCTGAGTTAGAGACAAAGGACATTATTGCTCACAGCACAACAGGTAGCATGAGCTTCATGATTCTATTATTTTCCCTTTTACCCAAGATCCACAGAAATGATGCAGAGTGAGCCAGCTGGACACTATGGCACAGATCACCACGTGTTCAGGAAAGCCCTAAACTGACCGTTAAAGGACTATTAGCAAATACAACCAACATTTGTGCTGGATAAAGTCATTCCTTTTATTGTCATGGTCAGGAAACAAATGTAACCTCCCTGCTCTGGATGGATACACTGTCTTTATCTTCCAACACAATTAACCAGACAAACATCCTTGAAAAAAGACTGTCACAAACGAAAACTGCAGAAATGTCTTGGAGGATTTTTACTAACACTTTGTTTCCCTAGTAATCACATCTGGTTCCATAGTTTTCAATATCATCAATGTATGGATGATTCTCAATTTATAACCCTAATCCTAACCTCTTTCCTAAATTTCTAACAATTTCAAATAATTCTGAAATGTCTTTTAAGCATTGCAAACAATAATATGAAAACGGAAAACTTAGGTTTTCTCTCTGACCCAAAACCTGTTCCTTCCTTCTAGCGTTCTGGACCCTAGAAGTTATCCCGATTCCTTGTCTCCTTCAATTCTCATAGGCCCATCACTAGTGAATCTTGTTGACTTTGTCCCGAAAACATACGCTGACTCCAAATGACACTGCAGAGAGAATTGCTTCTAGAATGACCTCTGTTGCTATTACCTCACTTTTAGCTAGAAGTAGCCATATTATATGTAAACAAAAGAAAGAAGCCTTTTTGTTTTATTTTTCTTTTCTCCTCCTTCTTCTTTCCTGGAATACCCAGTGCAATGCCTGAAGTTCTAGAAATGTTAATTGACTTGCCACCAAGGACTGAAGGAAGCTGAGGACCTGATAACTACTTATCTGCTTGGGAAAAGATAGAAGACTCTAGACAGCCTGTCTGGAATTGTCTTCAGTCTCATAGGCATGAGGAATTGACCAATCCCACATTGTTCCCTCCTTCTGATTAGAAGAAACTGGCCAGTGAGGATACAACTTAGGAGGATGGATGATTAGAATCTAAACGTAAGATCATCTTTGAGACTCCTACTCACTGAGAGCTCACTTTCTGGGCTGATATCAGAGAGCTTCCTTTATTTCATCTGCTGGCTCTTCACCAGAAGGACACATATGCCTGATTTCTTCTTCTCTATTGAGTTTCCTGCCTCCAAAACTAAGAGAGCAAGAAAGGGTCTGTAAGGCCTAGTCCATGTTTCAGCACCAAAAATGGGCCTTTTTAAGACCCAAGTGCTTATCTTAATTGATCCAGCGAATGAAGACAGTAAAGGAACATTTTACTGAGTGCTAAAAACTGTGAGTTTTCTTTAGGGACTGGATTCTAGCTTGAGGATATTGTACCACAAACACTCAGTTCAAATGCTACTTCCTCTGGGAAGCTTTTCCAGATAAAAGACTGCGCCTGAATTAAATGCCCCTTTCTTGTGTTCTAATTAGAGCCGAGAGCATGCCACTATTACAGCACTTATCTCCCTGCATTGTAATTAGGCTTTTAAATTGTGTCTCTTCCAGTACACTGGAAGTCTCTCAAGGCAGGGCTTGCATGTTATGTTACTAGATCTTGAGAGCTAGGGCAAGGCTAGATACGTGTTATATGCCCAATGAATATTGATTGCTTGAATCAATGAATGAATGTTATAAGAAAGAAGGAATGGGTGAATTACTTAGATTTTGTTAGGATAGCCAAAACAGCAGAGTAGCTGTGGATTGCTTAAGTCTGCATGATGATTGACCACACAAGCAAGACCTTGATTATTGTGTGGCTGTTAAATGAGGAAGGCTGTGCATTCTATGAACCTCTGCAAAAGCCCTAGAAAAAGATTCATGTAATTTTGTCTCAGAGTCCTAACTTTCTATGCTGTAAAATTGACATTATTTTCTCTACACTAGAGAATTTTTACCGAAATAGATAAAATGATAATATTAAAGTCTTCAAGATATTTCCTGATTTCTAGTAAGTGCATAATAAACATTTATATTTAAAAATTATATTCACATGCCTTAAGTAGTCACTGTTTTTAGGTTATACAGAATCAAACAAATATTTGATGTAAACTATTCCTGACCCATAGGCTTATGTATAAATGCTTTCTAGTGTTTGTTTATCGTTTTGCCAATGGGAAGTAAGAGATGTGGTAAGTGAGTTGAATACAAATTGGTTTTAGACCACAGATGCTATCTTCTTTTGCATAAATTATGTCAGAAGTTAAAAAATGACTTAAACCATCTCTATTTCATTTGACTTTCATCTTTCTGTTAAGTGGTGGTAACCTATTTAAAAGGTTAGTCGCATCAAGTGTCTAGCGTTAACATTTTGTCCACTTGGGGGGTAAGTACACTTCAATTATTTGCTGCATTTAGTAGGAATTAATTTGTTACAATCCTAAGAATTCTACAGGAAAAGATAAATTCTAGCAATGACAATTGTAAGAACAAGAAAGCAAGCTTGTTTCCAAATGCATTTTCATAACTATTTCAAGTCAGCTTATGCTCTCAGTGTCTTGTGGAACATGGGGGTTTGGAGAGATAGGGAGGAAGAAAAAAAATGTAGAAAAAAGCTGCAAGTGTAAATGAAACTTTATTGATTCCCAGCAGGTTTCTTCTTATTACAAACTTTTCACCTCTTCAAAAAATCTGAGCCAATTGAAGTGAATTCAAAAATGACATTTCTGGTGGGTTTGCTTTATTCACTAAGAATAACAAATGAGAGCATTTCTCCTAACCTAAGCTATAGAATGACATATCACTCTTTGTTGATACTGTATTTTTAGTTAATGTTGGAGATAAGCATCATCTTGTACTTTCTGAGATATAATAGGAAAAGTATATGCTAGATGTGAAAGAATAAAATACCATCATGTTCATTCAATACAATTTATCGAACATCTATTGTGCGTATCATTTTATGATTCAGGAGTCTGTGGGGATATAAAGCTGTGAAATCATAATCCTCAGCTTCAAGAGCTCACATCAAATTAGAAGAGACAAGGAACAGTGGAAATCAAGAAAAAGCTATAGACAAAATGTTTGTAGAAATAGGGAGAGTGATTACTTTGAGAAATCTATTGATTGATTGGTAGAGAAATGTGTAGATATGGGTAGATAGAAAATTTTAAAATGTACCTTAATAAATATTGCCTTTATTAATAAATTTGTGTGTTGATGTAGGCTTTGCTGCTTCAAAATGTTTTCAATATGTTATTTAAATAACATAACAACCGTGCCTACATGATAACTGTTATTGTTTCACTTTTACAGCTAAGGAAAATGAAGCTCACTGAGGTCATGTTCACAAATTAAGAAAACGCATCCATGTGTCTTCCTTCCACATCCACTATAACAGACTTGCTTTCCCTGTAAATCAGTATTTAGATGTGCTTGTTTAATTGCGTGTACGGCAGTGTGAGAGGCAGGAGAACATGCAGTTAATAGCTTGGGCACTGGAATCAGTTACAGCTGAGAGATAGCTTGGCTCTGACACTTCCCAGCTGTATGACCTTAGTCAAGTTCCAATTCCCTTTATGACTACATTTTTTTTTGAATCTGGCTAACAGGAATAACAGCAGTGATTGCCTCACAAGGCAGTGTCTCAGTCAAGATACTTTCAACTACAAATACCAAATGGCGGGTTAAATAACAGACATTGGGTTTTTGTTTTGTTTTATTTTATTAGGACTTTATTCTTTCAGAGCAGTTTAAGATTCAAAGCAAAACTGAGGGGAAGATATAAGAGATTTCCCATATACTTCCTGTGCCACACATGCATAGCCTCCCCTATTCTCAACATCCTGCACCCGAGTACTACATTTGTTACCATTGATGAACCTCCATTGACACATCATAATCACCCAAAGTCTGTAATTTACATGACAGCTCTCTCTTGGTGTGCATTCTATGAGTTTGGACAAATGTACAATGACATATCCATCATTATGGTATTATAGTATTTTTACTGCCCTAAAAATCCTCTGCCTATTCATTGCCCCTTCCCCCTCAACCCTCTGGCTACCACTAATCTTTTTACTATCTCCATAGTTCTGCCTTTTCCAGAATGCCATATAGTTGGAATCATACAGTATATAGGCTTTTCTGATTCTTTCACTTGGTACTGTGCATTTCAGGTTTATCCATGTCTGTTTATGGCTTGAAAGCTCATTTCTCTTTATGCTGAATAACATTGCATTGTGTGGATGTACCACAGTTTATTTATCCATTCGCCTACTGAAGGGTGTCTTGGTTGCTTCCAAGTTTTGCAATTATGAATAAAGCTGCTGTAAACATCCCTCTGCAGGTTTTTGTGTGAGCACGTTTTCAATACTTTTAGGTAAATACCAAGGAGAATAATTGCTGGATCATATGCTAAGAGTATATTTAGTTTTATAAGAAATCACCAAACTGTCTTCTGAAGTGGCTATACCATTTTACATTCTCACTAGCAATGAATGAAAGTTTCTGTTGCTCCACATGCTTGCCAGAATTTGCTGTTGTCAATGTTCTAAATTTTGGCCATTTTAATAGGTTCGTAGTGGTTTCTCATTGCTGTTTTAATTTGCGTTTCCCTGATGACACATGATGTGGAGCACCTTTTCCTTTGCTTGTTTGCCATCTGTATATCTTCTTTGGTGAGGTATCTGGGTATCTGTTAAGGTCTCTGGCTGGTTTTTTAATTGGATTGTTTGTTTTCTTATTATTGAGTCTCAAGAGTTCTTTTTTCATTTTGAATAACAGTCCTTTATCAGATGTGTCTTTTGCAAATATTTTATCCTTCTGTTGCTTGTCTTATCATTCTCTTGACATTTTCTTTTGCAGAGCAGAAGTTTTAATTTCAAAGAAATCTGGTTTATCAATTATTTATTTCATTGATTGTGTCTTTTGTATTGAATCCAAAATTCCTTGCCAGGGGCCAGCCCTGTGGCATAGTGGTTAAGTTTGGCACACTTTGCTTTGGTGGCCCAGGTTTGCCAGTTCGGATCCCTGGCATGAACCTATACTGCTCATTGGCCATGCTGTGGCAGTGACCCACATGCAAAATAGGGGAGGATTAGCACAGATGTTAGCTCAGGGCTAATCTTCCTCAAGCCAAAAAGGAGGAAGATTGGCAACAGATGTTAGATCAGGGCAAATCTTCCTCAGGGAAAAAAATAAATAAATAAAATCCTTGCCATATCCAGGATCATCTAAGTTTTCTCTTATGTTATCTTCTAGGAGACATTGATTATTCTTCATGCAGACAGTTTGAGGGTAGATGGTTCCAGTTTTGGTTTTGCAGCTCAGCATCGTCACCAAGATCCCAGGGTTATTTTATCTGCTCACTGTGCCATTATCAGGGTGTTTGCAACATCTTTCCTTCTGGTCTGCTATTTGTGTGATGCTGGTTTACTTCTAGTCTGATATTTGTATGAGGATGTTTGTGCAAACGTGCCCACATAGAACCATGTATAAAGGGGCTGTCCTGTACATCTTCCACCTGCCCTTCCAGATCCCTTCTTGACCCTTCTTTAGCCATTCTGTGGCACAGGTGGCTAACAGGAATGGACTTCTTCAGCCAACTCTGATTTCTGGTTCATGTCAGTCAAGGAAACCAGGAGGTTGAAAGTAGAAAGGAAATGATGTTGGGGTATTCATTTCCCGTTGCCCCCTCTTTGCCAGGTCATTGTGAGTTGTTTATCTAAGACAGTGACATTCCTCTCATTCCAGCTATTCTTGCATAACAGCTACTTACTATGCCAATGACTTTGTACCTGCATACATTGGACTGTTAGTGACTGATATGTATATAATCTTAGAAGTTATTATGTAAACAATTTCTTTTCAAAATGTTATGCAATTATGCAGACTTCTTTAACTTCTTATAAAATATCCATAAATACAGACATAAAAAGAAAACTCTCTACACCAATAAAAGCAATAACAGGCAACCTCTGATACTGTGATTTATAATAAGAAATATCCACTTGGTCTTTGTCTCCATTCCTGGCACAGAGCTCCTAAAGCCCTTGGAAATTTCTAAGCAATGAGAACAACAAAGGTGTCTTTTGTTATGTTAATGAGGCAAGCTTTGGAAAGCCCCTAGGTAACCTAAGGATGAGGGCTGGTTGCCAAGGGAACCAACCACGTGATTAGAGGCTTGGAACTTTTAGTCCTACCCAGTGACCACCTGCAGGAGGGGAGAGGCACTGGAGAAGATTGAGTTCAATCACCAGGGGCCAATGATTTAATCAATCATGCCTATGTCATGAAGCCTCCATAAAAACTCAGAAGAATGGGGTTTGGAGAGCTTCCAGGTTGGTAAACCAAAACTTATCTGTGTGCCAGGAGGATGGCACACCCCACACTCCACAAGGGCAGAAGCTCCTGTGATTTGGAACCTTCTGGACCTTGCCTATGTATCTCTTCATCTGGCTATTCACTTGTATCCTTTAATATCCTTTGTAATAAAGTGGTAATGTAGTAGGTAAACTGGTTTCCTGAGTTCTGTGAGCCACTCTAGCAAAATAATTGAACCCAAGGAGGGGGTTGTGGGAACCTCCGATCTATAGCCAGTTGGTCAGAAGCACAGGTCACAATCTGGACTTCCAACTGACATCTGGAGTGGAGGCAGACTTGTAGGACGGAGCTCTTCACCTGTGGGAGATGGCTCTCTCTCCAGGTAGATAGCATCAGAATTGAGTTAGACTGGCAGGACACGCGGTCAGCATCTGCTGGGAATTCATGAATTGCTTGGTGGTGCTGAAAAAATACACAGGGGAAAACCTAATTATAGAGTCAGGAATAATTCATAATTAACCATGGGATAAGATAATATAGATTGAAGAAACTCTATTTTAACTCCTGAAACTTGTACTTCACAATATAAAATAAACCCAACCCAACAACACAGAATGTGCTTCACACCTTTCTACCATAGTCTCTGTGATTCAGACTTTTAGGACCCAAACAAACCTAAAACTGTGTTGCTCACTCACTTTTCTCAAGAGTTGCCTTACGAAGTGAGCAGAGTGCTGTTTTCTCCATTCTATTTGCCTTGAGAACTGATAACAACATAATTTCTTGTCCCTGAGCTAAACATACTGCGACCAGGCAAAAACAATTTAGCAATTTGCCCGAAGAAATTCTTGCTTCTAGAAGATAAGCCTGGGAAAAGAACTAAACTAGCTTTTTTTCAAAACCATTTTCTGATCGTCAAGACTTGCTTCAACACACTCACCTTACAACGTCAGTCGACTAAACGAAAACTATTACAGTGTAAACTTCCTAGTCACAATGAGTTTCTACCTTGCAAAATCCACTTTAAAATCATTCAGCCCAGTCTTTTAGATTCTCTAACTATACTCCTCTGACTTCATCCTTCTGAGATGCGACTAAGATTCAGTCAAATGGCATCCTCCCTTCCTGCAGTAAGTCTAAACTCGGCTTTGCTTGATCAGCAATTTTTTCTAGTGGTCTTGTGAAGACATTGGACTTCTGACAGCTTCCACCTTACCTTCAGCTGTGCTGAGATCTGATAGCACCCGCATAGAGACTCAGATCCTAGCCTTTTCCTGAACAAGAAGTAAGGATTGTGAGGTGGGGGACATTCTATGCTTTTAGATTTGGTGAGTAAATTACAGTTGGGAGTGTCAGGTAGAAAAGGGTAACGGTTTATATTTGAAAGTAGTTTTTCATGTATTACATTGTCTCAGAGCACCAGGCCATGAGGAGGTGAGGGCTAGGAAGAAGATACGGCTCTATTGTATCTGGCCACGGAGGGGGAATAGGACTAAGACATGTGCACCTCAACCAGACCTCCAAACACACATGGAGGAAGGGTGTTCACCTACTCACAGAGTAGGCACGGAGCAGAGTGATCTGCGATTCCCTCACACTTTTGTGATACATACTAAGTGAGCTTAGATAGATACTGAGAATGAATACAGAGGAAAAATATTAAACTGGATTTTTAAAAAAGATTTTGTTACTAGAATAGATTAGAATCTCAAAGCTGAAATCACCTAGGAAACTTTTAAAATATAACAAAGCTCAGGAGACTCTCTTAGCAGGGATTAGGATTTAATTGATTGGTTTAGGCCCTGGTTCCAATATGCAGCTGGGCCGGAGAGGGACAGATCCAGAGCAGAGGTTGGCAAACTATAGTTTGTGAGCAAAATCTGGCCTGCTGACTGTTTTTGCACAGCTCATAAGCTAAGGATAGGTTTTATAAGTTTAAAGAATCGTTGAAGAAAAAAATACAAAGAATATTTCAGGACACTTAAAACTTACATGAAATTCAAATTATAATGTCCATAAATAAAGTTTTATGAGAACATAGCTGCTCTCGTTCATTTGCATGTGGCCTGTGGTAGCTTTTGTGTTGCACAAGCAGAGCTGAGTGGTCGGGACCGAGGCTCCATGGCTTGCAAAGCCTAAAATTTGTAATATCTGGACCCTCACAGGAAGCATTTACTGATCTAGAAGATTCAGAGGAAAAGAGTGTTTCTAAGAAGGGTCTGCTGCACAATTCAGAATAAAATTTTAGGAAACTCTTAGATATATTAGTACATCAGAACTCAACCATTAAAAATTGGTAACACATAATTATGTGGAGAAAACACACTTAATCATTATCACAGGCACAAGAGAAATGAAAAGAGATGAATTCTGTGAGGAAGGAAGGTAAGTGAAATGCAAGAGCAATGCCTGACATATTCCTGTCCACGCCTTTATGATGACAAATCAAAATGCTACTCTTCCTCATGATGGTTTCAGCTTACAATGGAGAATTATAGACCGGGAAAACACAAACGACGAAACACACATCCAGCTGGCAAAGAAACCTGTATTCTCTGATGCAACTGCTTCTGCACAAGGGTCAAACTTTCAGGAAGTTGAACCCAATGCCTGTGTTGAAATTCTTTGGGTTATGACTTGCCTTATCCAACTACACTCATATGTATTCTCCGTGATCTTCATTAAAGTAATGTTATTAACTCTGCACATCACTGAAGTTCCAAGTCGTTATTGTGGTAGTGGACATGAGTGCCTTAGGCTGCACTGGACCAGTTTTCACCAGCATCTCTACGTGGCCAATCAAAACCAAGGACGATGAATAGCAGTTCATGCCATGTAGATCACAGATCTTTCCTCTTCACATTTAGCCATGGATTTTCCACTTTGATGATGAGCCTGCAAGTACATGAACAACTGGAGACGGTGAGAAGCAAGAGAACTTCCGAAGGAACAGTAGATCCGTTATCAGATGGAAGCGTAACTTTAGGCAAACAATTTTTAAAAATGAAAAAAAAATACAGTTCAAAATTGGTAAAATTAAATATGTCATTTTGGGATAAAAAGGAGCATGGAAATTATTAGCAAAAATCCAGAATAGAAGTTATTTCTGGACACAGGGAGAACAATGGTTTTTTGGAGGCACACACAAGGAGTTCAAAGGTAATGCTATTGTTCACTTGTTTTCAGTGGGTCCATCATTGTTTTATGACTTCTTTTGTCTGTAAACTGTACATATTCCTTTATACAAATGTATGGTCATGAAAATTGCAATATGAAATATTTGAATATCATGTTAAGTATGATTGAACTTTGATAAAAAAATAAATAGAAAATCATGGACCTTTTACTTGCTTCTGTTTGAGCCTTTGTGCCAATATATTGCAGAAATGTAGATCTTCTTTTACGTCAAAGACTATCATACTAGAATAATCAAGAAAAAATCTGAAAACAACCTGGGAACATCATTCAAGTATTTAGTATCAAAAATAGCTAGGTGGAATAAAGAAAAAATAAAATGGCTGTCATCTGTGTATGTAAAACCAGGAGAAGCTTTAGAACTTATTCCTAAATTACGCTACAGTGCCTTTAGAAGATAACCCTCAAACTGAAAACAGAAAGCATGAATATTTTTCAGCCAAATTTCAATACTTAAATCTTAAAACATGGAATGAATTCATGCATTTATTTATTTACTTTTTGGGGTTAAATCCTCACATTCTATTTCCGAAGACAATCTTGCGAGTGAGGCGTTTGTCTCTCACAGCTTTTGCTGACCTTATTCTTTCCATCTGTGGGAGTCTGAGCATAAATATTTCATAATGCCAAAGTGTAAAATATTTAAATGTCTCATTTCACACTACTGTATATATATTTTAAAAGATGCTTCAGAAATGCTCTAGTGATACTGTTTCCTGGAATGTTTGGTGTATATACACATATAGAAGAACAGTGCTTTAAATGGATTATTGACAATTCCCTTTGGTCGTGTAAATTACACACATTTCATAATACAATATTAAGTCAAATGTTTTGGAAACAAATGCCTCTCGAATGCAGTCATAACATCAGTTGTAAAATTAATTTTCACTATAAATCCTGAAATATTTTATATATTTACCATATGTCGTGGAATCTAAGTGTAATCTATATAATACAAACCATTACTTTACATACCACTGAGAAATAAAAAATGCATCTAATTATCAATGAATCATGAACTATAAGAAGCCTACCATTTTAAGAGATGTTAAAATGAGAAAACGTAAAAATTCCTGTCTTAAAATTCATGACAATAATATATTTTATCAATTTTTTTAGCCATGATCTACTGCCCCAAATTCTCAACTCTTGTTTAGCACCTTTATTTTTTAAATTTCTTTTCTTTTTTATTTGCTCTGATTCTCTGATTAGCATTATACGTTACATCTTATACCTCAAAGTAGGATCCTATATTTTCTTCAGCTCTACAATAATAATCAGTTTCTTTCAACAAGCCCTCTTGCTGAGAGAGGTGAAGAGTTTATCCTTTAGCTACAAGTGTATTTTAACATACCTGATACATTTCACTGAATGGCAAAGCAGGAGCTTTTCAAAGAGATTCAGGTTATATAAAAACTGTAAGCAGGACTGGCTTCAACATAGAGGAGATTTCTTTTTCTATATCGTTAATGCTGAAAAGTATTCTGTAAATAAAATATTCTGTAAAAAATCTCTGTACCTTCCACTCAGTTTTGCTGTGAAGCTAAAACTATTCTTAAAAATAAAGTATATATATATATATATATATATATATATATAAAAGATATTCTGAACAGTGGCTTTAAACATGACTCTCAAATAACTGGACAAAAAGATGTAAAGTTCTGAGAATGGACAGAATAGTCCACATAGAAAATATATTTAATCTAATTTATAAGTTAAGTAACATCCAGGAGTGATTTAACCAGTTCACCACCAGACTATGGCATTTCTGCGTTGTATCTATAAGATGTATGAAGGAAGCTTGAGAACTTCCAGGTGTTCTGTATAGAGAGATCTACTCAAATATGTCCCGAGCATCAGTGACCTGTAAAACACTGTGCTGGTAAAACTAGACTTCCCAGCATCAAGGTGCTTACAAGTGTGTAAGATGGAGAGGATTTTGAGGGGATGTGGGAGAAGAAAATTGAAATTCTCTGGGAAAGAAGATTCATCGTGGAAAGTGTGATAAGCTGTGATTTCCAGTGGTAGAAGGGATGGGGAGAGAGATTCTAATGGGGTTTATCTTACAGTAATTACGAGAATTTTTTGAGCATGGAATTGAAATAAAACTGACGTTTGGGAAGATAAGAATGTTTAAGTAGAAAGATTAAGGAGACAGTGGACTCTTTCTGTGATCCAGATCAAGGAGAATAAGGGCCTGGAATAAGGAGGCAGAGATGAGTATGAAAAGAAAGACGTTAATGTAATAGATGGTTGAGAAGAACATTGTAGGATTTTAAGCCCCATAAAAATATATTACAATACTGTAAATATTGACAAGGTCATCAAAAAATATTCTTAGAATTTTTTCCTGTTTTGCCATGTTTCCTTCACATTACACAGCAAAATCCTCATTGAGAAATATAAGCTTTCTATTGCTGTTGTTGGAGTGAAGAACAATTACAATGTATTTTGGAGGCACATGTATATATCTCCAGAGTATACATCTCAATTAACAAAAGATGTCTCAATATTCCCTATTTTTAATAATACTATGATTTTAAAGATAAAAAGATTATTCTGTGATAAACTCATAATAAAACAACTTGTGACTTGTGGTAAAAATTTAGAGTAAGCATAAGACAGGATTTTGTCTGGTACGCGAGCTAAAAATACCACTTGTGTTACACAAAGTTGAGAAAGCAAGATCGAGACTTGTATCATATCCTTAAACTATGATTAGTGGTGAAATGAGACTGAGTCAGTAACAAAGGCTAGTACTGATAAAAAGCACGCCTGCTTCAATATTATTTCCTACTGTCAAAATGGGATTTATATAAACATTTTCAGTTGTGGGCAATTGATTAGAAATCACATCCTTTCAGTAAAATGGCGAATTTAATTTTCTTGAACAAATGACTAACTCAGAATTAGGACCAAAATCTATTTGCGTTGTTGTAGTTGGGTTTGCCTAGTTTATGCTGTGCCCACAAACAACCCCCAAATCCTTGTAATCAAAACAAAGGTGGCTTTTTGCTCACACTGTATGTTCATCTCGGCTTAGTTGGCGTTCTATTCTCTGTTGAACTCACTCATGGAAGCAGACTGAGTCTTCATCATGAACACTGACCATCACGGCAATTGGAAAGAGCAAGAAGAATCTCGCACTGGTTCCTAAAAACCTGTCTAGAAATGGCACCTGTCAAATCCACAGACAGCTTCCGACTCAAATCAGAGCAGAGTCCAGTGCACAGTTGGATTTCCTGTCCATTTCCGATTAATAGCAAATCACTTGTACTCACGCAGGTCCTAGAGGGCAGACAGCTTTCTCTAGGTTTGTTACATAAATGGGCTAAAGATGCCCATGCATATTGGTCCATATGCTGTTAACTTCTTCACAGCAGGCTAGGACTGTTAGCTCAAAGCCCATCAGAGCCAAGCTCAAATTCCTACACAACCAACTGCTTTAAATATAGCACAATTAGAATATTTTTAAAATCAGTTTAGAGCTGGCCTGCTTTTCACACCCTGTGAAACTGCACCCAGCATCTGCTATAGGAGACCCAAACCACTGCTGCCCTTCAGAGCTCTCCCATCCAGACTCCTCGCCTTGCTGCTGAGTGACATTGACTAGACAGGTAAATTTTGTCTCAGATTCCCCTTTCCATAGGGAATTTACTTCTTCACGTTGCCTCCAAGCAGTCAGTCGAAGACCGTACAAAAGAGTTGGCGAGCAGGTGCAGTTACCTTGTCTTTGGGGTTCCCAGGGATTTTAAACTTTCATAGTAGCTTCCACTTGGCCTCTAAGAGTTCTTTAAAATTTCAGCTGTTTTCTTGTTTGCTTCTCTTGTGGCTACCTCTTCCTTTCACGGAAACAACCCATACGACCCATCTCTGCATAGGGGGCATGCCACTCTTTGGATTTTAGTTCCTCAAGTTGTCTTGCTTTCTCAGTTCTCTGATGGACTAAAAAGATATGACTTTATAGATTATCCAGATTGTTCTTGCTGTTAGCATTGCTGTTTGTTAGTGACTTTTCCTTGAGGCTTAATACTTCCAAAGCAGAAGTAGATGATACTAGATTTTGAATTTTATCTACTAGTTGAAGCTATTTCCATATTTTCTATGGATTCGGAGGGGATGGCTTTGCTGTTGCTCGAGGGAAACTTTCAACTCAAAAGTCATCCTGTAGGTTTCTGATACTCAAATATAATTGATATTACATTTGAAGGAAGAGATTGGGATTGTTTGGGTTAGCAAACTATTTTAAAGCCAACATTTGCTGAGGACTCACTTTATGCCCAGAAATAATTATAAAAGCAGCTGTCCATGGTAGATACTCGATTTTATGGTTGAGGTGACACAGGCCTAAAGCTGTTATATGACTTTTCCAATGTGAACGTTGCTGGTAATTGATGTAAATTTGATTCCAAACCAGGGTTCTTAACCTCCAAAATCCAGGCTTTTATTACTGTGTTATCCTGCCGCAAATCATGAAAAAAATATGAAGGCTAAAATTATAATGTCCCAATGTAATAGCTTATTAAGACCCAAACTAAAAATGTAATTGCCTTTTAAGTTACAGAAAGAAACTAGAAAATCAAGTATAAATTAATGATAGATCATGATTGTCATTCACGGCATGTGTATTTCAGTCATGTATATATATATGTGTGTATGAGCTATATTATGTATTTTTAATTTTATTTCCACAAATATATAAAGCTCTAAATTGAACACATTTATTTGAAAGCATAATGGCCAGATATGACGTTGCATTACACTATCAGTGATGCAGAAGAATCCTGTTTAAAGGTCGAGTTTTCGGCTGGGTTTTCACAAGGAGGTCACCACTGTGCACTTTCATGGCTTTGCTACTAGAGCCAATTTCTGTAGATTTAGAGGTGGTTAATGTATCAACAAGAAATAGCAATATGCCTTAAACTTAGGCAGTTATTTCTGTTGTGTGTGACCTTGGTAGAAAAGTCAGCATTTCTAATCTAGGTGACTATGAAGCCATTTAAATTTTAGAGTTTCACTGGGAAAGTAGAAATTATTGAGCTCACAGGAGAGCAACTAGTTTTTGAAAGCTTTTCATGAAATGACAGGACCAAAATTGATCTTTGAGTCAATCTTACAAGATTATTACTTTTCACAATTTGAATAATTATCGAGTTTTAGAGTTCAGATATGGGAATTTTTCATATCTGAAAACAAATGATGTCTTACATTGTAGACATATTTTAACATTAGAATTATTAAAATGATGAAAGTCAAAAAACCATTTATAATAATTATTATTTCTATATTGATCTCTTTGATAATTATATTTAGATAAATAAAAGAAAAAATATCTGTAGAATAGAGCCCATGTAGCTATTCCATGCCTTGTTACTTGTATTATGACTTAGAAATAAAAAGATACACATGTAGAAATTTCTGTCTAAAGTTCTGAAGTCACAGCTATTTGAAGTACTGTCATTTTTTTGACTAGCAACTCGATTCCAAAGTTATTTGTAGCTTTACACTGTTTCAAATTAATACAACTTATTTATTTTTAAATGCTGTCTTTTGCAAAATTAATTTAAACTCAGCCAAATATATTGGCACAAATATGTTTGCATCTGGCTTCATATATGGAATTACACCATGTGCTTAGATATTTTCTAGCTAGTTTTTCCTGGCATATGGGAAATTTCTGACTTTACCTATTGCATAGCTAAACCTTTTACTTGACATATTTGAGTTTTCTGCTGTGATGGGAATAATATTTTTGGTAGTCCTCTTGCTTCATCTTTCCCTGTTTCTCAACTGGTTTCCCCATTTGCTCATTATCTACAACTTGAGAATTTGTGAAAGCAACCGAGCAAATCTCATGTGGGTATTGGGCAAGAAAGGTGATGAAGGAGAAATTCCTGTAGACAGGAAATTTAGGCAGGAAGCCTGCTACTTCAAACATAATGGATTGTGGAAAAGAGAGTAGGGATATGGAGGCATGGAGAGACGCATCTCCTCCTGTGGGAGTGCGTGGATCTCATCTTCAAGGTCAGGCGTCTTATTAGATAGACTGAAGGGAAAACAAAAAAACCCAGAACATTCTCAGTTCCTGTTTAGAACTCTAGCAATGGTACTCTACTGGGGAAATTGAACAGTAGTGGCGCAGGGAGATGTGCAAGACAGCTAAGACTGGGGTGGGACTTCTGACTCCCCACAGCCTTAGTATGCCACCAAGGTAGGGGACAGGAAAGTGCTAAGAGAACTGATGATCCACTAGAGGCTTGCAGTTGGAAGGAAGAGGCTTCTCTCCTGCAAATGGCTGGGGCCAGGTGCAGCAGTAGTGGGTGGCAACACATTGGCCCTAAAAGCATTTCAGGACTTTTCCTCAACAGTCCTCATCAAGTGATCAGATCAGGCTGCTGCAGAAAACAGTACAGACACCATGTAGAGCGTGGCTTCTATTCTCTGTCCCAGTCATGGGATCACATCGGCTACCTGCTCCTACAAATCCAACTAGGAGTTATCTTGGAGAGACAGCAATCAGGTAGGAGTGAAGGATATATTTGAAAGACTATGTGTTTACTTTACAGAGACTGACTTATTCAAAGGAGACTGACACTAGAAAATACTTCAATTCCTCAAAGATTCAAGTTGGAAAACTTTCTCCTCTAATTTCCTCTAATACCCAATGGGGTCTACGCTTGCTTACAAGATTTGATTTGTTACAAAATGCAAAGTCTTACATTTTCTTTGTTCATTTGAGTAGCAGTAAGTATTCTCCCATCAGTAGTAGTATTATACCATGTATCTATAATTATCGTTTACTCTGTTCCTATTTGTATATGTATATTTCCATTTAATGCATGTTTATATTGTTGAAAAGCTCTAAAGAGAAATGATAAAAGTAGTGTTAAGTTAGTTGTTGCTTTTAGTTGGAAACTTCTGTAACAGAGCAACACATATATTTATCTGTCTTTGTTTCTAAGTTGTTATATATCACCTCTTGGATGTAGTTACCTTGATACTAACCTGTCAGATGAACTTAATTCTCCTTGACTGTGTTCCCGTAGGACACTGAACATACACAACATTTAGACTCATTTTACTATTTTATGAATTGGAAATTTTGTGCCTTTAACTGGGAAAATGGCTCCCTGACAGTAAAACTTTGGTTTTCTGTGATCTTCAGCCCATGATGTAATGCTCATCATGTGATAGACACCGAAGAAATATGTTTTTAGATATTGACTAAGTGTGAACCTTGAAAAACAAAGCCAGATCCAACTGGATTGTATTTCAATATTTTCAGTTTCCAATTCTTTTGAAATATTTTCAGTGTTTAATTTTAGCTGTCTTATCAAAATCTTTGTGAGATAACTCCTACCAATAACATAATTTCATGTTTATTTACCCAAATATTCCAACTAACTTTAGAAATACAAATCCTTTTACTTTACGTGCTTAGAAAATCAACAAATTGGTGTTTTGAGGATATGCATATGATTCTAAGGTGGAAGTATTGTCTGAAAATAGACATTATAATTATACAGTATCATTATTACACTGTCATTAGAGATTACTTTAGAATATAATTAAGTAGAAAGATGATGCACATGACGCATGAATCATCTTTGTATTTGGTGTATATACACAAAGGAAATAGAAAGTTAATAAGCACTTTAAGTTAATGAGAGTTTTCCTGAATTCCTTCTCTTTCTCTGATTCAAATTTTGGTTGAATCAGGCATCATCTTTTCATTTTGTAGAATTCTCAGTTTGCGACATTTCTGAATTAAAAACGAGATGAGAATTTTATAGATGATTTAAAGCAATATTTTAAAACATGTTAAATCATTCTTCAGTTTCAGTTGCTTAAAAGCGAGAATTGTCAGTCTCTTTCTACTGCTTAATATGATGCATTAAACTTATGATAGATTCAATAGATAAGAGGATTGAATACACAGAGGTTTTTAAATGAAATAAATCCTATTTTAATTAAAATTGAAATGTTGAGTTTAAGAGCAACTGAAGAAGCAATAGAATGTAATTTTGGGAGCACATTGGCAAATTCAGGAATTTTTCGAGTTACTAGGGACTGTATAAACGTGTTGAGGAGACAGATGCTACAGAGCTGGGTAATAGTCCATTTACTTCACTGCTTCAGTTTCCTTGTCTATAAGGAGATGAAACAAAGAATACCTGTAAATTACTTTGCAGCTTTAAATATTTTATTCAATTTGTGGGAAAATGATGGTTTCCTACGGTGTCCAAAGCATAGATCATTAAAAATAAACAAGCAGGGGCCGGCTCCGTGGCTGAGTGGTTAAGTTCGCACGCTCCGCTGCGGTGGCCCAGGGTTCGGATCCTGGGCGCGGACATGGCACGCTGTCCAGGCCACGTTGAGGCAGCGTCCCACATCCCACAACTAGAAGGACATGCAACTAAGATATGCAACTGTGTATGAGGGGAGGGGTTTGCGGAGATAAAGCAGAAAAAAAAAAATTGGCAACAGTTGTTAGCCCAGGTGCCAATCCTTAAAAAAAAAGGAAGATTGGCAACACTTGTTAGCCCAGGTGCCAATCTTAAAAAAAAAAAAGAACTAAAAAAATAAATAAACAAACATACAAAAAACCCTTAAAAACTCACATTATCTCTTAAGGAATGATTCCATCTGTTTACTTTTTCTCTTTTGCAGAAGTTAAAGACAGTGAATTAATTAACAAATTGGCGTATACTATATGTGTAGAATTAAAGAGCTATTTAGCAATTAACTTAGAGGAAAAGTCCATTAAAAAAAATAACTTCAATGAATTGTTTGTAGTTTTCAGAATTTGAAGGATGACAAATTCTATTTATAATTTAAGTAGGAAATAAAAATTATTGGGGCCGCCCTGGTGGTGCAGAGGTTAAGTTCACATGTTCCGCTTCCCGGGGGCCTGGGGTTCCCTGGTTCGATCCCGGGTGCGGACATGACATCATTTGGCAAGCCATGCTGTGGTAGGCGTCCCACATATAAAGTAGAGGAAGATGGGCACGGATGTTAGCTCAGGGCCAGGCTTCCTCAGCAAAAAAGAGGAGGACTGGCAGGTGTTAGCTCAGGGCTAATCTTCCTCAAAAAAAAAAAAAAAAAATTATAATGGGAACTCATGGCTTTGAAGAATCAGCATCTTCCTGTGTTCTGTGCCCATAAAGACTTAAGAAAAATATCCCATTGATTTTTTTCCCATTATAAAACCAATGCATGTTTCCTATAATTGTGAAAATATTCATGATATGTAAAGAAAAAAATTAGGTTTTTGAGTAAATAGTGACAAGGAATAAGTCCCTAATACACTGTCTTCCATTTCCTTCTCTGAAATAAGATACTGGAGATACAGACGTTTAAACACTAGTACTGTGATTCATTTCTCTTCTAATTACTAATTACCATTGGAGCAGACGGGAGCATGTTCCTGGAGAAAGAAAGAAGGCAGTTGACCTGGACTATTATCTTTGTAAACAGTATGATAACTGATGTGCTGGGTAATAGCCCAGGAGATATTTGCTAGGAGGAGTGTCCTCATCTATGGAATGCTTTGAGGAAGATGTCTTTAATTTAGAATTGCTTATAGTAACCCAACTTAAGATCTATGGATTAAGGGGGCATGGCTTCCTGACAAATGTCACATAAGCTGGGTGAACATGTAGATTTAAAAAATGAACACGTTTCTTATCCTAACTGCTCTTTACTTTGTGAGATGACCTGCAAATCTCATTTGTGATATCATCTATTACTCCTGGCCATAGAATGTGATGCAGGAAAGAAGGATGTGGAGAACGACGTGAGATATCTTGGACCTCTCTTCGCTTCATCTGTGCCTCTGGATTTCTTACATCCTTGAACTTATTATGACGCTTGGCACTGTGTAAACCTGATTGGACAATCCAATGTTTGCATTCACTCACGTAAACTAAAGCAAATTGAGATAAACTCAAGTGCATGACTGAAGATATCAATTCTATGTAGATCTCCATGATAGACGGAATGAATTTTCTCTGCACCTGTTAGACCAGTAAAGGGAAAGAATGTTTTTCTTTATGGCTAGGATGAAGACATGCAATTTTCTGATGATCTGAAGGAGATTGGCATTAGGAAACCTATGGGCACTTTTCAGAGACAGTGCCGATGTTTGTGGTTTGAGCCTTAGATTCATGGTGTGATCATGCTAATGCTGATAGAACTGGATGGGCATGGGGTGAGCCAGAGCTACAGATGCATGATGATTACTTCCAATCTACAGGCTTCAGAAATAGGACCATTTAAAATGTTATCCTTAGACTTGGGTAAGTGGGGTCCTTCAACTAGGCTGTATACTTTAGATGGCCTCATTCTGGCCCCCAATTGGCAAAACCCCATTTCAAGGCGAGGATTCTACAGGGCCGATGGGAGTATTCACCTGAGTTCACACCCCTGTTTCTGTACTACACATTAGTATTCCTGCCCAAATGGCCTTGCACCCATTTCAGAGGCCTTTGTTGGCTGATTCCTGGATCTGTCATGCCAAATACGGACTACCTAGCTGGTGTGCAAACTCTAGGCTCAAGAGTTCTTGGGGCTGTGTATAAGTCATGGGCATGCAGCCCAGGTTGGACCTCAGCAAGCATGAAGCTTCTCAAGACTCAGGAGGGAACCAGATGTGAAAGTAAAAAGAGAAGGTGACAGTCCAGGGATCAGGCATTGGTAGAACTATGTGGAGTTACAAAACTCTAAATTTAATATGACTTCCTATCCATCTTTGTCAAAATTTGGAGAATTAAACATATGTTAAATTTTTTTGAAAGTACAGAGATTTCCCATGTACCCTCTGTACCCACCCATGCGTAGCTTTCCCATTATCAACTTCCCCCAGCAGAGTGATGCATTTGTTACAACTGATAAACTTTGGAGCATCATTATTACCCAGAGTCCATAGTTTACATTAGGGTTCACTCTTGGTGTTGTACATTCTACGGGTTTTGACAAATGTCTAGTGACATGTATCACTATTTTAGCATCATATGGAGTTGTTTCACTGACCTAAAAATCCTCTGTGCTCCTTCTGTTCTTCCCTTCTTCCCCTCAACCCCTGGCAACTACTGATCCTTTTACAGTCTCCATAGTTTTGCCTTTACAGATGTCATATAGTTGGAGTCATGTGGTATGTAGCCTTTTCTGATTGGCTTCTTTTGCTTAGCAATATACATGTAAGTTTCCCGCATTTCTTTTCATGGCTTGATAATTTGTTTCTTTTTAGCACTAAGTAGTATTCCATTGTTGGAATATACTCCAGTTTATTCAATCATTCACCTACTGAGGGACATCTTGGTTGCTTTTAAGCTTTGACAATTATGAATAATCTGCTAAATATATTGTGTGTAGGTTTTTGCGTGGATATAAGTTTTCAACTCCTTTGTGTAAATACCAAGGAACAAAATTGCTGGATCATATGGTAAGAGTGTGTTTAGTTTTGTAGGAAACCACCAAACTGTCTTCCAAGGTAGTTGTATTATTCCACATTCTCACCAGTAGTGAATGAGAGTTCCTGTTGCTCCACATCCTTGTCAGGCTTTGGTGTTGTAAGTGTTCTGGATTTTGGCCATTCTTAGAGATGTGTAGTGTTATCTCACTGTTGTTCTCATCTGCATTTTCCTGATGACACATAATGTGAAGCACTTCTTCCTGTGCTTATTTGCCATCTGTATACCTTCTCTGGTGAGGTGTCTGTAAGTTTTTGGCCCATTTTTTAATTGCTTTGTTTGTTTCCTCATTGTTGAGTTTTAAGAGTTCTTTGGATATTTTGGATAACCATCCTTTATCAGACATGTCTTCTGCAAATATTTTATCTCAGTCTGTGGCTTGTCTTTTCATTCTCTTGACAGTGTTTTTCATAGGGCAGAAATTTTTAATTTTAATCAAGTTCAGCTTATAAATTCTTTCTTTTATATTTTTACGCCTTTGTTGTATCTAAAAAGTCATCGCCAAACCCAAAGTCATCTAGATTTTCTCCTTTGTTATCTTCTAGTTTTATAGTTTTATGTCTTACGTTTAGGTCTGTGATCCAATTTGAGTTAATTTTGTGAAGAGTGGAAGGTCTGTGTTTAGATTCATTTTTTGCTTGAGGATGTCCAGTTGTTCCAACACCATTTGTTGAAAAGACTATCTTTTCTCCATTGTTTTGCCTTTGTCAAGATCACTTGACTATATTTATGTGGGTCTGTTTCTGGGCTCTATGCTCTTCCATCGATCTATTTGTCTATTATTTCACCAATACCACATATATTAACCTTTTGACAGCATTATCTAGACTTTTCAATGTTTAGATATTTGATGTGTGCATCTTCATTTGTGCTCTTGTCCAAGGCGCAAGAAATGTTGAGGCATATCTTCCACACTTTCATTCAAAGATATCGGGGATAAATTTAACAGAATTTGACTCTGTAAGCTCCTCCTACCTGAACAATAGAGTGCTGACTTTACACATGACAATGAATAGGCTCATACATATTAAAATAGACTTATGGAAACTACAATGACCAAGCATAGATAATTAATGGAGTCCAAAAATTGTTCAAAAGTGGAATACCCCTGTACATAGTTGATTAAATCAAACTAAAGGAAAAATATACATGCTTATATTGATGCAAAACAGTATTTTACACAGTCCAACAGCAATTTTTAATTAACTCCAAAGAGAAAAGATGTCCTAAAGAAATTTACTAAATATGGGAAAGGTGTTATATCAAAAATAAAGTATAATGCTCATCCTGAATGCTAAAGTAATAAATAAATTGATATTAGTCATAATTAAGAAACAGATGTACACTATAAGTACTATTTTAAAATATTTGTTTTGGAAGTGCTGGCTACTTCAATAAAATCTGAAAATGAAATAATAAGTCTTGGAAAATAAGTTAAAATTATTTTACTTACAGCTAAGTTACATACTTATAAAGGTATGGAAGAAATATAAGAAATTGTGATTGAAAATTCAAAGTGCTTGGAGAAAAGAAAAAGTACAAAAATTAAGAGCTTTTCTATTTTAGCAATCACTAATCTTACTTGAATATGCAATAAATATACAATGTATATAACATGTCAAAATTCAAATTCTTATCAATAAATTAGGTTTTGGTCAATGTCATTATCAGGTTAAGATACCTTTTATTACTAGTATGGTGAGAGTTTTTTAAAATTATGAATTTATTTTCAATTATTTCAAATATTTTCGCTGAACCTATGTCGCTGATATTTTTAAACTATAATATTTTATGATGGAATTTCTTTAATAGAAGTTCTATCATTAGCACTTTCTTGGATTCCTTGGGAAAACTCAGTTTGCCTATAATATATTTTATACTTACAGTAATTCATAAATAATATTGGTTTTAATTTTTCTTTCTCAGGTGCTACTATTACACTGGCTTTATAGAATAAGTGGAGAATGTTTCCTCTTTTCTTAGTATACAGAAGAGATTAATAATAAGATGATAAATTCTTTTTCTTTCTGTGTTTACTAGGACTGTTCCATAGGAAAAAAATGGGAACTCTCATTTTTTTGTGATTGGGAGTGGTTTTCAGTGGCTAAACTTTCAAATACTTACTCATTTGTTTTATAGTTATTGGTCCATTCAGGCTTTCTTTTTCTACTTAAGTCAGTTTTGGAAAGTTTCCTTTTTCTAGACAATTATTTAATTCCTCTTTATTTAAAAATTTATTGGCATTTTTATATTATTACCTTATGATCATGTTAATCTCTCTTGTAGCTGTAATTATGTCCTTTCTATTCTTAATATTGCCTACATCTTAATTCTCTCTTAAAAAATTCTGTTAGAGGTTTGAGATTTTTGTTATTTTTACATTACATTTTAGTATTTTAAATTAAAGTTTAATATCCATATCGAGAAGTGCTCGTATGATAATTATATAGCAGTCATTTTTCACAAACTAGACACACATAGGTAACACGCCCAGCTTAAGAAATAGCACATTCCCCAGAGTCCACAGACCCTTCAGGCACGAGTCATCACTCCCACCCCAGCCTGCTCTGTCTAGACTTCTCATAGCGTAGTTTGCTCATTTGCTCTTTTCTGTGAACATCTGACTTCTGTTGATGAATGTTCGCATTAGATTTGTCGAATTCACCTGTATTATTGCGTGTCGTTTTAGGTCATTTGTTCCCATTGTTGTGTGGTATTCCACTGTGTGAGCACGGGAGAAGTTCTTCATCCACTCTGCACTTGCTGAGCTTTTGGGTGTTTTCCAGATTGGGGCTATTAAAATGAGCTTTAATTTTCATTCTAAGCACGTTGGTTATATTTCTAGGAGTGGAATTTCTGGGACATAGGATATGCATACATTCAGTTTTAGCAGATACTGACAAACGGTTGTCCAAATTGTTTGCCAAATTAAGCACCCCAACCACCACCCCCACTCCCACTGTCACCGACAGTGTGTGAAAGTTCCTGTTGACCTAAGTACTTTCCAGCACTTGGTTTTCTCCAGCATTTTCACTTTGACTATTCTTGTGGTGTTATATCATTGTGCTTTAATTTACATTTATCTGGTGCTTAATATATATTTACTGTTAAGCTTCTAAGCTATGCTTACTTTTTGTCTGGGATATTTTGCCATAAAAACCTTCCTTGTAACTTTGGCCAGTCACCTCACCTCTTAATTTCCTAGTGTGCAAAATCAGCAGATCAAACAGAAAGGCCTCAAAGTTACATTTAGTCTAAACATCTTATTCAATCTATATGAAAAAATGAATTCTGACAATGTGCCAAAATAGTATTACTAACCAAACTGATGGATGCTATATATGCAGAATTAATGAGCTATTTGGCAGTTGATTTAGGAAAAGCATTTAAAATTGACTTCAGTGGGTTGTTTTAGTGTTAAGAATTTGAAGGGTGACAATTCCTTTTTATCATTCAAGTAGGAAAGAAAAATATCATAGGAAGTTACATGTTTGAGGAGTCAGTGTCTTCTTGTTCAAGCTCATATCGAAGTTCAATATTGAGAGACTTAAAAATGTAATTAATGGATTTTTCCAAATTCTATTTATACAAACAATGTGAGACGTGTTTTATACATCAATATACTTGATAAATTTGAAAGGGTGTTTTTTAATGTAAAAAAATATAAGTTAGCTGATTAATGCCAAAAAAAAAAAAGAGAGAAGAATGTGTAAAATAGAGTTCTTAGAGAGGAAGAAATACCAAACTTGGAAATTAAAATGAAATAGGGGATGAATATGATAGAAAGAATAATTTGACAAAAAATAATCTGAAAAGAAGTACAGTGGTATCAATATAAAAGCCAAATTATACACGGGAGGTAAGGGTGAACTCAGCAGGTCTAGGTTACTCAAACTTTGTGCATTTCAAGGAAACGTACTGGAGCTTGACAGATCTCTGAGCCTTGCAATATTCTTCCTGCCCAATAAGAGTGTTTGTGTATATCTGAGGACTTGGGCCAAGCCAGATAGTGTATGCTAAAAATGTGATTATTGGTGAAAACCTGCTTTTGAATGCTTGAGGCTCTGTACCCAGCTGTATCAGTTTGACCCCTTGCACTCTCAGCCAGGCTGTACCAGCTTGACCTCTTGCACTCTCAGCCAGGCTGCATCAGCTTGACTCCTTGCACTCTCAGCTAGCCTATGTCAGCTTGACCCCTGCACTCTCAGCCAGCCCGTGTCAGCTTGGCCTTCCAGGATAATGGGCCAGTGTTCTTCCCTGGTTGGCAAAACCTCACTGTCTCTCTGCCTCCCTAAGTTTGCTCCCTACTTTTCCTTGAATTCATCCATATGCTTTTCCCTTTGCTGATTTTAATCTGTACTTGTTGTTTTTGCTGTAATAAACCACAATGGTGAGTACAAAAGCTGTTCTGATTTCAGTGAGTCCTTAGAGCAAATCGGCAAATTTAAGGTGGTGTTGGGAACCCCCAACACAGTATATATCTAACTATGACACTACTTAAATAACCCATCTACTTTCCCCACCTAAACAACAGACCCACAAATTGGAATATTTTTAAATATTGAATGTAATATAGATTCAAAAAATACATGAAAATTTGGAAAGTTTTATTGATAGTAAAAATTATATAACATGCTACAACTAAGCAAAACTTTATGTCCTTTGGAGTTGGTTTGCAAGCAATTTTAAAGTCGTATCACTTAATGGCCCTATGAAAATAAACTCATAAAACCAGAGTGGAGCTGCTCTTAGACCTATGGCTTTGATACCTGGACTATCTCCTTACTTGCTACCAACACCTTCTGCTATTGCCAAGACCCTTCCAGGGCTCTGAAAAGCATATGCTGAAAGTGAGTCATTTATTCAAAGGTAGGAAAAACAATATCAGGTCAATAGTTGGGTTTTTGTAAGTTATTGCAAAGATAGGCAAATGCTGCATAAAAGTCAGTGAGGAACCAGGAATGACGGTGACAGTGTCCAACCCGATTCCAAAGTCCGAGAAGTCCTGCAGTGCCCAAGATTTGCTTGCATACCTCCCAGTGAGAGATGTTAGAAAACAATGAAATAAAAACACAATTTGTATCTCAATTTGTATTTATTATTTTTTCAAATGCTTATTAAGATTTTAGGACTTAAATACTTATTGTTTAGACCTAACCACTCAATAAACAAACTATTATACACTTCTTTTGGCCTAAGGGTGCTATGGAATAAAACAAAACAAAACACTAAGGGTGCTAAAAACAGAGAGGCATTTTAATGGCAGAGAATCCAGCCTTCCTTACCTCAGACTTATTGAATCAGAATTGATATTTCATAGAGATTAACCAGAAATTTAAGAAGCACTCTAACTCGTCCTAATGATTTACATCTGCATTTTCAGAATCCTTCTTTGTTACTGCCTGTGATCGTTCTTTGCCTTATGATTGACTGTAGATGTCATGAAGCTCAGCGGAACGATATTGTTCATATTCATTATAGTCAACTGATAAGATGTTTTATATTAATGTTGCAGTTATTATTTGTGTTATTGTATGTATATGGGAATTTTTGCAGCAGCCCACAAGTTCCAAAGAAATTGTAATCTTAAGACCTCCCATTGGAACCAATTAGCACTTAAAATGTTTATCATGAAAACTCTAATTGTTCCTTAATACATGCACTCTCAGTTAAATTTTAATGAGGTTATTTATTTAGTTCTTTTTACCATAGGCCTTTATATTCCACATGTGCCTTTGATGGTAAGTCTTAATGAGCTAGTATAAAATAGTTCTGTAAAAAAGAACTTCCGTATGATTCTTTGATCTGTGGAAGTGTTACGATTTTGTCACTCATTAGCTTACAAATGTTGAGAGTAAAGGGCACCATTAGCTCTTGCAGGAAGACCTACCCCTGGCCCTACTATGGAGACAGAGAAAGGCTGTAGAAGAGTGTTGACTAAATGTTAGCTGTTCAGATTGCTGTGAGAAAGAAAGGTTATGCAAGAAAATCATCTGGAAAAAGTAGGATACAATGTGCTTTCATGATCCATAATTCATATTTTCATGTTAAGTGCTCTGTAGTAAATAAACAAGTTGAACATTGTTAAATTCAGTGATTGGCTACCAAAAGTTCTTTTTCAAGATAACACTCATTATTACTCCAAATAATTAGTGTTCCTAGCAAGATGCTTTCAGAAGTGCTACACAAGAAAATTGGTAAGATATTCAACAATACTCAATGAGTGTTTATTGATTGTTCACTTTATATCAGTCACTGCTAGATGCTGGACATGCAATGATAAAGACAAGTAGACATCGTCTCTATCCTCTTGGAGACAGACATTCCATTCAATAAGCTGCTGAAATAAAGCATGAGCGTGTTTTATCGCCATAGTGTGATTTGACATCATGTGCCAGGTGCAATTTGATTCAGTCTAAAGTGACCAGAAAAGGATTTTTGGAAAAGAAAAGAGCTAAAATAAGATCTGAAATATGAGTGATTGTGTGTATGTGTGTGTTTGTAAGAGCGATAGAGCAAGGGAGAGAGCGGGAGGGAAAGAATGGCTTGGGGGAGGTAGGGAGGTAGAGAATATTCCAGCTTTGGAAACATCTTTAGAGACACTCCATTTAGTTATTTATTTACTCTCTTTTCCCACCAGAATGAAAGCTTCATGAAAGCAGAAACAGTGGTTTCCCTTCGGATGTTGCCCAGATAATGAGAATGCTGTCGAGAAGAATGCCAGCGTTCAAAAAAAAACAAAAACCAGAAAAACTTATTGAATAATAGGAACGTGAAACTATTCAGTCAAGTTGAGCACAGATTGAAAAAGTTTAGCTTGGAGAGAAAGAGAGAGTATTTAGCAGAAACCAGTTCTTGATTCATTACCATGTGTTACAAACTGAATATTTTTGTCTCCCTAAAATGCGTATGTTGAAGCCCTAACCCCCAGTGTGGCTGTGTTTGGAAATGAGGTCTTTAAGGTAGTAATTAAGGTTAAGTGAGGTCACCGGGGACAGGGCTGATCCAATAAGATTAGTGTCTTTATAAGAAAAGACACCAGAGAGCCAACTCTCTCTCTCTCCCTGGTGGACATTCACTGAGAAAAGCCCAGCCAGGTGCGTATACAGTGAGAAGCTGAGCATCTACAAACCCAAAAGAGCTCTCACAAGAAACCAAATTTGTTAGCACCTTGATCGTGGGCCTCTACTCTCCAGACCTGTGAGAAAATACATTTCTATTGTGTAAGCCACCCAGTCACTGGAATTTTGTTACAGTAGCTAAGTAGACTAAGACACCGTGTTCTATAATTTAGATCTTCTATGCCAAATGGGAAAGTATTTAAAGTTTCTAAGCAAGGGAATGTTAGAAAATCACTCTGATTGCAGTGTGGAGGATGGTTGTAGGCTGTTGTGGAGAAGTGGCAATGGGAAGGCTTAGATGTGTCTAGAGATGTAGACTGACAGAATTTTATACCAATCACATAACAAAATGAATGATTCCTACGTCTTAAATTTGTTGATTAAGTGTATGAGAGTAACATCCAAATTTGGGTGAATGGGGAAAGTGGAAGGGCTCGATGTTGGCCATGATGAGTTTGATGTGAGGTGTCTAATAAAGACACCCAGGAAGCAGTGCAGGATCTGTCTGGAACTCAGAAGGAAGGGTGAACTAGAGAGACAGAATCACTCTTCACTGAGATTGCTGTGTGACCTCAAGCCATGGGGAGATCGTGTAAAAAGATTAGAGAAGACCCGGAAGAGAGGCCCACAGAAGAAAGCAATTTAAAGGGTTAGAAGAGGGCAAAAAGCTTGCAATGAAGTGTGTCTAATCGTGGAGTGGAAAGATAAAGCAAGGAGAGTTTTGAGGAAGAATTAGTGGAAGGAAATTCTCAAAAATAGGAATATAACAGATAATTTCAAATTAGACATAGTGTACTTCTTCCAAATATGAAGGAAGACATTTTCCCCTTCTGAACCTGCTATGAAAAGCAAGATGTGGGTGAAGGTGGTCGAAAGGTACAAGCTTCCAGTTATAAGATAACTTCTGGGGATGTAATGCACAGCATGGTGACTATGGCTAATAATACTGTGTCGGTTATTTAAAAGTTACCAAGAGAATAGATCTTAAAAGTTCTCATCAGGAGGAAAAAAAACAAATTTTGTAACTATTTTAAGTAATGGATGTTAACTAAACTTACTGTACTAATCATTGTACAACATATACTTACATCAAATCATTATGTTGTATGTCTTAAACTTATACAATGTCACACATCAGATATGTATCAATCAAAATGAAAAAAAGAAGTGATATTCTATATTCACATACTTATTCCACTTATCAAAAGTTACTTGTAAAGACAAAGAAAATAAAACTATGATGAGTACCCACATTAGCCCCCAAACGTGGAAATCCTTCTGAGATATTTTACTTTTCACAATACGTTCATCATCCAAAACCTTCTTGGTTTGCATTGACTGCCTTGCTAAGCATGGTTTTATGGCCCTATCCAAGTACACAGTCACTTATTTGCAAAGCATACCTAATTTACATTATATAAAACATTGTCAATTATTTCACAACAAAATCTTTCCCTATTGCAAAAATACAAAGATACAAGAAATAGTTCTTTTTTGTAGATATGAGAGTGGGAACAAAAAAGAATATGTAATTAAAATGAATGGCGGATAAAGCCTTGATCCTAAGACAGCTAGTCACATAATTAAACAGGTTAAGAAAAAAAAATGACAGGCTTTATAGTAACAGTATGGTTGTTTGAGTATTAAATTTTAAATTTATGATTATTTGAATGCATTTGATTTTTATTTTCTAGTTAAATAATTTATACAGACTCTACTTTTAAATGCTGTCCTTTGAATTTCAAATGTTTCTTATCCTACCGCTAAGATGACGACAGAAAAATATGCAGAAAGATTATTTTCCTCCTGTTTCAGCTGAGAAACGAGATTCTTCATTGTCACGTGCCTCTGGAGATGAAATGGAAAATATTAATGTAGACAATGAACAGCATTTTCCCATATGAACTGTACAGTAAACGAAAGAAAATAAATCTCAAGGAAACAAAAGAATGTTGAGCAAAAGTGAAGAAGCCTTACAGGACAGTAATTTTTATTTATTTATATATCTTATATGCATACATATTTTGAAAATGGAATATCACACACATCTTGTCATATCCTATTTTTATCACCTAACAGAATATCACAAATATGTTTCCTTGTCAGTGGATGCCTTAGTACAGTATTATTGTTAACGGCTTTCTTTAATAATTGGCATTGAGATCATTTAATTAGAGTCAAGTTGTTTGGAGGTGTTTTTAAAATAGATACCCATTTTTTGTTACTTACAGTTTATTTAAAGGTGCTTCTTTTTTGCATTAGATAAACCTTATGAGTTCATACTTTTGTGTATAATAGGATTTGTATTCATTATATAGTACTCAAAATGATAGCAAGAGAAGTAACTTTTTTTTAATTGGATGAGATCTCTCCATTTGTTAAGTTACTCTTGCTAAATATTCTCCCAAACTTATTTTGCCATTCTCAAAATTGCACAGAAATTTAGGGTACCTCGACCCCTAGCCCAGCATGGGAAGCTCTGCTACAAACAATGTGTGAGATCTTTTTTTGTTTTTTACTCACATGGCGTACTATCTTTGTGACAAATGGGAAGCTTAGTAATGCAGGTTCCCAGACCTTTACTTTAGGAAAATGACAATAGACTTGCTTTGGAAGAATTTATAATATCTAAAAAATATCCATCTACTTGTTCAAATGTGAAAATTAATGCTTAAAAAGGGCAAAACCAGGTGTTTTGGGGCTTAAAGTCTTTATAATTTTAATAACCTCTTTTAAAAATAGGATATAAAATTCTAAATAATAAGTTAGGTAATTCATTTCCACTTACTTATACAGAAAAGTGAAATGACAACAAATTACAAATTATAGATGCTTGTTAATACTATAAACATCATAAAATCCAGAAAAAATAGTTATTAAATGTATCTCCTGACACATCCCTAATTGTGTCTGAATTTTTGGCTTGTATCTTCAGATTTCCTCTTCATATGACCATGATTTTGTAGTAAAATTTTTTATAGGGGAAAGAGAAATGTAATTCAATATTTCCTCTATGGTAGTCAATCAAAATTGTTTTTTTATTGTTGAGATTTGACTCCGTATGTGGACTTGCTCACTGTTTGTAGCATCATTACATATGTGTTATATACAAACTGGAAATTCTCATAATTGCTCTTTTGCATGATTCCCATCAGAAAAGGTAAAAGAAAAAAATCTTGTGCATGCATAATTACACATACACACATAGCATTATCAAGCATGTTCCTAAAATATGAGAATTTGACTAAGAATTGATTAGAACTAAATCCTCCACTTTTAATTTAGTCCATGAAAAGTTTGAAGAACTTCCATGATTAACTGCTTACTCTGCTCATTTCTAACTTTGTTTCTCTTCCACCGTGTACATACATCCAACACAAGTCACCATGCGCACATTCTATCATGATAAGCTATCAGCCCCTGCACCACTATGTTGAGATGCTAGGTAAGTTGGCAGAGTGGAACTCATCTCTACCAGATGGTTACCAACAACCTAACTATTCACAGAAGTCACTGCAACTCACAGAAAGACGTTCCTCTACAACTTAACTAAATGAAGCTCAAATTCAACTTCTTTCCTGGATCCCCAAAATGCTCCCAACTACTCAAGCAACATATGACAGTTTATAAAGTACAGGGCCATTACTTGATTGTAGTGAAAATATTACCCTAACAAATTTTTAAAAAATATAGGACCACATGAACACATTACTAGAACTTCTCCCAAGATCCAGGAAGGGGCCCAGGAAAGTGAGCAGGCCTGAGAGTTAAGCTTCATTAGTTTCACATAAATCTACTTCTGGGCTTCGATTCTTAATCATACATTTTTATGACTACTAAAAACCTCTTCCCAGTAATAAAAACAATACATGATATATTTCAGCGACTGGCAAGGTGATTAATTACAGGCTGAAATCTGGGTTATTTCTCATGAGGAAATAATTGCTACGATTATCTTTAGACCTGATATGCATTTAAATAAAGTATTTTTAAAGAAACGTTCTAATTGTCTTGATTTTGTAAATTATTCCAAATCTTATTATTCTTATGGAAGTCAGTTCTTGTAATACATGAGCTCTTAAGATAAATTACTTTAGCAATGACTTATTCATAGAACGTCAAAGATGATGTTTGAACTTTATAGTTCCCATTTATAAATAATGCTTCCTTTTCCCTAAGAGACAAAATTATTCTGAAATATTAAAACTTTCATAAAAATCTAAATAAAATATGAACTTCATTATACAATGGACAATATCGCTTTCATTTTTATAAAGATAGCTTTATTTTACACGAATTGATCAAGCCTCAACTGGTTATAACAGATAAGTAGTGTTTAAAGAGAGAAGTTGTTTTGCCTGAAAATACAGTCTGACAATTTCAATGCAACAAAACCTATTTGTCTGTTACCACTTTCATGCATCTACTTTTATAAATAGTAGTGGAAATGAATCCATACAAGTTACAAAAGAACTTTTGAGAGTCAGCACTACTTATAAATGGAGTTTTAGAACTGGCATCTTTTGGCTGCAGCAAACCAAATAAATCCTTAGTGACTTTGCAAAAGTTTTTACTTCAGCATTGAATTCGGTGGAGTTTTCTCTTCTGATAAGCTTGGAGTTTGGGCTGAGGTGCTCATTTATTTCTACTCCATAGTGAATATTGAGAGCCATTTGCACAAATCAGAACTGCATTCTCCAACGAGGAATATTCTAAACAAACACAAAAAACCTTCCGACAGAATTCTGCGGGCTCTTAATAACTTAGCCACGTAAAAGTGGATACTATTAAACCAAAAGTCACTTCTATTGAAGATTTTTCTTTGATAGCTAATGAATTTCTCATTGCGATTTATAGTTTCAAAATATGTCTAAAAAAGAAACAAAATGTATTACACAGGATAATTCCTTTTGGAACTCAACAACAGTGTCCAAACTCCCTCCATCGCAAAAATTATGGCATTTGGACATGATTTCTCTAACCTGAGGAGCTGCTAATATAATTCCAAAGATATGCAGTTGTATCTAAATAATATATGAATCTAAAGCAGTCTGCATTCTAGGAAACACACAAAAGGCATTAAAATTGATTCGTATTTACAAGTACTTAAACGTTATATAGGAAAGCCATTAATATAAAATGTCTAGCATCTAAGAGTTATCTTTAATAATTTATTTATTCCTTTATGAAGCTGAAGTGGGTCTTATGTTAGAAAACTCTTCCACTAAAAGAAGTTGTCCCCAGCGTCTTTATTTTATGAAATATTTGTGTTTGTATCAAATGAGAACATTGCTATGTGTGGCCGAAGAGCATCATAGTCAATCTAAAGCAGATAAACAATCAAGTAGGTGAATTTTTATCATCGGTACAACTTAAATACTATAAAATAAAAAAGATGTAGAGTGATGTATAAGAAAACATTTCTTTGTATAATTACTAGACCATATATATGCTAAATACTGAGAAAATTTTAGATCACAAAAGTATCATATTGTAAAGTAAATATACATCCAAGCGTTGCACATTAAGTAGGTAAAAATAAGAAGACTTCTTAAATATATGCATGACTGCATGATTAATAAGTGAGTAAATAACATATTTCTTAGAATTTTTGAATGAGGCACGTAAATCCATTGCCCAAGAATCCGCTTGTATAATTATGAAGACATAGAACAATCTAAGATTAAGTGAATATTGCATGAGCAACATTACAAAAAAGAGAGGTTGTAGAAGACTTTGGTGAAATCAACCTTTGATTATGGCAGTGGCTGTAATCTGGAAATATTCTTCAAAATGCAGAGGCTGCATATTCCAATGTTTTCAATGGTCATGACAGTATCAGGATATATGTGAAGCCAAAACACTTTTAAAATTAGAGAATTGTGGGCCATGTGGTGAAGTAAAGAGAATCTATCTCAACTAAAAACACTTGAATACATCCTTTTAATCTACATGCTCTTCAGTAAAGACACCTGCAGGCTAAAGAGGGACCACAGACCTCGAGTTTGTTATTCCCTGCCGTGATGACTTATTTAAGCACGAAGAAAGCGTGTGTGTTTCCCTTTGGTTACCTCCCAAAGCCTAGGAACCATGTCATACTCATTTTTAAAGAGATTTTAAAACCAATTTTTAAGGCATAATTTACATACAATAAAATGTACTGATTTTAAGTGTTCAGTTCAGTGGGTTTGACAGATGTGTAAACTCAAGCGACCATCACACTGACATAACATAGATAATATTTCCATCATCCCTAAGAAGTAAATTCACGCAGGCTGCATTCAGAACATCACTACTCCTAACACCTAGCCTTAGTCAAAACTGATCCGTTTACTCCAGTGTAGATTGGTCTTGCCTTTCTATTGTTTCATGTAAATGAAATCATACAGTTTATACTCTTTAGTGTTTGGCTTCTTTTGTCTGACATCTTGTCTTTGAGATATTGTTGAGTGTATAAGTAGTTTGTTGTAGTATTTAGACCCTTTGCCTATTTCCAATTATGCCTATTGTGAAAAAGTTGCTATGGTCATTCTTATACAAGATTTTTTGTACACTTCTTATTTTTCTTGGTTGAATATCTATGAAGGTAGCTGTTGTGCCATATGTTAAATGTATGAACAACTTTATAAGAAACTGCCAAACTGTTTTCCAAAGCGGTTACACTGTTTAGCAATGCATTAGAGTTCCCATGACATTACAGCCTTGTCAATACTTGGTATCGTCTGGAGGTTTTCAAAATTTTTTCTATTTTAGTTGTTGCCTAGGAGCTTCTCATTGTGGTTTGATTTAGATTTCATTGATAAATAATGATGTTAAACATGTTTTCATGTACTCAATAGCCATCCCTTTTGTGAGATGTCTTTTCCAATTTTGGGCCCATTTTTATTTGGTGTTTGTGTCCTTATTATTGAGTTCTTTACATATTATGGACAAATGTTCTTGTTTTAGAGTTTTTAATGTGCATTGCCTATATTTTGTGAAATTCATCCCTAAGCATTTCATGTCTTTTAATGATATTTTAAATGATTTTTTTAAGGTTTGTAATTGTTGCTGTTATATCGAAATAGGACTGATTTTTATATTTCCTCCTGGTAACCTGCACTTTTTCTAAATTCATTTATTATATTATTTCTAGTAGTGTTTTCTAGATTCCTTAGGATTTTCTATTAGTGTGACCTCTGTGAGTAGACAGTTTTATTTATCGCTCAACATTTTTTATGACTTTTTCTTTTTTCCTCATTGCAGTGGCTAGAGTCTCCAGTAAAATGTTAAGCAGAAATAGATGAGACATCACTGCCTTTATCCTGGATGGGAAGTGCCAGCTCTTTTGTCATTACATATGATATTAGGTATATACTTTTTCACAATGCCCTTTATTAGGTTAAGGAGGATCCCTTCTATTCCTAGTTTGAGTTTTATCAAATGCCTTTCCTGTATCTATTGAGATATTACGCTATTTTTGTTCTCAATGTAATGAGTTAGTTTCATATACTCAATCAACCATATATTCCTGGGATAAATTCCTCTTGGTCATAACATATTATTTTTATAGATATGCTAGATATATGCTAATATTTTAAATCTCTTTTATTGTGGTAAAATTTACATACTATTTACTAATGTTTTCTTAAGGGTTTTTTTATGTCTATGTTCATGGGGCTAGCAGTCTTTAGTTTTCTTTTCTAGTAATGTTTTTCTCATATTTTCATAAGATAATAGTGGCTTCATATGTTGAGTCTGGGGGTGTTCCCTGCTTCCCTCTTTTTCTGAAAAATGTTGTGTTACCATTGGCATTATTTCTTCCTCAAAGGTGTCATGGAATCCACCTGAAAAGCTACTTGAATCTGGAATATTAGGATAAGGATTTTAATTAAAATCCAGTTTCTTTGATGTTATTTATATAAGACTATTCAGAGTTTCTATTTCTTTTTGTGGCTGTTTTGTAGTTCGTATTTTTCAAGTAATATGTCAGTTTCACCTAAGTTGTTGAATATTTTGACATAAAATTGTTCTTAATATTACCTATCTTTGGGATCAGAAATGATATCCCATCTTTTATTCCATTATGTCAGTGACTTTTGTTTTTTTCTCTTTTTTGATGATTAATCTAGAGGTTTTGTTAGTTTTATCAGTTTATTAGTTATTATCAGTTTTATTAGTGTTTTTAAAGAATCAGTTTGTTTTTATTGATTTTTTCTATTATCCATTTAATATTTTGTTTATTTTCACCCTTATCTCTATTATTTAGCTTAATTTGATAATTTTCCAACTTCATAAGGTAGAAACTCAGATCTTTAATTTTAAATATTTTTTTCCTTTTCCTAATGCATGCATTTAAACAAACATTTCCATTTATGTAGTGTTTTCAATTCATTTCTCACATTTTGGCATGTGTTTTTATTGTCAATTGGTTCAGAATATTTTCTAATTTCCCTTGTTATTTTTTTTTCACTAACAGATCATTTAAATTGGTGCTGTCTAATTTTAATAGGTTTGGAGATTTTCCAGTTATCTTTTTGTTATTTATCTCTTATTTAATGTCTTAGTGGTTAGAAAAAATTCTCTCTATGGTTTCAGACATTTTAAATTTTGACACTGGTTTGTGTTCACTCTCCTCATGATACTCTAGTCTGTCTGGTGAAAGTCTGATGTGTTATTTTTTCCCCTCAGCTTTATTGAAATACAATTGAACACATAACTTTGTGCAGGTTTAAAGATGTGTTCTTGAAAAAATGTATTTGACTGTTGTTGAGATAGTGCTGTATAAATATCAATTTGTAGAAACCTTTGTGGAAATTTTAATGAAAAGGATTATGTACAAATTATAAATTTCTCTCTGTGATCACAAAGACAAAAGAAAAGTCAATTTGAAACTCCATTTGTAAGAAGTGGTAATTTCCTTCCCTTCCAACAAACTCCCACAAATTTGGGTGTTTGTTTAGTAGACGAAGACCAGTTTATGATTTCCATTCTTTTCTTTATTGAAATATAATTGACATGTAACATTATATTAGTTTCAGGTGTACAAGATGATGAGTGAATACCTTTCAGTCTTGCCATTGCAATTCTGAGTATGCAGTTACTTGGATCTCTGTAGTTACAGTTCCTTAAGACAAATTTATCAGAGTTCTCATTTCAGTAGTGATTGTGGTAGCAATGAGCTAGAAGCAACCTACTTGTTAATGACCTGAATAACTAAATTGTAGTATATGCATACAAATGGTGACTGTAGGGTGGTGCGAATGGGAAGACAGGGTATTGTCAATGCCTTCAGCCAAAGCCTACCAGGAGCACACCTGTAATCAAACAATTTAGACTTACAGCTCTTTGCAACGAGGGAGACTCCCCATCGTAGGGATCCATGGGGCACTGTAGCAAAAGGATGTGGAACGAGTTTATTATAACATTTGGGCACGTGTTGGGTGATTTTGCAGAGGGATCAAGGGAATGGGACTTTGTTCTGAGCTGGAAGCTGTCAGAAAGCCCGTGAAAACTTATGATTGGTCATCTTAATAAATTAGATCTACAAGATAGGAAGAAACAAGCAAAGCTAAAGCTAAAAAGGTAAAGAAGCAGCAGCCACTTATTTTAGGCAGAATAGGAAAATGTTTGCTCATTTTTGTGGTTTGGATGACATTAATGTTTCTGTCTGTGTTCACAAATGATTCCAGGGTAGACTTGTTTTTGTTCTGATCACAGTTATGGAGTGACCTTACTGGAAATGCAAAATTGTTTAGATTCAATAGGGAAAGAGCAAATCTTAGATGTGAATACCAGGTCAGGTCCCAGAAGTTAAAGGCTACTTTTCTCTTCCTCGGTATGAGGATTGGAAAAGAAAGAGAAAAATAGTAAAAATTCACAAGCAACAAAACAAAGAGGGTCCTGGTGGTGACTGATGAAGTAATGTGCCACGAACCGAGGAGTCCGATGAAAATTCTGTGCACTTTAGGCACACCTTCCCATTGTTGATGAAAATAATCCATAACAATCTATAAATGAAAATTTGGGAGAGCTTATTCTGAGCCAAAATGTGAGGACTATGGCCCAAGGCCTTCCTTCTCCGAGGAAGGAAGGGCACCAAAGAAGTGAGGTGGACAGAGTGGTTGTATACCCCCAAAGAGCATGTTTCACATATGATAGAAATGTCCCTTTTACAATAGTCACGAGACTGCTCTGTCAGCACAGCCATTGATGAACACAGCAGGTAGCAGGTCTGCTGTCTCAGTGGACAGGGCAGGATGGCAGGTCTGTTGTTTTGAGCTGGGTGGTCACAGGTGAGCACGGCAATCAGTCCCTAGCCTAAGGAAAGATGCTTATTCTTAAGGAAATGCCAATGTGGGGGAAGTTACACCTTTACCTTAAGGCCATTTGTTCTTGTCTTTGGGACAGAGCAAATGCTTAAGCAGATGTGGAACGCCTGCTCAATGGCCATGTCAGGCCCTTTTGGAAAAAACAAAGTCAGGCTGAATTAGGTTTACACCAAATGTTCTTCCTCACATACTCCAACATATCCTATTGCTTGCCATTTCTATTTGTCACTGTCCACACACATAGTATTTCTTTTTTAAAAAAAGAGGTTGAAATTAGACTGTTTGAAACAGAAGAGCCTAACGAACTGTTAAATGCAAAATTTAAGTTGTCCTTACTATCCAGCAGACGGGGTCTCAGGAGGGAAAGAGCAGATTGATATAAAAATCTTACATTATCCTTCAAGTTTGAGCAATTTCTCAGTGCTTCTAGTATTTGTCATGACCGAATCACTGAAGAATGACCTGATGTCAATCTGACTTGTGTTTTACTATAGGCACCCCTTTTTATTTGCAGATGGCTATTTTTATAATTGTCTCTTTTCCTCCATGTAGAAAATGTCACACTGATAAATCTATTAAGCAGCTTTCCATTTCACCATAAACTTGCTGGAAGGTGACTCGCAGGTGACATTTGAATTTTCATTATCTTAATTTTGTCAAGGAGAAACTCAGTGGTCATTTCAATCTGGAAACCCCTTCCCTCCATTTCTGTGGAATTGTCTTAGATCACTTAAAAAATTCTTTCTTCCTTTTACAGTATCTATTTCCCCCTTTTGTAATTTCTATTAGTCAGATGTTGAGACCTCTAAACTGACTTCCTAGATTTTCTTAACTACTTTCCAATCTTTTGGCATGTTTTTAGACTTTAGCAAGTATTTATTTTTTATATTTTCTGGTCTTTTTCTTTTTCTTCCCACTTTGTGTATGAATTGTCTTCTCTTGCTCTGAGGTTACTACTTGAAGGTAGTCTTGTGAGGTGCTATGTTTTCTGTAAAGGTTCATTTGTGTTTTGCTGATGCGAATAATCCATATCAATCTATAAATCAAAACCAGGGTGAGTTTATTATGTGAGCCAGTTGGAGGACCATAGCTGGAGAGAACTTTCCCACCAAGGAAGGAAGCTCTCCAAAGAAGCGGGGTGTGAACCGTTTGGGAACAAAGGGCGTACATCAATGTGACAGGACTATCTCTTTTACTACAGTCACAAGATGCTTTGCTAACACAGCAGGTCAGTAGTCATATGGTGAGCAGAGCAAGTCGGTCAGCAGGTCAGTGGTCATGAGATGAATTAAAGCGGGTCAGTAACTAATCCTTACTTTCTGGGGAGAAATGCTTATCCCTAAATAACTGCTGATATTGGGGGAGGCAACATCCCTATATTTAAGGGCATCATCCTTGGCTTTGAGACATTGTAAATGTTTAAAGCAGATGTACAATGCGTGCTCAACAGGCCACCTCGGGCCTTTCTGGAAAAACAAGGTTAGGCCAAACATAGTTTGAAACCAAATGGCTTCCTCACACATTCCAATATATTTTATTGCTTTTCATGTGTTCATCAGTTTCCTTATTTATGTTTGCTTCTTTTCTGATGCATATTTTTACTTGCTTATTTTCTTTTCTGTTTCATATCGGAGCAATTCTCAAATATATGACAATCCTTGATTGTCCATTTATGTTTAATAATTAAAAAACAAAACAAGAAAGCACAGTTTGGGGTTCTTAGTTTGTGTGTGTCTCATTAGCATATGGACTGTAAATTAAAGCGATTGTTGAGATCACCAATCTCTAGCACAAAACACTCCTTTTCTTCCCCTCCTCTTTCTTTTTTTGGCTTGGTTGCTACAGGGTTCTGTCCAAGAGGCTTTAGGTGGTAAGGAGTGTTGACTTTTTCACATAAATATTTAACATACTATGCTATTTTAAACTCTGTTATCATATCCAACCACTGCACAAACTAGTATTTCTAATTCCTAAATTTCTCAGGGATCTTTTTTGGTAGATTTGACTTGAATGGATATCAAGTTTACTTATTTCTCATTTTCAAAATCCATGCATTTTTGTTTTTAGAAAATTGGAACTTTTTAATCTTCAATTTCTCATCACCTCTCTTTACTCCACAATTTATCAAAGATTACCAATTCTATAAATTTTATTATCTAGATCAGTCATACTACAAGTTAAAACCCATTCAGACCAAGAGATTTAAGTTAAATTAAACAAGTATAATTTGTTTAGGTATTATTTATAATTCCTCTACCTATCGTTGTTTTCTGTTAGGTTTTATTGTCATTATCATTATTATTATTACTGTTCAGCTAGTACATTTTAGATTGAAAAGAGAAAGTAGATCTTTGCCGCCCATCAGACTTACACTATGGCCTTTGCCTTCTTTATGTTTCTCTTTCTTCTTTTATAATAGTAATACACTTGCAAGCTTTGTTAATTCGAGTCTTTAGTTTCTTCTCATCCTTTCTTCAGCTCCATGGCACCCACTTTTATCAGTCTTTTATCATGTTTCCTTTTTTGTCTATTGTATGAGGCTGTGTAAGGTCTGAAATGATTGGCGAGTTCTCAATGCAAATCAAGCAATTCCTCCAGGGATTTCCTTGTTTTCTCATAAAGACCTTTTGAGGTTATGCAGTCAGAATTGCTTATTGGCAACATTTTCAGCTCAATTGATTCGTATTTTAGAATTTAATCTGAGAAGTACTGTAATTGTACAGATTTCTCTCTACCTTTATGAGAAGAGAGCATCATAGTTTTGTGAAAATGTTATAGATTTTTTCATTTCTGAGGGAACTTGATATAAATCTCAACTCTACAACTTCCTACAAGCTTACTTCTTTCAGCTTAAATTTCCTTTCCTATAAAACAAAGGTGACAATCTCTGGGATTCCTAGAGAAATTCCTAGAGAAAATATCTATGAATGAAAACATGTTATACAACTTCTGGATTATAGTGACCAATAAAAGCCAGTTAGCATTTCACCTGTAGAAACTTAAGGAGATACTTTTATCGACTAATGCAGGTACGAGGTAAATGTGGGGATGGAGAATTGCATTAACTACTACACAAACTGTGACCTATTTGGGGTGAAAAAATTTTAAGTAAGCAAACTATTGATGAATTACCAAGGAAGTCAGTATTTGATCTGGACGTAAATCTGTTGCTAATTGGTAAATGTATTGTACTGTAAGTTATCCTGATGAGAAATCTCAGTGGGAAGACTTTAATGACACAATTATTCTCTCCAATAAAATAACAATTAGTTTGTCTGGTATTGTACTAATTGTTATTAACGTAGGGTATCGACAATGCTTAAAAGCGAAGTATTGACTCAGAAAAGATCTTATATTACAACACCACTTCACACATATGGAACCGATGATCTCACTATATTAAAAAGAAGAAATCAGGGCCGGCCTGGTGGTGTAGTGGTGGCGTTCACGCACTCCGCTTTGGTGGCCCAGAGTTCGAGGGTTCAGATCCTGGGCGTGGACCTACACACTGGTCATTGGGCCATGATGGGGCGGCATCCCACATACAAAATGGAGGAAGATTGGCATAGATGTTAGCTCAGCAACAACCTTCCTCAGATCAAAAGGAAAAAAAAAAAAGAAAAAAACTAACATTTAATCTAAATGTTTTAAACTTCTTTTCTAATTAGTAGACATTATTTTTGAACAGTTTTAGATTTATAGAAAAATTGAAAAGATAGTACAGTTTTGTCGACACAAATACTCCATAAACAATCTATAAATGAAAATTTAGGTGAATTTATTCTGTGCCAAAATGTGAGGACCATATAGTCCAGGTCCTTCCTTCCTGAAGGAAGGAAGGGCACCAAAGAAGTGGGATGTACAGAGCGGTTATATATCCTCAAAGAGCATGTTTCATATGTGATTGAAATGTCCTCTTACAATCATCACGAGACTGCTCTGTCGGCACAGAGATTGATGGATGCAGCAGGGTGGCAGGTCTGCTGTCTGGAGCTGGGTGGTCACAGGTGAGCTGGGTGGTCAAAGGTGAGCACAGCCATCAGTTCCTAGCCTAGGGAGAGATGCTTATCCTTAAGGAAATCCCAATGTGGGAGAAGTTGCACCTTTATCTTTAGGCCATTTGTTCTTGCCTTTGGGACATAGGAAATGCTTAGAGAGGATATATAATGCCTGCTCAATGGTCACGTCAGGCTCTTTTGGAAAAACAGGCTGAATTAGGTTTACACCAAATGGCCTCCTCATATACTCCAATATACTATTGCTTGCCATTTTATTTCTCAGTTTCCACGTACCCTCCCCTGTTTCCTACACACAGCTTTCCCTGTTTCACAGCTTGCATTACTGTGGTACATTTCTTATAATTAATGAACCAATTTTTATATATAGTATTGACTAAAAACCATGGTTAACATTACGATTTACTCTCTGTATTGTATGGTTCTACAGGTTTTGGCAAATGCATAGTGTAACATGTCGATCATTACAGTGTCATATGGAATAGTTTTGTCGCCCTAAAAATCTCCTATACTCAACCTATTCATTCTTCCTTGCCTCTCCGTGAAACTTTGTCAACCATTCTCTTTAGTCTCTATAGTTTTGCCTTTTCCAGAATGCCATCTAGTTGGAATAATAATACTTTTCAGACTATCTTCTTTCACTTATAAATATACACTTAAGTTTCCTCCCTGTCTTTTTGTGGCTTGACAGATCATTTCCTTTTATTGTAGAATAGTATTCCACTGCACAGATTACCAAAGCTTGTTTATCCATCCATCTGTTGTAGGCCATCTTAGCTGCTCCCAATTTTTTACAATTATGAGTAAAGGTGCTATAAACATTTGTGTGCAGGGTTTTTTGGACCTTATTTTTCAACTCATTCAGGTAAATACATAGAAGAGAGAAGGTATGGGAAGATTTGCTGGATTGCAATCCAGCAAATCGCTGGATTGGGTGGTAAGAAAATCTTTAGCTTTATAAGAAACTGCCAAACTACACTCTAAAGTGGCCACGCCATTTGTTTTCCTGCTCACAATGAATGTGTTGCTCCACATTCCTCACCAGCATTGGGTATTGTCAGTTTTTTTTAAATTTTTGCCTTTCTGATGAGTGAATATTAATATCTCGTTGCAATTTACATTTCCCTAATGATATATGATCTTGGACATCTTTTCATATGATTTTTGGACATCTGCATATCTTCCTTGGTGAGGCATCTGTTAGAATCTTTTGCCCATGTTTTAACTGGGTTGTTTGTTTTCTTATTTCTGAGTTTTAAGAGTTCATATATTTTGGATATAGGTCCTTAATTAGATATGAATGTTGCAAATATTTTCTTCCAGTTAGTGGTTGGCTTTTCACTTTTTTAAGTGTCTTTTGCAGAACACACATTCTTAGTTTTAATAAAGACTAACTTAACATTTTTTTCATGATCCTCCTTTGGTGTTGAATCTTAAAACTATTAATCAAATCCAAGTTCACCTATATAGACTCCTATTTTATCTTCTAGAAGTTCAGTAGTTTTGCATTTTATATGTAGGTCTATGATCCATTTTGAGTTAATTTTTGGGAAAGCTGCAAGGTCTGTATTTAGCTTAATATTTTGGGGGGATTTGGACATTCAGTTTTTTCACTAACATTTGTTTTAAGCCTATTTTGTCCCCAGTGAGTTGTCTTTGTTCCTTTGTGAGACACTGGGTGGTTATACTTGTGTAGGTCTAATTCTAGGCTCTCTATTCCATTTCATTGACCTATATGGGTTTTCTTATAATAAATATTTTTTTTCAGTTTCATTGAGATACAGTTAACATACAGCAATGCAGAAGTTTAAGGTATACAGCATAATGATTTGACTTACATATATGGTGAGACCTACGTGTTTGTACTTAATCAATGTCTTGCTGTATTGATTATTGTATTTTTATATTAAGCCTTGTAATTGGTATTGTCAGTCTTCCAAATTTGTTCTTCTTCAGGGTTGTGTGGGTATTTTGGGCCTTTTGCCTTTCGATGTGAAGTTTATAATCAATTTGTTGATATCCATGTAACAATCGGATGGGAGTTTGCTAAAGATTGCATTTAATCTATAGATCAAGTTGGGAACAATTGACATCTAAAAAAATGTTGAGTCTTCCTATCTATGAATGTGGACTATCTCTCCATTTATTTAGACCTCTATTTGTTTCAACATAATTTTGTAATTTTCTGCATATAGATCCTGCAGGCATTTGGTTACATTTATATCTATTTGATTTTCTTGATACTAATGCAAATATATTGTGTTTTTAATTTGAAATTCCAATTGTTAATTTTTGGTATTGTAGGGGAGTAGAATTTGTCACCCCAAAATACGTCTCTTTGGCATAAGGATTTTTTTAGACTGGTTATTTTTAAGAAACACCAGACATGGGAGAAGCTGTGAAAACTAAGAAGTTACTCTTCATAAAAGACATTTACATTTGTAAGGGAAATCTCCATTTGTAAGGATGTCTCCCTTGCTGTACCAGGAACAGGGGAATGAACTTATCTCTAGAAACTCTTATCAATGCAGAAAGCAATGATTCAAATCTGCATAACAACCTAACCCTTGTTTACTGTGATATTCCTCGTAATCTCCCATAGCTGACTCCCCCCTCAACCCCAACATCTGCTTTTGTGTTTAGCTGAAGATGGTATTTAAGGTGGTGGCTTCCGCCATTTTGGGGAATTGCTCAGTTTTCCTGGGTCTCTCCCGTGTATACAAGAGATATACATGTTACTAATCTTCTGTTTGTTTTTCTCCTGTTAATCTGTCTCATGTCAATTTAAATCTTAGATCAGCCAGAAGAACTTAGAAGGGTGGAGGAAAAATTTTTCCTCCCCTACAGTATATAGGAAATTTTGTAGATTAACCTTGTATCATGCAACCTTGCAATAATTGCTTATAAGTTCATGGAGGTTTTTTGGTCAGTTCTTTGGGATTTTCTTCGTAGATAATTAAGTTATCTATGAACAAAGACAGTTTGATTTCTTTCTTTTCAATCTATGTACTTTTTTTTCTTTCTCTTGTTTTATACGTTAGCTAGACTTCCTGTATGATAAGGAATAGGAGAGGTGAAAGGAGATATCCTTGCCTCATTCTGTATATTTGGTGTAAGTATCCAGTTTCTCACTGTTAAGTATGATGCTAGCTGTAGGCCTTTTGTAGATTTTATTTTTTCTCTGTATTCCCAATCTGCTGAGAGCTTTTATTATGAAAGGTTGTTAGGTTTTGTCAAATGCTTTTCCTGCATTTATTGATATGATCATATGATTTTTCTTCTTAGCCTGTTAATGTGATGGATTATATTAATTCATAATCAAATAGTGAACCAGCTTTGCATACCTGGAATAAACCCCACTGGACTGTGGCATATAATGCAATTCAATTTGCTAATATTATGTTGAGGATTTTTATTCTGTTAAGGAGATTATGTTAGTAGCTTTCTTTTCTTCTTAAGTCTTTATCTGGTCTGGTCTTGATATTAGGATAATGCTGGACTGATAGAATGAGTTGGGAAGTCCTGACTTTACTTCTATTTTGTGAAAAGTATTGCAGAGAATTGGTAATATCTTCCTAAAATATTAGATAGAATTCACTAGTGAAACCATATGGGCTTGGTGTTTTCTTTATGGGTAGGTTAATAATTATTGATTTAAATTCTTTGAGAGAAATAGGCCTATTCAGATTACCTATTTCTCCTGTGTGAGTTTTTGTAGTTTGTGTCTTTCACAGAATTAGTCTAGTTCAGCTAAATTACCAAATGTGTGGCATCGAGTTGTTCATCACATTCCTTTATTATCATTTTAATATCCATGGATTTAATGGTGATGATCCTCCTTTCATTTCCATGAGGTAGCTGTGTTTTCTCTCTTGTATTCTCTGATTAGCCTGGGTAGAGGTATATATCAATTTTTTATATATCTTTCCAAAGAAGCAGCAGTTGCTTTTCTTATTTTCTCTATTGTTTTCCTGACTTAAATTTAATTGATTTTTGCTCTAACTTTTATTATTTCTTTTCTTTTGCCTGCTTAGGCTTATAGTACTCTTTTTTCTCTAGTTTTCTATGGTAGAAGCTGCAACTATTGGTTTTAGACCTTACTTCTTCTCTAATATATGCATCCAATGCTATAAGTTTCCTTCTAGGCACTATTTTTGCTTCATCCACAGCTCTTGATCAGTTGTATTTTCATTTTTATTAAGCTCAAAATAAGTTTTAATTTATCTTGAGATGTCTTCTTTGATCCATGTATTGTTTAGTATTGTGTTGTTTAATCTGCAAATATTGTGGGATATTCCAGCTGTGTTTCTGTTATTGATATCTTGTTCAATCCCATTATACTCAAAGAGCATATTTCGTATGATTTCTATTTTTGAAGACACATTATCTTAAAGAATTTTCTTAAGGTGTGTTTGATGGCTCAGGATGTGATCTGTTATGGAGAATGCTCCCTCTGAGCCTGAGAACAATATGCATTCTGATGTTATTATATGTGCTATTCTATAACTTAATTAGACATATTGATTGATGGTGCTGCTCAGATCAGCTATGCCCTTACCGAGCTGAGTCGGTCAACTCATGACAGAGGAGTGTTGAAGTCACCACCTAAATGGTGAATTTGTCCATTTCTCCTTGCAGTTCCAACAGTTTTTGCCTCACATAACTTTTTTTTTTTTTTTTTTTGGTGAGGAAGATTGGCTCTGAGCTAACGTGTTGCCAATCTTCCTCTTTTGGCTTGAAGAAGATTGCTGCTGAGCTAACACCTATGCCAACCTTCCACTATTTTATGTGGGATGCCTCCACAGCATGGCTTGACAAGCAGTGCTAGGTCCATGCCTGGGATCCAAACCTGCAAACCCTAGACCACCAAAGTGGAGTGCACAAACTTAACCACTACACCACCGGGCCAGCCTGCCTCATATATCTTGATGCTGTGTTGTTAGATGCATACATGTTAAGAAATTTTATGTCTTAGAAAGTTAACTCCTTTCATGTTGGGTAATGTACTTTTTTATCTTTGATAATTTTTCTTGTTCTGAAGTTCACTTTCCTGAAATTAATAAATCTTATCCAGCTTTCTTTTGATTAATATTAGCAAGGTACATTTTTTCCGTCCTTTTATTTTTAATCTATCTGTGTCTTTATATTTAAAATGAGTTTCTTATAGAAACTTATAGTTGTTTTTTTTAATTCAATTTGGCAGCATTTATCTTTTGTGTGTTGATAGGCATAGTGCAGGAAGAAATGGTCAAATCTATCACCAAAATAGAAATTCAAAAAATATCTCTTAATTATTGATAGGTCCTGTGGCAACTACTAAAAGCCATGTGAGGTAAAAAACAAAAACAAAAACAAAAAAACCCCATAAATGCTTGGTTTAATTGACATATATAGAACTCTGCACCCAGTAATTCTCTATTTATAGAATAATTTGTTCTCCTTAAACACATATAGTATTTTTTTTTTTTGGCTTGAGGAAGATTAGCCTTGAGCTAACATCCATGCCAATCCTCCTCTATTTTGTATGTGGGATGCCTCCACAGCATGGCTGACTAGTGGAATAGGTCTGCTCCCAGAGTCCAAACCCACCAACCCATGCCGCTGAGGAGGGGTACACAGATCCTTAACCACTCAGCCAATGTGGCAGGCCCCCATATAGCGTGTTTTTTTTAATGGCTTCACCAAGTCATAAAATGAATCTATCAAGACAAGTAAAATCAGGATTAAATAGGTATTTCAAAGAATGTATATAAGACAGATCATACCTCTGACTAAATACAATTATATTGGAAATAAATAAATAAGTGTAAATTTCAAACACTCAAGAATTGGTAATAAAAAAAAACTCTCTTCTATGTAATCTATGGTTCAGTAAAAGCATTATAATGTAAATGAAAAATGCTAGTAATTGAATGAAAATTTTAATTATGAAAATTTGTGGAAAAAATTGAAATTGTCTCTTTAAGGGAAATCTGGACCGTTAAATGCTTATAAAAGAAGAAAAAAGGCTGAAAATAAATGATTTAAACATTGAAATTAAAAACTTAAAAAATAACAATGGAATAAGCCCAAAAACATAAAGGTAAGAAGATAATAGCAACAAGACATTGTTAATAAAGTTGAAAACAGAAATACAAGGAAAAGATGAAACAAAACAAAAAGTTGATGTTTTGGAGTAAAAATAGAATAACTGAAACTCTTAATGAGATCAAAAGAGAAAATGAAGAAGTCAAAATCAATTTACTGAGAAAAATGAATCAGAGAAAGCTATTAATAAGGAAACTGAAAGTTTCAAATTTAGAAAAAACTAAAAATGCTAGAAAAACAAAATCTGACAATCAACTCAGAGAAAAATAGAAAGCCCACCAGGTAGAAATGTTTTTGAATACATTTTCAAAGAATTGATGTCTTCAATCTCATTTGTTTTTTCCTGGAGGATAGAAAAAAGGCACTTTCCCCCAAATAATTGCATGGGGCTATTCAAAACTTAAATTCAAATTATTAAGGAAATGAAATTATAGAACACATCTTAAATTATAGGCCACAATCCAGCATCATTTAAAGAAGATATATCAGACTCAAATGAGATTTGCCCCATAGAAACAGTGGGAGCACCCTCAGAAAATCAACTTAAGACATTATCAGATTAAAAGGCAGAGTGTAATTTCAATAGATTCAGGAAAAAATGATTAAAAAATATCATCACCCACTTATTTTTTTAAAAAATTAGAAAAACATAGTGCAGAAGGGAACATCCTTAACTGGAAAAAGCAAAAATAAAAACAACTTTCAACATCATGCTCTATGCTGATTCCTTTCTTTTTTATGGTGAGGAAGATTGGCCCTGAGCTAACATCTGTGCTAATCTTTCTCTATTTTGTGTGTGGGACACCTCCACAGCATGGTTTGATGAGCAGTGTGTATGTCTGCAGCCGGGATCTGAACTGGTGAACCCCGGGCAGCCAAATTGAAGCACTTGAACTTAATCACTATGCAACTAGGCCAGCCCCGGTGTGTGCTGATTCTTTTAACTCTTAAAATCAGGAACTATACAAACATGCCAACTACCACCCCCTTTAATCAACCTTGTACTATAGAGCTTAATCAGTGCAGTAAGGTGAGAAAAAGACAAAGGCTGTAAAGGTTGAAAAAAAGAAATGAATTTTTTATTGTTTACAAATAATGTGATTGTCTACATTGAAACATTCCAGAAAAAAAAATGACTGTTTAAAAAGGTAGCATATTGCCTGGATACATAAAATAAATAGCATTTCAATGCATCGGCAATAAAAATTATATTTATACTTAAGTGCCATACATCTTTATTGCTAGTGTCATATTTTTCAAATTAATATTTTTAAGAAAAAATATGAAAAACCTCTAGAGAGAAAATTTTAAAACTGCACGGAAAACATTGAATGTTTATGTAATTATAACCATCTCTATAGTTATTTGCAGTAAAAATACCAACAGAGTATTTTCATGGGATATGAGAAAATATATGTAGAAGTGAAAGACCTAAGATCTACCAGAAAAAAGAACAGGGAAGGCGAATTTTCCTACAGATTCCAAGACTCGTTATCAAGATAATTGTGATTCACATGGTGACTTGTTGGTGCTATAAATCTATGTTTACATGTATTTATATAAATAAATAAGGATATACGTGTATTTACATATATAAATCAGAATGTATATTTATAATATATGTATGAATACATATAAATTTATATAAGAATATATAAAATGAGGGGAGAGCTCAAATCAAATATATATATATTTAGTTACTAATTAATTCATATCTTCATTAAGATAAGTTCTTTATAATTTGGGAATTTAACTATATTAAAATTAATAAATTTTCCAGAAGACCCAAAATGAAATATAAAATCATAATTCTACTAGCAAGAGGTTTGACATCTGAATGTCTGAGACAACTGCTGTGTCTGTTCTTTGAACAGAGGTCCTCCCTGTATTTCTGTGCCACACATGGTTTAGAACACTCACATTTCCTATTATATAAGAGAAAAGTATTCCATTCAATCAATATTCAGGTCTGAGGCTTTGTTGATTTTTTAATTGATGATATAAACAATTAATTTACCAACTTATAAAACATTATATAAAAAACTATTTCAAATACAATTTTTGGAACTATAAATGAAAAATATTGGTCAATTTTATAGCAAAAACAAGTAAGTTAACATTGATTAATATCAGTGATGTAATTAATTTTATTTAAAAAATTTGAGAAATGAGTTCCAATTTCTTTGTTTTGTTAAATGGTCATTATGAAATTAGTGCTGATTTAAATTTTACCTGGCTTTCTGCTGTTATTAACAGGAAAGTTGATTTATTTGAACTAAATATGTTTATAATCTTTCTTCAAAAGATATTTTTAAATAGGTAAATGATTATTTACATACATTTACAGTTATATGTAAAACTATCAATTTATGTGTTTATTTATTCATTTGCTAATTAGTATCTTTCGGTGTGAGAGACAGGAATTTACGTTTTTACAAAACTCACCGTGTGATGTTGGTGTGTGACCAGAACAGAGAAGAGGGGAAAGTTTGGAGCACAAACCCTGACAATATTTTTGTTTCTACCAAATGGCTTAATCCCACTAGTTTAGAAAATTAAAACTCTTTTGAATGTTTAGTAAGGTCTATAGAGTTTGATGAAAGAAATGCAGTTTCAAATCCCTTCAATGAACCAACACCGTTTTGTTAGTTCTAGACTGGAAAGGGCATACGGAAGAGAAAGCATGATGATGGGAGAGAAACCCAATCCTGCGACCCGTTTGAACTGTAGTAGGAGATGATGGTGCAATGGTGCCATGGACCCTGAGGTACCAGGAGCTGCTTAATTCTTCTCACTGTGTTCTTCACATTTGGTGAAGGCTTTTTTTTTTTTCCTTTCATATTCATGATAAGAGATAGACTGTCGTGTAAGGGCAATGAAATGAGAAAGGGGGGGGAAAGCCTTTCACTTTCTCTCGTGGAGATCGGCCCCCTTCTGGCTGTAGACCGACAGCATTGCTAAACCAGCTTCTCCCAAGTGGAAACACTTGTGCTCACTTCAGCACTCAGAAACACAGGTGCAAGTTCTATTTCTCTCTCAGGCTATACTCATAAGGTATCGAAACTGTATGATGGCTGTCACGAAGTTTGGGATTCCAAAAATGTGGATGTGTGACAGAAGGTTTGAAGCTGCAGAGCAAATCAAATATGCGGCCCTGCAAATATTGGCGCCAGTTAGGCATAAAGAATTGGGAGGAAATGCACGTTGGGATTACCCCTATAACAGAGGTCCTTAGAGGAGAACCCCAACGATCCGGAGCAGAGAATCGAACTCTCCTTCAGTGGAGCTAAAATTAAATCAAGTCTGGTTAGGTGGGTGTTGCAATGCCCAGTAAAAGCACAGCAGACACACATGGTTTTGCCATACTGATAGTCTTAATTATGCGCTCTTCACCATACAGGGCAGGGGAAAAAGTTCAGATCTAATGAAGCATATTGCTTGGTTTTGTTTTTCCCTAACATAGTCAACAATCTCAAGTACAAATGTGAATTTTGTCTCCCAATATCCAGGGCCAAATGTTGTCTTTACAAACAGACAATGACATGCTGGTTGAGAAAATCTGTGTCTTCCACAAGGAATGTGGTCCCTTTGATTAAATGATGTCTGTCAGACAGATTCTGAGGTCTCCTATTATGGAGGTCTATTATTCCCCGGCAGCGGGTGTAGAGAGAAGCCTGGTTTATTTGAATTTTTGAAGGTATTTATATTGAAATGATATTCCAAAACATCAAAGAGAAATAACAGAACAGCTCCATTTCTGGAGTTCCTTTTATGACAAGACATGACAATATTTTATTCTACCAAACATAACCGTTAATCTTCATTCCTAAAATAAAAAGGCAATTTTACAACACAGAATAGCCAAAACACTGACTTGTGCTCTACTTTTGTTCCTCTACACGTTTTCAGACCGTTGCATACTTTTCCGCTCTGACAGTCCTCATCTGTCTAACGCACTCATTCTAAAATAGCAGTAGGATTCTGGCAGGCAACATGGCAGGACATGATCTTCTTCTTGAACTCTGGCCACAGCAAGTGTAGTTGGGTGTTATGGACTGAATATTTGTGTCCTCCTACAAATTCATATGCGGAAATCCTAACCCCCAATGTGGTGGTATTAGGAGGTGGGGCCTCTGGAAGTAACTAGGTCATGAAAGTGGAGCCCTCATGAATGGGATTAGCACCCTTCTGAAAGAGACCTCAGAGAGCTCTCCAACCTTCTTTCTGCCACGTGAGGACAGAAGGAGAAGTTGGAAGCTTGTAACCTGGAACAGGGTTCTCATCAGAATCTGACCACGACAGCACCCTGATTTTGGACGTCCAGGGTCCAGAACAATGAGAAATAAATTTCTGTTGTTTATAAGTCACTCAGTCTGCGGTAATTTGTTGTAGCAGCCCAAAATGACTAAGATGCTGGGTTACATGGATCATTTAGTATTGCTGTATCTTTGTGACTGGAGGGAAGAATTCTGTTGAAAAGTATGGTTGTGTAACACGGGTCATTTAGCGTTGCCGCTCCCTTATAGCTGCAGTCAGGAATTCTGTTTCTTCAGCATTTGTGGTCAAAGTACAATGGTATTGTCAGGCACTGGGTCTAGAAAGATGTATGGCCCAGGAAGGGGCAAAAGCTGCTCAATCTGTGCTACCCATTGACTCCACGGAACAGGATGTTTCCTTGGAGCTGAGGTTATGAAAAAACAAACTCCTGATTCATCATTCTGCTTTCAGTCTTTATTTGGACATATGGACCGTTGGGATCAGGGTCCGAGTGGCTAGGATTCTGCACTGGCAGACAGGGCCTTCCTAAGAAGGAGCAAGAAGAATAGGTTCTTAGTGTGTTATTCTCAGAAAATTCTATGTTTTGGTATCAATAAGTTTGGGACCATAAATTATACTTCCTTGCAGTATTATTTGAGTCAAGAAACAGTTAATTACTTTGCTAATGAACTGGATTCTTTCCCAAGGTTTCTAATTTCTAATTGCTAATCTACTATCTTATTTAGCACTCATTACTTAAGGAATAATAATGGGGCGAAGACAAAAATAATGAAATTTAGAGATGACTTGATATAGTCTGGTAATTTCCCATACCATCATCTTTTTTTTTTTTTTCAATCAGTCAAGACTCACCATTCCAGCAGTTAATTCTCAAGGCGCCACAGTGAATTCTCATCCAGAGAGCTCTTCTTATTAATTTTCTAAAGAAACCAAGATGTCTGTGTTGATCAGTGTTTCACCTTGCGTCGGCTGTTCATTAATGTCAATACGAAAGTTCATGAGCTGTAAAATCCTGAGGTTACGATTAAGCAGCTATTACAAGTGTACCTTCTGGCCTGAAAGAAAAGGCCCATCCAGTAAATTACTCTCCTGCATATCACTGCTTTGTGGTTCAAGAGTGATTATTTTTTACTATTTTATAAGATCACAGGAAAGCCGCTTCACATTTTTTTATTACTTTCCTTGCAGTAAACTCTGGGAAAAAGAAAACTTCACTCTGAATGGAATCTGCTATTTTTCACCCTCTGAAGATTTATACTTCAATTGAATTTTTTCGTTCAGTGCAGGAGAAAAGAGGCACTTTCTCTCTCACATTTTCTTTACTGTTTTTCTAGGCACCATTTTTTTTGTAGGAATAACAATAAGATGAGGGGTATTTTGTCTCTGTATTTTTACTTGATGTAGTCAGGTTTTTTTGCTGTTGGCCAAAGAATTATCTAATAATTAGTTATCTAATTTCTAATAAATATTATAAATTATCTAATAAATATATAATTTCAATATGTAAGGCAAAGAATGTCAGCATAAAATGCAACCCCTTGATAAAGGTCGTAGAGATTTCCTAATAAATAATCAAGATCCTTTTCTGAGTCCTTTCATCCATTTCATGGTCTGATTATTCTCGGGGAGTGTGGAGATGGTTTCTTCCTTTAACCTTTCCTAGATTTGTGAGTGTAACTGCTATTGCTTGCCGTCTTGAAATTACATAGCCTCGATTTCTGTCTGTCCTTGAGCAGACCAGCAGCCAGTAGATGAATCAGCAGCTTCCCACTTTTACTGATGAGAATCTCTTGGGCTGCGTAGTGGAAATGGTGTTGCTTACGAAATGCATGCATTTTCCACGTGTACTCAAACTCTGAACTGCCGTGACTTCCTTGCTCTATTGATCGTATGCTGTCTGTCGTAGAAATGCAATACCATCCTGGTCACCTGCCGCCAGTCTTGGCTGTGTCTGGGAATGGCCTGCTGTCTTCGGGTCAGTTGGAACTCCATTTTCCGTGAATGGATCATAGTGATTGTACTAGTTAGGATAGTTAGTGTCCTTGTACTTAGGGTAACTCGCAGCTCTAACAATATAGACCCCAAACTGTAGAATTCCTCAAACACGGCGCAAGTTCGTTTTTTACTCACATAATAGTCATGAGTAGATGCTACTGGCTTTTGTGTGGTTTTCCTTGTGGTGATTCAGGGACCAAGTCTACTTATGTATTTTTGTTTCACCATCATCTGGGGCAACACTATCCTACAGAACTTTCTGCAGTGATGGATATGTTTTATAATGGTTGTGGCCACTAGCTATGTAGCTTTTGAGTGCCTGCAATGTGGCTATTGTGCCTGAGGAACTGAATTATAATGGTATTTAATTTTAATTAGTTCAAATATAAATAGCCACATGTGGCTAGTGGCTATGGTATTGGGCAGTGTAAATCTAGGGTCTTGTTGTTGTCTGCATCTGGCTGGAAAAGAGAGTAAGAAGATGTGAAGGAAACATAGCCACTTCATAACAGCCTTGATCTGGAAAAGACACACGTAAGTTCTACTCAGAAGTCGTTGCCTGGGGCTCAGTGACCTGGATGTATGTAATTGAAAGAAAGCTAAGAAATGTCACCGTGCTGTGTGCCCGGGAGGAAGAAGAGGAGGACCACATAGCCTTCAGTGAGCGGTTGGCATTGTCTGTGCTGCACTGAGCAAAGAAATGTATCTATGAAGTATCTGAACATAAAAATGTAATTTATTTTTGAAAGTTTTGGGTGAGTAATTAAAAGATCAGTAGAGAAGAGCCAAAATTCCTATTTGGTTATTTGAGCACCTCAGTGTCAAAGATAAGAAATGTTAGCCTTGTTTAATAGATGCTATATTTAACAAATAAATCAGGGGCCAGCCTCGTAGCCAAGAGGTTAAGTTCACGTGGTCCACTTCAGCAGCCTGGGGTTCACCAGTTAGGATCCCGGACACAGACCTATATACTGCTCATCAAGCTTTGCTGTGGCAACATCCCACATAGATAAACCAGAACGACTTACAACTAGGATACACAGCTATGTACTGGGGCTTTGGGGAGAAAAAAAGCAAAAAAAGAGGATTGGCTACAGATGTTAGCTTAGGGCCAATATTCCTCACTGGAAAGCGTACCTTAAAAAATAAGTAAATGAATAAATCCAGCCTTCAGCTGAGTCAGGTGAAACTGAAATATACCTGTGAGACTTCACCTGGTCCTTTTCATCTGGAGAGAGATTGCCACTAGTCATAAACCAGCAGCTCATAGAACCACAAACCAGGGGCAGGAAGCAGAAAACTGCCTCACTGAATCATGCCCCCTTGATATGAACACGCTCACGTGTCTTTTATCATGTTTCTTCAGCTCCCTTAGACTTTCCACTTCCATTGCTCAATGGTGTGGATGACCCTGGTGCCTAATTCTCCTGCTGTAGCATCTTCCTATTATGAGCCTGACGACATCTGTGCTTGGCCTGCTTTTGCCTGGCCAGGCTCACAGCTGACTCTTATCTGCAACAAATGCTGACAGTCATGCTTACCCAGATGCTTCTCTGACCAGCTACTATTTAATGGCCGATACTGATCTGAGTTGGCCTTACCAGCCCCATGTATGACTGACTTCCAAATCCCCACACAGAACGCTGAGGAGCCTTCTGGGGAATTTCATCTTTTAATCTGACATGACTTGGACTCTTGACACCTTCCTTGTTCTTTTTTTTATAGGCTTTCCAAATACCTTTAATAAACACCTGCCAGGGCTGATAGCAACCAGCAAACTGTATCCTAAATATACTTGACAGGACTAGTGTGTATGTGCATAGGTGTATTTGTCCTAAATTTGGATTAACGCATTTCTATCCACTTTGTATTTTTCCCTGTCGAGCTTTACTTGCAAGTAGCATTTCATTAGGGACCTGAGTAGAAGAACTTCAAAGAAATACGTCAGTTAAAAAGAAAAATTGTTCATAGGAAGTGATCAAAGATAATATTTCAAAACTTTCCTTTTGGGATACTTTTCAATTGCGTTTTTTCTTTTGGCATTTTTGAATTGTGTTTCTTAAATGTCAGATGTTGCTTTGTACAAATATAAGTGAAGAAAAAACTGAGCTAAAAAGGGACAAGGAGGTTTCTTGACAGACTCAATGTATAAAATGATGTGTCACTTTCTGAGTTTTTCACTTTCTTAAATTTTGTAGCTGCTCATTTAATTTATTTTAAGGAATCCTTGTTCCTTTCAAACTATTACCAAGGAATTTTTTTTCAGAAATATCACTTAAATGACAGAAATTTTAAGATGCCTAATGTTATAATCGGTGTGTATATTGGTGCCTCAGAGGGGCACTGACATGAAACTCTTGTGGCGAGAAATGCAGAATTAATAGGTTTGACATTTTGTAAAGTTACATACATATAGTATAATAGTTTTGAATAATTCACTCATCAAACATTTTTGATATTTAGTTTTAGCTTTTATTATAAAACTTATTTTTATCTGTATGCACTAATTTGGTGTTGTGTAGACTGTTTATTGGCTTAGCTCGCTTATCACTGTAGTTAAAAGCACTGCAGTGAATCTGATAGTGACCTGGAAGATAAGTAATCTTGCCTTACCAGTTGTAAAGTACTCCCATAAACCCATTTTTCATGACTATTAAAATGGTTGAGGGCCAGCCCGGTGGTGTAGCGGTTAAGTTTTCACGCTCCGCTTTGGCTTCCTGGGGTTCGCAAGTTCAGATCCTAGGTGCAGACCCACACACTGCCCATCAAGCCCTGCTGTGGTGGCATCCCAAATACAAAGTAGAGGAAGTTTGGCACAGATGTCAGCTCAGAGACAATCTTCCTGAAGCAAAAAAGAGGAAGATTGGCAACAGATTTTAGCTCAAGGCCAATCTTCCTCACCAAAAAAAAAAAAGAAGGTTGACATATCACAACAGAAAGAACTGGTATAAAATAAGAAACTAATTATTAAAACTAATTATCATAAAATAGTTAATTCAGTGAATATGCTCAGTAAATACTTATGCATAATATTTTCCAGCTTATCCTAGATTGGAGAAAGAGAAATATGTCCAATTTCCAACATTTGCTCTCCATTTAGCCTGTGCATTGCTTCATCATATTTCCTATCACACTGAATTTAATCTGTTTATCTGTCTTCTTCTCTTAAACACTAGATGGCAGGTTGCCTGCAGGTTAGGACCAGATAGGGAAACTCTGTTGGGTCTAGATTCAAAGGGTTTTGGTTCAGAGAAAATGAAAAAGTGAGAACACAACTTTTGTGGAGGAGAGAACCAAAGCTGGGATGAAGAAGGACTTCCCTGGGTAAAGGAGTAGTTGCCCTCAAGTGAGATAAGAAAGTCCCCAGGATCAAACCAGACAACCGGAATGTGGGCCTGGGGAAAATAGCACTCCACCCCATCACACCCTCACATTCCTTGAAGGTGGGCCATTCAATCCTGTAGAGCTCAGTTTGTAATACATACCTGGCTCCTACATTTTTGTAGAAGTAATATTATCTCCAAATATGTAAAGATTTATTGGTGAGAAAAAAGTGGTGGTGGAATGAGTAGCATTTGTGAAGTATTCTCTGATGTCATTTGGCTCCTAGTATTTCCTAACCCTTTCCTTGTTTTATAAGTCATCTTTTGCTGCCTTGAGAAGTTGTATAATGAAGTAAAAAAAGAGCTTAAGTGGTAGAAAGCACTGGAAGCTCTAGTCTTCAAGCCTAAGCACCATGACACCAAAGTCCCGCTATTAAACACTACTCGACATTGCCCCCTAGCAGAACACGTAAGGCGCTCAAATGCTGTGCATCAGAGCCAACTTTACTAGAAAACAATATCATGGCTGTCACAAGTCTGTACATGAGTGACAAAGAAGTATTTACCGTGGTTCAAAGGAAACGTGGAAGTGATCAGGAGAGAGAGCATGAAATCAAGGAACTTGAGTTGGTCACCAAAATCATCTCAGATGGAGAATGACTGAGGTAGGTTTCGAAATGAGAACATACATTAAGCAAAGTCTAAAGGTATGTTACGGTCAAATTATAGAAAATTTTGAATCCTGGACAAGGTGTTTCGCCTTGGTCATTGAAAGATTTTGACCATGTGACTTATCACTCAATTGGATCATTTTTGAGACTGAAAGGGTCTGTTCTCAGTCATTACAATAGGCAAAAATGAGAGTGTCCCAGGCAAATTGGAATGTACGGTCACCCAATTTAAAGACCGTGGTGTGCATGAGGGGTGCACATAAGAAGACAGAAGCAGGAAAAGAAAACACTGTCACAGCCGAGCTATGCAACACGAGGGCCCGGACCATGATGATGACGGGGAAGCTCAATCAAAGCAAATACCACCACATGGGTGGACACAAATGGACAGACTTGGCATTTGCTTGCAAGGGACTACAAGGATGGGTAAAAATGAAGCCTATGCTCACCAGATATGTCCAGGATATATCACTATTGAAAATTAGTAAATGTGTTCTACTAGGCTCAAGTTCAACTTGTCTTAGAGAAAGCAGAAGAAGAGGATACACATGGAATGTCATAAAATTCTAATGTAAAGATAGCATTTTTTTTTTTTTTTGAGGAAGATTAGCCCTGAGCTAACTACTGCACTCCTTCTCTTTTTGCTGAGGAAGACTGGCCCTGAGCTAACATCCATGCCCATCTTCCTCTGCTTTATACGAGGGATGCCTACCACAGCATGGCTTCTGCCAAGCAGTGCGATTTACACACCCGGGATCCACACTGGCGAAGCCCAGGCTGGCAAGAAGCAGAATGTGCAAACATAACCGCCGCGCCACCAGGCCAGCCCCCTAGCATTGAATTTTATAAAGTGAACTGAAATTCTCTGCTACACAGTGAGGAGAAAGGACTGAGTTGTCTCCATTGTTTTTTCCCCAGAATCTAGTTCAGTCCATGGCAGGTGGTAGGCATTTCATTGATATTGTCTTGATTATCCCTAAAAGGAAGTTTCCATTTAAAACTTTGTGGGTTTTTTTGTTTTTCTAAGATTGGCACCTGAACTAACAACTGTTGTCAATCTTCTTTTTTTTTTTCCCCTGCTTTTTCTCTCCAAATCCCCCCAGTACATAGTTGTATATTTTAGTTGTGGGTCCTTCTAGTTGTGGCATGTGGGACACCACTTCAGTGTGGCCTGACAAGCAGTGCCATGTCCGCGACCAGGATCCGAGCAAGCGAAACCCTGGGCCCTGGAAGCAGAGCGCGAGAACATAACTACTTGGCCATGGAGCCGGCCCCTAAAACTTTGTTTTTAATGTTATTTAGCTTTGGAAATAAATTATGTTACTACTAACAAGGTGTGCCAGAAAACAATTTTTATTGTGATAATAATTCAATTCACAAACCTTATCCCAAAGCTCAACGCCCCAGGTACATCATGGAAGAGTGAATAACATCCATTTCTAATAAATGAAATAAAGCCACCTGGTGTCTTTACTAAATCAGGATAAACGACAAGCCTACGGGATAGCAAAAATCAATTAACTAGTTTGATATTGTTTTAGCTCACCCAATAATTATGGCAAAAATACCATGAAATCAAAAGAGTATAATCATTAATGCCTTTAATTTATCTAATTTTATTCTGAAAGGGAAAACAAGAAGAAAAACAATTGCTTCATCAAACCACTGATGCAAAAGCATTGAAAAACATGAATTTCCCTTAGATGAATTGCCAAACCCCTGTTCTTTGCTTTGAGACTCTCCCTAAACTATTTATGCGGGAGAATAAACTAATTTTCAAGGCTTAGTTAATATTATTTTTAGAGGGAGGAAGTTCATCTACTAACTTTCAGTGGAACAAATCCTCCCGTTGGCTAAGAAGATAATTCAAAATTACTGTATATTATAGACATGTCTTATAATTGCCATTTATTTTCTTAAAGTAGTACTTAAGTTAATGCCTTATTAGATTATATTTATACAATTCTGAATATATAGAGAATATACTGAAGGCTCAACTTGATCCACTTTGGAGGAAGAAAAAGAAATACTGATAGAGAAACTACAGAATGAGAATTCACTTTCACTGCGTCCACCTCAAGCATTGGAGAGTACGGAGCCTCCAGAGAACTCTTGTGCCCACGTCGTCGCCCCTTGCCCCTCCCCACTATTTCACCATGCTGCATTGGCTCTGCGCAGTCTTCGACAAGCTTTGCACAGGTTGACCTGACTGCACCTTACCTTAATTTCATCCCCTGCACCTTTCACTTCCTGTCCCAGGGCTTCTCTGAAGACACAGTGTAGGAAGCCCACTGAGAAGCCTGCAGGAATCACTTGGTCCTGTGAATGCACTACTTGAAAAGATGGGAGAGTGACCACGCCATGGGGCAACACTTTAGCAATGAGGGACAGGAGCCAACAGTAGATAAATGCTTCCTTCATTTGTCCCCTGGGAGGCTGCTTCTGAGGCACATTTTATAAGGCTCTTCAGAAAATTTTGGTGGCATCGAGTGCTGAATCACCCTTAGCTGTAGCCAGTGCCATAACCATCTTTATATTGTTTTTTGCTCCTTTCCTCACTCCAACTGCCTGGGATTCCAAAAGAACCTCCTTGGTTAGGTGTTGGGTTTAGGCTCTACTTTTGGTGAGAGGATTGGTACTGGAAACAGTCCTAGAAAGCATACCCAAGGGATAGGATTTGGGGACTGTTACTTACCAGTTGTCTGAAAACAGGGGCCTATTACTGATAGTAAGTGCTGCCAGACAGCACCTCCATATGAGAGCTTACAGAACCCTGATCTATTAGCATGGCACCTGCACAACATTATATAGAACGAGGCGCTCAATCTACAATAAGAAAGATTCTACAATATGCACATGACTATGGGACCCACCAACTGGTCTCCCCATGGATCTCATCACTCAGAAACATTTAGACTGATGAAACCATAGATTGACCTCATAGCATTTCAGCTAAGATGCCAGCACAGGAACTATCACCAAAGACTGGAGTTCTACATCCAGGGTATGGCATAGCATCGAAGCAATGACTGATATGTTGTGCTACATCCTAAAAAACACTCAGCTGGGAACCAAGAAGTGGAAATCAGATGGACCCCATTCATCCTAACTTCTACTTGCAGTAACTATGGCCCCCAAGGGCAAGGCAATTGAGGGATCCCTTGAGGGCTGAGGCTCTCAGTTATTACCATCAGAGAAAAACGCTTGAACAGTTAATGTGAGAAATGAGGGATCAAGAAATCTAGAATGCATGGAGGAGAAGCATGGGAGGAAAATGGTGAACACCAGTTAAGGGTTCAGGGTGAGTTACAGGACAGGGACTGTAATTAGTCACAATAACGGTCTTTTATGAAACCTCATACAGTTCGGATCAGGCTGAAGAGGACTGCAGGATGGATTGGGGTTAGTGGAAAGCCTCCACGTATCTACATATCTGAGTGGGGCACGGTGGATTGTATAAAATGCCTCTTTAAAGCACTTCACATCCTCTTGGCTTCATCTCACATACCAGCGTAGCCGTGGCAACTAATTTTGAGTAGGGAAAACTTGAGAGTTTCTCGTGTCACGCACATACGTTGCACCTCTTGCTTCTTGCCCTAGGTCTTGTCTGATGCCTTGACATGAGAACTTCCAGGAATCTCCCGTCTCTCACACACGCACAACTTGGAAGCACTAAAGAGTTAATGTCCCATGGACCAATCTTTTATTCCATGAGGAGAGAGAATGGCAAATAAATGTTTCCCTTTTTCATCCTTGGAGGGCCTGGTTCTGAGATACTTTTCCTAAGGCTCCTCAGCAGATCCAGCAATAATGAGAACTGATCACGCACGCAGTGGTGGCTAAGTCAATACTGCACCAACGCTTTAACATCCCCTCCTTCCCTGTGTCACTCCTCCAGTCCCTCATTTCTGCTCCTGCAGCCATGCTGTTATCTCAGACATTGCTATATGGGAACCTAGCCTAAGAAAAAACAGTAGTAAAGAAAGTATGTGATTGCAATTCCTGCTGGTGTTAGAGGGGGAAAAGGGCACAGCTAGATCTAGACAAAATCTGAAAGTGGAAGGATCTGTTGTTCATGTTTGCTTGTTTTCCTCTTAAGAATCTTTCTGTACTTATTCTCATTACTGTGTAGGGCTCTCGTGTTCTCTGTATCTCATTTTTTATTCAAAATAATTTATTTTCAGTGAGATGCTGAGTTAACAGTGACAAAAATATTGACTAAGTGGTCCAAATATGTAAATTGATAATAACAAACAATGTATTACTTCACTTACTTAGTTGCTGAATCTAAAACATGAGTGTAATGCTAGATTGTGAAGGGACTCTGATCGGTTGTGAGGAATATAGTTTTGGAGAAAAAATGTCTCAGGGTCCTTTAAATTACTTTTGCTGTGAAAAACTGAGAAGAAACAGGATGAAATAATAGTAATTGTTCTTTCTTGAATATTTGTATTTATGGCTATTGTTAATAAATTTTGAGATAATGCTGATGTAGATTCCAAAGATAGGTTCACTTTTGGTTAAATTTCCCGAGCCGACATCAGGACAGAGTCTGAGTTGTAGAGTTGTGAGTTATCGATTTAATATTCTTGATTTAAATATGACAGAAGGAGTGTCCATTTTGAATGTAACTTTTAGGAGGAGTTTAAAAATTAATATTATTATTGAAAACTCTTATGGCTAAAAGAAGAAATAGGTGGAAAATATTGCAGTGATCTTACATGGCTCTTTTGGGCTAATTTTGTCAAAGCTACTTTATCAAACTTTTTAGCAACATTGCTCTTGAGAAGTAAGTGATCTAACTGTTAACATTATATTTTGTAGAAAATAAAATATAGATCAATCTGAAAAATGACATAATTCTCATGATATTTCAGAATCTTTTCTCCAATATCTACCTATAACTTAACATTGAATTAAGAAATTTAATGCCTGTGTTTGCCTGAAAACTACAATATTAAATTTGTCACTGAAATAGAAAAATCACATTTTTTTCTGAATATTATAGGTAATTTTTGCTCTGATTTAGTAAAATTATAAAAGTACATTTAAGTATTCTATCTTAGTCATTTATGTTTAACTGTACCTACTATGATACCATTTTGTTCTAAGTCCAATCGTTAAAAGTGTAAGTACACATCTCAAAGAGGACCACTGTATCTCATTAGTAATTTTTTTTATATTGAACACATGTCGAAATGACAATGTTTTGTACCTATTGGGCTAATAAAATATATTATGAAAATTTTTTTAAAAAGTAGCAGTGCTGTACGGTTATGATGTGCAAACATTTTTGGTTTCCTCAATTTGTCTCATTCTTTACATCGTTAATTTTTTTTAGCACAGAACAATTTTCAAGTTAGAAAAAAGACAACTAAGTTGGAATGTGCAAATAAACCAAGTGCCCGCGGGGGTTCAGCTCACTGAGAGTGACTGGTACTGAATGTTCACTGCCATTTGCTCGGTTTAATCATAAGCTCCTGGCCAAATAGTTGTGTTAAAAGTGGTAGACACAGGAGTTCTTCCTCTGAACGTGTAGAAATGACAGTAGTGAAACAGTTTGTAATAGAGAAGTGAATAATTTTCACAAACCTTTTAAAATTCTAAATGAGATGCCGAGTTAAAAAAATATCGATTTATTACTTCTGAAGCTCGCCATTGTCGTTTAATGAATGCGAAAAAAGAGTTGAATACTTTGTAATTTATTAAAGAGCTATCTGTATCCCTCTATGCATCTTCTTACTTATAAAGTTCAGGAAACTTAAAATTGGCAAGTTACCATTTCACTCGTCTCTAAGAATTACTAAATCGATAGGTAAAATAAAGAGAAAAGACAGTTATGGTCAAGAGGGGCCGATTCCCTGCTGAGACTAAAATTATCACAGCCTTTTCAGCCGGCAGAAGCAAACACGAGTTAAACATCATTATTCTTTCATTATGTGATCATACTGAAGAAATGTGAAAAGAATGGGGATATTTATTATTAATAGACATAATGCATGAGATGGTTTGATATAACTTGGAACTAAACCAACAATAAGAAAACAAAATGTCAAGACGCAAAAAGCCAGGTTATCCTAAGACGTTACTATTGGCAAGAAGCGCTCAGAGCCCCAGTGACAGTCCTTTGTCTTTAACCGCCTCATTTAAGGGTAGCTTCATCCCTCTGATTCTTCAGGTCAAAAAACTCAGAGTCATTTTTTCTTCCTATCTCCCTCCCAGGAGCCGCATGCTATCCCTTATCCACTCCTGGCAGCTCTCCCTTCACCACTGGTGCGGAATCCAGCTGCTCGTCTCCTCCACTGGCTCTACCCCAGTCCAGAACTCCAGCACGCCTGGCTTGGATGCTGGCAGCAGTCTTGAGCGGTTTCCCTGTTTCTGCCAATGCCCCCTTTAGTCTATTGTAAACAACAGAAGCCTGTTAAAATGTGTCCGATAGTGATACTTCAGTTCAAAACCTTCACATGACTTCTCATCTCCCTGAGAAAGAGCCAAATTCCTGGGAATGGGCTGCAAGGCCCCAGATGATAGGCCTGCTGAGCCCCACACCTGGCTCTCTGTCTTGCCTCCTCTTACTCTCTGCTTGTTCACTGTAGCTGACCGTCCCAGCCTCCTCTCTTCTAGGACCCATCAGGCATGTTCCATCCTCAGGACCTTAGTGTTTGCTGCGTGCTCTGCCTAGAATCTTCTCTCATGTGGGGCATGACTCATCACCCCGACTCTTCTGGGTCTTCTTGTAAATGTCACATTCTCATTAAGGTTTGCCTGCATTTAAAATTGCAACACCACCTTTCAACCCTGCTCATTCTCCTTCCTTTATTTTACTCCATGACACTCATCGCCAGCCTATGTATAACATATATTTTACTTACTCATCTTGTTTATTGCCTGTATCCTTCCCATGTAAAAATGAATGTGAGGGAAATTTGTCTGTTTCCTTCAATGTTGTGGTTACCATTTGACACATAGTAGGTGCCCCATAGATACTCATTGAGTGAGAGAATGAACAGTAGAAGACAAAGGACTTCTAAGTACTTTAAGCATAGAATGTTTTCCTCAGGACTGAGCACTGAGAGATTATGAAGGCCTGATCCGAATTCACCAATAAAATTATATCCAGGTTTTGTGGATGAAGCATTTAAAAACTACTCAGCAATGAGATCTTTTTATGTCAAATCTATTCTTTCATTTTCTGAATCTATATCCTCTTCTTCCTCTTGTTAGTGAGCCATCATAGTGTTAACGGGAACGTGAAAAGAGTGACCAAAGGATCACTGCAAAGAACTGTTCAGCTCTGAGCCTGAGTCGGGGGTCATTGTTCGGGGCTGTAATTAAAAGAAGGAAACCTGCATTTCATCTTAGAACTTCTAGTTGTGTAACCTTGGAAAATCAGGAAAACTCTCTGACTTTCTGTTTTTCAACCTGTGCAATGTGAATGTTACTGGTTCTATTTCTTGGGCTCTTCGGAAGGAAGAAAGGAATGAACAAATAAACTTGTAAAGCTATGACGATCTATAGCAACTGGGTTTGGAGTTCAATCTTTGGGTTTGGGAACATATTCCAGGATTGTACATTCTTCACAAGATTAAGGTAGAATGTGCTCTTCTGTCACACTGAATTAGACTTTCACAGCTATGGTAACTCAATTTCCTTTAGCGACCCAACAATAATTTTCATTCTTAAAAGACTTTGTGGACATTATCTTACACAAAGTCTACCATAATCTCTTCTTGCTTGCTTTTCCTGCATCCGTTCAATTAATTCCTTCAATGCTTCCACTAGTCAGTGTCTCGTTTTAATTACCATACCTTGACATATTCCTAAAGTTCCAACTGCTTATTGATCCCAAGAATCTTAAAGCAAGTTGTTATGAGAGAAGCACCTCAGCACTATTGCATGGAGGAGCGTGCTTGAATGGAGTTTTGATGATCTTTATATAAGCCTTAAGGAACTTAAATACATTATAAGAAAATTGCACCATGAAAATGGGCACTTGTCTCTACTATCCATGACAAATTTTGTCTCTAAATCAGCTTTGTTTTTCAGTCAGGACAAATTTAATTTTATGGTGCTTTCCAAGTCTTGGTCTTATTTTAAAGAACATTTTGACTTATGCTCTTCATAGAGTAGCTCCCAAACAGCATTGAAGTGAATGTGAAACAGTCAAATCTGTGTTAGTCCATATCAGTGAGCCAGCGTTGCTTCCGCTCTGATTCTTCTCCCAATTTGTTTGTCAGCCCATGATAAGTTTGTCATTCTTTCAAACGGAAGTTCTCTCTTCTCTCAAGGCAATTCCTTGACTCCCTCCTCAGTGCAGAGAGCAAGCTCTAAATCAGTGTTCATCCTCTACTGGGGGAGTAAACACAAGTCTCATTTTCTTTGGAAGTCCTCTCCATATGGTTTTCTACTCCTCTCCAATACTGAGGATCTGGGCAGGCATCAAAAATGTTGACATTAGGGGCTGGCTCAGTGGCATAGTGGTTAAGTTCTCACACTCCACTTCAGCAGCCCGCGGTTTGCCAGTTCAGATGCCAGGTGTGGACCTACGGACTGCATATCAAGCCATGCTGTGGTGGCACCCCGCATATAAAGTAGACGAAGATGGGCACAGATGTTAGCTCAGGGCCAGTCTTCCTCAAAAACAAAAGTGTTGACATTAAATGTTCTTTACTCTAAATCCTGCCGTAACACTAGCTTACTGCAAGTCTCATGTGGATGTTTTTTTCTGAACACCATTTTCTAGCCATTTCTTAGCTACTTTGACTCCACACCTTACTCACAACCACGGGGACAGCCTAAACCTTGTTACCACCTAGTACTATCATAAACCAGAAATCTTAAATTTCAGTTCCTCACTTGCTGAAAACAAATTGTTTTCTCATCCAGACTTTTCATAGCACAACACACAGACCCCTGACTCACGATGGTTTGAGTTATGATTCTTTGACTCTACAGTGGTGCAAAAGCGATAAGCATTCAGTAGAATCCATGCTTCAGACTTTGAATTTTGATCTTTTCCTGTGTATGTTTAACAGCTGTAAGCTATGTATATATTGAAACGCTGGTTATAATAAACTCAGAGTGGTCATCAGCCCTCTCCGCATCTATCCTGATGTGTACATTGGATTGCGACACCGACAAACTGAAACTGCAACGCCAGCCTGACCAGGTCTCTGACGCCCAACCTGGAGCTCTGAAGCCGAGATAATAAAATGAGGCTCCCTGCAAACTTCTACCACTCTAAGTGTAAAGTCGCCCAATTACCGCAGCCAGCTTCTTGCTGCTCTCCCTGTAATCCAGTTCTGGCTGCGATTACACAGCGCTGCGCCTCACGCTGGTGCCAAGCGTCAAACAAACAGATACCGACGATTCAGTGTGATTTGGCGCGCGGGAGGAGTCCCAGGAGCTCAGTCCCAAAGGGAAGCCTTCCATAGGCGGGCAGAGAAAGTAAATGCAGAGAGTTAAACGTTAAAATAACAGACACAAAAGTAAACACCTCCCCCCAACACACACACACAAAATGGAGTGCTAAATGTGGTATTCACTGGCATTGAATTTGAAAGAAAAATAAAATGCCAATTAACATTGGGTTATGATGTTATTTGAACTAAATCTTTAATGAAACCTTGATACATAGTCCACACGTGAATTGAACATGCACGTAAAGCCATTCACTCCCTGATCCCAGGCTGCTCAGCCAGCATCCTTCCCAAAAACATAGGCACGTTGGCGCCTCTGACTTCACTCACTCTCTGTGGAGCCGTCTCCTCTTCCCTCCGTCCTGAAATTTCTTACTCATTCAACAATGTTCAGCCCAAATTTTACCTTTTCTGAGTGTGTGTTGCTCATGTTCTCCCATGAAATGAATTAATTGCTCATCTCTGCCTCCATGGACATTTACACATACAGATGTAGATATGGAGATAGACATATACCTATAGATATTTAATTTTAAATTCTCAAAAAATTCACTGATATATTTTCTGGGTCCAGCAACATGTTTGAAAAAATAGTAGTTAATGAATAATAGTAGTTAATGAATAATTTCAATTAAGCTGATTCCATTGGGGACGGTCACTTGATCACATTAAGTAGTAGAAAAAAGTATGAATGAAATATAATGTAGAGATAGAGGGAGAAATGAAGAAAATAAGAATAGAGGAAGATTTCACAGTTCTAATCACAAAGTTCAGAAATTTGTTACATCCAACTTATGTCTAAACCCTATTTATCCCTCAAAATGAAATGAAAATAAAGCTTCCTTCAAAAGTTTTTCTTGATTCCTCCTCAGATTTAAATAACTATTTTGACTTTCACATAATTTCAAAGTTTTCTTCCTCAAGAACTATAATTTCATCTCCATTATTATTTATTTACATTTCTATATGTGTGTATACATTTATATATATTTATCTAATAATAGTCTCTTTTCTTGTTAAATTACATTACAAGCCCCTTGAAAGCAGGTTTCTTATAGAATTCACTCTTTTGTTCCCAACTGCACCTAGTACAATGTGTTATGATATAAAGCAGTATTAAATGTTTGGTAAATGCACTAATGAAATAAAATTTTCTCTTTTGGAGTATTTTCTGACACAAGATGCTATCTAGCAGGTTTTCCAGCCCCAGCACTATTGGCATTTGGGGCTTCCCTGAAGATTTCATTGAACAGCTGGACATTGTTCTGTGCACAGGATATTTCAGCAGCATCTCTGGGCTCTATCCACTAGGTGCCCGTGGCTCCCAGCTCCCTCCTCACAGTTGTGACAATCATAAATGTCTCCAAACATTGTCACATGTCCTCTGCTGGGGGGTGGGGACGTCAAGCAAAATTGTTGAGAGCCACTGATTTTACAATTGTCTACTTACTGTTAATTTAGATAGGTAATAATCACTCACTGATACTTGAATCATGCAGTGGACATGTAACCAAGGTGGGAGTCCACGAAATTGCAACGTGTATTTACCTGGAAAATGAGAAAACAGGAGGGAGACAGAAACTCAGAATTGGTGAACATTGCCGCTGCACATTCTTTTCATAGTACACATTTTTGTAGTGATATCAACTGACACAACAAATATTTTTGGGGTCAAATGGACAACTTTGTGACTGGATTTCTTTATATGTCAAAGAAAGCAAAATTTATCCCTGACCTGTACAAACCGTCAACCCCTATGGAAGTATACAAGCTTAAGCTCTCAGCACTGAGGCATAGTGTTTTGAATATACATGGTATTTTCATATATATATAGATATTAATAAAATTTTCTGAGTTAGCATTTTGTTTCCTCCCTGCTGTGGATGATTTAGTCTATTTATCAAACACTTATTAAGCAGCAGATTTTTTTCCAGAAGTTCGGTTGGCAGCGGACAGCTGAATAGACATGATCACAGCTGTCAAAGAACTTGTATTTAGTGGGAATAAGCCAGCCTATAAAATAAAATAGCAATATACTGTACTTAGCTCCATGATACAGATGAAAATACTGTAGTGGCGTAGAAAAGACGCTCTTAGCTCAGTTGTAAAGGCAGAGAAGGAGGCTGCTGATGGTTTTTAAGCAGCAGAGTGATATAGCTGTGAACGTGTTGTAGATAAAACTTCAGGACTGGAGGCAGAAAACCACTTCAAAGCCTTTTACAACAATCTAGAGAGGCTATGTTAAAGGCTGAAATAGGCTGGTGGTAGAAGGCTGGGGAGAAAAGACAAGATAAACTTGAGAAATGCTTGGAGACAAACAGCATTAGAATTTCAGGAATGACAGGATGTGATGTCTGGGGATAGAAGGAGTTAGATGGTCTCCCCAGATTTTAGCTGTGGGTGAGGGGTGGTCAGGAGCACTACTAATTGAGACATGAATAACCGAAGAGGAGGAGCTTTCGGGAAAAAGATGATGATGGGTTCCCCGAGTTTCCACGGGCAGCACTGCACATGGCTCAAATTTCACCTGGTCTGAGTTTAGGAAGTGTAGAAGCAGTAAAGGCAAATATCAGGGTTGAGTCAAGGTTAGGGTGGCTTTTTTTCTTCTTGTTTTGTCAGTTGATGACTCAAGGGTCTTAGCCTGTCTAGAAAAGTAAAGTCATAAAACCCCACTTAGACCCTGAGGAGCTCCTGGGGTCAATACAATGGAAGTTTACAGAATTCCATAGAGTGGTGTCCTGTACAGATCTTCCTCAATCTTTTTAATAGGATTATGTCCTGATAAATTTATTGTAAATTGAACATACCGTAAGTAGAAAATGCATTTAATCTGCCTAACTTACCAAACATCACAGCTTAGCCTAACCCACCTTAAACGTGCTCAGAACACCTACATTGGCCTACAGTTGTGCACCTAATGCAAAGCCTGTTTTATAATAAAGTGTTGACTGTATCACATAATTGATTGAGTACTACACTGAAATGGAAAAACAGAATGGCTGTCTGGGTTCAGAATGGTTGTAAGTGTACTTGTTGTTCACCCTTGTGATCTCGGGGCTGACCGGGAGCTGCCCTCACTGCCGCTGCCCAGCACCATGAGAGAGGATAGGATCATATATTGCCAGCCCATTCTGGATGAAGTAATTAGCGAATGCCCAGAATTCTTAGTGATTTCTCAAGGAGCCCACCCTCGGCGTCTGTTTTGATATTATCCTGTTATTGCTGTGCTCCTATATTTTTATCTCGGAGCAGGCAAGGTCTCTTAGGCAACGGTCCCTCCTGCTCCCGATATCGATATCGTTTCTCCATCTGTGCCCCAGGGCGGCGAGGTTGCCTCCCCCCTCCCCCCTCCCCGTCTTACCTGTCATTGGCTAACCCGCCTTCTCACCTTCAGGTCACAGTTTGTTGGCAAGCTTTTTCCAGTGATTATTAACCCTTCCTGTGTCAGGGGCGGCTACACAGTTCCCCCTGCTGGATCCTGCATCCTATGCCTCTCGGAGGACGCCTCTGTCTGTCCTGCTCTTGGAGTTTCATCTCGTCCGCTCACTTCCCCTTTACGCTGTGGTCCAGAGGTCCCTTCTCCACCTTGGCGCCTTCTCTCGTTGATCCATCATTGCCCCCTGACTGAGGTCACCCGCCCACGCCGAGCCTTCCCGGGGACGTTATGCCTGATTTCACTCTATAACTTTAGTGCCTAAATTTATACAGACAGATGTATTCACTTCCTGATTTAACAGTTTTAATTTAGTGTTTATTAAGTGAAAAGCCCTGTGCGAGGTGCTGGCAATGCAGTTGTAAATACGGAAAATAGTTTTTGCCCTCATTGAGTATACAAACACACGGAAAAACTAATTATACAATTATTTATCTTTACTAGTGTGGTAAGTGCAAGGAAAGAAAGTTAGGTAGGGTATTATAAAGAAATAGAGGAAGATAGACCTCACAGGGTCTGAAAGGTTTGGAAAAACTGCTTTGAGGAAATATTACATAAGCTGAATTCTGAAGGCTGAGTAGGAATTAATTAGCTGAAGTAGGAGGGAGTGTGATAAGTTAAATTTTTATTGAATGAATAAAATAATGTAGTTTACGTTTATAAAGCTACACTCCAGAGACTAATGACAATTTTTATTAGCCACATCAAATCTTTCTTTATTGTGACCAATTGCACTTAATATATTTTTTCTTCCAGGAAACATCTTTTATTCACCTCTTAACTACCATCTTCACAAAACTATTTAAATGTACTTTTCTAGTTGTAAATATGTCTAGTTTCAAATCTCAAGGTATCATCTGCTGATGCTTTGAAAGCCTCTATGAGCCCTGTGGAGCCTTAGAACTACTATTTTCTAAATATCATTTATTTTTAACCTCTCCCATAAACCATCAAAACAAGTATTTACCAACAAGATTGATTCTTACAAATGTTCTTTATAACAGACACCCAAAAGTATATTTTTTATATACTCTGGCAATGGAATCTCAATCGTAATGGCATTTCTGTAACATATATTAAATAAAATAGTCCGTCTAAACATCTCCTGCCAGTTCTAGGTTCATAGAAGGTACTCAGTAGCAACTTTAATCAAATAAAATTGAGATGCTGAAATGTAAAAAAAATAATACTTTTGGGCAAAAAACTTTCTGGAAATGTGAGAGTACAGCTTTTTGATACCAAACAACTGGTTGTATTAATTTTTTATTTCATCACCATGTTGTTGGCCTCACACCGATACAAATCTATTTCTATTGTTTCCATTTTCACTTTACCCCTTATGCCTCATTAGGTTTGCAATAGAGAAAAGGCTAGCACAAAATACAGCTCAGATCAATCATTCCCCTATGGGCTGGAGTGAGCAAAATCAATCACTGTCCATTCAAGTGGTTCTCAGTGATTGACTTTAAACTTTTCTGATCCAGCAGTTACTGTACTGTTAATTGCACTGAAGTCAAATGTTTCAGCGTATTCCTTAGCTATCTTTAAAGAATACACACGGCTATATCTCTCTTAATTTCTTATGTGAATCAATGAAGTTTGCAGATCTTTAACCTGTGATTAGAAGCCCAATAACAATAATACCCTAAAGCACTTATGAATAACTCTTAACATTGACACGCTTACTAGTTTGCGTTTATAGCTTTCAGTTTCACATCTCAGTGTATATTGATTTTTTAAAGCTTTATGTATTAATTATTAATGTATCCATATAATGGAAAATTGGCCATAAGCTATGAAAATAAATAATTTTTTAAAATGTGAAAATATATGATTTGTGTTCAACACATTTTTAAAACTTAGTTTTTTCCTACAATCACAGTAATCAAATCTAGTAGTTGATCACTGTTACAAAAACATTCTTATCAGGAATCATGCATAATTCCTTACTTTGCACACAGTAGGCAGTAGGCATTATGACTTTAGACAGCTTGCTTTTGAGCATGAAAATTTGCTTTTCAAACACATCCTCTGTTTAGAAACAGAGGCAGCTGAATTCACATATGTGCAAATACAGTTATGTGTATCTTTCTATGGTCTTGAAAGGTAGCCAGCACCCTGACTTCCTCACTGAAAACCCACAGATTCGAAATAGGTTAAATTTAGAAATGATTGTGAGCATGTCTGCATAAAAACAAAATATCTAGAAGAAAATAAAATGATTCCACTTAGTTAAATCTTTGGTAAATTAGAAGCTAAATGAGTAGCAATTGGTCAAATGTTGTCTGATTTGTTGTTGTGGACATGTCATTATGGGGCCATTTCTCTGTGTCATTGACTGCCCGGGTGTAGCTGTGTCATGATGAGCTCCAGAAAAATGTGTGAAGTCAATAATGTTGTCCTTTTTGGATTTCTTATCTCCCTTTTGGATGTCTGCTTCTTATCTTTTACTGGATTTATCAGGACCTGACACAAAAGTATGGAATAAATCATATTTGAATAAATGAACAATCATTTATAGTTATAATATAACTAATATTATAGTAACTGTTAATAAACTACTCACATTTATTGAACCCTCTGCTAAGTGCTTTACGTTCATTACCTCATTTATCCCCTGCATACCCTCTGTGAAGTGTGTATGTCCTGTGATCATGCCCGCTTAACAGTTAAACAGAAAACAGGCTAGGAAAAATCGAATGAATTTACCAGCGTTACAAAACTAATAAGTGATCAGAGAGCCAGGTTGTCGTCAGATGTGGATGCCATAGATCTTTACCCTGGAAAACAAGTAAATAACCAAATAATCACTGCAGCAAATAAAGGGGAAAAAGCAGCTAGCTGCCCTTCTTCCATTACCAAAAGCAATTTGTCTGAAGGCAAAATTGTGCATTAAATTCAAAGACATGATAAACACTTGTTCCTAAAGAATAACATCTCATTAGGATAGAATTTTCTTTTGGCACCAGAGATACATGAAATATTTGAATTAGAAACTGATTCTTGAGATTGAGTTTTGTAGCTCAAATCTCTTTATCCCCAATATTTTTATGTCCCTGTTCGAATAGTGGAATGATAAGCGATTTGAAGTATTGAAAAATTTTGAAAAAGCAGTGTGTGTCCCTGCTGTCTACAGGCCCTGGAGTACGGGCGTCCAAAAGCCAAATGAGAGTCGTCTCAGGTTGGAAACCAGGCAGGAAAGAGTCTGTAATAAAAGCAAAAATAAGTGAAAATCTTAGAGCTGAATTTTCAGCTTCTTATGATGAGAATCTTTGTCTGTTGGACTATGAAATTAAAAATAATACCTAATTAGACCTGAAAACAAGTCAATCAAAAATATTTAAAAGTATCAAGCTAAAAGTAGCTTTATATCGATCCTGTAATATAATTTCCTTTGAGAACACAAGGCAAAACCAGTAATATCAAGTCTGTCTGTAGCAGGTTGTTGTTGAATATTCTGACCATTATCTTCTTTACAAATCTTTTGAAATGCTCAGAAACAATTACAGGTTTCAAAACAAAAACAACTTTAAAATGTTCTGCAAATGCTGCCAAGTCTCAGCGCCGACCCACCGCACACCAACGTGACTCCTGGCCGTCCGGAGCGCTGGAACCCCAGCACCATGCCTGACTGCACACGCACACCACAGAGGGCCAGCCCCTCCAGTGCTTCCGCCCCTGTGCAAAACTGCTTCTGCCCCACAGTGTGTGAAAAGTGGAGTTGCCTTTATTGTATTTCTCTGTGCATGATATTGGAGGTTCAAAAATACTGCAGCGTGAGTGAAATAGAATGCAGAGTGAAGAAGACAGAAATTGTGAGCATGCTTAAAATACCAAGGATTGAAAAAGAACGTAGACAGGTGTAGGTATAGAATGGTGTGAATAGTAACGATTTTTAAAGATATGAAATAAGTAAAAATAGGAAATAAGAATGTGTCATTCTATTAAGTATATATATTTATATTTATTATATTTTCCCACCAAAGATGGTTTTATCACTTTCCTTTCATTTATTCATGCCACTCATGCTTTAATTTTTTTTCCAATTATCTTATATTTATTAAGAAACTGATTTATTTAATCTTTTGTATTATTCCTAGATAGGGGTTTATATTTTTAAACAAAATTAAATTTAAAAAATGTTATCAGAATACCACAGATTCCTCAGATATAAGTTGAAATACATTTAAAAGGCAAAAAGAAGAAACACCGCGTGTATTCCTATCAGCTATCAGCGTGTCACAAACACCATTAGTGACTTTATAATTTTTATTCCACTGTTTGTGTGTAAATCCATGAGTCTCATTAAACTTTTGTAAGTTTTCACATAGTGTCTGGATCCATCAGTACCTTTGTTTGAACCTATGATAAGGGTCTCCTACTTGAAAACCATTGCTTTTTCACTGCCTTTTCTTTATATGTCTGCAAATGAAATGTGCATTAGTAAATTACACTTGAAGAGAACATTAGGTTTTCTTTCCTAGACATGGAAGCAATTCACACACACAAAAGATGAAAAACCAGAATGAACCTCTTTATTGTTTCTCCAAAGCAAATGTACTATTTGCATTCTTGAGATATTTTACATTACTCGGGTCATCAAGTGCTTTCCTTAAATATGTTCCAATGTTCCAAAGTAGATTTTCACCATAGTTCTCTCTTCTTGAAACCCCAAAATAAATAGCTCTCTGATATCACAGACATATGATAAACAATCTTTTAGTGATCACCCATTCTGTTACTATGAGAAAAATAATTTATAATATTTGAGCAAGTATTAAAATTAGGAAAATATAACTTTAAGATATTTCATTTTCTGTGTTCTCCCGAAGAATATATTATTTTGCAGTGTCGAACAAAGCATCTCTTAGTTTTGTACAATGAACATGTAAGTAATGGATTTTTATAACTTTGGTGATATTCCTAAGCGCTTTTTGATTTTCTCTCAAAGTGTGTCTCTAAAAATAGAAAGCTAAAATTGTTCTTATTCTGCTTGATATGCAAATTCAACCACAGATTTTCAGTTTTCTTTTCACTTTATATTTTATATGGTCTTTTTATAGTTCATGAATTTTCTCAAACTCAGCTGATATGTAATTATCATCTTACTCAGGTAAGTTTGTTCTAAAATAAGCTTGCTTGATTATAAGCTATAATTAGTATAGTAAAAACTTCCAGCTTTCTGTAATCAAAATGTTTATTTTTTTATAGATCCAGAGAAATTTATCCTGAAAGGAATACAAATCAAGTTCAAACTGATGAATTATAAAACATTTCATAGAAGTATTTTTCTTTTAAATTAATTTTAATCAATCATTTGTGTGAATTTAGCATAACGTATATATGAACTCATAATTTGTTATAAACAATTCTTTGTCAAATAACAATCTCTTTAAAAAATGAGTCAGGTTTATTCTTGACCTTTGTATTTTATATTCTTGACCTATGTATATTACTCCTATTTTTTTCCCTCTTCTTAGTGATAATTCCAACTCCTGAAATATGAGAAGTAAAGGACACTTGGATTAGAGAGTGAGGCAGTCATTGGAATTCCTGCACAGTCAGAGCTTGTCCAAGTCTGAGCTTTTAGCCTCGTTGCAGTCTGATGAAGACTTTCACACTTCCTGTGTGCACCGACTTCTCTGCAGTTAGACACTGCTTCCTGTAACTCATGAAATATAATGACTTTTCATGTTCTAGAAAGCCACTAATTTACATCGTTGCAGCTTTTAATCTGTCTTTATTTTTCCACTATAGTCATAATGCTAGAAGTTTAAGTCAATTTTACAATTGTGCCTTCATCTCCTACGAACTTGGGTAAGAGTAAAAGATTTAAACTATTTCATGATCTCTTTATCATCCTCGGGTGCTGGCAGTGGTCATCTAGTCTGTGCCTCTGGCCTTCCTGGGGTGAAGTGAACACCCACGTGCAACCTCACCATGAATAAACTAATGAAAGAGCAAATGAAGTTTTTAAAAGCTTAATGCCTTATCAATTGCTTGTTAATTCTGTTTTCTGTTTTGTGTGTTTTTGTTTGCTTTCTTATTTAGAAGGATCAGGATTTGTAACTTTGAACAAGAGTTATAATCTCACCTCTGGATCTTTAAAATGGTAATAATAATACCATAGGCTAACTATATATTTTCTATAGCTGTTAGAATTAAATAAGATTTGATCTGTACAGCACCAAGGAGAAGAATGTATCAACATAGTTCATACTTGATAACATTTACTTAGCCCAAAAATTGTGATAACAAATGGCAGGCAAACAGATAGTTAATAGGATCAAAAACTAAGACTATATAATTGATATGATTTTACTCTTCCAGGAAATTCTTGCCCACGTTATTGTTTGTTTCGGAAACTTCTTGAACATCTCCTTATGTGAAGCATAGACTGCTCCACTGGCCTGCCTTCTCAGGGCAATGAATCACTCAACCAGGGAAACCAGTCTTATCAACTGAATGGTCACTCATCAAGACACCTTCAAAACCCTCATCACTCTCTGCTTACCGAGTCTCAATTATTATATCGTGAGTTTTGGTTTGCTGCATTGGAGGACCCACCCTACATCAAAGCCTAACCCTTGTAAATATCTACTCACTAACTACCTTCAGAGACAGTATTAAGACTCCATCAGTGTGGTGCTGTCCATCACTGCAGTAACAAACTCATCTTTGCTTGACCAACCGGTTATTTTAGTGGACTGCTCAGGAAGTCAGCAGTTGTAAAAGATGACGATGATAGCAACATTTATGTTTTTGTGTAGTAATTTATTTTACCAGCCATTTGCAGATTTAGTAGTTGCATTTTTACCTTGTCATAAGTTGGAAGTTTTCCATATTCATTTCACAGATGAGGAAACACATTTTGTGAAGTTAACTTCATGTAAATAAGTGGCTGATTTGGGCTAGAATCACTACTTTTTTGATTTTCTGTCTAGTGCTCTAATTATTATGTTTTTATTATTATAAGGGGTCATATAAAGTACAAGGTTGCTCCGTTTATGCAAGGACAGTTCTCTGGAAGAGTTAGCAGGTGGGAGTAGCAACACAGGCAAGAGTGAGGAGATGGGCATACCCAACCAGTGAAAGAGATCCCTGGGGATGTGGGCAGGGTCCAACAGGATCTGCTCACGCTAAATTCTGCCTGGGTTTCACTTATTTGAATGTCATTTTCTTAGCTCAGACCTTCATTGTTTCTCATCTGGATACTGTAGCAGTCTCTTAACTGGTTTTCCAGCTTCCAGTATTCCACTTCTCAATTTCATCTTTCTTTTTGTTTCCAGACTGTATTTAAACTCTAACTCTAATCGTGTCACGTCTCTCTAAAATATGCTAGTGACATCCTGAAAGGAAATGTCAAACTCTCGATGCTAGACCTATGATTCTTCTTATCTGAATCTTCTCTACTTTTCCATCGTCACCCATCACAATTTCTAGATCCATATACCATACTTTAGCTATACTAAGAAAATTGTTATTTTTTTTAATCTTGAGCTCATCTGAGCTTTGGGGACAATTCACATGCTGTTTTATTCACATGGATTTCCTGTTAGCCCTTTTCTTCAATAGATTTTCTTGTAAATACTATATAAACTAGGTAAAATGTTACCTGCTCCAGGCAGTCATCCACTCACCTAAACTCAGGCTGTCTTTGATGCTTGCAGGGCTATTTGGCAGCATTCACTTATTAGAGTGCTTCATACTACATTGTAATTAGTTTATTTACCTATCTAATTGGTAGTATAAGCTACATACGTTAAAATAAAAAAAAAGAATTTGTGTCAAATAAGAACAAAAGAGGAAGTGTAGCTATGAGTTGACACAGTTCTCTTTCAGTTTTATTGAGATATAATTGACATGCAGCACTGTGTAAGTTTAAGGTGTACAGCATATTGATTTACATATCTTCTGAAATGATTACACAGTGAGTTTTGTTAACATCCATCATCTCATATAGATACAAAAAGAAAAAATTTTCCCTTATAATGACAACGTTTAGGATTTATTCTCTTAGCAACTTTAAAATATACCATAAAATAGTGTTAACTATGTTCTTCATGTTTCACATTACATTCCCAGTACTTATTTATCTTATAACTGGGAGTTTATGCCTTTTGAGTACATTTATCCAATTCCCCTCCCCCCTCCCCCAGCCTCTGGCAACCACAAATCTGAACTCTTTATCTATGAGTTTGGTTTTGTTTGTTTGCTTGTTTTTTAGATTCCACATGTAAGTGAGATCATACAGTATTTGTCTTTCTCTGTCTGACTTATTTCACTTAGCATAATGCCCTCAAGTTCCCTTCATATTGTTGCAAATGGCAGGATTTTTCCTTTTTTATGGCTGAATAATATTCCTTTGTGTATATATACCACATTTTCTTTATCCATTCATCTGTCAAGGGAAACTTAGTTTGTTGCCATGGCAGGACTATGTAAATAATGCTCAATGAATATGGAGGTGCAGGTATTTCTTCAACATAGTGTTTTTGTTTCCCTCAGATCAATATCCAGAAGTGAAATTGCAGTATCATATGATAGTTCTATTTTTAACTTTTAAAGAAACTTCCACACACTCTTCCATAGTGGCTGGACCAATTTATAATCCCATCAAAAGTGTACCAGAGTTCCCTTTTCTCCATATCCTTGCCAGCATTTGTTATCTTTTGTCCTTTAGCTGTTCTAACAAGTGTGATATGTTAAGGATTGCTATGTTTTTGGAGAATTATTATGAAATGCCTCTCTTATTACTGATAGTTTTCCTTATTCTGAAGTTAGCTATGTCTATTATTAATATAATTACCCTTTCTCTTTATTAGTGTAAGCATAGTATGTATTTCTCTCTATCCCTTAACTTTTTTTGATTAATAAACTTAATTTTTTAGAGCAGCAATATTGAGCGGAAAGTAGAAGAATTCCCATATACCCCTTATACCCACACATGGACACTCTCCCTCACTATTGACATCTCACACACAGTGTTAGATTTGTTAAAATTGATGAATCTACACTGACCCATCTTTACCACTCAGATCCTTAGTTTACTGGAAGTCTTAGCTACTGCAATAAGACAAGAAAATGAAATAAAAGGATTATATAGATTTGAAAAGATGAAATAAGACTAACTTTGTTCACAGATGACATGATTGTCTATGAAGAAAATACCAAAGAATCAACAAAAAAACGTTCTGGAAGTATTAACTGAGTACTGCAAGGTTGGAGGATACAAAGATAATATACGAAGTCAATTGTTTTTCTGTATACCATCAAAGAACAATATGGGCCACCAAATAAAGTAGTATTAGATGATAACCAGAAGTATAAAATAAATATCCATGAGTTCATAAAGATATAAATACATTTTTGTGAAATGGATAATTGAGAGAGAAGAGACAAACCTCCTATGTAAAAGAATTTTTAATAATTTCTGTAGATTCTCTTTCCTGGAGGTGGAGTATAATTCTCCAACACTTAAGTGTGAGTAGTGACTTCCTTCTAAAGAGTAAAGAATGGAAAGGAAAAAAAAAGAAACTTTAAGTGTGGCAACCTGACAAATACTGCTCCAGGCAGGAGATCAAGGTCAGCATCCACAGTGTAATATCATGTTGATCATATGTGCTCCTGATATACTGTGATGAAATGGCACTTTACCTCTGTGGTCTTCCTTCCCAAAATGCATAACTCCATTGTAATCACGAAAAAAAATCAGACAAATCCCAGAGGAAATCTGAAAAATAATAATAATAATCTAATCATCTTAATGTTTGTATTTTGAAAACTCTAGTAAGTCTAGATGCCAAAAGTGGAAGTCAAGATTGGGGGTCCTGTATTCATTTCATAAATATTTCCTTTTTTATTGGAAGCTGAACAGTGTGGAGTCCCACAATAATCTAATATTTCAATTTTTTGCTTTTATTCTACTCTATGCTAGTCAAAATATATTTTTAGAGTTAGAAAGCTGTCAACATAGAACCCCAGTTATGACTACATTTTGATTGCTTAAAATATCTACACCATAAAACTATCACATATAATACACTTCTGGTTATATTTCTAGATCATTAAAATATTTTAGTACATAATTTATGTTATACAGAATTTTGAAGGATTTCACTTTTATTTGCTTGAATTCAATGAACTATTACTGTCAGGTGGTAATCTGGATATACTCTTCTATATAAATTATTTTTAATACATGAAACAATTTACTACTGAATTGCACTGCTTTTTTTATTTCCTTCTCTGTTAAAAGCAATGTGATTTTTCATGCTATTATTTCCTTTTATTTCAACATATTTTCCCCAAAATGATTTAGCATAGAATAGGGTTTTCTGCTTTAGGTTAAGTTGCTCAGTTTAATCATATACTTTAAGGATAAATATTTTTAAAATAATATTTTATAAAACACATTTTCCTTTGCTCCATAAATCATGTAAACACTGTTCCAAAATTCCTAAAAATTGATATTTCTATAAACTTCACTTGAATCTGTATTTATAGCACATTTTTATCACTTTTCAAGTGATATTTATAACACATTTTATTTTTCAGAGGTTATTATTAAAGATAACACTACTCCCCATCTATATCATATTTAATCCATTTTTATCTGCATTTTAACCAGAAATATGCTGTTTTTACTCAGAAATAACAATTTTCTTGAAAAATAAAAACAATTTAATTGACTTAGAAAATCCACAAATTTCATTTCAATGATGGATACTCCTTCAACATTTTCTTAAGTCTCCCATCTCTATACTTAAGATGCATTGACAAGTCTTTAGAGAAGTTACCACTCACACTGATCAGCATGTATACTATGGAGTTAGGAGTGTTATCAATAATTCTACCCTAAGTTGCTTAGGGTTTGAATCTAGTATCAAACACTCCATAGTAAGGTACTTTCAATATCCCACATTGACACAATATGGTCAACAGAAAAATTAGATCTTTAAGGCTTCACACTACTATTTGAAACTTTAGCTTGGATTCCATGAAAAAAAAGATTAAAGAAAAGATCTTTGTTCTATTCACTTGAAACTTGTTAAGTCAATGGTTTCATCCTCTTGTACTCTAAATAAAATATTTATTGGGGTCCAGGAAATGAATTTTCTGTCGTGCCTGGCTAATCTTCCCATGCCCAAAGCTTTAAACCAGTTAAATGATACCAGTAAGCCATTCTGAAAGCTTTACTTAGGAGAAAACTCAATATGTTTCTTTTCCAACACAGAGAGTAATGATTTCTAAACATAGTTTAAAAATACTCAGGAGCAATTCTGTCTCAAAGATACCCTAAATTCAATTAGTCTTTTGTAGGCAGAATAATGACTCCCTGAAAGATGTTCACATCCTAACTTCAGGAGCTGTGATTACATTACCTCACATTGTAAAGGGACTTTGCAGATGTGATTATGTTAAAGATATTGAGATGGGGAGATTATCATGTATTATCCAGGTGGGTCCAATCTAATCACATGAATCCTTAAAAGCTGAGAAATTTTTCTGACCTTGGTGAATAATGGAAAAATGGTCAGAGAGATGCAACACTTCTGGCTTTGAAGATGGAGGAAGAGGATAACCAGCCATGGAATGTAGGTGTATTTTAAAAGCCGGAAAGGGCAAGGAAATGGATTTTCAGAAAGGAACATGGTGCTGCCAACACCTTGATTTTAGCCCAGTGCAGTTTGTGTTAAACTCCTAACCCACAGGATTTCAAGATAATACATTTGTATTGTATTAAGCCATTAAGTTTGTGGTAATTTGTTAAATCGGTAGAAAACAGAATCCATGGCTTTATGTTCAAATCCTATCCTCTCATATTGTTCTTTGCCTTATCAAAGGTATTCCTATAGCTTAGATATTTATTTTCTTCACCATATTTTAAATTTCATGAAGACAGGACAAATTTGCTCACTAGTTTCCCCATTTGACCTTTGGTAAGTCAAAAAAGGGATAATTTACTCAATTAGGAAAAGCAACATAAGGATATTGGATATCCCAGGAGAAGAGAGAGAGAAGGAAGCAGAGAGCTTATTTAAAGAAATAGTAGCTGAGAACTTCCCAAGCCTGCAATAAGTAAGGAACTGGATATACAGATACATGAAGCTAATAAAACACCTAGTTATCTAAACACAGAAAGACCTTCTCTAAGGCACGTAATATTAAACTGCCAAGAGTCAATGACAAAGATATCAGCCAGAGAGAAAAAAAACAATAACATACAAATGAACCCCTGTTAGGCAATCAGCAGATTTCTCAGCAGAAACTTTACAGGCCAAGAGAGAGTGTAATGATATATTCAAAATATTGAGAGATAAAAACTGTCAGCTAAAACTACTCTATCCAGAAAAGTTATCTTTAAATATGAAGGAGAAATAAAAGTTTTCCCAGACAAACAAAAGCTGAGGGAGCTTAACACCACTAGACCTGCCTTACAAAAAATCTTGAAAAGATCTCTCCTGCCAGAAACAAAAAGACAAAGGTATAAAAACCTTTAAGCCAGATGATGAATAGACAGATAGAATCAGAAAATTGTGACTCTATATTAGAATAGGTTAGTAAACACTTAATTATGTCTAAAGACAAATAGACTCAAAGTGAATGGATAGAAGATGATATTCTAAGCAAATGGCAACCAAAAGAAAGCAAGTGTAGCCATACTCATGTTAGACAAAATAGACTTCAAGCTGAGAAAGATAACAGGAGATGAAGATGGACATTATATAATGATAAAGGGGACAATTCATCAAGAAGACATATCATTTATTAATATATATGCACCTAAGTATATAAAGAAACTATTAACAGACCTAAAGGGAGAAACTGACAGCAACAAAATAATAATAAGTGACTTTAATACCCCACTTACATCAATGATAGATCATCCAGACAAAAAGTCAACAAGGAAACGGTGGCCTTAAATGGAACACTAGACCAGATGGACTTAACGGATATATACAGAACATTCTATCCAAAAGTACAATACACGTTCTTCTCAAGTGTACATGGAACATTCTCAAAGATAGACCATAGTTGGGAAACAAAATAGTCTCAATAAATTTAAGAAGATTGAAATATCAACCATCTTTTCTGACCACAATGGTATGAAACTAGAAATCAATTACAAGAAAGCTAGAAAAATCACAAATATATGAAGAGTAAACAGCATGCTACTGAATAACTATTCTATCAACAAAAAGATAAAATGAGAAAACAGAAAACCTGGAGACAAATGAAAATGAAAACATAACATATCAAAATCTATGGGATGCAATGAAAGTGGTACTAAGAGAGAAATGTATAGGAATACAGACCTTCCTCAAGCAACAAGAAAAATCTCAGATAAACAATCTAACAATACATCTAAAAGAATAACTAGAAAAAGAAGAACAAATGAAGCCCAAAGTCAGTAGAAGGAATCAGAGTGGAAATAAATGAAGTAGAGACTAAAAAGACATTGGAAAAGATCAATGAAAGTAAGAGCTGGTTCTTTGAAAAGGTAAATAAAATTGACAAAACTGTGGACTCACTAAGAAAAAAAGAAAGAAGTCTAGAATAAATAAAATCAGAAGTGAAAGAGGAGAAATTACAACAGAAATATTGAGAAATATTGAAAATATTGAGAAAATAATTGACAAATACACTAAAGTTTCAAGGTACAAAATCAACATAGAAAAAATAAATTGCTTTTCTATACACTAATAACAAACTAGCAGAGGGAGAAATCAAGAATGCAATCCATTTAACACAACAAAAAGAATAGAATACCTAGGAATAAATTTAACCAAGGAGGTTAAAGATCTGTACAGTGAAAACTATAAGATATTGTTGAAAGAAAATGAATAAGAAATGAAAAGATATTCCATTCTCATGAACTGGAAGAATTAACATACGTAAACTGTCCATATTACCTAAAGCATTCTAAAGATTCAGTGCAATCTCTATCAGAATCCCAATAGCAAATTTTTTTCACAGAAATAGATCAAAGAATTCTAAAATTTATCTGGAAACACCAAAGACCTTGAATACCCAAAGCAATCCTTAGAAAAAAGAACAAAGCTAGAAGTATCACACTCTCTGATTTCAAATACACTACAAAACTAGACTAATCAAAATAGCATGATACTAGCACAAAAACAGACACACAGATCAATGGAACATAATTGAGAGCCCAGAAATAAACCCACACATCTATGGACAGCTAATGTTCGACAAAGGAGCCAAGAACATACAGCCTAGAAAGGAAAGTCTCTTCAATAAATGGTGCTGGGAAAACTAGACAGCCACATGCAAAAGAATAAAAGTAGACCATTATCTTATATCATACACCAATATTAACCAAAGTGGATTAAAGGCTTGAATGTAAAACCTGAAACCATGAAAATCCTAGAAGAAAACATAGGTAGTATGCTCTTTGACAGTGGCTTTAGCAGTATCTTTTTGAATGTCTCCGTAGGAAGAGGAAACAAAAGAAAAAATAAATAAATAGGGCTATATAAAACTGCAAAGCTTCTGCACAGCAAAGGAAACCATCAGCAAAACAAAAAGACAACCTAACAATTGGGAGAAGATATTTGCATATCATATATCTGATATGGGGTTAATATCCAATATATATAAAGAACTCATACAACTCAACAAAAAAACCAACAACCCAATCAAAAAACTGGCAGAAGATCAGACATTTTTCCAAGGCAGATATACAGATGGCCAACAGGTACATGAAAATATGTTCAACATTACTCATTATTAAGGAAATGCAAATTAAGCCCACAATGAGATACTACCTCATGGCCATCAGAATGGCTCTTGTTAAACAGGTAAGAAATAACAAGTGTTGGAGAGGATGTGTAGAAAAGGGAACACTCCAACACTGCTGGTGGGAATATACATTGCCACTATGGAAAACAGTATGGAAATTCCTCAAAAAATTAAAAAATAGAAACATCATATGATCCACTTCTGGATGTTTATCCAAATAACATGAAAACATTAATTTGAAAAGATATACGCACCCCTATTTTCACTACAGCATAATATTCACAATAACCAAGACTCGAAAACAGCCTAAGTGCCCATCAACAGAAGAACAGATAAAGAAGATATGATATATATATAATACACACATACACACACACGCACACACATAAACACACTGGAATACTACTCAGCCATTAAAAAGGATGAGGTCCTGCCATTTGTGGCAGAATGAGTGGACCTTAAAGGTGTTGTGTTGGGTGAGGTGGGTCAGATGGAGAGGGACAGGTGCCATGTGATTGTGCTCATAAATGCAGGGAGCAGAGTGGTGGTTTGGGGGCGGGAGGGAGAAAGAAGTGAAGAGGCACATGTGTTTGGTGGTGGATGGCAGCTGGACTTTACATTGTGCCCACTAACAAGTCTATGCAGAAGTTGGGGCATGATGATGTACACCTGGAATTTACATAGTGTTACAGACCAATGTTACCTTAATTTAAAAAAAAAAAGAGTTGTCCAACTCATCTTCTTCACACCTTTGAGAAGCATATTCCACTGTTTTTTTCCCCCATTCTGAATACAAATTCCTAAAGAGTTTCCATAAGCCTAAAATTGTGGCTATTTATTCAAGTGAGTTAAATGGTAGGTGTTTCCCTGCGATGACCTGGGTTCATATCCTTACTCTGTTCATCCTAAGTTTGAACATTTCCAGAGAACTCATAGGAAGCCTTCGACGAGAGTTTGTTCTAAGGGGTGGCTTGGTAATACATTAAATTAAGAAAAAGTAGAAAGTTGGTAGTATAGCTTAAGTTCAAGGACAACAGACTAACTTAAGAGGCATGATTGTGAGTATTGAATTCAAATCGTCCTACTAGATCAGTTACCAAAAATTTATGGTGGAATGCTAGAGTGAAAATTCTAAAATACATGTGGGAGTAAAAACTAACACAGTTTATTTTCACTACATTCACCAAGAAACTTTGAGAAGGCTAACTGTCACAATCAGTGGTAACCACAATTTATCAGATACAAGACAGCAATAAATTGACCTGTCACGTAACAAAAAATCTTAGCCTTATAGGAGAACTCAGTAAATTGATTTTCCTGGACACTTGCCTTCTGGCTGGGAAAACATTATTATTCTCAACTGTAAAATGGGGATGCAAAATCAATTATACTTCTAAACAGTTATTTTAACTTGCCTAGTGCATACCAAGTGAGTGATTTGGGCAGTGCATTGATGACCGAATAGAGGTGGAATGCTGGCAATAGCCTAAAACTCTCTTTCTAAGGATGAAAATATGTTCCCAGCAGACGGAGCACCGTTGAGTAAAAGGGGGCATAGATTATTTCTGCTAATTAGAAGCCGATGTAATTCTAGGTATTTCTGCCAATCCAAACCTTTGCTAAAGTTTTCTTCACCATTAATTTCTTGCTAAACCTCCTGATTTAATTTCCCAGTCTTTAATGAAATTTTACCATTTTTTGATTCTCCAGATTTCTCAAGCAGACAATTGCTTTAATACACATTTGTACAGCGGTGCTCTTATTCAGATCCGCCACAGTGGCAAAACAGTGGTTGAGAATAGACGCCTGCTCTTTGCACCGATCCTTGGAGGCCTTGCACCCACAGTCACAGTTCATGAGATGCACTGAGCCCTGTTACATGCATCCTGTAGCTCTTCAGGACGACGTCCAAGTGCTCTGGCATGACACAGGGTCTGAAGCACATACGGTTGTTTCAAGTAAACTTCAGTGGGGGCACAACTCTAAATGACTTTCTTTAATGAAATCCACTGGATAAAAAATAAAATACAATGGGCATAAAACAGCAATTCCTGGATTGTGTACTAAACATTTCTACTTATTCAGGTAAATATGCTATTCGAATTTTTAACCCCTTTTGCTTGAGAATCTTTCACCAAGAATTCTAATTCTGGAAATATTCTAACTTCCCCCAGCCCCACTTTAAGCATCAGGCTGTATAATAATGATGTAAATTATGAGTCTTATGTGTAACTATGCATAGCTTTTTGCATGGAGCTTTTGATTTTGAAAAGCTGTTTCCTTTAAGAGAAAACTTAGAAAATGTATATTTAATACAACATCTAGTTTAACAAAAAAGTAAAAGACCTTTCTGCTTGAGCCAAAAGTAAAGAAAAATCAAGCCAGTGCGTTGTCCTGGAGGAGTCTCTTCCCAATATGTCTCTTAAGAGTTTCTTCCTAATGTGAGTGGCATTAAACACACAGACAGACGGGCACACACTCAAAATTCCCCAAAAGCATACCCTCTACAAACAAAACAAACCAACAAACAAACAAAGGTAAACACACACACACACAAAGCTTCCAGAGTTAGTCTTTCAGTGTAAACTAAAATCATTATTTGGAAAGAAACATTATTGCAACAAAACATATTCACAGTCAAACCATAATATGCCTTCCATTTTGGATACAGAACCTGTCCCTCTTTGTTCAGGGTTATCTCAAAAATGGTGGATGGACTTGACTTATATTTAAATATATTCACAAAAGTATTTTTATGAAATAGTGGCCCAGCTCCCCAAAAGAAAATCCATCTTTCCCTCTAAAATATAGAAAGTATTGTTTATACTACCAGATCATGATGAAGATGATGATAAAGAAGATTCTGATACAATGATAGCTCATATTCGAGAAAATGGGTAAGTCTACTATCTTCATTTTGTAGGTTAAAAAAATACTGAAGTACAACTATTGAGTAACTCTTACCAAGTCACACAGTGTACCATGGCATTCATTAAATCATTGTTGAGCTATGAGCAGATTTAGAAATGAAATTTAATAAGCAAAATATTGAGCAACTTTTGTAAACAATCATAGAACAGATTAAGTAGTAATAAATGCTCTTTGAGAGCCAACGAGATTACTCCCAACCTTATATCTTTACTCTACCTCTTGCTATATCCCCATTTCCTCGGTATTTGGTTTGACCTCTAAATATTTTATTCTCAAATACTTTTTAGTAAAAAAAAGCACTAAAAATATCATAAAAGGAAACCTCTAAGTAATAAATTATGTCCCTAATTATAAGTAAAAATATAGAAGTCACTGCAAGCAGACAACTTTCATCTAAACAGTTTTATGTTGGACAATTTCTATAAGCCCACTAGCCATGTAACTTTTACGATATTACTTGGTATCTAAACTCCAGAATGAAAGTTCTAGAATTAAATTAATACTCAAACAGAAAACTCACTCTTTTCACAATGAAAATTCATATGTGCAACTACAACCACGGGCTGGGATGGTATTTATCAGCTGCAGTTTTAAAATCACATTACTTTACAGACATCATCCAACTATTTTATGTAATTCCTAGCCACTGTTGGAAAAAAATAAAAATTGTCTTTGTTTCTATGAGCATAGTAAAATGACATATTTGGAATCATGTGTTGTACTATTCTCAAAGTTCCATTGCAGTTGAAAAGCTAATGCACAGCTATTTTCCATTAACAAAACACTGAGTAGCAGACACTGTTGTTTGCCAGCAGCCAGTATTTCCCCCCATAGTTGCAGTCTTAAATGAGTTTGAGGTTCTCCCTCTCCCCCTTCTATTACACAGAGCAAGGAAGCCAATTCCAAGTTTTAAGGGTAAATCACGAATAATCTAAGAAGCCCATTTTTGTGGCCCCTACCTGTTGCTGGCGTTTGGTTTAGCATGAGCATGGGAAGCAATCCTGGCCAATGAGAAACATGGAACGGTCTACAAAGAAACTGCCGGAAATCATTTCTCTGATCTTATGAAGTTAAATAAGGAAGAGACAACCCTTCTTTCTGCTGGACACTGTCACATCTGTATCTGAAGCCTGTAACTGTATCTGTTCTCTCGTGGTCATAGTAGCAGGCAGCCTAAGGACAAATTCAACATGCTGAAGGTGGCAGGAGGGAAAGATGGTAATAATTTGGGAGCATGATGATGTGATTGTTCTGCTAAATTAACCACTTATGGAACATACTTTTCCTTGAATCTGGTTACATGAGAATGAATTCTTCCTTATTTTTTGAGCCAGCGGAGTTGGCGTTTTCTTATTCTTGCAGTCGAAACACTGGGATGAACATATAAATGCTTCCATCCCAAATTTTCCATTTTATTTGCAATCCCTATACCTACTGCCCTACTAAGTTTTAAAAATTTTACATAAATTCTATATATGAATATGTAACCAATAAAAATAAATTAATTCCAATTTACAGTCCCAGATTCAGATTCACTATACCAGAATAAGAGTTAAACCTAATATACATGTATATTAGTGTATAGTAATATGTATATTAATATGTATAATACATGACATGTGTATTAATGTATATATACATATACACACAGACATACGTGCATGTGCATAATATTTTAGGAGTATTTTTAAAAAAATTGTTAGGAATAATACAAGTTTAATCATATAAGCTAGCTAATCATATAAGCTAATCACATAAGCTAGAAAAATATATTTGTAGTCTTCTGAAGTGTCTTTCACAGAGTATATACAGTTAACCAAAAAGCAATTTATTTGTCAAAGAAATGCATACTATATTGCTATCTCTGAGAGCTCTAAAACTTGTAAGAACATGAGAAGATCAGTTGTGGCCAATTCATGTTATTTAATAGGAACATTTAGTACTATTCAGTAAAGAGTACCCACTTATTCCTAAGGCGTTCTGTATAGTCCTAGGGTAGTGGAAAAGAAATGATCTGCTTAGCAATGCAAAGTCACTGGCTTCGTGACTGAGGGCTGATTACTTAACTCTTTTAAGGCTCATATTCTTTATTTCTGAGGTGGCTATAATGATATTCCTACCTTTTAATTGTCACTTGTGATATCTAATTGAGATTTAGCATGAATAATATATGATATACAATAAATGTAAGTAATTTTGAAATATATATTGACAAATGGGTTATATTTTGGTCTTTTTTTTTAATGAGAAGATTGTAATACAAAGACAAAACCTTCTTACAGGGTTTTATCTTCTGATTTCTTTCATATATAAGACCATAACATCAAATTTAGTTTGTGGCTTTAGTAAATTATTTTGCTTACATACCAAATAGTATTCAAGGGAAGTGAAAATCTTATGTATGCACAAAAAATATTATCATTCACATTTAACTGCTAAGGATTACTCATAAAATCCTCTGTGAAAAATTTAATTTAGGTGTTTAGAAATTTTCAGTGTCGAAATAGTGAGAGTACAAACACTTCCAAATCATGATATGAGATTTTGACCGTCAGTCAACTTTCTATTTCTGTTCTCCTGGAAACCACGTATGAGCAGAACATTCCGTATGTTAAAATTGGTCACTGTTAGGTGAATTGCATCTGCAATGAGAGAATTATAAAGACCTGGTAGGAAGCCATAGTTCTGAGCGTTCCTGATTGCAATGACCTTGTAACTGGCCTGTCCTTGGCTGGAACCTGAAAACCATACCCATGGAATTGTTACAAGAAAAATTAGTTCCTGTGGGGAATAAGTATTAAACCAGGGTAACTTCCGCACCCCAAAATGTGTCTCCTTCCTTCCCTCATCCATGACCTGTCATCTGAAGAACCAAAGAAAACAGCTCCTGGATGCCTCATAGACCACTTCAAGGACACCCATACAAGTAGAATATGCATCATCCCCTGCTGGAAAATGGTGTTTTCTGACCTACTTCTTCTCAGTGAACCTACCAAACATGGCCTATGGCATCCTACGAGAACATTTAGTGGACCTTAAGACAACTCCACAGGCATCTCAGTGTGATGCTACAGATATGTTCCTTAAAAAAGTCATAATCAATCATTTCTTTTCCAGAAGAAATGTTTCTGACATCTCCAATGTGAAAACAGAATTTTCAACTAAATAAATGTGTATTGGATGCTATATATTTCTAAATTCTCCTAGTAAGAACCGAAGAGCTACAGAAAGAACAAAAGTGGACTTCTGCTTCTGGTAAGTTATGGAAAGTCGTAAGAGATTCTTGTCCCCCAAAAAACAAAAAAATAAAAATAAAAGTGAAAATAAGCCAGAGAAATTATCAAAGTTTGGTTAATTTTAAACCCATCAGAAAACTGATGATGAATAAATTCAAGAGAATCTAGTGAATTTAATTCAAGATATTGGGCCCATTCTAGGAGAGAAGAGTTACATGGTCGTAGTCACTGGTAAAATGGCGGGAGAAGATGGAATTCTGTGGAACCTCAGCTACAGAGAAAGTTTGTAGCCACCTCTAACCTATTTACATTGTTCTTCAACGAGTGCAGTGGTAATAGGCTGAAGGCCAGTCCAGGGCAGGAGAGCTGAGAGATTAGGATATGAGGCATGTGGAACTTTCTGCAAGTGTACAAATTGCACCTCCAAATACTGGGGAGAGGTCAGCAAGACAGAAGGAGATTGAGGTGCAGAAACTAGGGAAAGTATTAAAAAGCTAAGAAAATTCCCCAACCTTCCTGAAAACTAGACGGTACACTCTAAAACATAAGGAGATCTCTAGAGACTTATGATTCACCTCTCAAAAACTGTGAGGCTAATGGTGAACTGAATCTAGCAAAAGTTGCACAATATCCAGTTCAGCTACAGAGCAGAGTGACACAGTAACACTATCAACCTGTCAGAGGAGAGGACCTGCTTTTCCTCATTATTTATTCTAATCTTTACTGTTATTTTACTAACAATGGCTAACATACCAGAAAAATCTAAAATTCCCATGAAGATGCAGGGAAACGGAATCTACCATGAGGAAAGTAAAAAGACAATAGAAATAAACCCACAGATGGCCCTGATATTGCAATTTTCAGACAGAGAATTTAGACTTACCTTAATAATTATACAAAAGTATACTGGAAAGGTGCATGCATTCGTCAGGGTTTTCCAGAGAAACAGAACCAGTATGATGTATATAGACAGACAGACAGATATCAGAGGATATCTAGGACAGAAATCGGCTCACACGGTTATTGAGGCCAAGAACTCCCACAATTGCTGTCAGCGTGCTGGAGAAGCAGGAAGGCAGGTGTGTAAGTCAGTCTGAGTTCAAGGGTCTGAGAGCAGGGGAGCTGCTGTATAAGTTCCAGAGTCTGAAGGCCAGAGAACAAGGACTTCCAAAACCCAAAGGCAGGAGGACGTGAAGGTCCCAGCTCAAGAAGAGAAAGAGAGACTCAGCCTTTCTTTGCCCGTTCGTTCTCTTCAGGCCTCCATGGGTTGGATGGGGCCCGCCTGCTTTGGAGAAGGCAGATCCTCTTTCCTCTCTTTCCTCGGTTTACTGATTCAGATGCTGATCTCTTCCAGAAACACTTTCACCGACACACCCAGAAATGGTGTTTTACTAGCTAGTTGGGCATTCCTGAGCCTAGCCAGACTGACACATAAAATGAACCATTACAGCATACAATATGCATAAACAGATGGAAAATAGCAGAAACATAGAAACCATTAAAAAAAACCCAGCTGAAATGGAAATGCTAAAAATAAATATATAAATACACTATAAAAAATAAAGAATTCACTTACTAGTCTTAAAGTGGTCATTTGATCCTCTTTGGGACTCTCACAGAGGAAAGATCATTGAAAGTGAAGATAGTCGAAACTGAAACATAAAGATAATAGAAAGTGAAAAAAAGTACAGCAGATTGTCTGGAAATATATGGAGCAATATTAAATGTACGTGTGTGGATGATTATTTGGAGTACAAGATAAAGATGAGAGAGAAAATTATTTGAGGAGATAATGGACAAAACTTTTCCAAAGTACACGAAGAATATCAGAGATCCAAAAAATTAAAATATCTCAAGTAGGAAAAATGCAACTAAAATCAGATTAGGTACATCATTCTAACTGCTCAAAACCAAAGATACAGAGAAAACCTTAAAAGCATCCAAAGTTCAGCATGGGCCATGTTAAGCAGAGGGAAATAGGAAAAATGATGCCTACTTAGCAGACATAATGAAGGCCAGACAAAAAGAAAAGACATTTTATTAAAATGGGGGAAAAATAAGCCCGCCTACCTAGAATTCTATATCAGTGAAAACACTATACAGATATGAATGCAAAGTAACAATGTTTTCAGAGAGACAAAAGCTGAGAGACTTCATGTCCAGCAGATCTGCACTCTAAGAAATACAGAAAGTTCTTCAAACTTAAAGAAATGATTACAAGCAGAAATTTGGCTACAAAAACAAATAGTAAATACTTGGATAATTATGAAAAGCGTTTTAAAAGTTAACTTATGCACAAACTCATAACTATGTGTGTCTGTATATATATATAAAATCACTAGTGACTGGGGCTGGCCCCGTGGCCGAGTGGTTAAGTTCCGCTGCAGGCGGCCCAGTGTTTCGTTGGTTCGAATCCTGGGCGCGGACATGGCACTGCTCATCAAACCACGCTGAGGCGGCGTCCCACATACCACAACTAGAGGAACCCACAACAAGAAATATACAACTGTGTACTGGGGGGCTTTGTGGAGAAAAAGGAAAAAATAAAATCTTTAAAAAAAAATAAATAAATAAAAATAAAATCACTAGTGACTATTTTAAGGAAATAAGAATATATAGCGGGATTATTACATATATAGAAAAACATAATGATACGTAAGAGCTCAAAGCGCATGAGGAGGGTAAATGAAACTACTATTGGAAGGTTCTTACAGTGTCCATAAAGTTGGTCTAATAATATTACTTGAAAACAGACTCTGAAGTTAATATGCATGCTAGAATCTCTAGAACAACCTCTAAAATAATCCCAATATCTTTAACTAAAAATTCATAGAAGATATAAACTGAAATACTAAAAAGTATATGTGATTAAACATAAAAGATGGCAGGATATAAGAAACAGGGAAAAAAGAAGACATGGAAAAAATAGAAGATACATGCCAACATGGTAGATTTAAATCCAGGCTTATAAGCACTTACATTATATGTAAATGGACTAAAGACTTCCATTTAAAGACAGAGATTGTCAGATTGGATTTAAAAAATATGATGCTGTTTAGAAGAAATACACTTTAAATAAAGGAATCAGACGGGTTAAAAGTAAAATAGTAGAAAAACTGCATCCAAGAAACAATAAACATAAGAAAACTGACGTGGCTATATTAATGTCAAATTAAGTAGACTCGAAGGCAAAGAGAGAGAGATAAAGAATATTTTATAAGACAGTTGAGTGAATTTTATCAAAAAGTCATGACCATCTCAAATGTGTATGAACCTAAATACAGAATTTCAAAATATAGGAAGATACAATTGACAGAAATATAACAAAATAGAAAAATCCACAATCATTGTTCAGAATTTCAAAAAGAAAAGATATGGTTACTACCCTCAAGAAGTATTCAGTTTGGTAATAGAAGTAACACATATCAAATCAACAATAATTTGCCTCAGAATAGGATGGTGCTAAACCAGAGTTACAGAGCAGAATGAGGAGACAGAAAAAAAGTAAAACTCAAATTTCAGTAGGACGGATGTGAGGATGAGTGTTCTAGATGAACACAGTAGTGGAAATAGCAAGGACACATGGTGAAAATAAAAAAACTGAGGGGGCCAGCTCTGTGGCACAGTCACTAAGTTTGGCAAGTTCCACTTCAGTGGCCTGGCTTCATGGGTTTGGTTCCCAGGCATGGACCTACCACTCGTCAGCCATGCTGAGGCGGCAACCCACATACAAAACAGAGGAGGATTGGCACAGATGTTAGCTCAGGGTGAATCTTCCTCTAGCCAAAAAGAGAGGGATATTGGCAGCAGATGTTAGGTCAGGGCAAATCTTCCTCCCCCCAAAAAAAATTAGGATATGTTTGCATCTTTACCACTACTTTGATCTATCTGGAGAATAGAATGTTTAATAAGGAGTGGAATTAGAGCTGAAAACATATTGTAACCAAAGATATCAATTTAATAAGAAACCACACATTCATACTTCGCTTTTTGTGTTGCATGAGTATAATTATGAAAATTATAACTTGCAAATTTCTTCCACCTCAAAAATCATAAACAATGTTCTATGCTTATGCAAAACAACAAGGAAGTTTTAAAAGGGACAAAAATTATATTATGCAAAATGTTGGAAATGAAAATTTACCTCCTAGAGTCTATATAATAAAAGACTTCAAGAGACCTTGTTAGACCATTGAAGAAAACTCCTGTAGAGCTGGAGATGCTTATAATTTGATTACCAGTCATTTTCATATTGTACCACATCTCCTGTATTCATCTATGAAGCAATTCATATCTCCAAATTACTGATGTTAACAATAACTTGGTTTAATCAGGCTTAAAGACATGGGAAAATCAGAAAATGAGCCCTGCTAATACAAGACTACACACTAGAAAGAAAAATTGCCACGTGTTGTTAAATCTGGAAGAAATAGCAAGAAGACACTGAAAGGTGGTACTCAATTGCTCAGTTCTCAGGCAACTCAGAGATTTTTCCAGCAAGTGTGGTAGTGCTAAATGTCACATCTAGTGACCAGAGTGTTGGGATCTGGAGCTATGTGTTAACAACAGAGGATCCTACATTTTCCTGTGGTGATCAAGGTTATAGCCACCCCAGTAGGTACAGGTGAGGTAATGCTCAATGGGGAAGTCTACTTACATCCTGCTTTATTATTTTTTATTATTATTTTTATCATCATCGTCATTATCATTCTCCAGACTTAACTTCCAATCCAGGGAAGACTATTACAAATGAGAAAAGGCCGGCAAGTGAAGTGTTAGCTCCCACTGAAAGCATGTAGCTTATGTGACTTTACTCTGAGCCCTTCTCATCTCCCAAACAATAAAAACTCTGCAGAAAGATGCCAACAAAGCAGAAGACAAAACAGTCTTGGTAAGGGGACACGAGATTCTGTAAATCCGATGGAAGCCGTGCCTTAACACAGTCCCTCCTCCCTCACCCAATCGATTCTTAAATCAACATTAGCTTGAGTGTAACAGCCCCTTCCAAAACTGAGGAGCATCTACAAAGTATTCAGCATGGCCCTTATGTGCAAGTTTTACAAAGGGAGGTAAGCAAAATCAGAAGACGTTCGACAAATACCTGCTCTATGCCTCAGACTGGACTCTACTGGGCATATACAGAAATATATAAGATGTGATAAAGATTTTATATGCTGTGCTGTGGGAATTAATAGTTTTAGCGTGGTCAACCGGTAATTCTGGAAGGCTTTCAGCAGAATAGTAAATTTAATAACATTGCGATGTTTAGATAAATATTGACAAAGGACAGAGGCATGTAAATCTGTGTCAGAATAACCAGATGGCATCGAATGAGTATTATAATCTATGTCAGTGACATGAGAACAGGAGAAACATTTGGGAAAAGGCAAAACAAAAATATATTCCGTATATATTATGTGCTATGCTCTTCACTGTTGCCTCAAGTAATTCTTACAGCACCCTGTTTATTAGAAAATATCCACTGTATCAATAAGGAAATTGAGATACAAGGGTTTTACTTGTTTTGTTCAAGACCACACATGTTGTAAATGGAGAAACCAGGACTTGAAACTAACATCAATGTGTCTCTAAAACCATTATTACACTGTTGAATAAAGAGATGTACTTTTGAAATAAATTCAACTTTTTCTCTGATTTTATTTGAGGTTTGAAGAAGAGACAAGAGAGAAAGTTAACTGTCTAGCTGTTATGGTGGGTACTGTGCCATTTACCAAGATAGAGCATGCTGGAAGAAGAGTACGTCTTAGAGTAAAAAGAAAATCAAGTTCATATATAGTAAGCTTAGATGTTCACAGAGATTTAAAGTGAATATTTTTAAAATTATGTTGGAAATATACGTATGACATGTAAAAAGATATTAGAGCTTCTAGAAGGCAGGACTATATTTAGTCTATCTTTGTATACCTAGCACCTCGCACATTAATATAGTTTGGTACAGGACTGATGTCAAACTCATGGACGTTGGTGAGAATGTCTGTAAACAGAAAGAAAACGTGACGGACTTACAACAGAAAGCCTAACAATAGGAAATTCAAAAGAGCACTCAGATTCGTCAAAGAGGAATCTGGAAAATGCAGTACCACAAAATGTACCAAAAATGAGAAATTCAGGGATATTAATATCTGTCAAATGTTATCAAAAGATCAAGTGGATGAGATTTTAGAAGATATCATTTAATTGATTGTCTTTAACAAGTAATAGGAATGTCAAAGAAATAAATACAAAATTTTAGTGTTTCAGAATTCCAAGGCCACAACTCCTGAAGTGTGTTGATTTAACTGACAGAATAGAGAAAGTCACTGCAATGGAAGGGAAGGTTAGGAATGGTAAAGCTAACGTAAGTCATCAGTCCAAAGAAAATATTTTCAAATGTTCGAGTCATGGCTCTGACTGCACTTGAGTTGGGAAGTGTGCACACTTGTTAGAGTATATGGGACCTTTGAGACTTGTGCAAAGTTGGCTGTAACTGAAATAGATTATTGCTAGAGAAAACAGTTCGCTCTTAGAAGTAGCTGTGATTAAATGAATTTGTGATTCATGAGACAACAGAGACACCTGTTTGAATCCAAGTTTGCTCTTTCAGACTAGAATAAATACTTCACACAACTATATAGTTTCAAAAAGTAATATGACATTAGTGCAAAAAGGTTGTGTGGGTGTATTAAATGGCTATTTGATGTAGTAGATTGAAAAAAGAATTAAATGCTTGAAAGACTATCAGAAAATAATAAATTGAAAATGTTCTCAAGTTTGGAAGAAGTTGACAATCCAGAAGCATCTCTTGACTGTGTCTCCCCCATCGTTCTCCAGGCTGTGCCTGCGGTTTTCTCACAGCAGGACACTGCTTAAAGGAGTCTGTGCTGCTCAGTCTTGCCTGTTGATGTGATGCTCTCTGCAAAGAAGGGATGGAGCTCTCTCTTACCTTAATTTACCACGGTGTTTCTCAACATTTTTTTGTTGTCACGCTCCACAAGGAGCCTTTTTAAACATTTTTTTCCAAATCACCTCCTTGAAATGTTAATATCACAGACTGTATATTTATGTACTGTATAAATATCTGTGCATTATAAGTAAAAAGAGTAAGATTTTTTTTACCCTCACCCAAGACCAATTTTTGTCTCCTCAGGAGTAATCTTGTGCCATTGAAAAGGCATGACATACCTCGTCCAAAATGCGCAAGCTGTGAGGCCTTGGAGGAGCTGCGTTGTTAAGAAGACTGTAGAATTCACCGGTATCCACAGCAGTTTTGCTTTTAAGGAGTCGAGTCAGGTGTTATCTTGGCCATAATACGACATAAAAAACTAAGAGAACAAGCTTTAGCATAGTTTGCCCATTTGGAAGTGTCGGTTTAAATACTTACTGAATCTGAGGCGTGACCGTGAAATGCAAAGTGTTATGAAAGGTAACCACGCTTGCAGAAGTTTTAACAGAGATTTACACGCATTTTTTTATAAACATGAGAGATCTAAGGGAAAAGAAGCAAATTATTTATTCAAAAAATATTTATGGAACACTGGGCATCCATTGTGGCTAGAATGGAGGTAGGCCTGACCTCAAGGAGACTATTGCCTAATGGGTAAGAGAGCAGCCAAATCAGGTTAATCATGGTCAAGTTCAAAGGTAAAGACAACGATGGAGATTTAAATTGAAAATGCCCATAGGCAGACCTTCAGGTGCAGGGGACAGCTGGCGGGCTGTAACCGGTCTATGAGCATGGCAGATTCTGAATCCTGAGGCCCCAGAAATGAAGAGAAGCAGGCACAAAATCTGTTCCACATAGAGAGTAGTTGGCAAATGTCGGGAGAGCAGTAAGTAGCAAAGATTTCAACAAGGCAGGCTGGGTCACATCCAGATATTTTTTTTTAAAAGGAGGAAGAGACAATTATGAGGAAAACCATTACTAGAGAAAGAGAGATAAGTGAAGTCACAGCTTGAGGAGTACAGCAGCGGATACTCAAGCACAGGAAGCTGGGTTCACAGGAGAGAAGACCCACAGGAAGAGAGTTTAAGCATCAAGTGTCTACAAACTAAAGACACACAGGAAGATGCAGAGAGGGAAGATCCATGTGGCACTAGCAACAGCATCACCACCACTGATGGAGGATCAGAGACCGTCTTCCTTCACTCTTGCTTTCAGGTTTCCTAGAACAAAGCCCCTGGGAACCGGGGTGAGTAACACATCACTAAAAGGCAGTTGACCGTAGCCATAGTTTTAAAAAAGGACTTCTCTGGGAGTCCCAAACCCAACTCCCTTGACCATTCTGTCATGTCAGTCCCCAGCACTGAATCACCCCTTTGTTTTCTCTGTAATCGCTCTCACATTAAACAACATTGTCAGGAAAAAACAAAAACAAGGAATTCTATTGGCCTATAATGCTGAGTATCAATTTTAAGTGGACTCTCTAATACCCAGAATATGATAAATTGCCTCATTTCATTACTATCCCAAGTATAAACCTATAGTCAGAAGCTCATGTATGCACTCCACAGTCCCTGTATGTCAGGTTTTTGTGATAATCACTCCGTTCCTGATAACTGTTCTGTGTCTGTTAGACGTCAGCCTCTCGAGGGCTCTGCAGCACCTCTCTGGTTCCTGCTATTTCCCCAACACCTAGTACAGTGCCTGGGGCAGATGACTCATTATCTGTGGATGACAGAGTGTGCATGAGATGAGAGCAACAGTCGGGGGGGGGGGGGGGACAACAAAGAAAGAGCAAGGGAGCCCTCTGCCTCCCAGTGCAAAGAAAGCTCCGCTTCTGCCTCAGAACTGGCAGCTTCCGGGGGTGGCTCTTACCCAGCATATTAAATAAATACTGGTATTAAAATAAACATTATCCTAATTTCTGGTTACGCTTTCTGAATGTGTCTATGAAGAGAACTACATTACAAAGAATTATTTTATTTAATCACATTAACGTATCAAAAACAAATCTGTTTATTTATTTATTTGAAAATTAAAGAAAAATTTGGCCAGACGTTATTTTTTCCTTTCCAATTGTAAAAATCTTAAGAAACATCTCCAAGTGTATAATGATTTCACAAACACAAAGCTTCCCAAGCAATATGTAATGGCACTGTAAAAAAGAAAGACCTCCTGGAGAATAAACACCTAACGGAGAAATAGCAATAAAATAGGGATATTCTTTAGGACCATAAATAGAATCCCGTTTTATAAGAGTATTCTACAGTTTTCGTTAAACTACGTTACCAAGTGTTATAAAGAGCATTTATTGCTATAAAGACAACTAGCTTTACTGAGCTCCTGGAGGATCAGGATCCGCGTGCTTGCTTTTCTCGGAGGCGCTGGTCCCACACTGGCCCCGAGATGATCACCCCCCAAGCCAGCAGGAGCCCGTGGGTCTTTCATCCTCAGCCAGCGAGGCGTCTTCTCGCCATCCTTTTTTGGAACTTCGAATACCATTTCACTATATAAAAAGTCTGCTGGAGCAAAAAGCATTACCAATACTACATTTTATGTATTTTAAGGAACAACTTAGGCATCTGTGACTAAACTTCGATGTACTAATCACCATTATCTATTTTGAGAAATGGATTCAGAGTTCCAAAGATCAATTTACAAATGAATTTTTGGCAGAAAAGCTGTTTGTCAATTGAGCTATATCCACAGTTTCCTAAAATATAGTTTTTCACACTTTGCTTGTGGCAGCCTCGTTAAACCCAACCTACTACGGCTGCTTCGAGGCAGACCCGCCGTCTCGGCGATTCCGGCAAGGCTCTGCCGAGCGCTCGGCCAGCTCGCACCGCCCTCAACGAGAAGGCATCTGCGCTCCGGCGGCCTTAACTTAGATCTCTTGAACTCGTTTCAAACTATTTCTTCTGCTCCGTGTCAGAGTGCATTTAGTCTAAGCCAAATCTCTGGCCGATCTGAGCAAACCTCTCCTGGGTTCTCCTTTAGTCACGGTGTCACTCTCCCGGGGACATCCAGGTGCTCGAATGGCTAGTTAACCAGACAGGTTTCAGGGAATGTGTTCCCAGCGCGGCCAGTTCTTTTCTAGGACTGTCTTTCCTTTCCCTCTTGTCTTCGCGGGCCTGTTTGATAATACCGACTTTCCAAAAACAAATGTGTCATCTATTTTACAGCGAGTTTTAGGGAGCAGGAACCTAAAGAATCATATGCTCATTGGGTTTCCTTAAGAGAAACACGAAGCAGTTTTTCCAGCTGCAGTCCACAGAACTAGATGGCAAACGGGTCACTTGTGTTCAGCATTACTTTCCTAAACAAAATGATACCTATGGCTGAAACAGAGGCTGCAAATTAAAAATCAAACTAATGACATGATGATTCTTTCTGGATTTTTCTATTGTAAAACAGTATATAACATTTCTGACAAAATTGTTTATGGAAAAAGATGATTTCTTTGAAATTTAATTCTTTAAGCAAGAAAATACAAAATCTAAATCAGGGAAAGTCAGATTAGAATACAATTATACCTATGTAATGTGCAAAATATTTTATTCTTTATATCCATTGCATTTGCTTCCTGTTTTCTTAACAAAAATCTGATGTAGGAATTCTGATGGAGATTTGTTTGATACAATTACATAAGTTTCTTATGAATATATTATTAGAAACATTTTATTTCAAAAAGAGAAATACATTTGCCTAGCCTTAGTTTAATGTACTTGGAATGACTGTTCTGAATAAACACTTTTCTCTGATGCCTCCAATAATGAAAGAGGAAATGGTCCTATTGGGTTGAAATGTCCCCTTGCCCTCCCAGGCCTGCGTTAATGTCACGGCACCTAGAGGCAGTGTGGTATAATGAAAAGACCCCTAACTGGGTATGCCCTGGCTTTGTCTCTAAGCACTTCGGTAGCTTTAGACAAATCATAGAAACTTTCTAAACCTTAATTTCCTTGTCCACAACATAACCCTAATGATATATTAGAGTGGTTGAGAGGCATCATTGATACAGCCAGCATTAATTCTGTGTTTGATTGATTAATAGTAAAAAATAAGAGCCTCTCACTTCTCTTGAATTATTTCACTTATTTACTGGCATTCTATACACTTTGCTTTGCTGATAATAAACTACAAGCCAGGTTATTCCATTTTTCGTGTGTTCATCACACACACACACACACACACAAACACATTCTAAGTAGCTATAAGAATTCTTCCTCTCTGCTGTTATCTGTAAGTATCATTCATTGTCCTTTCTTTCTTACCCTTAGAAAGAAAGCAATTACTTAATTTTAAATTAGTAATTCATCAAATGGAAAAGATTATTTTACTTTTAAAATCCACACATTTTAAATGTCACCAGTGTTTAAATGTGTTAAGCATCTGAGTGAAAAGATGAAGAAGCGTGACTAGCTATTTATATTGGACTTTGCTGAAATATCGTGAAGCATTTGAGATGTAGATTGACGGCTCTTTGAGATCTCTGTTGTCAAAATTTATTACATATTTTTATAGAGTCACACCTAACAGTTGAAGATAATAGAGAGCAATGTTTGTATTAGAAAACCAGCAGTAAAAAGCTGTGGAAAATGTGATACGTTCATCAAAGCACTGAGGATAGGCTCAGAGTGCTTACTTTCTAAATTGAGTACTGGAGTACAGAAGAATGCTACTTAGATTTATAACTTCTTCAGTTGTACAGTGTGAATAGAAAAGTGTTTCCAAACTATCTGGATTTTAGAATTTCAAAGATGTCAGACTTAATAAGTCCTCTGGGAATAAGTTCACTTGAGCTAACTTGTCCTGACACAGAACCCAGTGGGGAGCTTCTAGTCCCTTCAGCGCTGTGCCGGTGACAGCAGCAGCTTAGGGAAGTGAAAGCGAACTTCACTCAGGTAATAGCCCTTGTGTGGACTGGCCCGCTCAAGGCCTGGGTGAATATCAGCGCTATGTTGAGACTCATCAGACCTGAAAATGGTAAGTTGATCCTGAGCTAGCAACTATCTTACTGGGCATGTCTCTGATTTAGGTCCAGAAAGATGGGCACAGAAGCTCTTATTCTGGGGAAGCTGCTTATTCTACAGCCCTGCAAGTGGCTCTGTTTGTAGCCTATCCTTATATTTCAAAAAATACATTAATTAGAGGACTTTGTGCAAAGAGCTACCATAGACAAAGTGACTACAGGTGACAAAATGGGAGGTTATGGGCAGTGTCTAAAGAAAAATGATCAAATACCTAAAATACATCAGTAACACATGCAAAGCAGAAATAAAAAGACAGCAACCTCCATGTGAAAATGGACAACAGATATATGAAGAGAAACGGATGCAAAGTCCAACGAGCACACGAGGAGATGCGGAAACATGGTGAGAATGCAAATTACAATGATAATGTAACTGTTAGTTGGGGACAATCTGAAAGATAGAAGATGCCAAGTATCAAGGGATGCTTGCCAGCTGGTGGGCGGGTAGAATGGCGCAGCCGTTTTGGGAGTACTTTGGTGCTGATTAGTCAGACTAAGTATACATATTCTAAACATGATGGGGGGGCTTACTGATATTCTGAATATTTATAATAATGTGCTATTTTGATCATATTTTCTATATTTAAAGTTTTTATTTTTTAGAATGTTATTTTTTTTGTAACTATTCCTGAGGGTAAAGAGGGCAGATTCATTCTTGAGAATATTTTGATTTCTGGCTTGTCTTCTCACCTTTTGACCTTTTATCTTACCTTGCCATTTGGTAGCTACATATGCATAATTCCTGAACACATCGTATTTCGAATGTATTTCCTTGCTCTGACGTTCGCTTTTTATATGTCCTACAAGTAGAGAGGCTCACCTGATGCGGCTCTCTGCTCCAATGACCACCTGTCCAGGTATCCAGGTATTTTCCTTCATCTCAATAGCTACTGATCTGTCCCTAGTCTTTTTTCATACACAGTTAGAGCATTATTTCTTAGAAACATACAAACAGACAGGCAGTATCCAGGTACACACATATGAGAGGCTCAGACCAGGGATGTCTAGTTGGAAACATCAGGTAGCCTGTTTGATCAGGCTTTGTAGAGAACCAGATTTTCTGCTTACAATTTTCACGTGTCATTACTGAAAGAATTTCCCAAAGACTAGCTTCAGGCTTTGCACATTTCAAGTTTTTTTTTCCTCCTATATTTTGGGATTGGGCATTACAGAACATTTTTATATTTCAGTAAGGTCTCTGGTCCTGCAGTTCTTGTCATGACATCTAGTGTGTGGGCATGGAGAAAGGTAGGGATATTTGTGGAAGACATTCCTATACCAGAATGGCTTACAATTGCTATTAAAAAAGCAGCTACAACCCACATAAACATATCCCACTAAAAGTCCAAACTTAGCACCCCCTCAGCTAGATTCCAGAAATGCCAGAGGCCATGCCAACACCACCCAAAAGAAAGGGAACTGCGAATGAGAGTAATTTAGAGTGTAAAAAGACAGCAGCTTTAACCTTTTGCAATAAAAAATCTTGTTTTCCCAAAGTGTACAAAAACAAACCAAAATGTGACTTCGATGCTAATGCTTCTTACAGTGTAAGTGAAGGGCCCTAAAGCTTAAGTGTTATTAGCTTCATGTTATATCTTCTTTCGATTAAATACAAAATATAATGTGCTGAGTGCTGCCTTGGGAATGGAGAAACAATGACTCTGATAATGAAAATTTTAATTGGCAGAAACTTTGGCGTGTACTTTTGATAACATTGAGGTTATTGGCATGTTTAATGATTGCAACATCTGTGGAAACTGAAGGATAGAAACTATGTTGCAGTACAGCGGAGTAAATAGAATTTGGTAAGAGAGGAAAATGAAATGCAGAGAAGGAGAAATGATGGTGAAGGTTATTTCTGTGCTCTCTTGCTTTGACTTGGTATTTGGAATGAGACTGACGAGCATATACAATTGCGAATGGAAGGAAAATAAGAGACATGTAGCAGTTTAAAGATAAAGGGTTAACTGATAGCCCAAGTTTACTGAGAAAGTGGAAAACTAAGGGATGGAAAGCTAAGAGAAATGGTCGGTTTGATTTCAAGAAAAAAAATCAATTCCATTATAATAGAAAAGAATGAAAAAAGGATGAGGCAGATGTACAAGGGATTATTCATTATACTCATGTGCTTTATGAATTGTTTTACCATCAGAAAGGATTCCATTTCTGATCACAAAGTACACAAGTACCATCCAAAAGATAAACACAAAGGACCTGAACAGGGTATGCCTCATTTACTAAACAAAACTTGGAAAACTTTTTAAGAAATTTATTGGTACTGCGTTAATACCCGAGTGCAATTTTGACAATTTAAACAAAGATTTTGTAATAAGCACAATTTTTAATTTAAATTTTTTAAGATTTTAGAAAATTGTCGATGCACATGCAGTTGTAAAAATTAATACAGAGATGTCCCATGTGAAATTTACCCAGTTTCCCTAATGGTAACATCTTGCAAAACAATAGAGCAATGTCACCACGACCAGGATATTGACAGTCCAAATACCAAAACAAGGATCCCTCATGTTGCTCTTTCATGGCCAAACTCACATCCCTCCTCCTGGATTCTCTCCCTTCCCCACCTCACTCCAATCCCTAACCACTGTCAATGACTGTGTTCTTTATTTCTGAAAATTTGTCATTTCAATAATGTTGCATGAATGGAATTATACACTATGTGACCTTTTAGTATTTTCTATTTGTTCTCAGCATAACTCTTTGGAGATTCATTCATATTGTTGCTTGTATCAGTAGTTTGTTCCTTGTATTGAAGAGTATTATTATAATGGACATATATACAACAGTTTGCTTTACCATTCACCCATTGAAAGTCACTTGGGATGATTCTGGTTTGGGGTTATAAAGAATAAAGCTACTGTAAACATTTATATACAGGTTTTTGTTTGAAGGTATATATCCATATACTCTGGGATAAATGCCCAAGTAGGCAACTTCGTTGAATGACTTTGTTGATTGAGATGATCACATGATTTACCCTCATTAATAGATTGATATGGTCAATTACATTGATTGATTTTCAAGTATTGAACCAAACTTGCATACATGAAATAAATCCCATTTGATCTAGTGTATAATTCTTTGTATAAATTGTTTTTGTTTCCATTGCTAACATTTTGGAAGATTTTGCATATACATTCATGAGAGACTTTAGTCTGTAATTTTATTTTTCATTCTCTTTGGTTACAGGATAATATGGCTACGTAATATCAGTTCAGAAGTGTTTCTTTCTGTTCAGTTTTCCGGAAGGGACTGCGTAAAATTGGCTTTAATTTATTTTTAATGTTTGGTAGAGTTCTACAGTGGGACAATTTGGCATGAATGCTTCCTTTAATTACAACTTCAGTTTAGTTAGTATATATAGGAATATACTGATTCTCTTTTTCATCTTGGTTGAGTTTTGGTATTTTGTGATTTGGGAGGAATTGTTCCACATCCTCTGTATTTATTGGATTTACGAGTGTCAAGTCATTGATAATACTTGCTCTCCCTCCATTTAGTGACTGCATAATCTGTAATGATATCCTCTGTTTCATACCTTATACTGGTTATTTGTAGCTTCTGTCGTTTTATTTCTGTTAGTCTTATTATTGGTTTTCAATTTTACTGCTTTTTTTAAAAGACCCAGATTTTTGTTTTATTTATGATCTCTCTTGCTTTTATGTGTCCAATTTCATTGATTTCTGCTCTTTGTTATTTCTTTCTTCTGCTTTCTTTGGGCATCTTTCTTTGCTCTCTTTGTTATCTAGTGTCCTGAGGTGGGAACTGAGATTATTAATTTGAGATCTTCCTTATTTCCTAATGGAAGCATTTACTGGTACAAATTTTTCTCTCAGCACTGATTTAGTTGCATTCCGCATATTTTGGTATTTGAAAAACATGCTTTAGCCATTCTTGGTTGTGTTTGCTAATGACACATTCTTTTTGCTTCCTTTCAGCAGTCAATATCTTTATTTTCCCCTTCTACCTGAAAGATAGTTTCCTCATGTATAGAATTCACGGGTGACAATTCTTTTCTTTCAGCACAGTTTTCTTACTACTTCCTTCTGCCTTCCATGATTTCAGAGGAGAAATGTGCTGGGAGTCTCAGGCCAAGATGGGAAAGACCTCTTCCATGGCCACTTGTCACTGGGCCTTCCTATCGATGCCCCTTGCCTTTCCCACCAGGCCTGCCTGGTGCTGCAGGCTGGACTCACATCTGACCTAAGGGAGGAATGAGCCTTCCTGGGTTGCCTTCTATTGCTAAGGTCAGGAAAAACCAGGCCCAGTTTACCTTCTTTTGTTGGGTGAGGGTCATAAGACGCTCTGCCCTAGGCTATTCCTCCAATCCCGGAGTCCCAAATCAGTGAAAACTTTCTCTTCTGCCTCTCGGAATTCCCCTTTGGTTGCCTCTTGAGTTATTGTCAGGTTGGGTGATTGTACTTTGTGAGGAGGAACAGGGAGAGACAAGCCTGTGCCATCTTGATAGAACCAGAAATTGATAACAGATTTTGATCTGAAATTATTTGCCACTATGACAGTATCACACTATGCTTTATGACAGGACGGGTTTTATTTTGTTCACTAGTCTGTTCCTGTTTTCTTGATTGGTACCAGGCTAGAGGAAGCATTTCGTAAGAATAAGATACAAATTTAATATTTCCCTAAATTAATTAAAATCAAGTGTTTTATAAACACAAGTACCAAGTAACATTTTTTCTAGATTATTTAGTAAAAATGTCATTCAGGTAAAGTTTTTATTATATAACACAATGCATGAAAAATACTCAATAACAATAAGATTGCTACTTCGTTCACCTTTCCACTCAAACAGGCAGAAACTTCATCTAGGGAATTGGCAGTGACTTTGGATAAATGGATATCCTGAGGCTTTTTTTTTTTTTTTCCTGAGGAAGATTAGCCCTGAGCTAACATCTGTGCGAATCCTCCTCTGTTCTTTTGTATATGGGACACCCTCACAGCATGGCTGGTGAGTGGAGCAGGCCCATGCCCCAGATCTGAACCTGCAAACCCCGGGCTGCCAAGCAGAGTGGGTGGAGTTTAACCACTCAGCCATGGTGCTGGGCTGCTGAGGCATTTTTTAAAGTTAAAATTATTGTTTATTAACCCATCTGCTGAAATGATGCAAAATTCATATTCCTGGTCTTATTTATTTGTTTTTGTGTTATTATTATTATTATTACTATTATTGTTATTTTGATAGTCCCAGGAATGTTGGAGTTTTGAAAGATAGTGCCGGATGGAACCTAAAGAAACCATAAAGCTCATTGCTGTGTTTTCACCAGCGTGACTTCTGCACCATCCCAGGAAGATGGGCTTCCTGATCTAATCACTCCTATCCTTGTTATTTCCTGCATGTTAGCCAGAGCTCATTCTTGTAAAACTAAGTCACTGTATACATACATATACGTACAAGGAATTGAAAACCTAAATTTTCTTTAAAAATGATTTCAGAAATGTATGGTAATAAGAGAGCATATATTTGCCAAGTATTAGCAGTTTGTGCATAGAAGCCAAAATATGACTACTATGAGTTTTGGTCTATCTGCTCATAGATTTTCTGCTGATCTATTTGAATCTATCTATTTATAGAAATAATTCAAAACTTTGAAATGATTTAGTTCTGACTATTGTTTATAGATGAGTAAACTAAAGGTGGAAAGAATAAGTTATCTACCCAAGGCAACTTAGCTTCTTAGTCGTAGACATAAAAGTTTGTTCTTGGCTGGCCCAGTGGCACAGCAGTTAAGTTCACATGCTCAGCTTTGGTGGCCTGAGGTCTGCTGGTTTAGATCCCATGTGCAGACCTATGCACCATTTGTCAAGCCATGCTGTGGCAGGTGTCTCACATATAAAGTAGAGGAAAATGGGCATGGATGTTAGCTCAGGGCCAGTTTTCCTCAGCAAAAACGAGGAGGATTGGTGACAGATGTTAGCTCAGGGCTAATCTTCCTCAAAAAAAAAAAAAAGTGACTTCCATACTACAATGAAAAAGAGCATATGTGCTATGGGATCTTACTACGTCTATTTTCTAGACAACCCTTTCAAAAGAAATTGCGAAGCATCAAAGTCATTTACTTTAAAAGAATAAATTGCTAATAAATTTATTGACCTCCCAAAGTTGAAGGGTGATATGTAGAGTGTAGTGTCAGTAGGAAATGAGGTAAATACAGGCTCACTGATTTAGCAGAGTAGCTACACTTGCTCCATTAAACAAATATTTATGAGTGGTAGTTGTGTGTGATACACTGTGCTGTTTCTTTGAATATAAAGATAAATAAGAGAATTTTGTGCTATTCTGAGAGCTTATAATAGTCAAGGGGGAGATTCATATATAAATGACAATTTGAATAATGTGCTTTAGCAGCTATCAAGGAAGATTGTACAAAGAACTGTGGAGCGCTAACAAAAGTGAAATAATTTTAATACGGCAGAAATGAGAGGGGCAGGGAAACATCGCAGAAAGTAGTATAAAATAACAGCCAGATTCACTCGCATTATTGAAAACAACCTTAAGAAGACTGCTTAGCGGAGTGGTTAAGAGTAGACTCTGGGGTCCACCCAGTTGCTTGACGGCAGTTGTGGCTCTGTCACTGAGGAGTTTTGTGCCTGCTGGTAGATACCTTAATAACTATTTGCCTCATTCCTTTTCTGTAAATGGGGAAAATCATAGTTCTCATGTCATAAGATTGGTGTGAAAGAAGCAATGTAACAGAGATAATGCATTTAGCACAGTGCCTAACAAAAGTAGCCGTTCCAAAATATTCCCTTATTATTCTTTCAGATTCCATTTATCTGTCTTCAAATTCAATCCATGTGCTCTTTCTCTATGTCACTTTTTCCTCTGTTGTTTCTGAGAGAGTACCTACTTCATAAAAGCCATACAATAGTTACTGAATAATCACAAATGAGGGCTGAAACTGGAATTTAGCTACTAAACTTACAAGATTTCCTAAAAATAAGTATTTGTCATGTCAATATTTGTGTTTTCCAAATAAAAAAAACCACAATGGAACAGTGTTAACTAAAAACCTTCTGTGTAAACCTTCTTTGTAAGTAGGAAAAGTTCAGTTTAAACCATAAATTTCATAAAACATCTTTTTTTTTTTGTTGGCTGAGCTAACATTTGTTGCCAATCTTCCTCTTTTTTTTTTTTTACTTGAGGAAGATTGCTGCTGAGTGAACATCTGTGACAGTCTTCCTCTATTTTGTATGTGGGTCGCCACCACAGCATGGTTTGATGAGTAGTGTAGGTCCATGCCTGAGATCCAAACCCGCAAACCTGGGCTGCCAAAGTGGAGTGTGCCAGACTTTAACTGCTATACCGTGGGGCTGGCCCCTCTCCTTCCTTTTTTAAGACAACAATTTTTCAATTAGAACTACGCAACATTTCTTTCTTTAGACCACCTTTGTAATTTTGGAAAATAATGTCTTTGAAAATTACAATGATATGAGGCATAAAGGTTTTTGAAGACATACACATGCATAGACCCATATAGTATGTATTTGATTTTTGAAAGATGATATTTCATTAAATACAGAAACAATCACATGGAACAAGTAGAATGGGAAATGGTGAATATTTGGAAGAAAAAAGATAAGGTAACAACAATAAAGATGAAAATGAAGAGAGTGAAATAACAAAGGATTCATTGAGCAAAATGTAGTTGCAGCATTTCAACCAGAGGAGTAGGTGCCAGTGCAATTAACATGCTCAGCTTACAATAGTCTCTCCTGATTATTTAAGATTTTGAGTAAGAAATGGATCAAATATGAATCTAGGGGACAAAATGGGGGTGGAATAATAATATATGTAATACCTATATTTAATTGTCATCATTCCTAAAAAGAACACTTAGAGTATACATAAAATATTAGAATAACATTGACATTAAATTTACATGTTATATATAATATAAGTTTTATATATATATGCACACACATACACATATATACCATTTTGTGAGCATGAATACATATAAATTGTTAAGATAGAGCATAGGACATTACAAGTGTAAAACAAATGTTCATGCAGTAAGTATTCAGCACAGATGGTTCCATGACAGAGCAGAACATCACAAAGTGAATTACTTCTTGAGAGAGATTTTAAAATGGCTAGATATCTAGAAGTTACATAATGATGTCCAAGCATACAAAAATTAGGCTTTGGGAATAGAAGCATTTTGTATGCTTCATTTACAATCGAAGTGATAACCTAATATTTTTCTATGACAATGACAGCATAAACAACTGGTTTACTTTTTGGCTATTTGACATCACAGACATTTTCTGCCTGAAGCAAAGAGTTGATCTGTTGATGGAATAGCTTCGGTGAGATAAATCCGAGGTCCTAAAGCCAGTGGAGCTGAAATAGCTAAAATGTGAGCACACAGATAGAAGCCACTGCCCAGGGCTGCCACCCACATAAAGGGAGCGAGCAGATCACACATCTGCGGTAAACAGCTTCTACGGGGCTGTGCCGGTCCCAGAGCAGAGAGAGGGCTTTTGAGCTGCAACAGGTAGTGTCCAAACATTAAAGAAATGGAGATTAGTCAAAATACTTCTCTTTCCATGTGGGTTTCTAAATCTACTAAGTGATTATTTGATTAATTTTCACTGGATTGATTTATCAAATTTTTTGTTAATTTGACTGTTGCACTGTAGAGAGCACCTTCAGGTTTAAGAATGAAAGAAGGCAGGAAGGAAAAGTCTTCTTTTAAAACTCTAACCGTAAGAGTTAAATAAAATGATGAGCTGAGGAAGAAACTTCAAATCTCAAAATCCACCATTCTCTTATCACTTTGATCTTGTTCTTGCTTCCCCTGCTTCGTCCCCTGACCAAGAAAAGGAAGAAAGAAAAATCCCCAGCAAATGTTTGTGTCAGTAAGCAATCATCATTTTTCATGGAAAGAGTTGATTAAATGAACTTTTAAATATTTGGCAGGAAATAGTTTGAATATTTTGGCCATTAGGGCCTGATGATGACTAAAAACATAAGTAGGTAGAGAAGAGGGTTTGAGATCTTATTGTTGAAGTATAGGTAATTAATTTTTAAAATTTCTATATAGAATAATAAGTCAAAAGGAATGGGTAATTCATACATTTATTCATTTTCTTTTCATTCAGCAATGCTTACTGAGCCCTTAATACGGGTTACTCAAATGAGGTGATACAAACTTCTGGTTCCAGTTCTGATATGTAAGGATCTTGGAAATAGGTACTGCTATATTACAATTATAAAATTGCTTAAAAAACTGAAATCAATGACTTTTATCCATTAGAAAACTGAGGTCATGGCACAAACTGCTACCCTGAAGTCTGGAGAGAGAGGCAAATACCGAGAACCATAGCCCAGGTCGGCTTATTGGGAGAAGACGTAGCTGGTACCATAAACAGGTAGGAAAACTTAAATGGTGTAGTGGGTTGAACTGAGTGTCCCCAAAAGATATATTGAAACCCTAACCTTATTATCTGTGATTATGACCTTGTTTTGAAATAGAGTCTTTGCAGACATAATCCAGTTATGATGAGGTCATACTGGGATAAGACGAATCCTAAATCCAACGACTGGTATTTTTATAAGAGAAACATACAGACACAGAGTAGACACAGGCAAGAAGGCCATATGAAGACAGAGGCAGAGACTGGAGCGGTGCAGCTACAAGCCAAGGAATGCCATGGACTGGAGTCAGCCATCAGAATCTGGGAGAGGCGTGAAATGCACTCTCCCTCAAAGACTCCAAAAGGAACTTGCTTTCAGATTTTCAGCCTCCTGCATTGTGAGAGAATAAATTTCTATTATTTTAGGCCACCAAATTTGTGGTAATTTTTCATAGCAGCCCTGGAAAACTGCTGCAAGTGGTAACTGACAACTTGCTGGAGATGAAGTGTAGGTTGGTGTGAGAGTGAGAAACGCCTGGGGGCCACAGTCTCAGGGTGATCCTCCACATTTCTGTGAGGTTGACTTCTGGCACACTACCAGCTTCCTGTGATGAAGAACCAAGCAAAACTTTCATATTTCTGGCAGGGCAAAGGAAAAGTTACGTTTTGAAAGACAACCAGAACATCCTCCATGAAAACGGCCTACCCAGCTAGGGAAAATACTATACCAGAGCCTTATCTGTTGGAGAGGAAGGGAAATTACCAATAGGAGATATCCAGCACACTCTGGCCTTTTGGTTTAACCTAAGGAGGGAGCGGGGAAGCTGAGAAATACTTGTAAGTGTCATAGCCCAGGGACCCAGGAACACAAAAAGACTGAGACTAAATCAAAAGATTAAAGACTGTGTCTCGTGCCCCACACCTTACCACCACGTCAGTGAGGCTCCAGGGACAGTGGATTACAGTGAAAGAGATGCAAGGCTCGGATTCCATGTGAGGAGTTTTGGAGAACACCAAAGGCAATAGGGGATACAAAAACAAGGACTGTAAAGGAATTTGAAGTATCTGGCAACTACATCTATGTCACACAATAAACACAGCCAGACTTCTGCTAGATTAACATAAAACTTCACACTAAAGGTCCATTTAGCTTAGTTGCTATTATCCGATACATCATATCCAATTTTGAGAAAACAAAGACATGCTACAGGTGAGGTAAAAATCAGTCTGAAGAGACAAAGCAAGCATCAGAACCAGACTCAGACATAGCATTGCCTTTGGCGTGATCAGACCAGGAATGTAAAATAGCCAGGATGAACATGTTAGGGCTCTAACTGAAAAGTAGACAACATGCAAAGACAGACGGATGATGTAAGCAGAGAGATGGAAACGCTAAAGAATTAAAAGAAAATTCTAGAATCTTTAAAAAATATAATGGAAATAAAGAATACATTTGATGGCTCATAAGTAGATTATACACTGCAAAGGAAAGAAAATACATTGATGCGAACTTCCCAAATTGAAAAGAAAAGAGAAGGAAGAATGGAGGAAAATCAGAACAGAATATCCAGGAACTGTGAGAGAATTTTAAAAGGTGTAACATACACATTACTGGATAGCAGAAGAAAAAGATATTGAAGCAGAGGAAATAATTGAAGTAATAATGGCCAAAATTTTTCCAAAATAAATGAAAAGCACCACAACGGCAAATTTTATGGGTGAACTTGGCTGGCCATGGTGCCCGGATATTCAGTCAAACATTATTCTGGATGTTTCTGTGAAGGTGTTTTGTGGATGAGATTCACAATTAAATGTGTGGCCTTTGAGTAAAGCAGATTACCTCCATAATGTGGGTGGGATTTATCCAATCAGTTGAAGGCCTTAAGAAACAAAGACTGACCGATCCTGAGCAAGAAGGATCTTGACAGCCGATGGCCCCTGGACTCAAAGGCGACTCTCCTCTGAGGGTGCAGCCTGCCTGCCCACCCTGCAGATGTGGACTTGCCCAAAAGCCACTGGAGCCTATTCCTTAAAATAAATTTCTCTCTCTGTCCCCCCATCTCTCTCTCTCGCTCTTTTCTCTCTCTCTCTTTCTCACACACATACAGACCCCGTTGGTTCTGTTTCTCTGGAGAATCCTGACTAGTAGAGACATCAAAACATAGATCCAGGAATCTCAGCCAACAAACACCATGCGTGATAAATACCAAAAATCTATACCTAGAGCTCTTCCAAAATTCATTTCAAAAATGAAGAAGAAATGAAGACTTTTACAAACAGAGGACTGAGGGAATTTATTGCTAGTAGATCAGCTCTGCAAAATATGTTAAAGGAAGTCCTTTATGCAGAAGGAGAATGACATAGGTCAGAAACTCAAATCTACACGAAAGAAGGAAAAGTGTCAGAGAAGGAATAAATGATGGTAAAATAAAATATTTTACATTCTTATTCTTAGTTGATCTAACAGGTAACTATTTCTTCAAAATAATAACAGTGCATTGGGTGATTATAAAATATAGATAAGTGAAATAAATTAATGACATATTACAAGGATGGGAGGGAGGAATTGGGAATAATTTGTTATAAGGTGCTTGCACTACTCATAAAGCTGTATAGTTATTTGAGTATGGCCTTAGATTAGTTATAGATGAATATTGCAAAATCTATGTGAAACACTAAAATTCTTTAAAAGAAACATAATCAGTACCCTAAGAGAGGCAATAAAATGGAATCATACAAATGCTCCACAAAAACTGCTACAGTCCGAAAAATAAGAGAAAAAAAGAAATAAAGAACAGCTTCAATGAATAGAAAACAGTTATAAACATGGTGTACATTAAACAATGTCAATAATCACTTTAAATGTGAGTGTTCTAAATACTCCAATTAAAAGACAGAGATTTTCAGAGTATATTAAAAAAAAATACAACACCCTGATATATGTTGTCTGTAAGACACTTCACTTCAACTTTAAAGATATAGATAGCTTAAAAGTAAAAGAATGGAGAAAGATATATCAAGTTCACACTAACCAAAAAAAAAAGCTGAAGTAGCTATAATGATTTTAGGCAAAGCAGATTCGAGAACAAAGGAAATTATTACAGATAAATAGGGACACTGCATAATAATAAAGGGGTCAATTCTCCAAGAAGGTATACAATCCTTAACATTTATGCACCTAGCAACAGAGCATCAAAATACTTAAAGTAAAAAAAAAAAAGATAAAATTGATCAAGCAGGCAGGTAATCAGTAAAGATATATTTGACCTGAAAAGCCCTATTGATCAGCTTGATGTAAATGACACTTATAGAATGCTTCATCCAAGGACTGCAGAATACGCATTCTTCTCAAGCATCCATGGGTCATTCACCAAGATTGACTGCATTTTGTGTCGTAAAATACACTTGAAAAAATTTAAAAGAATAGAAATCATGCAAAGTATGCTCTCAGACCACAAATATTAAACTAGAAATCACTAGGAAAAAGAAGCTGGAAAATACCTGAAGGTTAAACAGCACGCTTCTAAATAACACAGAATTCAAAGAAGAAGTCTCAAGAGAAATTTAAAAATATTTTGAAGTTAATGAAATTAATATAAAACATCAAAATTTGTGGGATGGAGCAAAGCAGTGCTTACTGAGAAATTTATGGCTTTGAATGCATATATCAGAAAAGGAGAAAAATCTAAAATCAAGAATTTAATTGATTCAATAATCAATTAATAAATTGATTAATAAATCAGTAATCAATTAATCAATCAATAATAAATAATTCAACCTCGGGAAAATAGAGAAAGAAGAGCAATAGAAACCTAAAGCAACCAGAAAAAAGAAATAATAAAAAATAGAGCAGAACTCAATAGAGAAAGTCAATGAAACCAAAGCCTGGTCTTGGAAAAGAAATAAAATTGGTAAACCTCTAGCCAGACTAACCACCAAAATCTTTTTGAGATTCTCTTTGAGAAGATACCAATTACCAATATTAGGAATGAAAGAGGAATGATGACTACTGATCCTAGGGACATCGAAAGAATAATAAAGGGATATTTTCAACTGCTACATGGCCATAATTTCATAGGTTAGACGAAATGTACCAATTGTTTGAATACACTAACTACCAAAACCTACACATGGAAAAATAATCTTAATAGGCCTATATTTATTAAAGACATCAAATCTATAATTATTAACACCACAAAAAAGAAAGCACCAAGTCCAGATGGTTTGCACGGTGAATTCTACCAAACATTTAAGCAAGAGAGGAAGAAACCAAACCTGCCAACACCTTGACTTGGACTTCTGGCCTCCAGAACCGTGAGAAAATAAATTTCTGTAGTTTAAACCTCCCAGTCTGTGATATTTTGCCAAGGCAGTCATAGCAAACTGATACCACTTTCCAACTCATTCTATTTGGCCAGCATTCCTCTAATACAAAAACCAGATAAAGGCATTAAAAGAAAGGAAAAGCAGAGGCTGGCCCAGCGGTGCAGCAGTTAAGTCACGTGCTCTGCTTTGGCAGCCTGGGGTTCGCTGGTTAGGATCCTGGGCGTGGACCTATGCACCATTTATCAAGCTGTACTGTGGCAGGCGTCCCACATATAAAGTGGAGGAAGTTGGGCACAAGATGTTAGCTCAAGGCCAATCTTCCTCAGCAAAAAAGGGAAAATTGGCAGCAGATGTTAGCTCAGGGCTAATCTTCCTCAACAAAAAAAAAAGGAAAGGAAAAAGAAAACTGTAGGTCAGTGTTTCTCATGAACACACATGTAAATATTCTTAACAAAATATTAGCAAGTCAAATCCAAGAATGTATAGCAAGAAATATACCTCCTAACCAAGTAGAGCTTATTCCTGGTATGCAAAACTGATTCAACATTAAAAAATCAACTAACATAATCTACCACATCAACATATTAAAGAAGAAAAAATCATCTGATCATGGGACGTGGGGGTTGGGCACAGGGGTGAAGGGGCATACTTGTATGGTGTCTGACAAATAATAATGCACAGCTGCAATTTTACAGTGTTACAAACTATTATGACCATGATAAAAAATAAATTTAAAAAATTTAAAATATAAAAAAATCATCTGATCATATCAATGATGCAACAAAAACTTTTGACAAAAATCTAAAAGCCATTTATGATAAAAAAAAATTTCAGCAAAATAGAAATAGAGAGAAACTTCCTCAGCTTAATAAAGAACATCTACAAGAAACCTACAGCTAAGATTCTACTTAATGGTGAGAAGCTGGGTGCTTTCCACCTGATACAAGGAACAAGGCAAGGAGGCCCTGTCTCACCATTCCTATACAGCATTGTACCAGAAGTCCTAACTGTTGCAATAATACAAGAAAAGGAAATAAAAGGAGTACAGAATAGGAAGAAAGAAATAAAATTGTCTTTGTTCTTAGATATTATGATTGTCTATAGAAATCCCAAAGGATCAACAAAAAGTCTCCTAGAACTAGTAAATAATTATAGCAAGTTTGAGGATAAATACTTAACATAAAAAAGTTTGGGGCCAGCAGCGTGGCCAAGTGGTTAAGTTCGCGCGCTCTGCTTCAGCGTCCCAGGGTTTCACTGGTTCGGATCCTGGGTGCGGACATGGCACCACTCATCAAGCCATGCTGAGGCGGCTTCCCACATGCCACAACTAGAAGGATCTACAACCGAAATACACAACTGTGTACCAGGGAGTTTGGGGGAGAAAAAGCAGAAAAAAAAATAAAGAAGATTGGCAACAGTTGTTAGCTCAGGTGCCAATCTTTAAAAAAAAAAAAAAAAAAGTTGCATGTGGTTGCATTGGTTTGATTGGTTGCATATGTCCCAGCAATGAACAATTAGAATTTGAAATTAAAAATACAATGGCCATTAGGATCTAATGATAGCTACACATAGAAGCTTGCGGAGCAGAGGGATGAAGACCTTACTGTTGAAGTATGGAGGCGTAGACCGCTGTTTTGTTTTATCTATATAGAGCAATTGTTGAAAGGAACACATGATTCGTATATTCATTCATTCAGTCATCTATTCATTTAATAATTATTTACTTAGTGGTTAAAGGTTAGCCAACTAGGTGATACAAAGTTGAAAAAAGACATAATTGCTTCCCTCAGAAAATTCTAATCAATAAGAAATTATAGAGTAAATAGTAAATCCTTATCATGAAAAGTAACATAAGTGTTTTAAAAAAATATTAAAATCAAATGTTATAGAGATCAGAGGAAGAAAGCTTATAACTGCATAGTGAGATTGGAGAGAGAGTGACGTCAGCAAGACAGTAGAAGATGATGCCTCAGACCCTCCCCCGCCAACTAAGATTTCAAATTAACAGTACATGCACCAACTTCCTTCATGGGAAGTCCAGAAGCCAGGCAGGGGGCTTCTGCATCCCAGGTGAGTATGAAACCAGCTGCACTGATGCCGATAGGAAAATTCTTGGCATCCGCTCTCCACACTCCCTTCCCCGAGCAGAGCACAGCGCAATGGAGAAGAAAATCCCAACTCACAGCTTCTCCCGGAGACAGACAAGACTGAACCACACAGCCAATATTCTGACCATTCAAGAGGCCGCTGAAGGGACAAATCTCTGTCTTGCTTGAATCTAGGGGCCTCTGAGAACAAAAGTGATGGTTTAGAATAACAAATACACACCACCAGAGCCATTCCCCCTGGCACAGCACAGAACCACCAGATAAAATCACAGCTCCTGGCTTTTCCCTGGGGAGAGAAAAGGTTGGAGTATGTGTCCAACATTCTGGTTTTTGGAGGGGTCAGGGAAGAGGCTGCCTTCTCAACTGGTTTCTTATCGCCTGTCTCTGAGAGCTGAGAGGACCAGTATATTTTAGATGCCTGGGTGCTACTGAGAACAAGAAAGAGGAAGGAAGCTGGCTTGTGGGTTGTTCTTGCTCTAGAGGACCCATAGTACAACAGACAGAGGTCGGTTAGCTTGGTGGGCTCTAACTCGGGGGAGAAGGAGAAGAGTCAGTGTCCAACATTTCAGTTTTATGGGGGACTGTCCAAGGGACTAGTCTCTGTCTTTCTCAAATCTAAGAGCTGAAAGGAAAAGGTGCCAAATTGGGAGTCACTGTGAACAAAGACGATTTTGAACTAGTACATATACATGTACACATCTGTCAGAGCCCCTGTCTTCTGGGACAGCATGGAGTGATCAGTAGAAAGTCCCCAGCTCCTTGCTTCTCCCTGGAAGGAGAGAAAGCTGAAGTGTGCATCTAGCATTCTGGCTTTTCAAGGGGCTGTCTGAAGGACTGGTTTCTGTCTTAGCTATGTGGGAATACTGATGGCACCTAGCAGACTCTAGATCCTGGAGGTCACTGAGAACAACAGAGGTGAGCCACTGGATTATGGCCTCCTGCTGCTCCACAAAATCAGCAGTACCAGAGACAGCAAGAGACCACAAGCTCCTAAAAAGAGAAACTGGGAAAACTTCTATCATTGGAAATTTACACGCACATTTCCAGAGAAGACACATTCAGAGAGAAAGTACAAGAGGCCCCCAGAATTTTTAGGGGTCTGGTCATCAAAGGTATTTCCCTGTATGTACCCAGGCCACAAAGACTGGGAGAGATGGCTGTTTTTCCAAATGCACAGATACCAATGAAAAATTATGAGAAACATGAAGAATTAGGAAAACATGGCCTTATCAAAGTAACAAAATAAATCTCTAGAAACTGAACCTAAAGAAATGGAGGTCTATGAATTACCTTAAAAATAATTCAAACAATCATCATAAAGATGCACACTGGGCTGAGGACAACAATGCATGAACAAAATGAGAATTTCAACAAAGAGATGGAAAATATAAAAAAGACCCAAAGAGAAATTTTGAATCTCAAGAATAAAATAATTGTACTTAAATGTTCATCAAAGGGATTCAAGGGCAGACTTGAGCAAGCAGAAGCAAGAATGAACAAATTTGAAGACAAATCATTTAAAATTATCTAATCAGAAGAACAAGAGGACAAAAGAGTGAAGAATAATGAAGAAAACCTAACAGGTGAATGGGAGATCAGTAAGTGGACCAATGTATACACTACACATATTAAAAACAATATAAACAGTTATAAATATATATATATATAAACAATATACACATTTTTAAATTCCAGAAGGTGAAGACAGAGAGTGACAGGCAGAAAGCTTATTTGAAGAAATAATAGTCAAAAACGTCTCAAATCTGGGGCAGGAAATAGACAGCCAGATTCAAGAAGCTCAGCAACAGAAAACAAAATGATCTCCCAACAATCCACAATGAGATGCATTATAATCAGACTACTGAAAGTCAAAGACAGAGAATATTGAAAGCAACAAGAAAAAGTGACACACTGTGTACAAGGGAGCTCCCAATAAAACTATCAGAGGATTTATCAGGAAAAACCTTGTAGGTCAGAGGGGAGTTGGTAACATATTCAAACTTCTGAAGGAAAAAAACCCAGCCAAACAAGGATAGTATATGTGGCAAAACTGTCCTTTAACAATGAAGGAGAAATAAAGACATTCCCAGATCAACAAAAGCTAAGGGAGTTTATCACCGACAGACTTGCCTTACAGGAAATGCTAAAGGGAGTCCTTCTTTTTGAAAAGAAAGGACACTTTCTAGTCATCTGAAACCGTATGAGAATAGAAAGATTTTTGACAGGGAAAATACATAGACAAATGCAGAATGCTTCTAATACTGGTATGTGAACCACTTTTAATTCTAGTATCAAATTTAAAAGACAATAAGAAAAAAACTATATAAAGTATGTTAACGGACACACAATAAAACAAGGAATAAGTTGTGACACCAATAGCATAAAATGTGTCTGTGTTGGGGAAGAAGCAAAAGTGTAGTTTTATATGTGACTGAAGTTAAGTTATAATGAACTTAAATTAGATTGCTATAACTATAGTATTTTTTGTGTAAGCCCCGTGGTAACCAGAAAGAAAATACCTGCAGAAAATATGCAAAAGAAAATGAGAAAGTAAAACAAGGTATGTCACCAAAAAAACTGATGAAACACAAAGGGAAACAGCAAGAGGAAAAGACAGATAGTAAAGCTACAAGACAGAGAGAAGACAGTTAACAAATTGGCAATAGTAAGCCCTTCCCTGTAATTACCTGACTATAAATGGACTAAACTCCCCAATGAAAGGACAGAGTGGGTGGAGCAAAATGGCGGGGTGAGCTGACCCGGGATTCTCTCCCCTCCAAAATACAACAAAAGATTGGAAGAACTGAATTTCAGAGAACAAAAATAATGCCAGCTCATTAGAGACCTACAATACCAAGAAGGCGGAGATCATAAACCTAGCTTTACACCTTTGGAGGCGCTGGAACGGTAGGAGAGAACATCGCTCCCTCCCCTAGAGTCTGCGATCCTGCGGTGCGGTCGGGAAGGAGCGGGGGAGGGGCCGCACGACCGGGGGATCATCCAGGACTCCTGCCGCTGATTCAGTGGAGACCCGCTGAGGGGGAAGCTTCCGTCCGCGGGGACCCTATAAATCAAGGGCCTTGGGAGACCAGAGAACAGAACTGATCTGAACCCAGACCAGCGGGTGTAACAGCCCCTCCCTCCTAACAAAGCCAGTGGGCGCAGCCATCTTGCCCCAAGGCGGAGAGCTAACACGCCGCTCTCAACCCCCATCTAGTGGCAACAGGCTGTAACTGCAACTGAATTCTACCACCATGAGGAAAAAACGCTCCTCTACCATCCAGCAATTTATAAAAGCCCCAGACCAGAAGGAAAACAATAAAAACACAGAATTAAGTCCTGAGGACTTGGAATTAGGTAAACTAAGTGATAATGAGTTCAGAGCAGCTATAATCAAAAAACTCAATGAGGTAGAGAGAAAGATAGAGAAATAAGCCGAGTTCTGGAGTTACTTCACAAAAGAGATTGAAATCATAAAGAAGAATCAAACAGAATTACTTGAGATGAAAAACACAATGGACCAGATAAAACAGAATACGGATTCCCTGAATGCCCGTGTAGACAACATAGAGGAGAAAATTAGCATAATCGAGGACAGACAGGCTGAATGGCGCCAGACAGAGGACGAAAGAGAACTAAGAATTAAAAAAAATGAGGAAAATCTCTGAGAGATAATGGATTCAATGAGGAGTAAGAACATAAGGATCATAGAAATTCCCAAGAATATGGAAAAGGAAAATGGAGCAGAAAGTGTGCTTAACGAAATTATTGAAGAGAACTTCCCAAATCTAGGGATCAATGGAGAAATGTGTGTAGAGGAGGGTTTTAGATCTCCTAGATTTGTCAATGTAAAAAGAGCTACTGCAAGGCACACAGTAGTAAAGTTGGCAAATAGGAATGATAAGGAGAGAATACTCAGGGAAGTAAGGAAAAAAAAGAGAATAACCTATAAAGGAGCCCCTATCAGACTGTCAGCGGATTTCTCTACAGAAACCCTACAAGCTAGGAGAGAATGGAGTGATATATTCAAAGCTTTAAAGGATAAAAACCTTCGCCAAGAATACTCTATCCAGCAAGAATTTCCTTCAGATATGAGGGAGAAATTAAATCTTTTCCAGACAAACAAAAGTTAAGGGAATTTGTAACTAAAAACCCTCCATTACAAGAAATCCTCAAGAAGGCTCTCATACCTGAAAAAAGAAAAAAGGGAGAAAGGGGACACAATCCACAGACTAGGGAAACCGATGGATAGAACCAGAACAGGATAGCAAATATTCAACTATAGCATTAGGGTAAAGGTAAGGAAACTACCAAAACAAGGACGATCTTAGCACTCTAACTACAAATGAATAAGACAAGTTGGAATAAAAAATGAAAATAATTATTTAGGAGGGGAAGAGCCAAGGGTCTAAATCAGTATTGGTCAAGTAGGTAAGAGACCACCAGAGAATAGACTATATTATACACGAGATTCTAAATACAAACTTCAAGGTAGACACTAAAATAAAGTACAGAACAGAGTCACAAATCATAAATAAGGAAAAAATCTAAGAAACCCAGCATAAGAAATTGCAGTATTAAATGGGTAGTCTAAAGCACACAGGAAAAGAAACGCAGGAAAACAAGATAATGAGCGACGGATTAACAGCATTAAGTCCACATGCATCAATAATCACTCTCAATGTGAACGGATTGAACTCTCCAATAAAAAGACACAGAGTGGCCAAGTGGATTAAAGAACATGATCCAACAAATTGTTGCCTCCAGGAAACACACCTCAGCCCCAAGGACAAACACAGACTCAGGGTGAAGGGGTGGAGGACAATACTTCAAGCAAATAGCAAGGAAAAAAAGGCAGGTGTTGCAATTCTCATATCAGACCAAGTGGATTTCAAAATAAGACAGGTAAAGAGAGACACAGAGGGACAATATATAGTGATCAAAGGGACACTTCATCAAGAAGAAATAACGCTTATAAATATCTATGCACCCAACACAGGAGCACCAAGATTCATAAAGCAACTATTAACAGACCTGAAGGAAGATGTTAATAACAACACAATAATAGTAGGGGACCTCAACACCCCACTCACATCAATGGACAGATCATCCAGACAGAAAATCAACAAGGAAATAGTGGAACTAAATGAAAAGCTAAAACAATTGGACTTAATAGACATATATAGATCACTCCACCCTGAAAGAGCTGAATACATATTCTTCTCAAGTGCACATGGAACATTCTCTAGGATAGACCATATGTTGGGAAACAAGGCAAGCCTCTACAAATTTAAAAAACTTGAAATAATAACAAGCATCTTCTCAGATCATACTGCTATAAGGCTAGAAATTAATTACAAGAAAAAAGCTGAGAAAGGCACAAAGATGTGGAGACTAAACAACACACTACTGAACAAGCAATGGATCATTGAAGAAATTAAAGAAGAAATAAAAAAATACCTGGAAACAAATGAAAATGATAGCATGCCTTACCAACTCATATGGGATACAGCAAAAGCTGTATTAAGAGGAAAATTCAATGCAATACAGGCGCATCTTAACAAACAAGAAAAATCCCAAATAAGCAACCTTAAAGCACACCTAACTGAACTAGAGAAAAAAGAACAAATGAAGCCCAAAGTCAGCAGAAGGAGAGAAATAATAAAAATCAGAGCAGAAATAAATACTATTGAAACAAAAAAGGCAGTAGAAAGGATCAATGAGACAAAGAGCTGGTTTTTTGAGAAGATAAATAAAATTGACAAACCACTAGCCAGACTTACAAAGAAAAAAAGGGAGAAAGCTCAAATAAACAAAATCAGAAATGAGCGAGGAGAAATAACAGACTCTGCAGAAATACAACAGATTATAAGAGAATACTACAAAAAACTATATGCCAACAGAATGGATAACCTAGAGGAAATGGATAAATTCTTGGACTCCTACAATCTCCCAAAGCTCACTCAAGAAGAGACAGACAATTTGAACAGACCAATCACAAGGAAAGAGATTGAAACAGCAATCAAAAACATCCCAAAGAATAAAACCCCAGGACCAGATGGCTTTCCTGGGGAATTCTACCAAACTTTCAGAGAGGCTTTAATACCTATCCTTTTCAAGCTATTCCAAAAAATTAGGGAAGATGGAACACTTCCTAACACATTCTATGAGGCCAACATCACGCTGACCCCAAAACCTGACAAGGACACCACGAAAAAAGAGAACTACAGGCCAATATCACTGATGAACATAGATGCAAAAATTCTAAACAAAATTTTGGCAACCAGAATTCAGCAATTCATCAAAAGAATCATACATCAGGATCAGGTGGGATTCATACCAGGGACACAAGGGTTGGTTCAACATCCGCAAATCAATCAATGTGATACACCACATCAACAAACTGAGGAATAAAAACCACATGATCATCTCAATAGATGCAGAGAAGGCATTTGACAAGATCCAACAGCCAATTATGATAAAAACTCTGACCAAAATGGGCATAGAAGGAAACTACCTCAACATAATAAAGGGCATATACGACAAACCCATAGCCAACATCATACTCAATGGGCAAAAACTGAACCCCATCCCCCTGAAAACAGGAACAAGACAAGGATGCCCTCTATCACCACTCTTATTTAACATAGTACTGGAGGTCCTGGCCAGAGCAATCAGGCAAGAAAAAGGAATAAAAGGAATCCAAATAGGGAGGGAAGAAGTGAAACTCTTGCTGTTTGCAGACGACATGATCTTATATATAGAAAACCCCAAAGAATCCATTGGAAAACTGTTAGAAGTAATCAACAACTACAGCAAAGTTGCAGGGCATAAAATCAATTTGCATAAATCAGTAGCATTTCTATACTCCAGTAATGAACCAACAGAAAAAGAACTCAAGAATACAATACCATTCACAATCGCAACAAAAAGAATAAAATACCTTGGGGTAAACTTAACTAAGGAAGTGAAGGACTTATATAATGAAAATTACAAGGCCTCTCTGAGAGAATTGGATGATGACATAAGGAGATGGAAAGACATTCCATGTACATGGATTGGAAGAATAAACATAGTTAAAATGTCTGTTCTACCTAAAGCAATCTACAGATTCAACGCCATCCCAATCAGAATCCCAATGACATTCTTTACAGAATTAGAACAAAGAATCCTAAATTCATATGGGGCAACAAAAGACCCCGAATTTTTAAAGCAATCCTGAGAAAAAAGAACAAAATGGGAGGCATCACAATCCCTGACTTCAAAACATACTACAAAGCTACAGTAATCAAAACAGCATGGTACTGGTACAAAAACAGGTGCACAGATCAATGGAACAGAATTGAAAGCCCAGAAATAAAACCACACATCTATGGACAGCTTATCTTTGACAAAGGAGCTGAGGGCATACAATGGAGAAAAGAAAGTCTTTTCAACAAATGGTGCTGGGAAAACTGGAAAGTCACATGTAAAAGAATGAAAATTGACCATTCTTTTTCACCATTCACCAAAATAAACTCGAAATGGATTAAAGACCTAAAGGTGAGACCTGAAACCATAAGGCTTCTGGAAGAAAACGTAGGCAGTACACTCTTTGACATCAGTATTTAAAGGATCTTTTCTGACACCATGCCTTCTCAGAGAAGGGAAACAATAGAAAGGATAAACAAATGGGACTTCATCAGATTAAAGAGCTTCTTCAAGGCAAATGAAAACAAAATTGAAACAGAAAAACAACCCACTAACTGGGAAAAAATATTTGCAAGTCATATATCTGACAAAGGCTTAATATCCTTAATATATAAAGAACTCTCACAACTCAACAACAAAACATCAAACAACCCAATCAAAAAATGGGCTGGAGACATGAACAGACATTTCTCCAAAGAAGATACACTGATGGCCAATAGGCACATGAAAAGATGCTCATCATCGCTGATCATCAGGGAAATGCAAATCAAAACTACACTAAGATATCACCTTACACCCGTTAGAATGACAAAAATATCTAAAACTAATAGCAACAAATGTTGGAGAGGTTGCGGAGAAAAAGGAACCCTCATACACTGCTGGTGGGAATGCAAACTGGTGCAGCCACTATGGAAAACAGTATGGAGATTCCTCAAAAAATTAAAAATAGAACTACCATACGATCCAGCCATCCCTCTACTGGGTATTTATCCAAAGAGCTTGAAGTCAGCAATCCCAAAAGTCCTGTGCACCTCAATGTTTATTGCAGCACTGTTTACAATAGCCAAGACATGGAAGCAACCTAAGTGTCCAGCAACAGACGAATGGATAAAGAAGATGTGGTACATATATACGATGGAATACTACTCAGCTGCAAAACAGAACAAAATCATTCCATTTGCAATAACATGGATGGACCTTGAGAGAATTATGTTAAGTGAAATAAGCCAGCGAGAGAAAGATAATCTGTGTATGACTCCACTCATATGAGGAATTTAAAATTATGGACTAAGAACACTTTAGTGGATACCAGGGAAAGGTGGGGTGGGGGGTGGGCACAAAGGGTGAAGTGGTGCACCTACAACATGACTGACAAACATTAATGTACAATTGAAATTTCACAAGATTGCAACCTATCAATAACTCAATAAAAAAAAAAAAGACAGAGTGGCCAAATAGTTGACAAACAAGACTAAACTGTAAGATGTTTACAATAAACTCACTTTAAAAGTAAGAACACACATAAGCTAAAAGTGAGAGGATGGAAAAATGTATTGCATGCAAATCATAACGAAAAGAAAGTAGGGGTGCCATACTTATAAAAGACAAAATAGATTTTAAGTCAAAAACTATCACAAGATACAAAGAAGGACATTATATAATGATAAAAAGTTCAGTTCATCAGGAAGATATAATAATTTTATATATATATGGACCTAACATCATAGCATCCACGTATAAGAAGCAAACACTGACAGACAGAAGGGAGAAATAGACAGGAACACAATAATAGCAGATTTCAATTTTCAATTATGGGTATAACAATAGACAGAAGATCAATAAGGAAACAGAGGAATAAAACAACACTATAGACCAATTGGACCTAATAGAGTTAAACAAAATATTCCACTCAACAGCGACAGAATACATATACTTCTCAAGAGCACATGGAACATTCTCTGGGATAAATCACGTGTTAGGCCACAAAACAAGCTTTAACAAAATTAAGAAGATTGAAATAATACCAAGTATACATTCCCACCACAATGGAATGAAACTAGAAAGTAATAGCAGAAAAATAATTGGAAAATTCACAAATACATGGGAATTAAACATCATACTGGAACAACCAATGAGTCAAAGAAGGAACCAGGAAGGAAATTGGAAAATATCTGGGACAATTGAAAACAAAAATACGACATGCTGCAACGAACAGAGGGATGCATCTTTTTGAATTGTTCATTTCATATTCTTTGGATAAATACCCAGTAGTGGGATAACTGGATCATACGGTATTTCTATTTTTAGTTTTTTTTGAGAAATCTCCAGATACACAATGGAATACTACTCAGCCAAAAAAAAAAACCCCAAATTGTGCCATTTGTGACAACAAGGATGACACTTGAGGGTATTATGCTAAGTGAAATAAGTCAGTCAGAGAAAGGCAAATATCATATGACTTCACTCATATGTGGAAGATAAACACATAGATAAAGGGAACAGGTTAGTGGTTAGCAGATGACAAGGAGGTAGGGGATGGGAGAAAGAGGTAAAGGGTCACATCGTATAGTGATGGATAAAAACTAGATTATTGATGGTGAACATGATGCAGTCTATACAGAAACTGAAATATGACAATGTACCCCTGAAATTTACACAATGTTAAAAGCTAATGACACCTCAATAATATAAAAAAAGAAAATGTGATATACATACACAAAAGAATATTATTCAGCCATAAAAAAGAAGAAATCCTGCCATTTGCCACAACATGGATGGATGAGGGCATTATACAAAGTGAAATAAGTCAGACAGAGACAGACAAATACTGTATGATCTCATTTACATGTGGAATCTAAAAAAGAAAAACAAACTGAGCTCGTAGATACAGAAAACATATTGGTTGTTGCCAGAGCTGTTTTGGTGGGTGCTTGGCAAAATGGGTGAAGGTGATCACAAGGGAGAAACTTCCATTGTAAAATAAATAAGTGTTGAGAGTGTAATGAACAGCATGGTGAATATAATTAATAATACTGTATTGTATGATTGAAAGTTGCTAAGAGTGTGGGTGTTAAAAGTTCTCATTACAAGAAAAAATATTTTTAAGTATAGCAACAGATGTTGACTAGACTTGCTGTGATGATCATTTTGCAGTATATACATATATCAAATCATTATGTTGTATTTTGAAACTGTCAATTATATCTCAATAAAAATATATAAGATTTTCACTTCAGCCACAAAAGAAATTGTCCTTTTTAAATGCAAAATAGACATTGTAAAAATTGATTTATATAGAAAAATCTGATCTGTAAATTGAAAAACTAAGGAGAATGTTATAAAGTAACTGATCTCCACATGTCTTTGGTGGATTTGGTTATGGCCTGACTTTCCAGCAGCTTCCTTATTTAGGCAGTATGTCTTAGGAGAAATAAACATTTATCCCAATGTCATTTATTCCACTGACCGTTTGTAGCTTCTTCTTTATGGATCCTGCCAAGTTATCCATAGTTGTTGCTAAATCAAACAGACAAAAACTGTTGAAACGTATCTACACATCTAAGAAATGGTTGGTTCGTTCTAAGTAAGTGAAGTACAGTGAGAACTAGCTTGCTCAGAGAGCTTACATTTCAGTAGAAAGAAACAATAAATAAAATAAGCAAATGAGTATATGATAGAATGAAACAGTGACAAATATTATGAAAAAATTGTTTTCCTCTAATCTAGGTATGCTACTAAAAAACAAGTGATTAGTGACCACAAAAAAGTAATAATTGTACAAACTAAGTGCAGCTAAGCAATCCCAGACTTCTTTCCACAGAACAATGCTCTCAAACTGGAATATATCTATTCCTGGAAAAACACACTTTCCAGCAGGTTCTCAGGTGTAGTTTTCTTAAAATAACCTATTTTCAGATCCTCATCTGCCATAAGTACCTTGCCCACCTTAATATGACTTTCTCCCTCCTTCTCTCCCTTCCTTCACTCCACCTACTTTAGAAGTAGAATTCAGTAGTTAGAAGAGACATGTTGGAAGGCAAAAAGATGAATTTACACCTTTTTGGTAGAAAGCTAATCTAATTTGGTTGACAGGTTTGACAGTGAGGACTGGCTGTACCGTTAGGTAATACATGGTGAATATTTTTCATAAATTGAATGACCTAAATCTGTAGCTCCACGGTTTTGATAAAAACATATTTAAAACACATATGCAATATATGATATGCCAGAAAACTTATCCATTGCATCTATTTAAAATTTTAGATAGCGACTTTAAATTGTACAGGGAGATAAAGTTTTTAATAAATTAAAGATATGTTAGCAAAAATACGTGGAGAGGGGCTGGCCCCGTGACCGAGTGGTGAAGTTCGCGCGCTCCGCTGCAGTCGGCCCAGTGTTTCGTTGGTTCGAATCCTGGGTGCGGACATGGCACTGCTCATCAAACCACGCTGAGGCAGCGTCCCACATGCCACAACTAGAAGGACCCACAACGAAGAATATACAACTGTGTACTGGGGGGGCTTTGGGGAGAAAAAGGAAAAAAATAAAAAAAAAATCTTTAAAAAAAAAAAACAGTGAGTTTCTTTAAAAAAAAAATACGTGGAGAAATTTTCACTGAGGGGACAGACATCAAGGTTAGTAATGCTAGGCATAGACTTTGTTCACTCTTAAGGGAGACTATTTGCTTACGTTAATTTGGTCTCATTCCTTTTAGGGTAAGATCATATTAGTCTTTTAGTATTAAATCTGAAATGCTTTGTTTAAATGCCTGATTGGACCTTGCTGGTAAGAGAGATGAATTAACGAAAGTCTTCTAATTTTTTACAGTTTTCTGAAGTTGGCTATTTCCGATTACTCCAATGAGGACATGCTTTCAATGACTTGGCATAAGAATTCCTACTGACATTTCAGTTTCTTTAAGGACGATAAGAAAGAAGGTTTTTCTTTCTCTTGGTTTTTCTCAAAAAGAACCTGAATAGCACTATATGATATCTCATGTTATCTTTAGAAACACATATTTTTAAGAAACTTTCTCCAAATCACACTTAGATGACCTTAATCTCTTAGTTCAGAGTCATTTGCGGCCTCTCCCTTTCTTCTCTGCACTGGATGCAGCCCTGCATGGCCCACATCCTCCAGTGCCCTTAAGACTAATACATTCATTCCCCTGGGACTACCAGCTCACACTGAGTCCCCAAACCCATTGCCCTGAGTTACTCACGGACACTCCCGAGATCAAGCTCAATGACTAGTCCATGCCCAATTCTGGACAGTTCCAAACGGCCATCCTGGCTTCCGACTCCCTGTGGGATTGAAGGGCCTTTGTTGAGACGCATAACCCAACGTCTTCCTCCCAATCCTGCTTCCTTTGTTCCTGCATAGGGTTGATTTCTAGAGCACTCTCAAAAGAACGTCAATCACACAAGTTCTGCCATTACACATGTTTCCAGGGAAGCCTAACCCATGACATTCTCTTTATTTGCATTCAATTAATTATTAAGATCTGCCCATTTAGCTCACATACACCTCCAAAATCTGCTCCCTCTTTCCCATCCTCACTGCTACAAAGTTACACCGGACCGTTAGCTGACTTGTTCTAGCTGCTCCATCTGTCTCCATTTATTTCCTCACTAAACTCATCCTTCAAACTGCTGTAAAATGACCTCTCAAAATTTCAAATCTCACCAAGCCTCTGTCTAAAAATCTGTCAGCATTGTTTTGTTTCTAGAAAAAATCCAAATGCCTTAAGAAGACATACTGGACTTTATAGGATCTAAACCTTGAATCATTCTTCTCACTATACTTTGGCAATCCTGGAAAATTTCTAGTTCTCTGTGTATCCGATGCTCTTTCTCTCCTCCGCTGATTCATCCATGCTCTTCTTTCAATCTGGAATTACACTTCATTTTTGTGTATCTCTAAACTGATATGCATCCTGCAAAGAGCAAGTCAATTTTTACCTCATTGGGGAAGACTCCCACAGGCACAGTTTGTTTCTTCTCCCTGGACTGGTGCATATATTTACTGCATTATAATATAGATATATTTTTTACTCTGTGAACTTAACTTTGAACTTCATGCATACACTTATTTATCATAATAAAATAACATTAATAACATCTAAGAGCATTGTTTTATTTGTCTTTTTCCAGGGTAACTGATTCAATGAATAACAAAAAGAAGCATCATTAATTAAAGAAATGTTGCTGGTGGGGAAAAACTTGCATTGCAAATCCATCCTATGATTATGTAGGATTTTTTGCAGCACGTCGCAATGATTCTCTACCAGAGGGAAGAGTCTTTCTTCCCTCCAGACTTCAAACAATCAAGAACCCAATACTTAACTACTATTTTGCATTCATTAGAAGAAAGACTATGGAAGACAATCAAGAAATATGACATTATTTTTGCTCTAAGGGAGTCTATAATTTGAGGAATAAGACAAAGAGATTAAATGTCTAAAAATAGAATATATCCTAAGGTATGTAAAATATATGTTCTTAAAGAAGTTTAAACAGAGTGCAAGGAGGCCTTGAAAGCTGAAGGAAAAAAAATTGGAATAACTACAATTATTAATCAACTACAATTTTCTCATTTAGTATGCATAACAGCTTTCCCAGTTAGCTAATATTTCCCCCACTTCACATGTGGGGGCTTGTGCCCACTAACACTAGCATTAAATGGCTGTAAGGACTTGAACCAAGGACTTCGTGACTTTCCCTCAGTGATAAACTATTACCTTTTCTAAAATTCACTTCTCTTCATTGAGTGCCAGGGTTTCAATGAGATCTCTGTTACAATTTAAACTGTTGCATCCTCCTCTAGGAAAACATCCAAATTTCCATGAGTTTCTCATTTTTAACTGACCACCTTCTCTTTTGCTTTTTTGTCCCAAAATATCTTATCATCTAAGCATGTCTCCTAGGTGTTTTTATGATTAAAAAACATATCGACATATCAAAAACAGACATAATGGCTAGGGAATTATCCATCTGATCCAGAATCTTTCTCTCTGAACCATTACTGGACTACTCCAAAATATAAAGAAAACAAATTATAAAATTCCATAAGGGAATCTGGCCAACTTTTGCTGCCAGCAGCACTAGAATTGATGACATGCCTAAAAATAGACCCTCTGACAACAGCGAATAGCCATGAGGCTGTGTGCTCAAAATAAAAGGAGACTAGAGTTGAGATACCACTAAGCAGATAATCATGGTTTTGACATGTGGAGTGAACTGGTGATGGGTTATTGTGTGGCCAGTTTCTGGAAAGACATAACTATACAGATGTTATATTCGGGCACTGCCTCTTGGTATCATTATAGGCAGCAATAACAGGGAGGAAAGGCTGTTCAGAGGAAAAAGTGAATTGTGTGTAGAAAAAAGCTTCCTTTAGAAAAGGAAAATTAAACCATGTTTTACAAACACTTAGCATGCCAAGGTTACCTGTTTAGATCTATGTCCCTACATCATGAATAAAACTGAAACTTGTGTAGACATTATTACCTTGAGAGAAAACACATAGAGTGAATATAAACACTATCCAGTGCCATATGATCAGTTATAAAACAGAAAGTGGAGGAATAAATCCATTTTGAAAACCTTGGTATTGAAAACTTTCCCTAATTTTTGAAGCGCTATTCATAAATAATAGTTACAGCTTTTTCTGATAAATTAGTTTTCTTGAATACACCTTACTAGCGGCCGGATCAATACGCTATTTGCAATCATTAATAAGAATAAGTCATGCATAATTGAGCAAGAGTAGGTATTGTTCAGCATGGTGAGGTGAATTCAGGGCCATTTTGCCTGGATGCTAGAATATTCCAACCTCTTGCAACAGTCACCCTCAGCTTTATTGTACTGAAATCAGTATATGCAAAGCCTTTTGGACGGAAATGCAAACTTTCCCGTGTCTAGGTGTCTTCCTGTTAATCCAGCTGGAAAAAATTTTCTGTCTAAATTGCTTCCTTAAAATAAACTGTTATGTCTCGCTCAGGGGAGATTTCCAGCTGATAGTAGATGATACCTATTGCCTAAGTGGTGCAAAGAGTTTGAGGAAGGAAGAGGACAACATCTTAATTAGAACTCATGTTTTATGTGCCAAAATTGCTATTCCTAGCTCTGAGTCGTTCTCACTTTTCATTTTAATCCTTTTCAGATGCCAGGCCAGGAGACATATATATAATATAAACCTTACGCTTTGGGAGAAATAAGAGTTGAAGTAGACTAAGAAAGACATCATAAGAGCATTGATTTATGAACTTGGACTAGCTTCACTTCTGTATATGTCTAAAATTTGGCTCAAAGGTTCAGTCTTGTTCCTTAATTCACAAAAATTAGGAAAAATATATATGTATGTGATGTATTTTTTCCTTCATATTTATTTTCTTTATTTCATAAATCAATTTTTCTTTACCCATCAATCAGTTTCAATTTTAACATGGAAATTTTAGGCATCTTAAAAATTGACAATTTTAACAAGCTCTGTAAACGGAAACTAGTACTTGGTTTCTGCGAAGATAAAGACTTGTGAAAACAACTCAGTAAAAAGCTACAGCAGAGGGGCTGGCCCCGTGGCTGAGTGGTTAAGTTCGCCCGCTCCGCTGCAGGCGGCCCAGTGTTTCGTTGGTTCGAATCCTGGGCGCGGACATGGCACTGCTCATCAAACCACGCTGAGGCAGCGTCCCACATGCCACAACTAGAAGGACCCACAACAAAGAATATACAACTATGTACTGGGGGGCTTTGTGGAGAAAAAGGAAAAAAAATAAAATCTTTAAAAAAAAAAAAAGCTACAGCAGAAATTTGAGGTACTGGTACTAGTGTGAAAACTTTCAGTCAAAGAATTTGCAGTAACTTCCACTTCTCTACACGATGAAACTTTAGCTAAGTTGCAAGGAAATCTCAAAAAAGTTTCCAAAACATTGAGTTTACATTGATGTTATATGAATGGGATTTTTTAGTAACACAAATGCCTTTCCTTCAGTTACTTCTTCTGCCTGGATGGTGATGAACTTAGGACTTTGTTATATTTCCATAAAACCAACTGAACTTGTGACTCGGATCCTCAATATATGCAACAGCGATGATAGATAGATATCATAAATATTATATATATTCCATATTATATATTATACGCACATACAAAAATATGTGTGTATGTATATATGACAGGAAGAGATTTCTTTATTAGATTTAAAAAAACTCTTTTCACTTTCTCTTACACCTATTTGAAAGTATAAGTAGAAAAATGTAACTTTAGATACTTTATGCACCTGGCAAAGTAAATGTATTTTTTATTGCTATTATCACAGTAATATCATACTGATAGTTTATTGTTGGTTAAGTCTCCAATTGGCAATGGATTTTGATTTAGAACAACAAAATGGAACCAGCAGATGCACTCCCATTGATTTTTGGCAGCTGGAAATTGAACAGCTGAAAGACACGACATTTTGAAGCAGGAGTGGAAAAGAAAGTCTATTTGGCACAAGCTGAACAGTTTATAACAGCACTGGTGCTCTCTGAGTCACTAATGCATAGTATAAACACAACATTAGGGTTGGTAGTGGAAAAATAACTATATATATTTCAATGTTAACCTTCTGAATTCAAATTCAACATCTGTAAAAATTACATAGACTATTTGAAATATCTCTTCTAAATGAATTTTAAAGCACAAAAAATAAGTGTAATTTTTAAAGAGCCTTAGGTTTTGAACTCAAGTCAAAATATAGACATAAGTTGTTTCTCAAGGATAGATGTTCAGCAATAAAGTTTCAATGTTTAGTAACAAAGTCACAAACCTAATAGCAAACAACAGAGTGCCTTCGAGTATATACAATTTTGTCATGAAATACATTCAAGGAATACATCCAATGAATTTATTACTCCTTATTCAGAGCTTCCTTAATTCTCAAGTAACGTATAACTCTTAAAATGATTGAGTCTACACCCGCCTGGACCAGAACACGAGAGTGAGCCGATTAGGGCTAGCAGAAGGGTGAGCTAGCTGGTGGTCCTGAGAGTGAAAGAAGAAAGCCCTGAGCTGCTGTCCAGAGTGATAACACCTGACAGCAAGAGGATGTGGATCCTTAAGGAGACTCTGAATCCTCAAGTCAGGTCTGAATATGGTCAGGGCAGCTTAGGAAGCAAGAAAGGATACAACAATTTTTAGAAAAAAATGACCAGCAGTGTGTAAAATTTAAAAACATGTTGGTGTTAAATAGGACTCAGATGGATGCGACATGAAGTTATATGGATCAGCTTTTTCCCTCAATGATATCAGTGAAATTAGATGTTATATTATCTCATGTGCTTAGCAATTATGCATTGCATACAGTGGAGAAAAATCTTCTTTTAGGTGTTTAACTCCCTCTTACATGTCTCACAGTTTGAGGTAAGTTGTACATGCAAAATTAAGAATGTGTGTCTATGTGCACATATATGTATATATATATGAACACGTATTTCCCCCACATACCTCTATAACTACATGCGCGCACCTTACCTCACATACATACATATATATGTGTATGTGCCTTAACCACAAACTGTGAGATATGTGAGGGGAGTTGTAGAGGAATAAGAAAAAAATAATATCACAGGAAAGCTGGATATCATTCTATGAGGGACCAGAGAAAATAAAAATGCTTCACAGAGTAAGTGATGATTTAGCTGGGCCTCAAAAAATCGTCAGAGTTTATCACATGGACTATGTGGGAAAGTACGTTACCATCAGAAGAAGTAGCTTTTGGAAAACAGCAAGTACTCTACTGGAAAGCCTGATAAAAAGTTCAAGAATATAGTTTATTGAAAGAGCTTAGTGAATGGAGTCAAGATACCGGAGTTTCAATTTTATTTTCTAGGTCTGGACTCAGCACATTTTTTCTGTAAAGGGCCAGATAGTAAATATTTTAAGCTTTGCAGGTCATATGGTCTCTGTCACAACTACTCTGCTCACATTCTTGGGCTCTGACATCCCAGGCCAGGCTGCATCTATTCCCCACAGCGCACCGGGTGCAATTGCCCCCCTTACCCTGGTAGGCTTCCAACACCTCGTTAGCATCATCCCGAGCATGGTTGCTCCCCTCACCCAGCTTCAGCTCTCATACTATACGCCCTCATGGACACCATTCTCAGTGCACTTGGGTCCTCATCTGTCACACCACGCTGTGGATGACCCCATCTTCCCATTTGGGCTGTAGGTCTCAGTTCTGGGCCACCATCATCTGCTGACACTCCTCTCTCCCCATTTTCGTTCTGACAATACACACCAAGTTGGTCCCACTCGTGGAAGTCCTCGTGACTCTGCTCAGACTAGGACCTACCCTCATCACACTGCTACCTTTCATGGACATATTTTCACCACCCTTTACTCCTCTGTTCTGGCCATGCCTCCACGGGCCTCCCCCTCACCCACCTTGGGCCCTGAACCCATGGAGATGGAGACTGATTACCCACAGACAGACAGAACAAACCATTCACTATATTAAGCATGGTGTAGGCTGGGTTTCTCATGGTGGATGAGGAGAGGTACAAATATATCCATGGTATGAGAGCATCCCCCTCCCACACTGACTAATTACAGAGGGAAGATCTCATGAGGAGAGGGGGAAGATGGCCATCAAAAAGCCAAGGAGACAGGCCTCAGAAGCAATCAACACTGTTGACACCTTGATCTCAGACTTCTGGCCGCCAGAATTTGGAGAAAATGAATGTCTGTTGTTTAAGCCGGGCAGTCTGGGGCGCTTTGTTACGGCAGCCATAGCAGACTACTACAATCGTTATGCCAAAGGTGCATAACGCTAATCTAATCACAAAGAAACATCAGACAAAACCAAACTGAATGACAATTTTTAATTGAGGAGCCTGTAATTTTCGAAAGCAGCAAAGTCATGAAAACCTCAGGCAGTTGCACATCTGGCAAACAAACCTCCGCTTAGCTCTGCTAAAGGGACTCTGTCAGTTGCCTGTGGTCTAAATTTACCAGAAACTAGAATTTACACTTTGCAAAATTGGAAAAAAAGACAACTGATTTTTTTCCAGCAGAGATGAGGAGGTAAACAGAGCCTCTTTCACGAACTTCTCTGTAGGTGCCCTGTATCAGACAATGGGATCCAGCCCCAGAGCACATCCTTTGCCAGCAAACTTAGCAGTTGGATGGCCACAAGTTAGTTCTCATTCAATTGAGAAAGAGGGCATGAGCTGAGAAGGGAAAATACTAAATAAATGAGATACTTTTATTTATATTTAAAAACTATATTTAGGTGAGAATTTTGGTTTAGTGAATTACATTTAGAACTGACTGACAGCGAGTTGTCCAGAAACCTGTTTTTGAGCAAATATATTGCCAAAGAAACCAGAAATATCGTGTCCAGTACTTCCGACTCTTCAACTCCTAAAACAACTTGCAAGCCCGGGGCCACAACTTTCACACCAGGAAGCAGCTGTGTCGCCGTAGACGCGGGCACACACACCCATGCCATTGGATGCGACCATGCAGGAAAACGAATATGGAAGAAGGTCCTAGATGGCAAAGCCAGAAACCAGAAAGGACAATGGACAGATCTGTTTGTTTTCTGTTCAAAAAAAACCCCACTCATGACAAAGAAGCAGCAGCCTGTGCATCAGGTCAGGGAGTCTCCACAATTCCTGCCCTTCAGAATTTCACAGCTGCTGGGGAAAATGGCTGCGCGCCTCCCATCCCCCTCCCATTCTTCTCTTTTCAAAGTGAGCATTTTCAGAATGGGAGTTGTATTGAAGCCATCCAGCTCCTGTCCCAGTGGTGTGTATCAGCTGTGTGTGTGTGTGTAGGGAAAAAACTTCCATTTTAGTTCATAGGTCACAGGGAAATGAAGATCTGTGCCTGGACTTGGTGGAAGGATACTGGACATCTGTTACCCAAAAGGCACGGGTTTAGAGGCAGATATAGAATCCACGAACGTCACTTTAAAATTATCTCCTTTTGGAGGAGGTGGGTGGTTGTACGTATTGCAGGAAGTGTATCTGTGTATACATGGGTTTTCGGAGGGATGGTTTTGTTTCCTAAAATCACTTATTTTTTTCTTCCCCTCTCTAATAATGTCCCAAGTTCTGGGAATATAGCCACCTACCCAGAGACTATATTTCCCAGCAACCCTGCTAACTAGTGATGATGTGACCATGTGACTAAATTATGACCAATGGGATTTAATTGGAAGTGATGAGGCCAGCTTCTGAGAGCAGGTCCTTAGAAAGAAGATGCTTGACGTTTACTTTTTTATTTTTTCTCGTGAACAGAACAGAGCAATTGTCTCTTGGTGAGCCTCATCTGTTCCAGTCAAGCAGATGACAACATCGTAATGAATGGTGAAGCAAAAAATAAATAAAATGATAAGAATAATAAAAAGAAACCATGGTCCTTGACTGACCTTATGAAGTAGAATTATCTACTTAATCTTGGCAGCCCACTTGCATCTGGAGGGTTTCATGAGAGTTAAATAAAGAGCACAGTATGATTTACTCTTATCACTGTTACAGTTTAGTCTGGGTCTTACCTAATAAAAGAATCATTATTATTCAGAGTAATATTAATTATTCTCAATACATTGATTCATTACAAATTGTGTGCCAGGCACTCTGCTGAGTGCTTTAAATGAATCATCCGATATTCTTTCTATTAAAAAACCCGCTGGTTTATTCTATTAATTTCTTCATTGTATAAATAAGGAAACAGGGACCAGGTAAGTTTAATAATAACGATTTTTATAATGCTAATATTCATTAAATAAAAATGGTGAAGTAAGTTGTATAACATCATTTTACTAGAATATTTCACAGTTATTAAAACAGCTACAAAATGCATGTGAAAATATCTCAAAAGCTTGCTGTATTTTGTGGAAAATGAAGGATTTATAACTGTATATAGAGTAAGGATATAATTATCTAAAACTCATCAGCTAAAAAGGCCTATGCACACAACAGTACTGAACAAAATATACAGTACCATATATCATAAAAGTAGTAATTTATTCTTGTGGATTGATGAATACTAATTATTTTTTCTTACTAATGTCATATTGGCTTTTAACACTGTGTAAATTTCAGGGGTACGTTACTATGTTTCAGTTTCTGTATACACTGCATCCTGTTCACTGCCAATAGTCTAGTTTTAATCCATTACCATACATATGTGCCCCTTTACCCCTTTCTCCCTCCCCATATAACTTTTTAAAAGATGAAAAAACATAATTATTATCTTCCCTGATAAATTTAGTTTCTTTATATTTGTAAACCTAGATATTTTTCTTTAATTTATGCCTCTGAAGTACTCCAGATGATTTGAAGTGTCTCAAGAAATTGGCAGATAATTTCAAAATAAGAAAAGATCACTGAAACTCCTCGATAGAGTGTCTGCTATGTTGCCAATGACTCATATTTAGAGGCGGACTTTCAAAATAAAGCAGTAATAACTGATGATCATAGATTTCTAATACGTAGTGTTTCTAAGCCGTTATTTGTCCATTTATTTAATATATTTTGGCAACCTAATGATTCAGTTGTGTAAAACACTTTTATTGAGGTCTTCTGTGCTCTGGGAACCGTGCTAAGTGCTACAGATATAAAGATGAAAAAGACACTGTCCCAGTCCTGGAAGAGTTCATTGTCCAATGGGATCAATTATATTGAAAGAAAAATACATTAAACCAGACATTGAAACTTTGAGTTTATTAGCACTGTGTATGGATTATTTATTGATCTCGTCCTAAGCCATTAATTAGACTATTTCTTTCCAAATATTTAGTAACTTATTAAAATTATTAACCACATATATCTTGATGACTTCATTAAAATCCTCAGCCATTCAAGGTTGTTGTGCTCCTACAGTGTGTCTTGTGTTTTAGGCAGTGGGGAGACAGATATAAAGAAGACACATTCAAATGGTATGAGGTTGCAAAAAATATCTAGTAGTTAAAGTTTGATTCCACAGATAGCAATTAAAGCAAAAAAAAAAATCTGTTTAAGAATTCAACATAGAGAGCAAAAAATGAAATGCAAAATATCTGATCTACTTCCCTCAGTAATAAGTACTTTTAAATACTAAGAAGTGTGTGACATTGCAACATCATGTTATCTTAACCTCAAATTTATTCAGACACATAGTAGAATTATTATAATATGAAGCACTTTGTCTTTTTAATACTCTACAAAGTAGACTTCTAAAATTCATGTACCAAAGTATAGTACAATTTATCAGAAATTCACAAAGCTCATCCCTCAAAACAGTAAACTAAAAACAAGCAAACAAACAAAAAACAATGTGGGCAGAGGGCAGAGATAACTAAAAACATTAAAATGACAAATATACTTTGAAAGATAAGCAAATTTCATAGCAATCAAAGAAATGTGAATTAAAATAAATAGAAACAAAACTATCAAACTGTGAGAGATAGCACGAAATGTTCAAGTATATTTCGTAAAAAAGGACTTCTCATGAAAGGTGTTTGGGATAATAATGTATACAACTGTTTTGGAGGACAGTTTATCAAGATGGTTAAAAATCCCTAATACTGGATAAACTCTAAGCCAGTAATTCCATTTTTATGAGGTTTTCCTAAACATAAATATGTTCCATGATGCAGGGACAAGATTATTCATTAAAGTGTTGTTGTATTCACATTATGTTTCCATTGCACAAGACATACATCATCAAAAAAAGTCAGAAAAAACAAGCAAACATAATGAAATTAAAGTTCACTTGCATTTTCACATCAAGACGACAATGGTTGATATTTTTGTGCGCATTGAAAACACATGTTCAGTTCTTCACAAAGTTAGGTTACATGTACTCACACAAACATGCTTATGTACCTGAATGTTGGTTTGGAATTCACATGGCTAAAATAGAAAAGACCTCAAATAATACTAAGGGATTGCATGAGTAAAATATGGCACATCAATAAGGATTCGTTAGCAGGACTTCCCTTACTGGTTGCTTTCATAAGAGATTTCTTGTTGGAATCTTTAAATTTGTCTAATGTTCTTGTGTGGATGATATGTATTCAGTTTTTACTCAGCGAAAAATAACACATACTATTTGAAATTAGACTCTAAGGTAGCGATGAGCCCACGTAAGCACTTTGAAGCCCTTCCATGCTGTCACACATCTCCACATGCGTGTGATTTAGAGGGATAATTATATTAAGTGTACAAGACCCCAAAGAATTTTGTACAAACATGTTCTGTATATTAATGGCTAAGATATCTATAACTTGAGGCTTTTCTGGCTGAACTTCTATAAATCTATTAAAGCTTTGTGTTTTAGAATTCATAGGTGTTTTGGAAATGTAGGAAAATATAAATTCATCTTGTCCTTTATAGAAACAATAATTATATAATGCATGTTTGGTGCCATTTTATGGTTAAAGCAGATAGACTCTAACCTCTTCTTTGCTGTTGACAAGGTTTTGTATTGTCTCCTACGAATTTCAAACAGAACCTGACTCATTACACCCAATGCGCATTTATCTACTAAATGAATGAGTCAGTAATTTTTATTCACAAAAATCAAGAGCAGCAAGAATTGAGTTAAAATTTAGCAAAGTGAGTAAAAAAATGTATATAATTAGCTGTTGAAGTGATTCATTTGAAATTTTGGAAGCACTTTTGGAAAACAGATTGTTTTGGCTTTTATCAAGTACAATTTCCAGAAATATTATTTTTTGCTATGGTCATTATGTAAAGCCTTGGAACCGTAGCTCGTAAAAGAAAACACAGAGGAAATAAATGATTATGGGCACAGATGTGAACATCAAGTTCAACAATCATTAAAAAAGAAAAGAAACAAAAAGAAGAAGAAAAAATAAAATGCAGTAAAACAACTAAGACATTAAGCTTTTTAAAAAAATTGCTTGGAATATATCAGGCACTGTGATTAGTCCTTTGTAGACGTTATCTCTGCATTTTTAAAACTGACATTTATAACCTTTTAGTGAACCTTGGAATCAGCTAGTGTCTCTCAAGCCACATTTTTCTAATAGAAGAGTATGGAATAGAATATATATTTCAGAGTTCATCGCTTTTAGAAAGATTAAGCATTATTCTGTGTAATTCTTGTTTCAATTTTATATCATGTCTCTGGTTTTTTTGTTTGTTTGTGTTTGCTTTTGTCTTTGGTGAGGAAGATTGGCCCTGAGCTAACATCTGTTGCCAATCTTCCTCTTTTTGCTTGAGGAAGATTGTCACTGAGCTAACATCTGTGCCAATCTTCCTCCATTTTGTATGTGCAATGCCACCACAGCATGGCTTGGTGAGTGGTGTGTAGGTCTGCTCCCGGGATCCAAACCTGCTAACCCTGGGCCTCTGAAGCAGAGAGTGCAAACTTAACCACTGTGCCACTGGGCGGCACCCTATGTGACGTCTCTGTTTATGTGTGCGTGTGTGAGTGGGTGCAAGGGTGCCTCTGTTCTTGGTGTCATGTACTTCTTACAATCGGGCATGGGCAAGTCATTTGAAAGTCACTGTCTTATCTCATTTAATCATCACAACGAAATTGTGTATTAAATATAATTACCATTGCTAACTTATAGAAACAAATCCAGTTTCTGATTTGCTAAGTAATTTTCCCCAGTTTACGTTTGGTCAGTAGCAAAGTCAAGTCTTCATGTGGACATTCTGAGCGTGTCGGAGGGCGTGATTTACATTCTTCTTTTTCTAGATGGCTGCTCTTTCACAAATTTCCTGCTTCCCAGTCTCTCTCTCTCTCCTCCTCTCTCTCTCTCCCCCTACCCTTCTCCAACTTATGATCCAGAGTAATTCTGCTCTTTTTTCTGTAGCAACTTCTGGAGATTCCCATCTTTCCCAGAAAAAGAAACATAAAAACGTTTCGGTGACAAACATAATCTCCTCTATTCTCAATTTAGAAATCTCAGGTATGAACAGACTTGTGGCTATCCCTTTGAAATTTTTATGAGTTTAGAGACTGTCAAAGATATCCCTCCTGTTCTTCCAGGGTTCCAGCAGAATCACTTCAACACATATGAGTCTTCAGTGTTTTACACACACGCACACTCAAATCTATCTAGGACATCTCTTTATGACAGTATAGCATTCTGGATATTATGCAAAGCAGACATGTAGGAGTTGGAGAAACTACAGCAAATATATTATAAATGTATTGCCAAGCTTTTAAGAACTTACAAGAGAAACATCCAAGAGAAACAAACACACAGAAAACCCCAAACAAAACAATGTATCTGATTCTAGAAACCAAAAGGTAAATTGGAAGGCTGACTAAATGCAGAAGACAGTGTTGCCCTCCACCCAGGGCAAAAGCCTAGCACAGCAAATCAGAATTTTGTGCATTGTCACCACACACACACAAAAGGTAACTATGTGAGGTGATGGATGTGGTAATTAACTTGATATTGTGGTAATCATTTTACAATATGTACATCTATCAAATTATCACATTGCACATTTTAAGTATATACAATTTTATTTGTCAATTATACTTCAATAAAGCTGGGGGAAAAAAGAATTTGAGGCATTATAGTCCTAAAGGGAAGCTACATACCACTCCTAGAGCCAGACAAAGTCAAAAGACAGAGCTGGTCTTTCAGAGAACTGGAGAAACCTAAGGCTAACACATATGTAAATGATGCTTTATTCCAGGAACCATCCAGGATGCTCTACTGCATCTGACTCTTAAGAAATCCAAATTGTTTAAATGGCTTTATTGAAGTAGAGTCGACATGCACATATTTAGAATGCACAATTTGGTAAGTGTGACATATGAATAAGCACATGAAACCATAGCCACATTCAGGATAACAAAGCTGTTCATCGGCCCCAAAAGTCCCCCCCTGGCCCTTTGTGAGTCCTCCATCCATGCTGCCTTTCTTCACCTCCATGTCCAGCCCTCAAACTCCACAGCCCTGTCCTCGGTCCACCACAGTTCCACCTTATGGAATTATAGATTAGTTGCATTTCCAAGAATGTTATACAAGTGGAATCAGTTTGCTGGGGTTTTTTCTCTAGCTTCTTTTACTCAGCTTAACTATTTTGAGATTGATCCAAGTTGCTGCAGGTACCAATTTTTTATAACTTTTTATGTCTAGGTAGTATTCTATCATATGGATATACCACAATATGTTTATCTTCACCACTTGAAAAATCCTTATGTTGTTTATAATATTGAACTATTACAAATGAATTCTCTATGAAATTTTGTGTGGACACAGTCTTCCCTGTCTCTTGAGTAATCTAATGCAGACATATGGCAATCCTAGGTCTGTCTCTTACGACACTCCAAACTGTTACCTTCCCTCTAACCCCAAAGGGGTTGTACTATCTTAGGTGTATGATTATTCTAGTCATCCCACATTCTCATCTCCACTTGGTATTTTGTTGGTGGTGTTAATTAGAATTTAAACCCTTTCAATACATGTATAATGGTACCTCATTGTGGTTTAATTGACATTATCTAACAACTAAAGATTTTGAACAAATATTCCTATGCTCGTTTCGCATGCATATATTTTCTTTGGTAAAGTATCTGATTAAATGTTCTGTTAATTTAAAAAATTATGTTGTTTTCTTCTGGTTGAATTTTGAGAATTCTTTATCTATTCTGAATGTTATTTTATCAGATACATTACTTGCAAATATTCTCTCCCGCTCTATAATTGGCTTTTAATTTCTTAACAGTATCTTTTGAGGAGCAGAAGTTCTTAATATTTATGAAGAATAATTTATCCTTTTTCTCTTTAGTAATTGTGTTTTTTTGTGTGTCATATGAAAGAAAACTTTCCCTAACAAAAAGTCACAAAAAAAATTCCTATGTTTTCTTCTAGAAGTTTCATAGTCGTAGGTTGCATACCATTTGTTGAAGACTATTCTTTGTCCACCAAAATGTATTTGCAGTTTTGACGAATATCAGCTGGCCATGCATCTACGGTTCTAGCTGGGAACTCTATATTCTGAATGTGAGTCTAGTTCTGAACTCTATTTTCATCTATTCTTCTATGTTTATGCCAGCACCACATTCTATTGGTTACTCTAATTTCATAACACATCTTGCATCTTTGCTATTTTGCAAAAGCTCTTTTGGCTACTGTGTTCATCCGAGTTCTTCAGGGAAAAAGAACTGATAGCGTATATATGTATAGTTATATGTATGTATTTATATATGTGTGTGTGTGTGTGTGTGTGTGTGTGTAGAGATATATATGTATAATCTCCTGAAAATCCCAAGATCTACATGTTGAGTCAGCAAGCTGGAGACCCAGAGGCAGACAGGCTTGATATCAAGGAGAAGCCAATGTTTCAGTTTGGGTCCTAAGGCGGGCAAAAAAGGCAATGTTCTAGTTCTAAGGCAATGAGGCAGAAGAATTCTCTCACACTTGGGGGAAGGTCATTTATTTTGTTCTATTTACACCTTCAACTGATTGGATGAGGCCCTCCCACATTAGGTTTGTTGTATTCTCATTTTCACTAAGTTCAAAATGTGTTCAAATTCCCTTTGGATTTCTACTTTGACCCATGTGTTGTAGAGAAGTATGCTATCTAATTTCGAAGTACTTGAGGATTTTCCAGATATCTTTCAATTATTCATTTTTAATTTAATTCTTTCATGGTCCCAGAACTTACTTGGTATTACTTGAATCCTTTTTAATTTATCGAGCTGTGTTTTATGCCATAGAATATAGTGAATGTTCTTGATTAATGCTCTGTGTGCACTGGAGAAGAGTGTGCATTCTCTTTGTTAGGTGAAGTGATCTATAAATGCCAATTTGATTAACTTGTTTAATAGTGCTGTCCATTTTTTTCCATCCTTACTGGTTTTTCTATTTGTTCTCTCTATTATTGAGAAAGGGTTGTTGAAATCTGCAGGTGCTATTGTGGATCTGGCTATTTCTCCTTTCAGTTTTACCAGTTTGTAATTAAGTATTTAGAATCTTGGTTATTAGGTGTAGGAACATTTAGGATTGTGTTTCTTATTTTTTTTGATGAATTGATCCTCTTGTCATTGTGCAATTACTCTCTTTATCCTTTGCTCTGCAATCTACAGGGATATTAGAACCAGCCCTGCATTCTTTTGAAAGATATAGCACAGTACATCTTTTCCACTACTTTACTTTTAATGTTTTCTGGTTGTATATTTAATGCGATTTTCTCGTAGGCAGCATGTAGTTGAGCTTCCTTTTCATTGTATATAATATGACAAGTCCCGCCCCCTAATCTGAGTATTGAGCTCCTTTACTGTTTGGACTGTTGATATTGCTGGCTTTAAATCTACCCGTTTGCTCTTTGTTTGCTGTGGGTACCATCTGTTCTTGGTCCGTTATTCTTCTGTTTCTACCTTACTTTAGACAAATTGAGTACTTTTTACAATCCCATTTTACCGCCTTTGTTGGCTAACCAGTCATGCTCTTTTAGGGGTTGCTTTAGGATTTATACATTTTTAACTTATCACTTTACCTTCAGGTGGTATTACACTATCTTATGTTTAATATAAGAACCTCATAGCTGTATACTTCCATTTCTGTCTTTATAGACTTTGTGATATTTTTGTTGAAAAAACAACAAAAAAGCAGCCTCTGATGTCCAGGAACTGATCTGAAGCTCACAGCTAAGCTTTGATGTTATTACAAACTGATTTAACGCTTACCGCTAAATGATTGTGTTCTACTGTTGAACATAACAATGTGATAGAATATCTACATCAAATGAAATTACTCTGAGACCATGATAAAATGAGATAAAAACAAGGTCACTGGGTCATTCACAAAATACCAAACATCCCTCATTCTCTTTAAGTGAGTTTACCAATTGCAGTTTTATCCTCATTCTGGTCTGCCCTCCTACAGAAAAGATTGATTGAGATGCCCATTCACACAGTTGTCCCACTTTCTGACAGCACCCAATCCAGAATGAGCCCCTGCTTCCTTAGAACCTCTCCAAACTACCCAACCAAAGCTGATATTTCTAGCATTCTCTTACTAAGACCCTCCACAGTGCCCAGTGCTATGTGCCTTCCGTCATTGCATGTCAAGTTGTTTAACTGCAGATGCCTTCCTGGTGTTTGAGGGTTGAACAGCATTAACATTTTCATATATTCTCTTCTACATGTGTTATAAAACAAGAATATCATGTGAGGATGTGGAATAAATAAGAACAATGATCAAATGCTCTCCTTGAGAATGAAAAAAAAATACAAATATTTTGACCACCATTTTGGTATTATCTTGTAAAATTGAGAAGGTAAACAGCCTCTGACCGCTCTCCTTGATATGCACTCAGTAGATATGCACCTGGTAACATCTCCAATATGCCCAAGCAATTCTGTTTATAATAGGAAAAAGCTGAGACGATTTGTCTCCATCAACAGGGAAATGGATAAATAAATCACAACATGTTCACGTAGTGAACATTAATGAAATATAGTCACAGACGTCAAAACGGGTAAATTTCCTATTCAGTCAGGGAAGAAAATAATCATTGTGATACCACTAAATGTAAAGAGCAAATCACGCAGAATTAAACAGCACGTGGTTGGGCAATCGTAGATTTGTACAAAAACTACAACCACGAAACTATAACCACAAAATTCTGGCAAGTGGTTTCCTCTGGATAAGAAGAGAGAGACTTGAAATCAGTGATTTGCATAAACAGGATTTAAAATTATAGTTACTTTGCCATTTCCTGATGCCTAACTTGGGTTGTGAATTAATGGGTTCTTATTATATTTTTATCATGCACAAATTATGTGTGTGTATGTGACTATTTTATTATGATACAAGGAAAAATATATACTTTTGTATGTGAATAAAAATTTCTAAAATTTAAAAATAAGGTAAAAAATGACTATGTAATCTCTAAAGTCCACGGTGGGGCACTTTCTGACAAGGCTGCCTGAGTGAGTGAGGCTCCCGAGCTCTTCAGAGGAATGCAGCTTTCAACAGTTGCTCGGGGCTTGTAGAGCTGAGAATTTTATAAAACTGATAAGGCGTGATGTTCTCCTGTCAGTAAAGGGAGGATGGGCCTGACCAAGTTCATAAATAATCGGTTGCGCGGAGTGTATCACTCTCACTTTATTGCTCCTTTTCTTTACTGGTTATGTAAAATTCGGTTTGCAAATCCTCTTTTGAACCAGCTTTGCATCCTCCTGGTTCCCTCATTAAGTAAATGAAATTTTGATACATGCCTTTTATTTGTTTGAGCATTGGATTTTTTTAACATTTTGAGAATTATAACCGACTCTTAGGGGAGTCCCACTGAGATGTTACACTCACGGGACTGGAGAAGAGCCATGAATCAAGGAAACTCTAAGTGCAACTTTGAAATCTCTGACTGGCCGGGTCGGTGAGCTCTTGCTGAGTCGTTACAGAATCCGCTCATTTTCGGAGCTCTCCTATGTTAACGTCTAAGGACCTAAGATGCCTTTATGTTCCAAAAACTAAAAAACAAAAAACATATAGGTAATGATTGAAAGCGGGTTAATGTCTCATTATTCTGTTGATTATCTTTCAAATAGGAATCTAATGTCTAGTCTGGCTTGGTCTTGGGGTTCGTGGTGGCAATCTTGCCTCAGGAGTCAGAGCCTTGTGTGTCTGATTCTGGATGGACCCTGTCTTTTTAGTGTTGAAACTGGTATACTGTCTGAGATGCCACTTGTTTCAATGTGAAAACTTCAGGAGGTGAAATCAAATAATGACCTTTCAGATGTCTGTTAGTGTTCCTTTTGCTTAAGGAATTTCACAGCTTGGAGGACTTGGTATCACAAAGTGTGTGGGAGAGAAAGTCACAGCCCACTGGAGTCTGTGTGTCTTATAACCGAAGAAAGAGTGAAATATGTATATTTTTTTAATTGGGCTAAGAAATTACCCTTTCTTAGAGGTCTGCCTACTTGAAAGGCTTTTCTTTTTCTTTGTATTTGGTCCATTTAACCCTACAGGAGTTGTTTTCATGTCTTTCTGTGCCTGTATGTTATTTTATGTATAAACTTGTAAAAATGAAGTTGCAAGCTCTTTGTGATCTCAGGCATTTTATCTGTAAAAGCAAAACGCTTTTTACCTCTTGTTATGTTGATAGTACCATGAACTCTTTTCCTGGGATATAACATATTAGATTATAAAGTTTCTTAACTTTACAGAAGCTCCTATTCTGATTGGCTAATAAAGAATAAACACATATAAATCTGATAGAAATGCTTGTATAAATCTAATACAATCTAGTTTTGGTATACAGAAAAAAGAAAGAAGCTAAACTTCTAATACTTTAAGTATACTAGACTTCAGAAAAACACCTTCTCACAGAAGCTGCTACCACAGTCACTAATTTTGAAAATTTGGGGTAGAGTATAATAAAATTGTATATTTAAAATTTTTAAGAATTTGATTTGTTTTTTTATGGAAAGCCTAGTAAATAAAAAATTCCTTGAACATCGGATGTCAGAATAGGGAATTCCAGCCCTCAGTTGCCCAGAAAAATTCCAGTTTAACAATAGAGCAGTAGAGATTGTCTTGCTGGCTTTGAAGATGTAAGCTGACATGTTGTGTGAGAGCCATGTGGCTAAGACCTGAGCTCAGTTTCTAGGAACTGAGAGCAATCCCTAGTAACAGCCAGAAAAAAGTGGGACCTTAGTCCTGCATTTGTAAGGAGCTTAATTATACTAAAGCTGGTATGAGTTTAGAAGAAGGCCCCAAACTTCGAGTGGGATTATACTGCTGACCAACCAGATGCCTTGATTTCAGCTGGGAATACTGAGTAGAGAACTCAGTTGAACCATGCCCGGACTCCCGAGTCATGGAAACTGAGATAATACATTTGTGTTATTTTAAGCCAGAAAGATGGTTGTAATTCATTATGCAGCAAAAGAAAACTAATACAGTGTAGCTGCTATGTCTATTCCCACATTAGGACATGGAAATAGGTAGGGGCAAGAGTAGGGGAACATACAGTATCCACCCGTGAGTATGCTGATCTCATGTACAACATATATCGTTACCCTTCTCCCAACTTTCTATATGTCTATAGGAAAACTACTTATTATGGTTACAATTGTAATTAATATGGATGACCAAGACTATAATAGAATCAATGCTATTAAAGAAATACAAACGCGTATAGAAGATTGTGTGTGTGTTTTAATCAGAACTGTAGTTTCTGACTATCAAAGGAAAAGAGACAAAGAGATTAATGTCTTAAGGAAAAATGTGTGGTTGTACCAGAAGGTGAAAGAACATATTAAAACATCAATTTGCAGGAATACAGAAAGTGATAGAAGCTTTAAGGGAAAGTGAACTTAATGTCTTTTGGTTTAAACACCTGCAAATAATGAGTCTGAAAAGAAGCAAGGAAATTTGCTAAAATTTGACAAAGCTGCCTCTGTTTGGATTGGATTATTAAAAAAATTAAATAAAATCATATAAGTTCTTTACTGCTAATTGTTATATTACTACAAGACTAGAATTTTGTTTTCTCTCTGTTAAAATGACAAATTAGTTTTGGAGTCTGCAGTTTGCTCATACGGAGGGGTAGTGTGATCTGCCCAGGAACGAAAACTTGCTTGTCATACTAGAATAACTTTGCTCGCTTCTATGCTGAATTTATCTTGCCCTTAATTATCAAAAAAAGACAAAGAAATGACAGAATTTCCTCACTCTTTAAACAGTTAAAAAATACTTATAATCAGATTAATTCTGCTATCTTTTTAAATACGTTTTTGTCGTTTTGAGCGCAGGTTGACCTGTCTGACAGAATAAGAATAATTATGTAGGATTGAACACACTGATGAGAAAAAAATGTGTTTTAAAAAATTTATCATGGTTGGTTAGATTTTTCTCTTTCTTCTTGATCTGTGCCTAACTCTAATTCTAATTAGTAGACTAGGGTTTTGCAAACCGTAATAAAACATTTAAAAAATGGTTACCTTGTTCTTATCAAACCCTCAGGATTGAGAGAGAAATACTCTTACCTAGTCTCTTTACTTTTAACGACTATATAGTTATTTATACATGTTGAATAACAAATTGTCCTCCCTACCAGGATATCATTAAACACTTTGATTGTTCACCCAAGCTTGTGGAGTTTCATACTTGAGAAAAGGTTTCATTTAACAGAATGACCAGCCTGCCATTCAAGTTTGCACCTCATGTGCAGAAGCAATGCCTGCAAAGCCCTTCCAGGAAACCAGCCTGTTCACTGCTCTTTGACTTGCCAGGTCCCTGCTGATGATTGGGATAGACTCGGGGGTTACCTCGGAATAAAAGAAATCCACCCAAATTTACAAGTATGAATGAGTTTCTCGGTTTTGCTGTCTATACCTAACAGTGTAGGTGAAATTGTATTTGCCCTGCTGAGAGTGTTTTGGTCTCTGGCACCTTAGATAATTCAAGAAAACTGTGTAATTCAGGGAAATAGCCTGAAGATACTTAATAGTTCAATGCTTAACAGGACTGAAAGGTGAGTGTGCATGCCTCTCAGTTCTTTTGCAAAGAGCTGCGTCAGAAGATGTTGCCATAGCTGCCCGACAGCTCTGCTCTGTAAGCCAGTAAGGCACTGTGGCCTGGGATAGAGGAAAGGAAAGCGGGGGCATTTGAAATAGCAACATTGGCCATCTCTTAAGCGCCTTCTCCGTGTTAGACTCAGTGCCAGGCTCTGTGTTATACGATCCACAAGACAAGTTTTTTGAGGTGAGCCTCACTCCCTATTCGCAGGTGTTAACTGAGGTTGAATACATTTCAGTAACTTTCCAGAGACCACACAGCTAATTGAGTTGCGAAGCCAGGAATCACAACCAGGCCTGAGCCGCCAAATCCAGCGTCCTTTCCCCTGAATGCTCAGGGTAACAGAATTCTCCCTTTCCAGTGAAAACGTTGGGGGCATACGAATGACCAATTCGTTCAGTTTCTTTCCCCTGCCTATTTTGATTTATGTACATTTTAAAAATTAACAGACAGACCTCAGAGTGGAAGTAGACACCAAAATTAGCTAAGAAATGTGTTCGCTTCTAGAACTGCCGTCCAGCAAACATTTGAGGAAAGTTACTGCTGTGCTCAACATTTAAGAAATTCAGCGAATAAAAATTGCAGTTTTCCTTTTTTTTCCAAAAACTGCTTTACTATTTCTTATGTTCATGGGAAAAAAAGTTTATTTGTTAGTTTGTTTTTGAGGAAACCATTAGCCGCAACTTCTGTCCTCTGAGAGACTCAGCCTGTTCAAACCTGAAAGTCAGAGCTCTTTCACGATGGCGCTGAGTGAAAGCGACCCAGGGTGGGGACATGTCCTTCCACAAGAGAAGGTGAGGACACCAACTCTTCTGGCTTCTTGCCTCGATGACATGAATAATTCTACTACAGAGGATCAACTCTTGTGATAGTAGCGTCCGCACTGAACTTCATTTAAGCGCTTGTTTATTTCAGCGGTTTTAACTTTTTTTTAATTACCACTTTTGAGCATGCTTGTGTGTTTTACCAGTATGAGAAGAATGTCATATAAACCTGAGAGAGACTCTTGATGGTTTTATTTTTGTTTTGCTGTGTTTTTCGCATATTGCCTCACTAACCTGTCTAGGGCATTAGAATATTTTATAAGAAGCCAATATTTCAGAGCCGTACCATAAAGGTAAGTCAATTTTAAGTTTAAATGCCACCAGTGCATTTCACCCTCAAGACCTGCCAGCTCTCTCTTCCGTCTCCCTCCTCACTATGCTGAGCTGGCCATTCTGATTTTTCTTTTTCTGAAATTCCCACTACTGATGCTTTCTTTCTCCCATCAGCCTTTGCAAATGCTGATAATCCTATCTTCTTCACTTAACTTTTTTCCTAGTCTCAGCACCTTAGGCACATGCTCCTATGCCATAACACACAGCACAGGCCCTCCCCGAGTATAGTCCTTATGACGCTTTCTGTTTCACTCTTGTAGTTACTTGTACTCTTCCTCAGAGCAAGCTTGGTGAGGGCAGCGTCGGGGTTTACCTCAGGGCCGGCCAGCAGGGTTTTCAGCTTGAGTTCTGAACACAGGTGCCCAGCCAAGAGCAGGTGTTTGATAGGTGTATGTTCCCCTCTTGACTAAACCATTTGCTCTTTCTGTCACTGTCCACCCACACGGGGTGCACTTTTGCAATGAATTAGCAAGGTCTTTTAAACATTCCTGCAGAGGCCCTGTGAGGACTAATGGGCCCCTGGATGACCTGCTCCTCCTCTTATGTCTAGGATCCATTCAGTGCCTGGCAAAGATAAGTACTTTAAAAAGTGGTTAATTACTCCAGTGGCTCGATGGTGTTGCTCCTGATGGACAGTATGTCCTCCATTCAGTAACCCTGCGGTAGCTTTATGCCATCTCAGGTCAGGAGTAGCTGATGGAGTGGTGGGAATGCCACATTCGGAGCTCCTGAGTTAGTCAAGTTCCACCATTTACCAACTCTGTGACTCTAGGAAACTTACTTAACCTCTCTGAGTTTTAGTTCCCTCATCTGCTAAATGGGAATATTAATAGTAGTTAATCCATAAAATCACCATGGGAATTAAATGAGTGAAAATATGTAAAGAGCTTGAGAGACAGTGCTTGGCACGTAAAAATGCTATTGAAGTTCTTGTTACCATTTTTTACTGTCAGAAACAACCCTGTAAAATTCATTGCTTAAATACTTGAGGAGTACTGTTTATTGCGTCTTTCACAAGATTTCTCAAATTTCTTGCAGGAGAAATTGCCCTCTGGCATCTGTTGTAGGACTAGTGTTGCGTCTGCTGAGAACCGCAGTTGTTTCCAGTTTGTGTTCCTGCGTGAGTGTTCAAACTGAATCTGTAGCCCCCTCGCGGCAAATTACTAAGACTCGATGACAGATAATTCATATACTCGCTTACAGAGGTCTTCAATACACTTTACCTTTAGACTGTATTTTTGTTACGTCAAACTGATTTAGGAAATTGATGTTTTATATCAAATAATCAATTGGTACAATATGAGAAAAGACAGTGACTCTAAGTTTCCATGTAATTTTCAAGTCTCTTAATTGTCCAGTTTAGTTTTCACTTCTATTCAACTAGTAGAATAAAACTTGTCAAATGGGAAAATATGAGACTATTTTGCATAATACGTTATCTGCATGTAAAAGCTTTTTATTTTTATTATTTATTCTTAGATGACATCATCACATGGTGAATCAGAATATAATTATTGTCCTTATATGACACACCGCCGTAAAGTATTTACTGTTGTATCATGTCTAAAATATGTTTAGAAGAAACCATATGTTTTGTGGATGGTGCCTTTATAAACAGTACTAACCTGAAGTGAGCTCTATTAAGGAAATAAAAATGTCCCCAAGACAGGAAACAACAGAACAAACAGACAAATAAAAACTCTTGGCTATTCTAAAGTCACTAGGAAGTGACTTGGTTATTAAGTGAAAACTTAAATATTTGATTCAAAATTATTCTAATATCAGAGGCATTAATTGCCCCTGGAGATACTGTTAAAATTCTCACCGTGTGAAGACTAGAATAATTGCCATCTTCCTGATGGTTAAAGGTAAACAATTGCTTACTTTAAACAATTTCTAATTGGCAATGATTTAAAAATATGTTGACAGCTTTCTGATACAATTACAACATAGGGAACATACGTGATGATTATATATTTTGAATTTGAAATTCCATTTCATTTTAATTGAGATAGAAAACTGAGCTTGTAGGATGTGCATAATTCTGATTTTTTCCCATTTAGTAAAGTGACTCCAGAGTTACCTGTCAGTATTATTATTCCTCTTTACACAATATTCTTACAGTCAAATACTTGTTGGGCTGTCATATTTTAAAATAATTTCTAGAGAAATGCTATACTAAATTGATATTAACAAGTTTAAAGTAAACTTATCCAAGAGATCTTAGAAACTTCCAGAGTATGTGTCATGGCAAGTGAAGGTTATGAACTTTATTCTTTCCTCCATTCTCTTATCAAAAATTCTCATGCGAATACCCTGGCAATAATAAAAATAACACCTTTAATGGTCCAGGTAATTAGAACCCAAGAAAACTTGCCTGATGGAACAGCTTTGTGAGTCTTTTTATTTTTTCCCCTACAAACCTTTTAAGAAAAAGGAAGTAAAGTCCCTAAAATTATTGTATAAATAATCTTCCTGGCACTATGCCTTCCTAGTTTTTCAGGAGGCATATTTTAACCAAAAGGCAAGAGACAGAAGAAGAAAACACTGGTGCTGCCAATCCCCTTAGCTAAAACAAGCTGTGGGCCTGGAGAGCAGGAGGCGCCTTCTCGAGTTGAACTTTGACTGATGGAGCAGTCACCTTACCAGAAACGGGGATGACCTGCTCAGTGTCGTCAAGCTAGTTAGCAGCCAGGATTTGAGTTTAAGGAGGCGGTGTTCTATCAAGTCAGTCTCTGCCAAGTTGCTTTCCTCTTACACACATGATGGCATCGGTCTTGCAAGGAGTGGGGGCCAATATTCCAATTAGCCACGTTAGTTAAGTTCCTCAAAGCTTGGATTTTGTACTTTCCACAATGATGAATTATTGACAGACTTTAGGCAGCCAAATGACAGAAACAGGTTTAAAATCTAAAATGGTTACGGTGATGAGAAGGATGATGGAGGAAAATGGATCCATGAAGAGACCATTCTCATGGTCCAGGCCAGAGGATAAAAGAGAGCTTCACCGAGGATGGAGAATCTGGGGATAGTCTGAAAGGGAAAGGTTAGGTAAACATTTGGGAGAAAAAAGCCACAGGCTTTGGGACTGAACCTGAGGGGGAGGAAGACCTTGAGAAGGAGGCCGCCAGCTTGTATGAGGTGTGAAAAGAACTAACCACATGGAGTGACCAAGAAGGCCTTCGTGGCTCGCTCAGCTTCACTAAACTCTACAAAGCTTCATTTCCCCACCGGGCTCCCGCTCTCCCTCCCACCCAGGCCTGACCGCAGAGGTTCTTCATTTTCTTAGAGCATTTATTTAGAAAACCCCTACTTGCAAATTTTTAACTTTGCCCCTTTGAGGTGTAAATCATTTAAAAAGCCTTTTTGCAGTTATTAAGCCAAGGCTATCTTTCTCACAGACCCGAGAATCACCAAGATAGCATCCCTCTGTCTTCGTCTCTGGGGTGGGTAGGAATCTAATTCCAACTTGCAAAAATGCCTCTCGTAATCAAGATACAAGACGTTTCCTTTCCTTTGGATAAAGCCAATAAGCCACCAGAGACGGTCCCCCCAGAGTGTAGCTGTTTGTCCGCTCAGCTCCGCCAACCTTCACTTCTCTGACCCTGTGTCTCTCATCTCCGCCTGCATCTTCACCGGGCCATCTTCTCCCTGTGTGTTTTCATGTCTTCCCTCTGAGTGTCTGGGTCCAGATTCCTCTCTTCTCATTAGGACACCAGTCATGTTGAGTTAGAGGACCACTCTATCCCAATGTGGCCTTATCTTAACCAACTTTGCCTACAATGAGTCCATTTCCAAATGAGGTCACATTTGGAGGTACTGGGGATTCAGACTTTAACATACCTTTTCGGGGGACAGAATTCAACCCTTAACGGAAATTAAAGGATGATATCATGTCTTCAAATTCAAATCCTTAATGAAACTCTTCGAGCACTTACATCTACTCATCTTCTGTTTATCGTGGATACTTTCAAACTTGATGGAATTTGAGTCAAGCCAACAAACTGGGAAGCATAAATACCAAGTCCTTTTATCATAAATACCTTTCAAATATGACTATCTTTGGAAAAGCTGTTTCTGTTTTCACTTTCTTGATGGCTTTGATGATTTTTAGCGGATATTAAAGATGATATAAAAGATAGACTTGTGAAAATACAACAGACTCCTGCAATGTAATTCAGAATCCACCACTTGGTGGCAAGATAATGCTGCTGTTAATGTGCCTAGCAGTGACCTAAATACTTGCTCTTTTGAATTAAAAATCTTTGATAAATTGATAGGTTTCTAAAGGGAATCAGGCTAAATCATTGGTACATATTTTAAAGAAAATAATTTTCAGAATAAATGTGACTTTGATAAAATACACACGTAAAATCCTATTCAAACTATGAGTTAATTCTGTGGTCATTAAAGATATCTAAAATGAAACATGAAAATGAAAAAATAATTAGTCCATAGATATATTTTATGTCTGTATATTTCTTTAAAAATCCTAGCCCAAGGTGTGGTGTCATAAAATAATTTTTTCAATTCTAATCCATTTGGCTGAGCATTACTGTTCCATCCAGTTTTATATTCATCTCCTGGTGGAACTTTAGAATGTCTCCCTACATTATTAAACTGCTGCCACTCTTTACAAGAATTAATAAAGCTTCTGGCAGAGTGAATGGATTCCTTCCCTCATCAGTGGTGTGGTCTCACAGGTTATACTTAGAGAATGTACGAGATTTGCTTAACGAATCCATGTTCATTCTGAAATATAGAAGGAATGTAACTGTTTTCAAGGATTCTCTGTTTCATGGGAAATACAGTAATAGTAAGGAAAGCTTCTTTATATTTGTGAAGGAAAACGAAAAGGGGATAATTAGAAATACACTTGTGGGAAAGAAGTTATGTGGTTCTAGAGAGTACCAAAGATTTAATGATATTCTTGGGCACAGGGGATTGCATATAAATTCGTTAGCTGTTTTGTTGTCAAACAATTGACCTTTTTCTCTTTTTTATGGTTGTTACCACAGATTGGAGGGGGTAGAATGCTTTTGGGGGGAAATAACCACAACATCCTCTACAGAAGGGCCATGAAAAGGACTTCAGTTCTGGGATCCAGTGATTGGTTCCATGTATCGAGAATCTTGGTGAAGTATTTGAACTGGTGGTCAAGGGCAGGAGTTGGCTTTGGTTATGAGGGAAAGGAGAGGTTAAAGGGCATTCCAGGAGGAGGGAGCCACATGAGTCAAGTCAGAGGGCAGGGCTTGGAGGAACATGAGTGAAGAGCTGTTAGGCAGAGCCATTTGGATGGAATAGTCACAACAATGTTGCTATGGGAGAATGTATTCTGCATTCCAAATACTCAAAAATGAGGTTTTGAAACATAACCCATTAGTAAACTGGGACATCTTGTTCTTTTCTTTATAGTGGTAGCCCTGCTACAATTTATGATGTTTATGTTCCAAGAAGTATAGAATTGGCATATCCATGTAAAATCTTTATGGGAAAACTACAGACCTGTTTGAAGTCCGATTAGTGCAGGTTAGTGTAGAGTTGACAATTGACACATTTTATAGCAAAATAGTTGTTGACAAGAATAAAAAGAATTTCTTTTCTCTAAGGATCCTTTGCTTATTGTATATTATAATACAGTAATAATTTGGATTAGAGATAAAATACAGCTTTAAAAGTCAGATTTTGAAAGGAATTCTATACATTTTCTTGTACTAAATGATTTTCATTTTACTTTGAGTAACTGAAAAAACTCTCTTCTTGTTAATTTAATATAAATAGCCTAGACAAAATTTCAAAGCTGTTAATAGACTGAAGTGCGTTAACAGTGTGAATTAAGAAAAAAAGAAGAGGGGCATGCTATTATGTATGGAGAAACTGGATGTGTAGTTACCAAGAGGAAGATAGACCAGTGGGCACTCTAGAAACAATGGACCTTTTTTTTTTGTCCTCGGGAAGATTCGCCTTGAGCTAACATCTGTTGCCAATCTTCCTCTTTTCGCTTGACTAAGATTAGCCCTAAGGTAACATCTGTTCCAATCTTCCTCTATTTTGTGTATGAGTTGCCACCTCAGCCTGGCCATCAACCAGTGGTATAGGTCCATGCCTGGGAATAGAACCCAAGCCACCAAAGTGGAGCACGCTGAACTTAACCACTAGGCCACAGGGCTGGCCCCAACAATTGACCTTTTTAACACTTATTTAAGTTTTTCATAAATAATCATTGTAGGGAATATTCAAAGAAAAGGACTAGCTGCTCATTGGCATAGAAGAGATAAGGGTTGAACTGTTGAATTCTGATGTTATTTTGAGGTAATGTGTTATCATAGTTAGGTAAGGAAGATTTGTCATTAAACCACTTGGTTTGAGACCCACTTCTGTCACTAGTGTGTAATATTGAGCAAGTTATTTAATTTCACTTCACCCTTATAAAACAGGAGAAATAATAGTACCTACCTCATAGTGTTGATGTGGGAATCAAATAGAATTATCCAGTGGAGGTCTTCAGCATAGTGTCTCTTATACTGCAGACATAAAATATTCTTTTCCTTATTATTTTCCCTAAGCATTCATGGGTACACATTTCTCTACGATATTTGATGAACAGTGAGTATACTGGAAGGATCTCAGGAAAGATGTTTCTACCAAATTTCATTTTCCCAAGCCTTTTCATGGCTTAGTAACAATTTTCAAGTAGGGAAAGATTATGGGGTCATTTTGGTTGCTGACAGAAGATCAATTTTTCTTGCTCTCTCTGGCCTTTGGTGCTCTGCTTTGGCTGCCAATGGAACTCAGAGAATGCCTGGAGGTATTGCATTTTCTGGGCAAGTGCTGGAGCCCTGTAGTGTTAACGCTGACTGAAGCTTCTCGCTGAGCTCTTCAGCTTTTGTGCCATGCTCTTTAATGAATATTGCCAGGGGCTGCCAACTTTTAAACTTTTTCTTTTTTCTCAATTTTTTGAGTCTCTTAACATATTGCCAAAGCTGCTAGAGAGAGATCACAGTGTCACTCAGGATGCTAAAATATTCTGCTCCCTGGTCATTGTCATTGGCAAAGGGGCCATGCTCTATCTAAGCAACGAAATCTAAATATCCTGTACCAATTAGGTCTTGGAGGAGTGCCCCTTTTTGTTAGTTTTAACGCTGGCTGTTTGTTAATTTAACACTGTAAATTTCATAAGCAATATGGTAATACATGAATAAATCACCTTGGGGAATTAAATACTAAGAAAGAATATTTTGAATAGAAATGTCTAGCATCTCAGGACTTCAAAATTTGTTTTCATATGTTTACAGGTGCTTTTTGATGTTGGTGAAATAAATAAGCTATTTTGAGAAATATTTTTGACAGAGTGACCTTCTATCACAAATAATTAGTGTCAGCAAAGGCTGGAGGGACTCAAAGAACACTAGACTATTTCCATAGGGCACAAGAGACAGAGACACGGAAATGGGGCACTGGCTATTTTGGGAACAAGAACACTGCTTCTTCCTCTTACCTCCTTCTACTCAAAATACACAAAAGTGGAAAAAACAAAAACAAAACATGGTCAAGCTTAACCACTTGCTGTTGTAGTCACAACATAGACAACACGTTGTAGCTAAGTACAAAAGCAGCCTGGCTAGTTCAGTGGTGATTCTGGAAACAACAAAAGATAATGGTGGGAATAGAAAAGATTAAAAATGCTTTTTAAAATGTTGTGCTTATTTTCTGGGTCTTGAGGTATATTCCTGTACTGTGGAGAAAGATGTCCTCTGACAAGTCATGGCTCACCGAGTTAGAGACCCAGGTCATCAAATCTTGTAGCACTTTTCCTGCCTAATTCTAAAGTCAGTCACAGAAGGACAAACACTGCATGATTCCACTTACATGTGATATCTAAAACAGTCAAACTCATAGAAACAGAGTAGAGTGGTGGTTGCCAGAGGCTGGGGGGAAAGCAGGGAATGGAGAATTGCTATTCAAAAGACAGACAGTTTCTGTTATGAAAAACGAATGAGTTCTAGAGACCTGCTATGCAACGTTGTGTCTATAGTCGACAGTACTATACTGTGCACTAAAAAATTTGTGAAGAGGGTACATCTCATGTTAAGCGTTCTTACCTCAATTAAAAAAAAACTGCCATGTATCTTCAATGTTCAAAAGATAAATAAGAATATACACATATACCATATTAAAACAAACAAAAGTCAGAATCAGTAGAGGATACTTAAAATATTAAGGCCGGTTAGTATATTTAGACAATAGAGCATAGTTTTACTGGTAGCTGGGGTGATATGGGATACACAAGAGATTATATCCCATAGTGGATGGACAATGTATCCTTTCCTAATAGGGAGGAATTGGAAATATTCTGGAGAACTAGACTTCCCAGAAGAGAACTGTTTCTGCGAGACCTCTGCCAGTCATAGAATTGATGTAGAAAGGAAGGTAGACTATTTATTTGCCACTGTGTCCCGTTTGGGTGTGAATCTCTTAGCACAGATCATAATTGGCTCTTTAGAAACAGATCAGAATCTATCTTCTACCTCCTGGTGGAATCTCAACTTGTGTCCTCTCCGGGTCCAACAAATTCCTTACTTTGCCTCTCGAAAACCAATTTTACCTTACCCATCACTGCCACTTTTGATCACAACCAGAAAATGTGATCTCATTCTCCTATGAATTCTCACCATATACTTCCCACAACATTAACTGGTATTTGCCCATCCATTGCTTTGAGACGTCTCTTGTGTTATTGCCTTGCATTGTTTTTTGATTCATTGTATTTACTTTGAATAGGAACATTTCTGAAATTCACTCCCCCCCCCCCCACCGCCCCTGCCCCAAATGTAAACACCTGGGGATCAGTGTGTATTTCCACCCTTCTTCAGTTGCACAGGGTGAGTTTCAGTAGGTTTGCTGATGACTGATCCCAGCTTCTTAATGTTATTTCACTCCTAATTTACACTCTCCAGAATCCCCAGATAGTTCATTTTTGGCCTATAGGGTTGCAGTAAATAAAAATATACTCTATAGCCCATAACATGTACATGCTGTTGATATAGAGAGTGAAGAATTGGCGGGCCTCTAGGGCGAGGCCTACGAGGGTAGAAATAATTAGCCACGTGTCTCAGAGTTTTATTCTCACCCGGCATGTGCAAAAGCTCAATCAAGCATCTTAACTCCAATTCAAATGCCCTTGGGGAGGACTGGTTGTATTTAATTAAATTCTTAAAATTATGAAGGAATGATGAATAACCTATACGATCAATATCCTAACTTTTTACTAGATCATAGTCTTTTACAGTTACTGAAATTCTTCTGCCCTCTCTCCAAGGCACCTCATTTCTAAAATTGTAAAATCTAAAAAAAATGGGTAAAAATCAGAAGGTTGTTTTGGGGAACAAATCTGAACCAAAGGAGGTGAGATTATCATGGGTTCAGTGAGCCATTAGTGTCTCATAACAGAGATCACCTCCCAGGAGAACAGTGTTCACAATACTAGCATCCCTCAAAACTCGAATTGAGTTTTAGTGTTAAATTAAGTGAATTGTGTTAAATTTAGTGAATTGAGTAACAGTGTTAAATTGTTGCTTTCTCTTCCTCTATGTTCTAGGTATTCCAGTTGACCATCTGTATGATGGGTAACATTTTTTTTGATATACTAATATCATTGATTACATTACAACTTACATTACAACGTTTCATATCTAACGTTGTTTTTTTTTTTTTTTTGGTGAAGAAGATTGTCCCTGAGTTAACATCTGTTGCCAATCTTCCTCTTTTTGCTTGAAGAAGGTTGTTCCTGAGCTAACATCTGTGCCAATCTGCCTCTATTTTGTATGTGGGACGCTGCCACAGCTTGACTTGATGAGCAGTGTGTGGGTTTGCAACCAGGATCTGAAACCATGAACCCGGGGCCACTGAAGTGGAACTCTCAGACTTAACCACTACATCACCAGCTGGCCCCATTGCTTTTTGATTGGACTTTAAAAACCTGCTTTTCCCTTTGACCAGGTAGATTTCCTATCCCTCTTTTCCTAATTTTAGCAAAGGCCTATCTTTTTGTTTTTAAGTTTTTGAGGCACTTCCCTATAGCTTAAATTTTTCATTTATCAATGCTTAGGAAATGATTCATAAAAGAAACTACAATAAGCTTTTTAAGTCAATTATGAAAAATATATTTAAATTCCAAAGGAAAAAAAGAACAAATAAGAAATATAAAATGCATAAGAAATTACCAGAGGGAAAAAAAACATTGTGAAAAAAATTATCATGTTTTCTCATCAAGACATAAATAAAGTGACAGAATAATATTCATAATATGAATTTGTTTAGGATTTTGTAAATTACTACTTCTAAAAAGGTTGGGTTAAAGCACCTAATATTTCAAACTTTTATTAATTATAGAATTACCTGATATTGAGATCACTAGCTAACTTTTTTTTTTCCAAATCATTTGTGACAAATAGAAACTATCAGTGAAAATTTGTATTTTCACAATGTTTTGGAAATCACGTGAAACTTGGTTAAAATATACTTTCCATATGAATCCAGCTCAATTATAGAAATCATCAAACATAAATTTTATCCATTCTTTGGAATTAAAAAATGATATCATAGAGATTTTAGAGATGATTTAGATAGTTGGGGGGGAGTGTGGGAATGAATAGCAGATTTTATTCTTTTCAGACAGAGACGGAAATGCAGTAAAAAAAAAAGCTGAAAAATTTTTTGTCCTGTTATATTTCTTCATTGAATATCTGCTTGTTTTTCTCAAAAACGGTAGACAAAACTGCAAGATGAATTGTATGCCTTGATTTAGGTAATATTCTCTCTGAATAATAATGTAAAAACAAGAAATTTGGGAGAAGCTATATTTTTTTTTCAAATAAAGTTCTCCTGGATTTTCACATCTCAATCTATGTAACTCAACACATAATGAGTCTAACGGCAATAAATTGACCAAGATTGGGGCTTAGTCTCACAATTTAGGTCTTTCAATGGAGACTTTAACAATTGCTGGAAGGCACTGGAAACTGAGAGGAGCTGAGGACAAATGATGAGGTATGATTTGTGGGAGTAACGAGCCAGGGAAAAATCTTTGCCTACACAGTTCCTGTAAGCCTCAATGGGTAAGATTGCTGAATAGTTTATAAAATATGTCCTAGCAAATCAGAGTCCCTGAACATAAGATAGTGAGGTGCAAATCGTGCAAAAATTCTTATCTTGGTGCCTAAAGCGGCAGCTTCAGTAGCAAAAATTTCCAGACAATTGAATAAATTGAATAAACTCAATTAGATATATAAAAAACAGGCCCTTCTTTTGAGCTCCCCTCCCCGTGGTAGGCGGGGGGAGCCAGGTGGACGCTGAGGGTGAATCCCCCCAGCAGAGCAGGCCCCCTCCGGGCCACAGCCCCAGCTGACACACATCTTGGACTTCGGGTGGATGGACAGGCAAACAGTGCTGGGCAGACTGGACTTTCTGAGCAGGGCTAGCACTGGGAGGAACGACAGATAGGAGTCGCACCTCTTCCCTTTTTCCCATCAGAGGAGGACGCCCACGTCCCTTCACCTGTCAAGTGTGGACCATCCAAACTAGCAGCAGCACTAACTCTGTGCCTGGGTCAGAATCAGTGCTCAGCTAACACTTGCTGAGTGATCACTCATCAGCTTCCTTCCTCCTGCTTGTTCTCTGCTTTGCTCACCAGGACATTTACACATTCGCATACGCTTATGCATACAGCTGCTCCTCAGCCAGCATCTGTTCACCTCTAGTGATCATTTTATTAACAAAGGGTAAAAAACTTCTCCTTAGAGATGTCTGTTTTAGTCATCTTTATTAATCACAACTACACACATTGGAAAATAGGAGGATCAAATTAACCACAGCAAAATCCACGTCAACAACAGGACGTACAAATTCTTGAATCTCTACTATTTGTGAAGTATTGCACATATATTATTTTAGATATTTCTAAATCGTTTCAAAAAGTCAATATTATCACTCAACTGAGGTTGAACTAGTTAACATGTCCAGGGTCACCAAGCAGACAAGTAGCAGAAATCTTTCTATTATTTCACACTCTCTCCTTAATTATGGAGACCTTATCGAAATATCGACTTGGCTTTTCCTTGAAGCTTTTACCGATGGAGACTTTCATTTTCTGACCTATATAATAAGGGTCAGATGGTATGATACTCTTCCTGCTCCACTCTTCTTTACCTCAACTGCTTAGCATAGAAGGAAAAAAATATTTTCAAATTTGTCTTCATTTTCCCTCCACTCACTTCAAATATGACTTTCCCAAAAGATGCTAGTAATAAATAGTTCAGTCCTAATGACATATTTATGAGCTTTTAAAGATAAATGAAACGTTATAAAGAAATGCTGCTATAAAGATTTAAGTTCATTAAACTGGTCAGAAAATACTTTTAAAATTGTAATGAAAGATCTGACTAAATCTGCATCTTTCTGGCATCAGTGTTTATATAAACTAAGACAAAAAAGACAAGGCATTATTCATATTTATACTTTTTTTCATTGAGTTATGCTGCCTCACATTGTTGTCGCTGTTGTTTTTAATCTTGATTACAAAATCCGAATGTTTCATTTACCTAGAAAATGAAATAGGTATTCATGGCGTTTTGCCTTGGAACCTTTTTCCTGAGACCTGCAGTGGACTGACTTACCACATGAGCAATGGCAAAAAGAAGAGGGTGAAATGTGAATATTAAGAGTAAAGATTTTCATACACTCGTGAAACCATCATCAGTCAAGGAAATAAACATACTCATGTCTCCCCAAACTTATCAAACTGTGTATATTAAATATGTTCACTTTTTAAAAATATGTCATTTATACCGCATTAAGGCTGTTTTAAACAAAAAGACTAAAAATTTTCAGAACATAGAATATAAGTTCAGATAAGGGAAACCTGAACATTGTCTCCTGAAGAATAGAGATAGAAGTAAAAAAATCAAAAACTATGAGAGAAAGTAAAGGAAAGCTACAAACAAGTCTTTCTACTATGCCCCCAAGAGAAAACAAATTAGTGTTAAAACTTGAACATTAGGTAAAAGAAACACTCTCTAAATGCAACATCAGTTTTTAGAGAGAAATTTATTTACGTTTAAAAGATTTAGTAGTTGATGGCAGGAAGTCTTTCCTTCTTGGATGAAGGCACACTGTTTATTCAGACAGACCCTCCCGCTAAAAAGAAAGAAAGATGCTCAAATCAAAAGCAAGGTGCATCTCTCCAAAGAAATAAAACTTCAATCTAGGACTCAAAGTAGTCCAATAAAATATTTTTTTTAAGGAAAACCTGAAGCTTAGAATGAAAAACAACAAAAGCACCACGAGTGAAAATCCACTTTTAAAAACAGACAGTGAACATAGACCTACCAAGCCTTATGTTTAAGAATTATCAGACACACAAAATACACAGCTCCGCTTACTTTGTCCAAATACTTGATAAAGTCTTCAAAAGCTCTACAGAAAATAGACATTAAGCGCAGTGACCTAGCTGATTTGGGGAAAAAAGTGAATAGAAACTAAATAAATTAAATTTTAAGTAATCTAAAATAAAAGTTGAATGAATGAGCTTACAAGCTAATTAAATATAGTTAATAACACAACAAAAGAACTGGAAAACAGGGCAGCAAAATGATCCAGAATACAGTAGATAGTGACAAAGCCCTGGCATATTTAAGAGAAGTTAGGCAACATGATGAGGAAGCCTGATGGCAATCAAAGGAGAGCAGCAAGAATGGGTCACAGGCAATGGAGGAAAGACAAGGGGTAAGATTTTCCAGAATTGAGGGACAAAAGCCACAGATCCAAGAAACCTGATGAATCTCAAGCCAGATAGATAGAAGAAATATACATTTTAAGCATCACATAGTCAAACTGAACAATAAAAATATCAAAGAGAAAATCGTCAAAGCAGTCTGAGAGAAAAATTCTCCTTAAAAGGATCAGTAAGACTGATACCGACTTGGCGACAGCAACAATGGAAGCCAGGGTGCTGAGAAATCTGTACCCCAAAGCTGTTTCCAGACCTACACAGAGCCTGTCATTCTGAAAGGGCATCCTTCAGAGAGAAGGAAAGTGATGTCACAGGATGCCCATGAGTGATACAAGGAGCAATGGAGCAAAATTGAATCGTTAACTCTGAGAATAAATCTTAGCAAATGCCAACTGGATTAAACAATGATAATTATGTGTGCAGTTAAAAAAACAAGATAGCATTATAATAAATGACACTCTTTCAAGATCAGTTGAGAGTATGGTAAGGGGAGTTAAATTTTCTAAGATCCCTTTGTTAATGAGGAATAATTTACTCAAAGTATTGTTAATCGATAGGTTTTGATAACGTGAGTACATATGCAGACACCTTCATATAGTTAATTGGTGAAATATGTAAATGTATTTTCTATTTTTAAAATTATGTTAATGCCCTCTTCCCTCCCCCCAACACAAACATTGCATATAAGTGCTGGGGAATCTGAAATGTGAGGCTAAATCCTGGTAGCTAAATTCTCTCGTATAAGAATATTTAATTAATTCTAAATAGTAAATATATAGAAAAAATGTTTCCTTGTATGTACATTATACATTTTCTTGAAAATAAAATTTTATTCATAGAATAGAATAAGAACTACATTTGAATAATGATGAGACATTTTAAAATGTGATCTATAATAGTACTTTTTCTCTCCTACTATTGTTGGTGAGAAATTATGAGTAAGCCTATATTCAATTATAAACAAAGCCTTAGAAGTACATGAAAGCACATGAATTCTTCAGAACAATTGAAAGGAATATTTTTCTCTATACAAGATAACATTTTAATAATAGCTTTTGAACATATGGTACTTATTCATCTCTATTCGTTTTATCATAATGCTAAAATAATGAATTGGCTTACAATGACCTGTGTCATTAGAAATTAATGTTGGATTTACTGTATCCTGTTAATAAAAATACAAGGGGAAAATTTTTCTTTCTAAAATTAAAGCTGGTAATAGCTTCTTCTGTCTTCTAATGTTGGTGTATAATTCATATTCATGCAAAAAGAAGTTTTCTATTGCTTTCTTCCACTTATAGTCTTTAGTGGAATAGGAAAAAAATGAGTGAGATCCTGACTAGATGATCATCCTTTAAGGGAAAATGTGCATAAGTATGAGTTTGGGCTGTTCTCAGGGAGGCTAAGAGACTCTGTGGTTAGAGTTCGTGTGGAGTCCGCGGGATCGGACCTAGAGAGAGAGAGTTGAGATATGCTGCATGGGAAAATCAAACGGTTCTCTCTCTCACTCACCCTCTCTCTGTCTTTCCCGGTCTCTCTCTCTCCCTCCCTTTTCCCTTTGAAAGCTGAAGACTCAGTTGACAAAAATCTCAGAAGATATTGTTTAGAAATTAGGAAGTCTAAATTTAAGTTTCACCCCACCTTTCCATATTGCTAATTTTCAGTAAAGTGTGCTAAATACACAGATGCTTTCTATGCTTTATTCCTTTTTATCTGGGGAAAATACCAAAGACACATAGCTGGTTTTCATGTTATCTTTGTCTCAGGAGTATCAGTGAAAACATCTATCATTTTAATTAATCAAAGGAAGTAGGACATCTGAATGGAGATAAACAAAAGATATGTCGTCTCTAACCGCTAACAATCTTTGGGAAATTTGAAAGAATATGGAACTCTCACAAAACTTTATCAGATTTAGAATTCAGAAAACAGCAGTCTTGAGCTATTATCTGTGATATATTATTTAAACATAGTTATGTTACAAACTCTTAACCAGATGTTATATAAATTACTTATGTACTTACTATTTTATTTTGTCATTTTATATTTCCCAGCATGTATTAAAATAATAAAATCAGAGGGAATATGTTCTCCTTCATATAAAATCTTACTTCCTATGTTCGTTTGTTGGATTTACCATTTTTTGGGGGTAGGAGGGTAAATTTTATTTAAGTAGTCTACATACAGGAAAGTGCACAAATAATAAGTTGGTGAATTTCCACAAAGTGAACACACCATGTAATCATAACCTGGGTCAATAAATAGCACAGTACTAGCACCCAGAACTCATCAGCATGCTGCAGCTTGCCCACTACCCCATCGTTTAGTTCAGCCTGTTTTGGAATTTTATAAGAACGGGGTCATATGGTACTTCTTATTTTTGAGTGGCTTCTTTCAACATTATCTTGTTTGTCCAGTTCACCCATGTGGTTGCAAGTGCCAATAATTCATCTTTTATATTGTATTATATTCCAGTGGGTGAATATATGACAATGGAGAGATTGATCCTATTGTCAGGCAATTTAGGTTAGTTCTAGTTTTTTAATATTGCAAATGATGCTGTTATGAATATCCATACATGCATTTGGTGAATGTATGTACACGATTCTGTTTTGTATTAAAACCTAGAAGTGGAGTTGCTGGGCCACAGGACAGACGTCTGTTCAGCTTTAGCATGTAAATTACCTTGCAGCACGGTCACGGCAGCGGAATAGAGGCAGTGAGCTGGCAGATTAAGTATTTACTTGAAAGTCAGGCTGGCATTCAGTCCTGTTCACACTACTTTTTTGCCACATAGTATTAACATGTTATTTAGTTTCTTTGACCCTCAGCTTATATATCTGTAAAACGCGTGTGTCTTATAGAAACACTGAATAAAATAACGTATGTTGAAAAGTGCGTAACAAATTTAGTGCTTGATAGATATTCATTTGTTTACCCCCTTGACGGGTGTCAGCAGAGTTAAAATTAAATTGCACGTGGCTCTGAACGACTGTCTAAGTCAGGGCCGTGGGAGTCACTGCGCAGTCTCTGCTCCACCCAGGTCATCTCTTGCCACATGTCCCTGTTATTTCATTGGTGCTCCATAAGCTTTGTGTGCACAGTTAGCACAGTAACTAATATTCATTAATTAAGAATTTAATAAGCAACAGCTATGTGTTCAGCATTGCTATATGCTACAGGAGGAACGCAGAATAAGCATCAGTTCCTAGCCCTCGGGTACTCAAATGCAAACAGCAGAGGCTCAGGAAATAGTTTAATGACAGAATGAATTGGACTGTGATTACAGTATAAAAGCAACCGTACCTCCACTTCATCCTTCTTCCACTTAGCTGAAGTTATTAAATTGCAGAATTTAAACTTGTGAACATTTTCACTTTTTTTTTCATGTTTACCAATCAGTCATATACACCTTTTAGAATATTTTCTAAGATAATCTTTTCAAAAAGAATTGTATGGAGCCTTAGTTTTAATGAAAGTTTCTACTGATTTCTAATAAGTACAGATGAATAAATTCTTTACAACAATAGGGATGAAAATGTCAAAATTAAGGAAGGCAGCTGCTCGTCAAGGCTGAGGTTCTAGGATGGGTTTTGCTCTTCTGTTAATCATTGCTCAGTTTTAGAGAGCAAACTATGAGAAGCAGAGCAGGTCTGTTTGTGACTCAGTCTGGCAAATACAAGTTAATTATAAGCAAAGTGGCTTTTTTCTTGTTAAGGAATAAAATCTGCTTTTTTAATCATAGGCTGAGTGTTAGATGGGACACAATATTTTAATATTATTTTCTTAGATTGCTTGTTTGTAAGTTGTAACTACAAACCTAATCCAATGCCCTATTTCCCTAAATAATTAATTTTAAAAATATACTTTCATAAAAATAACTTTAATGTGATCTTAATTCTCATTAAAAAAATATGTTGTGTGTATTACAGATCAGCCATTGTGCGTGGCCCTGCCAGCAAGGAACTTGGAGAGACACTGGAAAGACAGACACAAGCAGTGATGGAAGCATTTTCAAGTTGTAGGAGTGTTGAAGTGAGAGTGATACGTTATTTTTATGTGGGGACTGAAGACGTTACCAGTGAAGGCAGAATGGTAGGAGTAGTTACTGTACTGGATTTTGAAATATATCAGGAGTTTACTAGGCCTTTGAGGGTGGTGGTGGAATGTCCTATGCAGATGGCACTATATAGGCAAAGGCATAGATGGATTAAATAGCATGGTGTGTGCACTGGGAACTAAAAGGTTTGGTGCTTTTTGCAACACTAAATGCAAATGAAAATGTGAATGACTAGAACTTAAAACAGGAGAAGTAAACAAGAACTAAATCATAAAGTGCCGTGTATATTTCCATCTGTACCAAGGAATTTTATCTTAATTTGCTGAACCAGTGGTTCTTGTATTTCTAAGTGCATAATACCTTGCACTTCTTTTTAAAAATGCAGATTCCTGAGAGCTCTGCTACCATCACCACTCTTCTCCCCATTTGATTCATTTTGTTTGATGGATGACCCACAGAATTCACATTTTTAGGGTTTGCACTGGGAGAAACAGTGTTTTAGACGCTGAAAATCATTGAAAGCTGCTAAGTGAAAGGACTGATATTATCATATTTCTAGTTTTCAGGAATAATCTGAGAGCAGTGAGCCAAGGCTGACTGGTTAGGAGGCTTTTGGAAAAGTACAGGTGAGCAATGATCAAGCTTTGAAATATAATAGTGACTTATGGCAGCAATGCAGTGCATTGGGATATGATAGTCTGTTCAATAAATGGCTATCAATAAGCAAAGTAGATCTCTTATTTTCCATCTCTCACATACGCAACACTTCTATGTCACATCAACAAAAATTGAAAAGTGAAATATGAGAGAACAATAAAGCTTTGAGAGGAATATACCTTTATGACTGATTTAAGTACAGATTTTTAAGATAGTGTCTAAAAATCTTTAAAAGAACAAATGATAAAACGGACTATATTAATATCAATATCTGTAGTATAGAGTAGGAGAAGCTATTTTTACTACAAATAACCAGAATAGATAAAAAATTCTTAAAAATAATAAGAAAAAGAAAGAAAACAATTGGAATATTAGTTAAAGGCTTACTTTCAAAAAGTAGATATCAAAGTTACTAATTAACATATTAAAAGTTGCTCATAACATAAGGCATCAGGGAAATGCAAATGAAAACTGCAACACATTACCACTTTATACCCACTAGAATAGCTAAAATTAAAAATCATAAAAAAAATCATGTGTGGACAAAAATTTTCAATAACCAGAATTTATATACCGCTTGTAAGAATGCAAATTGTTACATCTACTTTCGAAAATTATTTGGTTCCATCTCCTCATATGAATAAATGAGAACCCTATTAATACTATCCCTATTTACAAACCCAACACAGATATAGACACAGGTTCAACAATAGACTCTGTAATGTTTACAGGAGCACTATTCATAAGAGCTACAAACTGGGAACAATCCAAATTCTCATCCACAGTTGACTTAATAAATTGTGGTACCTTCAAAGAATGGATACTACACCTTCCACTTGGCTATTGCTGCATACAAAACCGTTCTAAATTTAGTAGATTAAAATAAGAAACATTATGATTGCAGGTACTGTGATTCAAGAATTGAACTAGGAAACAATGGGAATGGATTTTCTCTGTTCTATGATGTCTGGGACCTGAGCTGGAAAGACTCCAGTGGCTGGGGATGCCTTCAATGGCTGGGAACCAAAAGCTTCTGAAGGCTGCTTCATTCACATGCTCGATGCTGATTGGGATTATCGGAAGATTGTCCTCAACTAGAACACCTGCATGTGACTTTCACTTCTCTGAGCAATTTTGCTTCATTCTGAGAAGAGAGAGTCCCTAGAGGGAGCTTTTGAAGAGGTAGTGTCTCAAGAAACTGAGATGAAAGCTGCCATGTTTCTCCTGTCTTAGCCTTGGAAGTCAGAAGTCACACTCTATCCTTCAAGCCACGTTGTACTGATTACCAGCAAGTCATTAAGGTCTTGTAATGACTCAAGGAGAAGGGAATTAGATTCCATCTCTTGGGGGTGGCATGGTCACTTTGGCAGAAGATCATGTAGGCTGGGAGATACTGCTGTGGCCATTTTTGGAAACACTGTCTATCACAAAATACAATAATTCTATCCATCAATATAGATGAATTCTATCCATCAATACAGATGAATTTTTCAAACATTATGTTGAGTTAATGAAGCCAGACACAAAATAACACATGTCAAATAAATCCATTTATATACAAAACATTAAAACAAGGAACACCAGTTTATGCTTTTTCATGTCAAGGTGGTGATTACCCATTGAGATAGTGATTGAAACAGAACAGCTAAATGGTTTCTTAGGTATTATTTATCTTATGTTTCATTTCTGAGTACTAGTTACAATGTTGTGTTTAGCATGTGAAAATTCATCAATTGTTTGCTTACGGTATAAGCATTTTTTTCCTCTGTATACATTATACTTCAGCAAAAAGTTAAAGTTAAAAAGAAAAACCCTCTCAATTTATTTATATTTGGTACATATGGTCTTTGTTAATATTTTAAGATCATTTCTAAACATTTTTCTGATTTTTTTCTTAACTCATCACTTTATAGTTTATTTTTTTAGTCATTATATGTCTGCACAAACTTACAAACAAGCATGCTACTTTGTTAGAAATACTGCTTGTAAAAATAATGCTGGTGTAGTTGTTTACTTAACACAAAACAGGTGATTTCCAAAGGTAAAATTAGGTTCACCACTATGAGCTTCTCTTTGTTAAAAACAGTAAAATTAAAAGTTATTTAAAAAGACATGAAGAATTATAATACATGAAGCCATTGTTGTCTTGTTATGGTATTTATATTTATATATACTTAAAAATAGCCATTTCCACAAGAAATTTGTAAATTGACATTTTTTCCCTATAAATGCCTTTTTCTCAAGCCTCTGTCTAATCCATCAGCAAATTCTTGTGGCTTCTGCTCTAACACATATCCAGAACCCAACCACTCCCTACCACCTCCACCTGCCACTGCTGTCCCTGTCTACCATTATCTGCATTATCTCCACTGAGATTTTCCAGTAGCATCCTAATAAGCGCCCCTCCACCCCATTTTGCGTTTGCCACTTTGCATTCTCATCCACAACACAGTGGCCTCAGTGATCTTTAAATCTGTCGGGTCACATAGATCACTGTTGCTCTCAAGCAACTCATCCTCCAATGGCTTTGATCTCAGAGTAAAAGTCAAAGTTCTCTCCAAGACCCACCTGTCCATGATGCTTCAGCTCCTTCTGCTCTCCTGACTTGCTCACTTTCCTTAAGCTACCTGGCCGTCCTGCTTTGATCAAAAATGTCAGGCAAGCCCTCACCTGAGTCTTTGTATTTGCATTTCCCTCTGCCTGCATAACTTTTCATCCAGTTCTTGGAATGGCCGGTTCCTTCACTTCCTTCTGGTGTTTGCTCAAATTTCACCTTTTCTTTGAGGGTCTTTCCTGACTGCTCTATTTAACATTTCAACCCTTTTCCTGTCCCCAATCCCACTTATTCAACCCCCCTCAGCTTATTTTTGTCTAAAGCACTGGTCAACTTCAGATATCTATTATTTTGCATTTATTTAATTAAGTCCCACTTTCACCGTTAACAGCGTGAGTCCTGACTCCATAAGAAGAGGAGCTTTGACTGTGTCGATGAAAATAATCCATAACCTGTATTTATAATCTATAAATCTATTTATAATCTGTAAATGAAAATTTGGGGGAGTTTATTCTGAACTGAAAGCTGAGGACCATGGCCTGGGGCCTTTCTTCCCAAAGGAAGAAAGGGCACCAAGGAAGTGAGGTGTACAGAGTGGTTATATACCCCCAAGCAGGACGTTTCACATATGATTGAAATGTCCCTCCCACAATAGTCACAAGATTGCTCTGTCGGCACAGCACTTGATGGACACAGCAGGTAATGGTCTGCTATCGTGGCAGGCGTAGCAGGAGGCAAGTCTATTGTCTGGAGCTCACAGGTGAGCGCAGCAATCAGTTCCTAGCCTAAGGAAAGCTGCTTAATCCTTAAGGGAATGCCAACGTTGGGAGGGGGAGGGAAGCTGCACCTTTATCTCAAGGGCTTTTGCTCTTGCCATAGGGAATCTCTAAGGCAGATATACAATGCATGCTCAACGGCCTCGGTCAGGCCCTTTTGGAAAGACAAGGTCAGGCCGAATTAGGTTTACACCAAATGGCTTCCTCATATACTCCAATATATCCTATTACTTGCCATTTTTATTTGTCAACTGTGTGTGTGTGTGTCTGTATACATGTGCACGACCCAGGGCTTTCTCTCTTTCCTCTTTCTGAAGCAGCCTTCTCTACTCCCTTGCTCTTTGCGTCTTTTTCAACTTTCGTGTTTAGGCTTAAATGTTGTCTCCTCTGGGAGTCTTTCTCCGCTCATCTTACAAAGTAGTCAGGCCTTCCACCTATTATTCTCTATCTTATTTCTCTGTTTATTGCTTTCATATAGACCATTAGCATTACATAGTTATCTTGTTCATTTAATTATTGACTTGTTTTTCTTCCTAACGAGAATACAACCTGAATGAGCAGAAGTCTGTGATAGAGAATAAATGTGTGAACAGACTGAGTAATTTTACCTGGACGTTGGCCTTTTTAAAGAAAGTTTTTTTGACAATTTGTCCTATAGATGAAGCTTCCACTTGCCTTGTGAGTATATTTTTTATTGCTTCAGTAAAGATAGCGGGAAAATAGAGTTTTGCAATGTTTTTATACACCAACATATGAAACTTTCTTTTTCATTTCTACGTTTGGGAGTATTTCAATTTTTTTCTTTTCAGGTTGCCATGTTTCTTTCATAGAAGAAGAGAAGCTTCCTTCATTTACAGGTCCAGGGATGAGCCTGACAAATCCAATGGTAATCCCTAAGCCAATTAACTGCAAAAATCCCTTTGGCTCCAGGATTGGCATATGGCTGACTCTGAGACAAAGAAGATGAAATAGAAGTTTGCTGAGGGCTAAAGATAAAGAAGTTTTCTATTTCCTAAAATAAATCACCAGAAGATATTCTTTCTCATTCTGTTGATTTTGTGCTCTGTGAGTATGAAGCTTTGACATTCCATAGTTATTTTGCTCTGATTAGGGAGGCCACCTTAGGGATGAAGACAGATAAATTCATACTCAGGGAAATTGCAAAGATACAGAACAGATCCAATGGATTTAGTTAGATTGAATTAGATGTACCTCTGGACTTCTAGTTGTGTGAGCAAATATACTTCCTTATTTTATCAATTATAGCTAGCTCTTCTACACTTGTAGCCAAAAGCAGCCTAACTGAAATTCAGAGTTTTGATTCTCATATTTATTTTAACACCACTTTCTACTGTTGTACTCCGTTGGAAGATTCTGCAGCATCCATTGCTTTGGACATATATTTATTTGCATGTCACTGTAGCTATTTGGAAAGGCATTTTGTGGCAGAGAGTTCATGCCTATTACCTTCACATTGCTTTGAATACAGATAGTATTTTTTAGTGAACTTCCAAACATGAGACCCTAGTTCCTGCCGTTATGACTGTTATTGATTAGTTTAGCGTCTTCCAACAACTGAAATCAATTACAAGTCAAAGGCAAAGCCATTTTGTTCTTCATTCCACAGACTGTACACTGATGGGAGTTTCTTCAAGGTAGTAAGAGACCAATTTCAGAGTTTGCCCGCCTCTTTCAAAGTTGTGTAATCTTTCATCAGTAAATATTGATTCATTTTCAGCCAGGTTGGAAGTGTTTTAGAGGGTAACTCTCAGTATAACTAAGCATTCTTACAAGTCAGTAGCATCTAAACTTCCCTGGCAGTACTCTATACTTCCAGATGAGCTGAAATTTTTCTCTCATTTTATCCCTTGTATTCTAACATTTTCTTTGCAAACATATAGAAAAGTAGTAATTTTCCCTTCTGCAATAAAGAAATCAGTAAACAAAGCATGTAATAATTTTGCTATGATTTCATGGTAGGTTCAATTTATTTCATGAAGAGCATGTAAAACTTGCAAATATATGGCATAATATTCTCCTGTTATTTTCCCTCTGATTTTGAATCTCTAAAAAAATCCTATACTACTGGCTCTTAGGTTTCATACAGATAAAAATATATTTGAAAATATGGTGGTTGTAATTTTATTTATGGAAAACAATATTTTTCCTGGTTACAATTTTGAAATGCTGAACTCAGCCAAAATTAAATGACTTCTTTAAGAGAATAATTAATACAGGACATTTCCATACTTTAAGATGTATACAAGTAAGAACTAGAATTTTAGATGAATAACATGGATATGTTATGTAAAAATCTGGCAATGTATTTGATTTGATATCCTTTTTTTTTACTGATTCCTAGATCAATCATATACCACAATCCCTTAGAATAATTTAGAATATCATCTTCTACAGAATACACTCTTAATTTGACCAAAAGTGGTTTTTTTCTGTTCCACATTGTTTTGTTACTTTTTAATAACATATGAGTTTGACTGCTGTTCTTAAAAGTATTTACCATTTAAAAGTAATCTACCATGTTATTATAATGATCATGTGTGACATGATCATTTTGAATGTATTTCTTTCATTATTGTGCTAATAGTTTTCTTTTATAAGAATTTAGTTAAACTCGGCACATCATCAAGAGTATGGAACTGTAGTACTTGGTGTTTTAAAAAAATTACCTGTTTGAGGGGCCAGCCCCGTAGCCGAGTGGTTAAGTTCGCACGCTCCACTTCGGCGGCCCAGGGATTCTTTGGTTCTGATCCTGGGTGCGGACATGGCACCACTCATCAAGCCATGCTGAGGCGGTGTCCCACGTGCGACAACTAGAAGGACCCACAACTATGTACCAGGGGGCTTTGGGAGCAAAAAGAAAAATAAAATCTTAAAAAAAAATTACCTGTTTGAAATTTCAAAAATTTTGGTTTCTGTGCTTGAAAATAGAACAAAATAAAAATTGAAGCCCAGATTCAAAATTGTACCCCCAAATCTCCAAGCCCCATTGTCTTTAGAAGTAAATTCTTCCAACAATTAGGAAGAAATAACACCATCTTACATGAAATCTTCCGAAGAATAGATAAAAGGAAATGTTTCCCAACTTGCTATATAAAATTTCTACACCAAACCCTGTCCAGAAAATTACAAGACACTGCAATTGTAGACAATATCTCCCATGACAGGAGACACAAACTTTTAAAAGAAAATATTAGCAGACTGAATCCGGTCATATACAACAAAAAGAAAATAACAAGGAGTTTGTGCTGGTAATGAAAGAGACATTTCATATTTGAAGGTTCATCAACATAAGCCATCACTTTAACAGAAAAATGAAACATTTATGATCACCTACATCAATGCATTAAAAAAGTGATAAAAATAAGCTCCAGTTTATGAGAAAACTAAATTTTAACAAGTTAGGTATAGAGTGGACTTTGTAAATCTGAAAATGAGTTTTTACAAAACACCCATCAGAGCCATCGCACTTAATGGTGACATGCTGTAAGTTTTCCTCTTGCAATAGAAAATGGGACAAAGATGCCCACTATCACTTCTTTTGTTTAACGTTTTAATGGTGGTCCTAAACAGTACAATAAGATGAGAAGAATAGATGAAATGCATACAGAATGGAGAGGAAGAAATACAACTGTCATTATTCACAGATGACAATAATGTGTACTTAGAACATCCAAAAGAATCTATAGACAGTATATGAAAATGTATAAGGAATTTTTACAGAAGTCCCAATTACAAATTAGATGTACAAAAATAAATTTGTTTCTATGTACTACACGCAACAGTAGAAAAATCTTTCTGAGGGGGGCCGCCATGGTGGCACAGGGCTTAAGTTTGCACACTCCACTTCAGCGGCCTGTGATTCGCTGGTACAAATCCCAAGCACAGACCATGTACTGCTCATCAAACCATGTTGTGGCAGCATCCCACATATAAAATAGAGGAAAATAGGCACGGATGTTAGCTCAGGGCTAATCTTCCTCAAAAAAAAAAAAAAAAACAAAAGAAAAAGAAAGAAAATTTCCCTTTCAATTAGAGTAGTATTAAAATTATCAGAAGCCTAAGACCGTGTCTAGATGATATGTGTCAAACCTCAATAAAAGTTGTAAAAACATACTAAAGAAATTTTAACAGTTCTAGCTAAATGGGAAAATATACCATGCTATGGATCGGAAGATTAATTTTGTAAAATGTCAACTCTCTTCAAATTTATCCATGGATTCAAAACAATCATAACAGGTTTTGTTTAGTTGTTTCATGGAAATTAGCAAGCAGATTATAACATTTACTTGAAATGTAAAGGAATGAAAATTTCCAAGACAATCTTGAAGAATAATAGCTAACAGATTTCAGCTACCAGATATCTGGACTTATTATAAAGATAAATGAAACGCTAAGATATTGGCACAGACATAAACAAATAGACAAACAGAATACAGCAGTCGTAGAAAGACACACTCATATATAGTCCTTGATATATGACAAAAATGACACCACGATACAGTCAAGAAATGACGGTGTTTTCAATAAATGTTATGGGCTAAATTGAATTTTCATATTAAAAAAATAAATTTTAACTCTTCCTTCAGAACATACAAATAACATTCATACCAATGAATTGTATTTCTAAATGTGAATGGTTAAATTAGAAAAAAACATAGAAACATAGCTTAATGAACTTGGAGTAGACAAAATATTTTCTAAAACAAATACAAAAAACCAACCATAAAGGAAAACTGTAAAACTGTAAAGTTGATTACATTAAAATTAAGAATTCCACATTATCAAAAGATACAGTTAAGTGCATGCAAATACATGGGCCAGAGTGAGAAAAGGGTGTTTACTATAGATATGTCTAACAATTCTCAAAGATAAATAGCTAACATACATGTGGAATATGAAAAGAACTATAAATTATAAGCAAAAGGCAGACAACCAAACAGAAAAAAAGGCAAAAGACTTCATCAGATACTTCATGAAAGAGTTGAAGAGTTTTTAAAAAGTCACTTGAGTGGGAGTTTGAAAGGAGATGGAAAAGATAAACAAAAATCTGATTCTGGATAAGGAGGAAGAGGACAGAACCTCAGCAAATGATGGAGGAGCTGTCCTTAGAAGAGAGGAAGAGGAGGCTGTAGATCGTAAGGAGGAGGCTGGGAGCGGGAAGATGAAACTCGGTATCCAAGACTATACATAGATTATGTTTAGAAAATTTTCATAGAAGAGCTTCTCTTTCCTTTGTAAAGAGGGAAATGTCTTCTGATGAAAACAAGGAGTCAGAGGGGCTGGTCCAGTGTCTCAGTGGTTAAGTTTGCATGTTCTGCTTCAGCGGCCCAGGGTTCACTGGTTCGGATCCCGGGTGTGGAGATGGCACCGCTTGTCAGCCATGCTGTGGCAGGCATCCCATATACAAAGTAGAGGAAGATGGGCATGGATGTTAGCTCAGGGTCAGTCTTCCTCAGCAAAAAGAGGAGGATTGGTAGCAGATGTTAGCTCAGAGCTAATCTTCCAAAAAAAAGGAAAAGTAGGAGTCAGAATTAGTGGAACATGGAAGTTTGAAGAGAGTGGAGACCTCATTGTAGAAAACCAAGGGTGAGTTGAACAGAAAAACTTTAGAAGTTTTGGGAAATATTTATGGTCCATTTGAAGTTGGCATTCTTAAATTAATTTATAAATTAGTTCTAGAATCAATTTGCTGTATTTTCTGAACCCATCTCTCAATGGAGTTTTCCCTAATTCTCATCTTCGATTCTACTTGCTTCCAATCTGTGTATCATGTCTATTTCCTTTGAAATTTTTCTCCTTAATTAGCTTTGATTCTGTCATCGAGATTGATTTTGGCTAAAATAAAACAACATATGACTTTGAGTGGGTTATAAAAATATGTTCATTTTCCTCATACAACAAAAGTTCTGGAGGTAAAGACTTGAGTTCCTTCAGTAGTGCAAAGTTATCAAGGCTCTGATTTGGTGTTGGTGCAATGTTTCTGGTATTTCTTTCATGGTCAGAAGATGAAACCTGCAGCCCCAAACACTGTCTTCTCACTAACATCTCACTCAAGAAGAAAGAAAAAGGACAGCAAAAGCATTTTGCTATTGTCAAAAAGAAAAAAGAAATTCCCAGACGTGCTCTCCCCTGGCCCATCTTGATTCTTCTTCTCATGCTGCTTCCAACTAAAAGAGATTTTGCTGGTAAGAAATTGAGAGGAGAGTGCACTGGGTAACTATCTACAGTGTTTGCTATAGTCCACCATTCAATAGCACTCTTGTCATGTCTAAAACATTCTTGCCCTTCTGTCACTTTGTCACACTTAAATGTAAAAGCTCCAAAACTGGATATTTGTGAAAAATTGAGGAGGTTATGATCAGAAGTATAATGTTTGACTTGCAATATCTTTAAATAGAGAGAAATGACAATGCACAAGATTTGCCCATGAGAGCTAGTGAGTGAAATAAAGTGGAGGTGACAATCGTTGGTGTTGAGGAGTTCAAGGAGTTAAGCGTCAAACTAAATAGCACACTGATTATTCGACAGCATAAGACACACAAAAGACACACTTTAGAAAACTTGAAATATACAAAAGAAAATTTGAACTTAAAGATTTATTTATTTCTAATAATCTATTTACTACTTTAGGCACAGTTCATGTAAAAGTGAGTGTGTACTATAACTCCTCAAGTTGCACACAGTCTAAGAAATATACATGCATAAATTCAGGAAAAGGTTATGAATTTCCTAAGTTGTAAACCAGGAAAGTTTATCATGTACTCTTTTTCCATCATATTTAATTCAATGTCAAAAATAATAATAAACCACCAGTCCATGTAAGAAAATCCCACAGAGATCTCATGAGCCTCATAATAACTATTTCTGGTTTTTTTCACAATGTTTATATATTGAACTTTTTCAAACATGAAGAAGATATATAGAATAATATGACACACAACTGTGTGTCCACTTCCCCAGACACATCTCCATGCTCTTTCTTCCGAGGTAACCACTATCCCCAATTTTGTACTTATTATTTCCCCTGTCTGCCTTTATAGTGATACTAAATAAACGTCTTCAAAGGATTCAGTTGTATTTTATGCTAGTACTGTATTATACTGTATATATCCATCTTCAGCTTGCTTTTTATCACTTGTTCATGTGAAATTAATCCATAATGATACCCAAAAAATGAAATTGATTTCTTTTTGTGGTAGAGTATAAAATATATGCTGCTTCTCCAATGGGAGAATTATTTGTGTCCTGTTGATGTTGAAAGTGGCCATAAGATTTGTTTTATACAATGAAATGTGGGTGGAAGCAATGACTGTCAATGGTATGTCTTTGTGATTTCTTTCTCTCTTCCATGAAAAGCTTAATGAACCATATAGGGACATCTCTGTCAATTTATTTCTAGAATGCAAAGGTTGGAGAACAGAACAGAGGCTAACCTATGATGTAGTTTGAAAAAGTAACAAACTTTGTTGTAAGCCATTGGGATCATTTGTTACCACAGTATAATTTAAGTTAGCTGACTCATATAATTTAGTTTCATTGTTATTGAATATATTCTCATGTAAATACATCAAAGATTTTTACCCATTTTTCAATTAATTGTTATTGACTGAATTGTGTCTCCTCAAAATTCATATGTTGAAGCCCTCACCCCCAATGTGACTATATTTGGAGCTAGAGCCTTTAAAGAGGTAATTAAGGTTAAATGATGTCATGAGGGTTGGGCCCTAATCCAATAGGCCTGGTGTCTTTAGAAGAAGAGGAAGCCGGGCTGGCCTGGTGGTGCAGCAGTTAGGTTCTCACATTCTGCTTCGGCAGCCTGGGGTTCGCCAGTTCAGATCCCGGGTGCAGACCTATGCACCGCTTGTCGAGCCATGCTGTGGCAGGTGTCCCACATATAAAATGGAGGAAGATGGGAATGGATGTTAGCTCAGGGCCAGTCTTCTTTAGCAAAATAAAAGAGGAGGATTGGCAGCAGATGTTAGCTCAGGGCTGGTCTTTTTCAAAAAATAAATAAATAAATAAGAAGAGGAAGGTGTCCATCTGCAAGGCAGGGAGGGAGGCCTCAGCAGAACCCAACCCTGCCAACACCTTGATGTTGGACGTTCAGGCTTCAAAGCTGTGACAAAATAAATTTCTGCTGTTTGAGCCACCCTGTCTGTGGCCTTTTGTTATTGTACACCGAAAAAACTAACACATCAATGGACAGTAATTTTTGAAATTACTTTCTCGTACAAACATGGATATAAAGAACCTACTTGTTCATATTTTTTTATGTACAAGATTTGAGAATTTCTCCATCACACATGCTAGAAGTGAAAAAACTGGATCAATAGAAGCTCTATCTTCAAGCTCAATTTTGAGGAACTAACTGTCTTGGTTTGTACTCTTATCAGATACTGTGAGAATTCCCTTGTTTCACACCATTACCGCTATTCGGACTATGGCCAGCTCTTCACAAATATGGAGTCCTTCCTTGATTTTAGTTAAGCTCATTGAGGGTCACAGATGTGCCAAACATTGCTGTATTTCTGTTGACACGCAGGTAATGGACATTTCTGGTAAATGCTTTCTATTCTGTGAGGAAGATATTAACATAATATTATTGTCAAACTGACTAAGAGAAAACATGATTACCAGATGGAGTTTGAATAACTCTTATATTAACTATTAAAATGAGGTCGAGCCTCAGCATTTTGTTCTTTTACCCCAAAATTATCTGTTGAATAGATAGAGATTTACTTTACGCACTTGATAAAACTGTTGACCCTTGATTATAAAAAATTATCTTTTCTTCTGAGTACTGGATATATACTTATCATTTCATTCAAAATATAGCAGTCGTCTCAAGATAAAAGCTAAATAAAGCTAAATCATCTGATCTTACATGATGTACACTTGGAATAATTTGTTTGCTGCTTTTACATACGAGGTTGATTTAGAAAGACTCTTGAAAATGCCAATCAAAAATTATGGTTAAGATACTTTCATTACAGAGGTAATGAAATAGTCTAAACCGGAAAAATTTATTCCCAATATTTTTATTCAAAACCATCAAGTGAAATAATTAGTTCCTGGAATATAGCAAGTATTTCACTGTCCTCACCACGTGCTGGCTGTGCTTAGTGACCCGCAGTCAATGCTCCAGAGCAGCTGGTGCATTTCCACTTCTGTACCTTCCCCTCACTTCGGGTGACCAAAAGGCCCAAACTGCATATCTGGCAAATGCACATTATTCAGGAATGTGAGGGAGAAAAATGATTTTCAGTACACAGCATATTATAAACACAAATATGTAATTTAATTCACAGGATGTTGTTAAACAACAACATAATTTGTGGTAGAATTTCTCTCACAGAAATAAACAAAAATCAGAAAAGCAAAGTACAGTTGTTTTCTGAATGTGGAATACTTTTTATAATCCCAGATAACTAAAGTATGCTTTCTAAAGTCAGCATAGCTCTGAATAACATAAACTGGAGAATTGGCAGCAGATTCAAAAATAGCAGGAAAATTTAACTAAGCTGAACTAATTCAGCACTTGTAAAAATCTCAACTCAAAATTTACCTTCTAGTTTCACATCTAACAATCATTGATGGTAGGTATGAAATCTGTGAAATATGGTATCAGAAATATCAACACCACAGGACATTTTACTGCTGCCAACAGGCTTCACTTCATCATGTAGTAGAAACAGGAACAGACTTGTTGAGGCCTGGGAACATGGAATCTATTAAGAAACTGAGGAGATTCCCACGTAAATGCAAACCAATGAATGCTCATAAAATCCACGCAATAGCATGCAATAGCACGTAATATAAAGTGATACACCCTTTCATGTGACTGCAGAAGAACACGATTTAAAGTCTGCAGTTTATTAAAACTCCTAGGAGTCCAAATACAGGAGAAAAGAAAAAAGTGGTAAGAAATAGCAAAAGAACAGTAAAGGAAATGTAAAAATTTAGGATGGCTTTAATCTAGATACTGTTTTGTTATTTTGACTAAACAGAATGTGCATGTGTGTGTTCACTGTGTGTATGTTACTACTGTTTTGCTTTTGGTGCAAAAGAACTTGTAATTACTAGCTTTTCCCACCCAAATCCAGGACAAATGGAAACATATATTTTTAAAATATTGCAGAATTTTTCTACAACTATTGCTGAAAAATTAGTAATCCAATGATTAATGAGCACATCAAGTGCAAGACAGATCTCAAATTCTTCAGGAAAAAAAATGAAGAAAACTGCCCATTACACCCTCAAAGCTTTGGTAGTATAGTTGGGGAGATAAAACGTGCAAGTATTTACGTACAAAGTTGACTTAATTCTATATAATAAAGTATAGACCACAAATATTCTTCTAAGTCTTCTTCAAAGGAACTTGAGCTAATTTTCTAGGGCTTTTGATAATCTGGATTATAGATAAACTTATATATATTGGAGAAAGAAGAGAATAGAGAAATCATCTAGAAAACTTTCAGATTACGTCCAAGTGAGGGGAAGGGCCCAGCTGAGAGCATCTGGAATAAATCAGATACAGAGTAACCAAGAGACGAATCAGCTGAATTCATTAGCAAAAGTCTTTGAGAGTAAAAACTATGATGAAAGATAAGTCTGATTTTTTAATTTCTAAGAAAATATTATTAATAAAAATAAGGAGGTTCTGATTAAGATGATTCAGTCAATGAAAAAAATTAATTTTCTCTTCAATTCTTGAAATTAAAACTAATATTGAACATTTAACAAAATTTCATCGACTAATTAATCAGAAATTCCTCCTTTGAAAATACATTTGATTAAAATTATTTCAATATTAAGCATACCTTAAAACATCCAAAGGCACTTGAAAGTCTAAGAAAGGATTCCACAACAAAGGCCATGGCCAGAGATTTCAGTTAGGAAGTTACATATAAAACAGTAAGAGAGGAACAGATGTAGGTACCGTCATGGCGACGGTTCAAGTTGCCCAACGGGAAACATAAAGGGTGGGAGAGATGAAGGGCTGCAGGTTTCCTGGAGGTCGTGGGTGACTTCCCACGTAGCAGCTTCCGTGCCCCAGCGAGGCCGCAGAGGAGACGCAGGAAGACGGATAGAGACCGAGGACCTAGCACATTGTTTGAAGCAGTATTTTAAAACCTCTTCGAGGTCTTTTAAACCTCTCTCCAGAAGAGAAGGAGACAGATGGAAATTGTTTGGGGGATGAATTTTAATGGGCTTTGTTCACATACCAGTAATGTCTGAGCATGAATATAATTACGATGTTTCTTTTCAAGTAAGTAGATATATTAAATGGACTTTTTCAAAGTCATGGTCACTAGTAGGAATTAGACCACATAATCTTGATAATAGTAGTATTTCAGCTAGAAATTATGTTACTAACTAGTTATCTTATATTTATTACTTGATTCCTCCATAGACTATAACTCTCAGAGGCAGGGGTCTTTCTGGTCTCTTCATCGGTCCGACCCCAGTCATGAGCACATGTGTGTATAGAATAGATATTGTTTCAATAAGTGGATTAGAAATCCTGTGATATGTTCACAATGACATAGTATTTCTAATTTCAATACAGCTTTCAAATACTTTTATAATCAGGCATAACGTAATAAAGAAAAATAATTATACAATCCCAATAACCACTAAAATCAGTTGTGCATTTTCTTCAAGGCTTTTCTATTATTTTGCATATAAAATTTAGTATAACTTCTCTCTCTGTGAATCAATGAGATTATACGAGGTTATGAGGAGGTATCAGACAACTGAAAGATGACAGCAGGTTAACACGATGGAGTTTTATATGTTACTGATGCTCTACGTCCACTGTGGTGATGTGTGTGTGTGTGTGTGTGTGTGTGTATTGATATGTGTATATATACAAATATACTGTCTATGTATATGTGTCTATGTATATTTGGCAGGATGGCTCTTCTCACTGTAGTCACTGAGGCTGATGGAGCTGTACATCAACCCGTAATTCCAAGGTCGCTGCACCAGAGGAGAGGGGATGGAGTAACTCACACACTGGCTCTTAAACCTCCCACCTGTAATGACACAACTTAATTGCTAGATCACTTTGGTTTGCATATCATTTGCCAAAGCAAGGTTGCAACCAACGACTACCTTCCAAAAAAAAAGGGTGAGAAAGTGCAAACCTACCATTTCTCTGTACATTTCCATAAAGACCCGGAACTAGTTAGTAAATGGTAGTACCGACTACCCAGCACTTTCAGTTCACTGCTGGTGGAATTTGCCCTAATCATAGAAAGTAGTAAAGAAAATTGAGTTTGTGTTACAGAAATATGTTTGAAAAGCACAAGAGTGACAATTCAGTCATCAAGTCAGGTTTAAAAGTATAACTTACAAAGACATTATGATTTGAATCACTAATTATAAAATGAGAGAATAAAAGGAATGAAATATCAAAAAGGTATAATATTTAAGTTTAATGTAGGATGTGCCATAACAGTGAAGAACGGTAAACAGTAAGGTCACGGTTGAGAATTGCAATCATAAATGTGGTAATAGTGATGATGCTGGAGATATACCTCTTATAATATGTCAAAATAGTTAATTTTTATAAAGACTCCATATATGAAGCAAGAAATCATGCAGTGGCTGGCAGCTGGACTGCAGTGTTTCATGTCAGCAGTGACACAGTGATGGCAGGGAAAACAGATCCATATGTGTGAGTCCAAGAAACAAAAAATAGCGTAAAGTACTTGCTTATTTTAGTTCTAATGGTAACACTTTCTTTAGTGTTCTAGTGCTATTTGCCATAAAAATATATTGGGAGAAAAATGTTTTACATTGAGAGCTTTAGAAAGAGAATAGTCTGCGCAGATACTCATCAAGAAAAAGCAGTTATCAATTCAAGTGGTGAACAGGAAAGATCAATTATCGTGTGAGATCAAAATGAAAAGGAAACGTTATCGTTATCTTCTTCAGATCTCTCCTCCTATTTGGGTCTTTTATGCTATCGTTACAAATTTTAAAGGAAAGGGCTTCAGTGACTTGCCTGGAAATCATGATGGATAACCGAAAGATTTTTTTTAAAGTGAGTAGTCATTGAAGTGATGTTGGAATGCAAATAAGTGTCTCTGCAGTTTTATGATCTTAGGTAACAGTCAGAGTCAGGGTTACAATATTATATATTTCCGAACCTGGTTGGTTCAAATAGTGTTTCCCTGCTTTGTGCTGAGTTTGGTATAGGATTCATCCAGCATATCTATATCTTTTTTCTCTTCTATTATCCTCTCATAAATTCAACGGATAAATGTTTCAAATTCCAGTTTTCAGTGGATATTTTATTATAGATGTCTTTCATCACTAGTAACATGAATTCTAATGTCATTTTTCAAGAAATTAGAATCTAACCCAATTGTTCTACTATCATTTATACACTTTTTTATAATCTGAGCTATCATTATTCTTTCTTATTGAAGGCAATTCAAAATCTTCAAATGATTAGAAAATCTTTAAGGAATATGACTAATTTACATAGTATAATAAAAATGTTATTCAATGTTAAATTTATTAATATTTTTGGCATGACAGATTTTGTAAAGTAGTCAGAGAGAACTAGTTATACAATTTTTAAACTGTTGAAACAAATTGTATCATTACTGATTACTTTACACCAATAAAATTTTTTCAAGGCATCCTAAATAAATAAAGAGAAGCTAATGATCTTCTTGATTATAATGTATTTATTTAAAATTCTCGACAGTGAGAATATTATGAGGGAAGATTATAAAATTATTCTTCATCTTAAATAAAACTACATTTTATTTTCCACCTAGATACTACAATAATTCATCTCTCTGATTTGATGCAGAAAATAAAAGTGGGGTCCAGATTTCATATCTCAAGAAGGCTCATACTAGATTGAACAGATATTTTGGGTTAATTTTACTCCTTGCCTTATGCTAGTCTATTATCATGTTAATTATCCCTATGTCTGAAAGATTTGCTCTCGTTATATTTATACATTTTACTTATTTTTTGAACACCAAAACATGGATAAATCAGGTTTCCATGACCTGCAAAGAAATCAAGTTTGCTGATTTTCTACTCTTCTGAAACATATATTATAAGCTAATTTGATCACTCCTGAAAAGTTTTTCCTTCCTTCTTCAAATGCTAAGCGAGTTCCACAAGTACTGTGATTTTACACTTATTTATAAATCATATTGAAATCAGAAGGCATAAGTTGGAGTCTTAGCTACAAGTTATAAATATACTTTTTCATTTATATATTAGAATATTTTAATTATCAATTCCCTGTGATGTTAGGGTGATTGCCCTGGATGACACATCTTCGAAAGCTATAAAGAGGCACACATGTTACATCCTATGATCATCCATAATGTAATAATTGTCTGCAATTTATGATTCATAATAGAAGTTCCTACTACACCTGGGAAAAAGAGAATAGTTTGTGCTTAGATAGTTAGGAAACAATCAGTTATTAATTCAGATGGGTAAACACAAAAGATCAACTATCAACTTAGATTAAAAGTAAAAATAAAGCATCATTATTATTTTCATATTTCTTCTCTCTTTTGATCTTTTATGCTATCTCTCTAAAGTTTAACAATGATTCGATGGAAGGTTTCAAGAGGCTGATCTTTTTTTCTTTGCATATTTGCATTTTCCCCTCATTTCTTGAATTATTTCCAAACTGACTTTAAAGAAATGTAAGCAATGGGTCTATGCTAGAGTTTCTTCATTCTTCTCTAACATTGTAATTGGCAAGTTGTCAGAGAGAAGACCAGTCTCACCATCTTAAAAGAACATTAGCCAGATGGCATTCTTATAGCTCTGGTTGCTTTCAAGATATGTTGCATGATATCTTATCAATAGACTCTTGGTAAGAACGATGATTGAAAAGTGTTAGATTTAGAATCCTATAGACCTCCTAGGAGCACACATAAGGTGACTGTTGATAATCGACAGCTGTAAAGTTTCAGGGGATTTGTCTCTGTGAATTAGATGAATGCTGACAGCAAAGTTTTATGTATGAAGAGGTTGCCTTCAGCAAAATTACATATAAATATATTAAGAAGATGGTTTATTGCCCCTAACTAATGATTTTAAAAAAAGTGTTAATAGGCGCCAGCCCGGTGGCTGAGTGGCTCTCCACTTTGGCGGGTTCTCGGATTTGGATGCCAGGTGCGGCTCTACCCCACTCATCAGCCCTGCTGTGGAGGCATCCCGCATGCAAAGTAGAGGAGGACTGGTGCAGACGTTGGCTCAGGGGGAATCTTCCTCAAGCAACAAAAGAGGTGGATTGGCAATGGATGTTAGCTCAGGGCGAATCTTCCTTACACACACACACACACACAAATGTTAATAGATGTTCTATCACAGAAAGAATGGATTTTTAGTACATACGTTATTTGGAGAAAAATTTAAGATTAGTATACAAGGAACAAGAACTAACATTAATCTTATTACAATTCTCAGAACAAACAAAAGCATTTTTTTCTTACTATAGAAATGTCAAACTGAGATTTAAAGAAATGAGATGTGCTTAAGATTAAACAGGTAGAAGGTAGTAACGTTAGTTTTTGAACTTTCTCCAGTATGTCTAAATCCCATATGCTTTATTCTATATCACCTGATTTTCATTTCAGAGTTTATGAGAATCTTTTCTAGAATAAGCCTTCAGCTAGGTATTCAAAATCCAAAATTCTATCAATTAGCTGTATCAATAAAATAGTAATATCAATAAAATAATTATATCAATAAGACTTTTTCTACTACTTAAAGTGATTGGACCAATTGTAAAATCTGTGTATGATTTTCTTTAAATATTTCAAAATTTTTTTCATTATTTACTATTGAAAAAGTTTTTCTGAGAAAACTTTTCAATTTTATGCAGGATTTATATACCTGTTGGGCTGCAATGTAGGATTTTCAAATCATTTTTGCTTTTATAATCCTTAAAATTTTTTAAAAATACACTCCACTTCTTAAAACATTTTTATATTGATACTAATATTTTTATTACCCATTAAAATAGTTGCAAAGCCTTTACTTTTTGATATGCTATACATACGGATAGTTTAAATCAAAGTGTCACATCCATTTTAAAGATATCCAGTAGTATCTAATTACTTTAACCATCCGATATCGCTGAAGAAGAAAATAAATCAAGACCTAAAGAAACATGCCAATTCAAACATATAGAATTCAGTTTTTTGGCTTAGTTTTTGTTTTCGCTTTTTCAGCACCACAAACACACTGAATTTATGCAGGGCCAGCAAATGACTCCAGGGTTCAGTAGATTTTCCCATCCATTATACAGAGTTAAAGCCACAGTTATTATATATATCCCACTTTTAGTAAGTGGGAAGCAGATATTCAATTTGCATCAGTAGTTAAAACGAGCTTATTCTGATGTCCCGTTTTTCATAATTCATTATCAAGCTTACTCTAATATCTTATTGTTTCATGATGCGTTATCAGCTTCCTCTGACACTTGTTCTTCATAATTCCTTACCAGAATCTCTTGCAGTTGCTCCTGACAGTGTATCTAGAATATATAATTAGTCACATCCTTCAATATTCCTTAGACTTCGTTTTCCTACAATACCCAGCTAATTTTTTGCATGAACAAATTCTTTTGCAACAACTAGAAAGTTTCTGTCATTTTCTTCCCTTGGACTCCTACTTTCATTCCTTTTCTCCTACAGAATCTTGTCTTAAAGTAATATATGTTTATTCTTGAAAGTCTTCTTGATTCCACTATCACACAACTCTAAACAAAAAAATATGCAAATTAAATGCATTTTTATTATTTACTGTGGTCATAATGCCATATGTTCAAATAATTATTTCAAAATGAGTTATTTTTATAATCATTATTAGAGCAAAGTAGCTCATAATAAACATATTTATAATATTAATCCATATTAATAATTAAGGGTATCATTTTGTTAGAAACCTATCATAAAGTTTACGGAGCTAGTTTTCTTCATGTGACTCATATTTGAATAAATTAAATTACTTATTGTTAACATGAGAATAATAAATTACTCTCATTTATTAAATTATTCTCACTTAATTCCGATACTATTTTTTATATGTATAGATGTGACTGTTGGGAATAGTAATTATATTTCATGTCTAATAATTACTAACTTTTAATTACGCTTAAGACAGACTTGGAACAGCATTTAGACCTCTGAGAAATAGGAATTTGCTGTAACTGATAAAGGTGGCTTGTTAAAGTTCTGGGCGTTACGTTCTTGATTGTATTTTTGGAAGTCGTACAAAATATGCAATGAAAAACAGTTGATCGTTAAGGGGAATATTCACTAAGATGAATTTCATTCCTAAGAATGGAGAAAATGTGTATACTCAGATTGAGAGGAAGTCTATATTTTCCAGCATGTTTGTTTGTTTTTTACAAGGTTTAATATTCTATTTACTAGAGAGACAGGGAGGGAGGGAGGAAGGAAGGAGGCAAGGAAGGAAGAGATAAAAGTCAACAGGCAGACAGTAGGGCACGGCATTTTGCTATGAGTTTGTCAGGTGAGGACGACTAGTGCCACAGCCTTCACTATTTTTTCCTGATGATCACTCGCTGTCTCTGAACACTTCCACAGGAGCGATGCATTCTTTGACAATGGAGAGGGTATAGAAAAACAAAGTCATTAAATTAAAATTGTTGTCACTCTTGTTGCCCTACTCAACAAAATATATGAATTGAGAACATATCGCTATGGGTCAAAGATCATGTTTTTAATGTAATGCTTTTCCACAACATAAATACCTCTGAGACAGGGAAAGGCATGACTTGGAATTGATACACGGTGCCTCGACCAAGGAGGCTTTATGAACACCAATATTTCAAATCGTCTTTACCTTTGCTGTTTTGGAAATTTTTAACACCTTAAGACATGATACTAAACTTCAAAACGGGTGAAAAATAGTAGTATTTTTTTTTAAATGGGAGAGGAAAAGGAGAGCCTCATAATTTCTTGAATGAGGATCCACGTTTGGCAGACCAGTTTTAGGAAAGGGAACTCACACAAGTTGAAGATCTAGCAACTCATTCTTTTAAAGTTATCCATGTCACCTTTGAATGAAGATACATCTATGTCTATAATTATAACTACTTATAACTCTACCTCTTTTGATAGCAGTTTCAGTCCTTTTTATTTCTCTGGGAACTGTTTGTTCATAGGCCTTCCATTGTAACTGTCCTGTTTACTTTTCCTGATGAAACATAACATAGATTAAGAAAAGTATGAATATTACAAATGAGTAGCTGTGCAAATTTTGACATCCTTGTAACCAGCACTCAGGTGAGAAGATCATAGCATCCCAGAAGGTGTAGCTCTTCCCTAAACTGAAGTCTTCTCTACTGTCTCCCAACCAGCTCCTCTAGGTTGTAGCATGGAGATCTTGCGCATCTTTCTGTAGATTTGTTCCTAGGTATTTGATGATTTTCATGCTATTGTAATGGATACTTTAGATTTTTCATTTTATATTAGTTTTCTACTAGTAGATAGAAATAAAAATGAGTTTTATAGATTGACATTGTATCCACACTTTGTCTTATTCACCTATAAATTCTATCGCTTTTTAGATTATTTTAGATTTTCTACATGCACATCATATAATCTCTAGTGAAAGGAAGAAAGATCAAAAGAAAATATCCAAATAAAGTATGAAAAGACAAAATAGTGGAAAATACAAAAGAGAGGTAAGAGATAGTGAGGATAAAGTAAAAAAATCTAACATAATTGTACTTGGATCCAAAGAAGAAGAGGCAAGAGAAAATAGGGTAGAAGCAACTTAAAGCCACATTTTAGTAAAAACTGTGTCAAATCAATGGCAATAAAATAGTCTTAAAAGCAGCCAGAGGAAAAAAAAAGCAGATCACTTTTAAGGACGTAGCAATAATGAGATCATCTTATTCAACTGGACAATGAAACATAGAAGACAATGGAATAAATTTTTCATGTTGAAATATAATAGGACAGCCTATAATTTTATACACAATAAGTATAACTTGAACCTAAAATAGGTATATTTTCAATAAAATAAAACTTAGAGAATTTGAAACAAGCAGATCCACATAAAAGAACATATTAACTGGCATTCTGCAGGCCTAAGAGAAATGACAAAATAATTATAAGGAAAAAATTTGAAAGATAAATATATAGACACATATACAAACAAATGACTTAGGAAAAACACCAATAATGGTTTGGGGGGTCAAATTTGCACACCTGAGTTTTGTAACTGTAAAATTAAGACCTAGTAAATAGATAAAAGAGAAATTCTGCCAAAGTGGCTGAGGCAACTCAACCTACTATGTTGCTGGTGACAATGTTGAACTTTGCCTAAGTCCTGTTTTAGAAAACGGTGATGGTTGAGAAACCCCTTTACCCTTTTGTATTTCTGGAAACAGCAAATTGCAAAGAACCACTTTTCTTTTCCCTATTTGAGATAAGACATATCTGTATCCTTCCTCATGACTTTCCTAAGACTCACGGACGACTTCCTTGGTTACTTGCCTCTATAAAACCCCACGCCCCCTCCCTTTGGGAGGAGTAGATATAGATAGACAGATAGATGATAGATACATAGATACATAGATAGATAGATACATAGATAGATACAGGATTCAAATATACAGCCAAAATGGCACATAAATTAGGAAAGAATTCAAGTAAGTCCTTGTGGTGTTTAGCAAGATATAAAAATAACAATTTATATTAGATTTTAATTTTGGGATGCATAGTATAATCTCTAGTGTAAAAGTTAAAATAATAATATAAAGTATTAATAGCAAGTCAATAGAAAGGAAAAGTTAGGATTAAACCAACAAATAGAAAAGAAACAGACAAAACCCCACCGCAATGCAAAGATGAGTACGTAAAGATAAAGGAGCATAGCCCAAGGAGGAAATACGGCAATCCTAGATGCTATCCTGAAATGCAAAATGCTTCAATAATTGTATTAGCCAGAAATCTATGAAGATATAAAGGATAAAATATACCCGTATGTCACTAAAAGCAGAAGTAGAAAACTCCGCGGCGGCAGAGTAACAATTTTAACCCACCTTTCTCAGCATCTGTTACACTCTTTATTTTGACTTAAGAAATGAAATTGGTCATACCAGAGTCCAGAGAAGGGCAAATATCTCTTAAGATAGCAAAGTAAGTCTTATCAGTTTTGATATATAGTCTTAGATTATGATTATAGATGAGTTCATATTTCTAGTGTATACCAGATAAGTTTCATGGGGAAAAAATCAACCAAATTTTGATGAATATTGATAAAGAGATATGAATAAGTTTTAAATTCACTCTTACCTCACCAGCCACAGACCTGAATGGGAACCCTCACATGATTATTTCTGAAAGAAGAAGCATAGATTCCTGGGGAAGTGGACAGTCTGGGAATACAAAGAGGGACGGGTTTAAATGCTGACAAGAAGTATGCATCATGAATGATACAACTAGACTCAAAGAAACTACGGTAAATTCCTACAGCTTACATCCCACATCCCCTGAGAAGAAAAACGAAGAGACGTACCACAGCAATTTAACTGGCTTGATTCCCCTCTCCTCCAACCCACAAAGAACTACCACCTTAAGAGAAGGGGTAATTATTGCATGGAGATATTGAGTGAGAAATTTATGCCCTGTACCTAACACCATTCTTAGGTTTTTGAGAAATAGTGTCTAAATGAATATTCCATATTCTATCTAAAATTAAATCTCTGGTCTATTCTTCTGACCTCCACTCTACTCATTCACTCACATATTTATTCTTTTTTTCCACTCGGCCAATGTTTGTTAAGTGAATGCTCTGAACTGGGCCTGCACAAGCCCTATGAGCAGTGTCTGTTTCCTTCTCTCCTCACTTATCACCACCTATCCCGTACCTTCTGGTTTCTCAGAGTGAAATGCTCCTTTCTGCTAGAAAATAGTGAAGCTACCCAAATCTTGCCACTCATGAATAATGTACGAGACTAAAAGGGAAGAATCACCCAATAATTTTTACTAATATCTTCTGAGAAAGAAACCCAGAAAATATAGATTTAGCAATCACATAATCTGGAATTTAAAATTGTATGTACTATCAATAGACTACATATGCCATTACTTGGTTTGGAATTGAGGCAAATGTGATCATTGTCGCTATGAATCCCCTAACTGGCTAGTTGATACCACTATACACTTATGAACACTAACGTGGATTGAGGTCTTGGAACTGCCCAGAAACCTTGTTTGGTTCTCATTTTTCTAGCCTCTGAAACAACTTCATGTGTTCTCTACTCTTAGTCCTGAAGCTGTCCTTCCCCTACCTGATTCTCAACATATAATCTTATTTTATGGTTCGTTAAAAGGGAAATGCGGGGCTGGCCCTGTGGCCGAGTGGTTAAGTTTGCGCGCTCCGCTGCAGACAGCCCAGTGTTTCATCAGTTCCAATCCTGGGTGCGGACATGGCACTGCTCATCAAACCACGCTGAGGAGAAGTCCCACATGCCACAACTAGAAGGAGCCACAACTAAGAATACACAACTATCTATCAGGGGACTTTGGGGAGAAAATGGAAAAAAATAAAAAATCTTTAAAAGGGAAATGCCATCAGCTAAGAGCTTTCTCAGCTTCCTGACAGTGAATCTGTAAACTCTCCTGGATGTGTACCTGTGTTCTCCTTCCCACCTCCGTTACAATGGATAAAATGCCTTTTTCCTGTCAAGAACCAATCACTGCGCAGGGGATCCTCACTGCTGCTGAGGTCTTGGAGAAGTTACATGAGCTGTTAGCAACCCTCCTGTATCTTCAACCCCTTCCTATCTACATCAGTCCTTGAAACATCCAGTTGTCATCCTGATCTTATGGCCAATACCCTCATTATCACCTTTCACAGCCAAATGTTTTGTAGGAATATGCAGTATATGCAATCTCTACTTTTCTTCCAGTGACATTTCCATCCACTCTAATCTGGATTTTACTCCCACAGTGCCACCTAAGTGGCTCTCTTTTTACCATCAAGGTAGGAAACATCAAGTGAGATATATGTAGGCTCATTAAGATTCCTCCAGTACAAATGTCTTTTATCTTTCTGATATTTCCTGGCTACGGCTGATTGAAATAAGTGCAGAGTCAGCTAAACCAAACTGAATTATTTATAAATCTTTAAATAGGGTTTAAATACTTAAATAGTAAGATATAAAAACTAAAAACTGTCATTGATCAGCCCTCCGCCAGAAAATGTCCATAAGCTCCTCCTGCAGAAAGACCTTGGCGCCGCCAGTATTCCTACCATTCTCGGTCTTAGGTTTTCTCCTACTTTACTTTGATGGACTCTTCTATTAACCAAATATAGTTTGTAGTCCAAACCAGAACTCTTCTGAGAGCTAATGGGGATGCTGCTAGTCATTATATCGAGACAACATGGGTAACAGGACTGCCCAACAAGAGAGGAGGTTTGACCATCTTCCTTTCCTGCTCAAGTTAAGTCAGTCATTTTTTGTCGTATGCCTTCAAAAATATTAACCGAATCACTGATAACGGCTTTCACGTTGCTGAGTACAATGGAGGCTGCAGTCATGACCTAACTTGATTTCTCAGCAGCACTTGCCACCACTCACTGCTTCTTCCTGTGGTGACACTCTGTCCTTGGTGTCTCCATTGGTTTTCCTCTTGCTTCTCCCTCGTGTGCTCTGCGGTCTCCTCGCTGCTGACACATTCTCCCCGAGTCTTTTGAGTTTCTGGACCTCTCGTGTGAAGCCCTCACTACCCTGTGTTTTACCCTGCCTTTCCAAGAGTATTTGTATAGCAAACAGCCTTGGAAGAGCAGGTGTTGCTTTACTCTGGAAGCGTGCTTATTGTCCAGTATAATAAAGGTCACATCTCCCTCCAAACCAAAAGGCAGGAAGACTCACTGCCCTTTATAAAAGACTCGGGTTTCCTAATCTCAGCATTCCTGACCTGTAACACAGTCCACTTCATATACAGGCACCAGTTTGGCCCATTCACAGTGACCCGTGAGCCTCGGGGGAAGGAGAGCTGCTGTCAATACGCTGACACTCAGAGGATTTGCTGAGACGTGGGTAATGAAGTCTATGGTCTCTGACCCAGGAGTCGGAGTCTCATATCTTCTCCCAGTGTTGACGAAACTCTGTCAGGCTACATTTTTAGCTTGCAAGTAGGGCAAAATCTCAGACCCTTCATAGTTCTTTTTTATTAATTGACATATAACATGGCATAAGTTTAAGGTGTACAACCTGTTGATTTGATATATTTATATATTGCAATATAATTACCACCACAAGGTGAGCTAACACCTCTAAGTCACATAATTATCACTTCTTTTTGTGGTGAGAAGACTTAAGATCTAGTCTCTTAGCAACTTTGAACTACATAACAGAGTATTGTTGACTATTATGACCATGCTGTGCATTAGATTCCCAGAACTTACTCACCTCCTCCTGCAGGTTTGTACCCTTTGACCAACATCTTCCCAATTCCCCTACTCCCCAGCCCCTGGGAACCACCATTTTCTCTCTGTTCCTACAAATTCAAAGAAAAATAATGTGTGATATCGCTTACATATGGAATCTAAAAAAGCCAGTTCATGACACGTGTCCTTTCTGGAATATCTATATGGTAGAGCTCCTCAGGGACCCATTCTCCTCTCATTCTGCTAGCTCCTGGGTGATCCCATCCACTCATAACAACTCATAAGTTGCAAAATCTTTCCATGTTGTTGATTTCCAGATTTATATCTCTTGCCTTCATTCTCTTCCAAGTTTCAGATGCATGTATTCGTCACAAAAATAAGATGTTCAAGATTTAACCCTTGATTCCCTTGAAAATCTCTCTACATGCTTATGTTTCCCTGCTCATATCTTGAAATATGCCAATGTTTTCCTCCCTCTAAGACACGCATGAGTTTGTCCTACTGCCGGCGAGACTGTCAATCTTGACATGACTATACACTGCTATCCTTTAGGTTTTCTTGCAGACAGACTCACCTGATGCTCTAATATAAATCAGGCCCTTCATTCTGACTCAGTATTTTTTTTCACAGAATTTATCATAACTCATCATTGTATATTTATTTGTGTGGGGGAGAAATTGTCCCGGTTACTAGGCCTTTTTAGTTTTTAAGTTGAGTGAATTCAGGAAACATATGTTCCCTATCTGATTCTCTGATTTATTATAAGTGCCAAGCACAGTGTTGGACACAGAGTAGTTCTGATTGTTGAATGAATGCAGACAATAACTACATTCTCCACTAAAACTCTTCTACTCTCAGCCTATCCTCACTTATTTACAGGAGATGGATTTGTTGCCTAAGTTAAAAATATTTTTGCTTTATTTTCTTTGTGTTAAAGCATTTTGCTTTATTTCTGGGCCATATAAAAATACGTAGACGAGAACAAAGCAAACAATACTAGCCTTTCCTTTATTCAACAATAAGGATTGCTCGTGCCTTGATGTACATCCCTAGAAAACAGTCATAGATGATGCGGACACGTTTTTATAGTCAGTGCATATCTATGTCCATAAGGTCAAAATAAAAAATCAGCTTAGCAGCTAAGAAGTAAATTATATATGTATATATATGTAATTTATTTAGTGAATATCCTATTATTAGGCATTTAATTTTTTCCCTTTTGTAGTCTAAACAAATTGTAAATGGACAACTAGGCTCATAAATATTTCCTTGAATCTTCAGTTAGATTCTTAGAGTAGTGATCAAAAATACTTTCCTAAAACTGGTTGATACGTGTCATTGCTCATGTCTGTCGTGATAGGGTGGGTCATGCTGCAGTAACGATGTAATTCATTAGACTACAGCCCAGAGGGTTAGGTGGCTGACTGAAGCTGCATCTTAACACATGCTTTCCATATTTGCCACAATACAGGGTTGTGTTCATGGAGAACTGCATTCAGACGCCTCAAATTTCTATCAGAAAGTACCACACTTCCTAGCCATTGGCTAAGCAGCTCACATGGTCATTTCTAATTCCAAAACTTCAAACACCGAGAGAAGAAAACAGAACACTTGTCAAGTCTTCTGATCATTCATCGTTTCTCTTTTGGACATTCCGCATTATTCCTTTTGCTGTGGTACTCAGGACCTGAATACTCAATCAAGAGGACTAATGTGGTCCCTGACTGCTTTCTGACCTACCCCTTTATATTTGCCAAACACTTTCAAAATTCCCTTGCCTGTGCTGTCTACTCAGTCTAACATTTACTGGCCTCACTCTAAGCTGTTGAAATGCTTTGTCTCCTTTCTACTTTCAGTACTATTTCACTAGATAACTATTTTTAATTTCCCAAGGTCTCCTTGCAGTCACAAAGAAAGACAGAGACTATTCTACATGCTTTTACATATTAGTTTGTGCCATTGGGACATGGTTAACATTTGATCATTTTGACCTACAGAGAAGGCTTTTCATGTGGTTTAACCTAATATTTCTTAGTGTTTCTATACCAGCATTAGTACGTAGTAGAGTTTTAATAAATTTTCAGATATTTGTACCAAGTCTTCAAAATTGAGAGGAGAATTTGCATTGGCAAAAACAAAATTTTTGAAGATCTAAAAGGAAGAAACTGGTCATCATACTCTGGTCCAAAAACACAAATTAGGTAAAAATGTTTAGTTGCCATAGAAATTAAAGTATCATCAAGGACAAGATCTGTAAACTTAACCATGGTAAAATCTACAGTATGACACAGACTTACTGGGCAAATATGTTATCACTGTCACTCACTCCTTAGGATTGAGTCTTTTGTACCAAAGATCTTCAGTCTCATTTTTCTACATTAGTTGATGATACCATAGAGAAATTACAATTTTTTGCATCTACAATATTGGAGGTTATTTCATATAGGCAATAACATATATATTAAAATAATAAAGTCACTGATTTTTATTACCAGCTATTATTTTCTCTTACACATTTCATTTCCATTTAAAGGCAAACAGACCACACCCTGTTTATTTTATGGGGCCGAAAGGTATAAATTACCATAAGAAAAAATTTAAATACTTTTAGACATTTTTGCCAACCAGTAAAAAAAGTCTAACAGATTGCAAAATCATTAAATGCAACTCTGTACTATCAGAGTCACAAATTGTCACTTTGAAAGACTAAAAAAAGTAAGATGATCTTATGTAGATAATTGCTCTACTCTTATACTTCCTTGAAGATTGAAAAATTAAAAACGGCACAGCAGTTTATGCCATTGGAAAGCAGATGATGTCTAAGAGCCACTTAACTGCAGAAGTGCTACCTGTCATTACGTCTCCCACACCACGGAGAGGCATTAGGTGCTGGAAGAGCTGTAATGTGCCTTTTACGTGGAATGCTCAGGCACTAATTTCCTCTCTGTGGAGTAACTCTGATGTGATGGTGCCTGTCTCTGTTTCATCTGAAAGTGATACTCTTTCTTTATAAAAAGTAAAATATAGAACCCTAAGAAATCTTTTTTACAATTTGCATTTATATTGTCCATTAAAAATATAGCACTTCCAACCATTTCCATTACATACAAAAATATGCTAGTTTCTTTATAACAGGACATTAGAAAGGACTCATTCTTCCTCATTTTCTATTGAAATGTCAGTGAGACAGAATTAGATATTGAAATGATTGTGAGACCAATAGGCACATGGAGTTTTTCACAGAAAATGATCCACTGCTTTTGAGTTCTAGCAGCTCCCTCAAGAATACAAAGAAGAGAGCAGAATTTGAGAAAGGGGGATTTTGTAAAATAGTTCTATGGGGCTATTACCCTACCGATAAGGGCTTGGAAAACTTAGGATATGTAAATATGTCCACTGCAGTCTACACCAAGTTCTCATACCTGGGCCACATCCTGGAAAGCCATAGTGGAATTGTGGATGGAAGTCTCAGTTGCAAACTCCCACCTGTCTCCTTAGAAATTCTAGGCTGGAAAAGAAACATTACAGGGCTCACCACTTTAGCAACAGTGCACAGATAACTTCCAGGGTCATTGGATTGCTGAAGGTTTCCACTGGATCTTTGGCCATCATGAGTTTGCTACGGACCATTTTCAACAGGGTGCCCTGATGGGGTAAGTGAGTCTAAGTAAAAAGAGGCTGGATTTATTCCACCAAATACCCAGTGGCTGGAAAAGGGGGACAAGTTAGATCTTAGAATAAAGATGTAGGCATTCTCATAAGAACACTGCTAGAGAGCGGATCCAGAAAAGCAACTGCTGAAGAGCCAGCAGATAGTCACCTGGTCTCAAGTATCTCATTAAAATTGTTTCTTCATTACAAACAGGAAAATAGTAACTTTAAAATGGATAAACCTGGTGGACGGAATCATAACTCAATGATCAAAATTGACATCACTAACCCTGGGGCAAACCAACATTCTGGCTCCTGATGTGATGCACCAAGGACATAACATCACTTTTGTAGTATTTCTACCGCAAATTTGTAAGCTGAATCTAATTATGAGGGATAATCTTACAAACTCAAACTGAAAGAAAGTCTACAGAATAACTGGTCTGTATACTCTTCAAAAAATTGCTAAAGTATGAAAAAGACAAAGAAAGTCTTAGTAATTGCTCCAGATTAAATTAAACAAAAGAAACATGAAAATTATAGGCAATTTGTGATCCTGCATTGGAACCTGGACTGGAGAAAAGTTAGTAGAACATTATTAAGACAAATGACAGCATTTGAATATAAATTGTGAACTATATAACAATATTTTGTTAAACAGCGTAATTTTGATGTTTGCACTATATTTATGTAAGAAAATGTCCTTGTTCTTAAGAAAATCACTTTTTTTTTTTTTTTGAGGAAGATTAGCCCTGAGCTAATTGCTGCCAATCCTCCTCTTTTTGCTGAGGAAGACTGGCCCTGAGCTAACATCCGTGCACATCTTCCTCCGCTTTATATGTGAGACGCCTACCACAGCATGGCTTGCCAAGCGGTGCCATGTCCTCACCGGGGATTGGAACCAGTGAACCCCGGGCCACTGAATCGAAATGTGCGCACTTAACCGCTGTGCCACCGGGCAGTTCCAGAAAATCACTTTTGAAGTAGTTAGGAATAAGGAGGCACTTGTCTCCAATTCTTCTCAAATAGATCATAAAAAAATTTACATACATATGTGTAAAGTATCTATAGAGTTATATATATTGTAAATGAAGTATACTATATATACTTTATCAATTACATAGGTACATATTTATACATAATCTGAGAGAGAGAAGAGGAGAGAGAGAGAGAAATTGAGGGGAAATTCTTACAGGAATTTAATCTACAGCTTCCAAGTGAGTAGAGGGATGAAAAGGAGACAAAAAAATTGAGGGGAAGATGAAAATAAAGGGGCAAAGAATGGTAAAAACAAAACATAAAATATGATGATATTAATAAAGAAAATAGAGCAGGAAATTTCATTACATAGATGCTACTCAAACTCTGGATGGTAATCATCTGGCTTGGCCTTAATCACTAATTCAAGTTCCAGGAACTCATACATAGTCTAAGCCATTGGTGTCTTAGTGCAATGTTTCCTTAAGTCTTTAATGAATACTGTCAAAACAAGAACTCCAAAGAAGGCGTGATTTCCAAAAACTTCTGGAATCTGCTGGAGGTAACAGTGCCTCATTTTAGTTATACCTTATTACTTTTTGAGAGCTTAAACTATGGAATATATGCATATAGAAATGATTGAATTATCAAAGCAGGCTCACACAAATTATAGATTTTAACAAACGCTACAAATAATTCAAAGTCAGCAAGCAAGACAGAGACACAAACAGAGCACGTCTTTCTGGAAGGGGCCTCAGTATGTCAGATGCAGCTTCCCCACTGTCACTCTCTCTGCTCTGGGATGTGTTTTGGTCTCCGAGTAACAGAAGAGTGCTGACCAGCATGCGCTGAACACCTCTGAGGAAGTTGCTTTGTGGCTTCTTAGTTTTATCTGTGAGTCACACGTAAAAAAATGGAATGTTTAAATAGTATTCATCCTTCAGCCAGCCATACCCCAAATCATGAACTTCAGCTTAAATTAATTTGGACAGCCTAAAAATATCTTGCTAAAAAGAAAATTTTAAGTTAAGGATCCCCTAATATCTTTATACTAATAAATGTCATTAAAGTGTATATGATGAGGTTGGATGGAGATTACTCATTCCCTTGGGCATTGCAATGTCAATCGTCTCTTTGAACATCTCCAAGTAGGGAGGGAAGATGTCACAGGCCAACTGTTTATGCTTTCCTTCCCACACTGCCAAATATGTATCATTTTATCCATAAAACATTATAAAAAATCTATTATTTAGACTAAGGAAAAGATACCATGTGGAGAATGCATCAAAATTATACTATTTGATGAATGATATTATTTAACTTCACATTTTAGTTTAGATAAATAAAAAATCTAAAGTTTTTTTTAGGAATTCTGTATATATTTTTCTTTCAGTTCTAGATAGGGTCACAATAATACTCTACAGTTCAGGGTATTTTGTTATAAGTCAGAAGGCTATTCTTAGAATTATTATGGTGTACAGAAAGATGAGAAACTGAATAAGAACACACTATAGAATATTATATCCTAAAGCATGTTTCCTCAAGATAAATCTATTATAGACTGATCTCAATTTTTTTAAGTCTGTAATTTGTTAACCTATTTTCTTGTCCTCTACTCAAGAAAATTTTCACCAACATTTAATTTCCTGGTAAGTTAGAATCTACATTTAATATTTTTTTTTGAAAGTAAAGAGTATAGAATTTATGGTTTAGTCACTACCAATAATTCTATTTTTTATTACCTTAAAATAAATCCTACCATTTTCCCTGTATCATCCACCTAAAAATAAAGTACCAAGATGGAACATTCATTAACCTGTTTCTTTAGTGCATTCTATTGTGACAACTATTTGATTTTATAGTCATTGAAACTTATATAGCAATACAAATATTAGTTGTAGAAAATTGCTAGCTGTTTATCTGTTGGGGTTCATTCAGGAAAGCAAACTAACTGTATCATGGGACAAGCAGGTTATTATGGGGATTAGAATTTATACACTTGTGGAAGGAGTGGGGAACTGAAGATCCACAAGAGTTGGAGAATCAGAGTGTCTGTCAGTGGTCATTTTGAGATATCAAGCAAGTCCAGATTCCTAAGTGTGATGCTGATGAGGAAGTCTATAGGAAGCCCTTGCCACTGTGTAGATTCTGCCTCTGTCTGTCCATAGCCAAAACTCTTCTTGTGGGCCTGTGGTACGTGTTCAATGCACACAGTAGGCAGGAAGAAGAGTACACAGAGCAGAGAAGAGTAAAGTCCAAGATGAAATCTACCTGTCTCTGCATCTGTCTGCCACTGCATCATTATACCTAACTGCAATGATCTTTAGAGAGCAATGGCCACTGCTCAATTTCTGCCTTCCAGATCCCATATAAATTCCTCTTTAGGTCAATTTTAACAGAAAGCAGAGAGAAAAGGATTCTGGAAAATGTAATTCCTAGCTTAACCAAGTAAATTGGTCACATAATCCATTGGCCACAGTCATTTAGTCTCAACCAATAAATAAGCAAGGTTCAACAAGTTAGAATAAAAAATATTTTAACATTAAGAAACAAGAAAGATACCCAATAAACCACCTAAGTTCACACCTCAAGGAACTAGAAAAAGAAGAACAAAGACCAAAGTTAGTAGAAGGAAGGAAATAACAAAGATTATAGTGAAAATAAATGAAATAGAGACTAAAAACACAATAGAAAAGATCAATGAAACTAAAAGCTTTTTTTAAAACATAAACAAAATAGACAAACCACTAGCTAGACTCAGCAAGAAAAAAGAGACAACACAAATAAAATCAGAAATGAAAAGGACATGTTACAACTGATACACAGAAATACAAAGGATCATAGGAGACTACTGTGAACAATTACTTGATCACAAATTGGACTCCTAGAAGAAATGGATAAATTCCTAGAAACTTATAACCTACCAACATTACCAAACAGACCCATCAGTAGCAAAGAGATGGAATTAGTAATCAAAAACTTCCCAATGAATGAAAATCCAGGGCCTGATGGCTTCACTGGTGAATTCTACCAAATGTTTAAAGACTTAATATCAATCCTTCTCTAATTCTTCCAACAAATAGAAGAGGAGGGGAAATTTCCAAACGCATGTTATAAGGTCAGAAGTACCTAGATACCAAAACCAGACAGGGATACTACAAGAAAAGAAAATTACAGACCAATATCCCTGTTGAACATAGATGCAAAAATCCTCGGCAAATATTAGGAAACCAAATTCAACAATACATCAAAATGATCATACATAATGATCAAATCAGATTTATTCCAGGAATGCAAGGATGGTTCAACATCCACAAATCAATCCATGTGATATGCCACATTAACAAAGTGAAGGAGAAAAATCATATGATCATCTCAATGGATGTAGAAAAAGCATTTGACAAAATTCAACATCCATTTATGATAAAAACTCTCAACAAAGTCGGTATGGAGGGAATGCACCTCAACATAATAAAGTCCACATATGACAAGGCCACAGCTAACATCATACTCAACAGTGAAAAGCTGAAAACTTTTTCTCTAACATCAGTAACAAGACAAGACTCCCCACTCTTGCCACTTTTATTCAACATAGTATTGGAAGTTCTAGCCAGAGCAATTAGGCAGGAAAAAGAATTAATAGTCATCTAAATTGGAAAGGAAGAAAGCAAAACTGTCTCTATTTGCCGATGATATGATATTATATATAGAAACCCCTAAAGACTCAACCAAAAATAACTGTTAAGAATTAAAAGAATTCAGAAAAGTTGCAGGATACAAAATTGATACACAAAAATCTGTTGAATTTCTATACACTAATAATGAAGTATCAGAGAAATTAAGAAAACAATCCCATTTACAACTGCGTTAAAAAGAATAAAATATCTAGGAATAAATTTAATCAAGGAGGTGAAAGACCTGTACACTGAAAACTATAAGACACTGATGAAAGAAATTGAAGAATTAATGTTGTTAAAATGTCCACACTACCCAAAGCCATCCACAGATTCAGTGCAATCTCTATCAAAATTCCAATGGCATTTTTCACACAAGCACAACAAACAATCTGAAAATTTGCGTAGAACCACAAAAGCCCTAATAAACCAAAGCAATCTTGATGAAGAACAACAAAGCTGGAGGCATCAGGCTCACTGAATTAAAACTGTATTGCAAAGCTATAGTAAGCAAAATAGTATGATATTGGCATAAAAATAGACACATAGATCAATGGAGCAGAATATATATCCCAGAAATACACCCATGCTTATATGGTCAATTAATTTATGACAAAAGAGCCAAGAATATACAATGGGGAAAGAACAGTCTCCTTACTAAATGATGTTGGGACAACTGGACAGCCACATGCAAAAGAGTGAAACTGGCCCCCTATCTTACACCATACTCAAAAACTAACTCAAAATGGATTTAAGACTTGAACATAAGTCCTGAAACCTCAAAACTCCTAGAAGAGAACATAGGCAATAAGCTCCTTGACATAGGTCTTGGGAATGATTTTTTGGATTTGACACCAAAAGCAAAGGAAACAAAAGTAAAAATAAACAAGTGGGACTATACGAAACTAAAAAACTTCTGCACAGCAAAGGAAACCATTAACAAAATGAAAAGGTATCCTACCAAATGGGAGAAAATATTTGCAAATCATATACATTGGGTTAACATCCAAAGAATATAGAGGACTTATACAACTCAATAGCAAGAAATAAAAAAGAACGAACGAAAGAAAGAAAGAAAGAAAGATCAATCAATTGAAAAATGGGTGGAGTATCTGAATAAGCATTTTTCCAAAGAAGACAAATAGATGGTGAACAGGTACCTGAAAAGGTGCTCAATATCACTAACCAGGGAAATTCAAATCAAAACCACAATAAGCTATCACCTCACACCTGTCAGAATGGCTATTATCAAAAAGACAAGAAATAAGAAGTGTTGGTGAGGAGAGGAGAAAAGGGGACCCTTGCACACTATTGGTGGGAATGTAAGTTAATATATTTGGTATGGTATGAGAAACAGCATGGAGATTCTTCAAAAAGTTATAAATAGGACTACCACATGGTCCAGCAATTCCATTTCTGTGCATTTATCCAAAGGAAATGAAAACACTAACTTGAAAAAATATATGCATCTCTATGTTTATTGTAGTATTGTTTATAAGAGCCAAGACATGAAAGCAACCTAAATGTCCATTAATGGATGAATGGATGAAGAAAACATGATGTATAAGTAAAATGGAATATAACTCACCCATAAAAAATGAAATCTTGCCATTTGCAAGAACATGGATGGACCTTGAGGGCACTATGCTAAGTGAAATAAGTCAGACAGAGAAAGACAAATACCATATGCTCTCACTTATACATGAATAAATAGAATAACAAAACAAAACCTAATTCATAGATACAGAGAACAGATTGGTTGATGCCAGAGGTAGGGGGGCAGGAGGTTGGTAAAATGGGTGAAGGAGGTCAAAAGGTACAAATTTCCAGTTATTAAATAAAGTCCTGGGAATGCAACATACAGCATGATACATATAGCTAATAATACCGTATTGTGTATTTGAAAGTCGCCAAGAGAGTACATCTTAAAGTTCTCATCACAAGAAAACAAAATTTGTAACTATGTATGATAATGGATGTTAACTAGGCTTATTGTGGTGATCATTTCACAATATGTAAAAATATCAAATCATTATGTTGTACAGTTGAAAGTAATATAATTTTCTATGTCAATCATATCTCAATTTTAAAAAGATTAATGGGTAAAAAAGTTACAAAGTAAATTACATAATACTATAAAATTTGATATTAAATTAACATTAAAAAATAAAAACATGACCAAAGTATTTGATTCCATATTTTCCTATACAACAGGCAGAATTGCCCTAAGACATATCATGGTCTTTATTCAAAGAAACTACCTTGAGAAACCAGCCTCTAAATAGTGAATTATGTAAACTATATCTACCAGATTATCTCATATTGAAATAGTTATCACCTACTAGTAACTTTATTATTATCGTTACTTTTAAGTTAGCCATTCAACTTGAACAAATGTTTATTGAATCTTTTAGGACTACAACACAGAATAAATGCATGAAGCACACTACACCACCAAGATTTATGAAACACAAGTTTTGATTATGATGGTGTTTTAGATTTTCTATATGATTCTTGGTCCTGCAAAAACAATGCCATAACTCATAGTTTTAAGAGGAAATAATTATTTCCTTCACTAAAGTCCAAAAGCCTTTGTCTCGGACTCCTGATTGGCTCTTTCTTCCTTGCATTCTAATTTACATCGTGTTATTATCTTCCCCAAAAGATGGTAAATTTCTTGATAGCAGGCAGGTTCCTTGTCTTATCCATTAGTTCCTTCTCTCAGTTCCTACCAGAGGGCAGGAGATGTGCTTGGTATTGGTAAAACAATTATTAAAAGATGAGGCTATAAAATGGAGTCACAACCAACAAAACGTTAATAATCATTATTTCAAGGTAATTAATACTATTTGATATGTATACAATAGGACAGACATCTAAACTAGTAGATTTGGAAACAGGAGCCATCATTTAGGCTATTATTCTTCAATGATAGTGATATCATTGAATTTCATAAATTTATTTAAAAAATGTCCTGGTTGAATTGATTTGGATTGTTAATTAGTTTCTCTCTTTTTTTCCTCCAATGATATCTTTTCTGGTGTCTCTTTTTTGGTGTCGTACCTGTAATCAATATTTATTTGTTAGATGTGATAAGCAGAATTGTTTTAGATGTGCATATATTTCTGAACTGTCTTACACAGGAGGACTACTTTAAGGAAGAGAGAACATGTCGTGTAACTCCTATATGGTCTTATGCTTCAAGGTTTACCTCTTTCATACCTGTTTATGTATAGCATTTACAATTATAATTTTCATGGTTTAGTTTATGTGAAAGGACGCAATAGCTGAGTTTAAATAGGCCAAGTTTATTAAAAAAACTGAAGGAAAATAAAATTCTCCAGATCATAAAACAAGACATTACAGAGTGTTCACCTCTTCCTCCAACTTTGTTTATGGAGACGCAGACTTGATTGTGGTTGATCACATTTTTCAGTCTCAACATTCCAAAGAGATTTTAGAGTGGTTTGTGTAATAAAATTAGAAGAAATTGGATTTTAGACCTTTATGTTGACCCACTCTTCAACTGCTAATGAAATCATTTTCCTTCATATTTGAATTCCTCTCTAACCTTATCATTTACTACACAGAGGTGAGACTACTCAATCGCATTCTTCATGACTTCCTGCAGGTTTCCTGGCCTGTCACCTTTAGATCATCGTCTTGGCTAATGGGAATTAGATGAGATCATAGGCTCCCAGGGTGTAATGAAAGTTAATGTGGAGGAGGATGTCTCTAAACTAACTTGAACTCCTTTGGAGAAAGTTTTTTCTCTACCTTACCTCTTCCTTTGTAGACACCGAAAGCTTTTTGCTATTCCTGGTGGAAAAAAATTTGTCTTTGAAGTATTGTTGTACAATGGTGAAACATTTATCTGTGGTTAAAATGTAAAAAGCAAAACACGTCAACAAAAACACCTCAGAGGTATAAAAAAATGATAAGAGAAGATCTGAAAATGAGTTAGAAATAAAATAGCATAGAATATTTTAAATATATATGAGAAGGAATTAGTAAGGCAAAATTAAGTGACACTGTTAAAGGGCAAAAGGACATGTTAATGCAGAAAATCTTGATATCACCCAGGGCAGGAACGATTCTTTAACCTCAGTGCTTATGAGAGAAACTAAAAGGTCACACGGTACTCGCAGACTGTATGATGTATTTGTCCAAAGACAGGCATGTGAAATAATGAAATATATTTTAGCAGAAACAGATATTTAAGAGCTCTTTTAAAAAACATTTGAATGAAATGCATTTTTGCATATTTCAAAGTCAACTTTGTGGATTTTGTTTTTGCACTAGCTTTATTGTGTTTCTAACTGGCCTCAATTACTTTTCCTCATCACGTATATGATTAAAAATTGAGAGGATAGGGGCTGGCCCCGTGGCCGAGTGGTTAAGTTCGCGCGCTCCGCTGCAGGCGGCCCAGTGTTTCGTTGGTTCGAATCCTGGGCGCGGACATAGCACTGCTCGTCAGACCATGCTGAGGCAGCGTCCCACATGCCACAACTAGAAGGACCCACAACGAAGAATACACAACTATGTACCGGGGGGCTTTGGGGAGAAAAAGGAAAAAATAAAATCTTTAAAAAAAAAAAAATTGAGAGGATATTTTTAGTGTGATGCTAGTAAACTAACGTGGTCTGTGACCCAATGTGCCAGTGGAGAAATTTAATATTTCCCACAAAACCTCCCTTTGTATAACAGAAAGAAAAGCTCTGTGACACACTTGACAAGCAGTAAAGCAAAGACTGTAACGGCTTCGGGTAGGTGCTAAGGTCTGACACGGATTCAAATTAGCTGCAAACAGTTTATTCCAACCAGGTGAACACTGCTAAATGAAATAATTTACACTTGAAGTCAATGTGTAGCCGGGTCTGCCAAATTTATTTATGTGCTAAACATGTGAAGAAACAACTCACATAATATTTTCCAGTGTGTGTGTGTATATATATGTGCGTGCATGTGTGTAAAGAGCAATGCAAATCCATAAAGACAAATTGTAAGATATCCAGAAGTTATCAATAGTCATCTATCTAGTTATATAATCTATAGTTACTTTTAAACACTTGCTATGAATAATTGAGGGACTTTTCCCTCTCTCCCTCCCTCTTTATATATATAAATATACTGAAATAAAGAGAAACATATATGTGTGTACATGTATGTTCATGTTTATGATGAAGTACAATTAAGGAATTAACATATCATATTTACAAATAGTGAGAGCATAAGGAAAGTAGTTGAATTAAACACACACACACACACATACACACATGAGAGAAATTGAAGAACTTTCCATGTTCTCTTGCTATTTATAAATGTAATATGATGTTAATGCTTTTATCGTACTTCATCATAAACAGGGACAATCACTTAAATGCTTAAAAATTAAGTTGTTTCAAATGTTTAAATAAATATTATAAATTATGCCCTGATGAACGTAGTTGTATTAACTACTTCAAGTACCTCTTTGTTTATTTCGCGGCACACAATTATAGATGCATTTGACAGTATTCAATGCAGTTTAAATATTCATCACTTTAGAACTAATGCACTATAACAAATAATTTTATTCATTTTTAAATGCATCAATATTTTCCAAGTATTGGTCTAGAAGCAAAGATATAGCAATGAGAAAAGAAAAGCACTCTCCTGCTTTCTTGGACCTTATATTCCAGAGAGGGAGATAAACAAGAAAATAAGCAATAAAAGTACCTGGTGCTTTAGATGTTCAGTTTTCTATGAAGAAAAATAAATCAGAAAAGAATAGGTGGTACTGGAGGAGGACAATTTACAACTGAGAAGTTAATATTTGAATAGAGGCAGAAGGAATACAAGAAAATGTGCCCCGTGGTTAACTAGTAAAAGAGAATTTCAGCAACAGGGAGCAACATGTGCCGAGGCTCTGAAGCAGCAATGAAACCCAGCAAGGAAGCCAATGTGATGGGCACTGGAAGGGATGGGAGAGTGTTAGAAGATAACTTTAGGGAGGTAGGTGGATTGCAGATCACGCAGGGCCTTGTCAGCTTTTAAAACTTGTATTTTCTTTTGAGTGATACTAGAAACTCAGGAGGCTTTTGAGCAGAGTGGTAAAATCTGATTTACTTTTTAACAGGATACCTCTGGCAGCTGAGCTGAAAATCAACAGAAGAGGACCAAGAGTGACACCAGTCTTTAAGAGGTGTTGGCAATATCCCATGTGAGAGATGACTGTGATTTGAAATGGTGGCAGTGGAGACAACAAGAAGAGGTAAGAGTCTAGTTCTGTTTTAAATGTTTAGTCAATAAAATATTGTTGAATGACTGGAGGTCAGATAGGAGAGAAGAAAAAGGTTCTGGATGCCTCCAAAATCAGGACTGAGCAACCAGAAAGATGGAGCAATCATGAGTTAATGGAGAGACGTTGGAAGATGCAGGCAGGGGCCAAGATTAGAGCTCAGTCTTCAAAATGGCGAATTTGAGATGGATGGGAGATATTGAGTGGTCACTTAATATGAGTCTCACATTCATGAGTAGGATCAAGGGAGGGGACAAATATTTGGGATTCACAAGCGGATAAATGATTTCTAATGTCACAAGACTGGATGAGATAAGCAAGAGATTAAATGACATAGACAAGTGAAGAGGGTCAAGATTGGAAATGTGGTGATAGCAGCAATAAATTTTGAGAAGATAGGGAGAAATAAGCAAAGATAATTAAATAAAGGGAGTCAGCAAGGACAGAAGGAAACTTGGGGAAATGAAATGTAGTATTCTAGAAAGCCTTACCAAGTGTCCTCAGGGTGAGAGTGATCAGAGTCTTCAAATTCTACGCGTAGATCAAGAAGAGATTTGCAATATACTTGGATGCAAATGATTCAACAATCATTTGGCTAAATTTTCCATCAAGTATTCACAAAGTTATGCCTAAAGGAAGAATAAATTTTCCAGAGTAGAATTTTTTTTTTTTCCCTGAGGAAGATTAGCCCTGAGCTACATCTGTTGCCACTCTTCCTCTATTTTACATGTGGGTCGCCGCGGCAGCATGGCTGATGAGTGGTGTACGTCTATACCCAGGATCTGAACCTGTGAACCCAGCCACAAAAAGCAGAGTGTGCCAAACTTAACCACTATGCCACAGGGTTGGCCCCAGAGTAGACTTAAATAAAGATTTACAATTTATAAATAATGTGTTAACACATAAAAAAGAAAGACAATGTAGGTTATTTTTTTAAATTATAGGTAAAAAATCATTATCTTGGTCACTATGATAAAAATATAAAAACATATTTCCTCTTGGTTCTTAGCAATAACATCCAATAAGATAAAACCTTATTATCTTTCAATAACAAATGTTAACACAATCGTTTTAAAACAAGATATGAGTACAATTGCATTATGTGCACGTACAAATTATTTGCTGGGATTCATTCTGTGAACTACAGAATTTGAATTAACCCAAATATTAACACATGAATGAAATTCCCAGTCTAGTAAAACAAAACTCATATTCTAAGAGATCACCATGTTTAATCAGTTTAAGTTTCCAATTTGAAACAAGTTTTCTCATCGTTCTGATTATGAAAAGACTGCAGCCATTTTATGGTTACCTTGCAATCTGACTGGACACATCTCCAAGTACAGCTCCCTGTGTCTCTTTGCCTGGTCCCTCTACATTTTACATTAAACTTATTCTCTGTCTTCTGAGTATAAACCCTTTCATAAGTCCATTAAAAACATTGCTTTTGTAACATGGCTAGCTTTAAAAAACAAGCATCAATTTCCTCAAAAAATTCTAGAACACACAATTACTGATCTGACTCAGACTCCTGTTCCTGTGTCAAGTCTTTTCATTGTCAACACTGTGGACTCCCTTCTGGGTTCACATAGCCCAGGTCCTTTTTGTTTGTCCTCACTGGTCTTAGGTTTTATTGTTTTTTGTTTTTTGTCCGTATTTTATTGATTGAGGACCTGTCCCCTGCCCTCTGCCATGCAGAATCATGTGTGCTGTGAGGGCATGGTGGCATTGGGTGCTAGGTTTGAAGTTTACGGTTTTTGTACAACATGCATGAGATCTTGGTGTATTATCTTAGTTTTGCTGAGCGCCTCATTAACGATCCTCTTGTAACCTCTTCCTGAATTAATGCCTATTTTATGGATTTCCATCACTGTGATGTGTGGTTGGATTACCCCTTGAGGACTTATGAATGAAAGCAAGCATTGAGCAAAATTATCAAATAAAATATTAAAGTAAAACATGTTTAACAAAAATGCTCCACTCAGTTCTCTGTTAGTGGGTCAGTGCACCCATCCGCCAGTTGCCATGAGTGTGGTCACAGCTAATGGTTGCCCTTCTTCCATGATGGACTGCTAGCTGGACTTAACTAACTGGAGTTGCCTCCCCAGGAAGGCTCCTCTCCCCATGGTTGATTGACATTGAGCTAACATCTGTGCCAACTTCCTCTATTTTGTCTGTGGGACACTGCCACAGCATGGCTTGATGAGCAGTGTCTGGGATCCAAACCTGCAAATCCTAGGCCGCTGAAGTGGAGCACATGAACCCAACCACTACACCACTGGGCCGGTCCAAAATTGTGATCTCTTTTGGTCTGGGACAAATAAAAGAAATTGGGAAGGAATAAGCGCTGCTACAATAGGTCTCCTGATGGGGTGGAAGGCATCACCAGTTCAGATGGGGTTTTGGGGAGGTCGAGTGGGGGTCTGGGTGTCCAGTTGCGTACTAAACCCCCAGACTGTAATTGTCTATGAATCTGGGACATTGGAGCCTATCTCCCAAGTGGAACAAGCTTCAGCATCAGGCAAGTAATCAGGGCAGAGCTGTTAGTTTAGCAATGGCTGACTGATGCATTACATATATTTTATGAGCTATGGTATTTTTATTGGACGGTTCACACTTATGCCTATATCATGTCAGAAACAACTAGCAAGTAAGGAAATATATAGGGAAGTTTTTGGGAGGGGAGGAAAGATACATCAGATGAACAGAAAAATATTAAAATATTTTTTGAAAAAATCATGTATTGAAATATAGGCAAAATTAGATTTACTCAACCAAAATATAACGAAAATAAAGATTGTGTAAGTGATTCAATCAGTATCTGCTATGATTTCCAAGATATTTACTGAAACCCAAATGTAGCTATTTTGGAAAGCCAACAAAGTTTAATCATATATATATATATATATATATATATATATATATATATATATATATATATGCTTATTTATTCATTTTGCTTTGTTTTATCTTTTGTTGTAAAAGTACTATCCAAGCCCTAATATCCACTGTGTCATTGAGTCACAAGGACTGTGATGAAGAGAGACGAGAAATGACACCTGGAAGGCAATTTGGAAAATAATTTTTAGACACATGACATTAGATTAAACACTATAAAAATATAGTGCTGAACCTTAAACATCCCTGAGAGTAACGATCGGGTTGAGACACTTTCTGTGATAAATATCATACACTATGTATCTATTCCTGTTAATTTCGTAGAATAGTGGCTCTGAATATATGAATGTCCTCCATCTCAAATATTTCGTTAAAGTAGTTTTTAGCTTTTTAACATTCATCTATGTAGCTTTAATTTATGGCTATGTTTTACATGCCAAATATGTGCCTGGCTCTCTGCTAAGACATATAAATGTGTAAACTGTTGTTTTTAACAAAAGAGTTTCATAGCCTAGAAGAGAATGAGACATGCTAATACAAAAAAGCATTATGAAGTCATTATTCTTGATAAAGCATGCAAAAAATTTGCATCGTGTTACTTAGAGATTGTGAAAGATAAGACAGGGAGCCCTGGTTACTGTACTTATGAAGAATGTTAATAGTAGTATCATTTCAAGGAAGAGAATTTTAAGAAATGGTTTCTTGCCTGGTGAGCTAAAAAATTCACACAGGATAAAACATGAATGTGTTCTGAAACCACTGTTTTTGCATCATGATTTGATAGCACTTTTTGTTACATATTCCAAGTATTATAAACAGAGAGAAATGTTATTTTATACAGGAGGGAAATAAAAACTGCAAGCATCATCTTCAATGAAAATGAAGAGAACTAAAAACCACAAAACACAATTAGGTGGCGGAGCTGCCAAAACAGAGGAGATAAAGCAAGACAAACGGCGGGGGAAGCACAGAGAGGATTTCTGGACAAGGTTCTCAAAAAGAGCTGGAATGCTACCATTCTCAAAAGCAAGGGAATAGCCTATGTTCACAGCAGATGTGGGCATTTTAAGAGATTTTCTTTTTTGAAGAAGAAGATTAGTCCTGAACTAACATCTGTCACCAATCCTCCTCTTTTTGCCGAGGAAAACTGGCCCTAAGCTAAAATCTGTGCTCACTTTCCTCTATTTTATGTAGGATGCCTGCCACAGCATGGATTGACATGCAGTGCGTAGGTCCACACCTGGAATCCAAATCAACAAACCTCAGGCCGCCACAGCAGAACAGTGCAAATTTAATTGCTACACCACCAGGCTGGCCCATGTAAGAGATTTTCTGAACGCTATTTTGGCCTAAGATGGAGCAGAAATGGACCTAAAGGAAAAATAGCATAGGCAGGCTCTATTTGGTTTATAGGACAAATTTGTGCCTGCAGTTGGGAGAAAAAGAGAAACTAAATTTTGAACAGCCCACAGCTACATAACTCAGGTTACTGCGGAGGGTGGGCAGTGAGGGCTAAGCGCACTCTGCAGGCTTCCACGGAAACTCCCCGGCATCGGGAAGACACGCGTTCTCCAGCTTGGAAACCAGCCCCCCAGCCTCTTCCCACCTCTCACACACACACCTTAACCATACACAGACACTTGTTTCCTACAAACAGCTAGTCCTGGAAAATGCTCATCTATTTCAAAGAAGATAAATAATCCAACAAGGAGGCAGGATAGGTACTAGACTAATATACTAGAAAGAGGAAGGAAGGAAGGGAGGGAGGTCAGGCAGGTAGGCAGGAAAGGAAAAAGTACTCTCTAGAAAAGAAGACAGAAGGAAAATATTGCCAAGAAGAGAAGTGTAAACAAAGAAAAACAAAGAGCAATAGCATAGTGGCCCCTATGGGACAAGAATACAAAGTAGAAATAAGTGACAAGGAAGAAATATTGAGGTAACAAAAGGAGATGTATGTGCTCGCAAGCCATAAAACAGTGGAGAGAAAACATTAAAAAATCATAGAAAACTTTAGAAAATGCACCCAGCGGTTGTGACGCCTCTGTAATCACTGGCAATGAAGTCTAGAGAGGACAAAAATGAAAAAGTAGAGTAAAATGATATGGCGAGAAGTAAGCATTAAAATGATTAATGAGATAATTATAGAGGCCATCAATTAAGATTTAGTATAAACACGATGGGCCTCTCCAAAAAAAGCTAAATAAAAAAATATCAATTATTGAAAAATGAAATTTAGGAAAACTTTCCAGATATTAGGTGACATACCTTTGGATGGAATAGACGTACCTTGTCCCAGGGAAAACTAACAGTACATTCAACATCAAAACATATGTTAATAAATTACTGGACTTCTCTTAATTTACTTAATTGAATATATGATTAATGAAACCTTATATAAAACAAAAAGCATCCCCTGTTATTTTCTACTCAAATACCTCCCGTCTCGCTTTCCGTATATACCCACCAGCATCTCTGCTCTCTCACCTGGTTTCTCTGCCTCCAGTCTTGATCCTGTCACATTCACCCTCCAGAATTCAGTTATAAAAATCTCTCTAAACTAAAATATTTGATCTGATCTTTCAAAAACTTCAGTGGCCTTCCTTTGCTCCCACAAAGAAGTACTACTTTTAAATGGTAGGTTACCGGGCTCATTATAATCTCAAACGTCAGCTCCCTCCGCCACCTCCTTCCACAGCCCTGCCCTCAGCATCTAAGCTCTGACTCTGCTGATCGTTTCTCAGTACTTTTAACTCACTGTCTTCATTTTCCTCATTGTTCTTTCCTCTGCCTGGAAGAGATCACACTCTCTTTACTTTGCCTTATTCAATCACCATAAAAATGTCTGACCCTCATTACATAGATGAGGAGACTGAGGAAGAAAGAAATTAATAACTTACCAAAATCACAAAAGCAAGTGAGGATCAGGACCTGAGACTGAGGAATTCGGCTTCAGAGCCCACACCAGGACTGTGAAAGGAGGTTTCCAGGAAATTTTCAGAGGCGGTGTCTCAGCTAAATAAGTGTAATAAGAAAACACTCCACACTTATAAAATTTAACACTACCCAATGCATCATTTGTTTGCATTTGCCATTTAGATTGTATCTTTCTCGTGCACGTGTGTGAAATTGATCTCCGCACTCTTCTACACTAGTCTGACTGCAATGTGTTCTAAAACCTGTGTTCCTTACGTCACCGACTTTCACTCTTTCCATAAACTGTGCCTTTGGGCTAACAGTTTTGACCCATAATAACTATAAAAGACTTGCACGTGATCGTGCTGGACTTGTTTTAGAGAAATAAGGGGTGTCCTGCTGGATATTGCAGTGTAAGGTTTACAATAGTTTGGAACACCTTCAAGGAAATGCTAAAGAGGACGCAGAATAGTTATCAGCTGGTAATAAGGGATTGGCGGATATGCTTTGCGGTTGTGGAGGGATCAGAAACAGTCATGACAGTCTGGAGGGTTGATCAAAAATGGCTTGAAGGGGCTGGCCCGGTGGCACAGTGGTTACGTTCACACACTCCACTTCACACGCTCCACTTCAGCAGTCCAGGGGTTGTGGGTTCGGATCCCAGGCGCAGATCTACACACCACTCATTAAGCCACGCTGCGGTGGCATCCTACGTACAAAATAGAGGAAGATGGGCACAGATGTTAGCTCAGGGCCAATCTTCCTCAAAAAAATCCAAAAAAAATGAAAAATAATATGAAGATTAGCATGGCCAAAGGCTTGCCTTCATTTCTGGGGACAGGAAGAGAAGTGAAAAGAGATTTTTACATAAAATGTGATCTTTTAATACTAGAAAATTAAAAGAAAAAACATTCTTTGAATGGCCTAGCTTTTTGTTTTTATTTTTTTTAAGTGAGATCCCCTTAGTTACTTTAACTTATTATTAAAAGTAAAGTAACATCATAGAATCACCTCAAAAGCTGACAGCAGGGACTACTGGTTTCCAGTCAGGCATAGAAGAAGCCTGGAAATCACCTCTCTGTCCTAACAAGTAAAAAGCTAAACAAACTGAAAAATCAACGACTCTTCTTAGAGCCAAGAGAGAAGTAAGGTTACAGGCAAACGCTGCCCCCCAAAGTGGAGTGACTGACAAGCGGGTACAGAGGCTCACAGCTCACCTGAGCAGACGCCCACAGGCCGAAGCCCCCATGGGACCCAGCGTCAGGAGAGAGAAGCCTGAACTGCAATCACGAATTTCTGGAGGCTCAGTGGGGACAGCTCGGAGAATTAAAAATTCCAGGGGGGTCAAGCCATGGGGGGGGGCTCACACATTTTTGAGTTTCACCTCCTGCAGTTTTCTCAGGTTCTCACAGTGAACAGTGGAGAAAAATTCCTTCCTGCTGCCACCAGGAAGAGGGGAAAACGAACCATTTTGAAGTTTGCTAGAGCAAGCTGTTCTCCTTAACAAGGCATGTCCTCAGGAGAAAGCGTTTAACTACATCCTGACTACTGTGGATTTTATCAGAACCTAACTGACTTGAGGAAAGAGAAATAACCAATTCCAGAGGCTCTAGCCTTCCACATGGAGGAAGGGACATGCGCAAATCCAGCCCACCCTGGACACCCTGTCTCCCTCGGGGGAGGGTGCACTCAGAGGCACAGTTAAGTTCATAGTCCAGAGGCACGAGTTCACTGAAGACTGAGAGAAAATAAGACATGGACAGAATGCTTCCCCTCCCCTCACACCTTACCCCTGCAACACTAAAGGCTTGTTTACAGCAGCTCATTTTACCCAGTACGTCATGTTCAGCTCGCAAGAAAAAAATTAGAAGATTTGCTAAAGGAGAAACACAGTCTGAACAGACATAGCATACATTTTCGCATGTGTGATGAGAATGCTTAAGATTTACTCTCTTAGCACGTCAAGTATACAATATGATAGTATTAACTGTAGTCACTATGCTATATATTAGATCCTCAGAACTTCTGTGTCTCATAACTGAAAATGTGTACCCTGTGATCATCTTCCATTCCCCCAGCCTCCAACACCTGGCAACCACCATTCTCCTCTCTGCTTTCGTGAGTTTGTTTTAATTTTTTTTAGATTCCACATGTAAGTGAAACCATATGTATTTATCTTTCTCCTTCTGGCTCATTTCACTTAGCATAATTCCCTACAGGTTCGTCCATGCTGCACCAAATGGCAGGATTTCCTTTTTCCTTAAGACTGAATAACACTTCATTGTATATATTTTTACCACATTTTCTTTATCTATTCAATTTATAGTCCAATAACAGTGTACAAATGTTCCCTTTTCTCAACACTCTTGTCAACACTTGTTCTCTCTCATTTTTTTGATAATCACCATTCTAACAGGAATGATGATATCTCATCCTGGCTTTGATTTGCATTTCTCTGATAATTAGTGATGTCAAGCACCTTTTAATGTGTCTGATAGCCATTTGTATGTCTCTATTCAGGTCCTTTGCCTATTTTTCAACTGGATTATTTGTGTTTTTGTTTTTATTTTCCTATTGAATTGTTTGAGTTCCTTATATGTTTTAGATATTAACTTTTTATCAGATATATGGTTTGCAAATACTGTCTCCCATTTTATTGGTTGTCTTTTCATTTTGTTGATTGTTTCCTTTGCTATGCAGAAACATTTTTAATTAAATGTAGTCCCACTTGTTTATTTTTGCATTTTTCAGTTTTCCTCCTGTTATTAATATCTGGTTTTATATCGTTGTATTCAGAAAAGATATTTGATATGCTTTCAATCTTCTTAAATTTAAGACTTGTTTTGTGACCTAACATATGATCTACCTGGGAGAATGTTCCATGTGCACTTGAAAAGAATGTGTATTCTGGCGCTATTGAATGAAATATTCTTTATATGTTTCTTGGGTCCATTCAGCCTATAGTGTCATTTGTTTCCTTATTAATATTCTCTCTGGATGATCCACCCAGTGAGAGAGTGGGTACTGAAGTCCTCTCCTATTCTTGCATTGCTGTCTATTTCTAGGTCTGTAAATATTTACTTTAAATATTTAAGTGTTTTGATGTTAGGTGTGTATATATTTACAGTTGTTACATCCTCTTGATAAATTGACCCCTTTATCACTATGTGATGACCTTCTTTGTCTCTTATGACCAATTTTACTGAATGTCTATTTTATCTAATGTAAGTATACCCCTTCCTGCTCTCTTTTCATCACCGTTTGCTTGGAATTTCTTTTTCCACCCCTTCACTTTCAACCTGTGTGTGTCCTTAAAGATAAAGTGAGCCTCTTGTAAGCAGCATATTGTTGGATCTTGTTTTTTTATCCATTCAACCACTTTGTGTCTTTTGATTGGATAATTTAGTCTATTTATGTTTAAAGTAATTATTGATAGGGAAGGACTTACTATTGCCATTTTAATTGTTTTCTGCCTTTAAAAAAATTTTCCTTTGTTTATTCTTTTCTCTCTTACTGTCTTCCCTTGTAATTTATTTTTTGTCTGGTATGCTTTAGCTCCTCTCTGTTTATCTTTTGTTTAACTATTACAGATTTTTTCTTTGCAGTTACCATAAGGCTTACACAAAACATTTTATATATATGACAGTCTATTTTAACATGATAACAGCTTACCTGCAATTGAATACAAAACTCTACACTTTTACTTCTCCTCCCCCAACATTTTATGCTATTTATATCACTCTTTACATCTTTTTATATTGTGTCCATTAACAAATTAGTGTCGCTATATTTATTTCTACTATTATTGATTTTTAATTTTTATACTAGAGATAAAAGTGATTTACACATTACCATTACAGTCTTAGGGTGTTCTGAATTTGACTATATATTTACCTTTACCAGTGAGTTTTATACTTTTACATGTTTTCACGTTGTTACTTAGTGTTCTCTTATGTCAACTAGAAGAACTATCTTCCACGTTTCTTGTAAAGCAGGTCTAGTGGTGACAAACTCCCTTAGCTTTTGTTTGTCTGGGAAGGTCTTTTTCTCTCCCTCATTTCTGAAAGACAGTTTGGCTGGGTGTAGTATTGTTGGTTGGTGATTGTTTTCCTTCAGTACTTTGAAAATATGACCCACTCATTTCTTGTTCATTGTAGCACCTGCCACAAAGTATGGTACTTGGTAGGCATTCAATAAATATTTGTTGAATGGATACTGAAGGAGTGATCAATGAAGTTTGACATTTTCAATTATCCCTGGGAAAAGCAAGAGCTCTTTCCATGGGATCCACATTCAAAGCCAGAGAGGGGCAGAAGGAGCTTCTAAGATTTTGTGGACAAAAAAAAATCCTTATCCCCCACTCCCGTCTGTTTCCCAACCTGCAAAAAATGGCTGCAAATGATGCAAGAAGAAAAACAAAGGAGACACAAAGATTAGAGTTATCCGCTACATTTCAGAAATATATATGCCATCAAAGATCTTTGAGCAACTCTTCCTAAACATTTTCATTGATTTGTTCACTAGAAATGGGATAGCATGCTCCTGACTTTAGTGTAGCTTTCTAGTGTATAGGATAATTTGTTTGCTGATCCCTTGGCTCACACTTAACCATGATTTTCTTAGGAAGAGTGTAGGCCTCTTTAAAACTCTCTTCTTCTAAATAAATAAGCAAAAAAGGAAACCTCTTACATAACAATCAAAAAAGAAAGGAGAATATTCAAAGGAGAAAACAGGTAACAGTTATATGGTGCTTACCATGTACTCAGTTACTAAGTGCTGCAGTCCTCTCCCGTCAGCTACTCTACTAAGTGCTCATTTAATCCTCACAGCAATACCTTAATTAATAAGGTGATAGCATTATTATTATTATTCTCATTCCTCAGATAAGAAAACTGAGTTAAAGAGAAATGAAGTAACTTGATCAAGTTTACATAGCAGAGACAGGATTAGATCCTAAGATGTATGGCTCCCAAATGCATGCTCTTTAGTCACTTGCCACTATCGCCTCCAACACAAGAAAATAAGATGAATTATGACCAAAGATAAGGAAAGAAAACAATTGAACCATTACAAAAATGAGATTTACATTAAAAACAGCAAGAACTATAAAGAAGGTCACTAAACATGTACCCAATGCCATGAATAAGGCTGGTGAAAGTCACACAAAGAAACAAATGTGTTCTACATATGGAAGAGAAACAACAAAGATCCAGAATATTTACAGAGGATTTCCTTGAAAAAATTAGCAGAAAAGTGGAACAGAAATCTATTAAAGATATAACAAAAGAAAACTTCACCTAAGTAAAGACATGAATCTACATAGTGGTAGTAAATATCATGTTTCAAGAAAAATTCCTCCACAGTGTTGCACATAGAGATATATTCTAAGTGAGTGTATTGATATTTTTTTGCTTTTTTAGTTTTTCCTCAGTACATATAAATTCTATAATGTGAGAAGCTACTACAAATCAAAGCATAAATATACAAAGTATAATCCAAAACACATGTACAGTGCTCACATACGAAGCAAAAGGGAGCGTTGATGCACGCTCACAGTAGCTTGAGATCTGTTCGATCTGGTTATCTCTGAGGAGCTTTCTAAAGGTGGCAAAAATTTGACGTTGGTTGTTAAGACTACTGTGGCCATATTGGATACTACAATATCTAAGCATCAGCATGTGACCATTTACACTACCCAAAACTCATGGAATGTCTATGTCTCAAAAAGTTTCTGGGTATTGAGGAAGTTACAAAAAAATTACTTTCCATATCAAGCCCACTTTACCCTTAGGACTAAGTTCTAACTAAACCTATTGACCATTAGAGGGAGCATTCTAACTATGGCTATCGTGATTCATGAATTTAAAAAGGAGGATAAAAGTTTGTGTGTGTGTGAAATTAATGTATTTGAGCTTCTCGTCTTCACTTCCCAAATACCAGATTTACATTATTTTTGCCTTCTTAAAATGCTTATCTCTTAATTCAAGATTTGTCAAATATAGCTTCAAAACACATAATTTTTTAAATTGAAAGATTATTGGACAAATTCAGGAATAAAAAGTATTTTAAAATTTAGTTGCGGTTAGTGTGTGATGGGAAAAGTCTACCCGTTGACTTTACCAGTGTATAAGCAAGATTTACTCACTGCCTTTGGATTTGAAATAGATTGCAATCCATTATTGACCTAGCACATGCCAATTACCACATAGAAAGTCAAATCCAAACAGTGAGAACATAACAAAGTAAAACATTTTTAGAGTATACCAGCATTAAATTAGCATTGCTCACATCATACAAAAGATTTACAGTAACACCTGGAGATTCTTTCCAATGTACGAAAGAGAATCATGGAAGTGTTTTATATTACAGAATTTATTTTTACAGAATTATTTTATAGCCTTATAAATGTAATGAACCAAAAAGAAAACTAAATATCCGTTATACATCCCGTCCTTTTTTCTTTTCTTGATCAAGGTGAAATCTTCTCATTTTCAAGGTAGAGTTCTCCATCTCCATATTTCTTAAGCCACATTTAATAAACTCATGTCTTATACTATTTAGATATTTCTCTCTTCCCTCTGGTATGTGAAATTCCAGAAGATTAAATATTTGCATGTACTATCTAGGAAAATCCTTCTTATGCTCTTAAAACCAGTCAAATTTGGGGTTTTCAACATTTTCTGTGCCCATAATATAAGCAATGGAATTAGCAGACGTGATAAAGGCCTATTTTTCACCCTGCCACACGGGACTTCTAAATGTCTTATGGATTGAGATTTAGAAGATGAGATGGGAAAGTGGAGATGTTTCTTGGCTTGGCTCTCTCAACAGCAGAAATGTAGAGGTAGAAGAGAAGTGAGCAAGACCAGGAGGGAACTAGCCATGGCCTCCAGAGCACTGCCAGCCCTCCTCCTTCCTGGTGGGCTGTGGCTTTGAGGCTGTGGTGGCAGCTGTTTTTGGAGCTAATGTGAAGATTACTGGATTCTGTCATCCTGTGGGTAGAAGCAGTAGCAGGAGGAGCAGCCCTAACCTGAAGGCAATCACGATAGCCACAGTAGCTCTCTCTCTGCCTTCTCCTGTCCCTCCCTGACTCCCACCCCTACCGTAGAGGACCCCCAGGACCTCTATGCTGCCACCCTGTCAGGGAGACCTCCTCCCACTTGAAGACCCTTAGGTGTCCAGGATCTTGGCACCGGTCAGGGGCGAAAATATTGAATTTTAAATGTGAAGAAAGAATCAACGAAGCTTTCAGGCAGAAAAAACATTTAAGTAAGCCAACTAATAAAAAGGAAAAAATCAGGTTTGGCTTAGAAGTCTCAATAGATACAGTCAATTTCAATTTACAGTTATGTAGTGGCAACTGAATGCTAAGTGATGCAAAGGGTGAATTAAATATTAAACGCAAGCAAGCTGTCACTCATGTAGAGAGGCAGAAGAAAGACCTTTACAAATAATGCCAGAGCTCAGAGAGCATAGCGCCCATAGACTCTGAAAAGGTATGACTTGAAGATGAAATTCTACCCACAAATAGATGCAGGGAAATAAAAAATTCAGAAATACAGAAACCATGTCATGGAATAGCTGCTGTTGAGCAATGAACCCATTTAAATGTGGAAAAGTCCTACAACTGCGAGAGTCATGGCATACAAGGGAATAAATTGTTACAACCCATGACAATACAATGTTATGTTGTTATGTAATAACAAAAATAGATAAAATGGGATAAAGTAGTGTGCAAATTAAATTGTATGATTTATGTTATGAATATAACTTAAAAAAGGACTAAGAGACATCTGTATACTTTACAGATGGCAAAACACATCCACATATGTCCCCAAAACAAAACAAAGAAAATGGATTATATAACCAAAGAAACAAAGGAAATATCAGGAAGAGTTTATACTGGCATTTCTCCTACTGTAAAATCTGTGTATGTGCTTTGGATGTAAACATATAGCATAGGCCATGGTTTAATAAATGGGTTGGACTTCGTATGGTATTGTTGGAAAACAGACGAACCCTTTCCCTCCTCTCAGACGTTTTGTTGGATTTCTTTCTGCCAACATTCGTAACTCCCTTTCACCTAATTCTTGGCAAGATTTTATGGCTTTCTAGCCATTTTGAGGCATGAAAACATTTCACAAAATTTATATCAGTCTTTAATCTTATGTCCAATTCAACATTCCCCTCCTTCCCTCAGACAGTGGATAGAAGAGCAGGAAGAAGGAAGGAGATGATGGTTTTCACCTCCTTTGCTCTGTCTCCTTCTTCCCTTGCTTCTGCCACTCAACTCCCAGGATGAAAATGGGAGGGATCAAACTTCCACAGGGAAAGGTTTTTTTGCGTAGTTTGTTAGTTTTTTATTTAGCTGTTAGTAATTTTATCTTGCGTTTGAATTCTCTCTTTTGTGAGAGGCATCTAAATGCAAGCTTTTCAATGAGGTGCGCCAATGGGTTCTTTGGAGGACTCCACCAACACTCACTCTCCAAGCTGCACCATCCCTGAGTGCTGCCTCCTCCGCTGGACCACTTCAGAGGTCTCTCTTCTGGCTCACTTGGTTGTTACCTGCCCGGCATCTACTTTTCCTAGCATTTAGCATTTCACAATGGCATCCACGTGAAAACATGCATTATACCACTATAGCCCTGTGTGTTTTTACATTGTCATTGAAGATTGCTCTCTCCACCCTCCTGCCTTTGGATTTTTCTAAGTGAGAGTCCAGCACCTTGTCTCTCAAGATACGAAAGTCAAGAAATCTCTGGTGCTCTGCTTCCAGACCAGTATGGTGCTGGCCTACCAATTTTTGAGATTCGGTAAGAGTTCGCCCTCAGATTCTGATGCCAGCTGTAAGGGTAAATACAAATTAAAACTAAAAGGCCTTTTCAACCAGTTGAAAATAAGGCAAAGTAATGGACAAGATTTCCCCCTCCCCTTTTTAGAGCATTTACTTTAGAAGAGGTGCAATTGTAAGTTCTTTATCTCAAGCTTTGAAATGTGCGTAAAACTTTTAAAAATGTAAATAAGCCTCTCGCCAGCTTTATGACCTGGGGATGCCCTTCTCAAGGACCGGGTTACCATCTCTTTTAAATGTAAACATCAAAGGAGACAGTGCTGTATCTTCCAGTTGCTGTGAGAAAGTAGAAGCCTAACTTCCTCAGGGTGTGGAGCTCCAAGTTGCAGAACTACCCTCTATGGGAAAAGCCTGCCTTTGCCATCTCTTGGCAGATGCCTGTGATGCTCATGACGGTCTGGTTTAACGCATATTCAATACAGAATTGTGTTCTTTGTCTTCTACCTCTCTGGAGAGGTTGGCTGAATTTGGAGGAGATTTTGTTTTAAACTATATTTCCCCACACTGTCCTCCTGCAAATACCCATTCGTTTAAGGTCATTTTATAGGAGATATCACAGCACTCTCCAGGATCCTGAGACTCTCCTCAATGAACTTCTCGTGTAGACTGGACTTTGGTGTTGAGAATGGATATTTGAAGGGCTGATTTTGATGTCCTCCCTTACTCAGGGAGGGAGATTCACTCTTTGGAATTCGATAATTGTCACTCATTGTCTCTTAAATACACACAGAAATAGACACACAGAAAAGATGTCTGAAAAATCATCCAAGAAAAGGTTATCAGTAGTTACCTCAGAAGAAAGAAGTTGGATTGGGTATTAAAAACAGAGGATTTAGGGGGCCAGCCCCATGGCATGGGGCTTGATTCAGCACACTCCACTTCAGTGGCCTGGGTTTGGTTCCCAGGCACGGACCTACACCACTCATCAGCAGCCATGCTGTGGTGGCAACCCACACGCAAAATAGAGGAAGACCAGCACAGATGTTAGTTTAGAGTGAATCTTCCTCAGCAAAAGCAAACAAACAAACCAAAAAAAAAAAAAAAACCCAGTATTGAGAAGGCTTCATAGATTTTTTTCCTTTCTTAAATGTAAATTTTATTTATTATTTGTTTATTTTGTGGCAAAATAGCATAAATTTTAGCATTTTAACCATTTTTAAGTATGCATTGTTGAGTAACCATCATCACTATTCATCTCCAGAACTTTTAACATCCTAAGTGAACCTCTATACCCATTAAGCAATGACTACCCATTCTTACCTTCCAAAATCCCCTGGTAACCATAACTCTATGGTTTCAACTTTCTTTCTCTATAAATTTGACTCTTCTAAGTCCCTCGATAAGTGAAATCATACAATATTTGCCCTTTTGTGATTGGATTATTTCACTTAGCATAATGTTTTAAGATTCATCCATGTTGCAGCACGTCAGAATTTCCTTCCTTTTTACGGTTGAACAATATTTCATCATCTGTAAATACCACATTTTGTTTATCCATTCATCCTTCAATGGACACTTCAGTTGTTTCCATCTTTTGGCTATTGTGAATAAATACTGCTACGAACATGGATGTACAAATATCTGTTCGAGTTTCTGATTTCAATTCTATTGTGCATATAAAAGCAGAATTGCTGGATCATGTGGTAATTCTATGCTTAATTTTTTGAGTATTATTTTCCATACTATTTTCCACAGCAACGGTACCATTTCACAATCCCACTAGAAATACGCAAGGGTTCATATTTCTCCATATCCTCGCCAACCTTTGATGTTTTCCCTTTTTGTGATAATAGCCATCCTAATGGGTGTGAAGTGGTATCTTGTTTTGGTTTTGACTTGTATTTCCCTAATGATTAGTGATCTTGAGCTTCTTCTCTTCTGCTTATTGGCCACTGTTTTTGGCGGAATATCTATTCAAGTTCCTTACAAATTTACTAATTGAGTTGTTTGTATTTTTGAGGTTGAGTTTTGGGATTTCTTTATATATGTTGGATACTACTTCTTTTTCAGATGTTTGATGTGAAGTATTTTATCCTAGGCTGCCTTTTCACTCTGTTGTTAGTGTTCTTTGATGCATAGAAGTTTCCAGTTTTGACGAAGCCCAATTTATCTATTTTTTCTTTTGTTGCCTGTCCTTTTGGTGCCATATCTAAGAAGTTATTGCCAAACTCAATGTCATGAAGCTTTTCCGCTGTTTTTTCTAAGAGTTTTATAGTTTTAGCTCTTATGTTTAGGTATTTGATCTATTTTGAGTTAATTTTCATAGATGGTGATAGGTAAAGGATCCACTGCATTTTTCTGCATGTGGCTATCCAATTTTACTGACATTGTTTTTTGAAAAGACTGTCCTTTCCCCATTGAATGATCTTAACACTCTTGTCAAAATACACATATACACAATACACAAGCTTTTATTTCTGGGATCTCTATTGCACTCGTTTGGGCTGTGCATCTTTATGCCAGTACCACACTGTTTTGATTAATGTCTCTTTGTAGCAAGTTTTGAAATCAGAAAGTGTGAGTCCTTAAACTTTGTTACTCTCTTTCAAGATTGTTTTGGCTACTCAGATTCTCTTGATATTCCAAATACATTTTAGGATGTATTTTTCTATTTCTTTAAAAAACATCATTGGAACTTTGGTAGAGATTGAATCGAATCTGTAGATTACTTTGAATAGTACTTAGATCTTAACAATATTAATCTTACAATGTATGAACACAGGATATCTTCATTTATTTGCATGTTTTTTAATTTCTCTCAGCAATATTTTGTAGTTTTCAGTACATGTGTATTTTACCTCCTTAGCTAAGTTTATTCCTAAATATTTTATCCTTCTTGATATTATTGGAAGTGGAATAGATTTCTTAATTTCCTTTTCAGATTATTCATTGTTAGCGTATGAAAATGCAACCGTCTTTTGGGTGTTGATTTTGGATCTCGCAAATTTGCTAAGTTTGTTTATTAATTCTAACAGATTTTTGCATGGGTTCTTTAGGGTATTTATTTATTTTCAATAAACATTCTTATGTAAAGCAAAGGGTACAAAAGTATACACAGTGAAAAGACTCATTCCTTTCCTTTTCCTTCAGGCATTCATTTTCCTTGTCTAGGTTATCAATTTCTTGTGCACTGCCCCAAAGATATTTCTTAAATATACGAGCAATTGATATATCGGGCTACTATTCACACTCCTGTATACTTTTCTTTTGTCCACTTTCATTATATCATAGCAGTATTTAAAACACTTCTTTATTTTATGAAATGCAAAAAGCTGCATTTCTATTAGTGACTTCTCTTTTGGCAGCAGTGTGGTATATGTGTCATATTTTACTTCTTTCTACAGTTCATTCATGCATTTCAGAAAGACTTCCTGAATAGCAGTTTAATACATTTCTTAATTTTGTCCTTTACCTTCCATGACATATATAAAGCTAGTAACATTTACAAAATGATTTTCTATTTTACTTTTCCTTTTCTTACTGACCTATACCACTAACATAACATCCTAGATTTTGTCTCAGGGGATCTGCACAAAATAGTTACTACTGACAATGAATCTTATCTACTTTCAGTTTCATGAGGGGAGAAATCTCAACGAGCATTGAATTGAGATCTAGACTCAATATATTAAGATACTTCCTTATTCTCCTTTCATGGGCTTCCCCTTCGTTCTTTTCTTTTAGAGTATTAATTTCAGGAATTACGCTTATGGTTTTTCTTAGGGAACAAGAAATTGCTGTACTCATTTAAAATACCTGTGTGGCCCTGGAACTTGCTGTTCAATTCTTTGAATTGAATTTCTTTTGACTTTTGAGCATGCAGGTAAGCTACATGTTCAAAAATCCTGCATGGCTTAAATGGAGAATGGATTTTGGAGACAACCAATGTATAAATGCTTAGCAAGGCATGATATTAACCATTAAAAGCTAGGATCTCTTAGGTATTCTATAGTGCACTCCGAACTTAGGTGCCTTAAAGATTTAAAGCAGCAAGTATGTTTAGCTCCCAGTATATGAAAGGCTTCTATGCAGAAGATTCTGTTCCTTATGACTGCAACAGGAAAAGCTGTAACTGTGTAATTCATTTATGATCAAGCACCAGTCGTCTGTACCCTGAAGCTATTTAACCTGCTAAAGGCCACCCCTCAGCTGAGGCCCGCCTAGATGCCAGTAAATTGCCAAGCCTCCTGGGGTGGCACTTGTTGAGGTCACACTTGCTCTTCAGATTTGATTGAACCAACCCCTACCCACATTCAAACAGCCTGTACGCTTTTGCCTCTGTGGAAGTCTATAGGTCTCTCCAGTTGCTGAGACCCATGGCCATTTATATCGGGTCTGACATGTTCAGCCTACATATGAAGAAACTCTTGATGACCCTAGAAATAGCCACTCATTTGGGGATAAAGCTGCAAAAAAACATGAAGAAGCCTAAGGCTTCATACCTCCTGCCCAGGCTAACATGTAAAAGCCAAATTGTAACAACTCTACATTTATACAATTGTGAAAAACAGCCTCATGGCTCAAAAGAGGCATCTTCAAACAGCAAGTTGAAAATGGCTTACCCAAATAGAAAGCTCTAGGCACCACACACGTGCCCTAATCCCAACAATAATCTCTCTACAATCTTCATTTTGCTCCTCCTTGTTCAACTCCCTATACACAGCGTTTCTCAAAGTTGGCAGCCATACGCCGCTTGCTGGGGTGTGAGAGGCTCAATTCAGAGCACTACTCTCCCGCATTCAAGTGCTCAACTAGTTGAAACATAACGACAAAAAATGCATGTTAAAGACAAACCAGATATTAGCAACTGGTTTCCCCATACTGAGTCCTCGGTTGAGACTTGCACTTCCTCCAGGGTCAGACTGGTACAGGCATCTCCTTTTAAGGACAGAGCCTAATCCGGAGGAGAAGAGCAGAAGCATGTTCCATGTGGGTGACCCCACTACTTAGAGCGATGAGGAAGTGTCTAGTCAATAGATGCCCTTCCTTTCCTTTTAAACTCACCAACAACATGAGCCGTTTTATTTTTCCTGCTGTGCTGCAGGTGAAAGGAGGGACCTGAGTCAGTATTGTTACACTAAGGCAGCTTCCTCTCCTTAGAGAATCTCAGGAGTGTGGTAGAGGCATTACTCATATCTCCTCCAATCCCTGCATTTCTCTCCCACCCGCCTGCCGACATTCATCGTCTACAATACTGCAAGCTGTATCCTTCAGCTGAGTTCAACATGTTTCTCTTCATTTATGTTTCTAAAACTTCAGTATGTCCAGGCCTATATTCATTTTGAATAAAAATAGTATTGAAAGGGAAAAAAAAGGAAGATGTGTTTTAAATCAGAAGAAGAGATCTTGGACCCCTTCTGTGGCTCCAATCCAGGCCCCACCTTCATCGTCTAATGACCGTCATCACTGACAATATTGGAGGATGTAAAGTGACCTGGCTCATTGTTGTGTCATTCTTCTTCAGCCAAATCACTTGTGGAAATAGGCATTATTTTTGTTACTGTATTCCTCAAGGAGAACTCTACAGCATCTGGAGGCTTTCATTCTCAACAATCTATTGTTTATTAATATGGAAAGTGTTTTATTTGATCATAACACATTGTTAAAGAACGAACAGCGAGTACCGCTAATCAGAACCAGAACACCATCCATTTAGAGTGCTGGAGGGATGCAGAGAAGCTCCATTTGGCCTGGGTGAGGAATCTGAAAAAGTGGTACGTGGGGCCGGCCCTGTGGCTGGGTGGTTAAAGTTCATGCACTCTGCTTTGGATGCTTGGGTTCATGGGTTTGGATCCCAGGTGTGGATCTGCTCCACTCATTAGCCATGCTGTGGAGTCATCCCACAGAGAAAGTAGAGGAAGACTGGCACAGATGTTAGCTCAGGGCGAATCTTCCTCAAGCAAAAGATAGAAAAAACAATAAAAGAGGAAGATTGGCAATGGAGGTTAGCTTAGTATGAATCTTCTTCACAAAATAAATAAATAAATAAATAAAAATTGTAGAAACTTTTGTTTTATCTGCTGGATGAATCAAAAATATACCACATTTAAACTTGTTTCAAAGAAGAAACTTTTAACTCACTTTTTAAGAATGAATGCTCGGCCGTCATTACACCATCTCCCATCTCTTCCCAATCTCCTTCCATCATATCACAAACAACCTAGACCCCACAGTGAACAATCCAACTGTCATTTCACAAAATTTTTGTCTTTACAAGTATCTTCTTGTTTTTAATATTCCTTGAAGTGTAGCACCGCCAATAAAGAAATCAGGATGATGACATGAATGCATAACGCTTTCTAGCATCTAATATAATATTTTAAATCTAACATTAGTATGTCAAACTGCCTACATTTTATGTCCTCTGTGTGTGTGTGTGTGTGTGTGTGTACGTGTTTGTATATATATATGTATGACAAGGGAAAAACACGTTCTTATCAAAGATCATTAAACTTCAAAAATATCAGAGAATGTATATTTTATCAATTTTAGCTGGCAGGATGAATTATTCTACCTTGCAAAAAATTCCCAGGTGGTACCAAATTCCCCTGCTCCCTCGGCAGAGCTCTCCGTTTTTGCCTGTAAATAAGTGGGGGTGGAGAAGAACAAAATAAAGTCACATTGAGGGTGTACTAGTCAGGGCTCTTCAGAGAAACAGAAACAACAGGATATAGGCTATAGGAGATACATATAGAGAGAGAGATATAACATATCTACTTATCTATCTATAGACATAAAATAAGAATTGGCTCCTGCAATTATAGAGGTCAAGAGGTTTCACAACCTTCTGTCTGTGATCTGGAGACCAGGAAAGCTGGTGGTGTAATTCAGCCTGATTCCGAAGGCCTAAGATCTAGGGAAGCCAAAGGTGTGAGTCCAAGTGTAAAGGCCCACGAATGGGGCACCAATGGTGTCAATCCTGGTCTATATCAGAAGGTCCAAGAACCAGGGGTGCCAATGTCCCAGGTCAGGAGAAAATGGATGACTCAGCTCAAAGGGAGAGAGTGAATTTGCCCTTCCTGCAGCTGTTCGTTTTATTCAGGCCCTCTGTGGATAGAATGACGCCCACTCGCATAGTTGAAGGTGATCTCCTTTGCTCAGTCTACAAACGTAAATGTTCATCTCTTCCAGAGACATTCTCACAGACAAACCCGGAAATGCTTTCTCGGCTCTCTGGGCATCCCTCAGCCTAGTCCAGCTGACACACAAAATTAAGAGTCACAGAGGGGAAGACAGGATGTGAGGAGGCAGTGCCTTTTCTAGTTCTTGTCCAGATCGTGTTTTCTCCAAATGTGAGTTTCTCTTTATCTCCTTGTCTGCAAACCACGAGTCCCTCCTAGACCCCAGGAGCTGGCTGGATAGATAGAGAGATCTCTTTATATTTTTAAAAACACGCCAAGTACGTCATTCCTGTCATTGACAGAGACCCTGCTTTCCTATCTCCAAACTAGTAAAGTGATAAAAAAGCATGAATGACGTTTTAGCTAAGAGTCTTTCATAAAATTCCTCTAAAAGTTCTGCCCATCATGAAAGTGGGTAAAGGGGAGAAATTTTTTTATATAAAAAGAAAAAGATGACGAATGACGTGCTGGACAGCCTCTGGCAGGACTCTTGCTGGGGCTCTCCAGAAGGGAATTAAGAAGCACAAGTAAGGTTAGGAGGCAAGAATTGCTTGATCCTTTGCCCTTGGAGTGCAAATAATGCCCCATTTCATAATTTAGTGTAAGGCTCTAGCACTAACACCCAGATGGGTTGAAAGTCCATTCTTCATCTCTCGGATCTTGGAGTAAAAGCTGGGCAGGGCAGGTGATTAGAAATCATAGAAAGAGGCCTCCAGAGCTCCAGCTGCTGATGAAGACCTTGTGATGAATGCACCCCTTCCCCGTCACCCATGACCATAGGGTCGTGAGGTCTCCTGGTTCAGGTTCCTGTCTAGACAAGCAAGGCCTTTCCACACAGAGTGTGTCTGTGTTGACTCCAGTGTTCTCTCCTAAGTGTGAGCACTAGGGCTCCTTCTAACCATGTTTCTTCCTGATGTTTGTGTCATAGGGGAAACAAATCCACCATACACATACACACACAAAAACTTTCCAATAGGCTACATTAGATCCACAGTAAATCAATGCAGTGACTCAGCTTGTTTTCATATATTGAAACTAAAACTATTTTGTGTGCCACAAGTCGTATATTAATAAGTCCAAGTAGATTTGATTTTCTGAAATGTGGGAAGCCATAGTTGAGAAGGCATTATTGTGTGTGTTTATTTATTTGTTTGCTTTTTCATATACTCATCATTATCATCAAAATATTTGCCTTCCTCTCAAATTTGCTGTGAACCTAAAACTGCTCCAAACATATAAAGCCTTTAAAACTATATATTTGGTAGGCCTTTTTCCCATCTTTATTTCATGCAAGCTCTCTGTAGACAAAAGGAACAAATAATTCCATTGGATCATTTTCCTTAGCAATCTACATATCTGTGTTTTTATCCATTGATACATGTATCATTTTAATATTAAATAATTAGGTTTTATTTATTTTTGTGCTAAGTTTGGCTAAAACTTAGATAGATTAGGAAAATAAACTGAAACGCAATAATGTTTTCTACTAACATTGATTAATGAAAAAAAGTATCGAAGAGAATGATTGCTTACATATGTGCATACAAAGATAGCCTGGCCTTTGGTTGCATCATTAGCTAAAGATCAATTTCCTATGAAATGATATATTTTCTTTCATGTTGTGAGTTGCTTTCTGCAATAATTCACTGGTGTTGGGCATTGCAGTATAACTGTTTATATATTTCATTTTCAGCAGGTTACAGATTTCATGTTTGTCTAATTGCACTAGTGAAAAATGATTACTAATAGATGTTTAATTCCACTGCATCTTGAAGGCTAACCCTTCCTCATTAAATAATGTATCTCTAAATTGTAATCTTATTTTGAGGGAATTCTATTATATACCTTCCCGGTGAATGTGTCAACAAATTTTTCATTTCCTAGTCACCCGAAACAAAATTTTCAGATAAGAAGGAATTACCCCCATTGGTACAGAGTAATAACTGTTATGTTGACACGAGCTTTGATATGAAGAGTGCATAGATTGGTGAACCCCTGGGGCCACTTAGAAAGGCTGCTGAGCTAACAGAGTCTGCAAGGTTACATCTTCCTCACATGAAATTGAAATTGGTCTTCAGGGCCCCATGTGGACTCATAAATGGTATAGAATGAATATCTAAACTTAAGCCATTATCTAGCATTAACTTCAAAGAATAAAGGATATGTGTTCTTATGTGAGGGGGATTAGCAATATGAGTTTTCCCCAGGGGAGGAATACTTCTATTTCCCCCTTGCAAAGAAAAACATTTCTATGACCCTCTTTCTCTATTTTTGAAAAAGTAGTTCAACTGTGTCTTGCTGGAGAGGATCAGCAGAGTGAAACTCTCGACATGGAGTGGCCCTTTGCAGCCCTTAAGGATGTGACTCCATCAGCCACCAAGTTTGATTAAAGTGAAACATCAAATGGATTTCGGTAAGGTAAATGTTAAAACATTTTTCATAGAAAAATGAAATAAGAGGAAAATTGTGTATAGTGCATTATAAATTTTCCATCATGTATGTGATAGAATTATATCACAGACTTTTTCTCCCATCACAGAATTTTTTTTTTCTTATTAAGCATCAGTTTATAGGCAAGTACATTTGGACCTAAGCAAATATTTCTCACTCTTCTGGCTCATCCCTCTGGGATGTGCTGTGCTGTATATAAAGGGGCCTGTGCCAGGAGCTGCATGGAATCATTCTCCATCTGCTGCCCCGCGGCTCTGCTCCAAGTGGAACTTTCTTTATTACCTTTAGCCCTCTGCCAGTATTAGCACCTGGATGTGGTTTAATGTCAGCCACTCAGCTGTATTTCAGGCAGAAACCTGACAAGAGGGAAAAATGTATTGCAGGAAGTGCAGAGTATTTCCCTTTTTTCACGCTCAGGAAGGTGGTAACTAAAAGCTTTACTTGCTGAGAATTTGACCTCCAATATAAACACAGGATTTCTGTAGTTCTTGTCCATGTAATAGGCACCCTCTAGAACAAAATCTCCTCATTATCTGGCATTTACGGGATATCGCTCAGCTCTCTGCAGTCGATGGTTGAACGATCCAATGGCTCCCCAGGGCTTGCTTGCAGATTTGACTGGGGTCAGTCCTGCCATGGACCTGGCGAGCTGAGTCAGGCTGAGCGCTCTCCTGGGCTCCATTACACGCGGCCTCGGCTTCGGGAGGTTTAACCTGCCAGTGCAGCTCCCTCCAGGACACATCATACGCATGCAGCCTTTCATTTGCTGTCGACAATTTTTTTCTCTCTGTTAGATCCACACACACCTTTAACCTAAACATCTGAGTTGATGGTCCTAAGGCGGTGTATTCATATGACTTTACATTAAGTGAGGCTTTTACATGTGGCTGCCTCTTTTTGATGAGAATTTGTAAAACAGGTGTGAGTTTCGCTCCATGATGCTTACACACATGTAATACTACTTCTCTTATTTTTATGACTCAAATTAAATTGGATAGTGAAGGCTAACAGTAAATTGTCAGCATTCTCTTTTCCATTTTGAGGTGTTAGTTTTCTATTTCTGCTGTAATAATTTACCACAAACTTAGTCATTTAAAACAAGAAATAAAATGTCATCTCACCGTTTTGTAGGTCAGATGTCCCATGCAGGTTTATGGGTCTAAAATCAGGTTGCTGACAGGGCTGCTCTCCTTTCTGGAGGCTGCTGGGAGGGTCCGTTTCCTTGCCTTTTCCAGCTTCTGGAGGCTGCTGGCAGTCTTTGGCTCATAAACATTTTCTTCCATTTTCAAGATCAATGGCAGGTTGAGTTCTTTTTCACATCCCATCACCCTGACCTCTTCTGTCTTCTACATTTAAGAAGCCTTGTGATTATACTGGACCCAGCTGGATAATCCAGGATAATCTCCTTATAAATTCAACTGATTAATAACCTTTAATTCTATCCGCAACCTTAACTCCCCTGTGCCACGTACATATTCATAGGTCCTAGGAATCTGCATAGGGGCATTTTGGGGAAGGGTATATGGATCTCACTCAGACTAGAAGGGTTTAGTATTTAGGTACAGCAGTTGCTGGTATTAACCAGCATTGCTTCTGCCATTTGAGAATGTTTTCCATCTGTTGGACTCTGTGCTCTCCACTTACTCCCTCACAGACGTGCCCACGTACCCACGGTCATTGGGCTTTAGGACCTGCTTCAGCGTGCGTGCACACATCTTCTCCCTGTGTGAGAGGCCCCGCCTTTGGGGCACTTTGTGCTAGTGTCTCAGTTCCTACCAAGGGCAGAATCATGGGAGGCTCATCCTAGTCTTGGAATTGTCTGGTCCTCTAGTGTCCATTCTAAGGAATCTTCCCCGAGGGCTGACCACTCCTCCTCTTCCAGTCAAGTTCCCGGCCTCTCTTCTCCTTCCCCTGTCCTGCTAACGTCAGCTTAATTCTTCAACAGAGTTAATCTTAAAACTCAAAGACCAAATGTGGTGTTGGGTGTGTCCTCCATGGTCCCTTAACCCAGGGTGGTTAGAAGCACTTGGCTTTAGAACAACAAGACAGTTGTTGTTCTGGGAAGGAAGACATCTGAAAGGAAGATTTCCAATATTTCTTTCCTTGAGTTTCCTCTTCTTTTCTTACTTTCCATTTTTCTCCTTTCTTCTGATGCCTTTCAAAATTTCTTGCCCTTGACTGTTTTCTACTATGTATGGAAGAGGAGGAGAAATCCTAGAATAGATGATTTATTTCTATTGCCTTTATTCTTATATCATATTCATGACATGCATGCTTCTGAAACTAAGTCTGCACCTGCACATGCTAGTTCTTTTCTCTGGGACTGAATATTTTATTTATTGCAGGGAATAGTGGAGGCATAAAGGATGCTTTGAAGGGCCAGCCTGGTGGCATAGTGGTTGGGTTTGCGTGCTCCTCTTCGGCAGCCCCAGGTTTGCGGGTTCGGATCCCGGGCATGGACCTACATACCACTTGTCAAGCCGTGCTGTGGAGACATCCCATGTAAAACAGAGGAAGACTGGCACAGATGTTAGTTTCGTGACCATCTTCCTTGAGCAAAAAGAAGATTAGCAACAGATGTTAGCTCAGGGCCAATCTTCCTCACACACACACAAAGATGCTTTGTTTGTTGTAGTAAACAGAGTGAAAAATTAAAGTGAAAAGTTACCAGGTATACACATAGAAAAGGTGTATTGTAATACAGCAGTAGACAAAGTAAGAGCAGAAAATCTTTGAGGGGTATGATAATAAAGCTAAACCACAAGTGAGATGGTAAAGTCAAGATAGAGTGATCAATAAGAATGGCATTGAAAATGCTAAGGAAAAAAAGAAAAGAAGAGGGAAGAAGCCAAGAAGGACAGAGAGATAGAAGATAAAAGGAGGGAGAAAGAGAGAGAAAAGAAAGAAGAAAGGAAAGAGGTGAAAGGAAAAGAGAAATGTACTAAAGTCAAATATTTTCCGAAGAATATGTTTGCCTTTAAAAGGGACACATATTTTTTTAAATAATGAAATAAATTCCTTGTGCCATCAAATATTACTGACATGACCGCATTCCAGAATAAGCTTAAGAAGTAATACCAAGCAGGAAACTGACAAAATGAAGAAAAGTAGTGGCATTCAGATGAAATCGATTAGCACGTTATTTAGTGCACAGCCCGGGCAATCACTACACCACACAGCACAGGGAAATCCATTGTGCAGCCACTGCACTACATATAAATTTAAAACTGGGCTGAGATTCGATTTTGTGATACCAAAGATGCTTTTAGCAGTGATTTGCTTTAGCAGTATTGCCTGAGGATACTATATTTTAAATACGATAATTACTCTGCAAAATTGAGAGCAATAACCAAATTATTTTTCTTGTCTTGCCTTTTTCCTTTCTTAGTGATCTGTAATTGTTTTTGCAGTGGTTCAACCTGAAATATTAGACCATATAATGAAAAAGGTCTTGATGTTTTCATTGCTTCCCGCCATCAAAGTAGCCTAGTGACCTCGCTTCCTGTCTCCTGGGTACCTTCCCAAACCTCTTGAATTAAACCCTTTTTAAGTCACTTAAAAATCATGACCTTGTTCTCTGAAAATCCTGTTAGTTTAAGTACTATGCCACTTGCAAAAAGCAAAAATTGTTGAAAGCACTTGAAATTTTTTCTTTTATTCTATACATAGTGAAAATAAATTTTAAAGTCTGTAATTATAGGACATTACAAACAGTATCTCTCAATCTAAGCAAAAATATAATAGTCTGCTAAATGTCTACCTTTTTATTTTCTCTACAGAGGAGCAACTTAGCCTTTCATTGCTGTATACCCAAAGCTCCTAGAAGATTACCTGGCACATAATATGCTGTCAAAAAATAACTTTTTGGTTGTGTGAATATGTAATATTTCATAGTGGCTCCAAGTTAATAAATCAATGGCATATATTTCCCTTTATCTACATGTAAAAATCATGGGGGAAAGATGAGGAGTTTATGTCTCACTAATTCAATTAGATTCACTCTCAGCTTTACTTATTTTTTATTGTAAACAAGTTCAGTTATAAGTCCTGGAAAGTTACAGATTGAATATGTTATAACACAATTTCTGAAATTCTGAAAGGGAAGCCTTCCACATTTGAGTGTGCTGTGAACAGAGGACTAGTCCAAAAGAGCGAACGCCCCTCAGAGCCACCAGTTTACAGGGCAGATGTGAACAGACATCTGGGAGCAATGATTTTGTATGCAGGAAATCCGATGTGGACCCACACTCTCTGGGCAGGGTCTGTCTCACAGTCAAGGCGAAATCTTCAGCTCCAGGACCTAATGGGGTTTCCCCTCTTCCGTTCCTCAGTTCCGAGGCTCCAAGGATCTAATGGTGAATAAGCCACAGTCCTCGGTCTGGAGTAGCGGAAGGTAAAGTGGAGAATAGAGAAAAGAAAGCACATGGACAGTTGTGTTGAGCATGTGTGTTGAGCTGGAGTGGATGTAAAGACACAATTTTGAGGAGCACTGACAAAGGGCACCAGCTTTTATAGACGTCGATTTCCTTGGCCAGTGAAACAAGGCAGCAAATCTGTTTCACTCTGAAAGGCTAAGGCAGAATGCTGTGTTTCCAAAATCAAACATTACACCTTTATGTGTAAATACTGGACAGAAATTCAGTTTTTCTGGCTTCCATCACACCTTCCCATCAGGCAGGGTGATTGGAAATGATTAGAGATAGTAAAACATTGTACATGACTTCTGTCATTGTGTTTACCACTTCTAAAATTTTGTTTCCTGAAAATTCCCCATGCAATTTAGATCAATTACCCTTATCATCAAAAAACAAATCTTTTTTTGTTTGTCCTTCTTTTTAATCTGAAAAGTCATGATAATAAAAATGAATTTCCTGAAGTTAGATTTCTCTTCTAGTTCCTATCTTCTTTTACCATAAAACATGCCTCTTTTCTGCTCTCACCTTATTTCTTCTCACCTTTTTCCTGTGCACATGCGCTTTCTGACATCTGCAGCCTGATTCTTCTGTGCACTTCTCTGTCATACCCTAATTCCCTCTGACATACCATTACTTGCCACTCACGTTGTCTCAGAGAGACGTTATCTTTTTAACTAGCCTGTCTCTTATGGTTCCCACCTTCTCCATGTTCCTTCTCTGTTGCTGCATACCTATCCTCACTTATTATCTGCCTCTCTTACGTATTCCCAGGCTAATGTCTCAATCTTCAAGGCCAAATACGCTCACGCTCAAAAAGTCAGCAGTGCCAATGCACCACACCCAAGTGCACAGCTACCTCACCAAGTAGGGACCTAGAAACACTCAATGAATCTCAACATTGATCCCCTGTCTCTAACATAAATGCGTACACACGCACACACACACGCACACACACATGAACACACCCCACTCAGTGCTGCTTATCTCTATTGTTGTCTCCAGGATCAACGTCTCTCAGTTATTTCAGGAAGGAAAGGAACAATGCTGGGACCCCCATTAGTTTGTGAGCCAAATATCCTTGGAGAGAAGTTGAGTGAATACAATGCCTATGTGATAATGGAATCAAGGGCTCAGGGGAAGTGGAACAGAAAGTGTCTATGCATATATTTTATATCACTATTTCTTTTAAAAAGTCAAGAGGGTACCATCAAACTTTATCTGGAATTATTCTTATTCAAGAGAGATTACAAGAAATTTTTTGCAGGCAAAAGTTCAAAGTGCAATCTGTAATTTACAACAAATTAACACATATTTCCACACCTCAGGACAAATGTTAAAGTAATATAGTCATTGGTATTTTTGCGTTAGGGAATATGGTGCTTTTTATCATGTTTCCTTATAAATAAAATGTTTGGGAGAAAATGCATATTTCACCATGTTCTACATGGGCCACAAAATTGGCTGTAAGAAAAAGCGAGGCAGGAGCTCGGTGCACCCCATTCAGCCGACTGACATGATGAAAGTGAAACCGCATGAGTCTAAAGGAAAAGAGAGTTGTCTAAACCCAAATTACATAAATTGAAACAAAAACTGATCTTTCTGGTTCATACTTGAAATATCTGAGCAGAAACTCTTTAAATTTTTTCTAATTTTCAAAAATTTTGAGTTAAGTATTATACCAAGGTGTATACTACACATCAAACACACACTACCAACATCAAACTCAGATTACCAAAAGCATCTTATCTTGTTCAAAAATAGCTCAGAAGTATAATCAAACAGATTTTGTATCTTCAGGCCTGAAAATGCATTAGATCTCTTCATGTATATTTTCCAATATATGTAATTGGAATTCTTTGTCTTGCCTTTCATTGATACAAATGATAGTTTTTTCTAAGTAGGACTTTTGGTTGGCCCACGTGCTGAAGACATTACATGCAATATTTTATTAAAAATGTATTATATTGCACATATCTGGAATTAATAAAGCTGCATTGTTTTAAACTATTTTACATGTAGATGCTACAGTTATATTTCAATATCTCTGAATTATAGGGTTTTCCCTCTATTAAAAATTTCTTTACTTAAATTATGTTCTGACTTTTGAAAATTACATCGTCATTTCTAGGTACAAATACATTTTTCAAACACTTTCTTTTTCAGGATAATCCTTATCACTCTGTTCCTGCTTCTTTGTCTTCTCCGGTGAGAAGATCCAGCGTAGCTCCCGTTTTTGCCCTTTTGCTTTTCTTCCATAGTTTTGCCGGTTCAGCCTGAGTTCGTCTCTGTAGAATGCATCTTCCGCTCTGCCTCTCACCTTGTAGCATTTGTGAAATCAGGTGCATTTTACACTTGCTATAGCCATCTAATATAGTGATTCCTTTTCTCCTTAAGAAGCTGTGATTGAATCCATGGTTCATCTTATATTACTGGGTCTTAGAATCAAGAAAATATGATACATGGGGTTTGTAGGCAGTCGCTTGACTTTTTTGGGAATTGCTTTTCTCGTTTTCTCCCAACATCTAGGCCCGTCTTCAGGGCAACATCCCACAGGAAAGGCTGCACTGCTGTTCCACGTCTTCATATCTCCGCCTACGCTGGGTGGTACTGCGTCTCCTCTTCCTGCTCGCTCGTCTCCTTTCGATCACTCTTCATCAGAGTCCTCTTCATCTTCTCCCTCTTGCAGAATCCTTTTAGTGGATAATTTTAGAGCTTATAGTACTTTTGAGTCTTCTGGAAAATGGAAAAATATATTCTGGAGATATTAAAAGCCCTAGGAGGTTCAACAAGAAAATATTATAGCGTTTTATAATTTGATGCAATTAACATGATAGTAGAAAAATGTAAGTGTGGATTCCAGGCGGCACAGAGTGTGTGGGAAGGAAGTGTCCCTCAGAGCACTCCCCAGAGTCCGATCCAGAGTCTGGCTTTCTTAAAACCAGGCAGCCTGACACTAGCCAAAGACAATGCATATAATAAGCTTGAGGACAGGGCCTCCTGCCCCTCCCCGCCTTCACCCCTGAGCACTGCTGACCTCAGGGCCACACCTGTCCCTCAGATACAATTTTGAAAGGTTCGGGTATATGCAAGGGAAGGAGTTGGAACTGAGAACTTTTAAAGATCTGGGGCTTTAAGAGGGCCCCAGGGTGATCATATATAGTGGTTTTCCCAGGACAGGTTCCAATTTACACCTATTATCCAAGCATAATTGTCCCTATTTTTAAAATTAATTGTATCTTCATCCACATAACAAGGGGATAGAAAAGCTGTGCTCACTGGTCCAGCAGAGCAGCACATGATCTTTTCTCTTCCTGGAGCTCAGAGAAGGAGACAGAATCCACCCAACGCCCCAACACTCTAAGTGTGCAGGTTTGGAGTGATACTGATGCTTCTCTGGGCCCCGTAATAGTAGAAAAACCCTACCACCTTCAGAGACACTTCTAGAACAGGGGGTGCCAGACACCTCCACAGAAGGGGAAAATTTTTGTTAAAGATGAGAACACACTAAAAATAATTGTCACAGGAGAGAATGATACAATGAAGGAGATTAAGCTGATGCAGAAAAAAGACAAAACAAAAAACACTAGGAACTTGAGATAATTGAAGATTCTGCAGAGACTACGGCTCTGGGAATCACCTCCTTCCCCATTCTTTCTCCCCTCTCCTTTCTAATGACAGTCACACATGCATACATGCACACACAAGCACACACACACACACACACACAATGAGTTTTAGTTGGGAAAATAGCTCTGGCAATGTGTCTATGGTTTTGAATGGGTGTGTTTGTGTATCTTCCATATGACTTCCTTGAAAGGAATGTACTTATTCTCCAGCACTTTCTTGCCTCTTCCCATAAGCCAGAACAAAGACACGGTGCTGATGAGCCAGCACTGACCCTCCAGACATGCTAACAAGAATAACGTGGTAGTCAGTGGCAGAGAGCAAGAGGAAGAAAACAGCGTCATCTGTGACAACCTTGTGGATACAGCTGCCTACGCTCCCTGCCTGACCTATTATGTGAGAAGGAAATACAGCTTTATGTTATATGAAAAGCTGTAATTGTGAGTCTCTTTTTAAAAGCAGCTCAAACTATTTCTTACCCAACAGAAATAGCATAACATAAACACAGTGAAAATAAATGAGATAAAAGAAGGAACATAAGCCAGAACAAAAGAGTAAGACACCCCTCAAAACAGATAACAAATTTGAAGAGATCCAAATAAAATAGAAAAAAAATAACAACTTGAATAGAAATAAAAATAGAAACATTACAAGGTTACCTTGTATCCATATGTATATATGAAAGAGAATGCTAGGGTCAACATTGTCTGAATAGCAATTCCAGAAGGGGAAAGAATAGATAAGAGAAAAGAGGCAATACTTTAAAGGATAACGAGTGATATTTTTCCAGGATTGAAGAAAGTGAGAATCCTCAGATTGCAAAACCCACCTCAACCCAAGAAGTCTACTCATAGACCCTGCGATAAATTTGCGGAAGTCCTCAGGAAAGGAGAAATTAATATAGGCAACTAGAATGATAGCTGACTTCAAAACAGTAATTGCAAATGCAAGAAGTTAATGAAATGACATTTCAAATAACCAAGGAAAATAATCGTCAACTTAGAATTCTACACCATCTTAAATTGTCTATTAGGATTGGAGATAAAATAGGGTTGTTTTCAAATAAGAAAGAATGACAGATTTTATGTTTAATTGTCCTGAAAATTATTTTTAAAATGTATCTTAAGTAAATAGACAATTGAACTCTAGAAGATGAAATGCAAAGCAAAAAGCAACATAAAGGAAAATAAATATAATTAACTAGTAGGTACACAGTCATATACGGATTAATTTAAACAATTAAGAAAGTGGAGCATAGACAGTGGAAAGAATGATTGGTTAAATGTTTAAGAGACTCTAAGGTTCTTACATTTGGAAGAGAATAGATACATTGATAACTTTTAAACTTTATGAATTCAGTTAGAATAATTGAGTATACCCATTGTCTCCAATTTCCCCCTTCTCTACTTTCTTACATTCGTTAAAATCATTCAGTCAACTTCACCATTCTCTGAAACTTCTCTCATCCAAGACAATGACCTCCGTGTTTCTTAATCTAATACACAATTCCCAGTCCACATCTTACTTTATGAATTGGGAACACTTGACAGAGTTAGTCACTCTCTCCTAAATGTCTCCTTTCTCATCTACTAAGACTCCGTACTCATTTATTTTTCATTCTACCTGCTATATATCCTGAGTTTTCTTTGTATATGCCCCCTCATCTCTCCAACGTCTAAATAGTGCACGGCCCCAGGGTTCAATTTTTGGATCTCTACTCTTTCCTATCTACACTAATCCCCTTGGTAATATTATCAAGTATGATGACTCTTAATAATAGTCTATATACTGATGTTTCTAAAAATATGTATTACTAGCCTGGATTCCTCTCCTCAATCTCAGAAACATATAGCCATGTATTTACTTGACATGCCCATTTCAGTATTTAATCGACATCTCAAACTTAGCATTCTTTCCTATATCAGTTAATGACAATTTTATTTTTACAGTTGCTCAGACCATAATTCTTAAAACCTGGATTATCTTTTCTCTTTTTCTCACAACCTGCTCTCAATCTCTTGGCCTCGTCTCTGCTTTACCATCAAAGTGTATCCACAATCCTATCATTTCTTAGATCTGCGCTGCTCTGGCCCTGGACCAATGGCAGATACACACACACCACTGACACGTCATATCACTAATTTCTGCCTTGTTTTTCTCTCCTTAGCACCTATCCCTCTCGTAGTAAATGATCTTTGCATTTTTTTTCTAAGAAATGGTCTGTTTTGTACTGATATTTGTTTCTGCTTTATTTACTACTGCATACTCAGCACCTATAAAGGTGCCACCAAATGCTAAGAGCTCAATAAATATTTCTGGATAATGTTATAGAATGATTGATGCATGGAGGTTTAAAGGTAAGTATTGAAAGTAGAAATACAATGCATAATTTCAAACCAATAGAGAAAAAATCCCTGCTTAAAATTAGAGGAATTTAATAGATTGAATATAAAAAATGCAAACCAGGGGCTGGTCCCGTGGCCAAGTGGTTAAGTTCGCGCACTCTGCTGCAGGCGGCCCGGTGTTTCATTGGTTCAATCCTGGGCGCGGACATGGCACTCCTCATCAAACCATGCTGAGGCAGCGTCCCACATGCCCCAACTAGAAGGACCCACAACAAAGAATATACAACTATGTACTAGGGGGCTTTGGGGAGAAACAGGAAAAAAAATAAAATCTTTAAAAAAAATGCAAACCAAAAATATGGACTAAAATCCAGACAACTTTAGTTTTTCTTGTAAAAAATATAAAAATTGCAACACAGAAGAGTTAAAATTAATAAAGTGGAAAATATTTATCAAGCAAATACAACTTAAAGAGGGATGTTGTATCATTATTGACAATAGATTCAATTAATTCTAATGGCAAGAAGCACTACAAGATATTTAAAAGATTATTAAATAATGAGAAATTAAAAATTCAAAATGTTACAATACTTAACGACCTAAACTTTAGAGCTAAAACCATAAAACTCAGAAGAAAATATAGGAGGAAAGCTCCACGACATTGGATTTGGCAATGATTACTGGATATGACACCAATAGCAGAGGTAACAAAAGAAAAAAATAGATAAATTGGACTTCATCAAAATTGAAAACTTTTGTGCATCAAAGGATACTATCAACAGAGTAAAAAAGCAGCTCACGGAATAGGAGACAATACTTGCAAATCATATATCTAATAAGGAACTCATCTCCAGAAAAGTAAAGAACTCCTAGCACACAAGAACAAAAAAGAACAACACAATTAAAAAATGGGCAAAGGATACAAACAGCCATTTCTCCACAGAGGTATACAAATAGCCAATAAGCACAAGAAAAGATGGCCAACGTCACTAATCATTAAAGAAATGCAAATCAAAAGCACACTGAGATACTACTTTATACCCCTTATGATGGCTATTATCAAAACCCAGAAAATAGCAAGTGCTGACAAGGATGTGGAGAAATTGGAACCCTTATGCATTGCTAGTAGGAATGTATAATAATAGTGCAGTTACTCTGGAAAACAATACAGTGGTTTCTCAAAAAATTAAACATATTATCAAATGATCCAGAAATTCCATTCTAGTTATATGTAAACAGCCATTGGATTTGGTGAAATGAAGAAATTTGGGATTCTGACAATAGCATGTTCAGTAATATTTTCATGGCATTGGATTTAAACATGTAAATTTATCTTTAAATTCCTGAATTTGTGCAATTCTTGGCTACCTCAGATGTTTTCATTCGATAGATAGTTTATCCAATTCCTTGGGCCCCTGATAATTTCTACACAATGCAGTGTACTTAGTTGGAGCTCAAAATTAGCTATGGAAGTGATACTCACCAGAAGAGAAAAATCAGTTTTAAAATTCATAAAAATATACTAATACAAAAGTTCTGAAATGATATGCCTCTGAAATGGAGCCTGACATTGAGTAGTCCATGTTTTTACTCACAAATCAAGTAGTCACTTTTCTCATTTTAAAATCCTGTAGGGGATTCTGGGGCAATTCTACTTTCTGCGTTTGTTCCATTGAACTGTCAGGTTATGTGACCACGCCACAGTTTTGTTTATTTCAGCTCCACAGCATAGCTCCAGCATGCTTTGTTATCTTGGTTATTCTATCACTCTTCTTTTTCAGATTTTTGTTCTAGCTATACTTGCTTGCTTATTTTTCCATAGAAATTTATCTAGTTGTAAAGATATCCTATAGTTAATTATCTTGATATTATGTTTATTTATTAGTATTAGTTAGGTGGAAATTGGTATCTTTTCAATGTTTATTTGTCCAGAACATGGTACACTTTCCCATTTACTCACATCTTCTTATAGATTTAGGAACATATAGCTATCTTTATATAGAATTCACTTAGTTCTTGTTAATATGAAGATACTTTATTTTGGGGTTCCTGTTGTAAAGGGAATCTTTCTTTTAAAATATATGTCTTTTTTATATGCAAAATTTATTGTTTTAACTAGCTAGTTTTATAAACAACCACATTACTGTTTTTTCCTATAAGTGTTTTTGTGACAATTGGGTAGCCTTGTGGAAGAGTAAATGTGGTTGGACCCATAGCTCTCATCTTATATTGGAATATACACCATATCAATCAAATATAAATGTGAAAACTAAAACCAGGAACGCACTAAGAAAATCTGTAAGAAAATTATTTTTTAATTCTTTTAAATATTATGGTGTGCAAAGTCTTTATAACTAATGAAATCCCAGAAGACATAAAAATTAATATCTTAAACTACATCAACACACATTCTGAAAAGCAAAAGCTATTGCAAGTAAATATGAATGACTATAGGAGAATAGATTTTGAAATTTATATCACAGAAAAAAGGCCAGTTTTCTCAATCCATAAAGCATTTCTTCAAGTAAATAAAGATTAAAAAATATAACCACCAAAGATGACCACATCAAAGAATATTAATAAAGAATTCACAGAAAATATTATAAATATGATAAGACACTCAATATCACTTTAATTTAAGAAAATGCATATCAAAATTTCATTGAAATATCATGTTTTAACTTATCAGATTGGCAGGGATCAAGAAGTTTGATAACACTCCTCTTTGTTGAGTTTGTGGGAGAAAAGTCACTCTCAAATGTCATTGGTGGGAGTATAAATTAATATTATTTCTTTGTAGGACATTTTGGAAAATCAACTCAAATTATAACTGTGCATTTCTTTAATCAGAGCTTCTACTTCTTGGAATTTTTATGCAGTCACCTGCCACACAATGACATTTCAGTTGACAGTCCACATATCTGACGGCGCTCCTGTAAGGTTAGTGCCATCTAGCCTAAGTGTGTAGTAGGCTATACCATCTCGGCTTGTGTAAGTGGACTCTATCATACTTTTTTTTGTTGTTGGCACAACAACAAAATCACCTAACAATGCATGTCTCAGAACATATCCTCATTGTTAAGCAACACAAGACTATATTCTCTATTCATTATAACATTGTTTGTAACACCTGAAGATTGAAAACAGCATAAACGTGTCCCAGTAGGGGTTTAGTTAAAGAACTTAGAGACCAAAAGTATAACATAATGTTATGCAACATGAGAAAGAGTTTTATATATTTGTTGGACATTATCCCCAATATGTATCTTTATATATTGCAGAAGACAGTGTACGCTATGCCACCACATCTGCAAAAAGAGGGGAAATGATATCTTTGAAGTCAGATTTATTTGTGTTGTCTTTACCTGTTAGATCTTTGAAAGCACAAGTATGAAGATTTCCTACTTAACCATAAGTTGTTTATTTTGAAGAGGCTTATGTAATTCACTGTGACTCCTTTCCCTCATTGTAGCGTTTCATTCTCTTTCCAGTTTGTCTCTCCAAATACCATGACAATCAGACTATTATCAGGAAACAGTCAGTTTATCACTACAAACTGGGCCCTTGTTTCAAAGATATTTGTCCTGGTATGTCTCTAGATTTCTTATTGTGAAGAATGTTTAGATTCTGTGATATTTAGAATGACGATTTGATGTTTACATCCTTCACCCCTGCCAAACTTCAGATAAAACCCTGAAATCTTATCATTCTTAAATATCAACTGCAAGAAAGGTCAAAAGTATTCATATAACGTACAATTGTGAAGGTCTGTACTCCATGGCTGAGTGTAGGACATTACTTAATTTGGTAAAATAAGAAGACCATTAACCAGGGCGTATTTACCTCTAGACAACTGCTACTTAAGGGGGAGTGCAAGACAGATTACAGTTTTTGCTCAATATACCCTTAACACATTCTTCCTTACGAGTTTTCACGGAATTTGACTTAAACAAATACACAATAAGAAATATTTATTGTCCTCTGCCCTTCCTCCCCCCTTGCTTGAAATGATAATGATGATGGTAGATCCATTCCTTTCATTATGAATAGCCAAGTATTTCCCTTCACAAAGTGGAAAGGTGATCATCTCTCATCGGGACTTTGTTGAGCAACTAAACTGATGGGATAGGTATAATAACGCCAGGATGTGGAAATACGGCAGAAATAGCAAAACTGATAGAGAGCAGTGGGGGCAGCCTCTGCTTTCCCTCTTTGAGCTGAAAGAACGAGAGGGTTTCCTCCGGGTTGCACAAACTCCAAAGAAGGGGGTTGAACTTCTGTCATCTTGCTTGCATGCCCAGCGCTGAGCATGTTATATCAAATAAACAAATGGCCCAAAGTAGCAAGAGGATATGATATAGACTCTCCCTGTTGTGATGAGGGCTATGAAAGGGACATGTTGTGTCAAGATGATTCAATCAAATTGAATTGTGGAGACATATCCCTGGTCACCCAAAAATCACCTAATGTGCCACAAAGGAGTATAAAATCAAGTGACATGTGAATTCTAAAGAGGGGGGTCATGGAGCAAACCTGATCTCTGAGATTTATACACAATTTCCTGCATTTGGAGAAGCCTTTAAGTCACTTTCAATGTAATGTGGAATTTTTGATATTGAGATTATAAACTAGATGGTTAGTGATATTTTAGTAAGTGCTAGTCTATAAAAATTTCTGAATGAGAATGACCAGGGCAAAATTACGATCTCTCTTCTAGGGTATAGACAGACTAGTGGAATTCGGGTTCAAGAAGAAAGAGTTTAGGCAGTTTTGAAACTGTGTGGTAACTATTTAGTACAGCTGATATAATTACATTTCCTAAAATTAGATATTTGTTATTTTTGCTGTTTTTTGTTAAGGATTTCTGTGGCTATGGGGGGTAATTAGTGAGTAACCTTGGCAAGTCTCATGCTTTCTAAACAGTGTTGCTGCTCTGAAAGAGAATGCTTAGAGCTACAATCGCAACTCTTCTGTGTGGGTGCAGGTGCTGTCCCAGAGCGTGCTCTGAAGAAGATATTGATCTGACCATAAATTTTGTCTATGGACATCAACATGGAATGTTGAGTGTCTTCTTTTCACAAAAGACTTTCACCAAAATCAATTTCACATAGTCCAAAACAGCAGTCTGCTTGTAAATAGCAGATTTTTAAAATAATTTACAACAATAATTGATCGAATACAGTGGAAATGGTAGAAGATTGGGAGGGGAGCAAGTTTTTTGGAAAAGATCTTTAAGTACATGTGTAGTGTAATTGAAGTTATTACAATCTGCCTTTATATGCCATTTAAAAAATCAAGAATAAAGGAAATGGGAAAGGAAAAAGATTATTAAGAGAAACGAGAAGTTGTATTCAGTGAAAATCACTCAAGGGGCAATAATTAATGTTTTCCACATTTATATAGGCATGATTCTTCATCAAGATTTAATTATCAGGCTATCAAGTCTAACCATGCTATCAAGTACTGTCTGACTTTATTTAAATTGATAAAATGAACACTAATAACTGCACTGCCAAATAAAAACAAACAAATGTAATTTCAAAACAAGAAATCCATTTCAACTTGTGCTAGATGGAAGATAGAAGGAACGTGATCTCAATGGAGCATCACCAGGAGAAAACATCTGAACTAACAAGTATAATGTCTTGGTTTAGAGACAGATCCACTAGCGCCTAGTGTCCTGTGGACATTTCAATATAGACATTTGGGTTCTCATGATCTATTTTATTTATTTTTTATTTTATTTTATTTTATTTTTTGTGCAAGATTAGCCCTGAGCTAACTGCTGCCAATCCTCCTCTTTTTGCTTGAGGAAGACTGGCCCTGAGCCAACATCCATGCCCATCTTCTTCCACTTTATATATGAGACGCCTACCACAGCATGGCTTGCCAAGCAGTGCCATGTCCACACCCAGGATCCAAACTGGCGAATGCCGGGCCTCTGAGAAGCAGAACGTGCGAACTTAACTGCTGCACCACCAGGATTGTCATGTGCTAGCTAAGAAGGTAACAAATGAGAGTCCAGAAGCAAAGAAAAAAATTAGTTGCCTTGAAGGAATCAAATTTACTGAAAATAAAGCCAGTTCAGACTGAACCAGGTATTATGTAAGGCATCAAAGATTCTTTTGATTCTTTGATTTATTTATTTTTCCCTCATTTTGAAATAATTCGGTGACTGGAAAATTTATTTTTAGAGGAGATGGGGAAAATGCGAGAAAATGTAGGGCCATTTGTACTAATTTAGCAAATCATTGCCAATGATTAAGTTTCAGTGGCAACCATAAGAACAAGCTTAACACAATTAAAATATTTTTTATTTTTACTTGTTTATCCTGAGGTGTCAAACTATAACAACCATATTTATTTTTGAAACAAAGAAACTTAAGAAGAAAGAGTCTTAGTGACTCAGACCTAATTGTGAATTATCAACTTGGTTAATGCTAAATTCTAACCACTATTTGAATTATGTGGTGACCTCTCGTGAGTAGAGCAACACAATGGCAAAGATGTATTTGCTCATTTTTATTGAAATATTGGAAATAATTGTATGGTCTGTTCTCCCATTTTAAAATGTACCATTATTTTAATTCTTAACCTTTCTTTGAAGACCTATTACCACACATAAGCCATATCCATCAGCCCTAATTATGTGGGTCGTAAATTCTCTGACAGAGAACTAAGAGAATGTAACGAACCCTGCTGACGATGTCCGCAATCTCACACTTTCACAGTGTCACACAGGATAAGGAAAATCCTGAAAGTGTGGGATAGAAATTAAATGCATAAATCAGCCCAAAGTTATTTTCAAAGCTGCTTATAAAAGAAAATAAATTTAGCCGATCTCACTGATGAACATAGATACAAAAATCCTCAACAAAATTTTGGCAAACCGAATACAGCAACACATCAAAAAGATTATACACCATGATCAAGTGGGATTTATACCAGGGACACAGGGATGGTTCAACATCCGCAAGTCAATCAACGTGATACACTACATCAACAAAATGAAAAACAAAAACCACATAATCATCTCAATAGATGCAGAGAAAGCATTTGACAAGATCCAACACCCATTTATGATAAAAACCCTCAATAAAATGGGTATAGAAGGAAAGTACCTCAACATAATAAAGGCCATATATGACAGACCCACAGCCAACATCATACTCAATGGACAAAAACTGAAAGCCATCCCTCTGAGGACAGGAACAAGACAAGGGTGCCCACTTTCACCACTCCTATTCAACATAGTACTGGAGGTGTTGGCCAGAGCAATTCGGCAGGAAAAAGAAATAATAGGAATCCAAATAGGTAACGAAGAAGTAAAACTCTCGCTGTTTGCAGACGACATGATCTTATATATAGAAAACCCCAAAGAATCCACAGAAAAACTATTAGAAATAATCAACAACTACAGCAAAGTAGCAGGGTATAAAATTAACGTGCATAAATCAGTAGCATTTCTATACACTAACAATGAACTAACAGAAAAAGAACTCAAGAACTCAATCCCATTCACAATTGCAACGAAAAGAATAAAATACCTTGGGATAAACTTAACCAAGGAAGTGAAGGATCTATACAATGAAAACTACAAGACTTTCTTGAAAGAAATTGATGATGACATAAAGAGATGGAAAGACATTCCATGCACATGGATTGGAAGAATAAACATAGTTAAAATGTCCATACTACCTAAAGCAATCTACAGGTTCAACGCTATCCCAATCAGAATCCCAATGACATTCTTTACAGAAATAGACCAAAGAATCCTAAAATTCATATGGGGCAACAAAAGACCGCGAATTGCTAAAGCAATCCTGAGCAAGAAAAACAAAGCCAGCGGAATCACAATCCCCGATTTCAAAACATATTACAAAGCTACAGTGATCAAAACAGCATGGTACTGGTACAAAAACAGGTCCACAGATCAATGGAACAGAATTGAAAGCCCAGAGATAAAACCACACATCTATGGATAGCTAATCTTCGACAAAGGAGCAGAGGGCCTACAATGGAGAAAAGAAAGTCTCTTCAACAAATGGTGCTGGGAAAACTGGACAGCCACATGCAAAAGATTGAAAATTGACCATTCTTTTTCACCACACACCAAAATAAACTCAAAATGGATCAAAGACCTAAAGATTACACGTGAGACAATAAGTCTTTTGGAAGAGAATATAGGCAGTACACTCTTTGACATCAGTTTCAGAAGAATCTTTTCGGACACTATAACTCCTCAGTTGAGGGAAACAATAGAAAGAATAAACAAATGGGACTTCATCAGACTAAAGAGCTTCTTCAAGGCAAGGGAAAACAGGATTGAAACAAAAAAAAAGCTCACTAATTGGGAAAAAATATTTACAAGCCACTTATCCGACAAAGGGTTAATCTCCATAATATACAAAGAACTCACACGGCTTAACAACAAAAAAACAAACAACCCGATCAAAAAATGGGCAGAGGACATGAACAGACATTTCTCAAAAGAAGATATGACTATGGCCAATAGACACATGAAAAGATGTTCATCATCGCTAATCATCAGGGAAATGCAAATCAAAACTACACTAAGATATCACCTTACACCCGTTAGATTGGCAAAAACATCCAAAACCAAGAGCGACAAATGTTGGAGAGGATGTGGAGAAAAAGGAACCCTCATACACTGTTGGTGGGAATGCAAACTGGTACAGCCACTATGGAAAACAGTATGGAGATTTCTCAAAAAGTTAAAAATAGAAATACCCTATGACCCAGCCATCCCATTACTGGGTATCTATCCTAAGAACCTGAAATCAGAAATCTCAAGAGTCCGTTGCACCCCTATGTTCATCGCAGCATTATTTACAATAGCCAAGATGTGGAACCAACTTACATGCCCAGAAACTGATGCTTGGATAAAGAAGATGTGGTATATATACACAATGGAATACTACTCAGCCATAAAAAAAGACAAAATTGGCCCATTCACAGCAACGTAGATGGACCTCGAGGGTATTATGTTAAGCGAAATAAGCCAGTCAGAGAAAGATGAACTCTATATGACTCCACTCATAGGTGGAAGTTAGTATATTGGTAAGGAGATCAGATTGGTGGTTACCAGGGAAAAGGGGGGGTGGGGGGAGGGCACAGAGGGGGAAGTGGTGTACCCACAACATGACTAACAAAAATATACAACTGAAATCTCACAAGGTTGTAATCTATCATAACATTAATAAAAAAAAAGAAAATAAATTTAATGATTATAATTACAGATATTGAAGAGCTTCAGGTTCTTTGATTTTTGGGTCTGGGCATAGTGGAAAGTTCTCTATTGCCAAAATTATCATAAAGGAGAAAATAACATCCCTGTTATAAATGGAATGAAATGTGCTTCCACACTGGGTAGAATGGCTTTACATACATCAGCAATATTTTTAATATCTTCTTTGGGGTTTTTTTCCTGAGGTTAAAAATAGTTATTATGTTATGTGTTTTCTGTTATTTGAACAGTACACTAATGTCTTTATTTCTCTTCAACAAACAATGTATCATATCTTAGCAATTGTTGGGAAAATATTCATCGCTTTTAACAGTCCCTTATGTGACCTATTTTACAGACCTTTTCAACATTTAATGATCCCAGGAGACTCCTGAGTTTGTCAATGTTACAGTCGATGTTAATAATTTCTACTTTCCCTACATGAGAAAAGCATTGGAGAAAAGCTTTGGAAATAAGGAAAAGTAAGAATAAAGGTGCTATAAGTTTGAAGAAAGTTCAGAAATTTAAAGTAAGAAAGCATTGTGTGTGGGGGGGGTGATAAAATAAGGGAAAACAAAAAAGAGAATGATTAATTTATGGTTTTGAGTTTTCAATATTAAGAAGCATAACAATTATTTAGGTCAGACAAACATTATTAGACCATAAACTCCCAGAGTGATGTTTTCTATGACTGTATTAGCTCTTAAATTTGTTCTTTATACTGCAAATATTGATTAAATATTTTTACTGTATTGGGGGGTCCTGTGATAGTGTCAGAGGCGTCTCCATCTTTAAAGAACTGTAAGTTTATTAGAAGTAACCAGGTAATTTAATCAAAAAGTGGTACAACACAATTTCCTAAGTATTGCTTGGATATCCATGTGGGGTTCTGTAGAAGGAAGAGCAAAGGAGAGATGTGCCATGCTACTTGGAGTTAGGCCATGATGAACTTCAGTGAATAGGAGTTGAGGACTTAGACTAAGATCCCCAGAAAACAAAGACAGAAGGGCAAACGCTTATTGATAAACCATTTTTAGGGAGCAAAGTCCCTGGGAAGGAGCTAAGGGAGAGTGAAGCAAGGCAGGAGAATGAGGAAAAGCTGACCATGCCTTCCCGACAAGCCATTTTCTCTCTCTCCCAGGACATCTTCACAAAGGCCGTATGAAAGGTCAGTGGAACAGGGGGAGAAGAAAGGAACACATATTTTTCTACTGCTCTTAGCTCCCAATGGTCAAAATTTGCCACCGTGAGTAATAACTCTGAATCATTTCCAGATGCGCATACTGAGCACCTGTTGGGTCTTGCTACTTTTCATGTTAGAGCAGTAGGAGGGATGCACCAGATCTGGAGGCAAGAGGTGGCAGGAGCATTTGTGTGAGGTGTGGCTCTGTAGGGTGTGCATAAAAAGCAAGGAGAGGGATCAGGAGCAGTGGCCTCAGAGACTCCTCAGCTGGTAGCAGAAGCAGCAATAACTCACATGACCTTGGGAATCACACCATCCTATGCTAGGGCAGATCTAAGCAGACAAGAATGTGAGTGTGCAGATCTGGAATAATGCGTAAACTGAATCTTGTGCATGCTGCTTGAAGTTGGTCTTGAAAAATAAGTAGATGTTCACCAAACTGACATGGGAAAATGCAACCAGAGGGAATGTCATAAGAAAACACATGGTCTACATGACTATATTACTCTTGAATCCATCCATGTCTCTCCATTGATACAGCCACAATGCTGCACCAGCTCTTTAAACTAATAGCCTCTTAATTTAAGAGCCTTTTAAAAATCACCATTTAATTAATCTGTCCATAATCGAGCTTTCCCCTTCCCTTTCTTAAATCCAATTTTCATCATCCAATGCAAATCTGATTGTAGTATTTCAAATCTTGAAAACTTCAAGAAATTTCCATTCACCTAGGATAAAATTCCCAATCCTCAACATAGCCTACCATGATTTTCCAGCACCAACCTATGTATTCTCTTTTCCGCTAGCTTAATGGCTTACTCTTTGCCTCATGTGCCAAGATCTTTCCCATTCCTGTGTCCTCTGTGCCGAGCAGAGTGTCTGATACCTACCTACGCAAATAGCCAGACTACAATATTGCTCCATTGAGCAGGAGAGGCAGACTTATGGATGTATCAAAGATTGGAATAGAATCTACATAACATCCCCTGGAAGGTGGTTGTTTGTTTTGTTTTGAGGAGGAAAAGTGCCTTAGAGAACCTTCAGAGCGTTAGCTCCCAAATGTAAAAGAGGAATGGACATCTAGTTGTTGACTGTAGTGCATTCTAGAAGAAAAATACAATGGCAATGCTTGACACTGTGAAACCCTATGGCATGATCAGAGGACAGGGAGTGGTCCTGGTCACTGGCCCATGGGGTGTCGGGGGTAGGATTGGAAGGTGCTGGAGATAGGATTGGAAGGCAGGCTTTGCTTCAGCGTATTTTACTCGCTGCAATCTCAGATTTATGTTTTTTCCATAAAAGTAGTACCTTCATAGCAAGTTACTCCTCATTTGTCCATTTGTTGTTATAATGTTTGGACTTACTATGGGATTCTTCAATTATAAATCCCATCCTATCATACTTAGTATAACTGTAAGGTTATATTTACCTTCTTGTGTTAAAATGTCCAGTCTGCCTCATTTTTTTATTCAAATCCAGTTTTTGGCCTACAGCTACGTAAGTTCGAAACTACTGCTTTTTGCTTCCCTGTGATTTGTCTTGATTTTTTTTTTCAATGCACTCACTATTATACTTTCTATGTCAAAGCAGCAGTTCTCCAAAATATTTTCTTTCACGGTTTTCTTAGCATCATGAATCAGTCAAATTGAGTTGAGTCTCTTGCCAAACGTGCCACATTTCCCTAGAGATACGGTTTTTTGTTTTTTTCCTTCTCGACAGCTATTTTTTTCTGGGATCATAGGCAATGACCAGAAAGAAGAGAAGCTGTTCTTCGACTCTTTCTATAAATACAAGTTCTTCCTTGCTCTACTGTCCTTTTCATCCAAAAACATAGACTTCAAATAAAAATAAAGATGTATTGATGATCTTAAGAAAAATAATAATGCCTTAAATATATATTTTCTATTATTCATATAAAACACATTTCTATTATCTCAAAACATGGGTAATGTCCAAGATCAACGTAATAATAAATAATAACTGTCTTCCTTAGGTAGTAATATATGCAACATGAGCCCAAATTAAATAAAAGTAATAATGATTATATAATAGTAATAGTAGTAACAGTGAGCTCTTTTCCAAACTCTGTTCTAAGCACTTTATGTAGATTAATTCAAATCTCCAAAACTCCCTATGATGTTGATAATAATATAATATATTCTGTTTAAACTAGTGGTCATAAAGTAGAGAGATCTTTAGGAAAAAAAATAAGTAAATTTTAGTACACAATTATGTAACCGAAATCTGCAGGTAGTAACAATGTTCTATGAACACGAATTGCCAGAGTTTACCTGCTTATTTAGCCCTACCTATCAGTAGGATCTCAATAATCAGCCCCACCATCAAATTGTCCTAGTTGACTTTGGCATCCAAAGACGTTTTTAAACATGTGTTTGGGAGAAGAGCCACTGAGGTTGCGTCTCTGAGTGCAGGTGCGGTGCTGGGGGATGGTGGTGGTGGTGTGGACATCAGCTCTGTGTACATCGTCAAACAGTTCCCCCCATTGTGTAGGCGGATATAAACCGAAAGGGGAAACAATTGTGTATGGGAATTAAAGCTTTAGCAAATGTGAAGATCCGGAAGTAATCTTGTCTGTGACTTTAAATTCTTTACATTTGTTCATTTCTTATCTTTGAGAATTGAGAAAGTCAAACGAGAAGCTATGGGCATAATAACATTTTCTGCATAAAACAATAATAAAAGCATTATTTCTGGAGAATTAAACTAAGCGTTCCCCCTCTATAAAGCACCCCTTAAAATCTACAAGAAATTTAAATTTAATTTTAAAAAATCACAAGCTTTTAAAATGTGTGCTCACAATAATAGCTTTTGAAGTATATGATTTCAAATCACAGTTCAAAAGCAATAATTAATGTGTTACTTATGAAGCATTTTGCATTAGCAAAATTGTATTTGGTAATCACTTTTGTTATATTCCCTCAGAACAAATTAATGAAAATGAAAAATATTGTATTTTAGCCTGAAGTAAAAAATAAATAAAAATAAGAAAAAATAAGTGGTCTGCGAGACATTACCCTGTAACACAATGGCACTGCCAGTAATAAAACTCAGGTCACTCATCTCCCAGTTGTCTGCTCAGTCTGGTGATCTGGTATCCTTCAGCTAGATTATTTCACAGATGCCAGTTGGAATATTTGCACAAAATAGACCTTGGTATTTGATTTTCCTAGGAAAATGTCATATCGCTTATCCTCCCTCTTGTCTGACTTTCTTTTTTTTTTTTTGAGGAAGATTAGCCATGAGCTAACATCTGCTGCCAATCCTCCTGTTTTTGCTAAGGAGCATTGGCCCTGAGCTAACATCTGTGCCCATCTTCTTCTACTTTATATGCGGGGCTCAATGAGTGGTGTGTAGGTCCGTGCCCAGGATCTGAACCTGTAAACCCCAGACCACTGAAGCAGAGCTGGTGAACTTGACTACTATGCCACCAGACTGGCGCCCCCTTTTGTCTGATTTTACATATTTTAAAAAAGAAAGAAAGAGAAATAAAATGGCAACTGTTTTAGTGACTATGTATATTAATTTCCCATGAAAAACTATTTCTCAATTAAAAACCATTCATATCACTAGATATTTGTTGAGTTCTAAGTATATGGTATTTCTGAAATAATTTTATGTATTTTTTAACCACGGATTCTTTTACATTGTTGCCAGATTTGCATATTCTATTTCCTGGATAGTGTTTGATTCAGATAAAAATTCCCAATCAGTTTTTCAGTTTCTTAGCAACCATGAAAACTATCAGTTAATAATTGATAGCCATGGAAATTTATATCAATGACACAATATTTCCTAAGATAAAGGTAACCATCAGGATGAAACCTAAAGATGAAAAACAGCGTTTCTCATGTAGTTGTAAATGAATAAGTGCTGATTTAATTAAATTTGATTCAATCCATGTCTGCCACGTTGCATACCTGCAATGAATGTAAAGATTTAGGGGAACTATTAAGCACCTCAGTTTTGTGGTGGTTGGTAAAGGAGTAAAAATTCACTGATACAATCGCCGTGTCTGTTTCACTCACTGCTCCGTGTCCTGGACGTCTCCTAATTTACAACCCTTACTAGATACAATTGTTGAGTGAATGTGCAAACACATGAATGAAGGGCTGGCACTAATCTTCTTCTTAAATTTTTATTTTCTTTACATTTTCCAGTCCAATATAAACTCATAGTTGAAAAATCCAGTATCTTTTTTCTTCTAATCTCAAATGACTTTTTAATCTAGTCAATTTGGTAATACACATTTACACCATAAATGAGGAAATATAATAATTTGTTGAACAGTCTCACCACTGTATTTGCCATCTTATGTGTTTATGTACCAAATTGATTAATTTAGTTGTTTTCCTTTGATACAAAACAGGTAGAGTTTGAAGCCATTGTAAGCCATTATTAGTGATTAGGTCCTTAATAAATTATTTCTCAAAGAAACCAATTCAACTCTGAAAACTAAAGAGAGGGGAAAGCCGCGGTGACTCCTGTTGAAGCTATTCATTTAAACGTATTCATTGCAGGTACACAAATGTTCCCATGACATATCCAACCAGCAGACCTTAACTTTGGATTTAAATTTTAGTTATTCTGGCTCTTTACTCCTTTCTGTACACGATGTTAATTACATACCTCGTTATTAATATTTTATGCATTTATGTATCCTCTTGTACTGATCTGGATTTCTTGTCTTGATGTTTATACAACCTAACTTTTGGGAAAATATGCATATTTTAAATCAATTGATAGCCTCCACTTAAACACTAGTTGACAATTTTGATGTTTTACTGCGCATTTGTCTTTTCCTGGAAAGTCCAATACAACTTAATGATAAAAGTCACCTTAAGTATGTGAGGTCGTATTAGTATTGATAACTAGATTCCTTAATGATCATTGCTTAATTTATGTATGTTTAGTTTGCAGGGAACAGTGAAAAAAATCCAATTGCTCTTTCTTGGGAGTAAGCGTAGAACTAGATTTATTAACTTTTCTTATGTCCAGGCAGTTTGACTCTCTTTACCTATGTTCACTCACTTGAATTCTCCCTCAAAGTCTATGAGATTATAGTAAGTACCAAATAACTGTTGCCAGTTATCACAGGCCACTCTCTAGTATTCTAATTGCTTTTGAATATATAGTCTCATTTATACTCACCACAATACTATGAGGTAGGTACTACCGCAATTTCCATTTTTCCAGATGAGAAAATTGAAAGAAAAAGTTGGGGTAAGTTACCTTCTCAGGGTCATACAGCTTGAGACTTCACTCCCAAACCTGCTTGCCTGAACGACGAGCTCTTACCGTCTCAGCCAGGTACAGGCAGGGAAAGCTCTGTCTTCACGTCGCTGAAACAATGTGGCAGACATGGATTTGAGCCCTGATCCTGGACAGTGTGTTAACCTCTCCGAGCCTCAGTTTCCTCCTCTGCAAGTTACAGAATTATTCTGAGGACCAGGGAAACCACCTGTGGGTTTTGTAAATTGTAATTCTTACATTATTAATTTTTAAAACAATATTGTTGTAATAAACAGTGGACGGATTTGGAATATTAGGATAAAGAATAAGTCATTTCGGGGCCGGCTCCGTGGCCGAGTGGTTAAGGTTGCGCGCTCCGCTGCGGGCAACCCAGGGTTCGGATCCCGGGTGCAGACATGGCACCGCTCGTCAGGCCACATTGAGGCGGCGTCCCACATCCCACAACTAGAGGGACCTGCAACTAAGATATACAACTGTGTACAGGGGGGGTTTGGGGAGATAAAGCTGGGAAAAAAAAAAAAAGATTGGCAACAGTTGTTAGCCCAGGTGTCAATCCTTAAAGAAAAAAAGGAAGAATGGCAACAGTTGTTAGCCCAGGCGCCAATCTAAAAAAAAAAAAAAAGAAAAAGAATAAGTCATTTCAGTGAAAACAAAAGATTGGATGTGACTTAAGAAAATACCATTTTCATCGCACAGGAAAAGCCATTTCATTTTGTAATTCATATAAAACCTAAGGTTTCTAAGAGCACATTTGAGTACAGCCAAAGCAGTACCTGCCTCGGTTGCCCAGATCATGTTTGACAAAGCTGATGGGTAAACCCCTGAAAGCTGAAAAAAGACACAGTGTTCACAACCCAAATAAGCAATTTGCTTTTCTTTACTGTCCACAGAGTAAGAACTGTTTGACTGTGTTGTTTGTGTCCGGATCATTTAAACACAGATGTCTCTACTATTCAAAACACCAAATCATCCTGACACAAGAAGGACTTTTCATTGTCCTAAAGGCCGAGATGAAAAACCTACATTCAGTGGGGAGAATTAGGCTAGTGTAGCTTTATTATGATAAACACCCCCCATGTTTTAGGTACCTAGGATTAGACAGTCTTCAATACTTGCAGAATTGCCATCCAGGATACTTCACACTTGAGAGCTTGACCCTTAAATATGTATCCCCAACATGATACTTTTTTTCCAGAAAGAATGAAAAGGGTAGCAGCCGGCCCGGTGGCACAGTGTTAAGGTTTGTGCACTCTGCTTTGGTGGCCCAGCGTTCTCTGGTTCGGATTCCAGGTGTGCACCTACACACCACTGGTCAAGCCATGCTGTGGCAGTGTCCCACATGCAAAATAGAAGATTACCGCAGATGTTGGCTCAGTGACAATCTTCCTCAAGTAAAAAGAGGAGGACTGGCAAAAGACGTTGGCTCAGGGCCAATCTTCTTCCTGCCCCCACCCCCCAAAAGAGTGAAAAGGGTAGAACAATGTCTCTCTTTACATTAATGAATCACCAGAATCCAGCAAAGCACCAGGCACATGGTATCATACTCCCAAATTCACTGATATTTTATGTCAGTTACTTTAACCTCACTTCCTGCTTTCCCTTTTCATAACTTGCTATCTTTGTACACATCTTCGTAAGCCCATACTCATGAATGTTTCTATGAAACTGGCCAATAAACCACAATTAAGTGGTGGATTAAAATAATTATGTGAAAAAGTTATAGTACTTTCTTTGAAGGAACCAAAAGGTCAGTAGGTAATTATGTCAAAATCATTTTTCTTCATCTTAACTTATGTAGATAATTTTCCCAGATTGTTTTTTATCTGAAATATAGAAATTGATATGTTGCTTTCAGAATACAAAGAATATATATTAATCTTTGCAAAGCATTTGCATAGCTTAAATCTCATTTTGATAGGAAACTATCAACATGATTAATGTTTTACTAACCATGTCTATGAAAATAATACAATCTACAGTATATGATTTATTTTAAAAATTCTTATTGTTTTAATATATTTTGAATATATTAAAGGTTCTAAGTTGACTCCATCTAGATTTTGCATATTTTTTATTTTGGGAGATACAATAGAAAATTCTATCCCATAAAAAATTATTATATAAAACCATTATCAAATTATCATTTTTTATTTAAAATGAGACTTCATGGGAACTCTCTTACAAATGTTTGAAAAATAGTTGACTTTAATAAGATTTCATGACAACATGAGTGAAGTGTACCACAGACCAATAGTTTGAAACAGGGCAGTGCGTCAGAATCACACGAGGATCTGTTGAAAATGCACACACCTGAGTCCTCTAACACCTGTTAAGTAAAAATCCCCAAGGGAAAGGTGTGCACATCAATATTTTATGTAACGTGGCTTCCCGTGATTCTGACCCGAACTAATTTGGAAATTGCTATTATAGATTATCCTGTATGGGGTTTAGGATTACACCGAAGCTTCAACTAGCTAACTGGTAGTGTTTTATAAATATCTAAAGTGTATATATCTTTTTCCACTATCATTCAGTCTTTAAATTTTGTGCTTTCTCCCTCACTAAATTGAGCTGCTTCAGAGAATGCTCTAGGCAGAGACAGTGTACACCACCTTGATCTGTACATTGTTCCAGCAGAGTGTGGTAGATGGTGTTGTCGTCCCCATCTCTCTGCCTCTCTCTGCACCTACAGTATTTGTCTTGTGACTTTTGTGGTTCCTTTCACAAGGGGTAATGTTCACGCCCCCGCCCTCTGATGGTGGGCTTGGCCGTGTGATTTACCTGGGCCTACAGAATGTAGTCAGAAGTGATGGCGGGCCAATTCCCAGCCTGGGTCTTCGGCGACATCGTGTGTTCTACCTGTTACATGCGCACGGCAGCCTCCTGCACGAGAAGACTTTAACCCTAGTTGTTCCTGCCCCCAGTCCAGGCCCTAGAAGGAGACGTACAGAGCAGACTCACCCTGGTCAATGCACGGAGCCATAAGTGTACAGAAAACTTATACAGCGCTGAGATTTTGTGGCTGTTCATAACCGCCAAAAGCAACCAATATCTATACCTGGGGCGGCATATTCAAGGGCTAATATCCACTACCTTAAGCAAGAATCAAACAGTCCCACTAAGACAATTTAATACACATTTATTTAAACTTTTCTAAGTGCACTAATATTGGCAAATGTTTTAATGTAAAAAGGGTTAAAAATTTTTGTAATTTACAAAAATCCATCTTTACTATTCTTTATTCTTACATGTCTGGCAATTAGGATAAGATCGGGAACAGGGTTAGCACTTACATATGTATAGAATTGTTGTGTGAAATACAGACGGATTGACTTGAACTGATGAATTTGCCTTTGATTCCTAGAAAGGTAATATCTTATTACTGAAAGATACTGAATGTATGTTTTCAATAAAATATAAGTTTACACCTTTTATGATCGTTCTTTTTAGTTCTTATAAGTAAATATGCAATCAGGCTGCTTCAGATTCTCATATTTTTAACTTATTAACCTTGCAATATATAATCTACTACTTCCAGAACAAGAGGATAAATGCTATTTGTAATTAAACCTATTTTCTAGCATACTAAGCATTGTATTATGATTCATTCATTAGCAATCACAGTAATACTTTATTTTTGTCATTTTGACAGTCAGTGAACCACAAGATGCGGGTGAATGGCATTTGAAGTTTATATAACAGTACACTGAATGAGACTACTTCTGTTAATGACTTACATGGACTTGAATGTAAATATCTCATAACAACAAGACTTAGATCATTGTGATTCCAAGCAGGTTTAATCCACAAACCTCAAAAACAATCATGTGTTATTTTTTGTGGACCCTTGAATTTATTTGAGTGTATTTAAATTTTTACTTTGCCAGTGGCAAAGTTCAAATGATTGATAGACATTACAAATAGCATGGCAGAATACTATGCCCTTATTATCTTTGAATAAAAAATAAATATATTGTTGTCATGCACAGCAAGTTGCTACATTTTAATGGCTTTTCCTTTGTTTTGATGTGCTAAATCGAAGTATAAATATACAGTGCCTCAGAATGTGATTGTCTCATGCTTAAGTTTTGGAATCACTCCTTGATAATACCTTTATTTTGAACGAATTCCTTTATCATTTTGACTTTTTTATTCCCATACAATCTCTTAGCAGTTGTAATTTCTTCTAGTCTTATTTTATCTTTTGAGATGCTCTCCAGAGAAAGCTGCTCTTCCTCCAATCTCTTTAACACTCACGGCTTTCGCAAAGGGACTGAAAAGTGCTGGCTCTCTCTCCCACCGGAACCTCTGTCTCCCAATAACCACTTTGCATGTGATTTGCTTCCTGACCCCACTTTTACAATCTTTCTCGTTGGGGCCATCTGCCAAACTCCAGGACACTCATCCGCTTCCTTCAATGATTTCAGTTCAAGGATCACAATTTTCTTATCAACTCATCCTCTAACAGCATTTTTGAAATCTTAAAAAGGCACAGTGAGGACTCTTCTAAAATTCGGGTCTTTCTTAAATTTTTTAATTACCATAAACTTCACTGTACTTTAGGCAACCAGCAAATAACTAACATTAAAATGTCTTTATGAGAAATGTTCTATTTCTTATATTTTCAATTCTGAAATAATTTTTCTCACGATATACTCATGTCTTTCTGCCACTCTCATTCCCAATAATTTTGTTCATGGTGGCTCTTATTTACTTGCCTGTCACCGACATTAGTAGTCCTTAATCTCATTGTGGCTTCCATTCTTCTTCACCAAACCTAATCTCCATAGTCTTTCACGGCAAGGTACACATAATCCTAGATATTTTTCATCTCTTTTTCTTGTAGTTTATGTTTTCCAGTTGCTAGACTTGGGTGAGTCCACTGTCTGTTCCATCCACTCTTTGTTTCATCATGCAAAATCACAGCATTTTCTCTGGAATTAGAGAGATGCGATACAATTTCATCTAATCTCTCACCACGATTTGACAAATTTTATTTGCCGCTGACGCCGAGTACCCTTTTCCTCACTAGTCACCCTCAGTAGAGTAATGCTCATCCTCTCACCTCCCGTTTTGTGACTTTTTTGAATGTTCACGTTTCCCATAGGTCACCTGAGCAGCATCTCATGTGTCTGAAGAAGGGCCCCAGTAGAACGTCAGACCTCTGTGACTCTCACCCCACACTTTCACCCTCGCTCTTGTTTGTCTCCAAACTCTGAGAAGATATTTTGCTTTATATTTTCTAACACTATTCCATTGCCTCGAAGTCTGTCATTTCCAACCCCTCCCTAGACTTTGTTCTATGATAATTGTTAGAGATGATCTTAGGTAGTCCCAAACTCATAAGTCTGGATATAGACATGATGAAGATACCTTTATTTCTAAACCATATAATACAGGATGAAAGTAACCAGGATAGCACTCTCTTCTAGAGTAGAAGCGCTAGAATCTGTAAGACAAGCTCAGGTGTTTTTTAAATGATTGGATCAACAGGCGCTGACAAATCAGAAAAGACTCTTAGTTTACCAGTTCCAGAGACAGCTTTGCCATTGGGACTTATCTTATAAGATGTTTATTTCTAAAATACTTTATAAAATATTTGACTCTGTTAGCCCATTCTATATCTGAGGCAGGGACACTGTGTCGTATGCATTGCTGAATCAGTAGTGTATGGTGGCCTTTAGGATCAGTTTCAGACGTGTAGTGTTGCTGAAAGAATGAATGAGTGACAAAGGTAATAATGGCAACAGTTTGGGTATTATCTCTGTTTGTTCACCTTGTAGCATCTGAATTTCATAGCATCTCTCAAAACCTTGATCTCTTGAACTGAGAAAGTGGTGAAACTAATATAGATTACTTGATGGCATACTTGGGAGGATAAATGAGTTAGTATCTAGAGCAAACTTATAATAGTGCCTGCCACCTTGCATGCCACACGCATAAAATGTCAACAGTATTATTACTCACTAAATATTTCCTTGCAATATTACCTCTGCACTCTACTGACATTTCTCTCCAAACCTCCTAATCAATTGGCTACTGATGACATAATCCAAAGATCTCACTTTAGTCCTTTCTCACTTATTTTCTGAAGCCTTTGTTGCTCTGTATCAGTTCGTCCCACTTGCGAGACCTGGGGTTTCTACGTTACTGCACTGTAACTGGTGGGCGTTCCACCTCTCTGACTGTTACAGTTTACTGATGCTCATTCTATCTCAGGAGTTTCTCCCTAAATTTCCCCTCCATTTACAAGCTCTCCTCCATGATTTCGAGCCCAGTGTCTCTGTAGGTCTGATTGGCCTGGAACAAGCTTTATTTTGGCCTGGGAAAGGGTGTTCCTGATTTGTACTCTTTACAGGCAGCTCATCCCACACCAGAATGTGGTGTTGGACTTTTCCCCAAACCTTGAGAACCTCTCATAATCCTCACTATATTCCTCTTTTTTTTTTTGCCAGTTCTTTCTTTAGCGTTTTATACCTCCTTGTTTGTTTGTTTCTTTCTTTCTCTCTCCCTCCTTTCCTCTCTTTCTTCCTCCATCCCTCCCTCCCTTCCTTCCTTCTTTCTTTTTCTGTTCCTTTTAATAAATATTGACTCTGAATACATTGAATTTCATTTATCTTATCAAAGTTATACATGCACGTAATTTAAAACATCAGTTGGCTTTACATAATATGTTATGGGATGGACTAAGGCCCTGAGGACATCTCTAACTTCTTCAGCTATTCTCTCTGCTACGTTATATCATCGCTCCTGAGATAGCCTTATTTCATTATGGACTTACCTATAGATTTAAAAGGAGTTTTTATTACATCCAGCATTTCTAGGTATTTGGTAACAAAAGTTTTCCTTTAATGTGTACTATGCCATATTGCTAGCATTTGAATTAAATTGCCTTTCTAGAAATTCTAAGTTTAAATATGATTTTAATTTCTTTGGAGTTCATATTCTAGAAGTTGGACAAGATATTAAAGTCGATTGTTTTGGCTATAAATATAAACATTCATTCATTTATTCAGGGCTTCATTTACACATTAATCCAGCAAATACATATCAGGTGTCTACCATGTACCAAGCCTGATTCCAATTGTGGGATATGCAGTAATGTATAAAACTGATGAGCAACGAAGACAAAAATATCCCATTTAGCAGACGTGCTAGTGATAGTGTCTGCACATCTGACTATCTGGTGTTTGGAATCTCATATTTATAATTCAAAAATAAGACATTTTAAGGTTTGATTTAGAAACATGCAGAAGATATTTATAATAATTCCAAATGATAAACATTAAAAGTGTTCCTATTTGTTCCTATTTTTCCTTCCATGTTGATGATAGGTTATTAGGTTATATGATCCATTTATAGATATTTCAATAGATATTGGTATTCTAATATGAAAATCAATGTTGAATAGAGTTTCCTCCAAAAATTAAATTTACATAATAAAACATGGAAATGATAAATGTATTTACCGCTTTATTTTTAGCAATTTAAAATATAGCATTTTCAATATTGGCTTAACAGTCTGGCTTTATGTTGACATGTTCTAAATGTTACTTTAGCCTGGGATATTCACTTGTATATATTTTGAAATAGAGCTGCCTGAGTCTTCAAAAAGAAAGACTTGATTCTTAAAATAATTTAATTAATCAGGCTGGAATATATGTTTGAAATTTGATTTTATTATCTGCAACCTTATAAAATTTAATTCTCAGATGCTGGCATCTAATAAGTGTGGGTAACATCCTATATAATTTCATATTCCAGTAAGAACAAATGCTGAATATTAATTGTGTTTCTTTGGTTCACAGCTAATACGCTGTGAAATTTAAGAATGCATGCAGTCATAAGAGAAATATATAATAATTAATCCAACATATTTCATATACCTGAATGCCTTATTAAGTCAGAAAATTGTTAATTGAAAAATACTTATATTGGTAATTACGTGCTCACACTCAAAAGTCTCTTATTTTAAATCTAATAAACAAGATTTAGTATTTGACTTGGATGAATTTTGTAAATTAGTTTTTTTCCTTTTACATAGACTATTTTTTTTAGAGCAGCTTTAGGTTTCCAGCAAAGTTGAGCAGCCAGTGGCATACTCCCCTGCCTCACACGTGCACAGCCCCCACCACTATCAACATGTGCACCAGAGCAGTGGTCCATTTGTTACAACCGATGGATGTAATGGACACAGTGTCATCACCCACAGACCACACTTTACCCTGACATTCCCTCTTGCTGTGGTGCATCCCATGGATTTGGACAAATGTACAATGACACGCATCCACCATTACAGTCTGATACGCAGCAGATTCACTGACCTATGAATCCTCTGTGCTCCGCCTGTTCATGCCTCCCTCCCCTCAACCCCTGGCACCCACTGATCTTTTTACTGTCTCCACAGCTTTGCCTTTTCCAGAACATCATACAGTTGGAATCATACAGTATGTAGCCTTTTCAGATTGGCTTCTTTCAGTTAGTGCTATGCATTTACGTTTCCTCCAGGTCTTTTCATGGCTTGATAGCTCATTTCTTTTTAGTGCTGAATAATATTCCATTGTCTGGATAGATCACAGTTTACTTATCATTCACCTACTGGAGGACATCTGGGTTGCTTCCAAGTTTTGGCAATTATGAATGAAGCTGCTGTAAACCCGCAGGTGCAAATTTTTGTATGGACATAAGTTTTCTACCCATTTGAGTAAGTAAATAGCAATGAGTGCAACTGCTGGATCACATGAAAAGAGTGTTTAGTTTTGTAAGAAACTGCTAGACAGTCTTCCAAAACAGCTGTTCCATTTTGTGAGTTCCTCCTGCTCTGCATCCTCAGCAGCATTTGATGTTGTCAGTGTTTTGGATTTTGGCTTTTCTAAAAGATATGTACAGGCCGGCTCTGTGGCCCAGTGGTTGGGTTTATGCGCTCCACTTCGGCAGCCCAGGGTTTCACAGGTTTGGATCCTGGGCATGGACATGGCACTACCCGTCAGGCCATGCTGAGGTGGCATCCCACATAGCACAACCAGAGGCACTCACAACTGGAATATACACCTATGTAATGGGGGGCTTTGGGGAAAAGGAATTAACAACAACAAAAAAGATTAGTGACAGATGTTAGCTTAGGTGTTAATCTTTAAAAAAAAAAAGGAGTGTAGTGGTATCCAAGTTTTGTTTTAATTTGCATTTTCCTAACGACATATGATGCAGACCATCTTTCACATGGTTACTTACTATCTATATGTCTTCTTTGGTGAGGTGTTTAGTCAAGTTTTTGCCCATTTTTAAATGGGTTTTAATCAAGTTTTTTGTTTTCTTATTTTTGTATTTTGAGTTTTTTGTCTATTTTGTATGAGTCCTTTATTGCGTGTATTGTTTCAAGTATTTTCTCTCATCTGTGGCTTGGCTTATTCTCTTGACAGTATCTTTTGCAGGGCAGCACGTTTTCAATTTTAATGAAGCCTGGCTTATCAATTATTTCTTTCATGAATCGTACCTTTGGTGTCTTATCTAAAAAGTCATTGCCATATTTATTCAAGGTCATCTCGATTTTTCCTACGTTATCTCCTAGGAGTTTTATAGTGCTATGTTTTACATTTATATCTGATCCGTTATTAGTTAATATTTGTGAAAGGTGTAAGAACTGTATCTAGATTCATTATTTTGCATTTCAATGTCCAGTTCTTCCAGTGTTCTTTGTTGGAAAGACTGGTTTTTTCTCCAATTGTAACTGCCTTTGCTCTTTTGTCAAAGATCAGTTGATTATATTTATGTGAATCTATATAAGTCATTTTTAAAATCTGGTATGTAACTTTTCCTGTACTTTCTTGTAAACATTATTGGTATTCACACTCCTATCACATTGCCTGAAAAAATATATCTTTCTTTTCCATATTACCATTCCTATTTCAAATGACACTCTATCCCCCTTGTAAGTATTATTCCTGGCCCCTCACAACATGGCCTCTCCTCTAACCGTCTGTTGGCACAGCCCCTGCACTCGTCTTTTCTGGTCAGAGAGGAAAGAAATCAAGAACTCGAACTACTGCAGTTCTTGTGGAAGATAACAAGAGAGTGTTTTTTGTACAACCATTTCGACGTGTGAAACAGTACGTGTTTCATTATGGAAATGGACATAATGGAGCCAATCCATTAACTATAGAACACAAATCAAATTTGATAGAGAAGAATTGATTATTATATGATATAATAGTGATTTGGAAATAGTAAAACATATAGAAAACATGAAAATTGTACTAGAAACTCAGCGTGTCACTTTGAATAGTCTTAGATTCTGTATATCACAAGACTATGGAAGAGAGGAAGATTCTTCCAAAACTGCTGGGCTCATTGTGAGGATAAGGATAAGAAAGTCTCCTTATCTTACCCAAAACTGCGAGTAAACATAACCAGAATTTTTATAGTAGAGTTTAGGCATTATAGTTAAAAGTCTCTAGCAAATAATTTATCATTTTAATATGACTTCAGAAAAATAACTTTATTATCAGACTAATATTTCTGGCCACCAGCCTATTTTGTCTAATGCAACAATTGTTTTGATAATGTGAGGTTTTTTAGGAACATATGTGAAAACTAGCAGGTATTGCCATATACGCTTTGTCAAATCTAACTTTTACGTAATTTTGCCTCTTATACTTGAAAGCAAAACTATTCCAAAGATATTCTGAGTATTTTTCTTACCTCTCTTTTATCTCCTTTCTCTATTAATCTATTTTACATTTCCCATGGCAAGTTTTCCTTGTAAGAGGCTTGGGTTTCTCAATTCCAGGGCCACATTGGGAAATAATGCCGCATGGTGTTCTGTGTTCTTTTACACATGTTTCTGCATTAGCAGGTTCCTAAAAATGAACCTTGCTCGGGCTGTGGGTTTCTGCTGACATGTAACGGCCGTCCGCAGAAGCAGAGCTACGTGGAAATCTGCTTGCCTAGGCACTAGCGGCATTTCCTACAGGCATTTCCATAAAGGTAATTCAGGAAGAAAGTATAAAAGTGTAACTTTTGCTACAATAAAATAATGACAACATTTTCTTCTTTTTGGGTTACAAACAGTCTCTAAGGTCAGAGTTAGCCTTAGCAAAATTTGTAAAAAATGTCCAGATCTTTCTTTTGTATCCTCTCAGCCTTACCAGCCTCTTTCTCTTTCCAGCTGGGCTCGCTTTCCCGGTTGGATTCCGTTTCTCTCCTGGTACTCCCTTTCGAACCTACTTGTCCAGTTCTTTCCCATAAAGAGAGAACCAACTAATAGATCCTGACACCCTCCCTCCTTGTCTTCTGGAGTGATCCAAGCTCCGGTCCTTTCATTGAGGGAGATGTGTTCCCAGTGTTATGTCTGAGGTTCAGCAGTACCTGATATGTTAGGAGAAATCACAGTAGACAGACTAGATATCTTACTTGTAACACAAGGATTGCAAAACCAAAGTGGAAGCGAAACTGTGACAGATCTTAGAAGGTTCTGGAAATCAATAACATAACACAAAGGAGACACAAAATTTAATGAAAATTTTACTCTTGACAAAAAATAATAATACTCTACAGATCATTTCTGGGTGCCCTGCCTTAACCTACAGAAAATTGTCAGCCTCTACTTCTACCACGGTTTTATAAGATACATGCTGATAAGTTTTGTTTTTCTGGAAGAACTGATTTTTTGTGTCTGGTTCTCCGCCCAAATAAATCTTAATATTAGGAGGCAAAGTCCTGGTACACATATCTTGCCTTCCTAACTCTGGAGAGTTCCCATTGCTGCAGTTTAGCATGAATGCTGGAAACTAAATAAGCAAGCACAAATTTGAAACAGACTAAAGCTTTGACTGACATCTCCCCAGGGCCCGGGTTGATGAGCTTGCCTCTGTCTAAGAGAACTTTGTGCCAAAGCACATGCCCTAAGATGCTCTCACATTCTGGGTCGTCTGCCTTCCCCCTTTCAAAGGACGCCTGAGTACAATTTTAAAATCTGTGTTTATTCTTCCTCGCCATCCTTTGTGATTCCCATGCCTGCTTGTTCGCAAAAACAATGACAGCCCTAATTTACATAATATCAGGCAAAGAGGCCAAGCTCAGGCTTCTAGGCGTATGGGTCAGACTGTGAAGAGACTGCTCATTGTGTGCTCCTTCCGTCACTTGCTGGGTCAGGTTTTGAACACAAACATGAAATCCCTACTCCTCTCTCGAAATGCATAGTCATGCTTGGGTGCTTGGTGCTCCCTTATCTCAATCAGGCAGAGAAACGAGGGGTAAAACATTATAAAAGTTCAGTACAAAGCGCACAGTGACAGCTTGGCAATAAGACTCCTGCATTTAATTTCTTTCTCAAGATTAATTGCTTATGCACAAATTAGGCTATGCCAAGAGCTTGCAGTGGCAGAGAAGAAATGCCACTTGAGTACATTTTTACAGGAGACACTGTTTGTATGAATTAAATTTCAATTAAAAGTATCCCCATCCAATTTTGCTTTTACCGAATTCAGTTTTAAAAATATTATTTTCATGCAAACAATATTTTTATGGTCCGTATCAAAAGACCCTATCCAGTAAATCAAAATATGTCAGTGCTTTTTAAAGTTTTATATAGCTTCCAGCAGGACTGAGGCTAGGTTCTGCTAAGGAATAGTAAAAATATATGAAGGCCTTGGAAATGTTTCAAAAATTCTCTCTGTCTCTCATTAAAAACTCGGAGTTCACCTACACAGAATTACTCATGGAAAGCAGGCCAGATTAAAGAAGGCAGGAGCAGTCCAGGGGGCATCAAAAAGAGCATCCAAAGGAGACAAGGGATTTCGGGGGTTTGTGCGGCATGAGCAGATTCTGTCTGCAAACTTGTCAGCTACTGTGCGTCCCAGTGAGGATTTGGGGAGTTCTGAGAACCCAGCATGGCTCAGCCGAGTCACAGGCTGTGGTTTCTCCGGCTTTGAGAATATCTAGGGAAGTTCCCATATCCTTTGTCATTGACACATAGATATTTTTCAAACGTGTCTGTCGGCTTCTTTATGTGAGCAGTGTAGCCTTCTCATTTTGACGCCGACCCACTGGCTCGTCTCTAGCGTGTATTTATAACCTTGCTGCTATCCATTTCGAGCTAGTTGCCGAGATTTGATTCTCAGCCAGGGGAGAGAGCTACAACATGACATCTCGTACGTCCCCCCTTCCTAAAACCAGCACAAGGCCAGCGTGACCTCAAGTTATCGGGAAAAAGGTCCCCTTCACACAGATTGGCAACAGACTGTGATATACATGATCTGATCTGAATAAAAAGTCAATTTTAAATGTTTGTATTGGTTTCGCACCAAGACTTCTCGATTGCTCTGTGCTCTAGGGTAGGTGAAAACAAATATTTTAGTAGGAGAAAGGGTCCAAAAAGAAAGGGCAGGGAGAAACAAAATTACTTAAAGTCAGAATAGACTGAAAATCAGTGTAACTGACATGAGGGAGTTAGCAAAAAGACCTCAATGTATTTACTACACCAGGAGAATTGGAATTATTTTAATTGAGGCCTCTGAGAGAGATTTTGGTTTATCTTTCAGGCGAAAATATTAAAACACTAGAGACTAATGCTCATTAAAATACATATTTTTGAATATATCATTATAAGAAGATGATGTTTTCAGCTATACATTAATTACAGAAAAATACATTTAAACACCCTAAATAGTTAAGCTTTAAGTTCTTTCTGAAATAATTTGGTGAAACGCATAAAATTAACCTGTGAGGAACTACTCTCTTTCTAGCTTCAGGGCAGAGGTATTTTTATTTTTTTTTAATAAAGATTTTTATTTTTTTTTCCTTTTTCTCCCCAAAGAACCCCAGTACATAGTTGTATATTCTTCGTTGTGGGTCCTTCCAGTTGTGGCATGTGGGACGCTGCCTCAGCGTGGTCTGATGAGCAGTGCCATGTCGGCGCCCAGGATTCCAACCAACGAAACACTGGGCCGCCTGCAGCGGAGCGCGCGAATTTAACCACTCGGCCACGGGGCCAACCCCAGGGCAGAGGTATTTTTAACTCTTAGTGAAATTGATTCCTAGAAACCAATAAACTGGTTCAGAGTAAAATCTTCTTTTAACCACACCTCCACTGGGCATACATAAGGAATTTGCCCATTTGAATTACGTTGTTGTGTTGCATTTCATCAAGCTAATTTAAAAATTCTTCATGTAATGAGGGCAGAAGCTTTCTAAATGGCAATCCCTGTGTAGAAGATCAATTACAGGTAATAGACGCTGTCCCGTGGTCACTGCAGACTGTCAAGTTCCTAGAAAGGTCACTGTGCCATGGAAGCTTCTGTATGTGTTATATTTGACTATAATTTCATTTTACACAACAGACTTGAGAGGGAAGACCATAAATAAATAAATGCTGGAAAGTGGAATAAGCTTCATTTGGTATATGATTTAATTCAATTATTCCTTTTAATAAAACTAATTTTAACTCAATCGCTTCATAGTCTAATCTGACTATTATATTTGAGGGATGTTTTAGAAGGCAATGTGAACTAAAAAAACTAAAATGATAATTTTTAATAGAAAAATGTATTTTATCCTGTAGTATATAGAAAATCCTTAAGGGCATATTATCCCATCAAAGACATAGATATATTATTTTTCAAAAAATAATAATCTTTCTAAAAATGTTATAGTGAATGAAATTTCCAAATTAAGCATCATTGTTCTGTATAAGAAGAATACCTGAGGTTGTGCTTTGTGTACTGGATGCTTAAAATATTAAAATATGTAACTGTTTTTAGCATACTTAGGTATTCTGTAAGTGTTTGCTGAACAGATTTGGAATATTTAAATTCTACTCATGTGATTCTTTTTATTTAAACTTTACCTGAAACAGTTTGTGGTTGCAAAACAAGTAAATTTATTTTTTAACTTTAATTGAGAGCTACATGTGACATTTGTGATCACCATTGAAGGACTGAATTTTGTCAATATGTGCTTTCAGAGATTGGCGGAGTGGGGACAGGGAGGGGGAGGGTCAACATGAAAGAAGGTTTTCTCTTGGCAGCAGCGTTTCAGTGTCTGCCGTAGGATGTCATCCTTCCCCGTCTTGGAGGAGGGATGGATGCATTAGACTGGTTCTTCTCCCTGGAGCTGAAAGTGGAAAGACAAAAGAGTTTCGGCATGGGTATTTTCAAAAAGAGAAGACTTATTCTGTGTCTTAGGTTATTGACCATTTAGCCATCAGACTTGCTATCTGGCTGGTATAGAAAGTGTTCCCAGGAGAACTGGTGCACAGATATTAGATAATTCTTACTTGCTCATGTTCTTGGTTCTAGACAGATATATGAGATGAGGGTGTGAGCTATATCCCTGCTGATGGGCCTCAAATGGACGAGAAATTCTGTGCTGAGGACTTGGAAGGGACAACATAAAGCACAGGGGTAGAAAGGAGACAGGAAAACTAGAGGAAGCTGGGGGTGAGGTCAGCTGACAACTGTGGAGGACGTCTGTAAAACTAGGTTCACGTGAGCCACACATTCTGCTGTTGATGACCAAGAGAATGAGGTCGGCAGCCTAGCCGCAACTTACCAGAGGCTGCTCATAATCCCACCTGTGTAAAACTAGCATTGTCAATGCACATGGGGCACAAGTAACTACATTTAACTCCTTACTTTTCCATTTTCCATTCTCTAATGCCAGGAGCCTGAGACACCAAGGGAAGTCGGGGGAGTGTGGGAAAGCATATTCCAAAATTTCTCCTCACTAAGACTCTGAGCCATTGCCATTTCATAGTGAGTGAGGGTGGCATTTTGAATCAAATAAAACTGAAATGTTGAAATAGATAGGTTTAAGTCTTAGTAATAGGTGTTTACTCAAATAATAACTTGTTATTCAGGGAAGTCATTACCCAGAAGGAAAGTTGTTTTAATAGAGCATATCTTTTAGCTTTACTAGAAAGGCAAAATAATGTCATGTGTCAAATCATCATTTTCAAAATGTTTAAATATGCCTTTCATACAATTATTAACTGGATGTTAATCAAAATTTTATTTAACTCATTGAAGAGAGAACTTGTAAGATATGAAGCTCTTTAAAATATCATTTGAGGGGCTGGCCCCGTGGCTGAGTGGTTAAAGTTCTGTGTGTTCCACTTTGGTGGCCTGGGTTCATGGGTTTGCATCCTGGACGTGGACCTACCCTACTTATCAACCATGCTGTGGAGACATCCTGTATACAAAGTACAGGAAGACTGGCACTGAAGGTAGTTCAGGGCTAAACTTTCTGGAGCAAAAAAAAAGGAAAAGAGGATGATTGGCAATGGATGTTAGAACAGGGCAAATCTTCCTCACCAAAAAAAAAAAAAATCACCTGAGAAAATTTTTATAGTCATTTGAGAAAAGTTTAAGTTGGAAAACAAATTGATTAATGTCCAGTAGGCAATGAAACCATAAGCTTTGGTGTTACCTTGTCTACTCAAGAGAAATCATTTGCATCTCTCCTGATGCAAATCTACATCTTAGTCTATAACTTCAAGAGACCAGCCTCTAATAAATAGTCAATAGTAAATCAAAGGTACATCCCATAGAAAATTAAATAATACTTGAGTAGGCCTGTTAGACGAGGGGTCATCAATTTGTGTGTGTGAAAGTCCAGATGATAAATATTTTAGGCTTTGTGGTACATACAGTCTGATACAACCACACAACTCTATCATTGTAGCACAAAAAAAGACATAGACAATCAGGAACAAAGGAGCATAGCTAGGTTTCGACACAACTTTATTCATGGATGAATTTTATTCATGGATTCGTGGATTCAAATTCCTTGAATTTCCTATAACTTTTATGTGTCACCAAATATTCTTTTTTTGATTTCTTTTCAATCACTGAAAAATGTTAAAAAACAATCTTGGCCTGTGGGTCATATAAAAACAGGGGTAAGCTGGATGTGGAGAGCAGGCTGTAGTTGGCTGAGCCCTGTGTTAGACTGTCATGACAAAGAACGGACACGCAGTCATCCTTTTACTTTACATGCAAGTTTTCTTAATACATGACCATACATCGATGAGTTGACTCTTTTCACGCCTGTTCCACCTGAAATTGGAAGTTCTCGGTTTAAAATGGTTTAAAGACGTTGGACCTTAGCTAGAAAGACAGTGGACTTTAGCACACACTGAGAAATAGTTTTTCTAGCTTTAACCTTATGAAATCCTAGACAGGTGATTCACTTGGATTCTTTGGGTCTCTCATGGCCCAGATATACTTGGGCTAAATAATTTCTAAGATTATACTTAAGTATAAGACTATTTGCTACAGGTAAATCTAAAACAAATGATAATTATTTAGAAGATTATTTCCTCTACATTGTTTTTCTCATACTTGTAGAGAAATGCACATCGAGTGAGAATTGTGTTCTCACCCTGAAGCACATGTCAACATTATCTACATTCTACAGGGTTTAGTGTGCAAAGGGATTTGCATTTAGGGTGACATAATATGTTTCTCTTCACGAGGATTCAAATTAACAAGTATATGGGCTCTAGAAGCATCGAGAAAACTAAGCAATATTGGGGGTAAAAATATGAGCAAAATGAAGTCATATGAAATATTAGCAATTACCATTTTATTACAGGATTTTGAATGTTGAGTCCACAATAGGGAGGAAAAAGACGTTCAAGCCTAAACAAGCTAGCAAAAATAAACTGCAGCTCTGCAAAAATTTCATAAGCAAAATTATTTCAAAGGAGAGAAGCTAGATCAATTAGAGATTGATATGAAAATTGTAAACAAACAAATCTACTTTCAAACACATTTGAGTCATGAACATGACACTTAAGGCCATTTTGCCATCTGAAACTGTTTAGAAGCATACAAACTCCAGAGAAGAAATGAATTTTGAAGTTAAAGACAAATTCATTTTTTACTTGCAGAAATGATATACATTAAAGTGAAAAAGAAAATATTCAATGACATCACTGTTAACCAGGCTGGTGACTAGCACAGAAATGTTTAGTACTGAGATAGTTGACAGAATATTTCTACCTTTCTCCTTCATCACGTTGCTTCTTAGAGGCTGCCGGCCCATCTGCAAGTTACAACCTGAATGGCTGGTAAGTGTTCTGTTGTGTGCGTTTAGGGACAGAAAGGGGTGACTTAAATAATCTGAATATTTTACTTGAAAGGAAAGCTTAGAGGGGAAGTTTGTTATTCAGAGGTACTTTTCCTCCAAATTACCTTTCTCTTCTCTCCTCATCCATTCAACTAAACAAATGTTCAGTTAAATAAAAGCAGCCTACTATGCATCCGAAATCCAGTAACCTTACTCTGTGTGGAAAGATAAAATGAACGTAAAACCTTGCTTTCTTTTTTCACTTCTTTTGTGAGTTTATCACATATAACAAGGAAAGGTAAATTTAAGGAAAATCACAAGTAGACTAAAAAAATGTTTAGTACACAATAATGTAAATAAGAATTAGAGCAGCGTGAGAATGATAGAAGCTTCCCTGTTGACAGCCGCTCCTGTTAATTGCATTTCCACATTGTTCCGTCACTGCAAGACTCACATTCATGATGTGCCTACCATGTTTCAAACTCTGTACTTCATAGAAACTTCATTTTGGTGCTTGTTCTTTTTTTATAGCAAAGGAAGAGACAGACTATTTCTGAACGGGGAGGGTGCAGTCAAATGTTGGTAAATTAACATTATAGTTCCGTCCAAGAGACAGAAGGAAGACGAAATCATAGAAAACATCATTTGTTATAATGCAAAGCAAGCACTTTCTTGTGCTTACAATTATATTGGGAATAATTCATATTAAAATCCCTGGGGTATAGGTGAAGCCATGTCATGTAAGTTAACCTACATTTTCATAATAAAGCATTTGTTAATGTAGGACAACAATTAAGTGCAAATAATATTAACATTAACAATTATCATTATAATGTTTTCAGTTTAAATTTTTATAAATATGAAGGTTGAAGAAATATATGACAAACTTCATAGGCCTGAAAATTTTTAAATTTTAAAATAATAAAATATAATTTTAAACAGTACAATGAACTAAGTGGTTAATACATCAGATTATTATAAAATATCAAGATAATGTTTAAAATATATTTTCAATGTTTTTTCTCCTTATATTTTTATATCAGTTCCTCTCATGTTAATATACCTGCCCTAATTCACTTTTTTCTGTAGATTTTACCCATGATATACAGTCCATGTGGCTTTCAGCTGTCAATAAGAATTGCTTTTGGTCATGGGTGAGTGTGTTCCACTCATGGACATATTTATAAATGTACATTTTTCCAAACCAGCTGTGTAATCTGAGTGCAAACATGTCTTAATTTTCACAAATTGCTTATCAAGATTGACATATAATGATGGTGAGCAATAGAATATACATGAATTTGAACAACTTTCACGCCTATTTCTACTGATCCATCCATGACATTGGCAGAGCAATTGTAAGAAACCTTCAAAGGCAATGCAGGCAGTTTTTAGTTAAAGGTCCTTACAGAAATCTACCTGCACAGATGCCTTGTATGTCAAATATGTCCCCACGGTCTCTGGTAGTTTTAATGTAAACTTTTATTGGAGTTATTTTAACATGAACACTCCAATTTTGATTAAAAAATATATATACACACATTTACTAATGTAATATAACATGCACAGCGTAAATTATAAAAGTGAACATCCTCAAAGAAAGTTCTGAAAATCAATATATAGAGGAGTTCTGATGTTACTTTGCACATCCTCTGGAGTAGTTTGTCTCCCCTCTTCTGTAACTCTGAGGCCACTACCTCAGCTCAATAATTCAGAGCCTGGGGACAGGGGAAGTAAGTTTCCTACTGTGTCGGTAATATGTACCGTATTCGGGGTCTGGTGGTAGCATATATGGTTGAAAAATACGTTAAAAACCACTGGTCTGGAAGAAGAAAATGGCAAAGTCTGAATCCCACAGATTTTTTCTCTATTATGTATCTAAGAATCCTTTTCTCTGTCGTCTTTTTACAAGGAATGAGAACTTTGCCACAGAAGAAAAGGGAATTAGCGAAGGATTGTGTCATTTAGAAAATATGCCACTCCAGACAGCTCATAGTCAAAGCTGAATCTGGCGACAAGGGGAGCCTGGGAATTTTTACTTATGATCTAGGTCCTCAGAGAACGAGTGCAGTCTCTAAAATAACTAAGTCCATTTTCACATTTGTAATTTGTCAGCAATAAATTTTAAAATGATACTTGTTATTCTTCATCGTAATTCATCTGCTGGCTGGCATTCAGGGGAGTGGTGTGGTTTCTCCCCAAACAATGAATACTGTACAGGTAGCAGAAGCCATGAAAGATGGAAACGTGTTCTTGTAAATAACCCAGGAAGAAAACACTTAACCTGCACTTCCATGGTCGTGCTGTCATGGCATCTAACACAACTTTTAGAAATGAAGCATGTTATTCAAACGTTCATTGATTTTAAATTATTCCTTAAAACTGAATCGATTTTACTCCCAAAATTCATGTGCTCTGGGCATCTCGAGATAAAATGTAAGCTTGTAAGCCTGACTTAAATGCCCAGATGGTTGATTAAAACTCTAATGAACAACTTTAGTCAGGTTGGTACATAGCTAATGACTTCCATCTCTGCCTTGGCTCACTGGTTAAATAAAGGTAGAAATGGAAACGTGATGCGTATAAGCCAACTGAGCAATTTGATTTTCCATCAAAGTCAATGATCTTCTCTTTATAGGATGTCTAGACATCTAACAGAAAATAGATTCCTTCAGGTAAACTTTGTATCTACCAAGACTACATTCAGTCTCTGAAGTAAAACATAGATTGACTTAGTGACCTACAATGACTCATTATTTATTTATTTTAATTCGGGCTAAGAGGCTAAATGTTATAATTAACATAAAACCCTTCTTACCTCTTATTTATATATAACACCCCCACCGGGGCCTGAAAAGTGGGTTGCAGAAACTCTAACTCCGTCTTGACTGGGATGAATCACTCATTAATTTTCTAAGCAGTAGAGCTCAAAGCAGACTTTCTCTTTTCAAGGTTGGAAAGTAGGTTTGCAAGTCCTGTGGGGTTTCATTGCCTATTCTAGGTCAAGCATTAGATTCTTTTATATAGAATGAATGTCGCTTCTGGAAACTGCTTGTGAGAAAGGACTTGATGTCTTTTAGGAAAGTCAGGCTTTAGTCTACAAGATATCTCCATTCCGACCCTCTTCCTTGCCCAATGATATGCACATCCTAACGAGTAAACTGTGAACTAACCGAAAGAAACTGAGAAATACTTTTCTCCAGTTGTAAGTTTCCCTGTGAGATATGGAATAAAGTCTGAATATTTTTGTTGGAGAATAGTTTATCTAAGTTTCTTCTCAGTTCATTCATAACCTATTATTTAAACAGACAGAGGCTGAAGAGAAAAAAGGAATAAATTGTGTTGGACAAGCCCTTGACTTTATAGTATTTTTAAAACAGTACAGTGACATAAGGGATCAGTAATAATAAACACCAAGCTGGCCACTGAGTCATTTATTTTATAAGTGTACCCCCTTTATAATTGGAAAGAAGATTAGATAATAAGTATCAGAAAAGATTAAATTATGCTTATGATCTTTTATTTAAAAGGTAATTTGGGAGAGGAGATATAACTTTCATTTTGATACCAATACAATTTATTATATAGTGGAGACCATTTGTGTGTATGCCTAAGGACATTTATGGCCTCCCTATTGAATGAGACCTAGAAAAGATGGCCTCAAATTCCTAATTTTCTGGTCTGGAATATTCCAAAGCACTCCAAGTTTTCTATGAAATTCTGTCTTTTTTTTAAAAATTTTATTGCAGTAACATTGGAATATAACACTATATAGCTTTCAGATGTACATTGTAATATATTTTGAATTCTGTGTAGATTACATCATGTTCATCACCCAAAAACCAATTATAGTCCATCACCTCGCTTGTGCGCCTAATCACCCTTTTTGCCCTCCCCCCTCCTCCATTCCCCTCTGGTAACCACCAATCCAATCTCTGTTGCTATGTGTTTGTTTGTTGTTGTTTTTATCTTCTATTTATGAGTGAGATCATACAGTATTTGACTTTCTCCCTCTGACTTATTTCACTTAGCATAATACCCTCAAGTTCCATCCATCTTGTCACAAATTGCCGGATTTCATCATTTTTTATGGCTGAGTAGTATTCCATTGTGTAAATATATCACATCTTCTTTATCCATTTGTCTCTTGATGGGCACCTAGGTTGCTTCCAAGTCTTGGCTATTGTGTATAATGCTGCAATGAACATAAGGGTGCATGTATCTTTATGCCTTTGCATTTTCAAATTCTTTGGATAAATACCCAGCAGTGGGATAGCTGAATCATATGAATTTCTAAAGACTTCAATTTTTATGGCTTCTTTTGTAGCAGTAACCAATACTTATCACTTTGGGAAAAACAAAACTCTAATCCATCCCATAATTGGTTTTTCCAGCAATGTTCGCACTTGTCAAAAATATTGTTTTTCAGGGCTGGCTTCATGGCATAGTGGTTAACATTGGTGTGTTCCACCTCTGTGGCTGGGGTTCCTGCATTTGGATGCCGGGCACAGACCTACACCACTTGCCATGCTTTAGTGGCGACCCACATATAAAGTGGAGGAAGATTGGCACAGATGTTAGCTCAAGGCTAATCTTCCTCAGCAAAAATAAATAAATAAATAAATATATATATATATATATATATACACACACACACATAATTTTTCCTTTCTGGAGAAGAGTCTTCTATTTGCAGTGATATTGCACTAGATCTAGAAAACATCAGCCCAGAATCTATAGGGACATAATTTGTTCCTCCCTGACACCTCCAGTATGAAAAATCCCTCTTCCCTCAAGCTTGGTGTCTCTGCTACCCTATACAGTACTATTTCCCATCCTTTCCAGAAACACAAAGTTCTAATTCAGATGTTGACAAGGCGCCTCTCCATTTTTCCTCTTTATTCGTTTATAGCAAAGGCAGATTAACAGGTACTATTTGAACTGTGACCCAACACACAATCGACCTCGCTCCTTTCCCCCAGCAGGTGGATAAAATAAGTGATTGTCTCCCTTTTGCACCTGAACCAATTCATCCACCTGGCCCTGGCACTGGCCAGCAAATACCAGCCTCGTGACTCGTTACTCAAAGGTGCTGTTATGGAAGTGCTGCCTACCATGTTCTATGAAAATTCACACTCTGAAGATACTCCACTTCATAACTGTGGACATTTACTTGGCCCAAGGTGAGACTTATGAAAGGCGCTGTTACATAAGTGAACGTGGCATGGAGTTCTTACTATTTGGCTTAAAATTGCAGAACATAAGATGTGATACAGGAGGCAGATGGAAATAATGAAGTGATGAAAGATTGTTCGTTTTGTAAGTTTAAATGTTCACACGGTAGTGATTTTAGTAAATTCTTGAATTAAACATTCAAAATAAAAATATTATTGGCAAAATGGGTTGATACAAATATCTGCTGTTCTGCTTTTAAACTTTTAGTTTGCTGTTTGGATTTTCCAAATTCATTCAATATGTTGGCACTCGTTAGCCTCACTGTTAGGCAAAAGTGTTTGCCAAACAGTCCTGAATTTTATGACTTTTTTAAATGAATTTTATATTGCAAGTTAATATTGAATTGTTGATTAAAGCTACAAACAATGCTAGAAAGCATTGAGTTTAGCAATAGTTTTTATCCATATACTCACCTATCCTACAAATAGAAAAGTATAAGTGTATTAAAATAAAATTTAAATAGTATGAAAATTTTCTGAATAGTTTTATTTTCAACAATAATGAGTTTGAAAGATTGTTTTCACAATATAATGCAATGATCTAAACTTTAGAGTTGATATGAAAGTGATGTGATTATGGATTTGTATATGAGAAAATTTATCAAGTAAGAGTTTATTGGTATTAGGCAAAATGTATGGGATAAAAATATACATTTCAATTTGCCTAATGAAAGTAGAATGGAATATTTCAGCTGTTATTCTGAAATTAAAGAATATGCTGAGGGAAGATTACCCAGATTGAATTCTCCCTTTAATTCTTATTATTAGCGGTGTCACCTTAGGCTTGCTACTTTATATTTCTATGTTTGATTTCCTCCATGTTTAAGGTGGAGACGAAAATTGTGCTTGTTTGCCTCCTGGATTGCTGTAAAGATATATGTAATGCTTGGAAAGGCTTTGATAAGTGTAAGATTTTTTTTCTCTAGCCCTGTTAAATAAGAAATATCTGTCAAGTTGGACGTCTCAAAATGAACGTAAAATGAAAGGTAGTGGAGTGCCCCATTGAGACAGACTGAAAAGGACAGAACCCATGCTTGGCAGAGCATAATAAGACTGGAAATAATATCTCAAACATCTGCTATCAATTCCCCAGGCCACAGACATAGCCAATTGAGTTGATAAAAGTTTCAAGCTTGCCACTTCCAAATGGACCAGATCCAAAGTTCTCTGAGAAGTATTTTCTCCTGTCTGTCCATTTATCTTCTAACACTAGAGTTGTCGGTGTACTTTTTATAATCTTATAAGAAACACTTCACTTGTCAGTTTTTAATCCCATTCATCTCTCTCTTTCTGTCTCTCTCTTTTCTTCTTGTTTCTTTCTACTTCTTTTGCATGATATTATGTTAAAGGCTTTGAAATATTATCATGTCAGTGAGGCATATCGACGGCATATCTTTAATATAATACTTTGTTCTGAATTATAGAAACTATGATATTAATAGTAAACGAACCACCCCACTCCCCCAAAAATTTGTTCTGGAGTAGAAAATGAGACATTACCAAAACCAGCTCAAAATAGTCCACCAGCTAGTTTTAGTTATAAAGTGAGGTACAGCGCACGTGCTGCTTTTGGATCCATTGAGGCAAAGAATCTAGGGAAGTGAAAAACAACCCCAGTCATAACAAGTCTGTTAAACAACCTCAAATTGCAAAAGAATTAAAAGAAAGTGTGAAGTTGCCTGTAATGATTCCAGTTCCTTTTAAGACACTGTAGAATATTCTATACCACATACTTCTATTACTTTCAAATCCTAATAAGGAAATTAAATAAAGTTTATTGTTCTATAAATGTAGTCTACAATTAATAAGAAGGTTAACATTTCCATTCACTGCAGTTTTCTCTTTCAGTCTAGCAGAGGCAATCTTACAAATCTTGTAGACGTTTTCAGTTAAAATCCACATCAAAACGTAATACTGTAAAGCACTCACTTTGTTTTTCAATTTAATGAAAACCTTAACATCCAGATTGGACCTATGTGATAGCTAATAAAATGAGAAAGGAAAAAAATCGGATAAAACAATGAATGCACTTTATCTAACAGTTGTTTTTGTTTTAAATACATTTCTACTGTCTTGTTATGGTCTCTTTCCTTATTGATAAACACTATTAAGCCAATTCTTTGAAATTTTTTTTCATCTTATTCTTAGCCAACTAAGGTTGGCTTATTTTTGTTAATAGTCACAAAAGAAGATAATAAAAATAACGATAGCAATAGCAATTAATTGAGGATGAAAATGTGCCTATTACACTAAAAGGTATTATCACTAAAATATCTCATTTAAAACTAACTTATGTGTTAAAAAGTGAGATTCCCAAGAAGTTAAGGAATTTTCCAAGACCTGAACCTCACAGTAATAGAGGGATACACAAATGATGTAGGTTTTTGAGAAGTATAAATGACAATTAAAAAGAAAAATATTGGGGATTTCTTAGTAGAAAAATGAGTGTTGAAAAATTTTCTTTAAAAAACAGTCTAGGGAGTTCAGGGTTGATAATAATTATTATGTTAACAACCATAAGTATTAATACTTGTGTAATATTTGATAATTCATGAAGGTTTTTTACATGTAGGACAGCAAAGTTAGATCTCAATAATATCATGATGAAAACTACAGGCTTTTGAACCCAAGTATGTGGATTTAAGTTCTGGCTATGTTTTTGTTTTGGTTTGTTGTCTATAAAATATCAATTAAAATAGTTTCCACTTCATAATTTTTGGGGGAATTAAGTAAGGAAATACACATACAATATTTATAATAGTACCTGGCTCATAGTAATCCATAATTCAATAAATGTTAGCTATTCCAGTTATAATTACACAGATTTTCATGCTTCACAACCCCCTGAGTAACAGAGATATATTAGGCACAAACCTTGGGCACTTCGTCAGGTCCCCTTGATGACTCCCTTCTTCTCGCAGGCACCGCCCGCCTCCTAGGCAGTGTGGCCCAGGCCTTTGCCGGTACCCCAGCAAGCCTCCCCACACGGCCTGCAGTTGGAGTTGAAGTCTCGGCTCTGCAGGGCCTTCGCACCCTACAGGCCACATTGCATCTGTGCCAGTTTACCTTTCCACTTCCGGATTGGGATGGGGCGTCACAAGTCTGGGTATGGGCTATGATCCTAATCCACCAACCACAGAGTCAAAGGACAGAACCCTGAACCCTCCATACAGTAACACTGACCTGCGGTGAGGAGGGACAATCTTCCTCACCAAAAAGAAAAAAAAAAAAGAAAAAAAATCTAAGTGGAGTGAACTACTTGAATTCACTAAGGTTACTGAGGAGCAGCCACTCTGGAAAATGGTATGGCATTTCCTTGTTAACTGTTTTCTGCTTTACCATATGACCCAGCAATCCCGCTCTTGAGTATTTACTGAAGAGAAATAAAAACCTATGTTCATATAAAAACCTATATGCAAATATTTATTTATAATCACCAAAAAGAGTAAAAAGCAAATAAAACCTGATGTTTTTTCAGCTTTGATAGAACCAGCTTTCAGAATGATACTCAGCTATATAAAGGAACAAACTAGGCAGCAGTATGCTTGAGTCTCAAGTGCATTTTGCTAAATGAAAGTTGCCAGACCTAGAAGTCTGCCGGGTGAATCACTTCATTTATATGGCATTTTGAAAAATCAAAACTATTGTGATAGAAAAAAAGTAGTTGGCCAGAGTCTGGGGAAGAGGAGAAATGGCTAGAGGGAACACAAAGGAATTTTTTGTGATAATGGAACTGATCTTTGTCTTGATTATGGATATAAGGCTACTTAACTCTGTCAAAACTCATAAAACTATCCAACAAAATAAATTAACTTTCCTTTATATGAATTATACTTCAATCAAAAAGGAAGTTACAAAAAGAAAAATGGGGTTGAGATTTCAAAGATTTTCTTACTGAGAAAAAGCAATTGAAGAATCCTAGACATTTATAAATCAAAAAGAAATATAACATTTTGAACATTTGAAAATTTCTTGCTTTAAAATTCTTATTAATATTTCTCTGAATTTATAAAAAATTATATTTAAAAATATGCTTATGGGGCATAAATCACATTTTCTCAAAGGATTTCTAAGCCATGTCAGAATAGCAAGATCAACTGTGGGGTTTTTCAGTGTTTGTTTTTCATGGAGATCACTTTTGCACACTTCAATGCTTATTTTCTTATCCTTTCTATTTTCCTAAAAATAGACTACATGGTCCAAGGTATTTTCTAGCCTAGAGCTCTAGTTCCAAGGCTATACTGTCCTAATATGTAATTAGAAGTAATTTTTGCAATTTCCCTTTCATGCATTTATCCATTGGTAAAAGAGAAAACTATTTGGCACATTTGGTATCAGTTCATATTGTAACATCTGGAATTTCTTTCTTTTTCTCTTTTTGCTTTTTTTTTTTTTTTTTTTTTTTGCTGAGGGAGATTCACCCTGAGCTGACATCCATGCCAAGCTTCCTCTATTTTTGATTTTTAGTATGTGGGCCACCAGCACAGCATAGCTGCTAACAGAGCAGTGTAGGTCCACACCCAGGAACTGAACCCTGGTTGCCAAAGCAGAGGGTGCTAAGCCTAACCACTAGGCCACCAGGGCTGGCCCCAGAATTGAAAATTTTTGTTTTCTCAATAACGCTATCTCTCCATTGAACAAAGGCAAACTTGATCACAAGCTGTGATATTGTTAAACAATACTAAGTATTACTAAATACTAAATAAGAATAACTCAATGTATTTGAGGCTAAAGGGCAGCGTTACTAGTATCACTGAGTTTTAATGCCGCAACTGGCATTAGATATGTACTAAATAAACCCTCATTTTAAGAAACAGGGAACCAAGGCCAGCAAGGCTGATCTACTTATTCAAGACGATGCAGCCAAATGGCATCAAAGGCTGGAATCAATACGGAATTTTGCACTATCAGTTTATCAATTATCTGTTCCACTAGAGTATAGAAATAAATATTTTCCTGAGATTTATTTATAAAAAATATAAGCAATTATAATTAATATCTATAGTAGTTGACAACATGATTATTCAAATTGCAAACTTCTCAATTCTGAGGCCGATGTAGCAGTTCCTGTAATTGTCACCAGTGTTTTGGCATCAGATGTAGTGTTGAGATTCCATCTGTACGAAAACTTATAAAGTAGAAATTACAAGAACACTCATTCAATATTTATATCTAAACATGAGAATATAGAAATAGAAAGTTAAGCCCTCTTTTGGCCTTGAGTGAGAGAACTTACTGGGAAATATTAAACAGAAAGACATATTTACTCTCTGAAGTCTGCTATGTCGTTTCACCTTCCCTTCTGTTAATACTCAACTCTTAAGACTCAACTTAGCCTTAGAAAACAGAATTTATGGTGTCAATTCATCCTGAGGTTATTTTTTACAAGTTATTATAGGGAATGGAATAATATATTTTATTATGTGCTTTTTGAAGTAATCGTGTTTCTTGTATGTATATATTTGTTTCCATTACCTGATATATTAAATGAAAATAATTGAATTGCAAATTTTTCATGTTATTTAGTGTATTCTCGGGTCTTTTCCTCTCCACTGCAACTGTGCTTCCATTCTTTATTGGATTTATTTTTAATCAGCTGAAATAGATTTGTTCCATGAAAGGTAAATTGGTTCTCTTTCTAGATTGTAGTGCATTCACAATATTTTTATAAACTCTTTACTTAGTACTTTAAAGATAATGCTCCACTATTTTCTGACAACACGTGTAGAGGAGAGGAAATGTACAATCAGCATGAATTACCGTCCTTTGTAAGAATCTTGCTATCTTTTTTGTTTCTCTGATATGTTATATAATGGGTTCTTTCTTTAAAATGCAGGTATTTCTCTCGGAAATACAGAGGTTAGTTCATTTTTTTAAAAATTGCCAATTTGTTGAGCACACTGACAGTGCCACGGCATTTTCACAACTACGGTTTGATTTCTCCTGTTATGTTGATTTTATTTTATCATCTTTCATTCATCCTCCTGGTGAACAAGCTTCCTAACTTTCTGTCCACATAACTTTTACTTCTTTTTCTTGATGAGTCTGCACATTACAATATTTGATACTAATCTAAGTTTTCATTTTGTAGTGCATGCTACTTTTTAATGCTCTCTCCTTTTGTCTGCTTTAGTTTGTTCTTTCAACCAGAATTTTAAAAATCGTCTTTTCTTGTCATGTAATCTCACCTTTCATGATTCATTAGTCTGTATTTTCTGGTTTCACTGAGTAAACAAAAACGATGTTCTTTTTATCCTGTTTCTTAGAGGAAAACGTTTTCAAAGGAATGTTTTCTCTTTATTTTTCAGTGCTACAGAATAAATGCAGCAGAAAATGTTTACAAGCCCTAGGTTAGGTTTTCCTCTCCATTCTCCGAATTTTCTATGAGGGCTGCAGAGCTTGTTCGTAAGGAAATGGTCACTTTGTTTTGTGCGAATCCCTTCTCAGTGGCTGAGCTTTCACACTCCTAGCTGTCCATTGCCTCTACTTGAATTTCTCGGGTTCATTGATCATCTCTCTGAAAATACAATCTGGGGGGCTCTCCTGCTCCTAGGACCTGGACTGTTAGTTACTGTAGTGGTGTTTCGTCATCGATTATCGGAAACCCTCTGTGGTTCTCTCCTGGCCAGAACTGGAGCAGACACTCCCCACAGCCTTTCCCTTTTGCTCACTTGGGAAGCCACGGCCCTGGAGTCAAGTCACCATTGTCCTTCTCTTCTGCTCCAAGCTCAGCTGCAGTGTTAGGGATTATAGAAGTGACGTGGCTATTGACTGAGAGGTGCTGACGGGGAGTATGAGGAGAATACGCTGTCTGTTTTTAGGAATCTACTTTGATACATTAAGGCAGCGGTTTGAAACGTTTCAGCCTCAGGCTCCTTTGTACTCTGAAAAACAATTGAGGGCCCAAAATAACCCTTGCCTATTGGGGTTTTACCATGTGTATTTACTGCTTTAGAACTTAAAATTGAAAAACTACCAAATCTATCTATCATCTATCTATGCATACAAAATATTTATTTATTGTTTTGTAATTTTTAATCTACTCAAAAATATTGGTAAGGAACGTTTTAACCTAAAACAGGATATAAAAATAATTAGATTTTCCAGAACAAACAGCAAATTAATGAAACGAGTAGCTCTATTTTACATGTAATGTCTGGCTCAATAGACAATATCTGGATTTTCATATCTAGCATGGCATCCAAACGATTTCAAAATTATGCCATGTAGCTTCTGAAAATTCTTACTTTATACTTGCGACGGAATTGAAATGAAAAAGATAGAAAAATATATATTGCTATTTTTTATGAAATAGTTCTGATCTTGCAAACTTCCTCAAAGGGTTGCAAGAGCCCCCACTGATCCCCAGACCACATTTTGGGTACAGCTGCACTGGGGACTGTGGGGCCACTGTGGGAGTGTTCCTAACACCCTCGAGAGGCACTGCAGAGTCAGGTCACGGGCTTGAGCCACTAGGGTTTCATCCATAGCTCTGCCACCTGCCAAATCTGTGCGCCAGGGCAAGCGGCTTCAAATCCCTGGCCCTTGGGCTCCTCATCAATGTGGGAATGATGCTAATGGCTACTTTTGACTTGTCATGAGAATTTAAAGACGTCTTTCTTAGTAAAGTATTTATGTATCTCATTCCCTGCGAAGTAGCAATCACTCAAAATTATAATCCTTCAGAATGGAATATTTGCATTTCTTCAAGTGGGTAATCTTAACTCTGTGTTGGCTGAACCTTGTCATTTAAATTCCTCTCCATGGAATATAGAAATTGATGGATACTCATGCTAGATTCCAAGAATATATATACATATATTTACTTATGGATTTCTTTTTTTCCCCCGAATGTGAAAGATATGATAGAATTTGGTTGAGTAAGGCTCCGTCAGTGACGGCTTGCCTTCCTATACTCTTGATACCTTAGCATTTATTTCTATATCTTTTATTACACTTTCAAATTAGAACTTACTTGGGACTGGGGAGACTCACCAAGAAGGGTAGGCAAATCTACTTATCTATTTGTCCAAGCAATATTTTGAAACGTTTCTGAGATGCTAAATAAATGTAATTCATGTTTATTGCGGAAAGGAACAAAGTGGACATATAAGGAAGATATTAAAAATCACTCCATATTATAAACACTATTAATGTATTTCTCCAAAACATTCTTATTTGCATAAACATGTTATACTATAATATAGTATACAAAATATATCATACTATATCATTCCAAATATTATTGCCTGTTTTATGTACATATACATACATATAACATAACATCAGGCATATTTATGCATGTGTGTATATGATATATATATACATATGTCCATACACACATGCACACACAGACTCTATGTGTGTCTGTATATGTGTGTATATACGTACATGCATATATACATACATATGCATACATACACATATATAAAATTAGATGCTACTCTTCTTTCTCATTTAACATATTTTCCTCAAACCTTAAAAACCATTTATAATTTACCTTAATGTTTCCTTAATCAGAAATCAACTTGTTGAAGCCATTAAAAGGTAATTTATTTCTTATGTATTATAGTATGATGGACAAACTAAGGGAACAGATGTCTTGGAATTTTCTATACCATCAAGTGAATGATTTGGAACAAGTCCACTAGAAATAAATTCCTACAATCCTCCCAGTCACTCTTCTTCATCCACTGAAGATATCAGAATCCAATCAGCCTCTCACTGCACACAAGCTCGTGCTATCCGTGATGAGCTAACATGCATATAAATGACCCATCCAGTGTCTGCGTCTGCCAGTTTCTTGTGCTCCTAATAGCTGAAAACCTTTTGTGCCTTCACCACAATCACTCACTCACAGAGTCATATCCTGACTATTGTTTTTTTGGGGGATAATCTCCACGGATGTCACATTTCCACATGTCTTGTGAGCAGAGGCACCGGCTGCCTTTGTTCTGGATTTCTTTTCAAGGATATTTTTATAGCAAATGGCCTTGGAAGGTGGAGATAGTGTCTTCTTCTAGCACAAAGGGCAGGAATGCTTATTTACCATTTTAAAGTATTCAGGTTTCCTAAACTCAGAGTTCCTCTCTTGTAACAGAAACTGCTGTGTGTGCAGGTGCTACCTGGCCCTCTTTATGTCACCTTGTGGGGATTGAGCTTTGGAGAACCAGCACAAGAAAATGCTGCTATTCTGGCTATTGCTGTGAGTATAATAAATTTATTTGTCTCTGACCCAAGATTCTTGTTTCTTCTACTAGACTCTAAGAAATAGTGTCAGACTAACTTGTTAGTTAAGTGGAGATTTTCTGGAAGAGGAAGGAAGCGAAAGTATATTAAAAAGGATTTGAGTGAAGCCCACGTGAATTTGTAGTGAACACATTAACTAAACTGTCTGGTCAATTGGGCAATAAACGATCCTGCACTCTATTGTCTGCTAATATGGATGAGTAGGGGAGAGGTTGCTTCCTGAGCCCTAGGAAGTAGGTTCAAAGGCAGTTGCCCAAAAAGTGTCCAATTTGTTGCTAACTCTCCCCTTCACCTAGGCAACTCTCTGGTCAGCTGGTGATCAGCCTCAGGTGCACTGTATTGTAACAACTAGTACTAAGATTCATCCTTGATAGGCAGAAGATTCTGGCCCCTTTCAAACAACACTTACAGATACTCACGCCTACATTGCTACACTGAGCATCAAAGAGGGAAATTTGTGCTATGGGCAAAAACTAGAGAATCGTTAGAACTTTGGCCGCTTCACTTGGAGATGAGGGGCAAGCATGTAACGACTGTTAAGAAAAATAGCAATGGCGCGCTGTGTTAAGGCCCAGGCCCTCCCGAAGTCTATCGTGTTAACCTTAGATCAGTTCAGAGATGATAGTAAAAAGTCCAAGAGTGTTTTTCAGTGGTTTCTGGCTTTATGAGAGAGATTTCCTTGAGACTGTAAAGCCTCAGGGAAGTCAGAAATAAAACGATGGCTGCTCTTCAGACTCTTACTGCCCTGGATACAGTTTTCAATGATGAAGAGAGGAAATCATTGAAGAATGAGAAATTGACCCAATTTTTGCAGTTAGTCCTACATCTGGGGAAACTCTGCCAGCCTTTGTGTTGAATCTGAGAGATAATCTAATAAACATTATCTTGATAATAGACGGAGCAAATGCCTGGGTAAGACGGACTCCTCCAACAAGGCAGCCACTGTGCAAGTCAAGCCTGTGTGTGTCAAAGGGCACAAATCCCGAGCTATAGCCAGAACGTAATGCACCTATGTCTACTGTGACAGAGTCCCCAGAGTTTTCAGTAACGGTGACATTTCGGCCAGCTACAGAGCCCTGGGTGGACTGAAAACATAGCAAGTCTGTGGTTGAGCCACAAGCAGGCGCCGCAGTGCCCCAAATCCACAGTTTCTCTTCTGTAACCTTTGATGCCTCCTTCCCCCAATATCCCTAACTCAGCTGTTTTAAGGAAGAAATTGAATACATGTGAGGTTGAAGTTTCCTAAAACCCAAGGGGGACTGGAGGCCATATGCACCCTTTTGAGTATGCAGAAGAATTTGGAGGAAAGAAGCCAATAAAACTTTTAGGGCTCTGTTTGATATACACATCCAAGTCACTATTTTACTGGGTCCTGTGGAGAGCAAGGGGCATGAAAATTAATCTGATAATGTTTAGGCAGGGTTCTCAGTGGAGAAGAGAAGTTGGAATGACAATGTGAGTGTGGTCTTACAAGCCAATTTGATGTGCTGTTCTTATTTCTTCTACGTATGAGTGTATAGTAGGAATTAACGTGTTAAGCTTATACTGTGGGCCTTATAAAAGACAGCAGAGATTCTCCTGATTTGGAAAATCCACATACAAAGAAGTGCTAGCACACTTGGGCCCTACAGCACTAATGACACCTCCAAGATACAAGTTTCCATGACAGCTTACTTTGCTGATTGGAGACCCTGGAAGGGGGAGGCAGCCTTCCCCTAGGGATGCCCTGCGAGGTTTTGGATTCATCACCTTTCTGACATAGCCACTAGGTACACTGGTTTTTAAAAGCAGCTATTAGCTTGCTACTGGGCTCTCGTTGAACCTGAATGCCTACTCCATGAAGGCTAAGCCTCTGGTCTCATATTTCCATTATGGGGTAGATCATCTTAGAATCAATGACCAATAGGATGGGGGTAGGAGCCAATAAGTCTTGCTTGTAGAAAATAAATGGTATGTGTGAAGGATCTGCCAGCTTTGTCTCAATGGTATCTTTGCTAAACATGAGAAAGCAAACAAAGTGACAGATATCCTTTGGGGGAATCTTTCTCCCCCAGTTTGTCATGTGAAGCAAAGCTGGCTGCTCATTGAGCTCTTCAAGTCACAGATATTCCCATAAGTGCCTGGTCCTGGTCTAGTGATGGTTCAACTAAGCTGAAACCAGATGGTATCCATTGTACTGGTATGACTATTCAAACTCAGTGCCAGCTTTGCAGAACTGAAAATGGATGTAAATGCTCTGCTCATTGGGCAGAACTCAAGGGATTATTATTGCTCTGGCCAATATTCTTCTATGAAACTTATCATAATTTTACTGATTCTTGGGTTGTTACCAATGGCCTAGTCTGCCACGTGGAAAACTACAGACTAGCACATTAAAGACATTCTTGTTTGGGGCCACATGCTGGGGAGAAATATCACAGCTGTTGATCTAATCATTTGGGGCACTCATGTAGATGCCTGGTACAGGCCCATTCTCTGATGAGGCCATCTGGAATCTAGCTGCTGATTGAGCTTGTACACAGCAGATTGCAAGTATTTCTGCCTGGATCCATCATCACCCCAGATTTGGCAATGCATCCACCATTGTAGACTGGACACAAAATAAAGGACTCTATGTTTCTGTTGCAGAGGCTATGACTACATGAAAATCTTATGGCTTATGCCAAATTTGGCTTTGTTTTGTCTTGTGGTGAAGGAGGCCACATTATACTGGGCATGGACCCTACCCGCTCTGACAGATTGACTACATTGAACCTTTAAACCAGTCTCCAGGTTATCGATGGTGTCATACTGCTTGCTATTGATACTTGTTCACGTTATGGTGTTGCTATTACAGTCCAGTCAGCTGATTCTGATGTGGACAGCAATAATAAAATGCATATGTCAAGGCTTCTAAAATGGAGCTGGGAGGCTATTAAGGAAATGGGGCTTATGTACACATATCATATCTCTACCCATATGGAATGTAACTTCTGAACCGGGCTTCACTGCTGCCATCTTGGCCTTCTCTCAAAAAATGTATCTAGTCCCATAGATAAGAACTTTATCCTTAGAGATGGCCTTAGCAACCAATCATGTATAGCTAAGAAGTAAAAGTTGTTGCCAGCACGCATCACAAATCTTGCAAAACAACCTTTGTAATTTATCTCCTTGCCTTTAAAACCCTTGCCCCTTTTTTCTTCTTCATAACACTTTGAGTTTCTACTTGAATCTGTGTCTCCTGAAGTGCAAATCTCATTGCCCAAATAAATATCTGCTGTTTGAACCGTAGTGAAGTTTTCCTTGATCAACACTGGCCACATACTTGTGGTTCTTGAAACTAACCTGTGTTCACATTCGTTTTCCGCTTTCCAGTCTTCAGTCTGTTAAGAGTGTGACTTTTATAGCAAATATCACCAAGCACTAGGCTGAAAGTCAAGGTATTTGATAGACTTTCCATGCTTCTACCATCCACAGGCTTCTGGTGGTGTTGGGTATGGTCAGGGCATTATCTACTCAGCCTATCCAAAGAGATTTTAATCTTCTAGGTGATGACCTCTGTTTAACTTGATATTTACTATTTTTTAAGCTCAGTCTCTGTGAAGTTAGATGCTAATTGTAGATTTTTGTCCAGTAGAAAAGATAATCATAATGTTTATGGTTTAATTTATGTTAGCTTCTTTTGTATCTTAGCTATCAATTTCATCCCAACATTCTTTATCAGCCTCCATAAATACTCAGTTTCTTAAATGCTCACTGAACCAGTTTTACCATCTCAATGGTTTTCACTTAAGTGAAACACAGTGGCATGTGCTGTCCTGGATGAAATGCAAAAACCACCCAAGGGGAAAGAACCCTCAGAAAAAGAAGAACAAAGCAAAGTGAGAATCATTCAAAGACAGGCCAAAAACGTTCACAAATGGGAAAAAATGCTTAAGTAATAAATACCTGAACAACAGCTGAATGATGCATAAATTCAGAAGGCATGCCTCTACAATTCGAAGATAGCCATGATAAAAGACAGAGGATTTTTCTAAAGCAAGACAGAGACACTGTCTTAGTTATTCTTTATTCTTGAGGAAAAGTTTGTTACTATCTCTCTTCAAATTATATCCCTTAAATATGTCTCACTGGATTGCCTTTTTTAAACCACTGGTAAGAAATCCTAAAAAAGTCAGAATTATATAAAATCTGATTGAACCAAGGCCTACTTAATGGTACAAAAAGAAGTGAGTAATTTTTTACTTAAACTTTATTGAATATGACTCAGTTTAGCTATTATATATGTCACAAAGAACAAAGAAAAAAATTTATTGTTTTTTGTTCCAGGAATAGTTTATAACATGCCATTGAGGCTGAAGTCATACTTTTCAATATCAAATTCTGAAGCCATATTTCAGAAGCTGGTTAAAAAATGTTCTAGTAGAAAACATTGGGAACATTCTATTGGGAAGAAATAGGAAAATGTTGACACCTATTCTTTTTAAGTAGAAGATAAGGTTTTCTCAAATGGGTAGCAGTAAACCAAAAGTAACTGAAAAAAAAAAAACAATATCAGCACGTATTTTATAGACCTAGGGAAACAAATATAAGCATATGGCAAAATAGATTTTTGGAAATGGAATTATGAAGGAAGGAAGAAAGTGAAAAAGAGGACAACCGAAATAAAAATGTAATGAAATTAGTAAAAATCCCAGAGTCGGTGGCAATAATAATGACACCAGCAAAGATAAATGGTTACATTTAAACTTTGTTGTACTTTTGTACTGAGGCCAATTGCAGTTGAAAATAATCTGCTATTTAAAGCTCCTAAGATTGCCGCCCAGGACCATTGCTTAAGGACTATTTAAGTGGTGTTTTTTGATTTTTTTTTCTTTTTTTTGGTGAGGAAGATTGTTGCTGAGCTAACATCTGTGCCAATCTTCCTCAATTTTGCATGTGGGACACCACGGCAGCATAGCTTGATGAGTAGTGTGTAGGTCTGTGCCCGGGATCCAAACCCGCGAACCCCAGGCCACTAAAGCAGAATGCGCAAACTTAACCGCTATGCCACTGGGCCGGCCCCAAGCAATTTTTTTTAAACTCCTTTCTAATCTTTATTTCTTGAAAATATTTTCAATTTGCTCTAATATGTCTGAAAAAAACAAACCCAAATGAGTGATAAATAAAATCTTCATGCCTATAATGGGAAGAAATCTTTCCAGCATCCTCCTAAATGATCAATTAATTAAACCAAAACCATTCTTTTAAAACTCTTTGACATTTGAAACATCATAGTGACGTTGAGGACATAGCAAAAGAGAACATTTTAGGGAGAATATTAAGATGTTGAAGTGTCTTAGCTACTCTCATCTCATAGTTTTGCAGGCAACGTAAAGATAGGAGCAGAAAGGAAAAAAGCTTTTTCTTAGTGGGGTTCAGCATATGGTCTAATAGTCAAGGTTGATGAAGAAATCTGATGATTGTGATCCTTGCAAGACTGTGAAATCTGACTTATCTGTCCAGGTTTGTAGAAATTAGCAGGAGTCCTAGATGGATGTCTGTTGATTTGCTTGGTGTTTCCCCTGCTGTCTGCAGATGGTCAACACTCGTACGGGCAAGTGTCCAGGCTGTATGCAATCACAGTCACGCTTTCTCCCTAAATGACCTGCATGCGTCTATATAAACAGAGTCAGTGTATTTTAAGACGCGCAGCATCCCCTTCATTTCTCCTTCCTTTCTGGTGGGTCTTGAGATGCTTTTGTTTGGAAAGTGATAGTGGGTTAAGCACAAGCTCTCATAGGGTACATTTTGTATTTTATATAGTGCCTTCAGGAGAAATAACAGTCATGATACAAATTTCAAGTTCTGCAATGAAAGAAAAACGGTGAAGACATTTGTGATAAGTTAACATTTGAAGACCTTTGGAATAGAATTGATTACCCTAAATAACCTTGCTTAGGATCAGTCCTACATTCAACAAGGCAAAGAATAAATTTTCCAGATAGCTTAGGAATTTCCTCTGGTGAGTGAGTGGTTGATGCTTTTCCTTATAGTTCACTTGGGGATGGAGTGATAAAAGGCTAGAAATTAAAATCTCTTAATACTAACGGAAAATATCCCGAGTAGATTTTGATTTGTTAAGGAGAGCATCTTAATGGCTTTGCAATGTTCTGGTAGGCTAAGAAATAGTTTGGGGCTTAGGGAAGAAATGGACACTCTTTTAGACATGAAATTAGTGAGAGTTCAAGACTTACTGCATGAAAGAGAAACAGAGAAGGATCTTTTGAGGTATTTGGGGGTGGAGGGATAAAAAGAAAGTCAGTGAGAGACAAGGAACAAGAAAGAGAGAGAGTGGCACAGAAGTAAGATGTACACAGCCAGCTGGAAGGTCTTTGTGGTGAACACTTTTAAAGCATGGATGAGTAAGACTGTACTATGCAATGCTCTAATCCTCCAGAGTTTCTCCAAACAGGAATAACAAACATAATTGAATTTATTGCTTAAATAAAGTAGAAGAGGGAGAAAAGAGGTACAACTCCTGGGGGAAATGATGCATTTATAAGAAGCGAGACCAAAACAGAGATGTGGCACTCTGTGGAAACAGAACGTAGAACATAACAGTTCTGGGAGAACCATAAGTTTTCTGAGAACCTGTGTATGCAAGGTAAAAAATAGCTCTCTGTCACACGTGGCTGTCCTAAAAGGACTGAAGATACTGACCTTAAATATTAATGAAATGACGACTACAGTATTCTGGAGGACTCAGGTAATATGGGCTCCAAAAAATTTTTAAGATTTTAGCTAAATGAATATAAATTAAAATTTTTCCTTTGAATACTATTTATTTTTAATGGCTATTTATGCTTACCTGATTTGTGTTGGTTGAAATATCAGCTGTTTTTCAGTGTTATCTAATCCCATGGGTCATATTCCCATTGACCTTAACAAGACTCCTAGATATAAAATGCATATTCATGGTGAGATAGGAAGAATGACTTAATATTTTTAGAAATAAGTATCCAATGCATTTTTAATAAAATTAATTCAAGTTTATCTCACACATCTAGAGAGGCTCAAGAGTAGCATAAATGCATAAAGGATGCAATTAATTGCATTCTTACTTCAAGATAATAATTTGTCATTTCTCTAGGTACTACCGTGTTTATCTCAGTTCCCTGGTAAAGCTTGCTGCTATCGCATGCCATGAGGCTATTGTGTAATTTATTAGAATGGAAAGACTGTCTGGTTGAAAAATAATCTTTCTTTAAAGTTCTATTCTTCCATGAAACCCATTAGTAATTCTTATTGTCTGATTTGAATAATGTGACAAGTCCAAAGCTTGACAATACCTAGTGCAAAACACACTCACCTTTATCCTGCCAGAGCTGCGAGAGTAGTGAGATCACAGCGGTAAAAACTCCTTGAGCTTTTGTAGAATTACTCTTGCGTGACTTTTGACAATGCAAAATTTCATCTTATATTTAACTCCTTTTCTTTCTCTCACACACACCGACACACACATTGTGCTATGTAGGAGTAACGATATAACACAGGGAGACAAATGATGGAGAACACTGGAGTGGAAATTGAAACTTCCTTCTAATTTTGTAGAACAAAGACAGATGGCATCTGAGTATTTCCAGGAATCATTCAGGGTTCAGTCAAGAAACAGAAGTCACTTAGAGTAAGTGAGTTAGGGGAGGGAAATGATAGTTTAATACTTGTTAGAAGACTGGAGAAGCTTAAGTCAGGAATTTTGAAGGGAATGGAAGAGCAATGCTTGCAGGCAGGCCGCCACTTGTCTCAGTTGCCTGTAATTCCAAAGTGGTCCTGTAGAACCTGAGGATTCTGGGTACAAGCTCTCATTGTCCATTTGCTGAAACCCACGTCCTTGTTTTAGGTGCTTAGGAGAACAATGGTTTCTTCCATTTTCTATATCTTTTGTGAATACTTCTCATTGATTAGAATGAACTCAAATCCTACTAGAAACTAACTCTGGGTGATAAACTTGAAAGATTTATTTTTCTGTAGTAGATGATACCAAATAGCAACAAATAATATCTGGCAACTGAGTAAAAAAAGCGTGCTGACTTTGACAAATTTGTGGTACATTTTGAAGTGTCAGGGAATAATTATGAAAATTACAATAATCACTGCTTTAAGAAAGTTTATATTTTGGAGAAGAAATATAAACACTCATAAGGTTTAAAATAAATCAGGTAACCACTCTCTGTAATGTCCATAAATTTACTTAATAAAAGGGATTAAAAGAAAATATTTTTATATTTGCTCTCATTAAAAACAAACTATATGAAAAAAGACAGAAGAAATTAATCCCGAAGGTTACTTGCTGTGCTGAGGGGTGTGTGGGGAGATTAGCGGCTCTACAGTTAGTGGAGATCAGTATGAGGGAAGTTTTCAATACACAGTCTTTCATAATGTTTTAATGTTTTCAAACTTTGTGATTGTGATTTTATTTCCCATTCAAACAAGATATTTTTAAAAGTATGATTTCTTCAACATGCGTAATTTTTTCCTGATACAAACATCATTCACAAGGGCATAGCTATAGGATAAATTCTTATAAGTGAAATTGAGCCTGAGGCAGTATTTATTAAAGCGTAGTTTGCAAAGAGGCAATATTAGTAACATCTGGGAGGTTGCTAGAAATGAAAATTCTTACTTTCCACCTCAAACCTACTGAATTCAAATTTCCAGAGGTGGGACTCTGGAATTTGTATTAAATGAGCTCCTTAGGTGATACTTATGCATGTTGACCTAAATAAAATATTTCCATACATTATGGGCAAATCTCCTTCTTGAAGGTTGGCACCAATTTACATTTTTTCAATAATACATTTCCTGTATAATACAAGGTATTATCAAACTTTGAGATTTTTGGTAGATGGAAAACGTCACTTTAACTTTTATTTGTACATCTTTTCACATCTTTAAAAAGGGCTCATAGTTCTCTTTACATATTCTAACAGCATAGATTTATTTGCATTTCATATAAGTGGAATTATACATTATGCACACATTGATGTCTGACTTATTTTGTTCAACATAAAGTTTGTGTGAATCATCCATGTTGTTTGTGTGGTTGTAGATCATTGATTCTCACTTATCTAAACCAGATATTCATTAATATGAATGTACCAACATCTATTTATCCATTCAAATGAGGAATGGTTTTAGGATTCCTTGAAATTTGGTGCTGTTATAAATAGTGTAGCTGGCAAATTCTTTTATATGTCTTTTGGTAAATATATGAGAACAGTTCTATCAGGTATATATTTTAGACTAGAACTGTTGAGTCATTCCCTATGCGTTCATCCAACTTTAGTAGATATTGCCAAATAATATTTCAAAATAGTTGTACAAATTTACTTCACATCTGCTGTGAATAAGATTTCTTAATTGCTCACATCCTTGAAAACACTTGGTGTGTCAGCCTTTTTAATTTTAGGCATTCTTGTAGTGTGTACTGGTATCTCATTATAAGTTTAATTGCGTTCTACCCTATGACCAATAAAGTTGAGAACCTTTTCATGTTTACTTTTAATATCCTTTTTAATGAAGTATCCTTTCTCCACGGGAAGCCTACACCCAATGGATGGCTGATACGGAGTATACAAACGCCTGTGTCCGTTATCTCACATCAGGGACAACTCTGAGTGGATAGACCAGCCAGAGCTCTCCGTGAGATTGAATAAGGCCTATGTTGCAGTGTCTTCCCAGTTCAATTTCTACCTCTGACTATCCTGATTCTCTCAGTCTCTTATTACCCGATGCCCCCACTTGCATGAAGGTTTTATCTCAGAACTTCTTTCCCAGAAATCCCAATCTATTACCAGTTGGTGCCATGAATGATCCTTGGAAGAAGACTTTAAATTTTATTTTAGATTTTAGTATGGGATCACCTGCTGATCAGCTGTCAATAAAGACCACATAACTGGTGTTGGTGGAGTACTGATGGCACCAAGAAAGTTGTAGTGGTGCAATGGTTAGAACTTTCACTGGAGGTGGACCAAGGAGAGATATTGATGGGTAGAAAAAACTGGTGGACTGTATCTCACCATTTTGGGGGTAGTTTAGAAGTAAAAATAAGTACTTAGGAATTTGGTGGCTGATGCTGGTTGTAATGGTGCATTGGAAAAAGCGGATGAGAGGCTGAGGGTGATTACAACGATTTAAGAAGTATGACAGAGGCTCTACTTAGAAGCATATAAAAAATTTCTCTCTTACAGTTAGAGGACCAAAAAAGCTAAGACTCTGGCGCTAGGATTAATTATAACGGTATCAGAGAACCACAGAAGTTCCTAGTCTCAGTCTTGGAAATTTCCTGGAGTGAAGTCTGGCCTGGACTGGGAAGAATGGGCTTCTGAGATGTGGGATACAGAAATATGAGTCAATGCATTTAGTCACTTCAAAACTCCAGATCTCTCTGAAGATCTCTCTGCACAAATCTCTCTCCCTCCTTTTTACAGGCTAGCCCTCCATGCTTGAAGATGATGCCGCAGCTTATTCCTTGTAAGAAAAATATGCACTCCCCTAAGAACCTAGTCTAAATTCCCATCTCCCAGCTGCCAAACGGTCAATTTTTAAGCTAGGTCATAACATAACACTACTATGGAAGATTTCTGCTTGCTAAGAGAAGAAAGGAACTATAAATTTTGAAGTAGCTGCAGGATCAGCCAATAGGAGCTGAGAGAGTATGCATGGGACTAAGGTGCTCAGTCAAGAGAGGTGGAATATGAAGTTGAGTCAGAGAATATTTAATAGCGTGGAAGTGCTCCCCTGTGACACACGATTTAGTGCTTCAGCAGCATCCTCAGAAAACACTGTTGTGAAGGTAAATTTTACGTGTCTGGGCTATGAGGTACCCAGATATTTGGTTAAACATTTTTCTGGGTGTCTGTGAGGGTGTTTCTGGATGAGATAAACATTTGTTAATTAACATTTATTAATTAACATTTACTCAGTAGCCTGAGTAAAGCAGCTGGCACCCTCCACCCCCAGTGTGGATGGGCCTCATCCAATCCATCCAAGGCCTGAATAAAACAATAAGGCTTAGGAAGGAAGAATTCATTCTCTCTCATTGCCCAACTGTCTCTGAGCTGGGACATGGGTCTTTTTCTGCTTTTGGACTCAGACTGGAATTTACACCAGTTCTCCTGTTTCTGAGGCCTTCTGACTCAGACTAGAAATACACCATCAGTTCTCCTGGTCTCCAGCTTGCTGGCTACACAGCTCTTGAGACTTCTTAATCTCCATACTAGTGTGATTCCCTATAATAAATTCCCTATAATAAATAAAAAAACAGCTATATAAATAAATCTCCTATTGGTTCTGTTTCTCTGGAGAATCCTATAATGGTCCTCACTAAATGAAAAGGAAGAGGCAGGAAGAGAAGGAAGAAGTGAAGCAAGAAAGGTGGCCCACGTTAAAAGATGTAGAAATGCCAGAACTGCAGTAGCAGAGAATTGAGTAAGAGATCACAAGGCTTAGATACTCAGGCACATTAGTCTGAAGACATTACTTAGAGCTGGAAACTGCCATTGGAAAATGTCCTACGGAAGGGCACAGAGGACTCTATTCATCAAAGAGAAAAGGAATATGCTAGTGAGGGGCACCAGGAGCAATGAGAATCTCAGTAGTAACTGCCCTGTGTAGGCCAGGGCTAATGATCAGAAGTGCTATTGTACAACTGGACTCCCTTTTTGTAATGGAGACAACAGGATGCTGAAGTAATAGAGGTCAAGACATGGTGCTCAGTCATCAGAGGGTATGAAGGAGCAATTATTGTAATGAATTTCAAGTTCAAAATGGCAGCCAGACAAGCCTGATGTAAGACAATTATGGAGATTGTTAATAGACATGATGAATTTAGGAAAAGAATAGATTGGCACCCAACAGGGCTATTATTTAATTTACAGAATAAAAAGAAGTCAAGAATGGATGATCAGCCAGCTTAGGACAGTTATACCATTAAAGTTTTCATCCCATACTTGGTTTTTGTGGTTTAACCAGTTTATGGTTCTGTAAACCTTTGAAGAAGTAGCCTCATTTACAATATGAAAGCCCTTGTATATAGTTATATCTCCAATTCTTTAATGGCTATTTATTTAGGTAACCATATCTGGCCAAGTGGGAATATCCAGACATTCTGAGAATTCAAGACAGGATTTGAGTCAACATTAATACCCAGGGATCTGAATTTTTATCATGCATTATCATGATATCATGTATTGTTGTGTGCCGCCCCCCAGTAGAGTGGGGGTATGTGAAATGGACTCTAAGAGGTAATTGGAGCCTTGGTAGAGATCATAGACCCACACAGTGGTCATTTCCCCTGTTCTTAAAATGTAAAATTAGAGTTTACATACTTGTTAGTTGGCAAAAACTTCATATCTGTCCTTGGCATGTGGGATAAGAACTATTTTAGTGGAGAAAGTCAAATGAAGCTTCTGATTTTGATCTTCACTCTAACCAAGATAGTAAATCAAATAAAATGTCACAGCCCAGGGGTATGGCAGAGAACAGTGCCATCTTTGAGGGAGACAGGCATGGTAGTCCCATCATAACCCCATTTAATTCACCTGTCCATAACCTACAAAAGCCAAAAGGATGTTGCCATATAGAGTGTATACCACAAAATCAGTTTAGAAGTATCTCTCACTGGAGCTTCCAAGCCAGATGTGGCATTTCTGAAGAATAGATTAACAGTTTCAATACACAATATGCAGTCATTGATGTGTAAATTGCATTCTTTCCCATCCCTGTCAAGGAGAAGGATCAGGAACATGTTACATTCATGCAGGAGTGTATCAGTCAGAGTCCTGTTAGGCAACGGAGACCACACAGTATTCGAACAGAAAAGTTTAATATAAAGTATTATTAGATTTCTATTGCTTCTGAAACATATTGTCACAAACTTAGTGCCTCTAACAAAAGAAATATATTCTCTTAAAGTTCTGGGAAGCAGAATTCAATTTCACTGGACTAAAGTCAAGGTACTGGCAGGGTTGGTTCCTTCTGCAGGTTCCAGAAGAGAGCCCATTCTTTGCCTCTTTTAGCTTCTAGAGGTTGTCAGCATTCCTTGATTTGTGACTGGGTCACCCCAATCTCTGTTCCCTGGTCCCACTGTCTTATCCTCATCTGTAGTCAAATATCCTTTTGTTTACCTCTCATAGGCTACTTGTGATTATGTTTAGGATCCACCTAGATAATCCAGGATAATTTCTCCCTCTCAAGAATCTTAACTTAATCACATCTGCTGAGTCCCATTTCACTCAGATAATGAGTTTTGAATAAGGTAACATAATCACAGGTTGCAGGGACTAGAATGTGGCTCTCTTCGGGGGCCATAATTCAATGTACCAGAGGTATTATCAGCAAAAGTCTGGAGTAGTGGGGCACTGGCTGCTAAGAGGAAAAGAGAAGTCTAAAGAATACAAAGTAGCAGATGTAAGCAGCAGCCACTACCCCCGGGAGTGAGAAAGAGCTCACAAACAGACTCCAGAACGAAAATACAGGTCTAGTTAGAGGGCACAGCCACAGCTCAAGGGATAGCAAAGATGTTTCCTGAGGTTCTATGTTGGTAGGATTCATTGGAAAATTTCCCTCTGGATTATTAGGAATAGCTGGTTGAGCCAGGTATCCTCATGGTGGCACTTTGCTGCAAAGCTGCCTAAGAAAGGACCTGGGGAAGCTTGTCGCAGGGAAGTACCCCACCCAGTGACACTAGCCACCAAATTACCTGAATAGGGTAGACCAAGAGATGTCAGCATGGAGAAGGGCTCTGCCACTCTGTTACGAGGCTGTTTTAGTGGGTGCTGGGGGAAGCTGCCTTTTGTAAGGTGCCACATTCTCCTGGTTGCAGGTTGCTGAAGAAAACAAAACAAAAGAAAACTACTCACTGCCTGATGAGAGGAGCACACAGAAACAAGGGAGAGAAATCTCGTCCTCTGTCCTTGTCCCTCAGTGCCCTCTGTTGACAAAATTGAACATTGTGCCAGCCAGCAAAGTAGGAACATTTATAGCTCCATATTTTTTCAAAGCAAACAATGAAAGGTGCATTTGGAGTTGAGAATCAAAAAACTGATAAATGACACTGTCCACCTATTTGGATACCCAGCTTTTGTATGTACATTTCTACATACTTTTGAACTTCTACACATTAATAAAATAGTTTTGTATTTCCACAATAAGATACAGCTTTCCTTCTAACAAGTGAAGAAGTTCTCACTATAGCTCCCAAATGAGGAAGTTCACAATCCCAATAGTCATTGTTGCCATTACACTCTAAATTAATCTTGCGTCAAATTCACTGCAATCCCAATGAATACTGGGTTCCCTAAAGACTAAACCTCCAACTTCTATATTAAAAAAAGGAAGAAGGAAACAGAAAAATACAGTGGTTAGTACAGACAAATAAACACAAACATATAATAAGCAAAGAGAATCTATGCTAAGCGACTATAGTCCTTGTTTTGTAATTGGTCGCAGGCTGTAACTGACATCTATGGCTTCCTTCTACTCAAATACCCATTTGATACTTCTCTCCTCTCAGCCAGAACCTCAGATGGTCAGTTTGCTTACTTGAGAGAGTGACCCAAAGCCTCTGAATCCTCAACATTTCTTTTCTTTTCTTTTTTTTTTTAACTGTAGGTTTCCATTAACTCTAGGCTATGGAAGTACTAAAAGTTTTCTTGGAAGTTTTGAGTTTCAGAAATAGTCCTTTCTGCTCTCATTGTATAGGAGCAACCAAATTTCCCTTGATAGCTGGGATTAATCACTTGACCTTTAGAATAACCCCTGTTTCTGCCTGTTGGTTTAGTGGCATAAGAAACACAAAAGGCCAGGTGGTAGTCTCATCTTGTTAAAGCATTACCATCTCAGGGATTAATGACCCCAAACCATGAGAGTTCAATTTTGCTAGGATGGGAGGCAAAAATTCTGTGAGGAATTGAGTTTAATAGTGAAGAGCCACTTCTCCTTCCACTCCTTGATCCGTGAACCCACATATTCTGGCTGTGGCGGAGATATCACTACGTAATGGTCTCTGATTTGAAGCGTATACTCTATCCTGTAAGAGGGAACTCTATCCTTTAAGGGTATTTTCTCCCATCTGGCAACATACCAGAGTTTTCAGTAAGCCATATTTTAATAAGACCAAGGGCTAATTGCTTTAATCATTTTGTTGTGAATGAGCTCCTTGTCAGATGGTATTGGTAGGGCAGATACCGGGATGATGGATAATGTTGGCAGGAGCAATACAGGCAGGGAAGACAAATCCATATCCAGAATATGTGTCCATCCACATGAGGAGGAATTTTAGTCCGCTCTGTGATAAAATAGGCCTGATGAAGATCTCCCAAGAGAATGGTGCCACATCACGGCTCAGTGTTGATCTCTTCTGTTGATAGAACAGCCACTTAACAGTAACATTAGCAAGGTCAGTCTTGGAAGTTCGTGTTACTGAGCCACGTGAAGCCCTTATCCTCATCATCCTTGGTCATTATCTCTTCAAGAATTGCTTTCCTCCCATTCTCTTTCACCTATTCTTCTGAGGCTTCTACTGTCTCTATGGGAAATTTTAAAAATTTTGCCTCATATGATTCTTTTCTTTTTTCCTGTATTTTATCGATTTTTCTTTTCCTGATTTGATCTGGCAATGACTTACATTTCAAATAGTTTATTAACTCTTTCTTCTGAGTCTCATTTGCTTATTACACCCATTTATTAAATTCTTATTTTGAAATATATTTTCTTAGTGCCATAATTTCCACTTGATATGTTATATTTCAGTTGCCAGATGAAATAGAAAAATCTTGTCGTCTATCCTATGGAACATATTAGTCACAATTATTTTAAAGTCCATGTCTAAAAACCTCATTATCTATATCACCTGTAGTTTTATTTCTATTCATGTCTCTTGTTCCTGCCTCCATGTATACTTTATAATTTATTATTGAATGCTAGACATTATTAAAAATCATAGATGCTCTGCTTGATGTTATCTTCCTACACTGTGTATTGTTTTCTACATTAGGCGTTGAGAGTAAGGGAAGATAAATAAACTTAGCATGAGATTTGAGCTGATTTAGAGCTAAGTTTCAGTCTTTATGAAAGCTACTCAACCATTACTCCTGTAGCATAGTACTTGAGGATTCTGAGGTGAAAGCCCGGTTTTTGCCAGAGTCATTGACACACTCTTTCAGGTATCTTAAAAATCCAAATTCTGCCGCCCCTCTGGTAGAAGACGGTCAAAAGCTCTGCTTGGCTTCTCAGCAGTTTGCCAGCTGCTTGTGAGTAGTCAGATGTCTCAAGGGGAAAACTGACACTGAATGTCAAGATCACGTCTCTTTGCTTCCTGTCTTCCCATGATATTGGCCTCAAAAGTCCCTACATGTCTTGACATCTCTCAGTTCTGATTTTTGTCTCTCTAGCTCCATAAGACCACCAAAATCTCTATCCAGCTTCCAGCACGTTAGCCACGGCTTTGTGCTCAGCTTCTTAGCTTCTCGGCAGCAGTCTTTGAAATAGCTAGAGGAGAAAAGCTTGGCACAGTGTTGGGTTTGACACAATATGTTTTATCTCTTCAACTTCCTTGGTCAATCAAGTCCTAGCTTTGTGGGTAATTCTCAAATGTTCTAAAAGACATCATTCTTTTCTGTCTTTGTTCCAGCGTTTGTCCTTGGTGGATAGTTTATCTGATATAGGTTTGTAAACAATAGCCAGACAGAGCTTTCCATTTTTGTTGGTAAATATTTAATTCTGCTCCTGTTGAGCTTTTTCAGCAACTAGATCTCTCACTGTGCATCTTCTCTCCACTTCTTCCTACTGTCACGGCTTTAACTTCAGCTGCACTTGCAAGTTTTGACATCTTAAGATCATACTTTTCTCTTAGAGTTCCTGAAAATGGAGTGTATATTATTAAGATCATGATTATTATCATTTTTTATTTTTGCTATTTTTGGGTAACTTCCAATAAGCGAAGTGGAAGACGCAGTTTAATCAGCCATCATCCCGGGAGTCCAAGCTGTAGTTCTTATGGTGGTTCATATATTTGTCTTTGGAGGCAGTACTCTTGCTGATGTATTTATGTGAAAAAAATATAGCATAACAATACATAAATACAAAATACCTTTTTGCTTAGATTGAAATAATGACAAAAAAAGTATCAAACGTTTCTTAACTATTAAGTATATACTATTTTCCAGAATCTGCGAAAACAAGTATGAACAAACTGTGCCTTAAAGCAGTCCAATGTGAGAAATGTGAATAGAAAGATGTTTCCATTAAGTGTGTGCAGCGCTGTGTGTGCCCCACAGCCAGGCAATGGTTTTAGCACAGAGATTTGACTTCAGATACGTCTAATTCAAGCATTGATTGAACCACGTTAGTCGAGTCAGTTTGATCTCTATATTCTCCCTAAGCCCGAATTTCATCATCTGTAAATGAGAACTTTGTGATTATTAATTGCAATAATGTATATAAAATGTTTACCACAGTAAATTCACAAATTTAGAGCTCAACAGTGCATTTGGCCAGCACCATTATCATGAAATATTCATGTTTTAGGAAAGTAACCAAAGTTTAGGATACGGGGAAGATGTCTAGAAAGAGTAGGGTTTGAGCTGAACTCTGAACACTGTGCAAGTATTCCAGCATAGAAATGAGTATTGGAAGAAGAATCTGAAAGAGGGGACATAATATGCCGGTTTTACAGGCATCGGGCTCATCATGCAGTTGGAGGCCTGTTCAGTGCAACTGGCATGGAGGTGCTGTTATGAGGGCCTGGGTATCAGGTGCGGTCAGACCATGAACAGTCTCAAAGATCGCTAATGCATTTGGATTTTATCCTGTTGATTGATGGAGAGATTAAAATATTTTAGATTGAGCAGTTAGGGTAATCAGATTTTCATTTAAGGAAAAATATCTTGGCACAGTTCACGTGATGAAGTTTGAGGACATCACCTACAGCTTGTACTTTTCACTAGTGTTGGAGCAAAATTCTAAACATTATTGCTTGGGAGCATATAATAGGTCTCATTTTAGCCAAAGGCTTTTACTAGTTGGATTTACCTTAAAACAATTCTAAGGGTTATTAGCACTCATAGCTAATCACCTCACAGAATTATGTTATGGTGCCAAACTAAACACCTGTCTATTAGTTTGCCTAATAAATAGGCACTGCATGTTTTGTAGACATTTCACAGAAACGTTCAAGGAGCTAGCCAGTCCTTTGATACATATGGTTTATCCTAAAGTTTGTACGAAACTTTCCTGCATTTACCAGTAACTTTGTCATTATTACTACAGCCAATCTCTGCTGTGTGACTCTGCAGAAGGCTTCTGACTAAATTGTGAAAGTTAAAAAATTGCTTGATATAATGACCTTAACTTGTAGTGGAGTTTTGTGATATTTACATACTAATATTTTCTCCCAGACACAATATATAGTCAAGCAGATTTTTACCAATGTATAAAAATTGTAATGTTTTAGTATGAAAAACTAAATATTTTAATGTCTAGCAATTGTCCACTTACAAATAGATTGAAACAATTGATATCCAGAGACTAATTCATGAGCTTAAAAGTCGATTAATTATAGTAGAAAAAGTAAAAGACATATTAATTCCTGTGGACTACCCCATACTTCTTAAATAACAAAATTTAATGTAATTTTCACACTTTTAATAGATTATCACTTCTTTACAATAATTAGGAAAATATTGACCATTGACAGAAGTATTTAAGTATCGTGCCACACCACGTAATTCTGTGAATGACATTTTATATATTCAGAGCAGAAATTCAAGGGCCCACAATTACCTTTACCTCTAACCTTGGGGCTGAATGTTATGCTTAAGACCAAATGATACATCTTTCTTCACTTTGAATATCACGAAAGCAAGCTTTTCTGCTAACATAAGCAAATTGAACTCAGATTAAAAATATGTGTAAGCAAAATCTCAGAATCATATTCTTATTTTGCTTAAGTCAAGAACTAACCAAGATACTTAATTTTTAGATTATTATAGACATATATGTATGTGTATGTATACATATAGACATAAATATATATGTGTGTATTTTTTGCTAAAGAAATATAATTGACCGTGTCAGGTAGAGCAGTTATTCTAAAGTAATAGAAGCTTATATCAATAACTTGTGATCTTAACCTCTGTAAAATAATTTGTTATTCTGGAGATTCTTAGAGGTTACTTTCTAGTATCAGAATTTAAGAAGTACAAATGTATAATACCATTTGATCACAACACTTTCACTTTACTTAGAAATCTTTAAAAAAATAGAGTTTGTGGGGCTGGCCTGGTGGCACAGGAGTTAAGTTTGCATGCTCCGCTTCAGCGTCTGGGGTTCGTGGGTGGGATCCCGGGCATGAACCTACACATTGCCCATCAAACCATGCTGTGGCAGAGTCCCACATAAAAAATAGAGGAAGATGGGCACAGATGTGAGCTCAGCGAAAATCTTCCTCAAACAAAAAGATTGGCAAGACATGTCAGCTCCCAGCCTATCTTCCTCCCCCAATCACCCTCCAAAAGAAAGAGTTTGAAATAATGAAAACTGAGACATTTTTGTATTCTTCTTGAACCCACCTTAAAACAATTTTACAGCTGTACAGAGTGATAAAAGCAGTCAACTGTATTTTGAAGACATTCTGGAATTAAGCTTCTGTGTTATACAAAATAAGATATTTCAAGCCCTTCTGCTCAGATGGACCATCACATTAACACAGAATAAAATTACTCAACAATTATGAAAATGTGAAATTAGCTCAATGATCTGCTTTTTTACTTTCACCAAATATTATCCAATGTTAATATTTTATGACTAAGTAGACTACCAAATTTTCAGGATAGTTACTAACCCATTAAATCCTTCGGTGTGATGTAGTGTCTGTGTGCATGTGTGTGTGTGAAAATTAGTATAATGTGATGGGGCTTGAGTTCAGGTGTTGGGGAATGGAGTCAAGAGGCTATGCACAGAAAGAGGTGAGCAGAGGAAGACAAAGAATGAGAAGGCAAACAGGGAAGCTGTGGTTTATAAAAAAAAATTTCCAAACTGGGAAGCCCCAAGTGGAACTCTCTGTGTCTTTTCTTTAACTGCACATCTGTTCATCATGCTATATTTGTGTTTGCATTTATGTGTATTCAGCTGTGTATATTTGTTGAAGGTGTTATAAATGACAGAAATCTCTCAGAAGCAGCTGTTTCAGAGATGAGGATGTGCACTAGGAAAGCTCCCGTTCCTGCTGCCCCTGAGGCATGTTCTTCTGTGACCCCATAAAGCTGGGAAACGTGTGTGGCAGAGCATCATTTTAAGCACTCAGATGTGATCCCACGTGTCTGAATGGTTATGTTTAAAAATTTTTTAATCTCTGTAACAGCAGCTAACTTCTATTTGAGCTAACTATAATTGCACTGTTTACCAGGAAAATATGAATTTTGATTGAGTTGGCTTTGTCAGATTAAAAACACAAGTTAAAAATACTCATAGATAACTATGAAAAAGGTGAAAAAAAGAAAAAAGAATAGAATAAAGGAAATCAATCCAGAGGAGTAAAGGAGAGGAAAAAGAAACAAAGAAACATTTTGAAGGAATAAAAATACGGAATATAGAATACCATTCTCTATTTTTATCAGTGAAAGGAAAGCAGTAAAGATAAATAAAAGAAAAATTTTTCGTTAAGATAGAGAGTCCCAGTTTGGACAACATATATGATAACTGGAGTACAAAATCCAGCCGCTATATACTCTTTACAAGAGTAATTACAGGCAGACTCCCAAACCAAACTCCCAAATTAGGCAACTTTGGATGAAATAATGCATTATTGAAAAAGAGTTCGGTGTCATTTCTGTTTCTCAGGAACGAAGAGACGGGTAGATAATTAGCAAACTATGAAGGAATTGAACAACATGATTAAAAAGTCACATTTATAGAAACTGGCACCCATATTCCTGTTTTATAGAGCACATGTGAAAGATTAATAATGGACTAGATGCCAAGAGAAAGATTCAAGGGGTCTTAGTCTTTGAGCAGCTGAAACAAAACCAAGAAGTGCCTTTCTTCATCTTGTTTTATAAGAAAAATGAACAATATTGATTTATAAGCCGCTGTTAATTAGATTTTCTGATATTTCCAGCCAAACTATTCCTAAAATAAATATACCAAATGTGGGATAAGACATTCTTTTGCTACAGCGTTTGCTTCTGTAAGTCTTATAGCAATTCCTGGAGGTATTTAATATGTCTTTCTAAATATGTTAATATTATAGTAAGGTTGTTAACTTTTCCTCTGGATATAAAGATTTTGAGTGATTTTCCCTAAACACACTTTTCTCATTAGTTTCTTGATTTAGTTGATATTAAAGGAAACGAATGTGCATGTGTGCATGTGTGTGGCATCATAGCAGAAACATTTGTATATAATGTAAGAAAGGAGAAAACTGGACAGGGTGAGGGTTTCAAGCTTGTAGGTAACAGCTTTTTATTTAAAAGACGTGATGAAATCTGTCAAAATCTTAGCATTATTTAAAGCTATGAGTATACTCATTATATTAGTCTCTGAATTATTTTTTTTAAATTGAAGAATTTTGTTAAACTTCGAAGAGTTTTATAATGACTTCTGCCATTATAAATAGAAAACATGAGAATTCCAACCATTATGCTAAACATATGGATTCTGGACATTCAAATAATTTCCAATTTGTGTAGTGTCAGAGTCTCTAACCAAAGAAGACCAGAACTATCTGAACAGTAATAATGGCGAAAGGATGATGTATTATCTCTTTCATTCTTCATTTTTTCAAGCTCCTCCTCCAGACAAAAGAAATGCCGGATTGTATAAAATTAGCAAATGTATCCACATAAGTAACAATGTTTATTTAAGAAACATTGTGCTGCTTTTGTTTGCAATCCATATTTATAATTCTTGGGTTAACTGCTGATTTCCAGATAGATGGACTCTACTGAATAGATTTGGCCAGAAGGCGGTGCGCTTCTGTCCGTGGTGCATCTTCTAAAGAACAGTGAGATGTCTGTCTTTGGTGAGGATTGTGTAATCTGGTAATGTGACATTTCTGACTAGTTGAGTTATACCAATTTTGTCTATGCCTTGTTTGTTGAGAGTTAGATTATTGTTTATTCTTCCTTTTCTTATTTAAACAGATTTCTTTCTATCCTGGGGCTACAGAAAGCATAACCCTTTTATTATCATATAAAAAATGACCACATTTACCTCACGTGTAAATACCTTGATTTTATATAGAATGGCAGATATTTTTTATCATATATAATAATTGTATGAAATATTTTTGTTACTTATTTTTCCACTTTTTTTAATACATGGTAGCTCCCTTTGTATTTTCACTTTTCTTTCTTTTAAGTTTTGAAACATTGAGGAAAAAAATGGAGTAGGCTAATGGGACCCAACCCATTCGGATGGCACTTGTTCATTTGGCACTTGGTTGGTGGTTCTCTTTATTCTCTTTTAAATCTCAGAAGAGTTCTACTACATTTTTGGCTATTTCCGGACGTGGATATTTTGAAGAGTCCTGGATAATTGCGCTGTAGAACTATTTGCACTGTTTCCTCTGCATTGTTTTTAAACTTAGTCTGTTAGCATCTTTTATTCATTTTATTTAAACTTCCTTTTTTACGTGAGGGAGAGTCTTTGATATAGCTCCAAATTTAAGATGATCTGCCTAGATTTGTTTTTCAAGCAATGCTTTAAGATGTACTTCACAGAAAACACAACTCACCCACTTAAGTGTACAACTGAGTGGTTTTTAGTATATTCACAGAGCTCTGTAGCCATCACCACTGATTTCAGAATATTTTCATCATGTCACAAAGAAACACTGACTCCTTAGTAGTCACTCCATTTCTCCCTATTCTTAGCCTCTGTCAACTGCTAATCTGTTTTCTCTTTCTATAAAGTTTCCTATCCTGGACATTTCATATAAATGGACTCAACAATATGTGGACTTTTGTGACTGGCGTCTTTCAATTATCATGATGTTTTCAAGATTCATCCATGATGTATCATACACCCGTACTTCATTCCTTTTTATTACCAAATAGTATTCCCTTACATGGATATACCACATTTTATTTAGCCATTTTGTTTAGTTGATGGGCAATTGTTTACACTTCTTGACTATTATGAATAATAGGTCTATAGACATTTATGTATAAGTTTTTGTGTGAACATATGATTTTACTTCTCTTGAATACTTGGGTCATATGGTAACTGTATAACATTTTGAGGTACGGCCAAAACGTTTCCTAAAGTGACTGCCTTATTTTACAACTTCGAAACCAATATATGAGAGTTCCAGTTGCTCCACATTCTTGCCAACATGTGTTATTATTTACCTTTTACAGACTAGCCATCCTAGTGGGTGTCAGGTAATATCTCATTGTGGTTTTGGTTGGCATTGACCCAATGACTAATGATGTTCAGCTTCTTTCCATGTGTTCATTGTTGTTTATGTATCTTTGGGTAAATGTCTATTTAAATTATTTTCCCATTTAAAATTTTCTTTTTTGGTCTTTTTATTGTTGAGTTATAAGAGTTCTTTATATACTTTGGAAACTATGCCCCAATCAGATATATAATTTGCAAAAATTTTCTTCCATCTCTGAGTTGTCCTTTTTTTTCTTGATAGTGTTTTCTCAAATACAAAATTTTACATCCTAATTACAATTTATAGATATTTTCTTTTGTTGCTCATGCTTTTGATATCATATCTAATAAAATATTGTCAAATCCAAGGTCTTGAAAATTTATTCAAGTTTTCTTTTAAGAATAGCTCTTACATTTAGATACTTGACCTGCTTTGATTAATTTTTGCATATGGTCTGAGGTAGAGGTCCAATTTAATTCTTTACCTGAGTATCTTCTTTGTAGAACTCTTACACTTTCTTTGTAAAATTTATTTCTACTTGACTCTTCATAATGTTATCATAATGGAATTTCTTTCATAAATATATTTTGGGATTGCTTATTGCCAGTGTATAGAAATATAATTGATTTTTATCTATAGACCTTATATTCTGCAACGCTGCTGAATTCCTTTATTAGCTTTCATACATTTTTGTGTATGGATGCCTTAGGGTTTTCTGCATTTAAGTTTACTTCATCTGTAGTAGAGATAATTTTAGTTCTTCTTTTTAATCTTTTTCCCTTTTGTTTCACTTTCTTGCCTGATTGTCCCACCCAGAACCTCTGGGACATTGTTGAATAATTGTGGTCAAAGTGGACATCCTTGTCTTGCCCCTGAACCTAAGTGGTTAAGTTCGCACGCTCCGCTGCGGCGGCCCAGGGTTCGGATCCTGGGCTTGGACATGGCACTGCTCATCAGGCCATGTTGAGGCGGCGTCCCACATGCCACAACTGCAAGGACCCACAACTAGGAGATACAACTATGTATGGGGGGGTTTGGGGAGATAAAGCAGAAAAAAAAAAAGATTGGCAACAGTTGTTAGCTCAGGTGCCAATCTTTAAAAATAAATAAATAAATAAATAAAGTATTGCATTTGTTGATATAATAAAGCATTACATCTTAAAAAAAAAAGGAAAACACTATTAAGTGTCATGTTAAATGAGGATTTTTCATGGATGCCTTTTATTGGTTTGAACATTTTTATCATGAAAGATGCTTGATTTTATCGAGTGCTTTTTTTTTTGTCTATTGAGATGACCATAAATTTTTCTTTTCTTCTATGTGTGTGTGTGTATATATATATATATATATATATATATATATATATGGCATATTACAGTGATTGATTTTTGTATCTAAAGCCAACCTTGCATTACTGATATAAATTTGATTGTGGTGTATTATCTGCCATTTGGCTATGGTGTATTATCCTTTTAAAATGTTGCTTGATTCAGTTTGCTAGCATCTTATTGAGGATTTTTACATCTGTATTTGCACAGGACATTTGCCTGTAGTTTTCCTCTCTTGTGGTATCTGTCTGGATTTGGTATCAGGGTAATACAGATCTCGGAGAATGAGTTGGGCAGAGCTATCTCCTCTTCTATGTTTTGGTTTAGTTTGTGAAAAGTACATGTTAATTCTTCTTTAAAAACTTTTATTAGAACTCGCAAGTGAAGCCATCTGCACCTGGACTTTTCTCTATGGGAAGGTTTTTGATTACTAATTTATTTTGACAATATTTGCCAGTAATCTTGTTACTCTTATGGAGAAGCTAATTTTGGAAGGTTTTATTCTGCCGTTCTGGAAGTGTGTCTTTTTGGATGTTATTTTGAAAGCAAAATGTCTCATAAAAAATTTTCACTTTTAGTGGAAATTGGTAATTTCAATCTGCATCCCCTTTTAGATTTTAGGCTCTTCTTAGGTTATTTTCAGACTAGTCCTAAACCTAAATTTTCATGTATATTGAAGATATGTGTAAATAATGCATAGGAAGATTTAGAGATAGTGGTAAAAGGTAAATTGAGCACATCAATATCTCATTGTTTAAAAGAGATAGAAGATTTAATTAATCTATAAATATTGTGTTCTAATACATTTAAGTGGATGCCATGGTCTTCATTAGCTACACTATTTTTGTTAAAATCTGTCAAGATATTTTTCATACGAGTTTAGAATTAGTATTTTTTACTTGAATTTAGACTTTGTTTTCCTGAACAGAATATTTAAAGAAAAGTATATAAATGAATCATATGATATGGATTCCCTAATAAATTCCAGAAAAAAATTAGCTCTAACTATGATGATTCATATAAGTATACGGTGTTGTACCTTACTTGTCCACTTATCCTGGGTCCTGCGTATTGGTGTGGGGTTATAGTCTTGTAGCTCTACTGTGGACCATGTAACGTGAGAAATATTCACAGGTAATAATGCCATTGTTTTTCAGGGATCTTTTCTAATGAAATGGAACTATTTCACTACAATACTAAGAATACTGTACATGCAAATAGATGCCTAATGAATTCATGTGTCACTTATTCACGATGACCTGAAAGAATTAATGTTGTCACAGTTAAGTGAATCTCAAAATGCACATCCACGAATTTTTTGAAGGAGAATTGGGGCAAGTTTACACAGCTGAGGAAGCTGAAATTCATCAGACAGAATCCTATGCAAAGGAAGAATAGAAAGTAAAAGTCAAGTGTATGTAAAAGTATGGAGGTATAGAATAAGATATACAGCAATTACTTATGCCATTATTTTCACAGGCAGTTATTTAGAATAAATACAGAAAATTTAAAAAGCTACATCATGTATATACTTTAATTAAACATAAATTTGTAATATCATCTCCAATTTTTAATACCAAGTACTCATATGTATTATCTACAGTCTTGTGATAATTCATTTTACATTTTTGATGTCTGGAGTTTTCACCTTATATTTCCAGGTTTCTTACCTTTAACTCTTGAACCATTAAGGAGATTTGAACAAGTCGTGAGTGACTCAGCCCCTCCCCCCCCCAACAAAATGGCTCAGGTAAAATAATCATGTACATCTGACCTTTAAAATGTAATAATCTGGTGATTGCCAAAAGGCCAGGCGATGCTTTACTGCGCCGCTGCACTTTCCCACGCAATGCTCGGAACCTGGCATTTATGGAACTGCCGCGCGCTCGGGACGTCCCAATAGCAGAGGAGTTGTGTGGGTGTCTTCAACACAATAATGGATGTGTAAGTGCGCTGGAGAGTAAAACAGATCTTTTGAAAAAGAAGAGGGATATTATCATTTAATTAATTGGGTAACAATAAATAGAATTCATAAAGTTTTTATTTGCTGTGAATATACAAATTCATGTTCATCTTAGTCAAAGTAACCATTTAAGGAAATTAGTAGGAAAAATCTCATTCAAAAAATGTCAAAAGAGAATGTAAAATACTTTCTAATAATCCACATCTTATTGATTTTTCCACTTTCTTTATATAATATCACTGGTATGCTTATTTGGCAATAATTCTCCTCATAGTAGGCAAATGGGAGCTAAAAAAACAAAAACAAACAAATAAAAATCTCACTAAAATGATTTTTGTGGACTTCATAGAGACATTATTTCTAATATGTTTCTATATTTTAATAAATTCAAATGAGAAAATAAGTGAATATTATTTAAAACTACAGTAAATGCTTTTAGCTGTGATAAACAACTTTAGAACATTTTCACTCATTGAATACATGTGCTGTGCATACGTTTAACCATCCTGGTGAATTTCTTCAAGATTACAATTACATAGAATTTAACTTTGTGATATGCAATTTTACATATTATTTACATCTACATTTTAGTGTTTCATAAAAATTGTAATATCTGTGTCCAATTACATTATAAACATCACTATATTTTTTATGTTTAAACTTTTAGACATTTATAGTTAATAGGAAGCATATTTTCAGCCGGAAGATTCTTCCTGAATTCACCAGATAATTACATAATATTTGTATTCATAATTGCATTTAATATTTTAATTTAAATACACTTTCAGAAAACATACATGATCATATTTCATTAAATTTAAAAATCAGTAAAATTTACTGACAATGCCATAGAAAATCTGAAAATTTTGGTTTTGTTCACTCTTTTTAGAAAAAATTGACCAATGACATCTTTCTGAAGAGACATTCACATAAACATAGTTACATACAAATATTTTTGAAAATTAATTCAAATTGTATCGTAGACCTAAAGGTAGGAGCTAAAACTGTAAAATTTCCCAAAGAAAATATGGCGAAATTCGCATGACATTAGTTTACTTAAAGCGTGATCCATAAGATATAAAATTGATGAACTGGACTTCACTGCAATTAAAACTTTTAATAAAATGCCAATTGAAGCACAGACTGGGGGAAAATGATTGTAAATGACCTGTCTTATAGAGAACTTGCATACCAAACATATAACAAATACTCAAAAGTCAGTAATAAGTGAACAACAAACCCAATTAAAAACTTGGTGAGATACTTTACCAGAGAAGAAATATACATGGCAAATGATCATATTAAATGATGCTCAAAGTCATTATTCATTAATGAAATGCAAACTAAAATATACTTATTAAAATGTCTTTGAAAATACAGGCAATACTAAGTACTGACAAAGGATATGGGACAGTTGGAACTCGCATATTGACGGGGGAGCGCCAAAGTGTACATCCCTTAGGGACAGTTACTGATAAAGCTAGACATGCAGTCAGTTTATGACGCAGTAATCACACTTCCAGAAATTTGACCAAGTAACATGAAAACCTGTGTCCGCACAAACCTGTACACAAATGTGTGTAAAGGCTTTATTAATAATTGCTAATTACTGGGATCAACCACATGTCCTTCAACTGTGAAATGAATAAATGAACTATGATACATTAAATCCCAACAATACACTACTATTCGTCCACAATAAGGAATGCACGATGGCTACCAACATGTGACAAGACAGTTGTATCTCAAATATTTTGCGCTAAGAGAAAGAATCCAGACTCAAAAAGCTACATATTGTGTGATTTCATTTATATGACACCCTTTCAAAGACAAACTTTAGGAAGAGATAACAGATCAACGATTGCCAGAGTCCGGAGGAAGGTGGAGTGCCTGCAAAGAGACATGAGAAATGTTTTGGACTGATACACTTCTCATATCCAGATTTTAGTGGTAACTATAAGACTGTATACTTTTGTAAAGATTCACAGACCAGGGCAGTTAAGAGTGTGAGTTTTACTGCATGTAGATTATGGCTTAAATTTTTAAATGGAAAACTCTATATTAAGTGTTCATACAAAGCGTGGCATGTGGCAAGTGCTCAATCAGTATAACGTAATAATGTAGTTGTCATCGATTGCACAAAAATATGTAAAAATGGATAAAGTTATGAAGATTAAAAAATAAAGAAACATTATCAACCAATTCTAATAAAAGTTGCTTTGCTGTCCTTCACTCTTTATTCAAAAACCTCCTTTGTAGAACCAATCTCTGAAATTGAAAAAGAATATTTCTCTGATGTGCATTTTAATTCATTATTTGAATAAAACAACATTATACTTTGCCCCAGGCATGTAATCTGTCATTAGCATAAAATTGATTTAAAATATATCCATGCAGAACGTGAACACTAGTGTTCAGCGAATTGTATGTATGGCTTTTTTGAGTTACATTTATTAGAAACAGGTTTCTTTTGCCTTGTCAATATTCTTGAAATATCATCTTCATTGTTAAATCAAAATAATCCTAGAAGAATTAACAGGTAAGTTAAATCTGAAAGTAAATATTCCTTAAAACATCTTCTTAAGCAATATTCAGTATCTTTTAGTCTTTAAACAAAAGCCAAAGTAATCATTAAGGTAGTTTTTTTCAAAGTGTAGCACCAATACCAAAAGTATTATTGACTTTTTTTATTCAAGTTTCCAAAGATTTTAATAAAATGTACAAAACCTCAAGATAAATATTCAATAGCAGTAAAAGTTACATAAATTTGCTAGGTAGGAATTATAGTTTCTGAATGTGCAATCTATAGCATTAATAGAGGAATTTTTGTTGTAACATTAAACCTTAACATAAATATTAAAAGCATTTTGGGGCTGACCCCGTGGCCTAGTGGTTAAGTTCAGTGTGCTCTACTTTGGCGGCCTGGGTTTGGTTTCCAAATGAGGGCCTACACCACTCATCGGCAGCCACGTGGTGGTAGTGACCCACAAACCAAATAGAGGAAGATTGGCACAGATGTTAGCTCAGGGCAAATCTTTCTCAGGAAAACATAAATAAATAAAAGCATTTTGAATAGGATGGTACTTTAGTTTTTTTAACTAGCATTATCATGGTATATCATTCTCTGCCCTTTGATTCTTAACTCATCTATGTCTTCATATGTAAAATGGGCTTCTTGCTTACAACATACAATTGGGTCCTGTTTTACCTATTCATTTAGCATCTGTTTTTTAGTTGATGTGTTTAGAACATTCCTATTTGCAGAGGTTATTAATATAGATTAATACCTATCATATTTGTATCTGTTTCTATTCACTGCATTTTTTGTTGCTTCTCCCTCTCCCCTTTTTTCTATCTTCTCCTATTTTAACTATTTGATATTATCCCATTTCTCTCTTACTTTAGCATATCATTTATATGTCTTTTTAAAAATATTTAGTGGTTGCCTTAGCGTTTACAGTGTATATCTCAAACAACCGAACTTCACTGTTGAATACCTCCACACCGCCTCTCAGGTAGAGCAAGAACCTTATAAGAGAGTCTTCCCCCTCTCGCTCCCATCCTTTGTGGCCTTGCTTTCCTGCATTTCATGCATCTGTATGTGGTAATCGCCCAATACGTGCGTATCATTATTATTTTAACAAAGAGTTATCTTTTAGAACATTTAAAAGTAAGAGAAATGAAATATTTATTTCATTTTTATTTATTCCTCCTCTGGTGCTCTTCCTTTAGTCAGATCCAGCCCCGGATCAATGGAATTTTCCTTGTCCCTGAAGAACTCCTTTTAACATATCTTGCAGGGCAGGTCTGCTGGTGATGAATTCCTTCAGTTTTCATTCATATGTGGGGAAGCCTTTATTTCTCTTTCACTTCTGAAGGATAATTCTAGAGATAGAATTCAAGTTTGTTTTTTCTCTTTCAACACATTTTCTCCCCTCATTGCTTGCATAGTTTGTGTGAGAATTCCACTGTAATTCTTACCCTGTTCCCCCTGTAAGTAAGGTGTCACATCTCCTCCCCTGGCTTCTTTTAAGATTCTCTCTTTATATTTGGTTTTCTCGAGTTTGAATATAGTATGGCTAGGTTTGGATCTTTTTGATATTCCTCCTGTTTGATATTCTCCGATCTTCCTTGATAGATGATTTGCTGTCTGTTGTTAATTTTGGAAAGCTTTTGGGCATTATTTCTTTAAATATCTCTTCTGCTCCATCTCTCTTTATACTTCTTCTTGTATTCCACTTATGTGTATGTTTGCGTCTTTTGCTATTTTTAAGCCATTATGGATGTTATTTTTTCTTTTGTTGCTGTTTTTTTTTTTTTTTAAATCATTCTTTTTTTTTTTCTCTGCACTTCAGTCTGTAACGTTTTTGTTGATCTTTCTTACTCTTTACTAATTCTTTTTGGCCATGTTGAGTTTACCAAGAGCCCATTAAAGACATTTTTCATTTCTATTACTGTTTATTTGATTTCTACCATTGCCTTTAAAAAAATTAATTGTGTGAGCACTGCCTTTGCATCGCTTCATAGCTTTCCCTCTTTCTGTTTACCTCACCCACCTCTTCTTGCACAGCCTTCTCTCTCCATTAGTGCCTTACCATATTAATTGGAGTATTTTTAATTCCTGGTTTCACAATTCCAATAGCTATTTCATATCCAAATGTGTTCCGATGCTTGTTTTTTCTGTTCAGACTGTATTTTGCTTTGCCTTTTGGCATGCTTCTTAATTTTGGGTTGAAAACTGGACAAGTTGTATCAGGTAATAGAACTGAGGTACATAAGTCATTGGTAAAAATTTATGCTAATTTGGCTAGTGCTTTTGTTGTTTAATGGTTAACATGTCTAATCGTTCTTTCAGCTTTGGGTACAAGAAGCTTCAACTTATTCCTCTAGTGTGTTTTGCTTTTGTCTCCTTTCTGATTCGGGGGTTCCCCTATACACTGCTCCTGAGGAGAGTCGCATCTTGTAACTCTTTCAGCCATAATCCCTGTCATTAAACCTGAGTCCTGTTGGAGTGGTGGTGTGGTGTTGGTCAGTAGGAGCGTCCTGTAAACTTCAAGTTAAGTACCCATCTCTGAACAGCCCTGTGTCTCAGGGCGGTGGCTCTCATAAGTGTTTCTGCCCCTTCTCCAGTGGTTTAGATTTTTCTCCTCATGTCCTCCTCCTTTCTCTAACTGTAGTATTCCCAATCTATTTCTTCAAAGTCCTGTCTCCTGAGGAGACTGTCGTTGTTGTTTTGTTTTTTTACCTCCAGGAAGACGGGAGAGTCTGTAACTAGGAGAAATTCTCTTCCTCCAGTTGGGATATGGTTGCAGAGTGGCACTCCGGTGAGGTTCTTTCCTTGGAGTACAGGTCTCCGTCATTGTTAAGGCTCAGCTCATTCTCACGATGGTTACTTTTCCCTTCCCTTTCCAGTGCCACGAGGAGATCTTTCCCAAATCCTCACTATATGAATCTGGTGGGATTCTCAGAGGAAAAATTCACAGAAGAGTGGAGTCCCCCTAAAATAGGACACAACCCCCCTGCGAGACTGAGACCTCCAGCAGTTTCTCATACTTACCTTGTACCCTCCCCTGAATAATCTCTAGTGCCCCCAAATCAACCTCTTGTTGGCACCAGATGAGTTCTAGTAAATGTTGGAAATATTTATCCATAAAAGTACTCATCATAGAACAGACATATTGGTTATTATCTCAAATCAACATTGATGGGAGACTTTAAAAAGACAGCTGAGGTTATTTTTGTGTCAAGGATCACCTGTTAACAACTTAATCCTGGAAAAAAGGTAAATGTGGGACATGACCAGGAAGCAAGTCCACAAGAACTGTTTGAGGATCTTGACACTGATTTTATCCAATTTCCCCTCTCCATAGGATTTGAATATGTTTTAGTCATTTTACGTCTATTTTCAGAATAGGTTGAAGAATTATTTTGCTAAAAAGTTGAAACCCTAAAGGTCGTTAAAATACTGCTTGATTTTACATTGCAACTGGGGACATTTGAACATTTATATTATGTGATCAAGGCACTCACTTTACGGAAACCATTATAAAAGAACTCTGCAACATGTTACCCTTACTTGAAAACCACACTGTCATCACCCACAATCTTCTGGAAAGGTTGAAAGACCCAATGACATCCTTAAATTAAAGTTAGAAAAACTTTCAGAAACCCTTGAATTTCTTTGGCCAAAGATGCTCCAGTTAGCACTAATGACCATACAGTCCACTCACTCACAGACACAAACATCATCCTCTGTGAATTGGCGACTGAAATGTCTCTGCATTTAGAGATTTTTATCTTTTATGCTAGACTGTGGGCTGCTACATACAGACGTGGCAAATTATTGAAAGGAACTCATGAACTATACCCTATCCTCTCATCAGCAAGTTAAGATTGCCTTCTTTGTTCACGATCTTGAACAAGGACATTTGTCCTTGAACAAGGACATTTCATTTATTGGAAGAGACATCAGAGAAAAACTGCCCTTAACCTTTCTTGGGGGCAACTTTGTCACATCCTTTTAACAACAGTGTAGCAAGTTTCAGGGAGTCAATCCTTGGGTTTACATTTCACAACTACAGAAGCAATTTAGAATTGCACACCACTGGAAGGATATTCCCACAGGGGACCTCAAAGTGAGGATTTTCAGCTATCCTAAAGAAGCAACTCATCTTCAAAAGTGTACAGCTGACCCAAGATGTTCAGAACAAGCAGATGATGCCAGATAGTGGAGAGCTTCCCCTCAAGACATCAAACCTAGACTAACATCTTAGTCCTGTTTTGTTTCTTCTTTTCTTGCTTATAATCATTCTTCTTCTCATTTTCTATAGACCCCAGGTTTTTGTGCATCTATAATGACCCTTTTTCTCCATTCTTATAATTTTTGGATCAAAGCATACACATTCTAACACAATTGTTAGATTATCCCAAACATAGTTACTGCCCTCAATTTTACCAGATCCCCATGATAAACATTTCTGGCCAATTCTGCTCTCATTAAATGATTACAGCTGGACAGTGTTTCCCTGGCAACTATATGGACAAATGACCATAAATAAATAACCTGTGACTTTTCTAGTGCCACTCCCTCCAGGACAAAGAAAAGAATCATTACAAATCTAGTGATCAGATCATAGGCAATTGTAAATTTGAATTCAACAATGTTATTAGGGCAATAAGCCAAGCGTTTGCCACCTTAAAGGGACTAATAGAGACCCAAATATGTAACAAAGCTAATCGAAGTCTTTGCTTCTGACTGCGTTGTGAACAGCTCCTTTCTTTCTGCCTCTCTAAGTTCCCCCAGTAAGCACTACTTCATTTGTAGCCAAGTTCCTGGCCTCAGACAAGTACCTCATGAAATTTAGGAATAATATTTGAGGACTTGTCTGTACACAGAGACCGTAATTCTGTAGATAACCAAGTCTAGCAATTCTGACCCAGGCACAATATTCGGAACAAAGTCGCTCTTGATTATTCAAACATTCTACTCGTGCAAATTACCAATTCATATTTTAATATGAACAATCAGAATACTGTCCTCGTTGGTGCCAATCATACAAATAGAAAATACTGAAAGAAACTTATCAGTAACTGTGACAGAAGTTATTAAAGGTGTCACCTCTGCCCTAGATGGAATATAGGTCAGTCTGAACTCATTGACATGACTAATGACATGGACAATTGCACTGCACTTGATTTCTTGTTGGCAAATCATGATGACGTCTACGCCATTGCTGATACTTCTTGCTGAATTTGGATGAATGAAACAAGCAAAGTAGAACAGGCTAAAATTGCCTTAAGGAAGAAAATGCTTGGATGTCTAAGTTTGATCCTCATGGCCTGTGAGATGTGTCCTTTTGGCCTGGGTTGGGAAGTTTCGGTTCCTGGTTGCAAAGCGTCTTACACAGACTATTAATTATTGTTTTTGTTATAGCAGTCATTATGCTGTTTCATTGCATTCTATCCAGAATCTTAAATGCTTCTGTGCAGCTTCCCTCTTGTTAGATGATTACCATGACGACACAATAACAAAATGGCCAAGAAGAGCCTGTCATACAGTTGCATAAGGACACAATGTACAATCCTCAAGCAGTGAAGATCCGGATCTAGCCTTCCTCCAATTGGTAAACATTTTGCGAGTGACAGCATGATCGAAAAAGGGCCTGAGAGACTGAATACACATACAAACAATGGCTGGATCAGATATGACAATGGAAACTCTGACCCACAACCTCTGAAGGAACTAGTCCAGGAAGACAAACTACAACTTGTGCAGAAATTGACCCAGAATAGTATGGCTTCCTGGTTGTTTCGCACTTTCCAACTGAGGAGCAACTAGTGAAAGCCAAGTCAACATCAAGGGTTCCGGTTTGAGGAGGTTGGGGAGAAACAGCCTATACTTAATACAAAATGACTTTGCAGCAAGACTGAAGGAGAGAAGCCTCCTTCCTAATATATAACAATGAAAGCACAAGTAGCAGGAAGTAGATAACTTACAATTAATTTATTTTATTAAATAAATAGTTAACACATTGTTTCTTATTCATTTCAAATTGAATTCAGCTGTTGGTGCTACCTGCATTTAGAGCTGCGACTAAAGATTCTTAAACACATCTCAGCAATAATGCTCTTTCCAGTCTAGGTATTTTGTTTTGCTTTTGTTTTTGGCATGCTTTCTTTCCCACTTAAAGAAAATCAACTTCTTCAAGACACAAGTCATTTGGCTTTAAGAGTCAGCCCCTGCTTTCTCCTCCAGCTGGGCAAAAGGCAAATTCCTTCATGGTAAGGTCTTCTTCTTCCCTTTAATGAAAGGTTTTCATTGTTTGGTCTGTGAAGATAAATGTTTGCTTGCCTCTGTTCCAGTTGCCAGGATAGAGGTCAAGGGCTAGTAAGTGGCCTTCTTCATGAGGCTGTCCTGTCTGTATCATTGTCCATATCCAGCAAAATGCAGATGGGCAATCTTTGCTTGCTGAGTATGAGTGCATTTCAAGGAAAGATGCTGCCAAGTGCTTCTAAAAACCTAGAATTGTCACCAACTATTGTAATTTCAGTTCTTACTAAATATGGAAGATCATATATCCATTACTATTTGGAAAGCTGTCAGTGCTGTGTTGGTGATGTTGCCAACCCCAGCTGAGTGGGCATCAGTAGGATGAGGGGGTGGGGCACACCGTATCAGTGTCTTGGCTTTGGTACTGGTCTTAGTCTTAGTAAAGTTCCACTATGTAGCTGCACAGATTCAAGGATACTCGTAGTTTGGGTCTAAGAAGCTCGAAGTCCATGATTGTCCTCTTTGGGTAGGATATGGGGGGCACTGGACTTTGGGGAAAAGTGTGAGAAGGCTGTTTAAGTCCATGCTCCCTGGGCAATGCCAAGGGGTTGGAGGGCCCTGACTACCCAATTTGGTATGTATTGGAGTCTGGCCTAGGTTGGGGCTGTGTCCATGGGTGATTGTGAGCTTGGATAGGAAACAGGCTGCTGGAGAACCTGCAGCGTGCAGAGGGCTGGGAGGCAGCAGAGGGCTGGCCTAGAGCCAATCCTCTCCTGAATGCAAGGGGAGGACTTCTAGTGCATGTTTTTGGTGAGAAACTGCTGCTAAGATATTCTCAAACATCTCTGGTCCCCACCATAACTAGAAGGGGATTTTCTTGGTTTCAGGGTGACTAGAACATATTTTTAACAGCTCAGGGCAAAGTGTGGATGCTAAGACCAGAGAAATTTTGTGCTGGGCTAACAGAAAGAGGATGGGAGCCGCCAGCTACCTGAGCCTGATTTTGACCAATAGTCATCTGACTCGGCTGTCTCTCTGGTGTGGGTACAGCTATAGATACAAGTCCCTGGGTTTCAGAGGACTGCCATAGTCCAAGCTCGGCCACTGCTCCAGTGTGTCCATGGAGTTAGGGAAGGTCCTATCCATTGCACCGCTTTCAGCCCTAGAGCTGTGGGAGGGTGTTCTGGCCCAATGAAGCCAAGGTGATGTGACCCACTGTGGGTGGTAGTGGTGCCTGGAAAGCAGGGTCATGTGTTTGCTTTGAGTGCCACCCTAGAAAGCCATTAACTTCACATCTAAAGTGCTCCTTCTTAACCAACTCCCCTTCCATCACTGCCATGTTGGTTCACTCCTTCTCCATGGTCTCTGAGTTAGTCATTTCCAGTGTGGGATGAGAGACTGTAATTTGGACGGCAGAGGTACAAATGCTTCTGAGACATTAAATTTCACCTTTTAGAGAAGAACCACTTGGCCTGCTCAATGATCAGTTCAATCACTACAACCATGTGAATGGATGTGGTTACAACCATTTCAGCAAGCATTCCTTCATTTGGAGCCCATACGTTAGGCGCTAAAATGATTGCAGTGCTGCTGGGAACATTTTATTAATGCTGCTGCTACAAGCAAGCTCCACAAGGGACTTGATTAAATACCTAATTAAGAGAATTTTGTGGTGGCAACTTCTGACATGTTCTCCACAAACCTTGAAGTTTTTTTCTTAATCCTGCACACTTGCAACTTGTGTCCATTATTCTTACCGATTAAAAGATATGAAAATTTCAGGCGATTCTCGTTAAAGTGACTGCTACAGCATGGCGGTCTGATGAGAACTCGTCCAGGTGAGAAGCAGAACAGTAGAAAGCAGCTCTCAACTTCTTTACCTTGGAGGCCCCAACCCCAAATAGAAAATGCCCTTCTCCTTCATGTTAGTCTCCGCGAGCAGCAACGGACACAGGCTCAACCAGAACTCACTCATTCTTTCAGAGCGGTCCCACGAGCTGGTGCTCTACTCACCCACCTTTGTCAACCACATGTGAGGGAGGGCCCTTCCTGAGACCGCTGATGCTCTTCCGTGGTAATCTGCGTGGCCTCTAATAATGAGACAAAGTTTGAGGCACTGTTCTTCTTTGGCTGTGCAGTTGCACATGTCTGCTTCTAATTGATCCTGGCACTGTTCTACTTTATTTCCTACTTCAGCTGTCTCCTTCTTTAAGGTATGTATTTTTGATGGAAGCCCCTGAAAGTTGACTTCTGAAGATTTGTGAGCTTAGTTCCACCCGGCTCTAAGCAAATTCCAGTCTAACACCCATCTAAAGAGCTGTTTTCTCCGTTTCTGGATGATAAGGTATCTCTACCTCTGCTATGCTCTACAGAAAGTCCACAACCTCTTTCTCAACAAAAGACTTCATGCTGAGAAAATTCTAGAACCAGTTGATTTTCAGCATCTCCACGTGTCCAGCATCTTCCCCAAGAGGAAGTCTTCTAGCTGAGCTGATGCTTCCTGCATGTTCTGAGTAAGAGTTGTCAAAGAATGTTTCCTCTCCTCTGCTGACGTCGGTGCTGTGCTGGCCCTGGAAGCACACCATCAGGCGCTCGTGGGAATGATGGCACGTTGACTGCACCCTGTCTATGTGCAGGTTGAGCTGCAACATCTTCATGGAGGACTTCTGTTTTCTCAGATCTGCCCATGGTTTGCTTGGCCAGCTGCCTAGTGTGGTTGAACTTCATCACTGCAGCAGAGGCAGCCTGCCCTTAGGGGCTGGGACCCCACAGGGAACGGCGGCAGCAGTGGCTCCCCAGGCCAGCCTTTGGCCATGTCATGTGCCACTTCCAGTAACACATCCCTACTTCCTTTTTATGTTTCTGTTTCTGCCATCTTAGCTCAAGTTGACCTCTGGTAGGATCTCCAAGTTGAATTTGGCTAAATCATCACATCAGCTGCATGGAATTCATGGAAGATGGTCCTTCTATCAGGTGAAATGTGGAAGTATGGAAACCTATGGAATGTATATGATATTACTTTAGTCTGAAATTGATTGCATAATTCAAATATAAACATTTGTTATTCATAGAGTTTGAATCTTTGTAGGAGAAAATCTTTTTATGATGTATATTGTTCTTTCCTGTAAGAAATAATTGTAGTCACTTAATTGCCATTTCTGGATGAAAATTTTAATTTGAAGTAGGTTATTGCCGAAGTGTGACCTTGAAAGCAACTTGTCTCTTTAGCAAAGGAAATGGTGAGATATGTGCTACTAAAATACAAATTTACTCTCTCTTCTTTTAAAGCCCCTTCTCAAAACCTTCCCATACAGACTCTCAATATACGGTATAAAAGTAAAAAGTCAATCTTAAAGTGGAAGTTAAGGGACTTTGTGTCTGAAATATAACTAATTTCTATGCAGTCTATCCAATACTAACCAAACAGTTTTCAGTTAATACTGTCTCTAGTAATTACTCTATTGTTGCCACCAATGCCATTACTTTATGCATAAAACAAAGAGAACTTATGAAGGTTAGTTTCAGTCCTTATGTGACACAGAATTTGAATGGTCATATGCAGTGGAGTAGTAAATATGCTTTAGACAAACTGAATTGGTATAGAAGGCAATGATATGGATGCAAATCTGGGAAAAGATTTAGAGTCTGTTGCTATTTTGCAAGTTCAGCATTGCTGAGTAATGAAGGTTACTGGAGGATAATTTATCAGTCAGTCCTTCAAGAATGAGGAATGGACAGTTAAATTGACAAAGTCTGCATAAAAAAGAATAAATTACTAATTCACACACCAAAACGGAGAGGGATCTCGGGAAATATTTTCTAGGCAGCATTTTCACTGGTTCTCTTACAGTCATGCTAATTGTTGATTCACATACCACATACCAATAGTATAGATTTTTATCAAAAATCACATTAATTTCATTATTTGTCATTTTTAACCTACACATCTGACAGAGTTTTATAGAGTATTTCCTTTCTATTAAATGTCTTTCCTGAACAAATTTTGGCATCACTTTTCACATAGTCAAATCAGCTCGAAAGTTTGTCATTTTTTTTCAAATCACAGGCAACTTTGGTGGATTTTATCAAAGATAAGATGAACAACTACATCCTTACATCAATTTTTCAGAGGAAAAAAACATATTACAGTTGTGTAAACAATGTTTTGTTTGTCAAAAAGTATAAATAAATTGGTTTTCTATGAAGAAACGCGATAGTCCTCCTTAATAAAAAAATGCTATTGTTTGAGGACAAAGTACAGCCACTGGTTTTTGATTTTTATCCTATCTCTAATAGGAGATGCATGAGGAAAACTTCAAAGGCATGAGGAGATAGTCAAGTCTGCTTAACTCTATAAATCAAACAGAATCCTGTAGCTGCCTCTCATCACAGTGGGCCACTATCGAGTGTCTCAACTCAGCTCTGCTTTCGTGTGCTGTGAGCACCTTAGACACACATTCCATGACACGTTGTTACGATTATTGTAATGTAAAAACATTTATAATATATGCTCATCTTACATTGCTATTTTCTTTGTTATTAAGTCTCACAATGCTTTTCAAAGTTTAAAAAAAAAAATCCTTGTTTGTGTTCTTTCTTGTGAATTCACTGAACTACACAATTGCCTGGCTCTTAGCTGCTGGCTAACTTGCACTGAAAGTGGACCTCTTTCCACGAAAGTGCAGAACCTCAGTGTACAAACAGTGTGCACAAGACTTACTCAACTTTCGCTTCCTTGTTTTCATTCAAATGATTTCAACTTGAAATATTGTGTACAATAAATCATCTATTTGGAATGAGGCAAGGATAAATGATAAAATAGAGTAAAAAACACTAGATTGATAGGGCAAACAGTTTATGTAACGGTAGAGAAAAGTTACAGGCACTGCTTAAGTAGATTTCATTGGAGACTCACGTTTTACGTTGATGTTTTAAAATGTCAGTTGTTTTGACCTTTACACATCTTGTGTGGAAGGTAGCTTGGGTCTTGCTGCTACTTTCCCACTATGACAATATATTTTATTTTTAATTAGTTATTTATTCCTTCTCTTGGGTTCAGTAGTTTTTTATTAGTCTACCATGGGCATTAAACATAACTACGTTTCCAGAATATATGAAAACTTCCCACAAATCAATGAGTAAATCATACAATTGGCAAAGTAATTTAATAAAGACTTCATAAAGGAAGTTATACATTTTGCCAATAAGTCTATAAGTTATAGACTTATAGAAGCAGTCAGCATTATTACTTACTAGGGGAATGCAGATTCAAATATAGCGCTGTTGGGTGAGGAGTCCATGTTCTAGTCAAAAACCCATGTGTGATTGTTCAGGCCTGGCCATAGGCAGTTAGAAAGGCTTTACCTGGCAGGCCTCTTGGGGGAGCTGCCCGCCCTACATCAGACTTGGGGAACAGCCAGTCCACCCCCGTTTCTGGAGAGCTTTTCTGTCAAGGACTCAGCCTCTCTGGCTGGCCACGCTCTTATGCATATCTGCATTTCTAACCCACCTACATTCCAAAGATTACATAGATCGATAGGGTCATGAAAAGGATTGTGCCTTATTTCAGGTGGCATATTAGGTTTAATTCACCTAAAGAAAATTGACTTTACTACTATTTTCGGTAAAACATTGATTCATTCAACAGGTACTTGTCAGATACCTCCTGTCGCCCTGCACCATGTAATGCTGGGTCACCGGGATGACTAGGATCTGTCTTCCTGGAGCTTATGGTCTCCTGAAGAAGACAGTCATTAAAAGGATGCATCAAATGTGCTGAGTTTTATGACAAAAAAAGCAAACTGATTTATTTTCAAGAATATTTTTTAAGAAAAATATAAATGCCTCTTGAATGATTCTCTATTTTTGAATGAATAATTGAGAGTTCATAGAATAATAAAAAAATTTCTTTCGTGCTGTTGTCTTATAATAGTCTGTATTAATTTCTTTAAATGATAGATCCCAAATGTAATGCGATTATTAATCATTATAATTTTGTAACAATTATAGAAAATATTTTAATATTTACTTATTACATAGCTGACACTGTTTAACTACTTTATATGGATGAACTCTATCTTTCTCAAAAATCGTTCGGTGAGGGGCCAGCCTGGTGGAATAGTGGTTAAGTTCACGCGCTCCGCTTTGGTGGCCTGGGGTTTGCAGGTTCTGATCCCGGGCATGGACTTACACACCGCTCATCAAGCCATGCTGTGGCGGCATCCCACATGCAAAATAGGGGAAGATTGGCACAGATGTTAGCTCAGGGCCAATCTTCCTTAAGCAAAACAAGGGAGATTGACAACAGATGTTAGCCCAGGGCCAATCTACCTCACCAAAAAAAAAAATCATTCTGTGAGACAGGTGCTAATCCTGGCCCCATTGCAGCAACTCTCATTTCTATCTATAAGCTACCAGAATTTCCAAGCTTGATACTTGAGTGTTGACTCAATAATGTGATAATAATTAAAGTTATGCAATTTTAATAAATTATTTTAGGCAGATACAAAGAGATTTTGAGAAATGATTATTTGACCGATTCTTCAAGGAATTTCAGTATTATCACATTAATTAGATTGTGAAAGAACAAAGGCAGAAACTTCGCTATGGTGAATGTTGTGACTCTTCATTGTCATTTTTATTTTGTTAAAGAGAAAAACGCGTCTTAGGAATCCAATTTTTAGAGGAATTGCCCTTTCTCTACCCTTGGTTATCAGGATGAGGTACTTTCTCTAAGAAAAATTGTGACATCTTTTAGCTTCTTTGTTCATTCCACAGGAGAATGATATACCTAGTCGTTAAATCTGGAAAAAATCACTGGACTTAATCTACAGAGCCTCTTCTTCATCGTCACAACTTCTTGTCCAGAACTGGGAGACCCGCCCTAAATCCTACTGCCCAAGGTCAGCTGGGTAAGTTAGCTCGTTTCTGGAGCTCGATGATAGAATTACTACTTCATCTAACCTAAGATTTAGTATGAATAACGTTGGCTATGTTGATCTCACTCTACCACTTGTTTGTATTGTTTTTAATTTTTTCAGATCCCATGTAAAAGAGAAGCTATCCACTGGATCTCATTGAAGAACCTAATATACACATTATTTTTACACAATTTTCTCCTTGAAATCCATTTACTAAATAAAATATGATTAAATTGTTTATAATATTGTACCTCTGATGCAGTTGAAGCTAATAAATTACTGAGATTATCTTATTGGTATAGACCAATGTGCATTGCTATCATATTTGTTTACATATAAGAATGATGGATTCAGTTGATTTTATATGAGAAGTTGAAGGGTAAATGAATTACAAAATTTAAACCTTTAACTCCGGCCTTCATGTTTGAATGGACAGTAAATTAACAGCCAAGTTCTCAAATTTAAGCGTTTGAATTCAGCCATGAACACAAAAAAGCTGGGTAAATCCAGATACCTTACAAATTACAATAATGATTTGAAGCCTCCATGAGTAAGCTAGGGAGATAAATTATTCAGTCTGACTTCCAAGGGAAACCTTTATAAATTAGATCCTGATTGAAGTTTTTTTCTTCTAAAATGGATTAAAAAGCAACTTTTATCAAAAATTCAATTAGCACTCCTACTTTATGATGCTATCCTAATGTCATTTATGAAATCTTCTTTGGGAATATTCTCATCTTAAGGTAGATCAAATTATTTCTTAATATGCAGATCTCAATTAAGATTTATTAGAAATTTCTTGTGATGAGACAAATTAAGGGTTTGTTGATATAAGTAAATGATTTATATATTGATTTACTTTGCACTGCACATCGTTGCTTTTAGCAGTAGGGGATGCTTATTTAAGGAGCTAAATTGCTCCGCAGGGTGTAGATGGAGCCAGGCGATGAACGGCTCCAATCAAGCCACCCACATTCTGGTGGCATGTCTGTGACTGTAGCATTATGGATGCCATTACCCCAAATGTGATGCTAATTGTAATCTCTGTTCTGAATCCAGGAGAATTTAAATGACTTTAGACTGGTAAAGGCTTATAGCAATGTTGAATCTCTATAATTTAACCACAGCAAGGCATCTCTTTATTCACATTAAAAGAGAATCACAAGACAGCTGACTATACTATATACATATGCACACACACGAGCACAGACAGTTGACTTGGGGTTTAGACATATTTCTTGCTAACTCTGGGAGAATTGAGGCTCAGGTCCTTTTGAAGGAAGACTGAGGATATTCCTGACTCTGAGGAGAGCATCCAGGCATAGGAGACTGAGCCCAGTGTGAGCCCTTACTCATTATTGGAAGTGCTGATTTGTCATAGAGCATATTGTCTGCCGTACCAGTCCTTGCCAGGGTCAGGACCTAGGGAGTCCGTGTGGGCCCCGGGACAAGAGAGTCCTATAAGAAAGTCCAGGAGAACTGGGGCACAGGTTGCCCTTCTTTGAGAATCCTCTAATGAAGCCCAAGCCGGAGGTAGCGGAGTGTCCCTCCCATCCTTTCACACGGGTCTTTAAAGGAAGGCCAGCAGCAGCCTGCATGAGGACTGGGCTGCATGGTGGAGCAGGAGAGTCACCGTGCAGAACCAGCGAAAGAGTGGAGGAGTCCTGTGGCCCTGTTGAGCAGAGACTGGCTGCACTGAGCTGCCCAGTGAAGAAGTGACTCTGGCTTTGTTTTTTGCTACCGCGCTGCAACCACACTTAGTAGCACAAGCTGTAAGAATAGCAGTTATCAGGGCCCATTCCCACGGGACACATACCCAAACACTTGTATAGTGCCCCCAACAAAGGCACAGGCATTCTTCAAGGGATTTCTTAGGGAGCTGAGATCCTGCTCACTGTGGGTGGGGCCTCAGCCAGCGAAAATTCCCCACCATTTCTGTCTAGTGAGGTAAGGTCAAAGGAACTTTGAGATACACATATGAACACTATGTAGTTTATTAATAATTAATGGAAATTAAGAAAATAAACCAGAAAATACACAAAACTTACTTTTATTTCTCCTAACTAGTACTATAATTTACGTATGACTTTATATATGTAAATTAATTATTTTGAGGTGTCAATAAAATCATGTTCCAATGTATCTTCTCTTTCTCATTTCTCCTTCTTCTTTAGATATGTCCTCCTTCCTACTTACAGAGGCCACCTGCAGCAATATTAGCACACATGCAACATGAACGACAACGGCACAGGCTTTCAAATGACATACATCTCTATCTGAATTCAAATTTCAGCACTTTGAATTATTATACTATTACCACATACACACTTTCCTGGCCAGCTCACATCCGTGACTTATTGCTGCAAGAGTATGATAATTATCACCACTTATTACCATTCGATATTCCCCTGACTTAATTAAATTTTCTATGTGTATTTTTAAAAATAATTAATTCACATGACGTTAGTGAGAATTAGATGAAATAACGTACATAGAGAGCTTTTAACAATGACTAGCATATATCAAGTGCTTGATGAATGTTAGTCTTACCCTTTATGCTCCTGAGAATTTGCTGTGGACTAGTTTTTTGGCTTTTTGCAATTAGAGTCAACCAAAATCCAAATATATATTTCAAACTTATTTCGCCTTCTGTAACTCATCTTTCCAGTTAGAGATTTACTAAGGAACTTTTAAGTTAAAAGCTCAAAGGCTCAGCATTAAACTTTTCCTCATTCAGTTCCCAATTTTGTCTTCTCTCTTACTGTCAATAAGTGAGCAATTTGTTTCTTTTGATTCCTGTGCCTCATCCCACAATCGCACTTTAGGGTTTCTGCTTTTCCTCCCGTGTCTTTGATTATTGTGATGACAATATCAATCACCTATTCATTGATGATGTCTCCATTTAAACTTTCATGCACTCCTGCAACAATCTAAATAAATTTAATAATATTATTTTCAACTCAGTTTCACAGAAGGGAAAACTGATGCACAGAAAGCCTAAGTAACTTGTTTCAGATTACCAGGCTGTATGCAGCCAAACCGGGTTGTTAATTTTAGATCTCTAGCTCCTTACTCTTAATCACTATGCTGCTACTTCTCACAAAAACCTAGCCTAGTCCCCGCCTTTAAGGCACTCTAGACAAATGCAGGTACCCTTTTCCCCATTCCGTGTTTGGTAGTCAAGGTTCTCTGACTCTCTCCGTGATCTTTCTATGGTAGCTTGATTGATTACCTTACTTGATTTGTCGTCCAATCTTCACTTGATGCCAGACCTCTCACCACTATTGTGGCTTTTGGATTACCATCTCTTCCCAAATTATTATTTTCAAATCATCCATCTGGCCATTGGGAATTTGCCTCCACTCTTCTTCCATTACACACATACCAAGAACTAATTCTTTCTTTCCATGTCATCTAGAAGGCTAGATTTTCTGTAAGTGGAAAATTTTTCTCTTGACCTATCCAAAGCTGTTATTTCTTCTATATTTAGGATCACAACTATTCTTGCCTTTATAGGACCCAGCTACTGGGATTATTGTTGGCAGATACCCTTCAGCTGCTACTACCATTAGTGACTGTGTCAGTTCTAGACATCCACCTTACTGAAATGTCCAGGCCAGCTGACATCTAGTAACTGATCTGTGCATCTTAGCCTAATTTTGGAACCCTTATGAAAGGCCGTTATAGATACAGAGCTCCTGGTGAAGTTGCTTGAGGTTGTTGCTGGGTCTGTATCACAACTGATGTCTCCCTCTGCCCAATTTGTCTTTCTTCCACAGGTTTCTAGCCCATGGGTACTCCTTAATAGATATCCTGCATGCTAAGTTTTATCTTAAAGTATGCTAATGGGAGAACCCATCCTACAACACAATTAATTTATTATCTTTGTCTTTCCTGAGACTTTGAACTCTCCTTCTTTATAGGTTTCTTCTATTAGTATTTACATACATGCAAGTCAATTTATAATGATAAAAATCTCTCTCAACTTCGCACCATAATAACCTCTCTCCTAATTTTGGCCAGATACAGTGGAATATTTGCCTTGTTGTCCACATTATCTATCTGATTATTTATTTTATTCTCACTGCCTCCTTAATGCACTGCCATATGTTTGCAAATATGTCATTCCACTAAAAGTGGTCTTGTCAAGATTCACAATACCACCTTGCTTCTAAATCCTATACACACTTTTCCATTCATACTACATTTGAATTAGTCTTTCAAGTGAAAATTTTCTCCCTCAAAAACAATCTTAGTTTTTATCCTTAGGAATACCACTCATTGTGATTTCCATCCTAATTCTCAAACTATTGCTTTTCTGTCTTTTTATGGGTCCCCCTTTAATGATTCTGGTCACCAATTACAATGTGGGCAAGTGCTTTCCCCACACCACCAAGAAATTCTACGGACATCAGCTGAGTATCCTACAATTCAACTCAATTCTGACACTGTCTACCTAGAGGCAGCATCAGATCCCACAGGTTAAGGGCTCAGTCCTACAAGACTGTTCCCCCCTTCAGATGCCAATCCCAAGTCCAGGTTGTTACTGTTACCTGTGCTTCTGACTGACCAGCTATAGACTGGAGGGTCCCATGACCTCCTCCCCAGGTCCTGTTAATTTACTAGAGCAACTCACAGAAATCAGAGAAACATTTTACTTACTAGATTACCAGTTTATTCTAAGAGGACATAACTCAGGAACAGCAGGATGGAAGAGATGCATAGGGCAAGGTTTGGGGAAAGGGGAGAGGAGCTTCCACGTTCTCTTCAGACACACCATTCTCCCTACATCTCCACATGTTCACCAACCTGGAAGTTCCCTGAACCATCTCCTTGGGGGTTTTTATGGAGGCTCCACTGCATAGGCACGATTGAATAAATCATTGGCCATTGATGATTGAACTCAGTGTCCAGCCTCCCTTCCCTCCCAGAAGGTCAGATGGTGGGAGTGAACTTCCAACACTCTTATCACTCTGGCTCCCATGGCAACCAGCATCCATAGCCCATCCTTAGGTTACCTAAGGGCTTTCCAAAGCTTGCCTCATTAACATAACAAAGGCACCTTTATTGCTCTCATCCCTTAGGAAACTCCAAGGGTTTTAGGAGCTCTGTGCCAAAAATGAGGATGAAGATCAAATATGCATTTCTTACTATAAATCACAATATCACACCTTTCCTCTTCCCACTGTTAAATGGTGTTGCTCCTTCTTGTCCCATCCTGTGGTTGCCTTAATTCTCATTCTTCACATTGTTTTTGCATCATCCATTCATCTAACTTCAAAAACTTTACAATGTGGATGCTAGGAAATAATACTTGCTGAAGTACAATCATAATAAACAAGATTAAACGTTACGGGGAATTAAAGAATAGAATTTGGGGGAATTATTTTTCAAAGATATAATGGCATAAAATTCTGCAGAAATGACAAAAGACAACAGTCTTCAGCTATAACGCTCACATGTAGATATAATATTGTGAAAATCTTAAATTATATACAAGAGAAAATAAATCTTAAAAGATACAAAAAAGAAGTTGCAAATTACCTCCAATAAATAAGATTTCCACTGATGGTATATTTCACATCAGCTATATACATGCGAGAAGTCAGTGGTATAACATACTCAAGTTGTCAGAGGATGGGAGCAAACAACTGTCAACCTAAACTATGCCTGAAGAACGAGGGGTAAATAAAGAGTGTCAGACAAGCCAAGTACTGGAGTTTAGCCATACTAGACCCTTGCTGAGAGAGTTTGGAAGAATGGTCTTTAGCAAGTTAGACCTAGAATCAAGAGCAATAACATTCAAATAATATATCAAAGATATGGTAACTGTCAAAATCTGTTTGCTAGCAATGGAAGCAAATTTTCCTCTAATATCGAGAGGTTTGTTTTAAGACCCTCAATACCTGTTGGATTTATATTTGCATAACTAATATATCTAGTAGGCAAAAATACATTTGTTAACATATTTGTGAAGGAGATAAATTTGTTCGCTTAAAAATTCTAGACTTGTCAACAAAGAATTCTACATACAAGAAGATTATCTACGTACAAGATTTAATGAAATAACTTGGATTATTAACTCATTTTGAGCCCCTATCACAATTCTCTTGAATTTCACCTGTATGGAAGGACTGTTCAAATTTTGTCAAAATTAGGAAACTGATTAAAACATGCTTTCCATTATGTTTTTAAAACTCTACAAGGTAAAATTAAATTCAATCTAAATGACTCATTTAAAAGCTCAACTCGATTCTCAATCTACCAAAAAATAAAAGCAAAATGTACAAATATATTTTTAAGTCTAATTCCATATTGTCAAACTTAAAGAAGAGGATAGAATTATTTTTCTTTTTTTCTACTAAAGGCATCGTGCAACAACCTTTTAAATTCCATGGTGGTGAGGAGTGTTTTCCCACAGTACTAATTGGTCTGAGGGCACAGGGCCAATATAGAGCAGGAGCAAATTGGTAGAAAATTACCTTGCAATATAGATGGCAGGGGGATTGAGGATACAAATGTCAATTAACTTGAGATTTTGTTAACTGACATATGTTTTCACCAGTTAGAATATTATTAAATCAATACAAGGAATTCCAACTAAACATTGTTTTAAAAAAATTCTGAAACATAGTGACACAGAAAGAGATGAGAAGAGAGTACTAGACAGCTGTTAGGTACATGAAGCTGATGTAGTCACAGTAATACCAGACTACACAGGTTTTAAAGCAAGTACACATTCATTAGACAAAAAGATTTATTATTTACAGATAGGAGGAAGACTTCACCATGAAAAAAGTGTGTTGTCACCTCGCTATGAAGGTTGAGGAATTTTAAAGTGTTACACGTCAGGGTGATGCGCCTGATTTTTTTCTTTAAATATCTGCTACTGAGTACAGACTTTCCTCAACTTGTGTCTCCCTCTTTCCCACCTCTCTGGCTCTTCATCTGCTTTTTTCTTTTTCTTATTAGTTGGCACTTATCATGTTCACATTCAGTTCTGAAACCACAGCCTTAACCATGCAATAACCATACAATTCGACAGTTGATTGATTCTAGACATTTATGTCTTTAGTGCCTGTGTTTACTGGTTACATTTATAACATCAGTGTTACCCATGGAATTATGTAGTATAATCAAACCAATAGAAAATAAATGAATTCTTGCCCTTAACTCATGTCCCATAAGGAACAATGTTCAAAGAATAAAAAACTAAAGTTGTAATATACTCAAAATAATGTGATGTTCAGTTGTTGGTTTTTATTTATGAATAAAGAATTTGATGTATTCATATCCATGGCTAGTGTGAGTTTCTTGGCTATTATGTAATTATCTTACACCGACGTGAATGAGAATACTGTCTGTGACTCTTCATTCCTTTGTTTAGATCCATTTTCCTATCTGGCATCATTTTCCTTCTGCAGAAGGATGTCTGTTAACATTTCTTGTGGAGTGGATTGACTAGTTAGGAATTATTTTATCTTTCCTGTATTTGAAACAATCTTTATTTCTCCTTTGCTTTTGAAAAAATCTTTATTTCTGTTTATAGTATACAGGCTGACACTGTTTCCATCTATCGCTTTAAAGATGTTGCTCCTCTGTCTTCTCACTCGCAGTTTCCTGTGAGGAACCTGCTGTCACACTGACTTTAATCTCCTGTATGCAACATGCCCCCCTCCCGTCACCACCTAGGCTGCTTTGAAGCCTTTGTCACTGACTTGGATCAATGTTATTATAATATGTCTTGTTTCCCGTGCCTGAAATGGGTTGAACTTATTGGATTTGTTGGTTTATAATTTATGCCAAGTTTACAACATTTCCAGCCATGATGTCTTCAAATATTTTTTTCAGTTTCTCCATACCATCTTCTTTGGAGATTTCTATTGCATATATATTAGGCTGCTTCAAGTTTTCTGGCAGTTAATTGAAGCTTTATTAACTTTTTAGCTTCGTGCATGTGTGTGTGTGTTTCATTTTGTGGTCTCTATGGCTGTGCTTATCTGCCATTAGTCCCATCATGTGTGTTTTTCATCACATACATTATAGTTTTCATTTCTACAACGTCAATTTAGTTCACACTTAAATCCTCTATGTCTCTACTTACCTTTTTGAGCATATGAAATATAGTTATAATAGCTATTTTAATCCTTGTCTCTTAATCCTAATATCTGTGTTAATTCTTGAACTATTTTGATTAATTGATTTTTATACTCATTATGGACTATATTTTCCTGCTTCTTTGGTATGTGGTGAATGTATACTGTATTGCAGACAATGCTTATTTTACCTTGTTGCATGCTGGATATTTCGTAATCCTATAAATATTCCTGAGCTTTGTTCTGGGATGCATTCATATACTTGGAAAGAATTAGATCATTTCAGGCCTTGTTCTAATATTTGTCAGGCAGGACAAAGGCAGTGTTTAGTCTAGAGCTTATTATTCTTCACAACTAAGGCAAGACTCCCCTGTGTACTCTACCAGGTACTCCAGGATTTATGAGGTTTTCCTGTCCAATCCAATGGGGACAGGCGTTATTCTCAGCCCGCTGTGACTGCCAGATTCTGTACGTTTAATCATTTCAGGTAGTTCTTTCCCCATCAGTGAATGGTTTTTCTCAAGCCCACGTGCTGATGAACACTCTGTTGGATATTTGAAGGGACATTTCTTCAGATCTCCAGTTTTCTCCCTGTGAGGGACACTCCTCTCTGATACATTGTCCCTCAAATTCTAATCACCTTCCTTTCTTGGAATCTCAGCTCAATTTTCTTAACTCAGAAATCGGCTTGCTCTGCCTAGATCTGCCCCCTCCCCCTGCCACGTGGAAACTCAAGGCAGTAAGCTCAGGCCATTGTAAGGCTCACCTTCTTTGTGTCCTACCTCCTCTCAAGGGTCACTGTCCTTTGTTGCCTGATGTTCAATGTCTTGAAAACTGTTGTTTCATATCTTCTGTCTGGATATTCAGTTATTTTAGGCAAGAGGTTAATTTGTCCCATATTACTTCATGTTTGCTGGGAATGGTAGTCTTGGATGAGACACCAGAGTGACCTTGGTTGGGTCCTTTCTACTTTGATTTACTACATCGTATTACATGAAGAATTTTCATTAAGATCATATAAGTTGTTTGCCCTACTGGCAAATCCTGTCTATCGTCAGGAAATATCAACAGACCAATACATGGCATAAATTGTAATCATATGATTACATTTTTATAACTTTGAATAATTTTAAAATTTTATAATTATGATTACATAATTATATTTGTGGTTAGAAGAATAGAATGTAAAAATCATTGACAAGAAAAAAATTTTTTCATATAGCTTGGTAATTTCCCTTGTAAAACATTATACTGAGTTTCAAAATATCTGTTTATTGAGGAAAAAACAATGTTTTGACGTGTTTAGCTACGGTCTTTGAGCATGAGAGTATACATATATTTCATTTTGTATATATATATTTCATTATATTATGCAATACATATAATTCCTTGTAGATAAAATGAACTGATTACATTCTAATTAGTCTTGAAGGGAATAATATCTGAGCTAATTGAATGAGTCACTATTCAAAGACTGCAGTACAAGATTTAAAAGGACTGAAAACAATGTCTACTGTGCCTTTTTTCTCAATTTAAAATTGTAAATCAGATTTACTATAAGGAAAAAGATTGCTCTATTTGATACTTAGACATGTAGAAACTGAAAACTGAAAGGCAAGTATCTCAGGGCTTTAAAGTCAGTAAAAATCAGTAAAATATATACATCATGTTTCTTTTCTCTGAGTTTCTTTCATTTCTTTCTCTGTCCCCTCATGTGCCTGTTCCATTGTTCTTGACATGCAGGCCTGAACTCCTTCATTAAGTGCCATAGCTATTTTAAAATTGTTATTTTTAGAATTACTTTTGACACAATGTTATTTAGGTTCTTACGTTTTTAATTAAAGATACTTCTTCTTGCTAACTATATCAGATTTATTAGTTTTCTAGCATCCTTTATCAAAACAAGTACTGATAAATTACACATCTACTCACCTGTCACAGAAGATGTTGTTCCCACTATATTTTGATATAAACTAGATTTCATGTGCTCCTTGCTATTATGTGCTATTGATACCAGATACAAAAATAGGTTCTTTACCCACCACGCAAGGGGGGCCAAATAAAACTGGAATGCCAGTCTTATGGCCAGGAAAAAGTTTTTATTTTGGGTGATATCAGCCAGGAGATGAGAGTGAGCCCTCAAATTTGTCCTATCTCCCAGAAAGATGGGAGGCGAGAGGTTTTAAAGTTTGCAAGGAAAGCGGCTGCTTTTAGTGAGGGGGAGCCTATGGCCTTGCTGGTCAGCGCTTTCCCACCAGCCTGCGTTTGGCCTTGTGAGGCTGCTTGCAGGAAGTGGGATGGCCAGACAAGGGAATCCCTGGGTGGGTGTCCTTTGTTGTCTGCCTCCATAGTGGATGGTAGATTCTGGTGCCAGGAAGCCGAGGAGTTGGGGTCAGGGAAGCTTCAGCTTCTTGATATTCTCTGGACATCAGTTTCCCTCTAATAAAACTTCAAAGGACCCATAACTAGCCAAAATGTTGGCATGAGGCCACCTGGGCTCTAACAGCTTGTAACTTCTGTTTGCCTTGTGAAGTTCAGGCATGCAAAGGTTCAAAAATGCGATATCTACCTATGAACGTAAGTTAGGGAAGCAGGGAAAGGGGATGAGCACTTTTGGCTTTAACCCCAGATATGCTGAGTTTAAAGGAGGGGAACTGAGATCAGGGCCAGTGTCACTATTATTATAACACAGGTGTTTCATGCTATATAGTGTGTTATACTGAGTAAGGAAGACGCTCCTAGAAGTCATCTAGACAACATTTTTGCTCTCTTTCTGGCCATGGACAGTAATATTTGTTATTTGTAGATCTCAATATACGTCATTCACCTCCAATCCTTGACTTTGCTACCGCAGTTAGATGTGCTTACACATCAGGTAAAAATATATTAAAGAAATAATCACTTGTGATAATATCTATGGCATTGATCTCCTAAATGTTAAAATGTATGGAAATACTGATGATAAAATATTCTCTTTTGAAAAAATATTAACAAACATAGAATCAAAGTTTTTCCTTTTACTTTTTCCTTTTATATTTAGCCCCAGACTTCCATAAAACAGTATTATATAGAGATTATAGGAAGTGATGACATGACAGTCCCAAACGTCACATAGAAAACTGGTCTTTTGAACCATTGTGGTGTGTAAAAGGGTAATATTTGACGTCTATACTATTTCTTTTGTTTTGGGAAAGTAAATCTATTTAAAACTTTAAAGCAGCCGAAATGAGATACCACTACACACCCATCAGATGGCCACTATAAAACAACAAAAGAAAATAACCAGTGATGGTGAGGATGTGGACAGACTGGAACCCATGTGCATTGCTGATGAGAATGTAAAATAGTGCAGCCACTGTGGAAAACAGATTCCTAAAAGAAGTAAACATAGAATTACTATGACTCAGCAGTCCCACTTCTTGGTAGTATACTGAAAAGAATTTAAAACAGAGGCTCAAACAAACATTTGTATAGCAATGTTCATAGCAGCTTTGTTCACAATAGCCAAAAAGGCGGAAACAACCCAAGTCTTCCTATCCATGGATGAATGGATAAACGAAATGTGGTATGTACATGCCATGGCCTCTTATTCAGCCTTAAAAAATGAATGAAATTCTACTCTATTCTACAACAGGAATGATCTTGAAGACATTATGCTGAGGGAAATAAGCCAATCACAAAATGACAAATATTGTACTACTGCACTTATACAAGTTACCTAAAATAATCAGATTCCTAGAGACAGAAGGTAGAGTGGAGGTTACGGGGCCGGGGGAGGGAGGCATTGGGAAGTATTATCGAATGAGTACAGAGTCTCAGTTTAGAAAGATGGAAGGATTTTGGAGATAGATAGTGGTCATTATTGCACAACACTGTGAAGGTATTTAATGCCACTGAACTGTACACTTACAAGTAGTTCTATGGTAAATTTTATATTATATATATTTTACCACAATAAAAAAACATGTTACAGGACTATCCACATTCTGATTATCACAGTTGTTATCATTAGATATTCTCACTTAGAAACGCCAGGGATTATGTTAAGTAATATTATCTTTAAAGTACAAATTTCAGAGCCTTAATGAGTAAAACTATTTAATGAGAACACGTGGACCTTTAGTGAGCGATGTATGCACTGAAATGAGGTCTGCATTATTGAATAGCCAAGGAGCATTGACATAATGAATTAGTTTTCATACCAAATAAAAAATAAATTATTTTTCTGGACTTTACCATGATTCTTGTGACTAGGCTTCCATTGCCAAAATGCCTTTGGCAAGTGCACAGCATTTTTTTATATATATAATTCCCTTCTAAAACAATGATGCTAATTATGATATACGAGATTATTACATTAGGCTACTTCTATTTTTTAACCTGTTATGCCACAACTAGCGAGATAACTTTTATAGCCATATTGGAGTATACAGGCCAGATTTTATACTCCAGATGTATAAAATGTCACTGATTTTCTTTGGAAACTCTTTGCAGCTGTGTGTTTCTACAGATGCTGATTTACAATCACTGCCAGCGTTAGACAGTTCTAGTATATCCTTGCTGTGGCGCAGCAGAGCCAAATCTTATCTTTTACTAGAAAAATATATAGACCTTTTATCCCACTTTATCTGGGGAATAAGGAAGATTAGTTCAGCTAAGTGTAGAATTTTATAAAAAAGCAAATTAACCTTGGGATGATGTAGGAAGATGGTCAAAAATGGTTGCCAGGGGAGATGATGCTATCAAATGGTGGGAACGTCATTTGGATAGACTTTACAGATGAAAGAAATTTCCTAGAAGACTTAGGCATTGTAACTATATTTAGGCATATAGGGATGTAAATAATTGTGTACAGCCTCTAGTAAGCTCAAATAGGTTTAGAGATGTTGTAGGAATTCTAGGTTGAAAATTGTAGTAAGTAGCTGTTTCCTGGGGAAAAAAAAATAGGTGAAAAGGGTGCAGACAATAGTCAGCTGTCTTCCAGTACGCAGATTCCTTCGTGAGAAACTGACATCCTTTCTTCACAAGTCCATGAATTATCTTTCAGAAATGATAATCTGGTTAATTTTGTTCTCTAGTCGAAATCTTATATAGGTCCCTGCTGCCCACAGAAGATATCTAAATTTCTTAGAATGGCACATCATGAAGTTCTCGAATGATTGGTACCCATGAAAATTTAGCCTGCTTCCTTCTTTTCTTGTTCTCTCTCTCCCCATCCTGAAGCCTTTGTACATGTGATATCAAATTTATCACCCTAAATATCAGACTTTCTTGCAAAACTCTACATCATTACTTTTTTATCTGGGATGTGGTAGACATTTCTGCTTAGTAAGGCATAAGAGGATACTATTTCTGATCAACTACTACTATCTTAGGTATTTGCCAGGCAAATCAGCTATTTCCAATGTGTTTGGCTTGGGTGAGACCATAAGAAAAGCATAAATACCATAAATAAATACACCTGGAAATTTCTATCAATTTAAGGACAAACTTGGTGGAGGTCACTGTAAGTAACATGTCTCTTTAGTGTCACTTTTATAATGAAAACCCTCAGTGCACATAAATATTTAATTGGCATTTAACTTTATTTTAAAAATATAGATTAGTCAAATAGTTTATTTGTTCTATTTTACAGATGTCCTCTACTAGCCATGCATTAAATGCAATAAGCTATTCAATGCTGAAAATGTAGTTTTGTTGGCTTAACATTTCAATGGTACCTCTTTAAATAAAATATCCACCTCAGTTGATAATAAGAGTACAGAAAAGAACAAATTTGTTGAAAAGAACAGAAAAACTGGCCAGTTGGTAAAAATTAAAATATAGTAATTTGATTCTGTTAGAAGTTGGAAAATTGTCATAAATTGTCACAAAACACACTAAAAATAAGATAATTTTTGCTGAAAAGCTTTTCTTGGTCTGCTTCAAAGCAACGTTACTTTCTCTAGAATAAGAATTTAAAGTCATATTCTTGGTTATTCTGAATCCTAGAAAGAACTGTTTTTGATATAAGGACTAAAAACTTATTTTAGAAAATACCAGAATAATTTAACTCTGCATTAGAAACTAACCTCAGTACAAAAATGGTATAAACTGAGCCTTTAATCAAAGCATGTTCTCATATAGTTGCCATATAATGTAATTTTTTGTTTTCAAAATATGCTGGACAACCCTGTTTTAAATGATCATACTTTATGTCCCTATGGAATGGGAAAAGGAAGACCCCTTTTTAAAATTATTTTTATTGTTTAGAAAATGTTTATAATTTTTTCTGAACTACTGTTAGCATTGTCACATATCAAGACTAAGTATGTGGCTATATCTTTTCTGGAGTCTATTCCATTCTATTTGTCTATTGTTCCATTCTTGTGCCAAATCCACACTTTTTGTTATTATAGTTTTCTGACATCTAGAAGTGTTTAAGTTCTATTCCCTTGGCTATTCTCAGACATTTCCATGTCTACTCAAATGTCAAAATCAGCTTGTCATTTTCAATAGAAAAATCTGCTAAGATTTTTATTGGGTGGAAGGTAAATTTGGAGAGAAGTGGCATCTTTCCATGATTGAGTCTTCCAAACGATGCCCATCGTAGAACCTTCTGTTGACTCTGGCATTTCTTTAACTTCTCTCAGTAATTATTTGTAGTCTTTGCTGTAGAGGTCTTGCAAGTCATTTAATAAACTTAGTTTTGGTTACCTGAATTTTTCAACTTTATCAGCCATCCATGTAGATACGAGAATGCATCATAGATGTAAGGCTCTCTGAGTTTTGACACTCTGAACACACCCCTGAACATTTGTAACTAGTCTGTACAAAAGGAATCGGAATGATACCAAACAAATGGAATGAAAGCCGATGGCAAAAGGTGGTGGCAGCACATGGAGGAATTAGTGGGCCTGAGGGGACGGATGCTGAGCTCTACCCAGGACAGGTAGAACAGCTTCACCGGAGGAGGACAGCTTTGTAAACCCTGTTCGGTCAAAAGCTGAGGCTGAGAAGAGCCAAGGGGCTGGCCCCTCACTCCACTGTGTTCCACCTCCACCACAATTACCATGACTGCTTGTAGACAGGAGGCCTTTAGGGCTTCTAAGCCTGCAGGGTTCTCAGGTAAGTGCTCAGCAGACTTCACAAGACCTCTTGATAAATACTACCCTAACGCGTAAGAGCATAGATTTGTTTTTCTATCGAGATGAAATCACATATGTTGAATTATTTTAGCCTGGCATTTTTTGCTCAAAATTATGGATGTGAGTCATTCACATTTTTCACTAATTATAAATGTTTTATTCACACCGTTGTATTAATTTCACTGTTTAAAATGATTATTAAAAGTTTATTTCATTACAGGAGCCTATATTTACAACTATTTCCTCAAATAGGAAATCAGGATCTCAAAATATTATACTAAAATATTTTTAATTGGATCACTAAATACACGTGGAGTGTAATTATAGATGAAAAGTCATCAGCATAGGTAATTGTGTGGCGTGAGCAGCGGAAAAGTTAGGAGGAACCAAGAGCTGTACTCTAGACATCTCTCAGAGTGTAAGGAAGCTACAGAAACGCGAGACAGCTGCGTTCCTACTGACAGCTGGTAAGATTTTAGTACCCTTGCTTAAACTACCTTAAAGAAGTCTATTGAGCTTATTAAGTAATAGTTCCCTTTAGAAATTAAGTCACTGATAAATAATCCATCAATATCCAACTTATGCACTTTAATTATGATACATTATTGAATGTACCAAGTTTTAGATTTTAGATATGACAATAATTCTCAAATTTACAAAGTTATCAAGACCAAAACCTTTCTTTCCCCACTTGAGAGCTCATTTTTAGTTGTCTATAATCTTACCATGGAGATGAGCCAGAACAGAACAGTGTAGAGTTATCTTCTTTTGTAGAACATCACAATGCTACTCTGCTTAGAGATGTTCCATGGCACTGAAAATGTGAGTAACGTGTCGTCTATACTGTGAATAGTGTGCCTACGCATTTCCAGATAAAATTTAGGGATACGAGATGTTGCAAAGTGGAAAAGTTAGGAATCTCTGTCTAGATTATTTTCCCACCACTAGGCTATTTTTGCACTACTATAATTGTTAAGTTTGCATCAAATCAGATTGTGACTGAAGCATCTTTCTTGCTCACACACATACCTTTTTATTCACATTAAATTTATATTCCTGGATGTGAAAAAAAAAGTAGACAGATAGATAGATAGGTAGATAGATACTGTTTTTGTTTTCAGTTTCATTGGTAACTGGACGTTTATTCCTGGAGCTGGCTTTATATCAAGTCACTTTCCCTGTGGCTTATTTGTCTCTCTCCCTTGAGAGATTTCCTTAATGGAGATCTGAGAAGTCGATAAGAAAACTGCAGAGGCTGTTGAATTTAATAGTCAATCCCATGATGGGGCTTGATCACTATGACCTTCTCACCCCAATATTCTTCTCGCAAAAGGAGACAATCTGTGGTGCTTATCGTCTCTTTGAAGACACTCAGAAATGTACCTGATTCACTTTTTCTCACCTACGTTGTATTGCTCTGATCTAAGTTCAACATTGTAGAAAATGACTTTCCCTTCAGAAATACTAAGCAGTTCAACTGCTTGTCTCTTTACTTGCCAAATAAATCAGATGGCTTGGAATCCTCTGGTTTTTATATTGCCATGTTCTGTTCCTTTATGTTAAAAATTACATGTTGGGATGTTTGCAGAATATTTGAAAATGACATTGGTGATTTCACTAACATGTTGTCAAATATACGGTACAATTATATATTAATACATAGAGTTTATTTTGGTTAGGTATTGAAGAATCACATTTAATTCATCATTTACTTACTGCAACCTAAGAATACTTTTCAGAGTTATTTGGTTCAGCAAATTCTGAGTCCGCAGACTTTAGTAGGAGAAACTGGAGGATTCTATTATTTCTAAAACCCAGAAGCTATTGAACAATTGTTAGTAAATCCAGAGGATGACATAATCAGTTCTCTTAAGAATCACAAAGGGATGAACAGAGATCTTGATTTGAAAGTTTAAGTGGCATTCATGGAAAGGCCTTGAGAAAATTTTCACCCCATTTTTATTGGTGGAAATTTCCAACAATGTAGTCTTTTTGATCTTACTTCTTTCACTTAGCATGTTTTTGAGGTTCATCCATGCTGCTGCATGTATCAGTAATTCATTTTTATTGCTGAATAGTAGATATGAATAAAAATATTTTATGTATTCACAAGTTGAATGACATATAGATTACTTCCTGTTTTTAGCTAGTATGAATAATGCTGCTGTGAACATTCATGTACAAGTCATTGTATGGATGTGACTTTATACATTTTGGGGGTAGATATCTAAGAGTAGGAAAGTTGGGTCATTTGATAGTTACATGTATATATTTTTAGGGAACTGCCAAACTTTATTCTAAAGTAGATGTACCATTTTATACTCCCATCATTGATGTATGAAGGTTCTAGTTTCTCCACATCTTTGCCAGAATTATATATTATCAGTCTTTTATGTTACAGATCTAATAACTCGCGGTAGACATCTTTTCTCATAATAATCACACACTATACATCTTATAAAGACTTGTATATATCTTATTTGGCTGAATGTCAATTATCTTTTCGCAACTTTTAATGGATTGTAAGAGTTCTAATATATTAAAAATAAGTGATTTTTAAGAGGTATGTTTTGCAAATATTTTCTTTCAGCCTATGGCTTGCTGTTTTTTCATTTTTTTCCTTTCTTAATGATACATTTTGAGGAACATTTAACATTTTTCTCATGTCTTATTTATTACTTTTTTAATGTACTTTACTCTTGCTGTCCTATCTAAGAAATCTTTGCCTGACTCAAGGTCACAACAATTTCCCCTGTATTTTCTTCCAAAAGTGTTATAATTTTAACTCTCAAATTTAATAATAAATTTGTGGGCATTGGAGTTGTTCATAATGTTCCTTTATTGTTATTTTTGAATGTTCATGGGATCATTAGTGATGGACCTTTTCTCATTTTGAGATTAGCTGTTTTTACCTTTTCACATTTTTTCTTGGTTAGCCTGGCTAGCATATTCTTTTTAATTAATTTTATTGATCTTGTCAAAGCTTTGAGTTTTATTGATTTTCAGTTTCATTGATTTCTACTCTAAATTTGATTATTTCTTTTTTCTGCTTGCTTCAGGCTTAAATTGTCCTTCTTTCTCTTTCTCCAATTTGTTAAAATGAAGCTTAGATTACTGATTTTTGGATCTTTCTTCTTTTCTGGTAGATGCATTCAATGTTCTTGCCCCCTCCTCTGCTGTTGTGTTTGGGTTTTCCCAAGAACTCCTTCTGAAAGAGAGTTTGTGCCTTGAAGCTCTTTCAGTTGTAATTCTCTGTTATGAAACTCGAGTACTGTTGAAACGGACGGCGGTAGGGTGGTTGCAGGGGGAAGAGTTCGATAGGCTTAGGATCCTTTCTAATCTTTTAGTGGGCCTGTCCCTAGGCTATGACTTTCACAAGTGTTTCTCAGCCTTTCTTTTTCCTCCCATTACATAAGGCAGGAAGGTTGGAGGGAGTTGGAGTTGGGTAATTGCTGTTTCCCTGATGAAGCTTTCTATTAACATAGTTTCCTGTGGAGTGTTGGCCTGTGTTGTGGAGAATGATCTGAGAGTACTTTATTTCCCTCTTCTTTTGCCCAGAATGTCAGGGCATTTTTCTCAGATCTTCAACGTGAGAACCGGGTGGGATTCCTGGTTGCTCCGTCTCCAGCAGTTGTCAAAACGACTATATGTGTTCCTACCAATTTATGACTGCAGGGGTTTCTGTTCTAGGTAAGTTGATATCGATTGTTATTCACTGATTTTGCCTGTCTCACCAGAGTTGGAAGTAGTTTGTCGACTGACCTCAATTTTCCGATGAGTCTAATAAAAGTCACAGCTTTTCAGTTCGTTCAGCTATTTTCTTGCAATGATGGAATGACAACTTGCAAGTATTTTGCGTGATGGAGCTGAAACTGGAAGTCCTACAATCATGTTTTAATGCCAAAAAACTATTTTACAAGTTATAAAGACAACAGCTGTAATTTATTGTGGGTAGCGCACATCTAACAGACACTAGGAAAGGATGAGAAATTATGCTGATGAAGCGCTATTTATTAATTTATAAATCAATTAATTGATGAGAGCTAGTTTCTCTAAATTAATTACTTATTCATTTTTTTGTGCACTTTTTCAAAATTTTTTATCATGGATATAGATTATCTTGTCAAATAGTTAAAATGAAAAAGCTCTGTAAAGGGCAGTTTTGTAAAGAGTAATTTCAGTACCTAAGGTAGATAATTGCTTAGGAGCAATGGAAGATTTTTCTGCATAAATGATGTTGTTACTTTGTTAATTAACTTTAGTGCTTTTCAAATAGGGTTGATTTCTCAGTCATCAGAACGGATGTTCCCGAGTATGTGTGGAATACAATAGCACAGTTTTCCAGCAATGTAAATTATGTGCCCTGCCTGCAGCTGAAAGGATAAGCGTGGTTCTCTTCTACCTTTATTCTACTCGAAACCTCTGGGATGCCTCCAAGGGTGTTACTGGCATGCCACAGTACCTCGCATTGGTCTTTTGCTAGATGTGATGATTCATCTGAGTTCAGTCCTTGAAATGAGTGCTTTCTGCAGTTTTGAAATTAGTGTCCACCATGGTCAAATCAAGAATAAAGTTAATTGGGAGGTGTAACAATGAGGACCTGACGTGAATTAAAGAATAATATCAGATAGTGATGGGATTCTAATGACAATGACATGACCACGAACGTGAAGAATTTGTTTGATGCTCTTTCATCATAACTTTTCTTTTCACTGGGGATATAGTGACCTCTTCATTAGTGAAAGGCATGATTTATTTGTCAGTACAATTCCACTTACGGATGTAAGCTTTTAAAATTAATAATTTACATTTTAATAAATGCAATATCAGCATAGTCAAGGGCTCTAAATGTCATTATTCTTGAGAACCACTTTTTAAATTATTTTCTTTTTATAATCTATTATTCCCACTGGATTCTGCCCTGCCAGTCTGCATAGTATTCTATTACTTCTACACCATTGCCAATATGTAGGGCCCAACCCAGGCTCACTGAGAGCTGGAAAGTAACCTACCGTTTTAATGAGTGCATTTCCTATCCAATAAATATTTCAGCTCATATTAACTTCAGCTCATATTAATTCTCATATTTAGAAATTTTAGCAGGTTTCCTTGGTTATTTGTAATAAAATTATTATAATTTATTTGGCTAATAGATTGTTTACTGTTTTTAGAATATTGAGGATTGCAAATTAATGACCGACAATTTGACTCTTTTTGGAAATGATTTATTTGACCTATTTTTTAAAAATTTACAAGTTGATTGTCTCATATGTATTGGTTTTAAATTTCTGTTTGATCCATTTTTCTTGGCATTAATAGTATTACTTCTCAAAAATAATTATTACAGTTCTGAGTGGTATGATCATCTCAAATATGAAAAGGTACTTGATGGGAATGGAAGCTCACGAAGTTTACAAAATATAAATGACTAAACATTCAATTTCTGATTATCAAAAAATACAGATATGTATAATCCAAAACCGAAAAAGGCAATACAATAAATCACTTATTACAGTCCTATCAGTGAGGAAAGAAAAATTATGTAATAAAATGTGTTCATTATATGGTGTCTAGTCCTGATCATCTGAAACATACTCTTTGAACGTTAATTCCCTTATTTCTAAGTAAATGATTATGATTCTAGGATATTTTAGGATTCATATGCCATTAAGTATATGAAAATGCCCTTACAATTATTAAAGTTAACTAAAAACTAGTATTTTTGCTGATGGAATTTTTTCTTATTATTAGTAGCTTGAATTCAAATAATGGAAAAATATTGATATATTATTAAAAACATTTGGCTTATCTCTAATATTTTTTTCTTTTCCACATATCTCAAATTATTACACATATGCTATATTATTTTTCTGTAGCTTTTATTTGGATAGTACATGGTAATTTATAAAGCTGAATGGGGATTTTTCTTTAAAAATTGTGGGCTTAAGAAAATGTGTGATGAAGTTATAGTGTCATTTTTCTATCAAGTGATCAGGAAACAGCTTTTATGTGCCCACAATGTATTATGATAAACACCAGAGACCAAATAATGAATAACCTCTGCTCCCTGCCCTCAGTTATCTGTTGATAGTGACCTCTGTCACAGGGGCCATCACAGGGACTCTTGACCAGCTCACTACTCACATGGATTACCCCCCTGCAACAAGAATCCTACATGCCTCTTATGAAATTTCTCACCTAAAAACTGGTGTTAACAATTAGTTTCTTTTCATTCTATCTTTATATCTCTCTACCAATCATCTGTTGTTTAGTATTTTTTAAATTTGTGTATCCCTCCTATCCACAATTACACACTGATTTGAGGCATGTGCTCTAGAAAATACAAATAGTAGTTGAAACTCATTCTCATGTCAAAGAATTTCCAGTCTTGGTGAAGAGAAAAAATGTTTAAGTAGTAAAGAAAACTTCTAAAACCAAGGAACAGTTTATTTCCATAATTATGTGAACATCACCTAATCTGACATAAAAGAAATGAAAATAAATCAATATGGGGCCCTAGAGATGAGAGAACTTACTTTTGAATAGCGCAATAAAAGATGGCTTTGAGAAGGGTGAGGTTTGAGAGACACAGGAGATAGAAACGTTTTTTTACGTTAATACAGATTTAAAATTTTTAGTCATTATTTATTTATTGTATACAACTATTTAGTGTTCCTTAAACACATCTGTAAGAAAAACCCACTTCTCCTGTGTGTCTCTTCATTACTCGCACACTATTACCACACTCACAACATTTCTGACACCAGATGTGTGGCGGTTTTCCCCACATGAAGCAATTCTCTGTGACACTGAGTGTCCTAAAATTTACTCAATTCTGATACTTTTTACCTGCAGATACCATCAGATCCCATAGGTTACGGGCTTGGTTCTACGAGGTGGCCCCCCTCCCACTTCAGATGTTCAATTGCAAGCAGTAGGTCCCCAGGTCACCCACAACTTTTGTCCAATTTGGCTACAAATCTGAGATTCCCATGATTTTCCCTCCCTTGGGTTCAATTATTTGCTACCACAGCTCACAGAAGTCAAGGAAACACTTATTTACATTTACCTGTTTATTTTACTATAAAGGATGTAAGAAAGGATACAGATAAACAGCCAGAAGAAGATATACATGTATATGTCACATATAAAGGCTGTGAGAAAGGATACAGATGAAGAGCCAGAAGAAGATATCCACAGGGGGAAGCCTGAGCAGGTACTGAGTGCCGGAGCTTCTGTCCCTGTGGATTTGGGGTGCATCTCTCTTCCAGTACCTGCATCTCAAAGCTCTCTGAATCCCATACTTTGGGGTTTTTTAAATAGAGGCTTCATCACGTAGGCATGACTGAACATTAACTCCATTTCCTGCCCCTCTCCCCTCTTTGGAGAATGGCTAGTGGGGCTGAACATCCTAAGCCTCTAATCTTGGTCTGTCTGGGGATCAGCCCCCACCCCGGAGCCCACCCAGAGTCCCCTCTTTAGAACAAAAGACATAGCTATCATCCAAGGAATTCCAAGGGATTTAGGAACTCTGTGCCAGGAAGCAGGGTCCAAGACCAAATAGAACAAAAGATGCTCCTAGTGCTTCACTGAGGAAAGTCCAAGGGTTTTAGGAGATCTTTGCCAGGAGCCAGGGACGGAGATCAATATATATATTTTCTGTTATCTTACTACAGGCAAGCCAATTTATATAAAAGTAAAAGCTATTACATAAAAGTAAGAGCCATTTATAGATGAGGTCATCTATAAATATTCCATTTTAATTTTAACCTAACATCAAGTAGAAGGGGAGAAGGAGAAAGACTAATTTTGTGGTGTGATACGAAAAAGAAAAAAAAATATGGTTCTACCAAAATTTAATGCTGCTATGTGAATGTCCCTCTCTCTAAATATGGTGTTCTCATTTACCAATGTTTGCCTTTTCTATTTCACATGTTTTTGAGAGAATCAGAAGAGATAACACATTTTGGACTTAGAAACATGTGGGTTATTTTTGAATTTATTATTTTAGTTTCCCTAGGTACTCTATTGTACTAGCAATGATTCTGAAAGAATTTGATTCAAAGTAGAAAAATACATTGACAATAAGGCATCTTGTTTTCGTTCCTCAAATCCCATTGTCACCTATAATGATTAAGCTCCGAAGGATATGGAATTACTCTTCTACAAAAAAAATCAATAGTCACAGTCTTCCTTTTGGAATTGAGAGGACTCTAAGGACATGTGGAGCATAAGAGCTTGTCAATTTATTTTACTTTACTTTATTGGTTTAGAATGATGTATTTTGAATGAAATGTCACTGTGTAGGAAATGACCATTCTATAAGTAGTACAATTTCCTTCACCTGTTATTTGTTAGAAAATAATTGAAGTCACTTTTTTTCTGTGACCAATCCTTCTTGCAGAGTGAGGATTAAAATGCTGTTGCCTTGTTCACCTGCATGAAAGCAGCTGTCATGAACATTTACAGCAAGTGCCTGAAAGGAAGTGGGATATTTTAGTGACACTGAGAGCCTCATGCTCTGCAGACAGCCATCAACCACTGCATTATGTGAGCAGCTCCACTTTCCTTTAAAACTCTGTTGGAAATGATGCTATATTGCTTTCTTTTATCACTATATTGGCATTGTGACTTTTATTTTCCTTAGTTTAGTCTATATGGTGAAGTCTAAATTGGCATATTTCTAAATTACGGTAGAACAGGTAATATAATACTTGAAGAAAATTTATATGAATCAGCCAACCATTATAACACATAAAACTAAGTAAGGAGAAGTTACTGTATGAAGATATGTTCAAATAACCATTGGAAAAATGTTTACTATATCAAATCCTTCCAGAAAGTATAAAGACATATAGGACTGAATCAGGATCTATGGGACTAGAAATCCTAGAGTGGGTACTAAAAGGAGAGCAAAGTGGATACATTTTTCTTATAGGATAAAAACAGCATGCCCTGCATACCCAGAAAACCCAATACTATAAGCAACTTAACACCCCAAACTGCTTACCTATGTTTATTTATTTTAAAATTGCTTCTACTATCTAATTAACTCTTTAATTCACTTTATATATCCCTACTATTTTAGAAATAGCTTATATTTAATTATTAACTGGTTAGCATATTAATTTCTTTCATGCTTTTAATATGATATATTATAAATGATCAAAATTTGTACAGGATATAAATAAAAATAATTCAATATTTTAATCCTTCACATGTCCTTTCAGAAAAACTACTACTATCTATTCATGTGATCTTTTCTTTTTATATTTAAAGCAATTATTTTATGCACAAGTTAGAAAAACACTAATCAATAATCCTATAAACTAAAATTTTAAGTTTGGCAAAACATAATCGACTTACTGATTCCTGAAAACATTGGGAGAAATACAAGCGTAAATAATTGTTAGAGATGATACCATTCTAAAAGAAGTGGAATTTAGAACATCATTTCTGGGCTGCAGCTTTTGAAAAACTATAGAATATTTTAGAGTTAAGCATATCAATATAACGCTTTTCACATTTTCTGAAGTATTATGCATTACATATGTTTGTATAGGTTGCAAATAGAGAGAGTCATGAAAAGAAGGAAAAAAGAAAATATGCTCAGTTTACACAAAAATCAAATAAAGACCAGAGAAAGGCAAAATGAATGTGTTCTTTTTACTTCATGTGCAAGTCAAGAGTACTATAAAAGACAGCTAAAGTGAATTCCTCAGGCTTATTTTTTTTCTTTTTCAATTTTATTTAAGGGCAGGAAAAATATTCTTGATTATGGTCATACGATGTGAAAAATATTCTAGGTATTTTGTGTATATTTAGTCACTCCTTCCTTGTGATGTGGGCATTATTAATCCCATTGTGTGTGTGAATGTGTATCTTGCTCAAAGTCAATGCTTAGTTAGTACTCAAATCCAAATATTCAAATCTAATATGCCACTGACTTTCAAGAAATGTGGCAAGTGTAATACTGATATGCTTAATTCCAAAATATTCTATAATTTTTTAAAAGCTACTACCCAGAAATGGTAATGTTTTAAATTCCTCTTCTTTTAGAAGGGTATCACTTCTAATAATTATTTAGGCTCCCATTTCTCCCAATGTTTTCAAGAATCGAGTCAATTGTGTTTGCCAAACTTATGGAATTGATATTACACAGTTTATGTTTCCTTTTAGTGATAATTATTCTAAGCATGTGTGTGTGTGATTGTTTGATGTCTTTATGATTTAATTTATCATTAAGTTATAAAACTAAGTTCCAAGGCCTGCTGGTGGCGTAGTGGTTAAGTTTGCCTACTCTCTTCGGCGACCCAGGGTTCGCCAGTTCAGCTCCCGGGCATGGACCTATGCCCTGCTTATCAAGCCATGCTGTGGTAGGCATCCCACAAATAAAATAGAAGATGGGCATGGATGTTAGCTCAGGGTCAGGCTTCCTCAGCAAAAAGAGGATTGGTGGCACATGTTAGCTCAGGGCTAATCTTTCTCAAAAAAAAAAAGTTCTCCTGTCAGGTGACCAGATGCATCTTTCTGTCACAGATAAGGAGTTAGCAAGTCTCTACCATTGCTTTGTTTATAGTGAGTGTAACTGGTTTAGATTTTTTTTCTTTACCATCCAAATAGCATTTTTCATTCAAGATAAAATAATATGCTAAACAAAAAAAAGAAAAAGAAGCATTCCAGAAGTTTCACCTTAATTGCTAGTGTTTAGCCAATATCCCTTAACATATAAGTGTTTAAAGAAAATAAATTCTAGGCTAAGAACTCTTGTTGAGAATCATGAGCCAAATTATTTATCTTGTCCTCACTGTTGTGAAATATACTGTAAGATTTACATATTGAAGAAAAACCAAAAGATTGATTGTATTTTAAGCTACTTTAAGAAGAAACAGTAAGTGTGAAGAAAAACATCTGTTTCAGAATGGGGAAGATCAATTAAATGTAGGTGTTTGTTCTATCACTATTCATAAACCATCAATTACTTGAAGCTCTAGACTACATTCTTACTCTACCTGCAAATCAGCCCAATGATGTAACCCGGGGGGTTTTCAATATTGAAAATCAGAGCTGAATCTAAGGATAGTTTTGTTTTGTTCTCCTGTTTTAAAGAAAGACAGAGGTAGCAGTGGAAAAGAAACTCCCTGGATGGCTTTTTTATTTTATGACCCCTTGGATATGATGGAAAGTGCAAGACATTTTCTATTTTTCGTAATCTGGAGGATTACATAGCCTGAAAACCATCTTCTGGTACAAAATATTTTAAAATGTTGGATAAAAATATTTAAACATATAGCTTAGCTGACAAGAAAATAAGGAGAATGCTCAGAATTCCAAAAACAAAGAGAAAGCATTTGTTTTTCCCAGAGAGGCTAGCCAGCGCTGTAGCAAGAGTCTACCCTGGGGCCACATGCTGGTTCTTCAGGGCCTAAAACTCTGGTGTTCTACAGCCAAGAGCAGAAAGCAGGGCCCTGTGGCCATCCTTTCCCTCTTTTTTCTGTATCGTTACACTTATTATCCAATGATTTATTGTGGAAACAGACCTTTGTTCGCATATTTGAAATGCCATATGTATTGTGTACAAATTTTTGTAAGTACCTGGATCTGTTTTAAGACTACATTCAATTCCTCTGACCTGCCCATCAATCATCCTGACTGTCCTACTTAATTAATGTATAACTTACATGTATTAGAATGTCTAGTAAAGTCACTATGCCTTTGCAAGCTATTTTTGGTTGTTTTTTTCAGATACTGCATAATTATCTTGTAGTATTTCACAAAATACCATTGAGAGTTTGATTGAATTGTATCAATGTAAGGTATTTTAAGTTGGAAAGAATGACCAGTTTTCAACATAGAGGCTTCTTATCCAAGAAGATGAAATTTTTCTTTTGTTTATTGTTTATTTTATATCCCTCAACAGATATTTGAAAATTTTCTAACATATTCTCTACATAAATCTTATTAAATCATTCCAGTCACAATTAAATGTCGATAGTATATATTATATTTTTATGTGTTACTCCCTGCTCCATTATGGAACAATCTCATCTGTATGTCCTATAAATCAATCTGTAAACAATGATAATTGTTCTAAAGTCCTGATATAGCAGTGTCCTATGAACAATTCATTCTATAATATTTAATCATAGTTTAATAGGATACCAGGATTCTCCAATTTTTAGAGAAGTTATTCTTGGCAGAATGTAATAAAATCATGTTTTTCTCACTAACGAGCTGAGCTGTGTAGAAGATAAAGTAGAGATGGCAGCAGGCCAGTGTCTCTGAGTATGCGTCAGCCTCATCGGGAGCAGTGCTGAATGAACGAATGTTAAGAGAATGTTGCCATTGCCAAGGCACTGAATTATCTAGAAACAAGTTTGCCCAGCTTTATTCTTCCCCTAATTAAGCTTTATGCTGAGGATTAATATCTAACCATTCTTGAAAGATAAGTTCTTACCTTTACCTTTAGTGCGTTCGTTTTTATTTTGTTCATCTCAAAGTTTATTAAGAGTAAAATATACAGTTTAACAAGAGAAATGGAAAGAAGCCTCTATTACTCTGTTTTCAGAGCAAATTACATGGCAGAACAGCTGTAGAATTAAGGTAACGTTCACTGCTAAATTTGTGTACTTTAAACCAAGTAGAGTATTCTCTTTCCAGCACTGAAAGACCATATTGTTACTGAACATTTGGTATCATCTGCCTTGAATTAGCGGATACTGTTACATGTGTACCTGTCTTGGTGAAGTCATGGATATCTAACTAGTAATTTCTTCCACAGTGCTTTCATTGGCAGCTGCCCACATAGCTTAATGGCATTTCTATCTTTTAATTTCTCTGTATGCACAAGTTTTATTCAAACATATCAGCCCATCTCAGACTGTCTGATGTGTCTGTTGATCTTCTCCCAGCCACGGATGTCATTGCGCTATTGTGGTTACAAAATGTTTCAATAAGTACTTGAGTCACTTACTTTGCTTACCAAGAACATAACTGCCCTTTTTCTGTTCACTTGACAACTGCTTTGGCAGTGAGGTTCGTTTTACATAACCAATTCTATGATGCTGAACTGCAAATCTCCTAGGAACTCAAATATTTTAGCAGTGAAAGTATTATTCATTCATCAATACAATAAGATATTATAATTCATTGTGAATTTGCATTTGGGGGATATAAGCAAATATAACAGATGGGCCTATAGGAAGACAAGGAGACATAGGGAAAGTTAAAGGACAGTATAACAACACAGTGCACTACTAGAGAAAAGTGTCGTAATTGTAATTGAGAGGAAATAGAAGTCACTTCGAATTAAAATGTTGAAGAAGGAAATGGGATTTAGGACTGACTTTTAAAGACATTACTTGTCAGCTTGTGCTTTATTCTTGACTCCATTAGAGCTGTTTACAATAGACCACAAGGCAAAGAGAGGGAGAATTTTAATGTATTAACAATAGCCACTTTGAGCATCATTGTGGTTTGGCCATGTCCCTCTACCTGATTAAACTGTAGACACCCGCAGGTGAAGAGAGCATGTGGGTGTGGTTTAGGGGACATTTTGGTAAAGTTGGCCTGAAACAACTGATTTTGAATTTGGAAAGAATCATTAAGGGACAGTAGTCAAGACTTTCAAACTGAAATTAATAATATGAAGACATATTGTCTCCAACTAGACTAAGACAGGAGACAGGGTGAGCCCTGACTGTGATCTGATTCTATCCCTGGGGTTATGGTTTCAGTTCTTCTCTGTATGTTTGCTTCCGAGTTATTCTTTTATTGACATGGTTGCTCTAGGTCCAGATGTGTACCTGTACTGAACATCGAGAAATACAGTTTTTGTGATAAACCTTTCTGTTAACAGAAAGGAAACACTTCCTAGTAGTCTCTAGCAAACTAATCATCATGTTTTATTTTTACAAATTGTTTTAAATGCTCATTTCTGAACTAGTCACTGGTAAGCGATTACACTAAGACTAGTCAGGACTCTTTCTGCGGTGATGAAAGTGGTCACCTTCCCCAGAGGCCCATTAATTCCCATGGGTGAAGGATGGAAATCAGAAAAAAAATCATAGTTCTTTTGGAGAACTTGAACTGGGAATGGATGTTTGATGGACAACACACAAATTTTATTATTTGGTAGAAATCAACTGTGAAATTACTTAGACTGTGATGAAGGGTCTGTAGTATTTTCAAAATATTTATCTGGCATATTCAAGCTTCTTATTTTCTTCTTCGTTAATTCTGGTATTCTATACTTTTCTAAGAATGTATCAATTTGTTATAGATTTTATTTTTATTATATTATTTTAGTGGCATTTAAATCCTCATGTCTTCTTTTCTATCTTTCAGTTCTCAGTTAAGGAGATGGTAGAGTTAAAGATCTCAACGTATAATTTTTTATTTACGTCTTCTTTGCAGTTTTATCAATTATTGCTAACCTAATGCAAAATTTTAGTGTTATGTATGTATATTTTCTTAATGGTCATATCTTCCTCTGTTGTTACTTTTCTACAGTATATATTCCTTTATTTTTGTCCTGGATTCAATTTTGTCAGATATGAAATTGCTACTCTAACTTTACTTTGATTTATCTTTGATTTGTTTAACTGTCTATTTTCTTATTTGTAATATTTTGGGGGTTTTTTGTAGTGACTGAGTCTTTTGTGAACAACACATTACGATATTTGGTTGTGCTGCCCATTTGGAGAGTTTGTTCCTACATTGTGAGCTTAACTAATTTAATGCCATACTGTTTCATTCACATTTACTTCTGATATTACACTTCACATTTATGACTTACTGTACCTGCCCTTCATTTCTTTTTATTCTCTCTCCTTTTCTGTTTTTCATTGGATAGAGTAAGTTTACTCTGTCCAAGTCTAAAATCAATTGTTATTCTTATCACAGTTGCCTTTGCTTAAAACCCATACTTATATTAATTAACTCTTGTTGATTTCCTGAAAATTATATACTCACACATAGGTATCTTAAAAGGCAGTGTGTATGTGTGTATGTCTATATCTTTCTATGCACCTATCATCTATCTGTCTATTTATATATCTAATCAAGATATAGATATATCTTCAAACGCAATTACTAACCAGACAACCAGAGAAAGACATCACAAGAAAAGCAAACTGTAGATCAATATCTCTTATGAATACATGCTTAAAAATTCTCAACAAAATTCTAGGAAACTGAATCTGGCAATATATAAAAAAGGATTATACACCACAACCTAGTGGGATTTGTGACAGGACAGCAAAATTGGTTTAAACATGTGAAAATCAATTAATGTAATATGCCAAAATATAGAATTAAGAACAAAAATCACATAATCATCTCAATCAATTCAAATTTTTTTTACAAAATTCAACATCATTCATGATAAAAACAGTCAACAATTTAATAATAAAAGGGAACTTTCTCAACCTAATAAAGTACATCTGTAAAAATCTTACAGCTAACATCACACTTAATGGGGAAAGCCTGAATGCTCCCCCCACTCCCCAAGATAAGGAACAAGACAAGGATGTCCACTCTTACAAGTTGCGTTCAACATTATACTGGTGGTTCTAGCTAGGGACGTGCAGCAACAAAATGAAATAAAATTTATGCAGATTGGAAAAGAAAAATTTAAATTATCTCTTATCTCTATCTACAGTTGGCATGGTCTCATATATATGGAAAATCCTAAGGAATCCACTAAGAATACTTAGAACTAATATATTAGTTCAGAAAGTTTGCAGGATACAAAATCAAGTCTGTGTACACTTGTAATGAACAATCTGAAAATGAACTTAAAACTATTTCATTTACAGTAGCATCAAAAATAATAACCTGCTGAGGAATGCATTTAACAGAAGAAGTGCAAAACCTATACTCAGAAAACTAAGATATTGTTGAAAGAAATTAAAGAAGACATAAATAAATGGAAAGACATCACATGGTCATGGATGAGAAGATGTTGGTAAGGTGTCAATACTCCTCCAGTTTATCTACAGATTCAAGGCAATCTCTACTAGAATTTTAGCCAATTTCTTTAGAGAAATTGACAAGATGATTCTAAAAATCACATAGAATAGCAAGGGGCCCAAAATAGCCAAAATAATCTTGCAAAAAAAGAACAAAGTTGGAGAACTCACACTTTTTGATTTCACAAATTACTATAAAACATCAGTAATGAAGACAGTGAAGTATTGGCATAAGAATGGACAATTTAGATCAATGGGAGATAATTAGGAGTCCAGAAATAAAACTGTGTGTCTACAGTCAACTAATTTCTTTTTTAGCTTTTTTTAATGCTTTTTTTGTGAAGAAGATTGGCCCTGAGCTAACATCTCTTGCCAATCTTCCTTTTTTTTTTTCCTCACCAAAGCCCTAATACATAGTTATATATTCTTCTTTTAAGTCCTTGGGATGCTGTCACAGCATGTCTTGAGCGGTGTTTAGGTCTGCACCCAGGATCCAAATTGGTGAAACCCTGGCGGCTGAAGCAGAGTATGCAAACTTAACTGCTATGCCACTAGGCTGGCCCTGGTCAACTGGTCAACTGATTGTTGACAAGGGTGACAAAACCATTCAGTGGGGAATGAACAGACTTTTCAACAAACAGTGCTGTGATAATTGAATATCGGCATATAAAACAATAAAGTTTGGGGCCAGCCTAGTTGCGTATTGGTTAAGTTTGGGTGCTCCACTTTGGCGGTCCAGGGTTTGCAGATCCTGGGTGCCAATCTACATACTGCTCATCAAGCCATGCTGTGGCAGTGCCCCATATACAAAGTAGAGGAAGATTGGCATGGATGTTAGCTCAGGGAGCATCTTCCTCAAGCAGAAAGAGGAAGACTGGCAACAGATGTTAGCTCAGGGTCAATGATCCTCACAAAAAAATTAATAAATAAAAAAATAAAGTTTAACCCCTACTTCAAACTACATACAAATATTGATCAAAAATGGAAGAAAGACCTAGGTATAAGAGCTAAAACTATGAAACTTTTCAAAGAAAACATAGGCATAAATCTACATGTCATTGATTAGGCAATGATTACTTAGATATGATACCAAAGCACAAGCTACAAAAACAAAAACAAAAAATAGATAAATTGGACATCATCACAATTTAACAAAACAAAACAACTTTTGTGCTTCAAAGGTCACCATCAGAAAATGAAAAGACAACCCAAAGAATGAGAGAAAATTTTTGCAAAACATATATCTGATAAAGGACTTTATCTAGAATATATAATTATTACAACTTTATAATGAAAAAGACAAATAACACAATTTAAAAATATACAATGGGTCTGAATAGACATTTCTCCAAAGAAGATATAAATATGGCCAATAAGCATGTGAAAAGACTCCCCAAATCCTTAGCCATCAGGGAAGTGCAGACCAAAGCTATAGTGAGATGCCACTTCACATCTGCTTGAAAAGCCGCAATCAAAAACCAGATATATATATAGATTTTTTTTTTTTTTAGGAAGATTAGCCCTGAGCTAACATCTGCTGCCAGTCCTCCCCTTTTTGCTGAGGAAGACTGGCTTGAGCTAACATCCGTGCCCATCTTTCTCCACTTTATATGTGGGACGCCTGCCACAGCATGGCTTGCCAAGCAGCGCCATGTCTGCACCTGGGATCCGAACCGGCGAGCCCCGGGCTGCCGAAGCAGAATGCTGAACTTAACCATTGTGCCACTGGGCCGGCCCCCAAAAAGCAGATAATAACAAGTGTTTGTGGGGATGTGACGAAATCAGAACCCTTAGGCACTGCTGGTTCAGCTGCTGTGGGAAAAGTGTGGCTAATTTCTCAAAAGGTTACAGTAGAGTCATCCCATGACTAGCAATTTCACTCCTAGGTATACATACAAGAAAAATGAAAACTCGTGGACCCAAGAACTTGTACATGAACATTAATATCAGCTAATTCATCATGGACAAAAATGGCAAACAACTCGAATCTCCATCAACCAATAAATGGATTAAGAAATGTAGTAAATGCTTATAATAGAATGTCATCCATCTAACAAGATTGAAGTAATGATGCATGTTATGATGTAAATAAGCCTTGAAAACATTATGGTATATGAAAGAAGCCAGTCATCAAGGACCACAGATTGTATGTTTTCATTTATTTGAAATTTTCAGGATAGACAAATCCATAGAAATATAAAAGAGATCAGTGGTTACCTAAGGTTGGGAGATGGAAGAAAATGAAGAACGACTGCTAATTGGTACATATTTTCTTTTGGGGAAGGTTAAAATGTTGTAAAATTGATTGTGGTGATGGATATGAAACTATGTGGATATGGTAAAATCTATTGACTGTAAACTTTAAAAGGGTGAATTGCGTGGTATGTGAATTATGTCTTAATACAGCTGTTATAAAAAAAGTCAATTACTTTAGCAGTCTCTCATATACTTTCTCACCTAGTCCCACATTGATATTATCCAAAAATTGTGTCTTTATACTTGTACTCATTTCTTTTGTTTTTGCTTTATTGTGTGTAATTAAATTACTAAATTATTTGGTCAGCATTTATTCCATAAGTTTTTCAGTATTCTCTTGAATTTATTTCTCTTGTTTATTAAGTAGTTCCTAGAAGAATATTTTCAAAGTGTGTTTTCATTTGGCAAGCCTCTTGATTTCTGGTATACCTCGGATCATTTTTATAGCATTGAAAATTAAATGAATTTTTGAATGATCTTTTAATTCTAGATTCCAATTTCTTTTATTATAGGCCCATAAAAATAAAATTATACTGTATAACTACACCCCATGTTGCTATTGAGAAAGGTGACATCAATAAGACTTTTGTTCATTTGTGGGTGATTGGCTGTTTTTCTCTGAAAGCTTTTAGAATGCCTTGTTTTGATATTATTAAATTTTCTCTAAGTGTATAATTTTAATTATATATTACACATGGCATCCTATAAGCCCTTTGAGTTTAACTATTTACAATTTTGGTTTCCAGGAAATCTATGTCTATTATTTCTTAACCATGTCTTTTCTAGGTGTGTTTTCTCTCTTTCCAAAGACCATCTTATTCACTTGTCACTTTTTACTAATCTTCTGTATTTCTCAGTATTTATATCATAATTACTGTTATTCTTGGTGAATTGGGGGAAAGTTTTGTCTGTCTACTCCAGCAGTTTTTATTCGTGAGGTGGATAGTCATTATTCTCATCTTCTGTAATAATAGTTCTTTTCCTGATGTTTATTTACTTTATGTGCTCACATTCCCCTTATAATATCAGCACTCCTGTCGAATATTGTAGAAGCAGGTAAGCCCAAAGGGCAGGCCTCAAGTCGAGGGTATCAGTGTGAGCTCCAGAAGACGGAGAGGATAGACCCCAGGCAAAGGGATTCAGGCAGCACAGAACATTGCTGACCACCCCAATTTGTGCCGCTCCACTTAGGGACATCTTCTGGTCAGGGAGGGGACATTTTCTATAATTTTTATTCTACCAACGCTGGTCATTAGAGAAAGAGGGGTTAGAGAAGTAAATAACTAAAAATAGCCAGTTACTCAGCACTTATTTTTTTTTTTATTAACCTCTCACCCCAGCAAGGACATGACACCCTCATAGCCCTGACAATACTGGACATCCTGGGCCCAAACACCTGTTGTTTGTTTGTTTTTGGAAGATGGTATAGACAATTATGATTTTAACTTTTTTTTTTAATTTTGAAAAATACAAATTCAGTTTTCCTTTTCATTTCCGTAGATAATCTTGGATTTACTTTGGAGAAGGAAGGCTGGAGCCTATGCTAATCCATTTTATTGTCAGGAAATAGAATCCCTATGGTCTCTCATCCAAACGTGTTACTTCTTTAATTATAACCTTCTAATGCTTGTTAGGAATTATTCCTTCAACTTCCAGTAATTTGGGATGGAGGTGGGATCCTGAATCAGGTGGGAAGCAAACCAGGTTGATCCAATCTCTACAGATTTACCTCCAGAAAGGTTGTACATTTTACCTATTCATAGTACATAACAATTTGTTTTCAGTAAACTGTAGCAAATGATAAAAGTTTTGGGACTCAGTGAAAGTGGTAATTGTAGAACATTAATTTGTTGAAGAGAAAAAGATAACTTGGAAGCAGGGAGACAACTTTAGAGAAAGTGGAAGGCTTGCTTTAAGGTGACATCAGTGAGAAAAGAAAGTAATTTATGTCATTTGCTTAAAATTAAAATGTCATGGCTTGGAGATGGATGTTGACATATGAAATAGAATAATTCAAATAAGATTAGGCAGGATGAATACTATTGTCATGTAAAGAACAGAAAGGGGATGGGAAACAAACTTTTGTGGACCACACTGAGTGTATTTCATTTGCTGTCCATCTGTAGACTCAGGTTAGATGATGTTCACAAAATAATGGGTATAAACTGCTGCTTGATTTCATTGTTAATAATTAATTTCTGTACTGGTTTTTGGCTCATCCCCAAGAGCTGTTTTCACATATTTATGGTTATAGGAGTTTCTCCATATCTGTACGCATCAACGAATAAGGAACTCAAACCACCAGTTCTGGCACATTCCTCAGTGACTCTAGTTACTCCTGAGGGAGTTTGGTATTTACAGAGGTGAATTTTTCATTGAATATTGACTGCTTAGAGTATTGGAACAAATCACAAGTTTTGAAAGTAGATCAAGATACAAGTCCCAGCCTCTCTCTTACTTCCCTATTCCTTAGGAAAGCTACTCAAACTCTCTTAACCTCAGTAGAGATAAACATATCTGAGATGTATTCTATCTTTATTTTACCAGTTTCTATCTTTATTATTTACACAAATACATATTGAGCATATACTTTATCGTACACAAAACAATAATTACTGATGTGAAGACTAAAAGATCCTGCTCTGAAGGACTTAAAAGGAGAATATAGATAAGTTAACCACAACCTATGAACTAGTATACTGTATTCTAAAATAATTGTATGAGAAAGTCAGTATAAGAAGACAGGAACAACTACCAAATCAGATCGGAAGACATGATGCCTTGTTTGAAATATCAGTTATGAGTAGTATTAGAAAGCAGACATAAAAATAGCCTCTAAGCAGAGCACAGGGTTCATTCTAAGGCAGAGTCATGAGACCCCATGAAAAATGTATCCAATTGGGCTGTGCTGCTAAATAATGATCTTCCCCATCTCAGGAACTTACAATGAAACTTTATTTATAGTGGATGGAACAACTTTGTGGTAGAGGAAAAAGACACATGGCAGCCTCCAGAGCAAGCTCCTATACAGCTTTTGCTCAAAAGTTACATATATCATATCTGCATATTTATCTGTGTTCAAAAGGAACCACAGGCCAAGTCTGATTTTACTGGGGCAAGGAAGTATGATTCTTTAAGAGATGCAGGCTTGGCAGACAGGGACAGCAAAGAATTTCAACAATGAGAGACCACCATAGAATATTTTGATGGTTACATACAAATCTGTTAGGCTTGGAACACAATATACATTTAAGAAGTGGTATACATTTTTGGAAAGTTGATATGGACCAAACTACGAAGGGCTTTGCATGACACACAAGAGAGTTTCACTGAAGAATTATACATATGATCAAATTTTCCTTAAAAATATTCACTCTGGCAAAGAGAGAACTCATTTCTTACAGGCAAGACTAGGAGTGGGGGGTGGGGGTGAGGGTGGAGTTAGGAACCACTGCAGTAAATAATACAGTTTCAAAAAGGATGAATGTTAAAATAGAATCCCATAAGAAACACAGGAAAGAGAATGATAGTTTGAATAAATAATTAGGAGGTTGACTTCATAAAAATTTGTGGCCAAGTTGATAGCAATGACAAAGGAGAAAAAAGCTTGACTTTCATATATTTAACTTGGGCAACTCCATGAGCACTAGTCATCCTCCATCAAGAAAGAGGAACTAGGAAAAGTAAAACATTTAAGAAGAGGTGGGGAGGTGAGCATTCCCATTAATAACAAATTGAATAGATGCACTCTAATAGATAGGTTTAGACGGCTGTGAGACATATGTTGTCAAGATTACACTCCTAATTTGGAGAAAGGACTGAGCTGAACCATGCATTTAGGGCTCTAATTGTGTCAGTGTAGTTTGTACTGTAAATCTGATGAGCTCATTTGTGGAGGATGGAATATATTTAAAAAAATTCATTAGGGACAAAATCCTTGAGACCATAAATATGGAAGGACTGAATGGAAAGAATTAAGATGCTAAAGAGACAAAGGGAGAGAAAGTGAAAGCTTTTGGAATGCAGAAGGAAGAAAAAGGAGGAGAGTACTTTATACAATAGGATTGTCCAGAAATGTCAATATTTCCCCAAACACAGGAAAATAAGAATTCAAATTGTTACTAGATCCGGCACTTAGTAACTCATGAGTGAATTTCTGGTTAGTGTATTTGGATAACCTCATGACTGGATGAGTCCATTCTGCTTGAAATGTATAGCGATAGTAGACAAAATACACTAATTATTTAAAAAAAAGAGAGAAAAATGTAATTAGGTTAAAATACAAGATCGACATTTTGTAGAACATAAATGAACTATAAATTAGAGAACTACACTTTATATAGGCTGTCTCAAAAGACCAGTGCAAAATTAAGTAGTAAATTCTACAAATTCATAATAAAATACATTTGAAAGATTGATGATTTAAATCTATTGTAGACTTTTTAGCTTTGTGATTTTTCCATAATTAACTTTTAATTTTATTTTTCTTTCAATTAGAAGTACTAAAATAAATTTTCAGTTTTATACATTTGTTTCAATCAGAATGGGGTTGCTAGATAAAATACAGAATGCCTAGGTAAATTTGACTTTCAGATAAACAATGGGTGTTTTTAGTACCAGTATTTCCCATGGAATATTTGGGACATGCTTAAAGAGAAAAAGTATCCATTGTTTATCTGAAATTCAAATTTATCTGAACACCTTATATTTCTATTTGCTTAATTGAACAACTATAAATGAGAGTGGCTGAAACACACACAAAATTTTAATTCTTATTCAAAATTCATAAAGTTAAATAATTGGGAAATACATTCAAATGAACTTTCAAATGTTTTTCTCTGGGTCTACAAGCATCTGTTGTATTGAAGTCTATAAACTACTTCAAACCATTTAAAGACATTTGGAGTGTTATATAGACTATTTAGTAAATGGAGCTGAGGCAAATTATCGTATCTATGTAAAAATAAATTTACTACTCATATCATACAAAAAATTTTAATAACTTTTAAAGGCTAAACTGGAAAGTCAAATTTTAATCATTAGAACTTATAGAACTCTCTATTTCTTTATTTTGGAGTAGGAAAATATTTTAACCAAGTCACATCACAAAGAAAAAAGAGATGATTTTGAGAGCATTAATATTAAAAGTATCATATTAATTTTAAAACACCATAATGAGAATAAATGGGCAAGCCATGAGTGGACATTTGTAAGGCAAATAAATTATTATGTATTTATATGGAAAATATATAAGCATCTCCACCATTTCAACTGGTGAAAGGAAAAACAAACCAAGAGAATAATTGCCAAAAGTCATGAAGAAGCATTTCACAGCAGAAGAATCACATGTGGCCCATAAACTCATGAGAAAGATGTTCAACCTTGTAAATAATCATGGAAACACATTAAAATTCTACATTTTATACCCAATAGCCTGATAAAAAGTCAAAAGTCTGCCAATGCCCTATCTTGGCAAAAATAATGCAGACTCTGCTGATGAGAGCATAAATTGGTACCGTCATTTGTAAATCAGCTTAACAATACCTTTTAAATAAGTGATGCATTCTATTTGATCCAGAAATTTCATTTCTCCTACATATCCTAGAATAATTGCTTACATATGTGTAAGGAGAGAAGCAGAAGAATGTTTATTGGAACATTGTCTGGTGATAACAATAAAAACTATTAGCACAGGCCGGCCCCATGGCACAGCAGTTAAGTTTGCACGTTCTGCTTCAGCGGCCCGGTGTTCGCTGGTTCGGATCCCTGGTGCGGACATGGCACTGCTTTTCAAGCCATGCTGTGGCAGGCATCCCACATATAAAGTAGAAGAAGATGGGCATGGATATTAGCTCAGGGCCAGTCTTCCTCAGCAAAAAGGAGGAGGATTAGTGGCAGATGTTAGCTCAGGGATAATCTTCCTCAAAAAAAAAAAAAAAAAAAACTATTTGCACAACTTAAATTATGCAGCAAAATAGAAAAATAAATTATGGTACTACAGAAATGATAGCAATGAAAATGAATATATTAGAAAAATGAGTGTAATGTATAAATCATGAAAACATATTAATGAAAAGAAATTGCAAAATATATCATAGTATTGATACAAATTATGTTTATAGATATGACATAATTGGTGATAATATAAAACCATGCAAGGAATGGCAGATGCCATATTCAGAAGAGTGTTTACTTATCTCTGGGAGATAAGAAAGGAGTAAAGAGGATATTTAAGTTTTTCTGTATTTTTTGTTGACTGTACTTAAAATATTATGAAACAAATATTATAAAATGCTAAGTTTTAAGAGGCAACTGAAAGTAGTGTTAATGCTCTGGAATTCAGTGATTACATTCAAATCCTACCGCTGTTGCTTACTGGCTGTGTGACCTTAGATAAATCATTTAATTTCTCTGTCATTATTTCCTCTTTTATAAAAGGGATGGTAATAGTATATGCCTCATAAAGTTGTTATGAAGATTATATGAATATGTATAAGGTGCTTAGAACATAACAACCACATATTCATGTTTGAGAAATAAAGCAACATTAATAAGATAGGTATTGTGTATTTGGTTAACTAAACAATTCTTATAAAAATAATGTTGATGATTATCATAATGGCAGTTTTAAAGCAGTTATGTGGCCAAGAACAATTTAATGAACAAAAGAAAAAAATAAATGTCCATTTCTTTCAAAGATCTTGTCTACAAAGAAGAAGAGTGCTAACTCTATGCTCACGAGGCCGTGAGAGGACTTTCGCAGATCCTGTACAGAGGCAGAAGACTCAGGTGAGAGGCTGTGGACAATTCTTGAGAGAAGGAAGGAGAATAAAGCCATCCACTAAAATTAGGGAGCTAGTTTAATCCTGAGCCTAATTACAACTTTATTTTTGGTGGGATGAGGGGCGCTTCTCAGGTAAGAGCCAAAGGAAAAAATATAGAGAAAATAAAAAGTGTTACTAACTCTGGAAAAGAAGTTGATGGAATTCTTGACTGAGGGCCTCTGTTCCTTTGGAAGCAGGATGTGTGATTAACTTCTGAACAGCTACAAGGAAGTCCTTGAGGACAGTTGTTAAAATTTGAGGGGAGAAGTAGTAATAATGAATTATTGTCAAATAGATATGATACTGGCCCTGATCTCAGTTCCTCTCCATTAAACCCAGAATATATGGGATTAAAATCAAAAGCATTCATGCCCTTCCCCTGCTTACTCCTCAGCTTCCTGGCATCAGAGTGCAGCATCCGCCATGGAGGCAGACAACCAATAACATCGACCTGTGGATTCCTTTATCTTCTCATGCCATTTCCTGTGAGCAGCCTCACAAGGCCAAAGGCAGGCTGGGGAAAGCGCCACCTGCAAAGCCACAGGCTCCCCCTTGCTACAAGCAGCCGCATTCCTTGCAACCTTTAAAACCCTTTGCCTCCCATCCTTCAGAGAGATGAGACAAATATGAGGGCTCACTCTCATCTCCTGGCTAACGTCACCTGAAATAAAAACCATTTCCTTTCCATAAGCCTGGCATTCCAGTTTTTATTTGCCTCCACTTGCACGGCAGGTAAAGAACCTATGTTTGTTTCCATTAACAGATAGAGGCATCTCAAAATCATTGTTTTACCATATTTTCCATCAGACTCATTGAGGAGTAAATAGTAGAGAACTGATGAAACTGTCTCTCCACATATTTGTTTTATTGAGAACCAGTATCGAGTACTGATTAGAATGAGGGCTCTCCTATCAGAACTCCAGGGTTCCAGTTATTCTTGGCCAAGGTATTTAACATCTCTGGAATTCTGTTACAATTATCAGTAAAATGGGCATAATAATAGAACTTACACCACAGAGATGTGTTAAAGCAACTGGAAGAGGCAACTGAAACATAGCCAACATATGACAAATGTTATCTATTAGAATTTCTTATTTTATTAATACTGTCGAGTACTATGATCAAATTCTGAATCTATGCTTCAAGATTCTTCTTTTTTGTGAACTAAGATTTGTTTCAGTCTAGGTTTAATAAAGCATGCACGATTTTGAACTATCTCAGCATAAAAATCTGCACATGGATAAATCATACTGTCTTCAGGATAGCAGTTTCCTTCGAGAATGGGCAAGATTGAAAGAGATAGAGGAAGTTCATATGTATCTGCATCACTTTATATTTCTAATCTATTTTTTTAAGTCTGAAAAATTGCTAATGAAAGTCACCCTTTTCAGCATTTACTATTCGGTCATCACTGTGCTAAACACTGCATGCTTTCGCTCGTTGTTCTTTATAGCCTACACATAGTTTATAAATATTCTTCTGTTTCTACTCAATATTTAATAGGAACACATTTTTAAAAAGCAAATGATGAAAGGAAACCAGAGGAAAGTTAGAATGTTCTTTTCAGTAATATTTTTTGAGCAAAAGCTGCAAGACACCGCACTTCATGACACTTTGGACTTTGAACAGACTGCTTGGCAATCTCTTGTATAATGAATGCACGTTGTGGGAGAGGGCCGGGCCTGCTGTTTGTTCCTGAGCTTGTAATCTTAGGAAAGGAACGGGGCTGAGAACTGGTGTAGACTTGATAAACGCCAGGCTATTGGAGAGCATGTGTTTCACAATCTCACAGTGAAGATGCTGACTCATCCTTTAAAAAGTACAGTTCTCCAAATCAGACTATCTCAGGGAAAGACCAACCTGAATTAGGAAAAAGATACAATTTCCTTTGACAAAAATTATAATAAGTTTTGTTGAATGAGAAATAATTGTATTTCTATTAGTACTGATGCAACTTGCAACTGTTATGGCCACTAAAGTTTCTGCTAACACCTCTTTTAGAAATAGATCAAAATATATATTTAACACAACAGATCTTTGTTAATTAAATTTGCATTTATGACGTACTTAGTAATAATTTTAATGCTGTATCATTTTTTTACAGTCTTAATTACCAATTTCCTTTGAATGACCCTTAGACATTTTTATTAACTGGGCAAAAAGCAAAAAGCGCTGACATCTATTGAGTCCGTCTAATGGGCTAGAAGCTCTACCAGTACTTTATACCTTTAATATTACTCATTACAAGTGTTCATGCTCTCCCTACATTTCACATATGAGAAACTGTAGGCTTAGCTAGCAAATTAAAAGAAAAATATGTCAATTCCAGAACTGTCTTTTTCAAATTGAATGTTTTTTTCACTACTTTTTATTGGCAGATACTTTTCACTTTATATAAAAGCACAAATTGATAGAGCTACAATAAGGGCATTTGATCTTAAAGTACATTGTTTGTGTAATTTTTCCTAACTGCTACATCTCACTATGCTGAGTAATACCACTTTCTCCAAGAATCCCACAGCAAGAGGTGCCTAGTAGTTTTGCAAAAAAAATTTCAGATATCATTTCATCATTTGTTTCTCAAAACAATCCTGAGAGGAATACATGAGTTTGCACAATTATTGCGATTTTGTAAAGAAACTCAGAAATACTCTCAGCTTGCCAAAGTTCACAGAGTTAGCGTGTGCTCAGGATTTGAACCCAGAACTTTTGATTTCCAGAGTAAGGAAATTTTCACAATTGTCAGTTAGTTTTCTAACATCAAAAAGATGTAAAGTGTGCTTGGAATTTGACAAATACATTGATATCTCATTATTGGATGGATCATCTTACACCTGTGCCACTGAGAACCAGAGACTCAGTCCATACAGAAGACAAGAGGTCTTTTTTATCAAGCAACAATATTTTGAAGGAAAAAAAGGAAAAAAGAAAGAAAAGAGTTTCAGTAAAGGCACATTTTTTTTTTTTTTTACAAAGATACTCTCTTCCCAGGCACTAAGAAGATAACACTACATCCATAGCAATAAAATATCTAATTGTAAAAACTCTCCCATGATCAGAGTACAGATCATTTTCGAATACTAAGCACTTTTAAGGGTAACAATGTGCATTGACATTTAAATGGAAATACAGTGATCATGCTATCATACTCGACTTGAAGTTGAGCTTTTCTTGAATTAGTTTCCTACCATTATTTTATTCACTGGAACAATATATTTAATTGTGAAGTTTTCATTTATGCTGAGATTGAAATTACTTGAATTTCAAGATATTGTTTCTTCTACGATGAAAGAATTGAGATAGGGTGAAACATAGAATTCATATGTGTATCTATAACTATGTATTCTATAATAGTTTATTTTGAAATGCACCATAGAGCAAAGTTGTAGTGCGTAATTGTCCTGAATTAAGGACGTTATATTTAGTTACTACTAAAAGGATTTACGTATTTTCAAAAATCCCACTATGTCAGCTAAGTAATATTTTGAATTATATGAAATAGTTATTTAAAGTGTTTTTTTTAAAGAATCACTGTAAGGCTGGTTTTCCACATTGAATTATTTGAAAAATTTTCTAGGTATTCAATTACTTGGATATAGTTTAATTTTGTTTTATTTTCAATGACTATTCAAAATATATAGGAATTTGAATGACTCAATTACAATATAAAGCAATTTAAGGCAATGTCAACGTCAATGTGATTTCCTTCCCATCCATTACTAACTCCAATGAATCACCCACTACTGATTCAACCACCCGCTGAGGATATAAGATAAGGTGCAAGCAGAGCCTTGAGACCCGAAGGAATCCAGATTAAATCTTGCTGGAGTTGCAGTAGTTGGATTCCCAGATGGGAAGACCACTGGCCTCTTGGTACTTCGGAAGCCTCTCAGCTTCCTGGAGGGCAGGTGCTACCAAGGACCAGGATGATGAACAAGTTCCAAAAAAATTCACTTGCCATGAATCTGTGTTTAGGAGGTATTTCCCTGTCAATTGGTACAAATTGTTAATAAATCAAACTAACACAAGCAGGGCCATTAAAGGCTCACTCATACTATTCAAGAATGAAGTTGAATTGTCCGGCCAGGTTAGAAACATATCTTGGTATTTCTGGTTGAGGAAAAAGGGAATACAGAATGGGTAGTAGAAGTTATAAATAGTAGGAGGTTACCTTATGAAAGGTTATAGAAATGAGGACTGTAGCAAATATGCATAAGTTTCCTTGCTTTGTTATGTACATATTTGTGTTCACTAACTCTTTTTCCCCTGTCGTCTATCTCTACTATTTTATATAAAGATTATTAGTGATGGCTGCATATATATAATATCTGTTATATATAATATCTATAATTTATTTTTACATATTTATTTGGTCACTAGATTACACAATATTCAAGTGAGATTATGGCTGCATTCGAAGGAGAATAACATTATCCAGAAATTGATCCAAGTTACAGGGAAGGCTAGGTGACATACTGATGAGTGGAACTATGTGCCTTTCCTCTTTGGGGAAAGGGTAAGTGTGTCTTCATTTGTAAAAGGGGTGATTTCGTCTTACTAGGCAGAAGCATGATGCTGTATAAATGTGGTTTAAGAGGATAGAGAGTAATGAAAACTAGCCTAAGAGGTGGCTAGTACCTGAGAGTCTGTTGACGTTTCTACACTATTCTTGTTCCTTTCCAGGCCCTCCCCAGTATTTCAGGGGCTGGAAGACTAGAAACTAACTTTTCAAGGCTCTTTTGCCGGCGTATTTACCATTTAGGACTACCAACAAGAAACATATGTGGAATGTAGAATATAGTGGACAAAGAGAACCATTGGAGCCAACAGTGGTCGCCAGGCAAATGGGCTTTGGCACATGGCTCAAGTAAGGTTTTGCTAGCAGCCGCTGCATCCTCCTCCTGTGAATGACACATTTTTGCGCTATCAGCAGCTAGGATCATTGGAGGCAGCTCCTATCAACTCCATACATTAGCAGGTGCATTTCTAACCTTTATTCCTCCAGCTCTTTTAACTGTTTTATAAGCCTCTCTCATTCACTATATGAACTCTCTTTCTGTTTACTATTACTGGATTGTTTTCTATTTTCCTGAAGAAAACTCAGTAATACTGGAAAGCCAGGGCTGTGCTTGAGGAAAGCTCCCTTCCTGTTCTGCTCTCCGCTACTGTTCCCCATCTCCACCAGAATTTGTTCACTGGACAGTGAAAGACTGCAGAAAAACTTACCTGGCTTTCTAGAAGCTTCTGACCTAGTTCCCCCTTCTCTACATGGCTCAGAACTTAGCATTATCCTGTGGGAAAACTGGCCATACATTTCAGGCACTTAAATTTTCCAGCTTTTTCAGCCCAGAACTACTAAAAGCTCTATTGCTCTTTTTTACTCTACCAGATGCCTAGAATTCTCCACTCAGAGTCAGCAAATGCCCTAAGGGATCTTTTTGCTGGTAAATTCTCTGCTCACCTGAGAATGGTTCTACTTCCTCGGTATTTTTATTTGTCTGGTTCCCACTCTTTCAGTAGTTCTCAGATGCCTTTAAAGCTCTGCCTGTGTTTTGTAATGTAGCCGGCCTTTTTTCCCTGCCACTGGAGCATAGGCTAAAAAATGGACTCAGCTGCTTCATCAAGTAGTGACCTTTCTATTACAAGGAATGCTAAATTACAGATTGGATAAACACGTGTAAGGCATTTTATTGAATGGATTATCACCTTGATTATGGAGAGTTAATCTACTCTAAACATGGTTTGTGTTTTCTAAGTAATTTTCCAATCTGCGGCTCTATGATCATATTTCTAAGGTGGTGATTATGTTGCTAAAACTGTTACTAGCAGTATTGCAAATCATATGTCTATGTCTGTGTAGATACAAACAATAGAGTTGGATTAATTTAATCTTGACAATGTTATTTTCTCTCCTTATAAATTAATTATGTTATACCAATCCTTTCAGAAAATTAAAGACGTGTACATATGCCTATTACATGTTTGGGGATTTCAAGACCGCAGATGTTGATATAAGAAGGCAGTGGTCTTAAATTGGACCTTGCATTGGAATCAGCTGGGGGATTGTTAAAACACAGATTGCTAAACCCACACCAGAGTTTCTAATTTGGTAGGTCTGGAGCAGGGCCTGAAAATTTGCACTTCTAACAAGTCCTCACCACTAATGCCACTTCTGGGAGCACACTTTTGAGAATCACTGGTATAAAAAAATGAAACAGGTGCATGATTTTACTTCCTTTATTTTGTGCTTATCTCAACCTGAAATAAGAAAAGTGTAAGTGAGGGCAGAATGGCCCCCATAGCTTACAGTTCTGCTCTATAATTTGCACTTACAAATGGCCTGTCAAGTCGGTTATATGATCAGCTATTTAAATATGGATGAGACATTTTTTCCTCACTGCTGTTCTCAACTATACCAGCTTGGAACTGTAAGCAAATCATTTTGTCAGTCTACGTATAATACACATTACTTTCTCTTCTCTCCCTCACTGTATCTTCCTCCAACAATTTCCTGTAAAACTTGCTGCTTACCTCTGATGGGAACAGCAGCCGCTCAGGTCATCCATCAAACCAGTGCTCCGTGTCAGCAGCTTCTCAAATGATATAAGGTGATTCTTATACGACATAACCATCAGAACGCCACAAAGAAGAAGTCACAGTTGTCAACTTGGGTCATAAACCACAGGAAATCTCAATGAGCCTTCTGGTACTTGCCAAGCCTAGTGTTAAAGAGACAGGAGGATGGAAAGACAGCATGACCACAAATGTCAGGTATATATGTCTTTCAATATTAAAATACATACAGTGCAGCATCCATGTGATAGACACTCGTTACAGTTATTCACCATTTTCCAGATTTCTAGAAGTAGAACTTATATCAGGCATAATATTCTCAGAGATAATTCACATGTGGAAAATACATTTAGGAATTACAATTACTCATTTAAGCGTATAGGATTTAATTTAAATAAAGATAATAAAGATGCAATTGTTTTGGATCCATTGCTCAGGTACATATATTCCTTCCTATGAAATAGGCATTTTTCTGAATTTTCAACTCAATATATTTGGTAAATTTGATTAGTTAAGTAAGTTTCATGTAATTGTAATTTAATAATTAAAAAGAACAAGATTTTTATCTTGCATTTTCTTCCTTTTTCTTTGCCTTTTACTATTTTTTGAAAATTTGATGTAATTTCCAAACTAGTTAAAAAAAGAGAAAAAAGGTCTTGGGCATTTTTATGTTTGATTCCATGTTGTCCATGTTTTATAAACATGGGGAACATGTTTTCTAAACCAAGTGGATATGTATTATTAAAGATTTTTTTTAAAAAAAGAAAAGAAATAGAAAACGTTCCGAATGTCAAAATGTAGTGCAGAGCAAGAGAGGGGTTATTAAAGTTGAAAAGAATAAAGCACTTAGATTTCAAATGCAACTTTAATGTAAATATAGACTTCTTCTGAGATTTCTCCATATTATTATAATGGTCAAATGTGGATTGAACTTATTTGTCTTTTAACCTTTCTCTAATATTTTTAATTTCTTTGCCGTGTTTGCTATACAGGCTGTAAGGTTATCTGAACATACTTTCAAGGCTTCCAATATTTTTTGTTGCTGGTAGCGGTGATCATAGTTTTAATCTCAAAAGACTTTCACATTCTTTATGCTCTTTTTATAGCATCATTTTTTGTTATTCTAAGGATGTAATTCTTCTCGGACTATTTTTTAGTATATTTCTTAGAGCTTTTTATTCGTATTGTTTTTCTCTTCATTTCTTACAATGTTTATTAAGTCACTCATGTTCTTTATTTTTAAAATTATCTTCCTTTTGATATTTTTTTCTTACACATACCTAATTATTATCATTGATATTTACATTTAAGAAGAAATGGAAAATTGTCTGGGTTTCCTGTGCTGTCTGATGCGTAGGACTGTTTCTCGACATATTTTTCCAGTAGATGTTGAATCAAGAGGAGTAACCTAGATTTTGCTGTAGTAACAAACAACCCCTTAATTTTAATGGCTTGACACAAAGGGTTATTTCTTGCTCGTGTTGAATTTCCCTCCGGGATCTGGATCTGTGCTGGGTTTTAAATTGCCCTCACTTTGGGACTCACGCTGCCACGACAGTCATTGCTTGGATTTTTATCCATCATAGTGGCAAAAAGAAAGAGACCACTAGAGGCTCTTCTGTCAACAGTTAAATGCTCCAACCTGGATCTGGTGCTTATTGTCTACCACTAGTTACAGCAGCCACATTCAACCCAGGAAGGCCACAAACTGCAGTCCTATCAATGCCCCTTGAAAGTCACAGAATTAAGACAGATTTGTAAGTCAGTAATCACTACCATATGTCAGAATTTGACCGGGAGCTCGATGCATGATGGAATGGGATATGTTGATTCCTAAACTTCAATTTATCGTGCCTTCCTTAGCTGAGAAGCTTCTGTAAGGAAGTGGGTTTCCAAGTGACAGAATGCGGAGGGTTTTTCTATAGGAAACAAAATCCGCACTAGATCCTCAGCTTTCTCCAGATTCTTTAACCTATTGCATTAAAGAAAAAAACGGCTTGCTATTTTCCCTTGATGTAAATGATGATTGCTTCAACCCTGCATAATGAATGAGAGGAAGACAGGGATTGGAGATGAGCTCTGTTTTCAACCCTAACTTCTACACTTGCAGTTTTACACTTGCTGAGCCAGAGCCAAGAGCACTTCAGAGCGTCCATGTCAGATTGCCTCACAACTTCTCTTGCACTCCTGCATAGCTTACATTAAACAGTGGCTTCCGATGAATTTCAGTCAATAAGCATGCTCCATCTAATTCATCATTTGATATAGATTGACGCTTATCTACTTTTACATTTTAGTTGCAATAAGGTTTTAGGAGTGAGAGTCATATGTGTCCAGTCTGTGTTTGAATGGAGAAGCTATGGTGTTTTTTGTATTTTTTTATTTAATCTTTAAATAAATATTTTATTTTAGAATAGATTTAGATTTTAGAAAAGTTGTGAAGACATACAGAGAGTTCCCATTTACCCATACCCAGTTTCCCCTATTATTAACATTTTATGTTAGTGCAGTGTATTTGACACAAATGATGAACCAATATTGATATATTATTATTAACTAAAATCCATACTTTAGATTTTCTTAGTTTTTTTAATTTAATTTTATTTTTTTGGTGAGGAAGATTGACCCTGAGCTAACATCTGTTGCCAATCTTCCTCTTTTTGCGTGAACTTAACCATTACGCCACCCGGTCGGCCCAGATTTCCTTAGTTTTTCACCTAGTGTCCTTTTTTTCTGTTCTAGGATCCCATCCAGTATACCACATTACATTTAGTTGTTATATCTCCTTGGGCTCCTATTGGCTGTGACATTTTCTCAGACTTTCCTTGTTTTTGATCTTGATAGTTTTGAGGAGTGTGGGTTAGATACTTTGTAGAATGTCCCTCTCTTAAAATGTTTATTTTTCTCATGATCACACTTGGGTTTTTGAGAGGGAGATCACAGAGATAAAATGTCATTTTCATCATATCATATCAACGATATAGACTATTAACATGCAATCACTGTTGATGTTAACCTTTATCATCTGACTGAGGTAGTATTGGTCAAGTTCCAACGTAATGAAGTTACTTTTTTCCCCCTCTCCGTCCTGTGTTCTTTGGAAGGACATCACTATGCAGAACCCACATTTAAGGAGTGGAGAGTTAAGCATCACCATCATGAAGGTGGAGTATCTACATAAATTATTTAGAATTCTTTTGCACAAAATCTTTGTCTATCTTTCCCCAATGTTTATTATTCAAATATTTATTTATATAACTACGGACTCATAGATACTAATTTATATTTTAAATTATAATTCAATAATATGGTTTTTTTAATTGCTTCAGCTTTGGTAATTAGGAGTTCATTTAGTTGGATCCTGCATCCCTTTCATATAATACCCCCATCATCGTATGTTTGTGTGTTTCCTGTTTTTAACCATGTTCCTATTTTCTGGTATTACAAGGTGCCCCAGGCTCATCCTGTATACTTATTACTCCATCCTGAGAATCAGCTATTTCCCCAGGTAACCTTGGTTCCTTTAAATGAAGAAAGGTATTAGAAACCAAGATCTGGAAAATAGATATGCTCATTACTGCTGGGGGCCATTGGTTCTGGGCTCTCTCAACGGACAGGAAAAAAAATATATATGTGTCTATACCAACCCATGAATCTATCTATGAATGAAATGTGTGTGTATCTCCACTGTATTAATAATAAATTAAACATGGATGCATAATGATGTCTTGACCTCTAATCCCTCAGCAGATGCTCATCTGTGGCTCATCCCTTGTTCACCTATAACCTCAGACTCCAACAGTGACAAAAGTGGCTTCCACCATCTGTGAAACTTTTACCTCATTGTTCAATTCCAGAATAAGTGAAGAGCGTCTTCAGAATTGTTAACCCACACACCACGGGAAGCAATTTTATCAGCTAGAGTATGGTGCTTGTGTTGAGTTCCTTTTTTCTTTAGTTTTACAGACTCTATTCATTTCCAAAGCTACTTAGATCAGCGTCTTCTTCCCTTAGGCCTTTCACTTAGGTTGGTTCATACATTTGTAAAACCACTGGGTTCATTTGTCAAGAGTGCATTCCATCCTGATACCTCAACCTCCTGAGTAATTTTTTAAATTTGCGTATATTAAGGTTCATTCTTTGTGCTGTAATGTTCTACGGATTTGGACAAATTCACAGTGTCATTTGTCTAGCATTACAATCTTATTTCTCGGCTTTCTATTTGGTTGCATTGATCTAGGTGTCTGTCATTTTGCTTATACCGCATTGTCTCTATGCTGTAACATTACAGTAAGTCTTGAAATCTGCTATCATGAGTCTTTCACTACTATATTAGCCACTCTAGTCTTTTGTTCTTCTTTGCACATTTTAGAAACAGTCTGTAGAGGTCTATAAAATAGGTCACTGGGATCTTGATTGGTACTGAGTACAATCTATTGATTAAATTGGGGAAGATTGACATTTTGCAATACTGAGTCCTCCAATGCATGAACTGGGGCTATTCCTCAATTTATTTAGACTTCTTTATTACTCTCATGTGTTTTGTAGATTTCTGCATACATATTCTGTTCATATTTTTTTTTAATTTATATCTCAGTATTTTGTTGGTATTTTATATTTTAAAATTCCAACTGTTCAATACTGGTATCCATGAAAGGAAATGACTTTCATGTATTGATTTTGCTTGCTATATCTTGCTATATCAACCTATCAGTTCCAGGAATTTTCTTTTTTTTTTTTGAGGATTCTTTGGGAGTTTTCTACATAGACAATTACGCCATCTGCAAAACAAAACAAAACAATTATTTCTCCTTTTCCAATCTGTATACTTTCCTGGACTTCTAGGATGATGTCGGTTAGGAGTGGTGAGAGAGAACATACTTGCATTTTGGCTGAATTTAGGAAAAATTCTCCACCCTGTCAACTCCAACTCTGATGGCAGCTGTAGCTTTATGGCAGGTGCGCTTCATCAAGTAGATGGAGTTCATGTCTATTCCTACTTTGCAGAGAGTATTTATCATGAATGAGGATTGGATTTTGTCAAATGCATTTTCTGCCTCAATTAATATATTCATGTGAGTTTTCTCCTTTAGCCTGTTGATATACTAGGTTACATTTATTGCATTTTAATATTGAAACGAATTGCATTAATAGATCTTATTGATTGTGCTGTATACTTTTTCTATTATATTTTTTGGTATTAATTTTGCTAAACAAATTTCAGCTTTGATTCTTTGTATTCACCTCTGTCTCTAGATTTCGCATGTCGATTTGTCCTGCCATCTCAGCTCTCGAGTGGGTCCAAGAAAAGTCATTGATTTTTAGTGTTTCCAGCTTTTTCTTGTTGAGATGAAAGAGATAACTTCTAAGCTCTTTACATGTTTGAGCTAAAACCAGAGGCCTTCCTGCTTTCTGTCCCCCCAACAACCAGTTAAAAAAATTAGTATGTTGGGGCTGGCCAGGTAGCACAGCGGTTAAGTGCGCGTGTTCTGCTTTGGCGGCCTGGGGCTCACTGGTTCGGATCCCGGGTGAGGACATGGCACCGTGTGGCAAAAGCCATGCTGTGGTAGGCATCCCACATATAAAGTGGAGGAAGATGGGCACGGATGTTTGCTTAGGGCCAGTCTTACTCGGAAAAAAGAGGAGGATTGGCATATGTTAGCTTGGGGCTAATCTTCCTCAAAAAAAAAAAAAAATTAGTATGCTAATTCTCACTAATTAGTGAATAATAACTACCCCCAAAAAATGGTTTCTGTCAAGTTATTACAGATTAATTATACTTCTCCTTCCAACTTTTCTAAAGTGGCAGGACTAAAAAAAAAAAGCATTTTCTTCCTTCTTTTTCTTATTTCGTATCACTCACTGTTCTATTTCTCTAGTTTTAAATAATAATATCTAAGCAAAAAAATCAGGTAAGTATGGTAAAGAAAACCAGTGCTACCAGAAACAATGTATTATTGTCAAACTGTAGGGAGGCCTCTATCCATAGAATTCTTTCCTCAGCTCATACTCAGCAATGACACTAATTACATGGATAAATGCCAATAATATTCACCAAATGAAAGGAAACGCAAGATTATTCTAGCATACCTGTGTCAAAACTGTATCACAAAATATCTGGAAAGGAGGGAATGATACGTCCTAGGTAACAAAATTAAATTTAACTGGAATACCGTACATTGTATTCCCTCCAAGTAACAGTTACTAACAGTGAAAGAAAAGAAAATCAAATTCAATAATAGTCAACAGGCTATCAATGCATCTTCAGTTACAGTAAAATGTCCTCTGCATGTATCATTTCATGTCATTATGAAACAACTGCATACAAGATATAGCAGCATAATTATTGTCATTTTATTATAAAGACACTCAGGACCCAAGAGGTTAATTTTTGTGCCTCAAAGTCAAATAGATAGTGTTAGAACAAATACTTGAACCCATGCCATATGAACTTGCTATACATAACAAATAAAAAGTGCAATTGTTTTTGTGTCCCACACTTTAAAAAAGCTGGATTACATCCTTAATGATTGTGTTTAATAATTTTAAACAGCATTTGGGAAATTTCAGTACACTCAGAGAAATGTATACAGGATGGGTAAATACTTGGAAAGATGTCAAAAGAACAATGGTTGAAGATGCTCAGAAAAGAATGTCATGACAACTCTCCTTATATGAAAAACAAATGGCCTTAGAAGAATATTAGTGATAGAGGGGGTTTTATATTTTTAATTTCTTCATATTTAATGTTTTATGTCTTCTGTCTAAAAAGAAAATGACAGAAATAAAGGAGGAGCCACTCTTTTCTCTGAAACTCACTGAACTGCAAGCTAGCTGTTTGGCGTGGGTGATAAGAACCTCCTTCAGATTTATTTTAGTTTCCTGGAAAGGTGAACGTGATCTATATCATCAATCTTAACATTAGTTATCCTCTTGGCAAGTACATTCTATCTCTGTGGACATATGTTTAAAAAAGGTAAGACTGATGAAATATCTGAATGCATTTCTCTCTTTTTTGCAGTTTTTTGTTCATAACATTCTATTTGGCAAAAATTTGTCTCTGTGTAGACAATGGAGTGTACTTTTTCTGGGGTTGGCGAAAGATGGTAAGAAATTAGAAGTCTTATAGCAGGAATAAATAACGACGGACACAAAATTTGGTTTCTTAATTTTACAGCAACACAATAGTCTGCAAAGCCCAATCGTTTCTTTTTATAGAAGAAAAATAAATGTATCTTTTTATATGTATGAACATATCAACAGGGGGACCTGGATGACCAGGTTACAAACGATTTCAGAGTGCAGCAAGGAATTCAAAGATTCCTGGTAAATTAAGAATTCTGCTGCCCAGTGAGTGGTGGAAGGAAGAATAACAAGAAAAAAAGAGTCTGAGGTGTGGGGGCGGGGGGGGGGAGGACAGCAGGAAGCTTTAAGTTTAAGATGGAAACCTCCCTATGTTGGCGAATCTGGGGAGGGGTTTGGTATGTTGACAGGTGAGGGAAGTGCCAGGAAAAGCTCTTACTGCCCTGCCTTCCCTCTGGGACCCGGCAGGAAAGCTCTCAGTGGGGAGGCCTTGGTGATAGGAGGTGGCCTCAGCAAGGAAAGAGGGTAGGACTGCATGAATATGCAGAGAAAGAGGTGATTTAATAGTCCTGGACTTTGCTGAGCTTGCTTGCGGTGCGTCAGCGCACACAATTTCTGACCTCTCTTTGATGACTACAGAGGTCAGCCTAAATGGAGGCCTGTCCATAAGATCTAAAGGCCCTTAAATCACTCCTCACCCAAGCAGGAGGCGAGGTGATCCCACAGCTCAGGCTGTGCAATAGAAATCCTGGGCCAGGGACCATAGAGAGAATATAAAATAGGCTTAAAGGGCTTGGGGAAAGGAGATCTAAGATGCTGCAGATGCCTTTGTGAGGGCGACCCAGCCCTAAGCCAGCCAAGAGAGTGAGCAGATCGGTTGAAGCAACCAGGGCTTCAGCAGCAATTATCAGGCTCTCATCCAAGGAAGGACCAGCCTGGCCTCAGCCTTTACAATCCAGGGAGCAGCTGAAACCGGCCACTCCACAGAGGATGCTACAAGGCCCAGTGGACAAAATATCAATCTGTGGATGCCCCTCTCCTCTGCTCTCACAGAGTTAGGGAAAGCCACTATTCTCTCCATGTACAAGGAGTAGGGGAGGAGCAAAACCAAACAGATGAAGCAGGGTCAGAGGAACTGATTCAGGAGAAGAAATAATCAGAATATCTAAATATATCAAAATAATTTGCTTTCCTTTTTTACCCAAGGAAACTTGATATGTCAGTTTTTTAAATAATAACCACTCATATGCAGAAATATTATGAGCAATTTTTATGTCATTGATATGTTATGTTGCTACTTTGTTTTGTTTTGAAAGAGGATATTTTGTTTTCTTTACCCTTATTGAAATTTACAAGAAGGGATGTTAACATCAATTTCAAACTTTATTTTACTACTTTGAGAAAGTTTTAAAGGTCACAAAATACAAAAAAACTACACTTTTCCATACATTTGCTGTTGGTTGTACATTCTAAAATGTGCGTTACCAGTGACTGTGTACAGAAACATATTAGCAATGCCAAGGTATCGTATGGATGTTACCTTATGAAAAATTAAAGGGCATTTCATTGGTAAAGGTGTATAAAAATAAAACATTGACCAATTGTACTGACTGTCAGTGACTGTCCTTCCTTTGTTAGAAGAAAGGGTGCTTATCTCCTAATGATTCTGAAAGAGCTTGTAAAAAAAACCCAATAACTACGGTACAAGGATAAAGAGGAATACAGGAAACAAGAGCTTCTTATATAATATTCTCAAGGATACCACACAGCTCAGCTCCCAGTTTTCAGGTAATATGTTTGAATGTCATATGTGCACACGTGCACCTCACTAATTACAGAAGACAACTGTTCTTGCTCGATGGGCAAGATGTTATTCTTATTAAATGGACACCTGGGGGTTTTTTGCACTCTTCTGGTATATAAAAACCAAATAACAGCCCTCAGCTATTCTAAGATTTTCCTCCGTTTTACCCAGCCAGCTCCCACTTCAGTCCTACTCTTAGTCCATAATAATGAGACTCGTTAAAATTTCTCTAATCATGAAGAGAAAGATGTTCACCTAAAAAGACATAGTAATGTGTACAGCTCTCAGACACCTGTTCAATATTTCTTTGTAGGTGGATTTAGCATAAAAAATTCTGTGGCATTTTTTAGTTAAAACTGGCGTCTTTAAGTAGGAAGACATTGAAGGTGTCACACGGACTTCAATTAAATTGCATGCCTCCAGACCTGCTTGTGCTCCTACATATGTGGAAGTTAGGTTTTCATTGATACAATCATTCTGAACAACTTATTACTGTAGGAAATATAGCCAGGTATATTTAATTTTATTCACTCTGGCTTGTGACTGGGTTTGGAGATTTTTAATTCTAAGATGCGATTCTTTACCACAATAAGCTCATCGTCCCAATTTCACCTGGTTGCCAGTCCTGTTTTTGTTTTCTTGTTTCTTTTGACTCTTTCTTACTTCTTGGTCTTTCCCTCAGCTACTTTGCTTTCATCCTTGCTTTCTGCCTCTGCCTACACTAGGAACTCCCGCCAGGAGTAGGAAGCTTGGGTTGTGCCTGTCTCCCTATTGGATTTTGGAAGTAGGTAACCTTTGAATGAGTTTCTTGGGCCTATAGATGGAAAGAATTTTTGCCCAAGATGGATCATACCCGGAGTCTCACCCACACCTGATTCATACGATTGAAGATAATTTAGCAGATGAGATTTAGGATTTTTGAACTGATACTATTTATATAAGATTTTGGACTTAGTGTGGATGCTGTAATATTTTGAGAGTTTTGGGCATGTTGAGATGGGGTGAACATATTTTGCACATGAGATGGACATCTAAGAAAGATTTTAGAATGATCATTCATTTAACACATGGTACAGGGGAAGGAAAAGGAACATCTCCAAGTCCTAACCCCTTGTACTGAGAATACTACCTGATTGAAAGTAAGTCCTTTGCAGAGGTATTAAATTAAAGACCTTGAGATAAGACCGTCCTGGATTTATGGCGGCCCCTACATCAATCATGAGTGCCCTTGCAAGAAACATAAAGGAAAAAGACACAGTGATATCTAAAGACGAAGGGCGTGTGAAGATGGACACAGAGATTGGAGTGATTATCTGCAAACTAAAGCATGTCGACATTTGCCAGCAGCCACCGGAAGTTAGGAGAGTGGAATGGAACAGATTCTCAAGCCTCCAATAGGAACCAACACTGCTGAGACCTTGACTTGAGACTTCTGGTCTCCAGAACTTCGAGAGAATAAGTTTTTGATGTTTTAAGATTGCAAGTTTGTGCTAATTGTTATGGCAGCCCTAGGAAATTTATAGAATAGTCCAATCATATTATCTTCAGTTACACTCCTAGATATTCATCCAATTGATTCTATAACTTATTAACATGTAAAACACGTATGAAAATATATATAGCAGCTTTATCCATACTCACCAAAACTGGACTCAACATTTTGATTGGTGAATGTGTACATAAACTGTAGCACACTCATTCAATGGGATATTTTTCAATGATTAATAAAAAAATAAAAGCTAGCGAGCCAGAAAAGAAACAGTTGTATCTTAAAATGCATATTGGTAAGTGGCTTTATAGTGGATGCTTCTCATTATATGGCAATCTGTAAAAGGCAAATGTATAGCAATGATAAAAAGATTAATATTTGCCAAGGGTTTGAGTGGGAGTGATGTTGGAGGGGAATTGAGTAGAAGAAGCACAAGGGGTTTTATGACAGAAAAACTATTCCGTACGTCACTAATGGTGAATACAAGGTATTGAGCATTTTTCAAGAACCTGTAGAACTTTGGAGCACAAAGATACAACCCTAACGTATGCAAATTAAAAAATTATTGTTTGGGATGTTGGGGATTCCAGGATGGAATTCAGAATGTGACGAAAGAATCAAACTGAAATATTCATTCCCTTGATGCTAGTCCATGATTCACATAGGCTTTCTTAACTCTTATTCTTTTTCTTTTTGTTCCTCTAACTGGCTCATTTCAGATGATCTGTCTCCGAGTTTGTTGATTCTTTCTTCTGCATAATCAAGGCTGTTCTTGAAGTTCTCTATTGAACTTTTCAGTTCTGTCATTGGATTCTTCAGCTCCGAGCTTTCTGTTTGGTTTTCTATGGTTTTTATTTCTTTCTTAAACTTCTCCTTTTGTTCATGCATTGTTTTCCTGATTCCATTTAGTTGTCTGTGTTCTCTTGCATTTCATCCTGTTTCTTTAAGATGCTTATTTTGAATTTTTGTCAGCCAAGTCATAGATCTCCATTTCTTTGGGGTTGGTCACTGGAGCTTTATTAGCTTCCTTTCATAGTCTCATATTTGCCTGATTCTTTGGGATCCATGTAGCCTGTGTGGTCTCTGTGCATTTGAATAGCAAACACCTGTTTCATGGGCTGATGAGATCACCTCTAGAACGCAGTCTGGCTGAACCGGAGCCAGTTACAAGGCTGTCGCTGAGTCTGCAGTGGCAGGCTTGTTTCTAGGGTCTCAGGTGAGTCTGGTCTCTGAGTGGAAGGGATTGCCTCCAGGATTTTGTTCAGGAGGGGAGCAATGAGACAAGGGTCCACTTCAGGGTCCCCATTTGGGTCCTCAGACAGCAGGCCTATTACCAGGTGTGCTGCAGATGTGGCTCCCACCAGGTTCCTAGGAGGTCTGCTGCCTGGTCACTGGATGGGTCCTTGGATGGGCAGGACCGTCCAGGACCACAGCTGAGAGGGACTGGAACCCAACCTCAGGGCTGTTTCAGGTTCTGCAGCCAAGATTGACATCCGCAGACCTGGCTCTGGAGGCATGGATGAAATGCATCTCCCACCAGGTCCCTGGGTGGGCTACACTGCTCCCTGATCATGGCTAGAGAGGCTGGAGGGGCTGGAGGAACATTGGGCCTCCTCTCAGGATCTGCTGAGGTGCAGGTGTCTTCCACCTGGTCTCTGTGCCAGCAGGACTTCTTGTGGACTGCCACCAGCAGGGGCTGGAACTGAGTACAGGGCTGTTTCAGGATCTCTGGGGATGCAGACAGAAGCATCTCCTACCATGACCCCCGACACTCAGGACTGCTGGAAGACTGGCAGACTGTGGTTTGTGAAAGCTGGGGCCACGTACAGGGCCCTTTCAGGATCCAGGGGTGCAGGCGGGAGTTTCTCCTTCCTGGCCACTATTCTAGCAGGCCTGCTGGTGGACTGTGGCTGGAGACAGCTGATGCCTAGGATAGGGCCCTTTCACAATCTCTAGGGGCACAAATGGATGTCTCCTCAGGGTTCCTGTGCTAGCAGGACTGTTCGCGCAATGCAGGTAGGATGGCTGGCTCAGTTACAGGCCCGTTTCAGGATCTAAAGTCTGACCAGGTTTGGTGGGCTTACCTCCTGGGGTGCCCAGACTGCAGCTGAGAAGGTCTAGAGCCAGCTCACAGTGCTACAGGGCCCCAGGAGGGACTGAGTTTTCCATGTCTATTACCTGACACATAGGTGGGTGTGACTCCTCTTGGGTCCTTGGTGTACCGTGCTGGAGACAGATCCCAAACCAGGTGGGCCATAGCACTTCTCAGGGCTATGGAGCTGTTTCCATTCCTGTAGCCTGGACCATGTCAGCCACTTGGTTGTTAGCCTGGCTTCTCAAGATGGTTCTCCTCAGTCCTGGACTGCATCAGGGTTTCACAATCCTACCTGGATCCCAAAGCTCCCAGGAAGGCACTTTTGTCCCTGAATGGATGCCAAATTATGGTTGTTGAGGGGGAATACATGCAAAGAACGTCATATTCAACCATTTTGCTGAAGTCACCAGATTCAGATCTGTATTTCTTTTTTTTCTTTGCTGGGAAGTTTCTCCCTAAGCTAACGTCTGTTGCCAATCTTCCTTTTTTCTTTTCCCCCACCCCAAAGCCCCAGTTCATAGTTGTATAAAGTTGTAAGTTCTTCCAGTTCTTCTATGCAAGCTGCTGCCACAGCATGGCTACTGACAGATGAGTGGTACGGTTCCATGCCCAGGAACAGAACCCAGGCCGCTGAAGCAGAGTGCACTGAAATTTAACCACTAGCTCATCAGGGCTGGCTCCAGATCTGTATTTCTTAATATATGTCCCCACAAACTGATAGTAAAGAGAAATTATTATATACAAACAATTTCAAGTTTTACAATTCCATAATAACCTCAAGTAGTATATTTGCATTGCAGTAAATACTTTAAATAGTTTTGTGGTGGTAACTTTGAGGTCTGAATTATTGAGTGACATAACAAATCCATATATTAATAACTGCCAAACGATTGCATGAATGAACAAAAGTTATGACAATTTGGGGTTCTAATATCCAAAGTATAAAATAAAACTATGAAGCATATAGTAATGTATTAAAATCTCCTTAGGTAAACTAATCATTTTTAAATGTCTAATTTTAAAAATATTTACAAACTAGAATAAAGTTAAACATGAAAACAAAGTGGGGAACTCAGAAATCAAGTCCTTTAAAACAAATTCATGAGCTAGGTGTGTTCACTGAAGGAAGATGAGTATGCTTAACTATTCAAAGAAATGGTGTACAGAGGAAGTAGTAGATTTAATATTCTCCTAGAAAGAAAATAAAGACTGAATTTGGGTTGTGTAGAGGCGGACTTTGGTTCAGTTTAAATGATGAACCTAACCTTCTGGACACTGGACTTGTATCTTAATATGTTCTTGACGACCAGAGATTTTCTAGCAGTAGATAGAGGATGCTCTTCCAATTGTAGGATAGTGAGTATCATGAATTAGAACAGAAATCCTGTATTATGATGCCTTCTAAATGAAATATTCTATCATTATATGGTTTTCTTGATAAATAGCTCAGTATATCATTAGAAATTAAGGGTTCTGTCATTCATATAATTCTTTTCCAGATGTAACGCTCAGTGATTAGGTTTGACCAAGTGATGGATATTCTTGAGTTCTTCATGAAACAATATAACCTAAAAATAATTTAATTCAAATAAACATGCCATTTTTGAAATTTAATAGACGGCTAATTTGTATCATCGTAGATAGAATGTGCTTCATTCTTCTACCTGAAAAATAAGCAATATTGTGAATCAAAGAGGTTATAATATTTATTGTTCTTCTTTACTTTATTTCCTTTTCTCTAAAAGTAAACTAGAAATTAAACAGTACTTCCAGGTAAGAATTGCCTATGTAAAAAAAGTGTGCCTAATGGAATACATCAGCAGTATTTCATCTCTTCAGAACTTAAATAATCTTAAAATGTATATTACTCTCTAATGAGTAGATGGCAAATACTGAAACATTAACAGCATTGTAGGTGGTAACCTTTTTCTTTTAATTTCTAAAAGTAATGCAGATGTAGAATGTCTAACAATTTATCACTTTATGTCAATTGCATTGTAATAAATACCAATTATCCTGAACTGTCAGCCCCAAATTCTAGTTTCCAACTACTTTTTTCTCAAATAACATTTGGTACTGAGACAAAATGCAAAAGCAATTATTTTTTCATATTGCTAGTATATCATGTAATTGAGTGATGGTTCAGAACATTGAAGACGTCTTTGAGTTTGGAACCTACTACAGTATAGTCCTTTACTTAAGGATAGCTTGCTTTCTCCTCTCTGTCTCCCCTTGTGATTCAACTAGCATTATGGGATGAAATTGCCTTTCAATGATAACTGACTTTGTTTCCATTGTAAAAAGCTTAGTACTCTCATCCCCTACCTTTGAAACTATGTTATAAATATGAAAATTTATTTTCTAAACATTCTGTGAACTGATAAATTTAAATAAGTGAAACAGCATTTCATCCTGATATTTTGGATAAATGTAACCAATGAAGCAGTTCTCTACCCCCTGCAATCATTTGTTTTTAAAGTTTATCATTTATATTGCTCCCTAATGCATTTCTTTTTCTTGTTAAACTCTAGCGAAACACATGGTACTCATGCTCATTTTGGGGTCTCAGATGAGCCTATCTATCATTTCTATTCATGCCTATTTCTGGATTTCTTGTTGAAGAATACAAATACACATACTCAATACACAGGAAAATTTTAAGAAACTTGCACACATCGAATTGTTGTAAGGATACAATTACATTAAATTACAGTTATTTGAAAGCTTTACTAAAAATAAACGTATATTGAATAAGAATGTAAAGAGTATGTAATACTTTAAAATTTATAATGATGATATTTCCATAATATTGTCATCTCTTATTAAATTCTGTTGTTTTCCTGTATAATCTACATTTTATTTTCAAAGATCTCCTCTTGTTGTCATGTGTCAGCCAGACAACGACTTGATTCAATGAGCTGTTTTTCTAAGATTATTATTTAGTGCATGATAAGAGATCTACTTTTTTCTCTTAGCCTAATACATTGATACTTACATAATCCAACATATTTGTTAAGAGAAAATTTGAATATGTGAGATTAATAATTAATTTAGTGTTGCTTATGTTCTGCAATCTTCTATAAAAGCTATTATGGGCACTTGTATTATAATTTCTACCATATTTTATGTGCACTTATCCACAATACATAATTGAATGAAAATCTGAAATGTACACCAAATTCTAAATGGGATATGTATATACTAACTCATCTACTCACAAAAATATCTCACTTAAAGATATGTTAAGGATACAAAGAACAATTCTTTCTCATGACTCCAAGTGGTTATAGGCATAAATGTGTCCATTTCTACTTGAGAATAAACTGTTAAATTTATACACTTTTATGCAACCAGGCACATAACTCAGAACCTCTTGGAGCAAAGGATTTCAGGTTGGAATTGAAGTAATTTCCTGCCACTAATTTTCATTCTTACACTTAGAAAGTGGAACATTGTAGATCCTAAAATAATAGATACCTCTAGTTTTTCTTCTAGAAAGGATATGAAGTCACTTAAAGGAATATGGCTGAGCCCACTCAAAGAAACCCCCACATAATTAAACCTGTTTTGATACGGAATGTGAGAAGCTGTGAAGTAGAAAAAAGGATGCTGATAGCACTCTTAATCTTTCCTGGAGAAATTTGTCTTTTTTTCTGCAGGCAGGAAAAACAGCCCGTCGCTCCATATTTGGGGCGAGATTATTTTACTTCTCCACTTATCTTTCTTCCCTGTGAAAGCACATAATCAAAACTACTGCGTAATTGAAAGCAGCTCTCCTCCCTCACAACCGAGAATCAGGTTGATTAACTGAATAAGACTTTGAAGTCAAACATGAAAAATCCCTGTAAAACTTGTGATGTTTTAATTTTCTACTCAGGATTTCAAAACCTCTAACAGTGGATTCCGTGCTATTTAAAACTCGTCAGGACTGCAGTTATTCAGATGAAATTACAATAAATGTCAGTGAAAGAGAATTTTAATAAGTAAAATAGTTTCTGAGTTAAGCATATTTTCATCCCCTCCAGAATTTCACCACCTGCTCAAGCAGCACATTATCCTGTCTCAGAATAAAGGATGTTCATATTTCTCCAAAGGTGGTAATTAAGTTGGTTCAGTATTAGAGTTGTTTAAAGCATCAGGTTAGCATTTACTTAAGATCAACAAACCTTAACTTAGCCGAGATAGCCAAGACAACATAAAGGAGTAGCTCAGATGCCAGGGAATATGCTGACCATATTGATCGTGGACCATTGGTAGCTCTGATTTTGATATTGGATAACTTTTCTTATTAACTCCTTGTTTAATCTCTTCACTGAATCTATACAAGGAGAACTTTTGTGTTAATGGGATAAGATGCATACTTTAAGACATGCACTCTTATATGCATGTGTACTTGTCTAAATTTATTAACCCTTAGAATAAATACTTTAATAGGAAAAAGTCACTGATTCCCAGAAGGTATTTAGAATATTTATTAGACTAGACAAAGATGATTGGCACTTCCTTATTTCCTTCATTTGCTACCAATGTTTGAGACTAAATCTTCTTCACTTGTTACCTATTGCTGCACAGCAAATTAGCCCACAATTTAACAACTTAAACAACATCTATTACCTCCCCATTTCTGAGGGGCAGGTATGTGGGAGTGGATTCACTGGGTGGTTCTCTCTCAGGATCTCCAAGAGGCTGCGACCTAGATGTCAGCTGAGGCTGCCGTCAACTGAGGGCTTGACTGGGTTGGAGAATCCATTTCCGAGAGGGTTTTCAGTTACAGCTATTAAGAGGACAACTGGATTCCTTGGTGGCTCTTGGTACATGGTCACAGTTCCACATCACAAGGGCCTCTCTCTAGCGCTAGGTGAGTGTCCTCATGATATCCCCCAGAGAGCGTGATTCCTTGGAGCACCAAGTGGCCATAATACCTTAGGATTACCTGGCCTCAGAATCACACAGCATCATTTTTGCAATACTCGGTTGATTACACAGGTCAGGCCTATTTGATGGGGAGTGGATTCTGGAGGAATATGAATACTGGGAGATGAGGTTCATTGAGGTCCATATTAGAGACTATGGTCAATATGTATCTTTAAACTAATATCAAGGAATGTTGGAAATGAAATTATTGCTATTTTATGCACACACACTTTTTCAGAAGCTCCCCCATTAGGAAGTTGCTGAGATTGGTTTTAAAGAATTTCAAAATACCCTTTCAAATGTTATTTCTCACTTTTCCTAATTAAACGGGTTCATCAGGTCAAAAGAGTTATCTCGCTTGCTTTCTCATTTTCTCCTTTATGGTGAATGATTTTATTCACTATTTGACATACGCCCTACTTTTTTGGTATTTGAATAACTTCCATCTTTCCAGGCCTCATGCACATCTTAGCTAATAGACAATGAGACTACCAAAAGCTCTAACCAGATCTAACATTCCAACCACCAGTTTGGACACGTAACATATTTATTCATTATTAGCAAATGGCTGATATTTGTAAAGTGCTTTTTCTTAAGAAGAATTTAATTTTCTTGAATGGACAACATCTTATACTCCTTTTTTAAATTTCTCATCATATCACTCAGGATAATCCAGAGCACAAAATAATCCTTATGCAGTTGAATTATCTGTACAAAGGTAAGCTTCGAGAGCGCCTCAGACTATGCTCTGTGCCAGAGGTGGTCCAAAGTATCCGTCCCTGGAGGGAAACAGACTTCACACAGTGACAGCTACTGCCATGATCCTGTAGCCTATGTGATTCCATTATCTGCCATTAATTCATCATGATTTTCCTAAAAATAAAATCACTTCCTGTTGACCACAGTAACTTATAAAAATAAAGTCCTAGAATATATTTTATAAAACTACTCTCCAGTCAGTTTTACTTTCTCGTTAAAAGATTTCTTTTAAATTTGAACTGTTATTTTCAAAAAATCTTCATCCTGGGGATTTTGTCATAACTCAATTAGAACTGACAGCACATTTCAAATTCCACTTTTTCTTTAACAAATTACTGTAGCACACTTCCTTCAGGCTGTACTTTGATTATTAATTAGCACACATATCATGTAGCTAAAGGAAGATAGGCATTTTATGGCAAGGATTTTTCTCCTAATTAAGCATAACGGCTTATTCATTTCCAGTGACTTTGAGGTTAACTTTTAAAAATCATTTTTAACTCCTTCTTTACTTTTCTTAGTTGTAGGATGTAACCTTCTGTGATTTCACCTGTGACTGTGGTAAATATTATTATCTCTCTTACTGCAGTAACGGTTTTCATCTAGAAAGGCAGCTTCTCTTTGTTTGGTTATTGCTTGCTCCTCGTTAAACTCAGCGCTTGGTTGCCAAGTATACTGAAGTTTACAATGCTCTATAATCAGTAAATTTTTTGAATTATGAAAAAAATCAGACGAGTCTTCCCAGCCATCTCTTGGAGAAAATAGGTTGCATGTGTCAGATATATTCTCTAGGACCTGAGGAAGCTTCTATTAATGTATCAGTAATGGATGTATTCCACTATACCAGTTTGAGCTCCAAAGTATGTTTACAGATCATTTTCAGTCTCACTCATCCTGTAATGTTCTCCTTTCCTGCCTGGCTTTCCCTGTCCTATGACGATTCAAAAAGACACCTGAATTCTGACTCCTGTTCAACTAATCAGCCATGCTCACTCTTACATTTGAGCCTGGAGTATTTCACAAAGACCTTTTGTGCTGTGTCACCTGAGTTGGAGACAGCCAACCAGAGGTCTCAAGAAATTCTTCGGTAGTGGCCACTGCCACCTCTGTCACCTCTAGCACACACTGTTTGTTATCCAGGCATTGCCGCTGCAGCAGTCTCTTCTAGTCACAGGCAGCTACTGTGAACCATCGCCACCTCCATAGTCTTTCAAAGCGCAGAGAAAGAAAAGGGTCTTCCCGCCAGCTGTACAGTGGTACGATCCGGTAAGCAGGTTTCATTTAAACCGGGCCTCAACTTCAACCCAGCTGCTATTTAAGTTTAATCTCCCGCAGGAAGCGTGGACTGTGCTGTTCCAGTGTCAGCCACGTTGTGGATGTAGCTTTATATTCACAAGTCTCAGTCTTTTTCTGCAGGATCAAGTCCACGGGTTCCATTTCTTTTATTTCTATATGGTGATTTTTATGTCACATATTTAAAGAAATTAAAATTTCAGGAGAAAGGTAAGGAGGTTTTGTTCTCGCCCTCGAGGAAGGCATCTTGGCTCTTTATAAATAATTGTCTCCACTGCTCCTCAGGAATCATTAAGTACCTGAATATATTTTCATGCAGGAAAAAGTTCTGCCTCAGCAGACTGATATATATCTGAAAACATTCATATCGATGTGTACTGGCATTGTGTATACATATAAATGTATATATACACATATATATATATAGTTGTTTTTTTTACTGCATCCTTCAGTAAAAATTGTAGGTACAAACTGGAAACATATATTGTAACTGCCAACAGGGAGAACTGGAGAGGGCCGATGAAAGCAAGAGTTTTCCTTTCCCCATTGTGTATTGATAGCACTCTTTTGTGATAGAGAACTCTATTTATAGACAGAAATAAAAATCATAATGACAAAGAAACAACTTACATAACTGTATGTTTTAAGAGACAAAAGCAGTGTCTTCTGGACTCTCTCAGAACTTGGAATATGATCACTTCGAATCATGCTCTTTGTGAAACGGTAACATGTTAAATCGAGTGCCTATAAGAGCAAATCTTCCTGCAGTTCCCTTCTACTACTATCAGTTTATCTTGCCATGCCTTTGTTACGCATTTATTGATGGCAGAAACCTGTGACTTTTGCTATCATGGATTTCAGATCATTTTACTTCAGGGGGTTGCTCACTGATGCTATTTTCAATTTGCAGCCTAGCGGTGGGCTTAATGAGCCACTTAAAATACAGTAAAATACAGTAGATTTTCATCGACGTTTGTCTCCCATATAAGAAAGAGTAAAAACTTGTTGTTGGCTCCCAGCCATCATAGGGAAACACAACTGGTGTATTTCAAACAATGTATATAAAATACACTAATCGCATCTCTCAGTAGTCATATTGCCACACGTCTATATGTTTATGAACCAACTTCATTTAAACTAATAAATTTAATAATTACTGAATATCCCAATATCTGTAACATCTGATCAGCACTAGGAGATATTTAGAAGTTTAAGATTTAATGAGATTAATTATGATATAAAGTTGAAAGCCAATGAAACACAAAGATGAGATAAATTACAAAAGAGGTATTATAATTTGTTTACTGATTACACCTACTATGTGAGTGAGGGACTAAGTGAGCAAGCTATGACTATGTAATGTTATAACATCATAGACAGGCTTTAAACAGAAAAGGTCACCTCATAGCTTGTCTAGATAATTCTGTCATTGTAATGGTTCAAATAAATCATTATTTATAAATCTTTTCAATATTTAATTGCCTGAATATTCTGAATATAGAAAAGCATAATGCTAATAAAATAGCATCTGTGTGGACTTATTTTTAGACAAGGAGAGCATCTACTCTCTTAATCTACTTTCTTGAGGACTTCCATCTAAGAAGTAATGTTACCTAACAGGAATGAGGAAGCAATGCATCACAATTCATATTTGCAATCATGCTAGTCACTTTGACAATGGCCAATGAAATCTCCAAGGGTTAATTTCAGTATAGAGCCAAAATCTAACCTAATACTTTTATTTTCATAGTTTTTTATGCTGTTGTAGTGTTTTTTTCCAATAATTTATTTATTTATTTATCCTTTTATTTATTTTGTGAGGAAGATTCTAACATCCATTGCCAATCCTCTTGTTCTTCGTTTTTTTTTGGTTGAGGAAGATTAGCCTCAGCTAACATCTGTGCCAGTCTTCCCCTCCTTGGTACATGGGATGCCTCTACAGCATGGCTGACGAGTGGAGTAGGTCTGCTCCCGGGATACAAACACGTGAACCCAGGCCGCCAAAGCAGAGCACGCAGAACTTTAACCAGTTGGCCTTGGGGCTTGCCTCTCCAATAATTTATTTTAATGAGATATAATATAAATATAACAAAATGCACAGATAAGTCTACAGTTCAGTGAGTTTTGAAAAATGCATACAGCCATGTAACATACGCCCCTATCAAGATGTAGAGTTTCTATTGTTCCTTCAAGCTTCTTCCAGTCAATCCTCTCCACCTCCAACTCCGAGATGCTATTTCTATCATCATAGATTTGCATTGCCTACTCTAGAGCTTCGTAATACGAAATCAGATAGTCTATCTTGTGTTCAACTTCTATTTCTCACCAAAATGGCTTGCAGCAATATATTTACATCTATATTGTTGCATGTATAAACAGTTTGTTCCTTTTTGTTGCTGAGTAGTATACTATTTTATTAATATGACACAGTTTGTCCATTCTTCTGTTGATGGATACTTATTGTTGGTTATTTCCAGATTTTTCGTATTACAAATAAAGCTACTATGAAAATTCTTATCTAAAACTTTTTGTGGTCCTGTTTTTATTTCTCTTGGCTAAATAACCAGAAGTGAATTCATGGGTCATAATTTTAAGAAAGTATCAAACTGTCTTTTAAAGCTGTTGTATGCTTCCATTGACCATGTATGAGAATCTCCTTTGCTCTCCAACCTTATCATCCAGTCCTGTCAGTCTTTCAGAATTGCCATTCTAGTGTATGTGTAGTGTTACATCATTGTTTGTAGTTTTTCATTTCTGATAACAAGGATGTTGATCAGTTTTATGTGCTTATTGGCCATTTGAGCATCTTCTTGCATGAAGTGCTTGTTCAGGACTTCTTTGCATAGTTTTGTTTGATATGTTATAGCAAAAAGACAGAGAAGGCTAAAAATAGGAAAATTGGAAATTATTTCTCTGTTGTATAGTCATATACAAATCTTACTTCTACACTTTTGAATGTAAATGGTGTTCTTGGCTTCTCTAACCATTGTAGTTACAAAATATATATATATATATATTCTCTTTAATTTCCTCCTTTTTTTTATGTGTGTGTGTTTTCCCAAAGTATCATTGGATGGTAAATATTCTTTAAACTTCAATAATTAAACCTTATTTTTCTGTTAAATTAATATTCCAAACAGATATAATTATTTAATTATAATTTTCTTTCTACAATACTTGTACAAAGATATTTTACTTACTTGTGAGTTAACATATAAATTCTCCGATTACAGTATAATGAATTTCATGATTTTACATGTCAATTAAGGCATCTTTGATTATACTCAATACAAACAGATAAATAAAACTTATACAACTATGTTAGCTAAATAATATTCAATGTTGCATGCAAAGCAATAAGATTAATGCATTGCACATATACTGTTAGTCATTCTTGAAAGCTGACATTTGATGTTTTAATCATGCATGGCTTCTAAAATACTTTGCTGTGGCACCCTAAAATGTCAGGTAAAGAGAATACTCAGGAAATGCTTTCTTTACATAGCTGAGATTTCTGTCCATGCAAATTATGCTGGCAACCATATTTGTAGCAACATGGAACCAGCTGTTGGGAGAATATAATGCCAAGAAGTAGAGATGGAAAATAGAGGGAGACATGGAGGCTTTTAATTTTCTATGTCCAGTTAGCTCCCAGGTCCAAATGTGCTCAGTCCTTGATGTGAGACAATTGTTTTCCATTTTGCCTAAATTTTCCTGTATGTTTTCCGTTAAATGTATGTATTTGACAATCACATATAGAATATTAGCTATGTACCAGGCACTGATCTAAGCATTTTGCAGATACTGACTCAAGACCAACTTATAAGGTAGATACTATTATTTCTCCAGTATTACAGATAAGAAAACCAAGCCTCAGAGAATTTAAGTAATCTGCCTTTTTCAGTTGTCTGTAGCTGCATAACAGACAACCCCAAAGTTAGAAAGACAGCTGTTTATTTGCCTATGATTCTCTGGGTCAGTACTTTTGTATCAGCTCAACTGGGTCGTTTTCCTGTTGGTTTCACCTGAGGTCACTCATGCAACTTCAGATACCTGCAGTTCTACTGGGGCAGGGTGGGCTCAGATGCTTGAGCATATATAACTCCCAGTGGATTCTGGCTGTCAACTGCAGCTCCTTTGTTCTTCTCTGCAGAGCACTCATCCCTGGTGAGCTAGCTGCAGCTCTTTCAGAAGGTGGTCTCATGGAGGTGTTCTTAAAGGATGAGAATAAGAACTACAAGTCCTCTTAAGACCTAGGCTCTGCAACTTGAGCACTACCACACACTCTATATTCTGTTGTTCAAAGCAAATCGAAATGCAAGTCCAGAGATAAGGAATGGGAAAATAGGTTACAACTCACTATAGGAGTGGTAAAGCTGCATTGCAAGAGTGTGCAATCAGGGAGGGGGCATTATTGTGGATGTTTTTGCAAACACTCTGCCACATTGAACAAAGTCACATAAATAATGAGTTGTGGTAGCCATGTCATCCATTGTTTTAATTACTATGCTATGATGCTTTTCATGTAAAACAGAATACCAACTTAATAGATCACATATTCACCATCATAAAAAAACATAATAGGGCCAGCCCCGGTGGCCTAGTAGTTAAGTTTGGTGTGTGCTGCTTCGGCAGCCCGGGTTTGGTTCCTGGGTGTGGACCTGCATAACTTGTCTGTCAGTGGCCATGCTATGGTGGCAGCTCACATACAAAAAAGAGAGGAAGACTGACAGTGGATGTTAGCTCAGGGCACATCTTTCTTAGCAAATAAACAAGCAAACAAATAAATAAACATAGTAAGTATTTGACTTTTCTTTTTATCTCAGTGTATAATATAGAATAAAAATTAAGCTGTGCTGTATAACTACTAAATTATAAAATTTGTATAAATTAATATCTATAAAATTATAAAATTAATATAAATTTATACTTATATGTGGTGTATAACTACTAATTATACACACAGATACGTGCACACAAACACAGAGTAATTTAATTATTTTATTTTTTCCCTATTGAGGTGTTTAAGACTGTTTGCCCGTATTTTCAATTATTGTACTATGAGAACTTTTTGTTGCTTCTTTTGGGTATTAAGACTAGAAGTGTTTCTTTATAAAAATCACTGAAACACTAAACTTGAAGATGTGCTTTAGATTAAAGGAAATTCACTTTATGGCTAGATCTTCAGCGATTCAGAGATCACATTGTGTTATGGTCCTAAGGCTTTGTTTATTTAAGAAAAGTAATTAGAAAGTCAACTTCTGGGAAGTCTTTTTGTAATACATCCCGGCAGTAAATACATGTACGTAAGTAGCCTTTAAATACGTCTTTCTTCAACATTTTATTGCTTCAATTTCTTGAGCCAGATTGCATGTTTTTGAATCCCAGTTCCACTACTTACTAAATGGTTAAATTTGGGCCAGTTGCTTAGCCTCACTAACCCACATGGTGCTCACCTATAAATGGCCCAGAAATCACAACTTTTAGATATTTTCTTTATGTTGAAATTTATTAAGATAATCTAGGAAGAGCACTTAGAACAGGGCTTAGCATAAATGCTCATAAATGTTGGCTATTAGTGTCCTTATTTTCAACAGAAGTTTTTTCAAAATATCAAGCAATTTCTAGAACCAATGATAACAATCTTTAGCGAAACTTCTTATAACTAATAAAGAGATCTGTATTTAATATTAATTTAATAATAAAATGTTAATGGAGATGCTGGATTTAGGTTTATAAAACCTTTCAGGTACATTGTAGTGTTCAGATTATTATGTTTCTAGTACACTCACGTTTTCAAGTTCTCAATATTTTAAGTTGGTTGTGATCAGTGAAATAGATAACAAATAAAACAAAGAGATCAATGGAAACAAAAATTGTACCTTTGAAAATACCAACAAAGTTGACAAATGCTACCTAGAATGATCAAGAAAATGAAAGAGAAAATACAAATTTACAAAATCAAGAATAAAAGGGGAGGAGAATCACTAAAACCTATAAAAACGTAAAGCGTATAAGAGAATATTATATAAAGACTTTATGCCAATAAAATAGTTAATTTAAATGGCATGCAAAAATTCCCGGAAAGAAGCAAAATACCAACTGAATTAAAGAGAAACAGAAAATCACCTATCTTTCACAAACTCTTTCAGAAAATAAGAGGAACACTTTGCAACTAATCTCACAGAATTCATATTTTATTAGAAAGAGAAAGACAATAAATGAAAAAAAGTAAAAGCCTCTCAGATGGTGATAAGCACCGAGAAGCCACAGAAGAGCCCCATGGTTGGAAGGGAAAGGAGGTCTTCCTTAGACGTGAGGATCGGAGCAAACCTCTCTGATGATGTTGGTCGTTATCTCACACAACCCCTCGTAGCCAGTATGCGGGCAATATATCTTTGCTAAAAAGTCATTCATGAGTAACTAAAAATACTTTACACTCACGTAATTTGTATGGAGATGAGTGGATACCGAATTAACATAAACGAGACTCTATGAAATTTGAAAAGCAGTATTTCAATTAACAATAACATATAAAAGAGCTTCCAGATCAACTATTTACTCCAAGACAGACAATGTTCTGAGTAAATTACAAACATTATCCCTCTCATTTAATTCTCACAATGGCTCTAGTGTCCTTTTCAGCAGATGGAGAAGCAGGGCTCAGAGAGATGAAGACACTTGACTAAGGTCACACTGTCCAGAGGGGTGGATTTGGGTTTCAAAGCCAACTCCATCTCATTTTTAAGTCTGTGCTCTTTTCAATAAGCATTCTCTATTATGATTCAAATCATAAGTAATAGAGCGAAGGAGAATAAAGGATCCAAGGCGAAGGAAAATACATACTGGAAGATGTGCTAAAGCACACCAAAGTGACTCAGTAAATTTACACTCTTAAAGTTGGAATTTAGTCACCGTTCTCAGTGTAGCTCACTGGGAAAACACTTAATTTTAAAATATCAGAGTAAGATTTGATTTCCAACACTGTTTATAAGCTGGATAGCATTGTTATCTTTTTATATCTCTCTGTAAAATATAGTATAACTAGTATTATAGAAAAATTTTTAAGGCCCAAGTGTGAAATATATAATAATAATTTTTTATGCATTTTAAATGAATTGACAGTTGAACTTGATGGCATTGAGTCATTTGTGATTAAATGTCAGAACCTATCATCATGCTGAAAGTGGATTTGACTCCACACTGGATTTAACCCAATATCATCTCACTGTGCGATTTCACAGAAAATAGTCATGTATCTTAAAAAAATAGATACACACAGACACACACACACACACGCACGCTATGTGCCACGATGCTCAGGGCTGAAGAACAGTAATGAAGAATAAAATGTGAACAGATGATGCCGTGGACCAGATTTGGAAACGTATACCACAGGCCTAATTGTGAAATATGATTCTAAATTGAAAGTCTGACAACTTTATTAATTGGACTACAGTTTCCTCCAGTGTAAACTAAATTCATATAAAACTAAATCTCTAAGTCATTATTGTAGAGAGTTTATTGGATTATTTTTGAAAAATTCCAACTATTAAAATAGTTTAATTGCAATGAATCCTTGGAAAATGGGGCTCTCTGCATTTTTGTTTGTTTGTTTACTTGTTTGTGTTTAATATGATGTTTTTATTCTTGAAATGTGAGGTAGATACTGTGGAGTATCTGTCTCAATTTTCATCACTCCCTCTCGTCTTAGAGAGGTTGGAAATCTACAGCTTTACTTCCCATATTCCCCTGTAGCTTTGGTTCTGGATGAAAAAAAAATCTGCAAATTAAGAACATGTACATGAGGTTTGGAAGATAAAAATGAAGCAGAGACCAGTATCCTGAATATTTTTGTCTTTTTTGGATATTTTCTGTAGCTCTTCATTCAGCTTCCACTGTATTAAGAGACACCTGTGGCATCAGCAGTAGCAGCTTCTTGATTCTGATTTTTTCTCATAAATTTTGTTCTCAGAGGTGTATGCTTGAAGTTATGGCTTCAATTCTCAGTGGTAGCAAGAAAGTGCTGTGGTATCTGGGAGTTATGCCTTCGTGGTAGCCAAGAACCTGCTCCCTCAGTGCCTGTGATTTGTGACAGTGCCTGTTTAAAACCACCTGTGTAGAGTGGTTTCTGTTTCCTGTGCTTGATTTGGCTGATCCCAGAAGTGGAAGCAAAAGCAGACACTTCAGGATGGGAATCTGGGTTTTTTTTACCTGACCTGTTTGGTTTTTTTGTGAGGAAGATTAGCTCTGAGCTAACTATTGCCACTTCTCCTCTTTTTTACTGAGGAAGCCTGGCCCTGAGCTAACATCCGTGCCCATCTTCCTCTACTTTATATGTGAGATGCCTACCAGAGCACGGTGTGCCAAGCAGTGCCATGTCCACACCCGGGATCAGAACTGGCAAACCCAGGGCTGCTAAAGCAGAATGTGCACACTTAACTGCTGTGCCACAGGGCCGGCCCCTATTTTCTCTATTTATCTTAGCAATCCTGAGCAATTTATGTGGAAATGTACTCAAAATGTGCCAGAAAGGGAAGGACATAATATATTAGATTGGGGCAACTTAATCAATATGGCTATACTTATGTAAGATTCTGATCATAACGTGCTACCCAGAGCAGCCAGGAGGAGTACACATGGTTTGTTTAGTTGTTTGACTAAAACCCAGTCTTACAGGGAGCTCATATTAGATGAATATGAAACCCCTGGCATTTACTGGTATAATTTACAGGTTTAACTGGTCACTGGCTCTGAAATCATGCTTGTCTTTGCAGATCTATAATGCCTCTCTGCTCCACCAGAGGTAGGACTTACAGACGGTGGTAAGAGTTTTATGTCATTTTCAGAGTGGATTCAGTAGTTAAGAGGAGCCAAAGCTTCGCCCTAAAACCCGCCTGTCCCTACCAAAGAGAGCAATGGAAGCAACGCTGCATGCCGGGGGAAAGGGCAGGGACTCTGGGTGGTTATTCCTATCACAACTCCAACATGTCTGTTTGGAGACGAAACCTGGCAGGAATGAGAAACAACCACATAAAATCTGATGATGACTCCAGTTGTTGTTCCAGATGTAGTCTCTTTATAGGAGCAATTAGCATCGCCCTTGGCACCTATCATGCAGCTATCAAACTGCCAAATGATTTTGCTTTGTATCAATAAATTGAAAATACCAATGGCAGTTGGCTTTCAACTAGTAATGACAGCACTAAACTTCTAAGGTCTCTTTTCCCTTTACAGTTCTCATAATTTAGTTTGAAGAATCGAGATTAACCCAATATCTCAAAAGACATTATGTTGGTCCATCATATTGATGTCTACACGCTGATAGGACATAGTCGATACCCTCTAACATTTGGCAAGAAACATGCTTGTTAAACAGGGATAAAATTTATCAACTTTCAGTTTTCAATTTCAGTCACAACCCTTGGTGTTTCCTGGCCTGTATCATATTAGGATTTCCTCTTTAAAGGAAAAAGCAAAGTTGATGTCCATTGTACTTCCTAGGACTAAGAAAGGGGCCCACAGCTCATTTGTCCTCTTTTGACTTGAGAGATAATGTACAACAAATTGAATGTGTTTTCTTTTGCCAATTAATTTTTTTTGAGGAAGATTAGCTCTGAGCTAACATCTACCGCCAATCCTCATCTTTTTGCTGAGGAAGACTGGCTCTTGGCTAACATCCGTGCCCATGTTCCTCTATTTTATACATGGGACATCTACCACAGCATGGCTTGACAAGTGGTGCGTAGGTCCGCACCCAGGATTGGAACTGGTGAACCCTGGGCCACCAAAGAGGAACGTGCACACTTAACCGCTGTGCCACTGGGCTGACCCCAACCAATTAATTTCTAATGCTACCAGATTTTGAATAGGAGGTCTAGACCTTACAAAGGCTCTAAGAGCTGGCTCAAGTTGTAGTCAATGCATCTCTGCTGCATATGACTTGGCAGAACCAATGACTCTCCAAATTCCTGTGGCATATTAGGATGTGTGTGGAGTCTGTTGCAAGTCCTCAAAGAGAATTACAATGTGGGCTCTTAGGGTTTGAAGAAAATCCCTTTTGGGTTCTAGTGGAGATTAAATACCATTGACTTAAAAGTGAGCCTGCAAAATGAATGGGCATTATCTAATCAGCCAAGCCATAAATGTGTGAGCAGCATTCCTGTACCATCAAGTAAAAATGCTGTATAAGAGTATGGCCTCAAGTCTGTTCTGAAAGCACAAGTAAGTTGCCCAAGTGAGTGGATCATGCTCCCAGAGCACCCACTCCTGCTACATTGCCTCTTACCACCAACCCATCACAATGACCTCATGGGGAGTTTGCTATGGTCAGGTAAGTGAGGCAGAAGACAGTTTAGTCTGCTTTACAGATGCTTCTGCATGATAAGTTGGCACCAGTTGGAGGTGGAACATTACAGAATTAAAATCTTGTTTATGAGAATAAATAACTACATTTACAGTGAGAGAGGAGAAGCAATGGGCTGAAGCATGGATTTTATTGCTTTTACTCTGTGTCCCAGCTACGAGGAGCATCCGGCCTTTTAGAATATGGGCATGACATTCTGAAAAAGGCAGAGCCCAGGTACAAAGGAAAGTGAGACAGGCATGCAATTTTCCATATCTAGCAATCCACTCGTGAACCATTTTTATGCCTTTCCACAAGACATTGGACATCCACAGTTTAGGAGATTGTTTGTTTATTTTTAATGGCTTCCTTGAGGTATAATTGATATACAAAGAACTGCACATATTTAGTGTTTACAATTTGATGAGTCTGGACATATGCAAACACCTGTGATATCATCACCACTATCAAGGTAATAGACGTATCCAACATTGCTCACAGTTTCCTTGTGTCTCTTGTGTGTATGTGTGCATGTGGTAAGAACACTTAACGTGAGATCTACCCTCTTAATTTTGAAATGCACAATACCATATTGTCAGCTATGTTGTTGTACATTATGGCATTATGTCACACAGCAGATGTCTAGAATTTATTCATTTAGCTTAACTGAAACTTTATACCCATTGAACAACTACTCTCCATTCCCTGCCTCCCCCAGCCCATGGCAACTACTATTGTATCTCTTCCTCTACGATTTTGACTATTTTAAATGCTCATATAAGTGGAATCAGGCAGTTTTTGTCCTTCTGTGACTGGCATATTTCATTTAGCATAATGTCCTCCAAGTTAATCTATGTTGTCTCAAACGGCAGGATTTCCTTCTTTTTCAAGGCTGAATGGTATTCCATTGTATATATATATAACACATTTTCTTTATTCATCTGTTAATGAACACTTGAGTTATTTTCATCTCTTGGCTATTGTGAATAATACTGCAATAAATATGGGAGTACAGATATCTCTTCAAGATCCTGATTTCCTTTTGGATATACACCCAGAAATGGAATTTCTGGATCATAACAGGCATATGAAAAGATACTCAACATCATTAATTATCAGGGAAATGCTAATCAAAACAATGCTTTCTTCTCTTGTTCAGCCAGACTTGAGAGAATCCATGCTCCTGCCTTCTCATTTTGGCCAATTTGAACAAACCTTTCTCCATCTCCAAGCACCCATGTCTCAGTGATTGGCTTATTATGCCTTGGGCACACAAATTTGAGATTGATATGTTCAGTATCCCTTACACAAACCTAGATGGTATAGTCTGCTACACACCTAGGCTATATAGCACTAATCTTATAGACCCATCATTGTATAGGTGGTCCATGGTTGACTGAACTGTTGTTATGTGGCACATGACTGTGTGTGTATATATATGTTCATGTATATATGTTATACAGCACACAACTGTGTATATATGCATCTTTTTACCTCTTTTGTTATATGTGTTGGTGGTAATGAATGTGAACATTTATTTCCTGGGTTAAAGAATATCCAGGTTGTACTAGATTGTGACAAGTATAGAAGATAAATGAGCACTGCCAACCTATTGTTGAAATTCTCTATCCTTTTTCAGTGATCATGTGTCTTGGCAGCTGAAAAGTCTTCTTCATTCTTATTTTCTGATCCTTTTATCATAGCTAGGAAGATGGGGTACATGATTATATTAGCCACCTCATAAGTATTGTGTGTCTTGATGAGTCAATTTTCTGTTGTTTAGAGAGACATTTCTGAAGTTCCAACCTAAAACTTGTTTCTTCTGCCCTTGGAAAGATTTTATGTGCTCAAGGGGTAAAAAAAATTTCCTGCTTAAAATTTTTGATTTTCTGCTTTGAACCATGACTGAAAAATTAAATGTGCTCATTTTGAAGAGTTTGACAGACAAAAAAATGCATACAAGCAAAGAAATTGAAATCATTCAAAATTCTGATATCAAGGGACATCAAGCAATAAGCAATCACTATTAACGATATTTTGTATAATGGTCCAGATAATTTTAAGCATACTTATGACATTTTCAACAAAATTAGAGTCTATTTTAATTGCTGGCAAGTCTCACGGTACTTCAAAGAGACTGACTTTTCAAGTATTCTCTCTTTGCTTTTAGGATAGGAAGCCTATAGAAAATATGCCAGTTAAAATTCTTTAAAATGTGACTAAAAAGTTTAAAACATGAAAATTACCTTTACTTTTTTTCTATTTTTCTCTCTTTATTCTCTCCTTACTGGTCAAGAAATTGGCCACCTTTTTTCTAGAGTCTCTTCCTTTGCTTCACTCATGAATACAGTTATCTTCCTTTCCCGTTCTCTCCTGTCATTATAAGAAAATTTAAATGTTCATTTCCTTATTTTTTTCTTCTCCCTGAGTTGACGCAGCTCATTTCTTTTATCACATTTTTCAGTCTCTATGGAGCCATATTAAACTGAGCCAGCTACAAATCCAAAGTATACAAAATAAAAAGAAACTGTGACACTTTCTATCTCCTAAATAAATCAATGTCAGAATTAGAATTTCAGCAGAGCATTCCTAAAATAATGATAGCAAAACTCCGGACATTTCAATATTTTCATATATCAACACCAAAGAAACTCTAGACAGTAAGGAGCAGAAGCAAGGGATTCTGACTCCCGTCTTTATCCTCAGACCTTTTACTTAGCATAAGTACTGTAAACACGCAACCACATTATTAAATCTATTAGATGACAAGTGGCCTTAAATTAATTTATTTTCAAAATTTTAAAACCATAAAATATATACCACCTCACTCGGGCCTCAAGTGTTGGTAAATATTGATTTAGAGAGTGACAGTGATGCGGTAGCTATACACTGAACATGTTTTATTTAAACAAAAAAACTGCTTAAAAAGAAGATTCATTTGCACCTGACAGTATGTACGCCAAGGAAATAACTATTATCTAAATGTGTCCAACATTTCTATTTTAAATGCACTTAAGGACTTAAGAAATTCCTGTATGTTCTAACATGGAAGTACCAAGGCATTCAAAATAATTCAATTATCTACTTAATTATTTTCTTTTGTAACTCTGTAACAATTTATCTCCAAAATCTTAGTTCTTCTGAGCCAGCCCTGATGGCCTAGTAGTTAAAGTTCGGCGTGGTCCAATTCAGCGGCCTGGGTTCTGTTCCCAGGTGCAGAGCAACACCACACGTCTGTCAGCAGCCATGCTGTGGCGGCAGCTCACATAGAAGAGCTAGAAGGACTTACAGCTAGAATATCCAACTATGTACTGGGGCTTTGGGGAGGAAATAAAAAGGAGTGGAAGATTGGCAACAGATGTTAGCTCAGGGTGAAACTTTCCCAGCAAAAAAAAAAGAAAAAGAAATCTTAATTCTTCTTAAAATTTATTTTATTACATTTACAAAATTGGGCCATTTAATCATCAAATTTAGGAGACTTAGAGTTTTTTAGACATTAAATATATCAAAGTTACAATAATTTATTTTATGTATGGTCATAACTTTGAACTTGAAATTAGTATTTTATTATTTTGTTTTTGTTTTGAATTATTTAGGTTCTTTTTAATTAATATCATCAAATAGTTTTTCTTTTACATTAATCATAGTTCTACACTTTGTTCAGAGACTTATATTTGGCGACAGGCCATTTGAAATACCTCGAGTATGGAATCACGTGCTTCAAAACACAAGCTTTTTTCCTTACCAATTAGCTTTGGTCTGTGTTTCACCAAATACGTATTTGTGTAGTTAACGTGTGTTAGTAATTGCACTAATTTGTGAGTGTCAAATTTAGAAAATTGTGGTCTCTGACTTAAAAGATATCACAGGCCAAAGTTTGATAACAATGCTATACAATGTAGTATGGCAAACATAATCTATTTACACATTTCTTGTTGAAACTTTATTTTTCAAATGGAAAGGCAATGAAAATGTCACATATCCTCCACATCCCTTAAAAGAAAAAAAAAATGTCCCCTGTGTGTGTATTGGTGTAAACACCTCAAGAAGCACCAGTAAAACGTTATCTCTGCAGGGAGACGGGTGGAGGGCATTCTATTGTTCATGAATCTTAAGATGATTAATATATTACTTTGCTAGGATTATCATAACAAAATACCAGAGTGGTAGGCTTAAGCAACCGAAATTTATTTTCTCACAGTTCTGGAAGCTGGAAGTCCAAGATGACATTCTTGGCAGATTTGGTTTCTCGTAAAACCTCACTCATTGGCTTGCAGGTGGTCACCTTCTTGCTGTGTCCTTTTCACTGTGCACTTCCATCCCTTGTGTCTCTTCTTCTCATAAGGATGTCAGTGCTATTGGATTAGGACCCACCTTTATGATCTCGCTTAACACTTACCTTCCTAAAGGCCCGTCTCCAAATGCAGTCAGATTTGTTGGGAAAGGCAGATGGTGAGTACCCCATCAGTCACATAAGAGGGGGCCAGGGGCCTGGAATACTTCCTTACTAGAAGATAAATTGTCCACACCGCCTGTTCTGGGCCTAGCACCTTGGGTGGGAGTATGTTTTCCAGTTGCAGGCTCAATGTGTACTCCTTTGCTCTGCTTTGTTCTGGCCCACTCCTAGCATTTAGTATTTCTCACTCCTTGGGGGAAGGGAAGGAATCCTTCCACTACGGCAAGAGCAATGCTCGTAGGCCAATTTCCCTGTGTCAGCTGCCGGGGGCTTCTGCCGGCCATGGGGGCCAATACGTACTATTGGAGTCGAGTTTCCTGTCTCTTCTCTCTGTGAGTATAGAGTTGTTCCATCCAGTGCTTGACTGTGCTGTGATTTTCTTGGCAACTCCAATAACAAGATGAAGCAGACAGAAGTGTTTAGACTTCTATTGCTGGTGGCTGTCACTGTGATGATCTCTGCTATCCTCCATGAAGGCCTCCTCTGACATCGATAACCAACGCATGGTGTTTCTGCCCAACAGCCTTCAACATATGAATTGTGGGGGAAACACAACTCAGTCTGTAACATTAGGAAATAAAATAAGTTGGGAAAAATTAGTCTATTAATTAAACACACATATTGTGCTTACTAGGTGTCAGGCACTACAGCGTGTTTAACAGATATTAACATATCAAATCCTCAGAACAACTTTAGAGGGTGGATATCATTATCATCTCCATTTTACATATGAGGAAGCCAAGGAAGAACATTTTGTTAATTTTTCCAATATCATATAGCTTAGCCAGAGTGAAAAACCTGGTTGTCTAGCTTCAGAGCCCTCACTCTCAACTGTTATGCAATGCTGCTTATCAAGTCAAGGACATGAGGCTATTTCTCTTAAACGTTATTGGAGAAGTAATAGTCATGCAAGTTTTTCTCCATGTGACGGCGAGATGCAGGACACTAAATGACACTAATTCGTCCATTTCTTTCACACATATTATTGAATCACAAGGTATGGGCTAGGTATTAAATGTGCAATAATGAGTGAAGAAAGGACCAAGTCTTTGCTCATGGAGTTTAACCTCTAAGTGGGAAAAATGATCACAAATAATGGCAAAATTACCATTGTAAGAGCTGAAAAAAATAAAGTATCGAAAAATTGTCCCTAATTATAAAAAATAATAAGCCCCTGAAAATGGTAAGTAAAATCTATTTAAATGAGAGAATTTCTTCCAAACACTTTATTGAAATAAAAACATGCATTTGACACAGACTGAAAAGGAGAAGCATATGCTAAAGATAAAAAAACACTCTCTAATGATTAATTTTCAAAGTTAGATTATCAAAATAGGGAAAGATATCAAAACATTGGAAGGATAATTGAGTGAGTAGTAGAATGGACACGGAAACAGTTAAGAGGACTTAAGATATGAAGGGAAACCACTGAAGAGACTTCAAAGCTAACATCGTGTAGTTAACTCCTTTGGCATTTATGCTGCAAGAGCTCCAATTCTGAGAAAAGATAAAAGCAATTCCTGGCAACTCAAAGTTAGCAAATGATATAGAAGAGAAAAATAATAAGAAGTGAGACTTTAAATGTTAAAAAAAAAGCCATGCAAAAGTTTAGACTAATAAAAGGGCCAGTCGCACAGTGATCAAAAATTTAGAAACGACTTTTAACAAGAACTTACTTCCTCAGAACATGGCTTAATCAACGCCTGTGCCTTTTTATTTCTCAGATTCTTCAAGTGTGGATTGTGCCCTGTTGCCTTTCATTACATTTCAATTTTCTTGTCATTTTAAGGGAGGGATTATAAATATAGAATGCTTCTTTTGACGTTACAAAAAATTATTAAATTCAACTTCTATGAGGCTATGTGTCTTTTTGTTTGCAACTATATTCTTGGTACTTATCATTGATCTGTAATTTATTTTTTATTTCTGATGACCTTGAGGTTCCAGATTACAGTGTTGTAAAATAAACGACATTTCATTTAGTCACAAGTGATGTATAAACTTGAATAAGATTTATCAAATGGTTTTCTGAGATTATGCCCTTACATGGTATATTTCTACAAAGAAATTAGGAACATGTAATAAAATGAGAATGATTATAATAAAATGCATATCTGTTTTCTTTGGTAAGTGTATTTCTCATCAGGAGATTAACAATTTATGGAAATTCTCCCCAAAAGTAATGTGACAAATTGCTGCCAGGATTTAGTATTTTTTGTGCTGTTTCTGTTTTGAAACTGAAAGACAGTTCAGCACATGATCAGGATATCTGGGTTACAGATTCCTGTGACCCAGAGCTCCTGTTGCGGTATCATTCTGAAAATGGCAATTGTCTCCTTGCGTCTGAGTTCAGTGTCACCCTGTCCCTACTTTGGCTTTGCCCTAGGATCGTTCTCAGGGCTCCCTTATTTAAATTGACAGATTAATCTCCCTGTCGATTACAAGAATCTCATTATCCGTAACTACATGTGATTTTCCCATCTCGTGCTCATTCACATCAATACAGAATAATTCCAAAAGCTGTTTTATTCCTAAGAGAAGAGAAAACAGCAAAAGGGCTATTTACTCTTATAAAGAGAGAATCCGTTTCACCTTAATATATATAGTGACAGTGTGGATCCAGCAAGGCAGTCTTCCAGACTGACATGTATTACGTACTAATGCAATTGCATTTTAATGACTAATTTAAACATAACCAGGTTTGGACCCCTTAGATATTGGAGCTATTATTATATAGTAAATATTTAAAACATTCTCCCAGTGCAGCTATTGAAGCCAGGTTATATAAAACATATGAGGAAATTCCAGAGACAAGCTCGAGGCAGAGCTAATGAGAATGCAAGGAGACAGGAATAAATAAAATAGAAGTTGGTCTCTCAGTAATTTATAGCCTAGTCAAAAAAAAAAAAAAAAAAAAAAAAGGAAAGGAGAAGAGAAAAGAAAGGAAAAGCAATGAAAAGGAAAGAAAAGAAAATGAGACCTGACTGTTTCAGGCAGAAGGAAGAAACATCTTTCTTCTGAACATACTTAAACCAGGCTGCATGTACATAAAGCTATGTGTAACTAAGAATTGACCAGAAGGTTTACGTAAAACCAGTGACTGAAATGTAAAATGTTTCTGTCTTGAAATTTAAAATAAAAACTGGGGATATAATATTAGCAGTTTTCTAAGTCTAGAACAGAGGTTCGAGTCCTGTAATTCTTTTTCCTCTCCTTTATTTCTGATGTTCATCATCTTTTTTGTTCCCACCACATTTCAAATTATTTCCAAATATTCTGTACCTCATTTCCCACTCACATTTTGTTCCTGCTTTATCCTTTGGAATTGTTGCCTCTGCTCTTCCCTCATTTCCCACCACTGTTGTTTTTTGTTTATTTGTTTTTCTTGAGGTAACACTGGTTTACAACATTATATAAATTTCAGGTGTACATCATTACATTTCGATTTCTGTGTAGACTAAATCATGTTCACCACTCAAAGACTAATTACCATCCATCACCACACACATGTGCCCAGTCACCCCTTTCACCCCCACCTACCCGCCTTCCCCTCTGGTAACTATCAGTCTAATCTCTGTATCTTTGAGTTTGTTTGTTGTTGTTGTTATTGTTTTTATCTTCTATTGACCAGTGAGATCATACAGTATTTGACTTTCTCCTTCTGACTTATTTCACTTAGCATAATGCCCTAAAGGTCCATCGATGCTGTTGCAAATGGCAAGATTTTATCTTTTTTATGGCTGAGTAGTATTCCATTGTGAATATATACCACATCTTCTTTATCCATTTGTCCCTTGATGGGCACTTAGGTTGTTTCCAAGTCTGGGCTATTGTGAGTAACACTGCAATGAATGTAGGAGTGCAAATATCTTTTGACATTCATGTTTTCATGTTCTTTGGATAAATACCTGGAAGTGGAATAGTTGGATCATATGGTAGTTCTATTCTTTCTTTCTTTAATCTTTATTTTTCACTGAGGAAGATTCTCCCTGAGATAACATTGTTTCCAATCTTTCTCTATTTTGTGTGTGATCCACCATCATAACATGGCCACTGCTAGACAAGTGGTGTAGGTCTGCACCGGGGAAAGGAACCTGGACCATCAAGGCGGAGCATGCACTAAGCCACTGGGGCTGGCCCTCTATTCCTTATTTTTTGAGGAATCTCTATACTGTTTTCCATAATGGCTGCACCAATTTACATTCCTACCAGTAGTGTATGAAGGTCCCCTTTTCTCCACATCCCCTGTAACACTTATCATTTCTTGTCTTGTTAATCATAGCCATTCGGATGGATGTGAGGTGATTATCTGATTGTAGTTTTGATTTGCATTTCCCTAATAATTAGTGATGTTGAACATCTTTTCATGTGCCTGTTGGCCATCTGTATAACTTCTTTGGAGAAATGTCTGTTCAGATGCTTTGCCCATTTGTTAATTGGGTTGTTTGGTTTTTTTGTTGTTGAGTTGTATGAGTTCTTTATATATTGGATATTAACCCCTTATCAGATATGTGATTTGCAGATATCTTCTCCCAATCGTTAGGTTGTCTTTTCATTTTGAAGATGGTTTCCTTTGTTGTGTGGAAGCTTTTTAGTCCCACCATTGTTAAATGTACCGACTTCCTTATTATGAATTTCCAATGTATATAACACACTTTACATAAAAATAAGGTAAACAACAATGTTTATGGGTCATGATTCATTTAGATGTGGATGTTTATGAGCTATTTTCAACTAAGGTTTAAAGCAAAATCTGCAACACTAGTTTTGACTTGAACAAGTGGCTTCCAAAGACTATAACTGTGCCATTGAAATTTAGTTGATTCATTACAAAACACTTGATAACATTAGCCACTTTTGAATATATGCATTTCTCTATTCCTGTTAAAAAACCAAATGCCCATTATAAACAATTTTCAATATTTTTGAAGAGAATGTGATTAAAGTGTTTGGGTCTCATGTAAGAGAATTAAAGCACAGAATCACGTAAATCTGTGCAGGGACACAAAAGTCACCTTAATTGTACTGTCATGAATGAAAATAAAAAGTAAATTATTGACAGAGTTTGTGGTGCTATCATAGCCCAGCTGACAGAATTGACTATGATTCTGTCTGAACGAGAGCCCACAGACATTCCAGGCTATGGAAAACTGCTATTATATACAGAAGAAATTTATATGCTTCCCTTTAATATTGCCTCACTTAAAAATATATATGTATGTTTCTGTGATCTCTATTGAAAACTATTTTTATTTTCTTTGCATTGAGAAAAACAGCATTAAAAATTATTGTACCACTGTGTTAAATGACCTTTGTTATTCTTTAAAATTTGCCCATAATTACCTGAAAATAATTTAAACAAACTAAGTTACTACGAGTTATCGGTCAAATTATTTGTTTAAGTTGCTTTGAGATTTAACTGAGTTTTTTAAATTGAAAACTTTGGTTGCAAAAGTGCCACATCACTAAAGGGCACTGTGTTTAAGAGCTATTAATTTTGTTCAAACTCTCAGGACATATTAAAATTACTTGATATATTTTAGCTCTACCTTCCTTTGGTGTAAAAGGAAAACAAAAATACCTACATTTCATGGGTTATTTAAATTTCATGGGTTAGATTAAATTTAAAAGAAGAACATCTAGGAGGATCTTTACAATGTCTGGCACAGGGTCACTGGCTGTATCTATGAAATGAAAGCTGTATTCTACAACCTGGCAATTTAGCCTGCAGACACACTTTTAAAATAAGTCAATGTATTGCATAAAGGAGAGCAATTGTATTGGCTGTAATAACTAATACTGGGAACAACTTAAATACACTTCAACATGTGTTAAATTATAGTTCTATTGGTTATGGATATAGATGATAGAAAGACTCTTATTCTAAGACTTTAATTTACAGTTAAAGTATGATGAAATTATGGTACAATTATAAAACAGAATATCAGCATCATTAGTGCGGACAAAGCTCTGTATGTACTGATATAGGAATTTCTCTACCATGTAAGCAGAAATAGTGGCGTGCAGAACTGTGGCCACCATCACATGGAGCTGCCCCAGATGTGCACTACATGACTTCAGGGGACTCGGGGAAGGCGAATTGCTCCCCCGGGAGTTCTGACCTGTGTAAATAAAATATATTTTTTATTAACATATTGTATTACTTTCTTGTTGGGATTGTAACAAATTATGAAAAATTATCAAAAAGTTAGTGGCTTAAACAACGCAAATTTATTACCTTATAGCTCAGGAGGTGAGAATGCCAAGTGGGTTTCACTGTGCTACAATAAAGGTGTCTGCAGCACTGTGTTCCTTGTGGAGGCTAGAGGAGAGAATCATTTCCCTTGCCTTGTCCAGCTTTTAGAAGCCACCTTGGCTTGTGGCCTTCTTCCTCCATGCTCAAGGCCAGCAACAGTAGATCACGTCCTTCTCACACTGCCATCTTCCAGGTCGCTCTCTCCTGCCTTCCTCTCCCACTTGTAAGGACTCTTGTGATTACACAGAGACCACTAAATAATTAGGAAGAATTTCACCATCTCAAGGTCAGCTGATCAGCACCTTCAGTTGCATCCGAGGGCTAATTCCTCTTTTCCACATAACCTAATGTGTCTGCAGGTTCTTGAAATTAGGGCAACCGTGTCTTTGGGAGCCATTATTTTGCCTACTACAGGTTTTGTAGGCATTAATTAAATAAGATAGTAGTATTAGTGGATGATTTTGGGGAGAGGATATTTCCTTTTTATAACTTTATTTTTCAACTTTCTGTGGAATTTTAACTTTTTTTTATGTACGCATATTTTTATAAAAGTAGATTTAAAATGTAACTTTTTTGCATTGGCTGATTTCAAACGCCCAAATATGTATGGGAATACTATTTTCATTATGTACATTAGCTCCCCATCTCTAACTAGGACATGAGTGACAAGAGGTAGTTGCTGACTGAGGTTTTCTTTTGGACTTACCCTGAATGAGTGAGCACTACATTTAAAAATCCTGGGGCTGGCCTGGTGGTGTAGTGGTTAAGTTCGCGCACTCTGCTTCAGTAGCCCAGGATTTGTGGGTTTGGATGCCAGGCACAGACCTACACATCACTCATCAAGCCATGCTGTGGCAGACTCCCACATACAAACTAGAGGAAGACTGGTACAGATGTTAGCTCAGGGACAATCTTCCTCACCAAAAAAAAAAAAAAAAAAAAAATACAGCTAACACTGAGAAAGGTGATAAGGTATTGGTATAGGAAAGGAACAAAAATGTCAACTACACCTTATATACACCCACTCTAAATTTCAATGAACAAGTGTGAAATGGCAATATAAAAAAGTGAAGTAAAGAGGCCAGAGTGGTGGCATAGCAGTTAAGTTTGCACACTCCGCTTTGGCACCCTAGGGTTCACTGATTTGGATCCCAGGTGTGCACCTATGCACCACTTATCAAGTCATTCTGTGGCAGGTATCCCACATATAAAGTAGAGAAAGATGGGCACAGATGTTAGCTCAGGGCCAGTCTTCCTCAGCAAAAAGAGGTGGATTGGTGGCAGATGTTAGCTCAGGGCTAATCGTCTTCTTCAAAAAAGAGAAGTGAAGTAAAGTAAATGTTAAGTTCAGGATAGGATTATTTTTAAACAATAGAAACTTTCTGAAAAATGAAGTGTGGGGAAATGTGAAATTTTTATAAGAAAAGAAAGCAAAGAGAATGAATTGAGCAGAACTTTTATTAGATGATATATGAAAAGCTATTTGAGAGTCAATAAATTTATTTTGATAATAATACCCTCTTTAAGGGACTGATATTCTGCTACAGAAACTGGTTTAAAAAATCTTGTTGGATTTTTCTGTATTTTTGTGTGAAATCTTGCTACCTGAGTAAAATAGCTATATGCACCCTTGTTTTATAGCAAAGATGGCAAGAAAATCAAATCCCTGTTAGGGTAAGTGAATTAGTGTGAAGGCTTAGTTGTGTGTATGTCACAGTGCAGAGAAAAAACTTGTCTATGATGCTGTTTACATACTGATAGTCCATCTGTACTAAGACATCCTCTTTTCTTGTTTTCCCCATTCTTTGCAATAATACTGCTGCCATGCATTTAATGTTGCATTCTCAATTTTCATGTAATATTATAACGCATTCAACTTTTCATACATAAATATGTCCATACACATATAGTATCTGTTTTATACATTTATTTTATAAATAATTATACGTAACCTTTTCTCTATGTAAAAATATATTATGAACTTTTTATCTGAAAACTTACATGTGCAAAAGTGCACAAAACTTGCTTAAATGGACTTACGAATTATAAAAGTGGATATACTAATAAAATGACACACAAGGTCACGAAACGGCACATTAAAAGAAGCCTGCACCACCCTTCCCCAGTCTCCACTCCCACCACGTTCCCCAGGGCAGCTGTTTAAGTCCTAATACCAAAGATTAGTTTTGCCTATTCTTGAATTTTGTATGAATGAAAGTGAACAACAAGTATGTCATATTTGATGTCTTTTACTAATTATATTGCTCTATTTATCCATGATGTTTTATGTAGCCGATATTTTTTTATTGCTATAAAATTCTACATTGTGAGAATATACAAGTGTTTTTCATTCTTCCGTAGATAACCATTTGGTTGCTTCCAGTTTGGGAATTATTATAAAGAATGCCACTGTGAATCTTTTCATAAATATCTTTTGGTGAACATCTGTATTAATTCTGTTGTTTATATACCTATAAGCTAAAGTTCTAGATCACAGAGTCTATGTATGTTCAACAGTAGTTTTACTGTCTAACAGATATACAAAGATAGTTGCAACTATTTGTACTCTCACTAGCAACATATGATGGCAGTTGTTCCATATCCTTGCCTAGTCTTGGCATTTTCTGTTTACTAAATTTTACATATTCTTCTACACTCTTTGTATTTTTTAATTTGGTTTATTTCTGATGACTAATGAGACTGAGCCCATTTTATATGTATATTGGCCATTTAGACAGAATCTTTGAGGAAGTGTTTGTTCAAGCCATTTATCAATGTTTAATTAGTGACCTGTTTTATTCTCTGTGATTAATGTTTTTGTGGTTTTCTAAGTACTCTGCCTACCACAAATTGTGAAGATATTTTCCTGACATTGTTTTCTTCTCTCATTTAGCTGTGCAATACATCTGGAATTATCTTTGTATAAGATATGAATGCTGGGTCAAGATTCTTGTTCCCATTAACTTGCCCAGGGTGATTTTGTCTAAATCATGTGTACATATATGCGTAAGTTTCTTGACTCTGTTTTGCACGTTTCGTCTGTTTATCCACATACTATCGACTGTCTTCACAATTAGCATTGATAGTGGATAGTAAAAGTCCTCCGGCTGGTTCAGTATCATCCTGGATATTCGTGGACCTCTGTACTTCATAGAAAGTTCAGATTTAGTTTAAACAAACACTGAAAAAATACTGAGATTTTGGTTGAGATTGAATCTACAAATTTACTTGGAGAAAACGGGCATTTTCATAATAGTGAAACTTTCAATCCTTGAATATGGCATAGCTCTCGTACTATTTAGCGCTTTCTTTTAAAAAGTGTTATATACGTATTTTTTTAATGTGGCTGCCTTTGTGCATCTGAAATTCACTCTTCTTTTGCCTGAAATATTCCCTTCATGATTTTCTTTAGTAATGATCTGCTAGAGATCAGTTCTTTCAGGGTTTTTTTGGTCTGGTTTTTAAAATTTCAATTGCATTTGTGAAATATATTTTTGCTACATACAGACATCTATGTTAATTAGCTATTTTCTTTCTTTAGAGATGTCATTCTAAATTCTTCTGTCACTGTTTCTTTTGAGTAGTCAACTTCCAATCTCACTTCTGCTCCTTCAAAGGCCAGCTTGTCTTTTCTTCTGGGTATTTTTAAAATTTGACTTTGTCTTTAGTGCATTCATTTTCATGTTTTGTTTATACATGTGGTTTCATTTGTTTTTTCCTCTTTCTGGAACTTCAATTAAACATATATTAGAATTTTTGGGGGGGCTGGCCCCATGGCAGAGTGCTTAAGTTGGTGTGCTCTGCTTCAGCGGCCCAGGGTTTTGCTGGTTCGGATCCTGGGCATGGACGTGGCACTGCTCATCAGGCCATGTTAAGGTGGCGTCCCATGTGCCACAACTAGAAGGATGTGCAACTAAGATATACAGCTGTGTACTGGGGGGATTTGGGGAGCTAAAGCAGAAAAAAAAAAAAAGATTGGCAACAGTTGTTAGCTCAGGTGCTGATCCTTAAAATAAAACAAAGAATTGGTTTTACTGTATTTGACTGTATTTGTCTTGAATTCTTTGTCAGTACCTTCAATCATATTTTCTCCATGTTTTAATTTGCATATTTTTTTGACCTGTGTTCTAGTTTACTGGTTATTTCTTCAGTAATTTCTAATAAGCCGTTAAACATATTCTTTAAGTTCATAGGTGCAGTTACTATATTTTACAATTCTAAAACTTCACTTTTTATTCGTCCTACAATTCCTATCTCTTTGTCATTTTTTCATTGTGTCATTTAATTTCTTGAACATATTTAAAATTATTTTAAATTTCATATCTGGCAATTTCTGGATCTAGATTTCTTGTGGGTTCTGGACAATTCTTTTCTTTTTAATGCCTAGTTATTTTTATATTTGGTTAATTTTTATAAAGTGATAAACACAGGATATCAAACTTTGTTGAAACTAAGAAAGGTTCTGGGTGATTGCATCTTCCTCCAGAAATAATTTATTCAACGTTTCAGCAGGCAATTTGCAGGAAGCAGAACTGGGTCGAAGCAAGGCCTCTTCCTCTTGAGGTCCAGTTCTTGCCTGTCTTCCTTCACTTAAGGCACAGCAGCGGTGCCCGAGCAGAGCCATGGCTGTTGATCAGGACCCTCCTCCTTGGTGTCCTGAGCTCCATTTTTCCCCTCGAGCTCTTGTCAGTCAGCTTGCCTGTCAGCCTTCACACTGACATTTCTACTTTAGAATTCAAAATTGCCTCAAGGAGAAAAGCAGATCCAACTGTTGGATTTTGCTCTCTTGGTTCGTCTCTTCATCTCATTCTAGAAAAGCTCACTGCCTTGGTAGCTCTCCAATGCATTCAGACAGATGATTCTATTTTTTTCCCCAGGTTTTCCAGTTGTTCTCAGCAAAGATTTAGCTTCAAGCATCATTAGCAGCCCTTGCCTGATGGGGAATCAATGATTATCTTTGATTTAAAAAAGTAACAATACACATTTATTGAGGACATTTTAGAAACTAAAAGAAAAAAGAAACTGTAGGTACATAAAAAAAAAATAAAATAAAAAGCACTTAAAATTAAGTCACACAGAACTAATCACTATGAAAATATGCCAGCTGTGTCACCATGAATACTGGAGCATTTCTTCTGTATTTTTTTTTTTTTTCATTTAACAGCTCACACCCTCAAGTGACCAAATTAGTAAAAAGTCCAGCATGTTGACTTGAGTTTCCTCTTCTCCTTGCTAAGAGTCCTAGTAATCTTAAATTAGGCCAACCTAATCTTCATTTATCAGTCCTGCTTCCCAAATCAGGCAAAACAAATCTAAAGGGCTTCAACAGCTCACATGTAAAAAAACGATGTCTATACTGCTACTGATTCACGCACTGTCCCATGCAGAATCTATGATGAAAATATGTTCTACACAATCAGATACTTCTTTGTTCTCTAAAACGATTCTCTTTTCCACCAAGGCTTTGCCTCTGAGGACTACAGTTTAACTACAACGATGGAGGGTTAACTGCCACTCTGGACCACCCCTCTGAGTGTGGAGAGGCTGCCAGATTCTATCACCTGCTATGTTTAACCAGTTTCTCCTTCTACATCTAGATCTATTGTTGGTCTTAGGGGTGGGACAGATTCTGCCTTTCCACAGCTCCAGGACCTTTGACATCTTAGTGTTTTCGTTTGTTTGCTTTGGCAATAAATCTCAGTTGCTACAAAACAGTCAGAGTCTGATTATATTTTCTTACTAGAGGTTTATGACTTTATTTCTCCATTTCTTCGCAGTATTCTCATTCAGATTTTTTGCAGATTTACTGATCTCTTCCCTAGCCACCACCCCTGCCCATGAAAGTTCTATCAGAGATCAGGTAAAATCAGTGCTGGCAAAGACATCATCTATTGTTCATACAATAGCCAGAGTGTTCTCTTAATTTGCATGTCTGAACATGTTCTCCACTTCAGAACTTAGGGCCTCTCACCATCTTCCAGCTATCATTAGCATAAAGTCAAAACTCTTTGATACAGTCTAGAAAAGCTGACATACTCAGTCTCTACCTAATTTCCCTTTATGCATTTCATGCCAGGCTCCTTCCCAGGCTCGGCACACTGCCCTCAAGTACCTCATAGCTACCTGGCTTCTTCCTTCCCTCTGACCTTTGCACAAGCTCCTTTGTTTCTCCCCATTGCCCTCTATTCATCCTCCCTATCAGCTCAAGCATTATTTTCAAAAAGAATCCATCCCTGAATTTTTTATTTAGGCTAAATCCTCTCATTTTTGGCTGCATTATACCAAGTATCACCCTATAGAGACCACATCTGTCATTGCTGTCTCCTGTGTAATTTTTGCATCAATTGTTCTCTTTCCCAGCAGGCTATACTTCCCTTGAGTATAGACAAGATGTCTTTTTATTCAGTATTTTATTCAAGTACTTAACATAGTTCCTTGAGCATAGTAAATGCTGGATAAAATCCTGCTGAATCAGTTTTTGAAACCATCTTGATGACATTTCTGAAATCCATGTATAAATGGAAAATAAATCCTCAAAACTATATAAAATTTGTCACTATTTTCTTCTAGAATGTTTTCATGGTTCAACATTATTTCAATACTTATAACATTATGAGTCTGAAAATATGGTAAATTGGTGGGGAAACAGCTATGAACAAGAGAGGTAACTTTCCCCTCTCTCACAATGCTTACTTCTGCTCTCACGATGCTTCCATAAGTGAAGTCAAATATTTTCGTAGCTTATTAAAGAAAAGTGTAATGGGTATTGTGTTAAGGGACATGTCATGAGCAGAGGAAGCAGGTGGTTTATAACCTGGTCTACAAAATATGAAAGGTTCCCAGAGGAAATCAGATCTAAAATGGCACAGTGATGAGCAGATGAGCACAGAGAGAACTGGATACTGATGAGTGTTCCGAACAGAACAAGGAGACTGTATGCAAGTTTAGTAGAAGGAAAGCAAACAATAAGGAGATTGAGGAGGGGAATAAGATGTGTCTGCAGAGGGAAGGCGAGGTGAATGAAGGAGGGGCTGAAATCCAGTGTGAAGGTGTCTGGAGCATGCCTGGAAGACAAGTGGAGAGCAGTGAAGGTTTTACTATTAATTCAGGGCACGGCATTACTTGAGTGTAATTCAACAAATGAAAGTCTACATGTCTTACTGGATGGTGAGAACTAGAGAGTTAGTCATGACAACATGAGATTTGGGAGCCTGGTTAGAAGGCACTAGTCCAAGCAGGAGATGACGATTCTTTAAATGGTGAGCATGGCAGTTGAGATTTAAAGAGGTAGAATCAGACGTATTAGGAGGTGAAGGCATGGATAATTCAATACCATATTCCTTCATATTGAGAGTAAAGGGGCTGGGAACAATTCTGATGTAAGTTTTCTGGCTTCAGCAACTGAGAAGATACTGTTTCCAGTTCCTGAGATAGAATTACTGCTGAGATTAGTAGAGCAATGATGAGACACATGTGACATCCAAGGGATGGTCTACCTAGGCATTTGGTGCACATGTCTGAGATTTAGGAGACACGAATGGGCTGAAATTATACACGACACACACTTGTCATCAACTGCGTTTCTCTATGTGAGACTGAAAAGATTTTCATATGTTAAAGTCCATTTTCTTTTCCAGTTCAGTGAATTGCATGAGGATATTGTTGTCCACTTGTTTAATTCTATTATACTGTTTGCTTTGTTCTCATTGCTGGGTATAAATTATTAACCTCATCTGAATAATAATCATTGGCAACTGAACAATACACCTGAACCAATAAACTGAAAACGTGGATTCATATTATTCTCTGCCATCTTCTACCCACAGTACCGATTCAAATCATCTACCTGGGTCTTGTTTTCCCACCTTCCTTCAATCAAATCTAAGAGGAGTCCTATTACATGTTTGTGCATTTTATGATAAAATAAATAAATGCACAATAAATTCTCTGGTCACATGACTACATTCAATAGTCTTAGGCCATTTGTGAATATGTTTAGTCTCATGACATATTAAAAACTAAATTATTTAAAGATTCCCTCTCCTCCAGCTTGAACGTGGTCCAGACTACACCTTTTTTTCCCCTATTATTTGCACTAGCACTTTTACTATTCACTAGGCTACTTCCAGCTCCTTTAATGCGGAAGTGAGGAAAAGGGGAACATACAAAAGAGGAAGTGTCTTTCTCTGCTGGCCCTGGTATAAAGCTTATTTGGTTATTTCATCCTTTGAGGATGTCTCAAAATGATTTTCTCTTTTGGCGTTCTCAGTGAGTTTTTCATAGATTTCCTCCAATTGCATAAGATCTCTGAATATCTTACTGTTGCTGACCACTTCTGAATCCCACTTTGCCCATGGTTCTTCAAAGCTTACTACCATATTCTTTGCAAAATTCTATTATCTTTCCAGTAGACTCGTGGTGAACTCTGTCTTTTGAATTAAGTTTTGGCCCATTATCTGGTATTCGGGAAATATTTCCTGCCCACTATCCATTTGTATGCAGTCTCCCCAAACTCCAGGTTTTTCTGCTGTTATAGAGTAATTTAGCTGGATATACTCCCGTCCTCTTTTTTTCCTCAAATGTAAGCCAAACTGCAGTCCCTTGTGTTTCTCAAACCACAGGAGGAAATTTCTACATTATCCAATGATCTCTTTTTAGATTCAAGGTCATGGGGAAGCACCTCTACTCCTCTTCTACGGGGACTGGGTTTTGCATGACAGTAACTTATATTGTTATAATCTAGGTTAAGCAAGGGACCACGGGCCAAAACCATTTCTTGGCCTTCTTCTTAGTATAGATAGTCTAGACTATCTCAGTTTGGAATGTGGGAACAGTTGGCACTTACTGCTAAAACTGGAAAAGGTCTCTATTTTAACAAACAGTTATATGTATGTTGGACTTATCTTTCACCAATATGCTTTTGTCTTTTAAATATATATGTAGTGATATTTGTTTCAAGATTGTTGCCTTCAATCTATCTTATTTAACGAATCAATTTTCCTAAATAAAATTAAAACATATCAAAATGTTTTCACACTTAGGTTTTTTAATTCAGGTGTGATTTCATTTTGTTGATGATGTGAGATTAGTATCTAATTTTGTTATTTTCAATATGGAAGTCTAATTATTCTTAGTTTTTTGTTTAACTTTTATTTTTTTTTTCATTTTGGATAGCAGAGATTTACATACTGATTTGTAAGGTCATTTCTACCATATAACAAATACCTTTATCACCATGCATCAGTTTCTGGATTCTCTGTTCTGATCACAGATCTACTTTTATCCCTGGAGTAAATATACAATGTTTTGTTTGCCATACTTGCCATAAGTATTGCTATGGAAATTCTTCCTCCTTACTCTTCTTTGTAAAACACTGCCTTAGCTGTTGTTAAATTTTTACACTTTTATATTAGTTTTTAATTTTTTTCCAATTGCTTTAGAAACTATATGTTTTGAGTATTATTATCACTTAAAAATATATATGGAGAATTCACTTCTTTATGATATTGTTTCAACATCTACTAACATGGTATATTATTCCAATATATAAATCTTCTTTTATGTAACATATATTTCCAAAATGATACTATAAAATGTTTCTTAAATTTATCCCTAAGTGCTTTAGAATGTTTATTGTAATTGAGTACTATATTTTCTAATGATAAGAAGTAACTGTAAAACAGTGTCTGCCATCTATTTTCTCCTTTACCAGTGGGTAAAACACAAATTACACCAAGTGAATGCAGCGACAAATGGTTTAGAAGGGAGAAATGAGGCCAAGGCTAATGTCCTACCTTTTAGTAGTTATTCTGGCTAGAAAAGTTAGGGAGATGTAAGGACTTTCTGCAGCAATTTTACTGCATATTCTCCATGTTTGTTGGCATCAAGAGGACGTTGGGGTCGAATGGGTCATACTCCATGTTCCAGCACTCATTCTCCAGTTTTGTGAGTGTTTTGGGACCTCTTATGAAAATGTGAGGGACACTCAAAGCACCTGTTCTTGCACCTTGATGGATATCAAGAAGCAGTCACAGTAGCAGTGGTAGCAGGAGTATGCTCTTGTTCTTCTTAGTTTCAGTAGGTACCAATGTCAATTTGGGGAGAAATTTCTGGAGACCTGGCTTAGAAACCACTCTTCCAACCTATTAAACATTTCTTTCAGCACTGATTTTCCATGTTGAATAAACTTCATTTTGTCAAAATACCCAGAGTATTTTCTATCTTCTACACTTATTAATAACAGACTCAGTATTTTGTCTTGGAAGTAGTTTCAGAATACACCAGTTTTGGGAATCTGAGTTAAATTGTCTAAGCTGTTGGACTGGAAGGTAGGGATAATCAAATGGCCAAAGGAAAATAGCCCCTTAGTAATCTATGTCACACTGTGACAACATAGTCACTTAACAATGCTTAAATTCACCTGGGATGAGGTACCCATTGAATGCAAGACACTAGTAGTGTCGATGGTTGCTCTGATTGACTAATATAGAGGGAATGAGGAAAACAAGGTATATTAGCATAGACTGGCTAATTCTAACTATTCCTGAGAATATATAGATGTTAAGAAAATGCACCATTTGCTAGGAAGGACAAAGTTAGCTTCAAAAGGTGGAATAAAAAGTTATTTTATATAGGTTATGAGTTCAATGAAGACTTCTTTCATGTATTTTGTTTTAACTTGAGCTGATAGATAAAAGAGGAGAAGAAATTAATTAGTTGAGGTCCAAAGGGAAGAGCATTTAGACATCAGAACCTCCAATGATTAAGAAATCAACCTGCTTCACAGGATTGTGAGGATTGAACTAAATACGATTAAATTACATTATATAAAATCCTGGTAGATTTTCAATAAATACCTTTAAATTTCCCTCTTCTCTTTTCTAGACTAACTTACTTTACACATGTTTACCCAGCGTGAATTTACTTCTGAGTACTACTGGAAATGTTCTTCAATATTTGTTCCTATTTTTCTGAAAATTTGTGGCATTTTAGATACATTTCAAGATAAGGGAGGACTGAAATTACTCTATGGTTTACAAAGATGAGGAGAGAGGACACTATGATAAATTTGTGTTCAACTGTGCGGATATAATCTATAAGGTTTCGTTCATTGAACATTGTGTGGAATAAATGATTGTTCTTATAATCATAATTGTCTCAGAGATTAGAGGAGCAAAACATAATTGAATAATTGCCTAGATGCACTTCTTATCAAGAAAATGCCTACTGAAATAAAGATGAAACAAAATCCTTGTGAAAAATTATATCATGTTACACTGTGCAATAACTATTGAAAGGATGCTATATAAAATCAATTTTTTTACATTTCAGAAGAAATACAGGCATTATCTCATGGCTCTAAACCTGATGACTTCAGAGATTCTGGTGTCTTTGAAGAGAAACTCAGGCTGCCAATTATCTTAAGGCAAAGATTATGTTTTCCTAGTGCCAATCACTTTTCTCAATATATATGTTTGAGATGCAAAAGTAATTTCATTAATTAATATCCTAATAAGAGTCTGAAAAAAACACATAAAGAAGTCAATGTAAGTTCCCAGGTAGCACCATTAAATAATCAGACCTTAACAAACATTCACTGAATATAGAAGTAAAGACATCTCACTGAGCACTGTTTCAAACACGACAGAATTATGAAAACGCATTTAAGAAATTTATAACCAAGAGTATAGCGTCCATTAGAAAGACTTATAACAATAAAGATTATTCTTACAATGATAGTGCAAAGGGAAGAGATTGTGAGAGTAGAGACCAAAGTTAGACACACCTCAATACCATTGACAACGTACTGAACATTATAAACTACGGGGAAATACGATTGAGTAAACTGAGGCAATAATAAAACATCACCAACTGAATTAACACATTTTCAAATAAAATACACTTTATAGTGGGATCAATATGGATTGGATTCCATAACAGGCCAAGGCAGAACTTTTCATAGTTAAGATGTAAGGATAGTTAAAGGACAGCGAGTTTCCATATGCTATTTTCAGTAAAATTGAGATATCTAAGAAAATGTAGCAAGTTTTTAAAAAATGAATAATAGAACACAAGTTTGATTGTTCACATGGGAATTGTCTATAAAGTGAACCCACAGGAAAAGTAAGCACGTAGATGCTCATCAATGGTAGAAGAGAAACCAAAGTTTTCCATTACAGTTAGAGTTACAGAATTTCAACTTCACCTGAGTGTCAAGTAATGAATTACGTCTCAGAAAATAGAGAATATTTTCAGAAAAGCAAACCTTCAAAAAAGAGGTAACTTGAAAGATATAATCAACTATAAAAAGGTCACAAAGAGAGAAACAACATGAATCTTAGGAACAAAGAATATTCTAAGAAGTGAAGATTTTGTTTCCTCTCAAAGAAAATATTCTCAGAAGGATTTACATTTTGGGTGTCAGAACTAAAATAGTGAAATCAGCAATTATTTATCTACCTCTGAGCAGAGCAAAGAAATGGAACTAAAAATATATTTAGATTTCTGAGGGATATATTTAATATATTTGGTTTATATCTGTGAGAAAAGATGTTGGAAATCTAAGTGTGCAAGTAAAAAAGAAATACAGGATAAAAATAAAGCAAGCCAATAGAGAATAAAGAAACTACTTTAATAATCTCAAAGCAAGCACAAGGAGCATATGACTTCATATCAAAGACATATGTTGTTCTGAAAAAAATAAGAACAATAATGTTCAATCTGTTTCCGTATAAGAGTATGTAAACCAAGAGGGTTCTGTCTTCCTCCTTTATATTATAGGCGTTTAGTCCCATAAAAATATATTCCAGATGGCTGGAATGGTAAGGTCATATGATAGTGTCAGAAAATGCAGACGGTACAGTTTTGTATTTCAAAGCTCATTCTTCATGCTTTACATTTTAAATTATATAAGCTGTACCCAATCTATATGCTCAAATCAAAGTTGGAAATAATATTATTGAAACTAATTGAATTAAAGAAATTCATTTCATTGATATTAGCTACATTTTTAGTTTTCCACATCTTTACCAATTTGCTAAATAGCTAATAATATTTCCTGTAGCATGCATGTGTTCAGAAAGCTGACTTCATGAAACACATGGCAAATATCTTACATAACACTTTGAACTTAATGTTATGTCAATCTACAATCAAGTAGATAGGTAATATGCATATCGTAAATAAAATAGAATTCAAATGTATTTTTAATGTTCAGTGCTACTACTAATAATACAATATATATAATGCAGATTACAGTCAAAGATGGACAAAATTTGTGCAATATATATTATTTCAAAACAGAAAATTTATAAATAGTGATGTGTACATTTTGGGTGTATTCTACCTAGAAAGATAGTGGAGCTTATTGGCCATATATTTTGGCATTTTTAGGTAGTATCTATTGAATGGTCCCTTATGTATTTCAAAGCTATATTTGAAGATATAAGTAGTATTTTGAGTTACCCTGTTTTAGAAAATAATGTAGGAATAATGGAAAAGAAAAAAGTCTTAAAATGATTTATTTTACTCAAATCAAAAATGTCTTATTCTGGTATCACCTAAGTAATATGTAATGTGGATATTACTATAAACTACAAAGTAAGTCTTTTGTTGTTCTATAATTAAACTGGTAGCCATATTTTTCATTCTAATGGCAGCATTACATAAAATTTAAGACTTAGCTCTGAAAAATACTTTCCCTCCAAAATGCATCCAAATTATTTTTTAGAGAAAAATATTTGAAAATTTTGTTTTTAATCTTAAATCTCAGGACAAAATTTTTTATGTCAGTATACTCCTTATAATAGGCAATATTCATTGCATGTTTGTTCATATAGGAACAAAATATGGGTCATTACAATTCCTCAAGTAGTATACATAGTGTCACATATGTTTGAATAAATTGCCTTTAGTAGTTGACTGACTAAAAGAGATCTATAATGTTACTTTCCCTTTTTACAATGTCACATTCCTGATAATTCATTATAACTCTGTCTGACTCTCTCCAACCTAATTTTGACTAAAATACTAAGATATAAAATAGGACAATTTGCCTCAGCTCCAGAGTCTAGGAGTAATGCCGTATTGTTCAACAGTGCTTCTAGCTTTCTCCTCCACACTAAAGGAGTGGCCTTTATCCTCATGATACAAGGTAGCACTTAGCCCATCACATGTAAATGTATAATCACACTAAATTTAATTGTACTAACAGCCTAATTAAAAGACAGAGATTGTCAAGATAGACAAAAGGGAAAAATCCAACTCTATGATGTCTGTAAGAAATCTAATTTTAATGTAAAAGTACAAATACATAATAATTTAAAAAATAAAAAAAAAAATATGCTATGCCAATACTAACCAAAAGAAAGCTGGATTAGCTGAATTAATATCAGATAAAATAGTTTTCAGAACAAAGAATATTATCAGAGAAAAGAGGGTCATTTACTAGTGATAAAGGTGTCAATTTATCAAGAAAACATAACAATCCTAGTGTTTATGTACCTAACAGCAGAGCTTCAAAATACACAAAGCAAAAACTGAGAGGAGTGTAAAGAAAAATGGACAAGCCCACAATTATGGTCATGTAATTAAATTCCTCTCTCTCAATAACTGATAGACCCAAGCTGAACAGAAAAAAGAAAAAAGAATTAAACAGAATGAGAACAGTCTAAGGGAACTCTGGGACAATATCAAGTGCTCTAACATTCAGATTATAGGTGTCCCAGAACGAGAAGAGAGAGACAAAGGGGCAGAAAATTTATTTGAAGAAATAATAGATGAAAATTTTCCTAAGCTAAGGAAAGAAACAGACATCAAAGTACAGGAAGCACAGAGAGCTCCAAATAAGATAAGACCCAAGAGGCCCACACCAAGACATATTATAATTAAAATGTCCAAAATTAAAGATAAAGAGAGAATCCTAAAAGTAGTAAGAGAAAGGCCACAGGTGGCATACAAAGGAAAGCCCATAAGGCTATCAGCTGACTTCTCAGCCGAGACCCTACAGGCGAGAAGAGAATGGTATGACATATTTAAAGTGCAAGAAGGAAAAAACCTGCAGCCAAGCATACTCTATCCATCAAGGCTGTCATTCAGAATGGAAGTAGAGATAAAGAGCTTCTCAGACAAGAAAATTAAAGGAGTTTATCACCAAGAAGCCAGTCCTACAAGAAATGCTGCAGGGAGTGATTTAAGTGGGAAAGCAATGAACCCAAATAGAGATGAAAAAAAATTACCAAAAAAAAAATTATCAAAAAAACCAAGCAAGTAGGTAAAAAATAGTAAAGGTAGCAGATCAACTACCTGTGAAGATAATATGAAGGTTAAAAGACAAATGTACTAAAATCACCTATTTCAATGATAAGAGGGTAAGAGATAGACACACACTAAACGAGACTATATACGATTTCAAAAAAATAAAATGTGGGGGGCTGGCCCCGTGGCCGAGTGGTTAAGTTCGCGCGCTCCGCTGCAAGCGGCCCAGTGTTTCATTGGTTCGAATCCTGGGCGCGGACATGGCACTGCTCATCAAGCCACGCTGAGGCAGCGTCCCACATGCCACAACTAGAAGGACCCACAACGAAGAATATACAACTATGTACTGGGGGACTTTGGGGAGAAAAAGGAAAAAATAAAATCTTAAAAAAAAAAAAATAAAAAAAATAAAATGTGGGAGGAGGGGAGTGAAAAAGTAGAGCTTTTAGAAAGAGGTCACGCTAAAGAGTCTATCAACTCAATATAGACTGTTATATACATAGAATATTAAATAGGATCCTCATGGTAATGACAAATCAGAAACCTATAATAAGTAAGCAAAAAAGTAAGACAAAATAAATCAAACACATTACTAAAGATAGCCATCAAACCACAAGGGAAGAGAGCAAAAGAAAAAGAAAGGAACAGAGAAGAACTACTAAAACACCCAGAAAAAAGAATAACAAATATATATATACATATGTGTATGCAATAAATACATATTTATTAATAGCTACTTTAAACGTCAATAGACTAAATGCTCCAATCAAATGCCATAGGGTGGCCAAGTGGATACAAAAACAAGACCCATGTATATGCTGCATACAAGAGACACACTTCAGACCTAAAGACACTCACAAACTGAAAGTGAAAGGACGGAAAAAGATATTCTATGCAAATGGCAAAGAAAAGTAACCGGGGGTAGCAATACTTATGTCAGACAAGAAACTTTAAAACAAAAACTGTAATAAGAGACAAAGACAGGCACTACATAATGACAAAAGGAACAACCCAACAAGAAAATATAACACTTGTAAATATCTATGCACTCAACATAGGAGCACATAAAAAAATAAAGCAACTATTAACAGACATAAAAGGAAAAATAGACAGTAACATAATAATAGTAGGGGACTTTAACACTCCACTTACACCAATGGATAGATCATCCAAACAGAGGATCAATAAGGAAACACTCGCCTTAAAGGACACATTAGAGCAGATGGACTTAGTAGACATACATAGAACATTCCATCCAAAAACCACAGAATATACATTCTTTTCAAATGCACATGGAACATTCTCCAGGATTGATCACATATTAGGCCACAAAGCGAGTCTCAATAAATTTAAGAATATTGAAATAATATCATGCATCTTTTCTGACCACAAAGGTGTGAAACTAGAAATCAACTACAAGAAGAAAACCAGAAAAGCCACAAAAATGTGGAGATTAAACAAAATGCTACTAAACAATGACTGGGTCAATGAAGAAATCAAAGAAGAAATCAAAAAATTCCTGGAGACAAATGAAAATGAAAATATGACATGGCAACATCTGTGGGATACAGCAAAAGTGGTTCTACGAGGGAAGTTCATAGCAATTCAAGCCTACCTCAACAAACAAGAAAAATCCCAGTAAACAATCTAAAAGTGCATCTAAAGGTACTGGAATAAGAAGAACAAACAAAGCCCAAAATCAGCAGAAGGAAGGAAATAATAAAAGTCAGAGCAGAAATAAACAAAATAGAGACTAAAAAAACAATAGAGAAAATTAATGAAACCAAGCGCTGGTTCTTTGAAAAGATAAACAAAATTGACAAACCCTTAGCTAGACTCACCAAGAAAAACAGAGAGAAGGCTCAAATAAATAAAATCAGAAATGAAAGAGGAGAGATTACAATGGACACCTCAGAAATACAAAAGATAATAAGAGAATACTATGAAAAGCTATACGCCAACAAATTAGATAATCTAGAAGAAATGGATAAATTCTTAGAAACATACAACCTTCCAAAACTGGACTAAGAAGAAGTAGAGAATTTGAATAGACCGATCACCAGTAAGGAGATCAAAACAGTAATCAAAAATCTCCCAAAAAATAAAAGTCCAGGATCAGATGGCTTCCCTGCTGAATTCTACCAAACATTCAAAGAAGGCTTAATACCTTTCCTTCTTAAACTCTTCCAAAAAATTGAAGAGGAGGGGAGGCTTCCTAACTCATTCTATGAAGCCAACATTATCCTGATACCAAAACCAGACAAGGACAACACAAAAAAAGAAAATTGTAGGCCAATAGCACTGATGAACATCGATGCAAAAATCTTCAACAAAATTCTAGCAAATCAAATACAACAATACATTAGAAAGATCATACATCATGATCAAGTGGGTTTCATTCCAGGGATGCAGCGATGGTTCAACATCTGCAAATCTATCAACCTGATACACCAGATTAACAAAATGAAGAGTAAAAGTCACATGATCATCTCAATAGATGCAGAGAAAGCATTTGACAAAAGAAAGCATTCATTTATGATCAAAACTCTAAAAAAAATGAGTATACAAGGAAAATACGTCAACATAATAAAGGCCATATATGACAAACCCATAGCTAATATCATTCTCAATGGAGAAAGCCTGAAAGCTATCCCTCTAAGAGCAGGAACCAGACAAAGATGTCCACTGTCAACCACTCTTATTTAACATAGTATTGGAAGTCCTAGCCAGAGAAATCAGGCAAGAAATAGCAATAAAAGGGATCCATGTGGAAAAGAAGCAGTGAAACTGTCACTCTTTGCAGACGACATGATTTTATACCTAGAAAACCCTAAATAATCCACTAAAAAACTTTTAGAGACAATAAACGAATACAGTGAAGTCACAGGATACAAAATCAACATAGAAAAATAGGTTGCGTTTCTATACACTAACAACAAAGTAACAGAAAGAGAAATTAAGAATACAAGCCCATTTAAAATTGCAAGAAAAAGAATAAAATACCTAGGAATAAACTTAACCAAAGAGGTGAAAGATCTGTACACCAAAAACTATAAAACATTGTTAAAAGAAATCAAAGAAGACACAAAGAAATGGAAAGATATTCCGTGCTCTTGGATTGGAAGAATTTACATCGTTAAAATGTCCATACTTCCTAAAGCCATCTACCAATTCAACACAATCCCTATCAAAGGTCCAACAACATTTTTCACAGAAATAGAACAAAGAATCCTAAAATTTATATGGAACAACAAAAGACCCCGAATAGTCAAAGGATTCCTGAGAAAAAAGAACAAAGCTGGAGGTATCACACTTCCTGATTTCAAAAGATACTATAAAGCCATTGTAACCAAAACAGCATGGTACTGGCACAAAAACAGACACACAGATCAATGGAACAGAATCGAGAACCCAGAAATAAACCCATATATTTATGGACAGCTAATATTCAACAAGGGTGCCAAGAGCATACGATGGAGAAAGGAGAGTCTCTTTAACAAACGGTATCGGGAAAACTGGATAGCCACATGCAAAAGAATGAAAGTAGACCATTCCCTTACTCCACGCACAAAAATAAACTCAAAATGGATTAAAGACTTGAATGTAAGACCCGAAACAATGAAACTTCTAGATGAAAACTTAGGCAGTACCCTCTTTGATATCAGTTTTAGCAGCATATTTTCAAGTACCACGTCTCACCCGGCAAGGGAAACAAAAGAAAAAATGAAAAAATGGGACTACATCAAACTAAAAATCTTCTATATGGGAAAGGAAACCACCAACATGATGAAAAAACAACCTAACAATTGAGAGAAGATATTTGCAAACCATATATCGGATAAGGGGTTAATATCCAAAATATACAAAGAACTCATACAGCTCAACAACAAAATACCAACAACCCAATTAAAAAATGGGCAAAAGATCTGAACAGAGATTTCTCCAAAGAAGATATACGGATGGCCAACAGGCATATGAAAAGATGCTCAACATCATTAGCTATCAGGGAAATGCAAATCAAAACTACAATGAGGTATCACCTCACTCTGGTCAGAATCACTATGATTAACAAGACAGGAAACAACAAATGTTGGAGAGGATGTGGACAGAGGGGAACCTTTGTACACTGCTGGTGGGAGTGCAAACTGGTGCAGCCACTATGGAAAGCAGTATGGAGTATCCTCAGAAAACTAAGAATAGATCTACCATATGATCCAGCTATCCCACTGCTGGGTATTTATCCAAAGAACTTGAAAATGCAAAGGCATAAAGATACATGCACCCCTATGTTCATTGCAGCATTATACACAATAGCTAAGACTTGGAAGCAACCTAGGTGACCATCAAGGGATGAATGGATAAAGAAGATGTGGTATTTATACACAATGGAATACTACTCAGTCATAAAAAATGATGAAATCAGGTCATTTGTGACAACATGGATGGTCCTTGAGGGTATTATGCTGAGTGACATTAGTCAGAGGGAGAAAGTCAAATACTGTGTGATCTCACTCATCAGTAGAAGATAAAAACAACAACAAATAAACACATAGCAATGAAGATTGGATTGGTGGTTACCATAGGGGAAGAGGGGGAGGGCAAAAGGGGTGATTAAGCTCACATGTGAGGGGATGGACTATAATTAGTTTTTGGGTGGTGAATATGATGTAATCTACACAGAATTCGAAATATATTACAATGTACATCTGAAAGCCATATATTGTTATAATCCAGTGTTATTGCAATTACAAAAATAACAAAAAAGAAAGAAATCAAAATAATAACTGATAGAACAGGTAGAGAGAATATCTGTAACGATATAGAAGATTTGAACACTGTTATCAATGAAATTGATGTAATTTACATTTCTAGAACACTCCACCTAATATATATTATTTTTAGAATATATATATTATACATTTACTATATATGTATTATTTTTAGAATATATATTAGGTGGAGTGAAAGTATATATATTCTAGTGCATATGAACCTTTATCAAGGCAGACTATATGCTGAGCCATAATTAAAACTCCCTCTAGATTCGGAATATCTACAGATATTAAAATGATAATATGTTAATTTTACAAATCATTTAACGTCAAAAATTCCAAGAACATGGATGAAATGGATACATTTCTTTGAGAGGCAGAAGCTACCAAACTCACTCAAGAAGAAAAAAATAACAGTTACATTTCTGTATTGATTAAGGTAATGGAATTTATAGTTAAAATTCTTCCCACAATGAAATTTTTAGGTCCAGATAGATTTATGGGGGGATTCTATCAATTCTATATATACTTTTTCTGGAAAATTGAAGAGGCATGAATACTATCCAACTCATTTTATAAATCCACCTTTGTTCTGAAATAAGAACCAGGAAAACAAATGCATGACAACAGTAAATGAAGGGTAGCAGAAAAAGTTCTTACATTACATGTAGGCACTATAATATCTGTTGAAAATACAAGGTGATAAGTTAAAGATGTATAATGTAAACCTTATGGCAATCAATAAATAACACAACAAAGAGATATAGATAGGAAGACAATAAAGATTTAAGATAATTAAAAGTAATCAATCTAGAAGAGGGAAATAAAAATAAGGAAAGAGAAAGAACAGACGGGAGAAACAGAAAGCAATCACTGAGATGGCATATTTAAAACACAATATATTAATATATTCCTTAAATGTAAATGGGCTAAGCAACACAATTAGAGCCAATTTCAAGAAAAGAAAATGACAAACTGATAGGCCTCATGAGCATGGATGCAAAGATTCTTCACAGATTTTACCAAATTGAATCCAATAATATACAAATTGATAAAATGTCACAACCAAGTGGGGTTTGTCACAGGAATCTTAGGTGGACCCAACATTTTGAAACCAATGAATGTAACACCATATTAAGAGACTAAAAAATTAAAAACATATGATCACCTCTATTGATGAAGAAAAAGCACTGTACAAATTCTACCAGCCATTTCTGTACAAATTCTACCAGCCATTTCTAATAAGTTTCATTAAACTCAGAATAGCAGACAAATTTCTCAAGATGGTGAAGGGCATCTTCAAAAGGGTTCACTGGATCCTGACTGCTACAGCTTCTACTGAAAGTCATAGTGAAAATTTACTCTCAAAAGAAATCATATTATTAACTACTGCAGCATAAATCCTTAGAATTAGCTGCATCATGGTATAAAACCAAATGATATCTGACATTTTAAAAAATCACTTCAAATTCCCTGCCTTTAGAAAAGAAATCACTTTTCACTTATATTTTTATATAGACATATTTGCTTTTCTCCAAAATTCCCTTACATTTTCAATATTTTCACAAAAGTTAGAGTACAAGGTTAGAGTATAAATGATTTTTGAAAATATTACTTAAAACTAGAAGGTATGTTTCCCCCCTTGCTTAAATATAAAAAAAGAAAAGATACCTCCAAGTTTTCACAATTATAGGTGTGATCTCACATTGTAAAATACACCATTCCTGTCAACAACAGTCAGCAGGAAACTATAAACTTGACATCTATTCGACTACCCCTGAGCTATTGCCAGGTTTCTACACTTGAAGAATATCGCAATAAGGATCAAAGGAATTATGAAGAAATAAACTGGGGGTTCTAGAATTTGTTGGCAACCTTTTTATGGTCATTTTAAACTCCAAGTAACATGTCACTTTTATTTAAGAATTATAGTCTTCCAGGCCCCGTGGCCCAGTGGTTAAGTTCGCCTGCTCCGCTGCAGGCAGCCCAGTGTTTCGTTGGTTCGAATCCTGGGCGCGGACATGGCACTGCTCATCAGACCACACTGAGGCAGCGTCCCACATGCCACAACTAGAAGAACCCACAACGAAGAATATACAACTACGTACCGGGGAGCTTTGGGGAGAAAAAGGAAATAATAAAATCTTTAAAAAAAAAAAAAAGAATTATAGTCTTCCAAATTGGGAAGATATTCCTAACCAAAATTAGCTGGGCTAGTATACAAATAGATTGTATCTATTTGTTATTTGGGCATATTTTTTTTCTTTATACTCAACAAAATATGATATACAAAGTTTGAAATAAAACAAAATGGATGCATGCTGGGTGCAAAATATTTAGGTTGATACATAGAAGAAGCTCAAAGATGCCTCAAATGAATGATGTTTTTAAGAAATTTTGAGAGTGTAAAATATTTTTCTTTAAGGTTTATTTGTGATTATCTAAATTTGTATTTGGGGAAGGAAAAGGTGCAGAAGCTTATTTCAGTCTGCATATGGCAGTTTTCCTCTACAGATGGTTTCCGTAGTTAAACAAGAGCCAGGGTCATTTTAATGTTTAGCCTTCTTACAGCAAGTATATTTTGGCTCAATATGTGTCATGAATCAAAAATAATGTTATGCTGGTCAAGGTGACCCAGACAGAAGAATGTTTTTTATTTATTGAACCAAGTGATACAAAATAGTTGAGTTAAACATACTTGGAGTGTCTTTGTTCCTCTGATTCTTGAAAGGAAATAAGGCAAACAGAGAAAGTATTCCTTTGACCCACATTCTCAGGGAAGAACCATGAACATTAATGGAAAACGTGTACAACTTAGAAAGAGACAGAATGGCTTTGAGCAAGATGGACAGTTCCTGCAGCTGTCCGTGCCTAGTCTCAGAAGAGGAAGCTGCCCTGGGATGAAATCTGCTTTTAACCAGACACTCTGAGCCCTAACCTTGCTCCTGCAGCTCTCCCAGATTCGGAGAGAGGCAGCCATGAGAAGAGCTGATCCTAAGTACCACAAACCTCCTCTCCAAAGGTGTACAAGCTGAGAGTCTTCAAGCCACGGGGCAGAATGAGGAGGACTGTTGCTCTGGAAGGAGGATCAGAGCCCTTCCTTCTTTTCTAAAAGTACCTTGGGTAAAATAGTGCTTAACCTATTTATCCACAAGAGGATTGTAAAAATTTGCCTATAAATTAATGAAATGAGAACAAATAAATCATTCTGAATACCTAAGGATTTCCATGCCTCAATTTTATTTAACTGGGAATAAATTCATGAGATTAAAGTTCATTCAGGTTGTGCTCGAGGGTGCGTCTTTGAGATTTAACAATATTCTTTAAATATTCTCTGAGCTTTGTTGTAGTCTCTTGAAACAGTAATATCTCAAATGCCCCCTAAAGGAATTTAACAAAAACTCACTCACAACTCTTCAATGGCAATTCCATAATAACTCAATCTTTAACAAACATTTGTGGAGTTGCCACATAAGAAAAATGCAGCTTTATTTCTTGCAATTCAGAGATAACCATGGTATTTCGTTTCCATTTTAGAACCATAGTTTCAATTTGCTCAATGTTACATATTAATTGATTGCTGCTCTGAGATTTGAATGTAGGTGTTTCTGATTTAGGAAGCCAAGTGCTTATATACTTCAACTTCCCAGCATAATCCCCAATTAAAGTCATGTGGTGTATGGGACCGGCTGTGTAAGGGAGAAGAAATTTAGGCAAAACAAAACAAATAAAATGAAATGAAAAGCCAAAAACACACTTAGATAAATGATACACAAATTTATAAGTTCTCTGGCTTACTGGGAAGATTTACGGTAACACTACAATAGAAATTACTTAGCTCCTTGTGTATTTTAAAATTTGATTATATATTTGTGACAAAGAATTTTTTCCTTCTTATAGGACATCATGTTTCTTATTTACAACTAAAGAACTGAGACAAGGATCAAAGGAAACTCTGCTGGTTGAGCATCAGTGGTCAGATCTTCATAATGGCTGGGAAGAATGGATAGGGATGCAGGCCAGTCTATACCAGAGGGCTACTGTGAAAAACAGAATCAAAAAATACTACGTTGTCTGTTAAGGTGTTATGGACTTCACACAGCATCATGCCAATTCAGGGATTGTAACACTCTTTAACACATTTAAATTCTGTATGAAGTCTGCTAATACATTAACATTTACATTATCATAACTGAAGGAATTATAAAGCTGCAGCTTGGAAAAAAAGTGTAATTTGGAAACAATTATAGACAAAGAGAAAAAATAGAATAAGGACTTCAGAAAAATACTAACAAATGGAAGAGTACTTGATGTTTAACAAAGGTGGCACTGCAGAGCACTGAGGAATTTAATTCTTTTCAATAAAAAATGCTGGGTCCAGTAGGTGTTCAAAGGGCCCGAGTGTACCGTTATCCTACTTCAACTGTATGTAGACTGCTAATCCAAACTGGAAAATAAAAAAGAAAATTTTGTTGACTTTGGGTTAAGGAAGAATTTTTTTAATCAGTACTAAAAAAAAAAAGGCCAAGAAAGCCATAATCATTAAGAATAAGACTGTGAATTTGGGTTACATTACAGTTAAAGAGTTCTGTTAATTCAAACAAGAAAATCCATCCTTAACAGAGAGAAAAGGCAATCAGAATGGTGATACGGTAACAATGCATGTAACTGACAAAGTTTTTACACCCAGGACGTATTGATCACAAAACCTCTGCTAAGCTCAGCAATGTGCACCTCCCTAAGGAATGCTAGGCCTGCTGGCTCTCAAGAAACTCATATGGGATTGTTTTGAAACCAGATTTTCCAGCACGTGTGATGTGAAAACTCAACATGTCCAATCAATCACAAAGAATTACAGTCCACCTGTGAGCAGAGACGTGGATTTAGAATCTTGCCTCATTTGGCGTATATGCTCTTTTTGCCTAGAGCACTTTCAAACTTCTGCTTAGAGAAGCTCCCTGAACTCGCACATGAATGGCACAGTTCTCCTTTGCCAGGCAATGGGAAGTCTGACTTAATTTTAGAATCTTATAAGGGCATCTTTTTTCCTTACCTATTAACAATATAAATAACTCCTAAAATAAATGAGAAAAAAGTTAACTCAAAATGAACAAAAAAAGCATATGCAATTGGTTGGTAAAAAATGAAAATGTGGCTCAGCTTCCATACCCTTCTGGGAAACACGTATTAAAACAATACAAGGAGGCACAACGTTACCTCTGCCCTCTTAGGGTTTTTTGCCTGGGCCTGCTTATTAAATTGGCATAAGATAGATCAACAGGAGTAAAGCATAAAAATTTACTTAATGCAAGTTTTATGTGACACAGGAGCATTCACATGAATGAAGACTCAAAGAAGTGTCAAAACCTGAGTGCTTTTATACTAGGTTGACTACAGAGAAGTGACTGTGGAGAAGAAACTAAAGTACGTGCGGAGGCTAAAGGAAAATAAGAATCATCTTAACAAGGCCTATTTGTACAGAATTCTCTCCATCCCAACCTCCCAGTGGGGGATAAGAACGTTTCTTTCTTTCTGGTACAGGGAGGACATCTTTCACATGGGAATTTCATCTCCCGCTTTTAATAAAATGAAGGAAGGTCAGAGTCCTCTTGCATTTGCTGTGTTTCAAGTGCCTTTAACTGAAAATGGTCAATATTCCAGAGAGGAATATTTTGGGATAGCATATTCTAAACTCTGTCAACAACAATGTGAGGTAACTACACATCTACTGGACTAAATCTAACAAAAAAAGAATGAACTCGCTGAGGTTTGACAAGGACGTGGAATAATGGTAGTCTTTGTGTATTGCTGAGGGGAAGGGGTGTGAAAGTAGTCCTTTGCAAAACTGATGACATCTACCAGAATTGAACATATGCATGCCCTATGGCCAAACAACTCCCTGCTAGAGACATGACTACAGAAATACATATATATTGCACCAGGAAGAAGGGCAAGTGTATTCATAGCAATGTAATTTGTAGTAGCTCACATTGAAAGTAATTTGACAGGAAAACGAACAAATATTTTGTGATGTATTCATAAAAAATAATATTGTATAGAAATAAAAAATGAGTGATAGATCCAGAAAACAATGGAGATAAAAAATATAACCAACACAATGTTAACAACAAACAATCCAGACACAAAAATATAACTTTATAAATAAAGTTAAAAACAAAATAAAAACCATATAACCTTTGGGAATAGAGATGAGAATAAAGGTAATCTTTGGGGAGGTGTAATTACTAGAGAGAGAGGGAGACTTTTGTGGAGATGGTAATGTTCTATGTCTCATTTTCAGCAATAGTTACACAGGAGCCTCGACCTTGTAAGAATCCATCAACATGTAAGCTTATGATGTGCACATCTTTCTGCATGTACGCAATACTCAACTAAAAAAGTTTAGAAAGGAAAGCAAACAAGAAAATTCTAGGAAGAAAGTGGCATAAATTTTTACATGCCCTTCCTTTAACTACTCTTTGTCTAAAACAATTCACCAATAAAGAACATGCAGATGCAAAACAGAGGGTGTCTTTAAAATGTAAATTCTAAAATCTTCTGGATAAAATGAACTTCTAATCAGCTTTCTAATCAGTGATGCAGACAGATGATTACCCAGCTCCCAGAGGAAGCCTGACTGACAGGAATCCACGGATTCCTCTTAATAACAGAAACAATAGCTAACATTTGTTGAGTGCCAGTCATGGTTCTAATAGATTTACCTATATTTTCTCATTTCAATGGCAATAATGCGTCCCTTGCTTACTGCCAGTGAGCCTTGCTAGAACTTCCGCCTTTTTCAGATATTCAAAACTGTCAAGGTGTTTGCAGTGGCAGGGTGAATTTATCCCAGTCATTTCAAATTGTGGAAAATTTCTTCTTGCAGCCGAAGGGATCTGGGAGCAGAGAAAATAACTCCTTGCCTCTGCTCCAGATATTTCAGCATCTCAGAAAAATTGAAATTATTTCCCAAGTTCTGGGCCCCTGACTCAGAAGTCCAGAAATGTCAGACTCCCAACTGGTTTCTGTCTTCCTGTTACCCAAGAGAAACCAATATTCTGCTATATGCTGGTACTGAGAGAACTGACCACCTTGAATACGGAAGGAAAGTTACAATTATTTTGAAAGATTCAGTAACCTAAAAACTCTCTCCTATTTCAATCAAAAACTTAGAAGAGCCAAAAGGAAATTTGACAAAAATGACAACTCTCCTAGAGACATCATGAGTGGAATAGAAAGCTTTCTGAACTATAATATACTATCATAAAAACACAATCTTCATAAATGAAACTGACAACAGATCAACAGGAATGCATATGATCAACACTTAAGTTCTAGAAGCCCAAGTGAAATATTTCATACACTAATTGTATAAGAAAATTGATGCCAAATATGAATGACAGTGTCATAGACTCAGAAGAGAAATAAAGTTGCCTATGTTAGAGAAAAAAATATTCTCGCACTTGTTAAAATGATAAAGAAGCGTTTTTTTTCAGGACTATTGGGACTGGTGTCAAGACCATCACATCAGGGAGAGAGATGGATTCAACTCTGAAACAGCAAGGACAAGTGGACATTTATAGCCAAAGCAGAATGAGAGCGTCAGAGGCTGGGAAATTACTAAGGGCAGACATCAAGGCTAAGGAGGTTCTTGCCAAATCAACCGAGCAGGCTTCTGGCTGAAGGCCGGCCAGCGTGATAAGATATCAAAGCTGGGGAGAGTCTCACTCAAAAGACTTAGCAGGCTTCTGGCTACAGCTGGGCGATGCAAGCCCAGCAAGGATGGGGCTAGGGCCTACACCTAGTTCAGAAGAGGGCTCAGAGCAACCTGACTAAAGTTTGGGTCAAGGAGAGAGTCTTTTTCATCCACAATATTAAAAAATGGACCATTTCAGAATAAAGGAAACAAGAAATCATCAACCATCACAAAGATGAAGAAAGATCTGTTTCATCAAAGTGAATATTTTAATTGAATCACCAATAGGATTTTTTATTACAGTCAACCATTTTGATTAAAATGATATTTTACTTTATGAGTTTTTTTAGCAGTTTTCTGTTGGATATATTTTGTTCTTACTATTATTTTAAAAGTCATTTATGCATAGAGATCAAAAATAAAAACTAACCACTTTTTACCCTAAACATCCATGATAATGCCCAGAAGCAAACTTGGTGACCATTCTTGGATTTCTTTCCAGAAATATTATTCCAGCTTTATTGAAATATAAGTGACGTATAACATTGTGTAAGCTTAAGGTATACAACATGCTGATTTGATACACTTATATATTGCAAAATGATTACCACTATAGCATTAGTTAACACCCTGATCATGTCATATAATTACCTTCTTTTTTTGTGTTGAGAACATTTAAGATCTACAATCTTCACAATTTTCAAGTATATATTCCATTATTATTAACTATACTCACAATGCTGTACATTAGATCCCCAGAACTTATTTATTTTCTAACTAGAAATTGGTACTCTTGACCAACATCTCCCCATTTCCCCCACCCTCAGCCCCTGGTAACCACCATTCTACTCTCTGGCTTCTATGAGTTTGGATTTTCAGATTCCACATATAAGTGATATCACACAGTATTTGTCCTTCTTTATCTCACTTAGCATAATGCCCACAATGACTATCTGTGTTGTCACAAATGGCAAGATTTCCTTCTTTCTCATGGCTCCATAATATTCCATCTTATGTATACATACATATATATATGCAATTTCACATGTTTATTTAGGGAAAAACTGCTTATAAGCACTAAGATTAAACACTTTTTTAAAGTCTTTAAGGCTAGCATTGACTAGTTACTGATAATGCAAGGTCCAGAGACAGACAGTTGGAGGTTAAATTCTGATTCAATCATTTACCAGCTGTGTGATATTGGACAGTGGTCGCTCTATCTGTACTTAGTTTCTTCGTCTGTGTTAACAGGGATACTATGTGTATGTTTCTTACTGGCTGAGTAAGGGAAAACAGTTGTTGCCTCTAAAGCACCTGAACAACATGCGCCACACAGTCAGCGCTGCTGCAGGTCCTCCTCGTTGGCCCGAGCCCCACAGCAAGCCTGTACCCTGGCCTCTTGCTGCTTTCTCAAAACTGTACTGACTCCTCTGCTCAGCACAGGTGCACTCCAAAAGTGTGAGAGATTTGATAACTCCAGAAGGAACCATTGGCCAGTGGAGCATACAAGAAAATAAATTCTCCAGGCTTCTTGTTCTCTCATATAACGATTCTAAGGTGCACCCTACACAGTTCACCAGATGGTGCGCAGTAAGGATAAGCCCACCTTTTCCATAGTGAAGACCAGCTTAACAAAGTCCTTACTGACTTTCATCATTTCTCTGTCTCACTTTCATCACTCCCTCAATGCTGCTTCTTGGGGTTACCTTCCAACTAAAGGAGCTGTCCCAAATCCTTGATTTAGATAAATTTTGCACAGCCTTCCATCACTGTCTTCTTTGAGAGTGTGTTCACAGTTGATTACGCTGAGATATGATCACACTGAGATAGGATGTGCTTCAAAGCTTTCAGTTAGGAAACAGAGCTGACAAACAACAGTTAATACACAGAGAATAATTAATTTCTAGTATCCAATATAACTCAGAATCTAGCCTTCCATTGTCATTTTCATATTTAATATTGATGAGGCGCAGAGAGGTCATGGGACTGCCCATCATTCCACTCTCTCCTAGCCTGTAAGGTATCTGCTGAGAAATCCGCTGACAGCCTGATAGCGGTTCATTTATAGGTTATTCTCTTCTACCTTGCTGCACTTAATATTTTCTCTTTGCCATTTACTTTTGCAAGCTTCACTACTATATGCCTTGGGGTTGGTCTTTTTAGATTGATAATGTTTGGAGATCTATTTGCTTCTGTCACCTGTATTTCCAGCTCTCTCCCCAGGTTCAGGAAGTTATGAGCTATTATTTCTTTGAACAAGCTTTCTGCTCCATTCACCTTCTCTTCTCACTCTGGGATACCTATAATCCTATGTTGCATTTCCTAATTGAGTCAGATATTTCTCGGAGAGTTTCTTCATTTCTTTTTAGTCTTAGTTCTTTCTCCTCCTCTATCTGACGCATTTCTATATTCCTGTCATCCAGATTGATAATTCTGTCCACCATAGTATCAGCCCTACTGTTCAGGGAGTCCAGATTTTTCTTAATCTCTTCCACTGAGTTTTTCATCTCCCACGTTTCTGATTGGTTCTTCTTTATAGTATTAAGCTCTCTTGTGACATAGTCCTGAACTCATTGTCTATCTGCATTCTCTTTTAACTCATTGAGTTTTTTAATGATAGCTAGTTTGAATTCTTTGTCATTTAGATTATAGATTTATGTGTCCTTGGAACTGTTTTCTGGCTTGACATTTTCCTTCTATTCTGGAGATTTAATATATTTTTTCATACTGCTTGCTGTCATGGATTTGTTCCTCTGCATAGAGATAGAGTTTGGTTACTCTTTCCACTTGCTGCCACTGGTGAGGAGGGGCAAAAGCTGTATAATCTGCACGGACCAGGATCCCTGTCAGCTGTTCCTGACTGAACCTGGGCCACTCCTTGGGATAGCAGTGGCCCTGTGGGTTCTCCCATAAACTGTGGGAACAATCACATGGGGCTTCAGGTTGCTGGTGCCTGCTCCCACAGACCTGCCAAGATATGATCCCTCCTTAGGGACTGCAGCAGTGCTATGGGCTTTTGTGGCAGCTGGAAGCTAACTCACCTAGACTTACAGCTCTGCCACTGTCTGGTCCTGCTGGATCTCACTTGCCCACTCTGGGCAGCAGAGCTATGGGTGTTTAATGCAGCCGATGGGTAGCTCATCCAGCCTCGCCACTTCTGCTCCTACGTCACCCAGCATTTGTGCCTGGTGGGCAGGGCCTCTCTACTAAGGCCAAGCAGAGACTCTCTGCAGCTGCTGTAGGACCCTGGATTTTCCCACTGTACCTAGGAGCATTGATGCTAGGCATCTGGACTGTCACCTCCCACTCACACGGTCCCACTGGATCTCACTTGTCCCCTCAGGGTCACAGTAGAGCTGTGCGTGTTTAATGCAGCTGGTGGGTAGCTCAGCCAGCTGAGCCACTCTTGTCTCAAGGTCACCCAGCCTTGGTGCTTGGTGGGCAGGACCTCTCCATTAAGGCCAACCAGAGACTCTCCCTGCAGCCACTGTGGCACTGTGGATTTTCCCACTGGTCCACAGGGCAATCTCAGGGTGCTCAGGGATGTAGTCACCTGTTTCCACAGTCGTACCAATGCACACACCAACACTCGGGGTCACAGCAGTGCTATGACTGTGCCAGCCAGGAAAGAGTTGCTCACAGCTACTAGGCTGTCTGAGGGCTGGAGAATTTTCACCTATCTCCATTTCCTTCCCAGGGGTAGTCTGTCCACTTTCTGATGTATAGCAGTGTGGGTCTCTCAGGCATCCTGAGGTGCTGTGTGAGTATCCTCCATTGATCAATGAATGTCCATTTAGTTGTATTTTGAAGGGGGAGAGACAAAGAAAATGGTTCACTCCACCATGTTGCTGACATCCCCTTTACTATTATTTTAACATCCATAGCATTTGTAGCAAAGTCTTGTATTTCATTTCTGAAATTTGCAAATATTGTCCTTTCTATTTTTTCTTAGTTAGCCTGGCTGGAGGATTACTGATTTATCGATAGTTTCAAAGAACCTGCTTTTTATTTCATTGATTTCCTCTATTGATTTTTTTGTTTTCAGTTTCATTTTTTTCTTCTCTAATTTTTTATTCTTATTTCTTTTCCTCTGCTTACACTGGATTTAATATACTACTCTTCCAGGTTCCTAAGCTGGAAGCTTAGATGATTAACTTTAGGTATTCTTTTCTGACATACCTATTCAGTACTATAAATTTCCCTGTAAGCACTGCTTTCACTGCATCCCAAATTTTGATAAGTTGTATTTTCATTTTCATTCATTCAAAATATTTGTAAATTTCCCTCAAGCTTTCTTCTTTGGCACGTGTCATTTAGAAGTGTGTTTAATCTCCAAGTATTTGGAGATTTTCCAGTTATCTCTCTGTTACTAACTGCTAGTTGAATTTCATTGTGGTCTGAGAACAGACATTGCCTGATTCCTATTTTTTCAAATTTGTTAAGATGTGTTTTATGGCCCAGAATTTGGTCTGTCTTGGTGAATGTTTCATGTGACCTTAAAAAGAATATGTATTCTGCTCTTATTGAATGAAATAGTCTATAGATGTTAATTATATCCATTTAATTGATGATGTTATTGAGTTCAACTATGTCCTTACTGATTTTCTGCCTGCTGGATCTGTCCATTTCTGAGAGAGGGGTGTTAAAGACTCTAATTATAATAGTGGATTGATCTATTTCTCCTTACTGTCATATCAGTATTTGCCTCACTTATTTTCACACTGCATTGTAAGTCACATACATGTTAAAGAGTGTTACATCTTCTTGGAAAATTGATTCTTTTATCATTATGGAATGCCCTTCTTTATCTCTGATAACTTTCCTTGCTTTGAAGTATAATCTGAAATTAATGTATCTTATCTTCTTTCTTTTGATTAGTGTTAACAGGTTATATCTTTCTTCATCCCTTTACTTTTAATTTAGATCTGTCTTTATATTTAAAGTTGGTTTCTTGTAGACAATATATAGTTGGCATTTGTTTTTTGATCCATACTAACAAGCTCTGTCTTTTGACTGTAGATTTAGAACATTAATGTTTAATGTGATTATTAATTACTATTTTCTACTCATCACTGTCTTAATTTGTCCTCATTTTGCCTTCTGCTCTTCTTCTGCTTTTAGTGATTTTAATTGACCATTTTCTATGATTATATTTTATCTTTTTTATTAGTATATCAGTTATGTATCTTTGTTTTTCAGTGATTGCCCTAGAGTTTGAAATCCACTTTCATATAACACCATACTACCTCAGGGGTGGTGTGAGTACCTTATTATAAAATAATACATATATATGTGATTTTCCTAATTACATATATAAATATATAACATATATAAAATGAATATACATAATCAAATACACTGCTGTTACATTTTGATCAAACTGCTATCTGTTAGATCAGTTAAGAAACAGAAAAGGACATTTTTATTTTACCTTCTCTTATTCATTTTCCAAAACTCTTCCTTTCTTTAAGGAGATTGGAATTTCTGATCTTTGTAATTTTCCATCTCTCTAAAGAACTTCATTTTACATTTCTTGCAAGGTATGTATTTTGGGAAAAAATTCCCTCAATTTTTGTTTATCTGAGAAATCCTTTATTTTTCCCTTTTGAAGGATAGTTTTACAGGGTATAGAATTCTTGGTTGTTGGATATTTTTCTCTCAACAGTTTCAATATTTTACTCTACTTTCTTCATGCTTGTATGATTTCTGAGGATTATCCAAATATAATTTTTATCTTCGCTGTTTTATATGTAAGATATTTTTTTCCTTCTGGCTTCTTTTAGGATTTTTCTTTACTTTTGAAATTCTGCAGTTTGAAAATGATACTCTTAGGTGAAGGTTTTTTTGGCATTTGTCCTGGTAGTGTTCTTGAGCTGACTGACTCTATGGCTCAGTGTCTCACATGAATGTCAGGAATTCTCAGTCATTAGTGCTTCAAGTATTTCTTCCATTCTTTTCCCTCTGCCTTCTCCTTCTGATATTCCCATTATGCATGTGTTACACATTTCATACCTGTCCCAGTGTTCTTGATATACAGTTAATGACTTTTTTCCCCCAGTCCTTTTTCCTCTTTGCTTTTCATTTGTGATATCCTCAAGCACAAAGATTCTTTCTTCACCCTGTCCAATTAGCCTTGTTAGTAAGCTCATCAAAGGCATTCTTCGTTTCTGTTATGGTGCTTTGAATCTCTAGTATTTCTTTTTGATTCTCTCTTAAAATTTACATCTCTCTGCTTACATTGTCCATGTGTTCTTTCATGCTGTCTACTTTATCCATTAGAGTTCTTAGTGTAGTAATACTAGCTATTTTAAAGCCCTGGTCTGATAACACCAATAATCCTGCCAGACTGAGTCTGGTTCTGATACTTGCTCTGTCACTTAAAACTGTTCTTTTGCCCTTAAGCATGGCTTGTAATTTTCTTTTTTTTTTTTGATAACTGGACATAATAAACTGGGTAAAAGGGACTATTGTAAATAGGTCTTTAGTAATGTAAGGGTAAGATGTTGGGAGAGATGAAGCATTCTATAGTCCTCGGATTAGGTCTCTGTCTTTTAATGAGATTGGGCCTCTGTACTGTGAACCTCACAAGTGTTTCTCAGTTGCTACATCATTAGGTGGGAGAGCACGGCCAGAGCGCACTGGAGTTGAGGATTTCCTTCCTCCACATGGAAGGCTAGAGCTGGTTAGAGCTGGGTCTTTCACTTCCTCTGCCAGGTTAGACTCTGATTAAACTTGATCAGGTTAGATTTTGGATAAATTGTTTCTCATGAAGGTAGACTTTATTAAGAACAGAGGGGTCAGGCATATTCAACATGGTTCCTTTTCTTCTCCTCCTCGTGTATAAGGGCAGAAGCATAAGGGCATTTTTCTCTGCTATGCACTCTATAACCTGGTTGAGCTCCTGGTGTTCAAACTCATGAAAGCATGGGGTGCTCCTATGACTGAGTCCTCTGTCTCTCAGGCTTGTGCACCTTGAGCTCCTGGCAACCAATCAAAGATTAGATTTTTCTACCCTGGTACTGGTTCCCACTGAGATTTCTTGTAGTGGGTTCCTGTTTTGGTGAGTTGCGATTCTCTGTATTTGCCTGTTTTTCTCTCCAAATTTGGAGGTAGCTGTTAGCCCTATGCTATAAGTTCACTTCCAGACCTAAGAAGAGTTGATTTTTCAGTTTGTAGAGGTTTTTACTCGTTGTTAGGACATAGTGGAAACTTCTCAGTTCTTTACATGCTGGATGGAAACCAGCAGTCTCTGCATTTATTTATTTATTTGAGGAAGATTAGCCCTGAGCTAACATCTGTGCCCATCTTCCTCTACTTTATATGTGGGACGCCTGCCTCGGCATGGCTTGCCAAGCGGTGCCATGTCCGCACCTGGGATCGGAACTGGTGAACCCTGGGCCACTGAAGCGGAACATGCGAACTTAACACTGCACCACTGGGCCAGCCCATGCATTTATTTCTAATAGAATATAATGTTGGGAAAACTCAACTGGGGATAATAAGTTTTTGTTTATTTGGTTTGTTTTATTTTATGCAGAGATATATAAAAATAGGGTTTTTGACTACCTCGATAAATATTTCTGAATTACTGACAATTGAGAATATTAACTTGTTATCAACAAAGTTTTCCTATTTAACTTACAACAATATTGTTACCTTGAACTTTGTAATCTTAAATCATAGTCTATAATTTTTAATCTATATTTAATGCATGATCATTTTATATGCACTTTGTTTCTGTTGAGTGTTTGGTATTTGCCTCATAATTTAAAAATAAAGTAATTTTAGACACTGCATACAATTTAGACAAAAAACACAGGGAAATCTCAGATGTCACACAGTTCTAATTTGTTTTCATGTTTCTTTTTTGAGAACGCATTTCTCTGAGAATATCTTGGTAATTGTTCATGTCATGTTCGATTTCCTTTTTGAGCTTAAAGATAAACAATGATTTACTAGGGGTATGTGTTTCAGGCCTAAGAAAATGAACATACTGAAACGTGTTGACACAAAAGATGAATTCTCCTCTGCCAGCACTTCTGTCCAGTCTCTAATCTTGCTTTATAATTAATTAGCTGTCAGATCTGCTAAACTTCCATGAAGAGACTACACAGATGTCATGGCAAATTGTTCCTGAAATTAAGATCTGAAGTGGGAATGTTCTTCCTCCTGACCTTACAATTCTCTTTATTGATTCTGCTGTCATTTTCACCTGTTCACAACAGAAAGAAATGGAAATAGTGCTTTGTTTCTAAGAAGGAAATGTCATGTAATAATTGAAGAAATAGTTTAGTGTTTATCTAAAAACTTATATATGTGTATGTGTATATATCTTTAAATAACTACTCAGCACTCAAGTTTTGAAGTTGTAATATAAATGTAAGACAATACATTATGCACTTCAGATGATATCTGACATTTAAAATTGATTTGTAAAATTAAGTCATTGAAAATTCAATTGCAATAAATGACCAAAACAATATTCTTCAGCTTCTTGTCACTCTAAATTAATTTAACACATTTTACCTTATTTATTATTTGCTAAAAATTTATTGATTTTTATTTGTATAGAAATCAATTCAAAATTAGCATTCCTTATTTAAGTTCTGATGCATATTTTGGAGTCATCCAAGAGAGAAAATGTTCTTACTGCATTGGAATATATTAAATTAATAAGAATTAACTTTTTGATAATTTAATACAAAAGGGAGACTATATATTTGATCATATATTCATCAATATAAATATGTGCCATATTTTTGATACCACATTGTAATTAAAAATTCCTATTCTAATTTTTCCAATGAACATTTTATAATTAGAATGTTCGACCGCATTAAAAGTTTTATGGAAATATTTTTAATTGCTCACAATTCCATTGTATTAATTACAGTACACGGGTGTGATGTTATTAAGATAGTAACAGCACAATATTTGAGTATTTAATATTTATGGGGCACTCCAAGGTAAAGCACAGTCTTAACGCCTTCTTACACAAATATCTGTCCGCTTAAAAATTATTTGCTTAAAATACTTTCCCAAAACAGAGTTACTAGGCCTAAATCCTGGGCACTCACAACCCTTCATTCACACAGGGGTAAAACGTTACCTAACGAGGCGGGTGACGCCGAGCTCCTACTCCTCTGTCGCCTCTTTGAGCTGGCTTCATGGACCGCCCCCTGCCTTTCATCCGGGGACCGGGCAGCCAGGTCACGGGTCTCGCGAGCCTTAGGCACAGCACCCGGAAGCAGATGTGGCGGGTGGAGCCTGTCCTGCTTGACTTAGAGTGAGCTTGGCTGGAGGCGTGCTTGCGCTTGCTGGAGCACGTGCGAGAGCAAGGCTGTGCTGCTGCCAGCCAGCAGGCCTGGAGGGCATGTGCCAGCGGATGCCCCCAGGCGCCACCACGCCACCATGCGGTGCCCCAGCAGCAGGCCTAGCAGGCTGCCCGCGGCTGTTATTCCTCCTGAGAGCCCTGGGGGACGCAGAGGCCCAGGGTCAGTCAGGGGCTCCAGTGTGCCACTTGCTGCCACCCTGAGCCCCGGGAGGGGCCGTGAGGCCCAGTGGCATGGACGCCACAGGCGAGGCGGGGTTCCCGAGTCTCCTGCAGTGTTAGGTCCAGTCACCCCGCGGGGTTCCGGCTTGATTCCGCTCCCTGCTTGGCCGAGTGTCTGGCTGGCGTCACGTGCCCCTCCTGCGGCCAGTGTTTCCTTCGCCTGTGTCATGTGCTGCTCCCTCCAAACCAGTGAGAGGGTGCTCCGGTGTACCACGTGCGCTGAGACGGGGTGAGTGTTCCTTTATCGTATCGGTAATTAGGCAAGCTGATGGATGCACATTTACCAGTTTTGTCGGTCTATCAGAACACTAATCTAGAGATAAATTGATGACATTAAAAATTTGACATTGGTTGGATTTTCAGTTTGACTGGATTTGAATTCGGTTCTGATTTGTCACAGTAGTAATACCTATAAAGGAGCTATCTTTACTTTGGGCTTATAGTATAAAAACAGCAGATGTCAAGGTTTGTTCTCAAAAATTTAATAATAAACAATAATAAGTTTTCCAGTGTGTATATAGAGATAGATGATTGGTATAATCAGATATATACATACATACCCATATATATGTACGGAAGGCCCCTGACTTATGCTGGTTTGACTGATGATGTTTTGACTTTTTGATAGTGCAAAGGTGATATGCGTTCGGTAGAAACCGTACTTGGAACTTTGAATTTTCAGCTTTTCCCACGCTAGCGATATGCGGTACGATCCTTCTCGTGATGCTGGGCAGAGACAGTGAGCTGCAGCCCTCAGTCAGCCCAGCATCACGGTGGTGTACTACCGATGCACTCACAACCGTTCCTTAGCCAGACGACCATTCTGGTTTTCACTTTCAGTACAGTATTCAGTAAGTTATGTGAGATATTCAAGGCTTTGTTATAAAATAGGCGTCGTGTTACATGATTTTTGCCCAACTGTTGACAAATGTGTTTTGAGCACGTTTAAGGATGGCTTGGCCAAGCTACTATGTTTGGTAGGTTAGGAGTATTAAATGCATTTTCCATGATATGTTTGCCTTACCGTGGGTTTATCTGCGTGTAACTCCGTCATAAGTCAAGGAAGATATATGTGTGTGTGTGGGGTGTGTGTGTGTGTGTGTGTGTGTGTGTATATATATATATATTTTTACTTTTTTCAAAAACCAGGGCCGCTAGATTTCAGACTGTTACTCTATTCATTAGCTTTTTAATCATTATTCAGTAATTTAAATTCTTCTTTACATTTTTAAAGTCTTTTTAAAATACACTTTTAATGATTACACAGTTCTCAAAGTAAAGCAATTGCTTTTTTTCTGTTTCTTTTACCCAAACATTTTGTCAGCTGTTTATGTACACATAAAGAAATGTCGTCTCAGTAGTTGTTTAATACCTTATTACAGTGGACAGAAAATCTAAAAATCTGTTAAATTGATATGATTATAGAGACACCCTTTTCTCATTCTAAAGGAAATGTTAAATATAGTACATTCTTTTGTTTTATCATTTAATAGATTTGTATTAATGTGTATCTTTATAGGATTTTAAAAATAAGATATGAAATTGAATCACTGAAATGCCTCCTCAGCATCTTTGCTTTTGCAAATAGTATGAAACAACTATGAAATATTCATATTTCTTAAAATGGCTGTATAAATACAGTATGCTGTGCAGGAATGGTATGCAGAGGCTACTAATATAATGCAGAGTGAAAAGTGAATTTAGAGGTTTGTTCTGATGAATAATTTAAGCAATAAATTTGCCACAAAATTTAATGAAAAAATTGTATGTATAATGAAACAGTACAAAGTACGCTAAAACTCTAATATGAATTACAATACATAAACCTATTTTCACTTTTATTGGACAGTAAAAATGAAATCATCTATACATTCAATTTGGGAATTTTGAATTCTATACTTAGGTTATATTTAGTAAACAAATCTCTTTTTCTTGCCCTCAAAAAATTTCATTCACAGGAAAAGCTTTTATAAGCAAATGCTTGATTAAGGCACAGAGATAAAAGTAATTCTTTCTGGGATAGAGATAAAAATATTGATGTCTTCATCAACATCTGTGTGCCCCATTTGGTTTCAGTGCTGTGCCCCTTTGAAATATTGACTCCTCTGTGATTTTACCCTTAAAATCAATTATAGGGGAAAAATGAAACAATGAGTGACTGTCATTATTTGATTACTTTATATCCCAAATCATCAACCATTTAGCTCTATCATGTAATATTTTATTTTTTCTATACATGCTGAGCATGAAGTATTTATGGATTTTTTTCCTCGTTTTTCACAATCTTAAAATCCCTTAAAATCAACTGCTAATTTCATTTGTTTGTTGCTTTTAAGTAAATTAACTTTTTACAGCTTTTTACTGCTCCAACAACTTGACTAACTTAAAAGTAAACCTATTTTTTTTTCATAAAAAAAATAAAACTACTGGGGCCGGCCCAGTGGCGTAGCAGTCAAGTAGACATGCTCTGCTTTGGCAGCTCGGGGTTTGCTGGTTCACATCCTGGGCCTGGACCCACACACCGCTTATCAAGCCATGCTGTGGTAGGCGTCCCACATGTAAAGTAGAGGAAGATGGGCACGGATGTTAGCTCAGGGCCAGTCTTCCTCAGCAAAAGGGAGGCTTGACGGCTGATGCTAGCTCAGGGCTAATCTTCCTCAAAAAAGTAAATAAAACTATTATTTAGCACAAATAATTTATGATTATAATTTATGAATTCACTATTAGGTGACACCAAATGAATTCTCAAAGTTAAGCCAGTTAAAATTTCAGATTTGAAACATGACCAGCTAAGTTTTATATTAGAAAAAGAAAGATATTTGTAGTGTTGTAATAATTTCTAGAATATTTTTGAATCCTCTATTGAAGATAATATTTAATTTTCTATAGTCTCTAACAATGTATTTAAGGGTAATAAATGAAGCATAATAAAAATAACCTATGATAAGTCAGCAAGCATTCAAAATATGCCTCATTCAGAAAGTAACAAAAAATGACACACATTTCAGAAGTATCTCCTTCTTAGTCTCTAGGACCATATTGGATGCCATATAAAAATAATATTAAATGTCTTTTATAGGTATTAATAGCATATAGAGCCTATAAATTGCAATAGTATATTATCTTTTTTGAATTACATAAATACCACTTCTGTGTAGTGAGAGTAACCTGAAAAACTGTCCACTGACCAATAAAATTTTCAAAAAGCAAATGTTTAAATGATATTGTCAAAGTATATCTAAGACTCTAGCTAAAGTTTTTTGAATCTCTGGGTTTTTTAAACTGCTTTTTAAAGGTATAATTAACATGTAAATATTGCATATATTTAAGGTGTACAGCTTGATGTTTTGACATTGATACCTTGTGAGAGGATCCCATAATCAAGCTAATTAATATATCCCTCACATCTACCTAGTTTCCATTTCCTCTCTCTTATTTTATTTTGTGGTGAGAAGACTTAACTGAATACCTGACCCCTTTGCACATTTCAAGTGTACAATGCAGTGCTGTTGGCCATAGGCACCACGTCATACGTTAGATCTCAAGAATTTCTTCATCTTGCATGGCTGAGACTTTGTACCCTTTGGTCAAAATCAGTACATTCACTCCCTAGCCCCAGGCCCTGGCAGCCACCATTCTATTTTCTGATTCTATGAATTTGACTATTTTGATTCCACATATAAGTGAGATCATGGAATATTTGTCTTTCTGAGTCTTATTTCACTTAGTATAATGTCCTCCAAGTTCATCCATGTTGTTGAAAATGACATTCCCTTCCTTTTGTAAGGCTAAATGATATTCCATATTATTATGATAAATTTGTATATAGGAAAATGTAACTAAAATATATAAAATACATTTACATATGATATGTATTGTAACAATATATTTACATAGTATAGTTAACTTATTTTATGATGTTCTATATATCACCTTTCTTTGTCCATTCATCCGTTGATGGACATTTGGGTTGTTTCCTTATCTTGGCTGTTGTAAATACTGCTGTGCTGAACATGGGAGTGCAGATCTCTCTTAAGATTCTGATTTCTGTTCCTTTGGATATATACCCAGAAGTGGCTTTGCTGGATCATATGGTATTTCTTTCTTTAATTTTTTGAGGCACCTCCATACTGTTTTCCATAATGACTGGACCATTTACCATTACCAGCAGCAATGTGCAAGGGTTCTAATTTCTCCACATCCTTGCCAACACTTATCTTTTTTGTTTTTTTTATAGTAGCCATCCTAACAGGTGTAAGGTGATTTCTCATTGTGGTTTTGATTTGCATTTCCCTGATGATTACTGATGCTGAGAATTTTCTCATGTACCTGTTAGCCATTTGTATGTTTTCTTTGGAGTAAGACTCTATTCAAGTACTTTGTCCATTTTTTAATCAGGTTATTAGTTTTTTAAAACTTATTTTAGATTTGGAATTTCTTATAGATTTTGGAGATTAACCCCTTATCAAATCTATGGTTTGCAAATATTTTCTCCCATTCTATGGGCTGCATCTTCGTTTTGTTGATTGTTTCTTTTGTTGTGCAAAAGCTTTTCAGTATGATGTAGTCCCACTTGTTTGTTTTTACTTTTGTTGCCTGTGCTTTTGGTGTCATGCCCATGAAATCATTGCCAATGCCAATCCCATGAAACTTTTTCCCTATGTTTTCTTCTAGGAGTTTCCAGATTCTTTAATGTTAAAGGATACTATTAAATACTGGAAAGTCTCGGAAACTACTGAAGGTTGAAATAATAAGACTAATGAATAACTTCCTATATCTCTTATTAGTTGACTTTTATTTCATTTAGTATTAATTTCTCAAGAAACTTTATTTTCTTATGGTGAGTACTTAGTTCAATTATTGCTAAGGTTTCCTGTCATTTTAGCATTCCTTAGCCAATTAGAACATCAAAGTCAAAATATCTTGAGTTCTCAGGGCTGGCCCGGTGGCACAGTGGTCAAGTTTGCATGTTGCACTTCGGCAGCCCGGGTTCGCCGATTCAGATCCGGGGTGCAGACCAATACACTGCTTGTCAAGCCATGCTGTGGCAGACATCCCCCATATAAAGTAGAGGAAGATGGGCATGAATATTAGCTCAGAGCCAGTCTTCCTCAGCAAAAAAGAGGAGGATTGGCAGCAGATGTTAGCTCAGGGCTAATCTTCCTCAAAAAGAAAAATTTAAAAAGCTTGAGTTCTCTTCTGTACTTACAAGGATGGTAAAAAATCTTACCTTTCTGTTGACAGAGTTGCAGTAACAACTCATCTAGAGTCTTAAGAATATGTGAGAGCTTTTTCAAGGACCCACTGGATCTCTCATCCCTCAATTATTTTTTAAGCTTCTTGGCAACTCTCTTGTTTGCCTCAAGTGGTGTTGCTTCTTCAAGCAGCTGCAGTGGTAAACATCTGTCACTGATTGTTTTTCGTAAATCCTCTGAGGATCGGTCTTTTCCATCAGAGGTACCTCTGAGTCAGACCTAATAATGATAAGCTCAGTGAAAGGGGCTCTTCCAGGGAGCTTCAAGAAAGGTCAGAGAGTGACAATGCTCTGGAGCTAGTTTTGGGGGAGCGCCGAACCATTGTCCTTCCTCCAGTGTGCGCTAAGCTGCTGTGTGAAGGCTACCTGCACTTGGAGACAGGGACGATAGGAGACAGGGCATGGTATAGTCCCACCAAGCACACTGTTCCAACTGAGGATCAGCAGTTTTTCGTGGGTAAATCACTCGTAGATTGTTGCAAGTCTTAGGTAGATTTCCAGAGTTCTGAATAGATTAATTTGACAAATTTTCCCAATGTCTTGCTTTTGTAGAGAAGTGAATTTTCAGCGGTTATTACTCTCCTATTCCAAAAGTGCCTCCCAGTTGTTTATATGGGATATATTTAAGCTGCTAAGAACAGGTCAGTCTACTGAATTCACTTTAATGTCTGACGTCTTAAACTGACAATCGTCATTTTGGCAGAAAGAAAAGAATTAGGGGTAATTTACCCATTTATTTTTTCTTTTACATGCAGCAGTTTACAGGCATACAGTTCAGAGATTTTAGGTAAATGGGTATTGATGAATTTCACATAGCAAAGTTGATAGTTTTGTCAGATTAGGATCACAGTTAATTTCAGTTTATTTTGTGGGTGAAGAGAAATTTTTAAAAGTTTTAATGTTCTTAACTTATTTATAGAATGAAAAAGAACCCAAGCAGCCACTTATTTATTCATTTCAGCTGAAAATTCTGTGACACTTTTATTAGACTCTAAAACTCCTGAAGGGAAACAATAGATATATAATGAATTCATAAATATTCAAATAACTTCTTGTAAACACATGAAATATTGGTATAATTTACATATTTAAAGCACACACGTTCTATATATAGCACAATGATAACAAAGAGATGATTACAATTACAAGACTTTTTTTACTAAAATAGTATACTACTAAATTTTTTCCCTTTGTGACATATTTTAATTTCCTTGGTTGTAATTTGAATTCAGTGTGAACATAGGTATGGAGATTCTGGAACATCAGCTCATCAATAAATTAACTTGTACTTGAGGGAACATTAATAATACAGACTATCTAGGTTATTATGAAATAAAAGCCTATGAAAGCAATTTATATTTTGGAAGGTATTTTTTTCCCATAAAACTAGAATCTGTCCATAATTAGCTGGTCTACCGGAAGTTGATTTGGTCTAGCAGGCCGTATTAGATATGGATGTGGCTTCATAGCCCCCTTCCCCTAAATGCTTCTCCGTATCCTCCATACACTTTTCGAGAAACTTTCAGAGCTTTCCAAATCCGTGAATCTCATGGATAATTTTCTCCAAGACAGTGTCATGCAATCTTGAAAATGTATTGCAAGTGCTGCAAACATACACTATATACAACGTGTGGATATCATATCTCTATCCGGATACTCCTAGCAAATAATTAAGAATCTTTCTTGATCCTCTCCTTTGTCTGATGCTGCTAGTTGTGTCGTTCAACACTGATTCTGAACTCATTGCTGGTCAGCAGAGGCTAAAAAGTATTACAGCTAAATATCTAGATGTAATTTGTCAGGCCTGGGAAACACCAGTTTAGACAAAATGCCTATGTAGCTCTTCTGTGGAGGCATCTAAGTAGGTTCATGTGCCTGGAAGTTAAAGATCTGATGAGTTGGACCAGCTCACCCATGATTCCCTCATACATTGTGCCGTAGAGTTTCTGTGATTGCCTGATGTTGGCCATGTTTCTTTACGTATCTCCCTCTCTCCAGTCAAGTCTTCTCATATCCAGCTGAGTAATTTCAAATGCTGCCAAGGAAAAGAACAAGATAAGAAGTTAGGATTTTGTTTACATTTACCTAAGTATCTTTCCAGAAAGTGTTGGAGCCAGTAAGCATATTATAGTAGACTGACAGTTGGAAACAGGCATCACAATATGTAGACAACTCCTTTCACTGTGAAAACAAGAAAACAGTTGAGTATTGAAACTGGAAGGAGGTATGGGTCAAGAGAGAATTTTTTAGTGTGCTTATTTAATTGGTTACATTTTATATATCAATAAGTATTGATCATATTTAAATATAAATGAAATAGAGTTAAGAGATAAGACAAAAGTATAAAACAGAAGTTTTCAAGTTGCTAGAAACTAAACCAGAATTGTGCCTATTTTAGGCTTATAATTACCCAAGAACATAGTTATGAAAGAGAATCCACCCTGACATACTGGGTATCTAACTAGGGGAACCAAGCCAGCAAAAGACCAGAAGAAAATCTTCACCTAACTCTGTGACATCATAACAAAAACTTCACATGCACACAACTCTGTTGTATCTGTAACCTTCATTCCCCACCTTGAGAGACTACAGGAATTACCTATGTATGTGTCAATACTTCTGTAATAACAACAAATGTGTGCTGTTAAGAACTTGGCCTTGAAATCCTTTTTCTGTCATGCGTTAAGTAAGATATCTTTGGCAAATTCTTAGTTTGTTCATCCATAAAATAGTAATAATATGATTATTTTTCTAATGTGTTTAGTCTAATGATTAAATAACTATTTAGAATAGTTCCTGCTACATAGCCATTACTTAATAAGTGCAAACTAATATTATTGATGTTTTTCTATCTTTCTTCTGCTAAAACATCTATGAGATAAGTGTTCTTTTTCTTACTATACGAATGAAGTATTTGAAGTATTTGGAAGTCAAAACAATCAAGTGCAGAGTTAGAATTTTAAAACCATATCTGTTTGATTTCAAAGACTTCATTGTTTTTGCAATATTTATAATCTAGTAGGTCAGAATAAGAATATTATCAAAAAGCTAAAGCAAAACAATGCAAAGATCCTAGGTGGTTTACGGTAGGGAATTATATGTGTGGTGTGTGTGTGTGTGTGTGTGTGTGTTTCAACCCTGCGTAGGTGATTCTACTAATCCCTGAATAAATAGGAAAACCAAACACAGACGTTTCATAGGTAAATATAGCTTCCGTTGGGATATTCATTTCTCCATTTTTCTTGTTTTATGTCATTCATTTCTTTGTAATAATTTACTTTTCCTGCTAATTCTGATCTTGGGCAAATGTGAAAAAAATGAATGAAAATTTTTAATTTACTAAAATTTGATATTAAGAATCTTTACTATGAGAAGTAATATTTTAGTGCTGTGGATTGCGAAGACCTAAAGAATTACTCCTGGTAAAACATGCTTCATTCTCACTGTGTCTCATCTCTCCAGTACTACTTGTGATTCATTTCAAAAGAAATCTTCCTTTCTCTTAACATCAGACCACAAGTAAATTAATATTTGACAAGAAATTGCTATTTCCTCTTTAATCTTTGATATGGTGAATACGCCAAGGTAAATAGGGGTAAATGGATATACCATTGGGAAAATGTTTTATGAATACATTATTAACTCATTCATATGTGAAATTTCAAAGCTCTTTTTCAAAAATACAAAATGTGAAGTATTTTCCTAAAATGAATGATAAAATGTTTTTTACTTATAAAATGACATTGAAGATTATAATTTTAGATAATGGCTCTGCAGTTTTTATTTCATAAGTCCATAGGATTCTTGCTTTGAATCATGCCACTTTAGGAAGATACACTTTCAGCAATTAAATGGTACCAGTAAGTGCTTTATGACAATTTAGGATGATCTTTGGAAGCATTTTTATGCATTATCTTCATAATCATAACACAACTGCATTATGGTAAAAGTTAAACTTTTATGTGGCATTTCATCAAATACAACCAAATTAAAGCAATTTTTACTATAATAGAGACCTTGTAAACATATAGCACTTGCTAATTGAATGTAAACAGACTTACAAATACTTATTTTCTTATATTTTTAATAACTACTCCAAGGTGCAATTCTAAGAGCCTTTTCTAGAGTGGGTTTGGATGAGCACTGCATTCTTGGGATAATTTTAGAATTTTATTAAAAAATACATCTCTAGTCCAATAATTTTATACATACAAATTTTGTACCTCCATTTTGTCAGTGTTTCTAGCAAGATATTTTATAACCTATTTAATTTCATCTTATATCAGTTCTTCCCTTCTATTCTATAGTTGTTCAGGCCATATTTGATTTCCTTTAAAATGCTAAACTCTTTTTTTATACCTGAAAGTCTGCTCGTGCTGTTTGCTCCCATCTGTAACCCTGTTCTAAAGAATTTTCAAGTGATTACCTCCTACTCATTTTCTGTTTATCAGTTTATGTGTCATTTCCTCAGCAAGGTCTTTTCTATCACTAAAGTATATTACTATATAGTACTATAAACTCTCTCTCCACATAACTTGCTGTCTGTACTTTTATTTCATTGTACTTAGCATAATTTATAATTCTTTATAGATGCAAGCTTATTTTGTCCAAAGTTTATCCTCATCTTACTTCACTATCAGACTTCAAGTGAGCTAGACTATGACTTTTTGGTTCACTGTTGTAAACCCGATAACTAGTGGGGTACTTCTAATACCCATTAATTGATAAATGTTTGAATTCCTATATGTTGTACACACGTTAAAATTATTTGACCACAGGGGGAATTTTTTCCAGACACATGTATAAACCGGCTATTCCAAGAGGCATGCCTAGAATGAAAAAAATATTAGTTATGTGCTTTAATTATGAAAACAGGTGTACAAATTTAACCAAAGAGTTGAAAGACATATACACTGAAAACTATAAAACATTTGAGAGAGAAATCAAAGAAGACACAAATAAATGGAAAGATATTCTGTACTCATGGATTGGAAAAATTAACATAGTTAAAATGTCCGTTCTTTTACAGCAATCTACATATTTGATGCCGTCCCTATCAAAGTCCCCAAGATATTTTTCATGGAAATAGAACAAAGAGTCCTAAAATTTATATGGAGCAACAAAAGACCCTAAATAGCCAAAGGAATCCTGAGTTAAAAGAACAAAGCTAGAGGTCACTCCTTGATTTGAAAATACACTACAAAGCCATAGTAATCAAAACAGCATGTTACTGGCACAAAAACAGACACGGAGATCAATGGAACAGAATCAAGAGCCCAGAAATAAACTCACACATCTATGGACAGCTAATTTTTGACAAGGGAGCCAAGAAAATACAATAGAGAAAGGCAAGTCTCTTCAATAAATGGTGTTAGGTAAACTGGACAGCCAGATGCAAAAGAATGAAAGTAGACCATTATCTTACACCATGCACAAAAATTAACTCAAAGTGGGTTAAAGACTTGAATGTAAGACCTGAAACCATAAAACTTCTTGAAGAAAACATAGACCATAGGCTCTTTGACAGTCTTAGCAGAGTCTTTTTGAATACCATGTCTCCCCAGGCAAGGGAAGCAAAGGAGATAATAAACCAGTGAGACTACATGAAACTAAAAGGCTTCTGCCAGTAAAGGAAACCATCAACAACATGAAAACACAACCTAAAAATTGGGCGAAGATATTTGCAAATCACATATCTGATAATGGGTTAATATGCAAAATATATAAAGAACTCATACAATTCAACTACAAAAACCCAAACAACCCAATTAGAAAAGTGGGCAAAGGATCTAAAAAGACATTTTTCCAAAGAAGATATGTAGATGGTCAGCAGGCACATGAAAAAAGATGTTCAACATCATCAATTATTAGGGCAATGCAAATCAAAACTACGATGAACTATGACCTCACCCCTGTCAGAATGGCAATAATTAATGAGTCAAGAAATAATAAGTGTTGGAGAGGATGTGAGGAAATGGAGCTCTCATATGCTGCTGGTAGGAATGTAAACTGGTAGAACCACTATGGAAAACAGTATGGAGATTCCTCCAAAAACTAAGAATAGAACTACCATATGATTCAGCTATTCCACTACTGGGTATTTATCCAAAGAATAGAAAAACAATAAGTCGAAAAGTTATTTGCATCCCTATGTTCATTGCAGCATTATCGACAATAGCCAACACTTGGAAACAACCTAAATGCCCATCAGTGGATGAATGGATAAAGAAGATGTAGTATATATACAAAATGGAATACTACTCAGCCATAAAAAAGATGAAGCCTTGCCATTTGCAACAACATGAATGGACCTTGAAGTTATTATGCTAAGTGGAATAATTCAGAGAAAGTCAAATACTGCACGATTTCACTTATAAGTGGAAGATAAAAATAACAAACAAACACAGAAGAGACAGAGATTTGATTGGTGGTTATCAGAGAGGAAGGTGGGAGGGAGGAGGGCGAAAGGAGTGATTAGGCACATGTGTGTGGTGATGGATGATAATTAATTTTTAGGTGGTGAACATGACGTAGTCCACACAGAAATCAAAATATAGTGATGTACACCTGAAATTTTTATAACGTATAGACCAATGTTACCTCAATTATAAAACATTAAAATAATGAGAAAAGGAAACTGGTGTGCTTTATAAATCAGAACACATATTAATTAAAAGGGAATTAATTGTTCTTTATTCTATATGTTAAAAAGTGAGAAATAAAAAAATATTTGTTGTGTTGTAAATTCTCCTATTCAGCAAAGGAGAGGCATGGGTTAGTTCTGTAATATACTATAAATGCACACCGTAAATGATAGGAAGGAAGAAAACAAAGTATACAATATCTTGGTTCCACATTTTCAAGAAAGTAGTGAATGACCCCAGCCTTCCATAGGCCTCATAAAATAAATATGCTTAAATTAGTGTTAAGACTCTTCTCTCACTCTTTGTAGAAAATACATTTCAGACTTTTAAAATGGAGAAAAAGGACAGTGGAGAAACTAGGTTTTTCTATGAACAACTAGAAAAATCTAGATAAAATACCAAAATCATCTGTGTGATGGTAGGAGAAACTTGAGGAAGCGAGAACTGGAGGTGCTGAAACTCCAGAGAAAAGGCTATCTCAGAAAAGGGAGTTTTCATCTGCAGCTGTTTCTATCCTGGTGACAGTTTTCAATTTCTGGTACAGGTAGAAAGCTAGGAATATGGCATTACGTCTGAGGAAGATTCTTGCTCAAAAAAAAGAAAGCTTTTGGAACAAAATCTTGTGGAGCTTTTGGCAGCAAAGCTTTTGGAAACTTGGAGGGGCCTCAAATACTGGTACTTTTATTGTGAAGACGTTTGTGACTGTGCAGGATAGAAGCTAAGAAGTGTTAAATGATACACTGAGGCATGTTAAAAATTTTAACAGTTTATTTCAGCAAAATCTGTTCGAGTAAGGCAGTGCCAAACTGGAAATGGTTAGAGGGCTCTGCTAACAGGAGCCAGGGGAGGGGCTGAAATAGAGAAAGTGCTAGTAGCAAAGAAAGGAAATCATCTCTTAAAGCCTTTTCTACACCCCCCGAGGAGATTATGTATAATTGGTATTATTTCTTCCTTATATCAAATTGTAGACCTAAAGTTACAAACTGAAAGTATCTAACTTCTAAAAAATATTTGCAGTTATTGTCAGGAAAAGATTTCTAAGCACTGCACCCAAAGCATGAACCATGAAAGAAATAGGAGAAAAAATGATAAATTGGACTCCATCAAAATGAAAAAGACCACTCTTTCAAAGTCTCTCTTAAGAAAATGACAATGTAAGTAACAGGCTGGGAGAAATTTCTGCAGAACATATAGCTAACACAGGAGATGTATCCAAAGGGTACAGACAACTCCGAAATAAGACAACCCAATGTGTATTGCCAAAACATTTGAACAGACACTTCAGGGGGTAAAAAAGATACATGGAAACATGAATGGTCAATAATTACATGAACAGATGCCAAACTTCATTAGTCATCAGATGAACTCACAGTAGGATATCACTGTACACACCCTAGAATTTCTGAATTCTAAATGAAGAAAATAATCCCAAGTGTTAGGAGGTTGCAAAACTGGGACTGTCATGGTTTGCTAGTGAAAGTGTAAAATTTTATAATCACTTTGGGCAACTATTTGGTAGTTTTAATAAAGTTAAGCATAAAATTACTATGTGACCCTGGAACTGTCTTCCTATGTGTCTACATAAGAGAAATGAAATAAGTATCTAAGTATATTTTTTTACATGAATGTTTATAGCAGCCTTATATAGGGCCTAAAACTGTTAACAATCCAAATGACCGTCACCAAGTGAATGGGTAAACATGTTGTAAGATATTCATTCAATGGAACGTTGTGAACTATTGTTATAAACATTACTGCCCAGATAAATCTCAAAGTCATGCCCACCGAAATCAGACAGATACAAAAGACCAATTACTGAGTGATTCAATATTTTAAATTCTAGGAAAGTTAAATCTAATTTATTGTAACAGAAAGCTGATCAGGGATTGCTTGAGGCCAGGAATGAAGGAGGTTGATGTTAAAGATAAAAATGGTCCATAGAAAAGTTTCATACTTTTAATCTAATGGTGGTTAAAAGAATGTAGCCATTTGACAGAAGTCATTGTACTGTACACTGATAATGCTTAGGTTATATGTCTTATAAATTTTACTCAATATAGTCTAAAAACATTAGAATATAAAGAGGTATTGTGAAAAATTTTATGATAAATTTAATAACTGACATAATAGTCAAATTTCTTGAAAACCATAATTTATCAAAAGGTATACAGAAATATTATATTTGAAAGATGATATATCTTTTGAATATAGTCTTTAAAAATTTCTTATAAAGAAAACTTTCGATTTGGTTAACTTAGTGAATTCAATTCTTCTAAATCTTAAATGAATATTATTGTCTTTCAAAGACTGGACAAAAGACAGAACACCTCTGTGTCTGAAAGCATTTAATATATCCAGCATATGTTAGGTAACCAATCTTCACAAGGATATTAGGGGGAGAGAAATTTAGAAACCACTCTCCCTCACACATGGATGCAAAAATTATAGGAAAAATAAATTAGCAAATGATTCCAGTGACATATGAGAATAATAAAATATCACTAACAAGAGAGACTTATGAATGCAAATACAGATTGACACTTGAAAACCTATCATTGTTCATAAAATTGACAGATAAAAGGCAAAATATTCATATAATTATCTTGACAGATGAAGGCAAATCATTCAATGCAATCGAAAATTCATTGATGATAAAAGTTTTGACACAGTATGAATAGAAGGGAACTTTAATAGATTTCATTTTAAAAGGTGCTATATCGGAAATTTTTATTTTGAGAAAGAATGAGACAAGGAGCTCCAGTATCTGCCTTCTATTCAAAATTATACTGGAAGATTTATAAACCATGAATTTTCGTAAATCAACTTAACTCCTTCAGAGCTATTGATTCATACTAATATAAACTACTGAGAATGGACACAAAATTGAGAATGACTGAGGTGCTTACAGATAATGAAAGAAGAAAATATAGATAAAAGTGAGCCATGGGAATATACACAAGAACTGTCAGAAAACAAGCCAGCATATTTTTTCACACTCCAAGAAAACAATAGAAAAGGAAGTTGCTGGAATTTTAAAAAGGTATTCTGAACTATGCTTCTTCATAAAGTTCAACAAAACTAATTTTACGTTTAAATAAACGTCAGGAAAGCATTGAGGTAGGATCTCATACCCTGTTAGAAAAATGGGCATTAAGATGGGTATTAAGAAACATTATTAGTATCCTTAGTGACAATACCTTCAAGCCGGAGATCACCAGGGAGGAACACACCTGTTGTTGAATTAGTTGGGTTTATTGCTCATTACAGTAGGGGGACTACACGCTATGGAGAGCTGTGCAGTGTTTCAGTTAGGGTGTGCCCAAAAGGATTTATAATAGGATTTATGCTCATGTTAGGTGGCTTTGGAGGAAGATTTGCTGAAGTGGAGTTTTATTCCAGATCAGGTGAAATCATGAAACTGGGATAATTTTCTGATTGGATATTTTAATAAATCTAGAAAACGGAAGACTACAACAAAGCCAAGCTCTAATTGATAAAGAAGTAGCAGTCACAAAAGCCAAGATAGATAGGGGAATCCTTGGTCATTTTTGATCTAAATCCATGGTTTAGATGGGGTGTGTGTGCACGCATGCTTTCAGACATAATAATGGAAAAGTCTTTTTATTTATTATTTATTATTGTCTGGATTTGCCATAGTCACAGGTGGCTTTGTCTAATGTTGATGCTTGGTGAAATTGTTGATAACAGGGGCACACTAAAGCTTAGCTCTGATTGTCAGGCTAACTTCTCAAGACCACAAAGGCTTGGTGATAGTACTAAGCCAGCTCATTGACTGCTTTTCTCTTTCTTACTACGTACAATGAAATCGTGCCAGAAAGACATGTGCACAAAATTAGATCCAAACTATTTAATTAATTAATTAATATTTTACTGAGGGAGAGTCGCCCTGAGCTTTATCTGTGCCAGTCTTCCTCTGTTTTCTACTATGTGGGCCACCAGCACAGAGCAGCCACTAACAGAGTAGTGTAGTTCCACACCCAGGAACTGAGCCCTGGCCACCGAAGTGGAGTGCCTTGAACTTAACTACTAAGCCATCGGGGCTGGCCCCGAAACTGTTTTAAAATCAGTTAAAAGTCCTTAAGAAAATGATACAAGGTAAGAAAAAAACAAAAATACATCAGATTTAGAAAATAGAAGTGAGTTTACAGGATTCAGGGAAGAATTATAAACAAGAAAAAAATCATATCAGAAATTAAGACTAAAATAAAGACTTACTAGAAGAGGAATATGAAACCAAGGATCATTTTAAAAATAAAGGTGAGATGCAGAAATAAAAATTCAAGAGTGACAAATATTGAAGATAGCTAAGCAAATAAAACGTGATTAATAGGGATCCCTGAGGCAGAAAAGCAAAAGAAGAAAATTTAACGAACACTAAAAACTATAATTTCAGAAAAGACTCCTAAATTTTTTAAAAAAAGGAAAGATTTGAAATACATATAAAAAGGTGACACTGCAGTTTTGAGGATACTATGCAATAAATTTTATAAAATAATTTCTGAAATTTAAACAACAAAGAGAAAAAATACTTTGCATATATAGGTCACAAGATCAAGTGACTTATAAAAGTTACAAAATTGGATCACCATCAGCGTTTTTAAAAACATTACTCTGTTCCAGATGAAAATGTGGGTTAAGAATTTACTTGAAGTCGAGTGGATATTTAAATAAAAATGGCAGAAAAAAGTTACCAGCATGCTAGTACTTAGGGAGATTTGTTTACATAAGTTTACCCTGAAAAACCAGCCAAAAATGAGCTTCAGCTGGACAAAACTATTTAAGAAATAGCAACATAAGGACTACTGGTGATCATTAAATATATAGATTTTGAACAAGGAACAAATGAGGTCAAAATAAAGAGTATGTAATGAAATGTCTGTTAGTTATGGCATTTTACATAGAATTGAATTTTAAACAACATAGGATATGCAAAAATACCTAATTTAATATAATCAGCGGTTGTGCTATTGGTACTCAATATAATATTAAGACACAAGTGTAATATGAGTAAAGCAAGTGAGTAATTATGGGGTGTTCTAATTCTGTCATCCTTTTTTTTTTTTAAGATTGTCGTTGAGGTAACATCTGTTGCCAATCTTTTCTTCCCCTCTTCTTCTCCCCAAAGCCCCCCAGTACATAGTTGTATATTCTAGTTGTAGGTCCTTCTAGTTCTGTGTGGGATGCCACTTCAGCATGGTTTGATGAGTGGTGCTAGGTCCATGCCCAGGATCCAAACTGGTGAAACCCGGGGCCGCCGAAGTGGAGGGCGCAAACTTAACCACTCAGCCATGGGGCCGGCCCCCATTCTCTCATTTTTTGAAAATCTGAGTTTGTTTGAAATGAAAGAGAAACCTATCTAATAAAGTGAAGTAAAAGCTCTATAGTTATGAATTTTTATTAGAAGACTCAGTATGGAATATTAATCTTACATACCATATTATATCAGATAGCCAGAAACATATCAAAGACTTCCAGAGTCATGTCAAAACTGTTAAGAAATCACGTTGAGGGGCCTTCCTCCAGCCAAGGAATGGAATAAGTGGGGCTGCAATAGGCATAGTAATTGCAATGGATTGAAACCCACCAAATATATTTAAATTCCTAAGATAATAATTGGACTTTCTCTCTCTCTTTCTCTCTCTCTCTCTCTGTCTTTCACACACACACATACACACACACACACATAGGGATCACGTTTGTATGCGCATGATAGTGAATGAAATAATTACATTTGAAATGGGTAAATAAAGGGAAAGAATCAAGCATTAATCCTACCTTTCCATTTGTACTGGGAATCTGAAAAAATAAAATAGGTCCTTATGCTTTTATATTTTGTACAAAAGCATATGAAATACTTTTGCATTCCAGTTAATAAATGAAAAAAAATGCAGAATGAAGTAGAAAAATCTCCATTTTGCAATCATCACTGAATTAATGTATCTAGACATTGAGAATCAAAAACTGCTCACATGACAAAAAGAGAAAACCAGAAATTGTTTGCTTCTTTATGAAAGAATGAGACAGCCTCTATGTGGTCGGCAGAATAACGTCCCCTAAGGTGTCCTCTGTAGATCACAGGAACCTCTGGACACGAATAACGCACCTTACATGACAAAGGGCATTTGCAGATGTGAGTACTGTGAAGGCTTTGAGATGGAGAGGTTGGCCTGGATTGTCCTGGGGAGTTTATCTGATCACATGAATCCTTACAAGCTGAGCACCCCTCTGGCTGTGGTCAGAGGAGGATGAGGCTAAGAAAAATCGTGAGACAACACTACTGGTTTTGAAGATGGAGTAATGCGGCTGTGAGCTGAGGAATGAGTGCAGACTCTAGAAACTGGAAAAGGCTTGGAAATGGACTGCTTACCCCAAGAATGGAATGTAGCCCAGTCAACAATTTGTTTTTAACCCCTTGAGATCCACATAAGACTTCTGCCCTCCAGGACTAAAACTGGAAAGACAGTGTGTGGTAATTGGTTTCAACACAAATAGAAACTAATATGACCTCTGGTCCTGCCAACTGGATTGAAACTACATCCACCCAAGCCTGTGTATCTAGCTGACAGTATCCAAGAGAACATGTGTATCTGGTACACAAACAAGCAATCAGCAAAAGCCAAGCTGTAAACAATCCTATGGCTCAATGACTCAGGTTTTAGTAATAGATAAACTGTAACCAAGGAAAAGGATTAACTGTAAGCAAGGAAAGCAAAATCTGTGGATTAAAAAAGATTTAAAGGGATGATCCGAAAAAGGGATGTGATTGGGGCCAGCCCGGTGGCACAGCAGTTAAGTGTGCACATTCTGCTTTGGTGGCCTGGGGTTCGCTGGTTTGGATCCTGGGTACGGACATGGTACCACTTGGCAAGCCATGCTGTTGTAGGCGTCCCACATATAAAATAGAGGAAGATGGGCACGGATGTTAGCTCAGGGCCAGTCTTCCACAGCAAAAAAAAAAAGAGGAGGATTGGCAGCAGTTAGCTGAGAGCTAATCTTCCTCAAAAAAAAAAAGAGGGACATGATCAAACTATAGAGATTAATAATGCAAACTGAGTGTCAATATTATTAAGAACTGTAAGAAGTGATCACTACAAAAGGCAAGAGAGTAGTTAATTATCGGTGAAGAGAGGGGTGAGATCAGAACATGTCACACTGAGGGGTGTCAGAGGTGGCTGTCAAAGTTCTATTTCTTTCTTTTTTTCTTTTTGGTGAGGAAGATTGGCCCTGAGCTAATATCTATTGCCAATCTTCCTCTTTGTGCTTGAGGAAGATTGTCTCTGAGCTAACATTTGTGCCAATCTTCCTCTATTTTGTATGCGGGACGCCACCACAGCATGGCTTGATGAGCAGTGTGTATGTCTGCATCTGGGATCCAAACCCATGAACCTCTGGCAACTGAAGTGGAGCACGTGAACTTAACCACTATGCACTGGGCTGGCCCCAAAAGTTGTATTTCCTGATCTGAATGGTGGTTATAAGCATGTTCACCTAATATATTCACTGAATTTACATTCATTTTTGTGTGGTTTTATGTAACTGATTTATCTTACAAAGAAGAAAATGACAAATATAATTCTGAGTAGTTCATTCTTGTATGATATATGTTTTATGTACTTTACAACATCTAATGTTTTGCAGTAAATAACAGGTCCTCAATACAAATTTATTGAGTAATATGTTATCCTTAAACTTTAATATTTCTATGGTAATTTTAATAATTCACTTGCTTTAATCATTTTTCCAACTTTCTTTGTGATCAAATGTTAATATTTCTGCAGACACAGATGAACATTCCCATTAGGAGGGGTATGTAAGAACCATACATAGCTTCAGGGCTCCCAGTTCAAATTCACAACCCAAGGACTTCAGGTCGGTCTGATTTGGCTTCCAGATGAGTTCCACAAAAAACTTGCAGGTTGCAGAGCTTTTAGGATTTCAGAATGCATGCTAGGGATTGTGGACCTGTGATACAGTAAAGGGCGCTAGGTTTGTTTGCACTTGAGGAAACATCCGAGTTGGGTATTTTGCTGGTGCTGCTGTTGGTTGGGTGATGGATAGATACCTTTATTACCTTCGTTGTAGTGATGGTTTCAAGAACACATACTTATGTCAGAAATTATTGTACACCTTAAAAATGTGCTTTCATGGAATGCCAACCATGCAGTAAGTAGAGTTATTTAGAATGGATGCAAAAAGCCTGAATAAAATGTTAGTGAATTGAATTATTGTCATAAAAAAAGTATACATCATGATCAGTTGGGTTTATCTCAGGCATGCCAAGATGATTCAACACTAAAACCTCTGGAAATTAAATACACCATATTAGCAGGTTAAAAGAGAAAGACAATATATTTTTCTTAGTAGATGCAGTCTGATAAAATCCAATACTCAATTATAATTTTTTTTTGCCAGAATAAAAGAACAATTATTGTATTCTTCTCCTGGATCTTTTTAAGCTTAAAGTAGGCAAAGCAATCATACGTTTTATTTATTTTTTCCAGTTTTATTGAGATATAATTGACATATAAGATTGTATTAGTTTTAGGTGTACAACATAATTTGACTTGTGTATGTATTGTGAAATGATTACCACGATAAGTTTAGTTAACATCCATCACTTCACAGTTACAAACTTTTCCTTGCGATGAGAACTTTTTTTAATTGAAATATAATTGACAGGCAATATGCTATTAGTTTCAGGGTACCTGATAGCAATTTGATATTTATATGCATTATGAAATGATCGCATGTTAAGTCTAGTTACCATCTGTCACCGAGCAAAGTCATTTCAGTGTTATTGACTATATCCCCTATGCTGTACACTACATCCCATGACTTATTTATTTTATAACTGGACGTTTGTACCTCTCAATGCCCTTCACCTGTTTCTTAGTAGCTTTCGAATGTATTACACGGTATTGATAACTTTAGTCACCATCCAGTACATCACATCCCCAGAACTTATTTATTTTATTACTGGAAGCTTCTACTTTTTCACCACTTTTCACCCATTTTCCCCACCCTCTACCTTGCCTCTGGAAGCCACCAATCTGTTCTCTGTATCTATGAGTTCAGTTTTTTTAGTTTACACATGTAAGGGCCATCATATAGTATTTGTCTTTCTCTGTCTGACTTATTTTACTTAGCATAGTGCCCTCAAGTTCCATCCATGTTGTTGCAAATGGCAGGATTTCTTCCTTTTTATGGCTGAATAACATTCTGTTGTATATATATCACATTTTATTCATCCATTGATGGACACCTGCTTCTATGCCTTGGCTACTGTACACTCATTCATCACTTAACAATGGCGATACATTCTGAGAAATGTGTCATTAGGCGCTTTCATTATTGTGCAGACATCATAGAGTGTACTTACACAAACTTAGATGGGATAACCTACTACACACCTAGGCTCTGTGGGACTAGTCTTATGGGACCACCATTGTATATGCAGTTGTTTGTTTGATCAAAACATCGTTATGCAGTGCATGACAGTACATAATGCTGTAATGAACGTGGGGGTGCAGATATCTTTTCGAGATAGCAATTTCGCTTCCTTCAGCTATATGTCCGGAAGTGGAATTGCTGGGTCATATGGTGGTTTTGTTTTAAATTTTTTGAGAAAACGCCATACTGTTTTCCATAGTGGCTGCACCAATATGTATTTGCAACAGTGCACAAGGGTTCCTTTTTCTCTACATCCTTGCTAACACTTATTTTCTTTTATTTTTATGGTAGTAGCCATTTTAACAGGTGTTAGATGATATCTCATTGTGATTTTGATTTACACTTCCCTGATAATTAGTCATGTTGAGCACCTTTTCATGTACAAGTTGGCCATTTTTATGTCTTTGGAAAAATGTTCAATTTCTTCCTCCATTTTTTAATCACATTGCTTGCTTTTTTTGATGTCGAGTTCTATGAGTTCTTTAAATAATTTGGGTATGAATGTCTTATTAGATATATGATTTGCAAATATTTTCTCCCATTTAGTAGGTTGCCTTTTCACATGGTGATGGTTTCCTTTCCTTTGCAGAAGCTTTTTAGTTCAATGTAGTACAATTTGTTTATTTTTTACTTCTGGTGCCTTTGCTTTCGATGCCAAATCCCAAAACTCATTGCCAAGACTGGTGTCAAGGATCTTACCGCTTGTGTTTTCTTCCGAGAGTTTTATGGTTTCAGATCTCATGTTCAAGTCTATAATCCATTTTGTGGTGATTTTCACATATGGTGTAAGATAGATGTCCAGTTTCATTCTTTTGCATGTGGCTGTCCAGTTTTCCCAGGACAATTTTTTAAACAGACTATCCTTTTTCCCATTGTTTATTTTTGGCTCTTTTGTCATAAATTAATTGAGCATATATGTGTGGGGTTTTTTCTGGACTCTCTCTTCTGTTCCGTCTATCTATGTGTCTGTTTTTATGCTGATACCATAGTGTTTTGACTACTATAGCTTTGTAATGAAGTTTGAAATCAGGACATGTGTTGCCTTCAGTGTTGTAGTTCTTTCTCAAGATTGCTTTGGCTATTTGAGGTATTTCATGATTCCATACAAATTTTAGATTTTTTAAAATTTTTGTGAAAAATGCCACTGGAATTCTGGTAGGGACTGCACCAAATCTGTTCTTCTTTCTCAAGATTGCTTTGGGTAGTATGGACATTTTAACAATATTAATCCTTCCAGTCCATGAGCATGCAGTAGTTTTCCATTTATTTGTGTCTTATTCAATTTCTGTCATCAATATCTTATCATTTTTAGTGTACGTATCTTTTACTTCCTTGTTTTAATTTATTCATGGATATTTTATTCTTTTTGATACAATTGTAAATGGGATTGTTTCCTAATTTCTCTTTCTGATAGTTCGTAATTAGTGTATAGCGTCATCTTTTAAACTTTTACTTACAGATTTCACTTTCTCGTGTCCAGTGTCTTATTGACAATTTCCTTGTTTCCTCACATAAATTTCTGCATGTTTTGAAGTCATAGCTAATTCATCGACTTATGATTTTTTCTTACCTTAGCTTTGATCTTGACTGTACCAATTCAGCTAGCATAGTAATTCATTTTGAAACATTAATGTGTTTTGTTTCATTTGTTGGTGACTCAGTTTTTTTGGTCAAAATTATCTGATTTCCATTCTTAGACATCAGTGTGGCTAGGAAATAATATTTGACTCTGCCTGTAAAGAAAGCAGACACATTTCTACATAAATTCAACAAAGTTCCAATGATAAAAAGAAAGTAGACTGTGTGATTTTTCCTTCTTAAAATCTTTTATTAAAAATCTGAAAGCTCATTTACAAAAAGAATGAAATAGCTCGGAGAATATATTTCTGCATTAGGCTCTCCCCGTCCTGTCTGTTTGTCTAGGAGCTGGAACTGATCAGCAGATGCAGAAAAACCTAAGGCATAGAGTAACACTTTCAAAAAAAAAATCCTAATTAACATTTTTTTGTGTTGTAATGTCACCTTACAGTTGATAATAATTAATTATTATATCTGGGTAAATAGAATACATAGAAATCTACTTTACTTCTGGCCGTATCTGAATAGTTTCCTTCCAAGTGCACAGCCTTACACTATGCATTGTGAAAGACAGAAAAAAACCTGTTTACCTCTTTAAAATATTTTTTATCTTATTTTGTCTTACTGCCATATCATTAGTTTTGAGGAGGATAAAGATTTGAAAGCAAAAATAATCATGTCTTAATAAATAAAAAGAAAGAAAATTCGACAAATTTTAAATAGCGAATACCTCTGATTGTTATAACAACAGTTATATTCATGGCCAATGTACATGTTCTCTAAAAATTTGTAGAAAGCCATTTTTCATAAGAACCATGTTAATAGTTATGTTTTAGCAGTGCTTACAGAAAAGAGTAAAGGATATTAAACCCTACTGGTTTTGGTGAAGCGCTCTCTCTGCCTGTGCTATTGCTTCCATTTTCTCCTTCAACATCCTTGCGAGGATATTCATTTGAAGTCCTGATAATAATATCTAAAATTCATAGAATGAGATTTTCCAGACCACTGATCCAAAATGTGATAAAAAGAGGTATGTATGAAAATGTGGTTAGACTATCAAAAACTCATCTATGTTATTGTATACTAACACCCGGAAATCTGAGGTCTGTTTAATGTTTGGTATTTAAAATCTTTCCAAGGTCATCAGTCTCCCTAGTTCAGGAGATAATGGGTTTGTGTATTACCTTACATCTGGAACCTGGGAAAACCTAGAAGCAAAGTGAAAAATATCCATTTGTGGTCCAATAATCCTTTAGTCTGTGCAGGCAGTCTACACCCTTCTTTCAGGTAAATATGACTGTATTTCCTTGATGGTGTGCAACGACCTGTGTGCATGGATAGTTTGTTCCCAGACTTTCTACTTGTATACATAATTAGTTTGAAGTTTTCAGTCTCTTGACAAAACTGGAATTTATTGGATCTTAAACACTGGTTATCAGTGTATTTCACTTTTTATCCAGGTGCAACAAATTTGTATTGCAGTTTTTACAAACTGAAATAGGAGATTGCATAAATGAAAAGAACAAAATGTGTACTTCTGAATTATTCCTTTATTCTGGTATTTGTGCTAAGATTGCGAGCTATATCCTCAGAGATAGTTGCTGAATATTAATCAGTTCTGTGTACTTTCCTTCACTCTGCTCCCTGAACACAGTCTCACCTTCTTCTCCTCTAGGCCACAGAGTCTACTCGAGCTTCACAGCTTATGCAATGACTCCTCCCGATAACTGAAGACCAAATTTTAGCTTTGTAAGAGCAGATTTATTGTTTAGTGCGGTACCATATCCTCAGAAAAATTGCCCTCTGTAATTATAATGTTTTCCCCCTTCATTTAGTTTATCACCAACTAAAATATTAGTTATTATTTTACTTTCATGTTTACTACATTTTTTCATTATTAAGGTGTGTGAGCCAAATACCTTACTAACTGGAAACTGTGGATCCTTGGTAATTGTCATTATACATGTTGACTGGAAAAAATGGAATAAATGTAAAAACTTTATTTGGCATGCAATCTCTGTTATTAAATTGATGGGAACAAGTTCAATAGACATTATTTTTGTACAGCTATTTTTTATCACAGCAGAAACTGACATTACATTAGACTACCCCTAAGTATCTGCAGTTTATTTGCTTTCTTCCTGTTCTTTTAATTTTTACCTTTAAATTCTAAAGAGCCTAAAGAGTCTAAGTTAGTCAATATGTCTTCCTTCTTCCACAACTAAATAAAACTTCTGAACTATTTATCTCTAATGGTCTCCTCATATCAAATATGCTGCAATTTAAAATTTTGCTTCTATTTTTATTATGTTTAAATGTAGACATAATTATTAGTCTCCCATCAAATGTTTTCAGTACCTAGTGTAGGTGCCAGGCACTGTTAAAAGCACTTCCAATTCACTGAATATTCTTGTTTGAGAAGTATGAGTATCATGGCTTTGGGAACAAAAATGGAAAGAAATATAATCATAAACTCTGGACATGATTATGAACAATATTTATATATCCATAGCAATTGACATTTACTGATATTTATCTTTGGGAATCCAATTAGACATGAGGCAAATAAGAAAACTAGTTTCAAAGGCACATATAACTGTTATCAAGTTTAACAATATAGAAGGGTAAATAATGCTAAAATATTTATTTCTAATACAATTTTTAAAAGCTTACAACTAAAATTTAGATGAAAATATACAATAAATTGAAAGTATTAAAATGTAAAATAAAATGAAAATTTCACCTCTATGATTTAAGTTATATTATACTGTATTACAGGAAAAAATAGAAGATATAGAACAAAAAATAAACATGAAAACTTATTACTACCATACAACTACTCATAACTTTTGGTGATAAGCTTATTGATTTTATGTATATATATATATGTGAATAAACATAAAAAATAAAATTACATGCTCTCTACTTACTTTTTTCTGATTTTCTATATTCCTAATTCTACTTTGTAGAAATAGGTGATTAGTGCATTCTGAATATCTAGAATTCTGGAAATCATGGGAAAAAATACTTTTGTATATCTCAGAATATAATTTATTTTCTCTGGAACTTTCAAAGATCTACAAAATTCTTCTGTTTTCCTTGTGTATGTACCTATTGTTCTTACATTTTCCTCTTAAAAATTTAGGAGTCTTATTGAATATCTGTTTTATAATGTTCAACTTCTCTCTCATCAAGTTTACTTTTGTTTTTCTGTCAACATTATAATGATATCATTTATTTGAACTCTATTCCATTTATATAGTTCCCTGTAAATTATTTGCACTTTGGGGCATTGATTTAATATCTATCTAGTATTTTTTGTGAATATTAGAATGGTGTCTAAATACCTATCATTAATAAAGTATCAATTATCTGCTATCAATACTTCACAAATTGGAAGCGCACTTGGATTTCAACAAATATTTATTTCACTAAGTTTCCTTGGTTTTTTTGGTCCAATTTTTAGTATTTCTGTATATCGTTTTAGGTAATCAAATAAGGATTTCAGTGAGACATTCAGTATTATCTAATCTGCTGATGTACTTAAGAAGAAATTTATTATAAAATTAATTATATCTGTGTCATTGTTCTAACTTCTTGAAATTCTATGCCTTAAAATTTCTCTACCCATCTTTTTTGTCATAGAGTTTAGCACATGATAAACATTCAATAATTTTTTTAGTGAATGCATAAATAGAAGATTTGCATATATAGCATTTAATCATTTGCAGTTTTATGATAATGATAACAGTATTTAGTACTTTTAGCGAATACAGTTGAATATAATAAAGAAGGACGTGTTAATTGTACAAAAGTAACAAGATTAAAGACATTTGTGTTTCAGTTTATGTATATAATATAAGCAAACAAGTCTAAATACATATATTGCCTATTTCTATAGTTCTATATTAAGATTAAATATAGAAAATAATCTTATTTTCATAATTTCATTATGATATTAACAATATTGATATGATAGATATTGGTATACATAGATATAAGGACTTTCTTATTTTGAAGGTTCTGGTTGTATAAGATTACAATTTTATATGCCATAGTTGTAGAATGCTTTTCTAAAATCATTATCTGCAACCTTAATAATGTACTTTATGCACTCTTAGTGCATTTTTTTTGTTTTCCATAGTACACAATATTTTCCTGAATTAACACCTGAAAATTTCATCTGAAAATTCAGTAATCCAGCTAAAATTATTTTTCCTATTTAAAAATAAATGAGACAATAATAAATTTCAGAATTATATTGGTGTAATAATATCTATTCAGGTATTTTGCCCATTTTTTAATCAGCTTGTTTGTCTTTTTACTAGCTAGTTTTATAAGTTGCTTATATATTTTGGATATTAACCTCTTATCAGATACATGGTTTGCAGATATTTTCTCCCAATCTATAAGTTGCCTTTTCATTTTGCTGATTGTTTCCTTCATTGTGCAGGAGTTTTTTAGTTTGATGTAGTCCCACTTGTTTGTTTTTGCTTTTATTGCCTGAGCTTTTGATATTATATCCCCAAAAATCTTTGACCTGAGTAGACGTTTTTCTAAAGCAGACACACAAGTGGCCAAAAGGTATATTAAAAGGTGTGCAATATCATTAATTCCCAGGGAAAGGCAAATCAAAACCAAAATGAGAGATCACTTCACACCTGTTAGGGCAGCTATTTTCATAAAAACAAACAAAAAAAAAACAGGTGTTGGCAATGATGTGGAGAAAAAGGAACCCTTGTACACTGTTAGTGGGGGTGTAAACTGGTACAGCCATTATGGAAAACAGTATGAAGATTACTCAAAAAACTAAAAATAGTTCTACTGTATGATACAGAATTCACTCTTTAGGGTATTTACCCCCGAGGAAATGAGATCAGTAACGTGAAGAGATAAAGAAATTCTGGTGTGTGTATATATATATATACACAATGGAATATTATTCAGCCTTTAAAGAGAAGGATTTCTGGCCGTTTACAGCTACATAGATGAACCTGGAGGACGTTATGCTAAGTGAAATAAGCCAAACACAGAAAGAAAACAAATTCATAATCATGTTTATATGTGGAATCTAAAGAAGTAATGCAGAGGCGGAGTAGAAAGGGGGTTACCAGGTGTTGGGACGTAAGGGAAGCCGGGGGATGATATCAGAGGGTACAAAGTAGCAGTTCTGTAGCATGAGTAAGTCTAGAGCTCTAAAGTACAGCGATGACTGTAGGTAACAATACTGTGTTGAATACTGGAAATTTACTAAGAGAGTTGATTTCAGGTACTCATCAAGAAAAAAATGTCAACTATGTGAGGCATTAATTAGCTTTACTATAATAATCATTTACTAGATATATGTATATCAAGTCATCATATTGCACACCTTAATATATATAATTGTTATTAAAAAAAGAAATACGTTGGTAGGGTTAAGTATTTCTGTTGTCTCTAAGTATTCTTGATAGACTTTTTGAACCAGAGTACACCAGAGTAAGATGCCTTCAAGTACGCATACAAACACGTAGACATTTGAATAAATGAGTTTGATTCTATTGTTTTTGAAGAACACTCTCAATTATGAGTACACACATATTCTCATCTCATAACAGGCTTTGCCATAACCTGATGCAAATATGCTTTTTGACAGATAATGTTAAATCAAAATTGCTTCTCCAGAATGCCATATTGATTATTTAGTATTTTTACCTTTGAGAAATGAGTGATGAAAAAATTGGCCCTAATTTTGCCTCCAAAGAGTGACAGACCTCAAGTGACTTCTGTGAATATTTACATATGTTGATGAAATTAATGTCAATTATATTAATATGGGAAATAAGCAGGCCTTTGTTTTTTACAGGTTGTGTCAATTTCATTGACGGTGCGTATTACGGTGGGTAGTTCAACACATTTAATTAATTTGATTTTTTGAAATATCAGATATGTGTCACATCAAAACAAAATTGACTTGCACTGTGGAAATAATTCTTCATTATGTCAGTAAAATGAGAAAGACCAAAGTTCGATGCATGTCTCAGTTTCTGCTTCTGATGCTTCAGAGAAGCCAATTCATCTGCTTTCTCTTGTGTTCCCTCAATTCCTGAGATAATTTCCTCTTGTTGCATGGAATTGCTGACATGGAGTTGCTTCTCTCTGGAACTTTCCATACTTAAAATTATGAGATATGAACCTGCAATAATGCAACCCAGTTTCAAGTAAAACAAAACAACAAAAAGTTCAACAATGTAAACTTCTATTTGACTTTCCTATAATATCTCTTCCTAACATGATGTTAAATTTACTGATTTACTCCTCATAATTTATTTTCCTTTTTATGATTTCTTCTCTGCCTTTTCAAAAATTTCCCTATCTCGACACTCATCTAACATGCCATCTCCCAAATCTAGTGCTGGATGCCTATGCTGCTTTTATTCTTTTTTGACTTGGAGACACAGGTGCCTTGGGGCACACAGCCAATATTTTCAGCCTATTCACACAGACAAGATAAAGAGAGGTATTTTTGTCTCTGGAGAAGTAGAACTCAAACTATTGAGATAATCTCTTTAATCTCTCCATCTTTTCATCCACTAATGTTCTTAGAAAGGAATCTATATCATTTCCAAATCTGTTGCTACTTTTCCTACAGGGAAAAAAAAAGTAGAACATTATTTGAACTGGAGGAAGGGGGTTACACATGTAAATTTTACTAGAACCGAAATCTCACCATAATTCTATTTCCTCCAAGCTATTATACCTGGTTTTTATATTCTTCTGTATTCTAGTCTCCAAATATTATCTTACCAAATCTCTCACCTTGCCTGCTCTCCAACCATTCTGTGTTTCTGGGTTATAGCAAAATTGCATAGAGACTAGAGGACAGAGGAACATAAAATTTTAAATTCACACACAAAACAACTTTTTAATATAAAAATGGGACATACTTATACAAAAATTTATCCTTTCTTTATCTGAAATTCAAATTTAACAGGTTGCTAAATTTGGCTACCCTATCCAGAAGTCAAGGAGAACTGGCTTTTGGCAAACACCATTAATGTCTACCACAGTCCATTGTTTTTCATAACTATTTGGTTCACTCTCTTTCTCACACATTGAACACACTCACTTTCTCCCCATGGCAGACAATCCAAATCCTATCCAGTGACAGTTCAAAAGTCTCGGACAGTAGAAGAGATGCAGCTGTCTCTCCATCAGGTGCATTTTCTTAAAACCTGTGCACTAAAATGACAAGCTTTCTGAACCACACATACCAAATATGCAATGGTGAAATGTGGATACACCTACTGTAAGAAATATTCTCAAGTGGAAAAGAGAAGAATCAGTGACAGAGTAATTTCAGGTTCTGACATCTCACTAGACAGACAATGTGAGCTTGCCCATCTTGGGATCAGGATATTCATTAATTAGTCCCTGATAATGCTCTCTGCAAGGAGATGCCCTGTGCACTGTTTTCGTTGTAGTTGGTTGGTTGTTTCTTTTGACTCTTTCAGTCTTTTCAGAGTTTCCTTTTTCACCATTAACCCCATTTGAAATAGATGATGAGTCTGCCCTTTTGGGGGCTTCGTAATGTTTACAGTGTATTCAAATCCATTCAAGTAGTGAAGCAAGGATTATTTTAAAGCTCAACATTATATTTTGTATATATATAATGTATATGTACATGTATATATACATATGTGTACAGATACAAACTATATACAATGCGTGTGTATTATTTCATTCATAGTACAGTGACATCAAACTTGTGCAAGCAACTTTTTGATGTATTTGCTGCCAGTAAGATCTCTCCTAGATAGAGATCTCGTACTTGTTTCACGCCACCCCCTTGCCCCTTTGGTGATTCATGACTGTCTTTGGTAATTGAATGATGGCCACATGAAGGCCATCTGAAACATTCAACTTGGATGGCAAATTAGCACTCAAATACTCAAGCTGATGCAAAGTAACGCTCAAGGTGATATGTACTTTGCTGCAGAGAGCCAGTAGTACAGAAAACATAACATTCTAACTTTTACCAATCAGTTCCTCTACAGCTGTAGGCTGAGTAGTTACCTGGTGTGCCTTCTAATTTGTTGCAGATGAAAGCTTTTGTTTGTTTTAATCTTCAGTCTTCCTTCCTTTAATTTTATATTGTGGAGAAAATTACTTTGGAAATAAAATTGTTATATACCACTTTGTAAGATATATGGTTTCATATTCAGATATTACCTAAGAAGCTATATAAGATCTAAGGTATGGAACTACAGAAAGGATAGAAGACTGAAAGTTCCTGTTTCCTGAGACATTTTACTTTTTCCTTATGAATTGAGAAATTAACCAATTTTAAGAAAATTATTCAAAAGCAGGAGATCTGCAAATTTGCTACATAGAATGAAATTTTCAGTGAAAACATATCTAAATGACAAAGGAATCATGTGACATTTCCTTTTTTTAAGCAGCTAGCAATAACAGAAGTTTTTTTATAATTAACTAATTGCTTAGAAAATTGACCTGCCCACCTGAGGAGAATAGAAGTCTTTTAGATTTGACTCATTAAGATCATCATGTTTTTCTGATGGAAATTATATTGCAGAGCTTAAATGCAGTTCTAATGGGAGGAACAAGTTTTACTGAATAATTTACTAATAACTATTATGCTCCTATTAAACGTATTCCCTGTGCAATTTAGTTGTTCCTGTTTGAATGTATCTTCTCAGTTGTATAGAGAATGACATTATTGCAGATGTCTGTGGAAGAGATGTATATATAAGCAAGTCAATAAAAATGAAATGAGAAACATTTGGAGCAATTCAGATGAATATTTATTAGAGTATATGAATTTCTTTTTATCTTAAAGGTACTGCAAGGAACCACAGAAGAAGAATTTTACAGCTGATAAAAGTACTTTGGCTTATCTTTATACTTGCTTTCAAATTATGTAAATGATACAATTCATAATGTAGACAAGCTTGAAAAATGCTGGTCATATCAGTTTTCTGAAGTGGAACTTTCTACCCCCAAAATGTGTGGCTATCCAATTAAAATGTTAATTAGTATTGACAGGATTTGGAAATTTTACCTAGCCATCATTGAACTCAGTTAGGGATTAGGGTTGAATCCAGATTATGCAAAATGACAATTACCAAAAAGTCTCATGTTCTGCACAATGCAAGTTTCTGGCTTAATACATTCTTAGAGAAATATTTTCCAGGTAACATTTAATTTTTAGCATCAGAACTGCTGAAATCATTTAAAAGTTACTGTATTTTATGAAACAGATTGTCATAAAATCAGGCTATCCCTTTATTACTCGTATTGAGTTGTGGTTTAACAACATTGTGAGATAAGATTATGAAAAGAAGATCCTTTTTAGTCTTCACAGTTATATCAAGTTATGTGCAGTTGTAAAGACTTACCATGTATCGCTTCCCATATCTGAGTCTATTCTTAGTTTCCATTCTGTACCATCTATTTCTCTCTCCTATATGTCAACAGCTCTACATTGTGTAAATTACGGTGGATTTCTAACATCTGAAAAAGCTAGTGTCCCCTCATTCTTCTTTTTTGAGAATTACTTGTTAAATCTGATATGTATATTTTCCACCCACCTTGATTATTTACAAAAATAGCTTTGTATTTTTTATTGGAATCAGGATCATATATAGATTAATATAGTAAATTTATATCTGTGAATTGAATTTTGAGTATTTGTATTTTTATTTCTTCAAGGCTTTGTTAAGAATATGTCAGTCTTTAGAGTTTTTGCATAAATATTTGCCTCTTAAAATTCATTTCTATGCATTTGTTATTTTTGTTATTCTTTTAGGTGCAATCTTTAGTTCTATATTTTTCCTGAACAGAAAAACAATTTATTTTTATAAGTTAATTATCTCTGGCCTCACTAGTAAAAGTTTTTATTTTTTGTAATATTTCCAATGGTCTCTTAGATTTTCTAATTATACAGCTCTACCCATGGTAAATACTGTCCGTAGATAACAAAACAATTACGACCGTCTCTTAAACTTTTATGCACTGTGTTAGTTTCCTATTGCTGCTGCCTCAGATTTCCAAATTTTAGTGGCCTAAATAAGTAAAACAAATTATCTTACAGTTCTGGAGGTCAGGCATGCGAAATGCTCACGTTGAGCTAAAATAAAGTGTTGACAGGTATGAATTCCTTTCTAGAGGCTCCAGAAAAGAATCCATCTTCTTGTCTTTTCCAGTTTTTAGTGGCTGCCCAAGTTCCTTGGCTCATTGTCCCTTTCTGTTCTCAAAGCCAGCAAAGTCCAATGAAGTGTTTGTCCTGCATCGTTCTAACACTAACTCTTTCCCTCCAGCTTTCGCATTTAAAGGACTCTTGTGATTTCAATAGGGTCACCCAGACATTCCAGAATAATCTCCTTGTTCTAGGGTCAGTGGAATAGCAACCTTATTTCCATTTTCAACTCTAATTCTCCTTGCCATGTAACATAATGTAGTCACGTGTTCCAGGGAATAGGATGTGGACATTTTTGGGGGCATTATTTTGCCTACCATAGCCAATTATTATTTCCTCTGGTTTATTTATGTTGATAGGTAAATCCAATCAATACTAAAAATCTTTTGGGGGAGGAGCATTGTCTGCTATATTTTGTTTCATATATATACATATTGAAATGTAAGGATATAGCCTGTACTCCTAATTTTATTATGAGTTCTTTATAAATAAAAACTGGATGTTAAATTTTAACAAATATAACCTCAGTTTCTATGCAGATAATCGTTTTATTTTTTCTTTTAATCTGTTAATGTCAAAGTTATATTGCTAGCTTTCCTAATATAGAAGCTATATTTTATTCCAAGCAAGAAACCTATTTTGTCTTATAATACTATTTCAAAGATCTGATGTATGTTTTATTAATTTTATTTGAGATTTTTGCATTAGTATTTATAGGTATGACTGACCTATTGTTTCTTTTCTGGAATTATCTTTGTTGATTTTGATAACAAAATTTACTTACTTTTTTAAAAAAGTTGAACATATAAGCAAGCCTTGCATCTCTATTCTCCATATTAGTGTAGTTTTGTTGTTTCTAGTATAGCATGAGTTAAACTATATCTTAAATATATGATAGAATTCACCTGTAAAATAATCTGGGCCTGGTGCCATTTTGAAAGTTAATTTTTTTTTCCATTTCTTCTATGGGAATTAACTCTGGATTTTTAAGATCTCTTTTGTGTTATTTTGTAAGATTTATAGTCACTTACTATATCAACCAATTTCTTCAAGATTTTTAAATTTCAGCAAATCTGCAGTGAATTCTAATAATATGTTTCTCAGTGCCAAACAATCAACATAGCCTCACCTGAGTATCTCAGTTTCTATATGTGCTATCAAAACACTTAGAATTCTGAACATCTGCCCATAATTGAGGTCGTTACTGACTGACGTCCTATGTAATGTCAGCGGTCTACTCTACTTAGCGAGACTGTGACTACTGAGCATAGTTCTCTTTTTTTATAGTAAGTAATAAGTTCAGTCTTTTTATTTCAGATACTTAGAAGTGGTCTCAGCATTCTAAGACATATGTAAACTAAGTTTGAAAAGATGCTAAAAATTTAAATGGAATAAAATGTCAATGGATGACGACCTCACCACTGAATAAGTGAATTAAAAAGACAAAGCTGAAATGATTGTTTACTATAGTAAAGGGGGAATGTGCTGGTAGACGTGGTCTCTTTGAGTAGAATAGCATGATGATCAGATACTGGCTTTTTCAGCATCATGAAGTTCAAGGATTGGTGGATTTCAGGAGCATCAGAGGTTTCCATCATATGTAAAAGTGTGTTTTTTCTCCTGAGAGTATTGTTTATTGATTGACACCTGAAGGTATGTTTATTAAAGTAATTTCATCACTAATTGACTGACTTTCAGAAAGTAGGGTGTGAACCTGATTTATTGTCTCATGAAAGCATATTTACTGAGTCAAGTTGTCACTGATTGATTGAACAGTTTTAAACTGTTCTGGTTGCGTGCTTGCTACCAAGGCTACAGTATGATGGTCTTCTCCAATTTCAGTGCGACATTTTTATTCTCAGTCACTCATTTTGGTGCTACAGGAAAAAACATCAAGTATTGCTCAGATCTTCACCACTGTTGATTCTCTTTGTAGGTGAGGTTTTGAAGGCTTTTGATGTTCAGTTTGCACATCACTCAGCATGATTTCTGCCCTTTTTAAAAATAGAATTTTTTTTTAGGCCATTTTAAGTTCGTAGAAAAATTGAGAGGAAGGTACAGAGATTTCCCATATTCCACCTGCCCCCACACATTCTTACCCTCCCCCACTATCAACATCCTCCATCAAATTAGTACATTTGTTATAACTGGTGAGCCTACATTGACACATCATTATCATCCAAAGTCCACAGTTTACGTTAAGGTTTACTCTTGCTGTTAAATATTCTGTAGGTTTGGACAACTGTATAATGATATGTATCCACCATTACAGTATGAAACAGAGCAGTTTTCAATGCCCTAAAAATCTTCTGTGCTTTGACTATTCATCCCTCCCTAATCTTTATACTATCTCTATAGTTTGACTTTCCAGAATGACATCCTGTATAGTTGGAACCATGCAGGATGTAGCCTTTTCAGATTGGCTTCTTTCACTTAGTAATATGCATTTAAGTTTCCTCCATGTCCTTTCATGGCTTGATAGCTCATTTCTTTTTAGAAATGAATATTGTTCCATTGCCAGGATATGCCACATTTATTCATCTATTTGCTTACTGACAAACAGGTTGCTTGCTTCCAAGTTTTGGAATTATGAATTTTAAATAAATATATTAAGCTTTTATGAACATCTGTGTGCAGACAGTTGTGTGGGCTTAAGTTTTTAACTTCTTTGGGTAAATACTAAGGAGCATAATTGTTGGATTGTGTGGCACAAGTATGTTTAGTTTTGTAAGAAACTGTCCAACTACCTTTCAAATGTACCATTTTGCATTCCTACCAGTGACAGCTGCAGAACTGTGGGCACATAAGGAATCCACCCAAACCTCTGCGCTAAGACACTTGATTACACTCTAGAACGGCTTCTAGCAGCATAAGGCTGTGCTCCTAGGATACTCCTTCATTAAAATGCCTGCCTGAGAAAGCTCAACATTGCCGGGAGAATTTACTGTTTGTTTTAGTCAATTCCTGATGATAGGCCCCTGACCATCCTTTCTTACAATTGTGAACATAAATCTACAAATCAGAAATATCTTTCTCAAGGACCCTCAAGGCCATTCCTTTGAAATATAATCATCAAGAAGGATACCTCTGTCTCCCAGTCTTCGAGAGAGGATGGAATCCTAATTTCAGTAAATGCCAGTTAGGAAACACGGCTGACCTCAGGGCATTTGCACTGACCAACCCTTTGTAATTTTTCACTTCTCTCTCTCTCTCTGAGCCCTTGCTCTCCCCCTCCCTCATTCTCCCTTTAAGAAGCCCAGTCAGGTCTGCACAAATTGGAGTGGTGTTCAGACCTTTCTTATAATGTTAATAATTACTGAATAAGATCTGTTTTCACTGCATTAACTAATGTTTGGATATGTTTATCTTTGACACTAGCAATGAGTAAGAGTCCCTGTTGCTCCATATCCTTGCCTGTGTTTGGAGTTTTCAGTGTTCTGGATTTTAGCTGTTCTGATAGGTGTGTAGTGGTGTTTCACTGCTGTTTTAATTTGCATTCCCAGCATGGGTTCCCATAGATATTTCAGCTCCTGGATTTCTGCTCCAGTAAGTTGTGATCCTCTGTATTCATCTGTTGGTCTCTTCAATTTGGAGGGCAGTGGTTTGCCTTGTGACCTCACTTCTCCTATGGATCTAAGAAGAATTAATTTTTCAGTTTGCTGTTTTTCACTTGTTGTTAGGACAGAAGGGTATTTCCAAGCTTCTTACATGCTGGACCAGTAACCAGAAGTCCTGTTTTTTCCTTTGAACCATTTGTTGAATAATTTGCCAGGATGGTGGTTGGCAGAGACATTTATGAATCAGGAAAACAGATATAGGACACTGTGAGGGGCCGGCCGCGTGGCCGAGTGGTTAACTTCGCGCGCTCCGCTGCGGCGGCCCAGGGTTTCTCTGGTTCAGATCCTGGGCATGGATGTGGCACCGCTCATCAGGCCAGGTTGAGGCAGCGTCCCACATACTACAACTGGAAGGACCCACAACTAAAATACACAACTATATACTGGGGGGATTTGGGGAGAAAAAGCAGAAAGAAAAAAAAAAAAAACAGAAGGACACCTGTGATACAAACAAGTCTAGCTAGGAATATTATATAAAGGGACTGGAAGATGTTCCAGAGGCACAATTCAAGCCTTTCCAGGCTTGATCCAAGCACTAAATCCCAATAAATCTTGAGTCCATCTTAAGTAGCCAGGTTGCCTTTTCTTACAAAACCGTGAAAAGGATGTTTATGAAAGGGAAGATTAAGGAGGAGTCTGAGAGAACAACATCTTAGTAGTACTATAAATGCTTAGAGACATTAAAATCATGGAGTCAATGCTCAAGAAAGAGGAGAGGTCAAGGGTGTCAAATTATGTGGGGACACTTTGCAAGGATGGGTGACATCAACTTGTGTAGTTACTGTGCAACATGTAATGTGCCACATAAGAAGATTACCTTTATAATGAGTTTTTGGTCCAGGATTTTGTAATGTTTTGGACTTGGATTAACTCAGAATTCTCTGTAGGAATGTGTTTATCAGCGTGACTGCTGTATATATTTGTGGCTACTTTTTTCAAACCACAACTCTAAAGAATGATCTGAATTATATGACTATATAATTCATTTATTCATTTATTGATATATTGATCCAAATATTACTTTTAAGAATCATTTCTTTAGCATCCATTTTACCCCTTTTTCATTAATTTTTCTTTAATTTTTATTAATTTCTGCTTGTATTTATTTTTCAAATGACGGTTTCATATCTGTGTCAAATTAAGAAAAGTTTTCCTGGATTTCATACAATGAAGTTCGTCTAATTCCAAATGTGTTGTAATGATTCTATATGCTGGTCTTTCTGCATAAAAGGAAACTTGATCTTTGAAAAGTGGAAAGTTCATTTACTCTGCTCTTTTTAGAAATTGTCACTGAAAAAAAACTATATACATTGCCTCAGTTCTAGAATTTTTCTTTATCTCCATTTCTTTCTACAATTTTGATTATGTTTCCTAATGCAAGACTTATTTGCTCGCCATCTCCCGCCTCCGCTCATTTCTTACACCGCTGAGTGAGGCATCCGGTCTGCAGTATGATTGGATAACCATAGTGCACTGTGGTATGGAAAGGTTAATAAGTTCAATATTAATAACAGGAGTAACTACTTTGGGAATTATCCCTTAAAAATAATCTCCCAATTATATTGTACAGAGAGAGTTATTAGAAATTCTTTGATATCTTCTTGGCTGGCCTTGTATTCTTTTGCTTCACAGCCCGTTTGTGTTTTTGTAAATTTAGTTTTCCTGCATGGTTTCAATCCCTCGTCTTTTTGTTGCTGAATTTTAAGCCTACCTGTGTATGTTATTTCAGTAGAAAGCTGGCAGGTGGGGTATTTTTTGACCACCAGCTTTCTATTTTAAATAGGACTGCCTTATCTCCTTAAAATACTTTTACACTTAGAATTCAGTAATATTCTGATTCTCCTCCTACTTCTCTGATTATTTCAGTTTCGATTATTTCTACTATTCTGTTTTTTCCTAGTGTATCCTTCCTTCTTAAAATACTCATGTTATCTAAACTTAGATCTTTTATATGATTCTCATGCCATACATTCCCTCCTTAGATATTTATCTGTACCAGTGACTTTGTCACTGCACATTTGCTCTTGACATTTGCCTCTTTAAATCCAGTTACACACTACAGTCTCTTACAGGCTGCAGATACTTACATCCAGCTACCTGATAGACATTTACCAATATTTCAAAACCCAATATATATATAATTCACTTGCTTACTAATTATACCACTTACATATAGGGGATCTTTGGACCATGTGGAGAAGAATATATTGTATGTAAAATAAGGTTTATGTCCAGGAGTTCTATGGCATATCTGAAGCATTTGCACATGCATAATAAATGCATAAATCACACAACCACTGAAAACTTTTAAAAAATTAATGGTTTGTTTTTACATTGTCATTTATTAGGGTAATGTGTTATATTCTAATATATATCCTATCAGATACATTTAATATGTCACATCTCCATTTTTGAAATTCATTGATATTTTCATATTTACTCTCCTATTTTTTGCAAGTTTTAGAACTGCTGTATTCCAAAATAAAATTGTTCGAGCTCAAATTTCTTTCTCAAAAAACATGTAAGTTTTTTGAGAATTGTTGATATGTACTTGTTTAATGCAACTTAAAATTCATTGAATTTAGAATTCACTTAACAATGGTTTACTGCACTATGATTTTATAACCATAATGCACATTAATATGGAAAGATACATAAATTCAGTATTAAGAACACAAATTGCCTCTTTAGAAATTAACTGTTGAAAACAAGTCTCTCCCAACCGTGCTAAAAAAGATATTTAAATCAATAAAAAGGCAATATTTCAGAAAATATGACTAGGCTTTTGGTGCAAGCAATGTGGGTTGCAGCTTCTGAAATAGGAAAATGAAAGAGAAGAGGGTTCAGGCTATGTGCCTGGAAAGTTAATGGTTCTGTCAGAACAAAAATCACTGAAAAATAAAACAATGAAAATGGGCATTGGGAGAAAATGCAAATGGTAAACAAAGAACTCTGGTTAAGGCAACAAATATTCCAAATTTCAGTTATGATGAATTTATAGTAGCAAATGTATTTAGATATATTTATCATCATTATTTAATAAAATCTGAATATCTGTTATACAAAGTATCCTAGGAGAAGATTCTAGAATGCCATATACTATCATAAGACTTGTTTAATTTAAAGTAAACTAAAAGATGGATGGATATCTACCTTTTTTTATAACAAGCTTCAAGTAAGGGATAGCTTCCTAACTAGTCATTCAAATACCAATCTTGAAGTGATTCACCCATATAAATTTTAATATAAATGTCTCCTACCTTAATATAAGATTATGTCTTATTCTATCATACTTGAGATACCTTATGATGATTACAAAGCTTTTTTTCAGTATAGTTAAATATAGCAACAGAGAAAAATGAAACAAACAGAATAATAAAACCTACTCTTGAATCAGAGTTTTCATTTAGAATGAGAACTTCATTATTATTGTATGTTTATTTTATCTTGAATTTTTTTTAAAACTATGAACTGCAGTCTGAAAAACTGGCCTTTTGGAATATTGTGGAAAAAACTCTGCATATTTACTATAAGAAGGACAAACTTATACCATAGAATTTGTGGGGTGAAGAAAAAGAGGAAATATATATGAATAGATTAAGGCAGGCAAGACTTAGTGGAGATTTAGAAACGTACCACTTAATCTCACAATTAAGTTGATATTGAATGACCACAGCTTCAGGATAGTGAATTTTACATAAATCTTCTCTGGAAAATATCTGGATGATTAGCATTGTTTGTTTCTGACTGAGGAAATATATTCAGATTTGGAAAACAGATTAATAAATTAAAGGATTTCTTTATGAAAGTTGACAAGTCTAAAATTTCCTTTACGAGGAAACTACACTTTACTTTCCAAATGTAAGTTTTCTTAACACCAGTGTCATTACTTATTGCAATTAATTTCATCACCATGGAAGTGATAGCCAATATTTTTAATCAATTTGATTTGTTTTGAAAAGTGTGAGATTCTTATCAATGTGGGATGATACTCCAATTCTGTATCAGAGTTCAGTGACAATGTATCTCTAATAATCAGGAATTTTTTCAGGATACTGGTCCTGCAATAAAAAAAGAGAGAATAAAGGTCAAAACAAAATCTTTATTGGTAAAAAAAGAAAAACAAATGTCATTAGGAAAATGAAGACATGCTTTATTATGAGAGAGAGAGAAGTCTGAGACTATCTTCAAATTAAATCACCCAAATAGAATCTAAGGACATATTTCTTAGATAAGATATGGAGGGAATCTAGAGGAAATGGGATTGCCATGCTTCTCCCTATCATACTAGATAATGTAGCATTAAGAAAAACCAAAGGTTATTTATTGAATCATCAGTAACTACCTATCATGATTATTTGTTAAAAATAATAACAGTGAATCTTGTTAGTTATAATTTGAGGAAATTTTTTTTTCATACAGGGAAACTTCACTTTACTTTCTAAATTTAAGTTTAGTAATTTAAAGTAAACTATGCACACCAACATTATGACTTACTGGAATGAATTTCATCACAATGGAGACAATAAATTATAGTTTTAATAATTTACATACAATTAGATAATTTTAGGTATACAATTTGATGCGATGGACAAATGTAGAGAGTCATGTGGCTACTCTCACAATAATGATATAGATATAGAACATTTCCATCAGTGTCCAAATTTACCCTTATAACCTTGGCAATCAATATCCTTCCCTGAGACCTAACCTCTCAGAAACACTGGTCTCTTTTCTCCCTTTAATCTGTGAATTCTGTCTTCCCCGTGGTATGTGGACAATGCTATCTCTGCTCAGTTGATTTTTATTACTGTTTTTATTTTGACTTTATACAGCTCAGTGCTGTGTCTGCAAAACTTAAATGTCACTCACTTATTGGTTAACAGTTGTGCTTGAACACCTGAGCTAGTAAAATTTCCACCTTCTACCAATGGATTTGTGTATAGACCAAGTTTTGCATTCAAATTTCAGGCAGTTTTCAACTTTGCTATGAATTTTATATTTCGCTGAATTTTCTCAAGTCTTCTGTGTGCATGCATGTAACTTCCAAGTCAGGCAGAAATGTGTGGAGAACTTTGGCCTTTTCATGTCTTCCCTGTTCCTGCGTGCAACCTCCCAGTCAGCTGTGGTTATATGAGAGCTTGGGTCCTTCCACTGGTTTCCCCTGTAGGTGTGCATAGCCTCTTCCTCAGTCAAGGCTACATGATAGTTATCAGTCTCTCCCAATGGCTCTTTCATTTCCAGGATCCTCTTGTAACATTTCCGTTGAGTTCTCATTCTGCCACTGCCCTACTGAGACCATAATCTCAAGTTAAGTGAGCTGCAGGCTTTCCTTGTTTGCTTCTTCAAGTGTTTTGTTCCCTCTGGTCCAAATCAAGTCAGCCCCCTCCAGCAGCTTTGTTTGTGTTTTTATGGCCAGATCTACCTTGTTATACCGACTAGCATAACGACCAAGCTGGGTTGGGGCATAAGAATGTTACTGGGCAAGAACATCACAGATTCCCTCTATTAATACTAGAAAGTCAGTAGTTTTTCAGTAATAATCATTTTCAAATTTGTTGTTTACATTTATTCAATTTTAAAGGTCCCCAAATGGTTCTGCTTTTTTCCTAAAATGGTTAATTGCCCAATTGCAGGAGGTAGCTATATTGGTATCGGAAAATAGGAAGCTCTATTTGAATGTTTTATTTAGTTTGTTTGTTTTTTGAGGAAGATTAGCCCTGAGCTAACTACTACCAAACCTCCTCTTTTTGCTGAGGAAGGCTGGCCTTGAGCTAACATCCATGCCCATCTTCCTCTAATTTATATGTGGGACACCTACCACAGCATGGCATGCCAAGCTGTACCATGTCCACACCCGGGATCAGAACCGGTCAACCCCAGGCCTCTGAAGCAGAACGTGCGCACTTAACTGCTGCACCACCAGGCCGGCCCCATATTTGCAATGTTTTGAAAGAAAATGATAATCAAGCTTTAATTCTATATTCTGCCACAATACACTTAAAAGAGTAGGCAAAATAAGGTAGTTATGGACACACTTAAAATATGATCATTGGATATATTCCAGCCAAGTGGATATCTCCTCCATGATAGAGAATGATGTGGACAATTAGAAGAGTGATGATGAAATACTGGAACTCAGTGTTTGTCTAAATAGGGTAGGTAAATAATATTAACACAAATTTTAATAATAATTTCTGTTATTTTCACCTAACCTGTTTTTAATGTAGATGGTGTCAGGTATATAGAGGAAGATGAAATTGAGAGTGGTATGAATTTCATGTCTTATTAAGATGGAATATCAAGATGCAGATTAACTCTAGAAATAAATGTCAAAATATAAATAACAGTAAAATTTAAATGAACAAATGTGTCTTAAAATAGGACACATTCAACCACCACAACAAAATACTTAAGCATAAATCTAAAAAAACATGTACAGGATCTCTGTGAGAAAAATTACAAAACTAATAAACAAAATAAAAGAAAAAACTAAAGAAATAGAGATTCCATGTTCAATATGTTCAGATTCAATATTGTCAAAATGCCAGTTCTTCCCAAGTTAATCTGTAGATAAAATGGAATCACAGTAAAAGTTCTAGAAAATTATTTTGTGGAGATTACAAACTGATTCTAAACTTTATATGGAGAGGCAAAGGATCCAGAATAGCCAATGTAATATGTTTTGAAAAAGCAGAATGACATTGGAGGAGTGACACTCTCCAACTTCAGGATTTACTGTAAAGCTACAGAAATCCAGACAGTGAGATATCAGTGAAAGAACAGACAAATAGATCAACAGAACAGAACAGAGAACCCAGAAATAGACACACACAAATTTTGTCAACTGGTCTTCGACAAAGGAGCAAAGGAAATACGGTGAAGGAAAGATAGTCTTTCCAACAAACGGTGCTGGGACAAGTGGATATCTATGGGCAAAAAGATCAATTTAGGTAAAGGCCTTAAAGCTTTCACTGGAATTGACTAAAAATGAATCATGGACCTAAATTTAAAATGCCAAACTATAAAACTCCTAGAATATAGGAGAAAATCTAGATGAGGTGGGTTTGGTAATGATTTTCAGATACAGCACCAAAGGCACAATCCATGAAAAAAGTAATTGATAAGTTGGCCTAGCATTCAGTTCAGCTACATACATTTCAGCTCAAGTACCTAAGACATAAAATAAAACAGAATGTTTCCCTCACTCCAGGAAATTCTCTCCAGCCCCTTTTTGGTTAATCCCTATACCCAATTTAGGTAAACATTTTCTGACTTCTCACACCATGAGTTAGTTCTGTACCTCATATAAATGTTCCGTGTAGTAACTCTTTTTTGGATCTGGTTTGTAACATTTAGTAGTTGTTTATTGTTTCAGTTTATCTGCTGAAATTACCCATCTATTCATACATTTTTAAAATCTTTTCCCTTCGATCATTTAATATATTTACCCTAAAAATGTTAAAGTCTTTGTCCAATAATTCCATAATTTGGCCATCTATGGGTCTATTTCTATTCGCTCCTTTTGTTCACTCCTCAGTACGGTTCACATTTCCTGCTTCTTCACATTTCTTATTACTTTTGATTATATGCCAAATATCACATGTAAAAGAACAATGGAGAATTCATTAAATTTATTTGTCCTCAGAAACGGCCATATGTCTATCTATGTCAAGCTCTTTATATGGGAAGGAAGCGTGGTGAGGCAATCAGATCTGTAGTTAATTGGGTTTTGTTGCAGCTTTATTTATATTCAGTTCAACATTGGCATTAACAATTATGAGGACAGGATCACTGCTTCCCTTTAAGCAGCGATCTGAGTCTGTGCAATGGTGAGATTCCACAGAGCCCTTCGTGCTTTACATCCGAGCTGTTCTGAAGGCTAGAATCTCTCTGGTTTACAGCATAACGACTATACTTTGACGTTCTTGGAGAAGCTCTTTACCCAGAGAGACACCTTGAACTTGCTGGTCCTTGGGTGATTTCTCTTTGTCTTCCTCCTTTGCTCGTCTGCCATACTTGTGTTTGTCCAGGGCAAAGTGCACTTTATGAAAGCCCAGAGTACCTTGGAAGGGTGTTTTGCATTTCACCTCTCTCCTCCTAATCCTTCTGGTTAGATGAAGTTTCCATGTGCCTTAGGGACAATCTTGCTCAACTTTCCTGCCTAGCCTCAATTCTTTAAATGACTACAGCCTTGTATTCAGTAAGGTTACTGTGCACCTTATGGGGGGAGTCACTCTTAGCTAGCTCTCCTCCACAGTTTCCAGCCTACAGAGGTTACACCATGCGCTCTGAAAAGGCCAGCGGAAAAGATGGCAGGTGGGTGCTGGCTCACTGTATAATTATGGCTCCTTGGGATCCAGTCACCTCTCTAGCCCTCTCGTGTGGTTAAAAGTTGGGGTGACTTCTCCCCCCACTGTTTCTGTTGTATTCACTCCTCTTCCTGCTGATCTTCCAGGCTTGAAAACAGCCACAGGCTGCTTTCCATATAATGGAAAGATACGATTTTGTTCAAAACAAATCATTTGGTTTAGTTTTTTGGGGGGTTTTTTTTGAGTCCTTACCACCATGATTATTTTTAGATACTGCAATTTTCTAATTTGTCTGACTTGTTCTCATTGCTACATGAAATGACAGTCATCAGGGAAGTTCCGTATTCTAAGTGAAAATGGAGAACCATGAAATCTGCTCAATTATTCTTTAGGTTAAACTTAATTTTGAAGTACAATAAGAAAGGACGCGACTTCTGAGTTACAGAGGATCGAAGAAAAATTCACTGCCATCTGTTTAATGATACCAGCCATGATCACTTCACTCCCTCATGTATATCAAGTGTAATAAAAGAAAGTTATGCTGCCTAATGTACAGATCATCTGTCTTAAGATGAGTGATTTCCAGTTCAATAATGTGCAAAATCAACTTTCCTCATCGGGAGCATAGAAAATGTCCGTTAAATCTATGCCATTTAGCAAGCGCCTGAGGGACTAGATCAGAGGAAACCTTGCACAGCGAGATTTAAGAAAGAAAATAAAAATTTTCGTCACATGCATATTGCATTTAGCTCATTATATTTATAGACATTCAAAAAGCTGAAATATTTTGAGGGATTTCTTCGTTCTTTAATATTCCTTGAATATTACATTTTTAAAAGATTGTTGAAAATTTCTACATTGGAATTCGGTTTGTCATCTGGGCTTTTTGCTGTGGTTGGATAGACCGTGCTGTGGACAGGAGAGTAGTAGCATTCTAAAGGAAGATGGAGCTTCTGATCCTCTTTCAAATCCTGCTGTAGTCAAATGCTTTCTAAGGAAATGATGAACTGTCCAGAAGCACTGCTTGAGTGTCTCGTGCATGCTAGTTATTGTTACTGTTGGTTGCCTTCTTCCTGAAATAAGATTATGTGTCTTTATCTTTTAATTGGTAGAAAGTTTCCTTTAGTGACTATATCAATGACATTATCAATGCTTTCTTTACTACTTGAATTACTAGTTTGTTTTGTGTTGTAGTATTGTTAGAGTAATATGTGTAAAATACTATAGCTCGATTCATATTTTAAATTAATTATTTTTGGAGACCTTACCAATAAAATATTTTAAATATATTCTAAAAATAAACTCAAATCGCATGTTTCTTTGTGGTGTCCAAGTCATCATTATTCCAGAAATTGTATCTTCCTATTAAATGGCTTAAATCCAGGGTGAGGAATTTACAAAAAAGTATATTTAAAGTTTATTGAACAAGTAGTATATTTTACATACATATACAATACATATAAACTGTATCATTTACACTATATATAAAGTTTAACAAGCATGTTCACGTAAGTGGTGTTCTGAAGTGCTTATGTATGTTGGAGGAAAAACTGAACTATTTGATATAGCAATATACAAGATGATAAGGTTTTCTAAGACATCTAACTGAAGCATTTGCATAAATCATAATGAAAGTCCACACTAAAAGTTGTCCATTGCACCATCCCGGGATTGCTTTCTGCGAATGAGAAGCATAGACTACAATGTTGTTTGGCCCAGTATACACATAAAGCAGAGTTGCTGAGGGGTTAGGATTCTATAGTGAAATCAAAAGACAGAGCGATTTTATTTTAAGTAAAAACTTTTATGCTACAGTTCTTATGCTTCCTTGGGTGTCTGTATAATTTTTGTCGTCATCAAAGTTAAGCCATTGTTGGTGTTCAAGTAAATTTTAAGTCTATTTAAAGAGTATTAATCATGTTGAAAATTTCTAAAATTTTGTAAGCATAATAATAAGATATTAATGATATAATTTTTTCATTAGGTATCTCTTTGAACTCTGAAAAATATATTCCTTTATATTACCCTAAATTAATCAAATCAGAATTTATATATCACATTCAAAATATTTTGTTGTTTATATATTCAGTTTCTTCTTTTTTCAAACTATCCACCACATAGGCTAACCTAAGTAAAAGGAAAAAAGTAAAGATAAATTTTTATGAAAATAATCAGATTTAATTGAATTTTATAAAAATTGTGGTCAGAATATTATCCATATAATTTCATCTGGACCTGGAAACTAGGTAATTTTTATTTTTGGAAGATTAGCCCTGACCTAATGTCTGCCACCAATCCTCCTCTTTTTGCTGAGGAAGACTAGCCCTAAGCTAACATCCATGCCCATCTTCCTCTACTTTATATGTGGGACGCTTAGCACAGCATGGCTTGACAAGTGGTGCCATGTCCTCACCCGGGATTCAAACTGGTGAACCCCAGGCCCCCGAAGCAGAACGTGCAAACTTAACCACTGCCACTGGGCCCACCCCGAAACTAGATAATTTTAGAGAACCAAATAATCAACTAATGTTTATTTGATGCTTGCTAATATGACACCTATCTCATTGCAAAGAAAAAATCTTATACAAAAGTAGCAAGACTTTTCCATACCGGTGCTTTACAGTGTGTGTATGTTATGTGATACAATCCATAATAATGCAAATTTACATACAGTGTAACATGTAAAGTACATATGCTTATTTTATATATGTATCTCTCCTGGGCTATCCAAATAACTAAATTAGGAACCTAATAATATAAAGATATCAAAATAATTGCGATAGTTATACAAAAAGTACAACATGCTTGGACTGGAAATATTTCCTTATTTTGGCATGAGTTTTTAATGAGACTACTCTGGAAAATGTCTACTTTGAAGCTATTGCTCACAAAAACAACCAAAAAGCCCCCAAACCCTTTTGTCTTTTAATTTCTGTCATCTTTAAATTGATACCTATGGCAAATGGAGTCATTTATGAGACTAGATCACTATGGAACAGATAAATATCCAGCTGGATTCCAGAAGCCTGTATATGGTTACTTCAGCAACCTTAAGTGAGAATGGCTAATTTGATTTCTATATCATAATTTAGAAATTTCTGACAAATTTATTTCAAAATTATGACAAGTTACAGACACGGCTGATTGAGATATGGTTCCATGTTCTTGCAAGCATTGTACAAATCAAGATACATATAAAATCATGTATCATCTCTATCTTAATATATTAGAATTTATATTTTAGAGTTATTTTCTTCACCATCACGTGTCACTCTTAACAATATTAACTCAATTGTAATTGTGCTTACAAAGGTTATGAAAATTCATAGTAGTTTGAGAAAAAGAAGTATGTTTGAGCAAAAATATCAGTTGATACTCATAATTAAAAGAGAATAAAGTTATTCAATTCATGACTAGAGATATGTAATGTGACAGTTTAATTTTGGATTGCATTCTAAGTATTTTCCAAGAAGTAGGAAAACAGATTTGATTAAGTTGAGATAGTTTTGTTTTTATTTTTATTTTTCTGTTGAGGAGGATTCACCCTGAGCTAACATCAGTTTCCAATCTTCCTCTTTTTTTTGCCTGAGGAAGATTAACCTTGAGCTAACATCTGTGCCAGCCTTCCTGTACTTTGTTTGTGGAATGCCTCCACAGCATGGCTGATAAGTAGAGTAGGTCCATGCCCGGGATCTGAACCCATGAACCTGGGCTGCTGAGAGCGGAATGCAGGGAACTTTAACTGCTAGGCCACAGGGCCAGCCCCTGAGATAGTCATTTGAAAACAAATAAATTTAAAGAAACTGATCCTTAAAATCGCCATACCAAAAAGGGTTAACTGTAATCCCTAATTTTAATTTAATGTCAATAATATATTATTAAAGAAAGCATTCTGCCATTTATAACCCCAAAATTATAAATCTGAGGAAAGTTTAGCATATGAAAGGACCAGGTTTGGTTTTTTAAATTAACCTGATAGAGAAAACTGATTTTGAATGTTTATGTATACCTTCAGTGATAAAATTCTTCCTGAAAATATAAATCCAACATATTTCAAAGTTTGTCTTATTAAAATTAAGTGATAGGGGCCAGTTTGATGTCATGGGGGTTAAGTTCCTGTGCTCCACTTCAGCAGCCTTGGGTTTTGCCAATTCAGATCCCAGACATGCATCTAGGACCGCTTGTCAAACCGTCCTGAGGCAGCATCCCACATGAAGTGGAGAAACATGGGTGCAGATGTTAGTTCAGCAGCAGTCTTCCTCTAGCAAAAAGGGGAAGATTGGCAACAGATGTTAGTTCAGGGCCAATCTTCCTCACCAAAAAAAAAAAAAAAAAAAAAATTTAAGTGATAAAAATAGAAGTGAATAAAACTCGTATTCAAATAATAAAATAACAAAAAAAATAATTGTGCTGAAATGCCAAAAAAATTTTCTTCCCATTCTGTTTCATGGGAATTTTAAAAATTTCTTCATTAGCTAAACATTTACAAATGATTTACACAGCTTAGAATCAATTTATAGTAAAATATTCAACAAGAAATTATAAACAATATTCAAACTCATTGTGCTGACAAAAATAAACAGAAAAAATATTCTATGACCTTGGGCAAGTTATCTTTTCTCAATTAATTTCGTATGTTCCTTCATCTGTGAAAAAATATGAGCCAAGTGGTCTGGTCACATAGTCTGTAATTACTGGGTTTTAGAAATAAATGGTGAATTCACTGTCACTGACTTAGTTGAGCAGACAGATGGTAATCACAGGCAAGAACACACACTAATTTAAATTAGAAAATTCAGACTTTTGATGAATTAATCTGATTTTAACTTTAAAGGGGTATGTATGTGTGTGGATGTGGGTGTGAGTTTAGTCAAAATACTGCATAAAACATCTTTGCTGACTGAATTCTAAACACTGAAATTAATGCCATTTTCTTTTTACATTTCCCATTTTAGAATATTGCCACATAGTGCATACACACAATTAACAAAAAAGCAGTATTCAGTCGAAATGGATGACTTACAGGTAATGCTTCATTCAGATCATTAAAAAACAGTGAATTTTACATTTCCCATTTTAGAATATTGCCACATAGTACATACACACAATTAACAAAAAAGCAGTATTCAGTCGAAATGGATGACTTACAGGTAATGCTTCATTCAGATCATTAAAAAACAGTGAAACTCACTCATCACTCTCAGTTGTAGTCAACAGGACAAGACAAAGTTTCAGTAGTTTTTGAAAGTCTGCTTGTCCTACCTTAATTGTTTTATTTGACCAAACATATCACAGAAGTGAAATTAGACCAGATAGAACAAGCTGCATGTTGAAAGATTAAATATGTACTTTTGTAAATATTCATATAATAAAATAAATGTCAGTAGTGAGGCCCAACTTTGTTTTTTAGAGACATTGGAGATTTATGCTAAACAGGGTTAAACCAGAGGCTTCTGTTTTTCTTCTCTCTATTAGAATAAAAGTATAATCTTCCTGTATAACAAACCAGGGTGAAGCTCTCTTTAATAATCTCTGAGTGAAAATGGGAAGAACACATAGGACGCTTTCTGTCCTGGAGGATAATGCTCATGTAATTGGGCTGTGAGCTGAATTAGCTGAGTTTTGATTCATTTAATTTTACATAGAACATCATTTTTTTAATTGAAGTATAGTTGACGTACAATATTATGTTAGTTTCCAGTCTACAACATAGTGAGTCGACATTTACCTACATTGTGAAATGATCATGGCGATAAGTCTAGTGACCATCTGTCACCCTACAAAATTGTTACAGTATTATTGGCTATACTCCCTGTGCTGTATGGTGCATCCCTGTGACTTATTTATTCTGTGACTGGAGGTTTGTACCGTAATGTCCCTCACCTATTTCGCCCATCACTGCCCTCCTCTGGAGACCACCCGTTTGTTCTCTGTATCTGAGTCTGTTTCTATTTTGTTTGCTCATTTGTTTTGTTTTTTTGATTCCACCTGTAAGTGAAATTATACAGTATTTGTCTTTCTTTCTGACTTATTTCACTTAACATGATACCCCCAGGTCTATCTGTGTTGTCGCATAGCAACCTGTGTCCCTTGACAAGTGAATGGATAAACAAGATGTGTATATATGCCGATAATGGAAAGTGTCTGTTACAGAAGTACCTGGCTAATAGATAAAGAAAGAAAAATAGGATTGAACATTGCCATTTTGTTTATTATCAGTGAAATGATAAATCTAGGCAATGGCCATCAGTGATTGCTAATCTCGCATAATATAAAGTACTCAAGCTTTATGTCCATCCTGACAGAAGCACAGGAGGCACCTATGAAAAGATCTTGAAAAGTGAGTTACAATAAGTCTCTAGATCTTGTTGAAAAGATTGTTCTTTCTCCATTGAATTACCTTTGCTCTTTTGCCAAAGGTCAGTTGACTGTTTGTGTGGATCTATTTGTGGGCTCTCTATTCTGTTCCTTTGAGATGGCTCTTTCACTCTCCTGTTGTCTTGAATTCTGTAGCTGGATAGTAAGTCTTGAAATTGGGTAATGGGAGCCTCCAACTTTGTTCTTCTTTACTACTGTGTTGGCTATTCTAGGTATTCTATCTTTCCGTAGAAATTTTAAAATTAGATTATCAGCATCTTTTATAGTTTTTTGGCGGATTTTGAATGGGATTTCACAGATTTTATAGAACACGTTTGGGAGAATTGACATCTAGCTATATTGAATCTCCAAATTCATGAACATGGGATATATCTCTTATATCTTCCGTGACTTATTTCTTCAGAGTTTTATAATATTCTGCATATAAAGGTATATATATTCTGTTAGGTTTGTACCTAAGGGTTTAATTTGGGGGGTGCTATTTGTATTGTATTTTACTTTTCACCGTTCATGTGTTCATTTCTAACGTATAGAATGTGATTGATTTGTGAATGTTTATCTTTTGTCCTGCGACTTTCCTAAACTAACTTACTAATTGTAGAATTTCTTTTCAAGAAGTTGTAGAAATTTTCTTTAGGATTTTCTACATAGACACACAGGTCATGTGATAAGAATAGTTTTATTTTTTCCTTTTAAACATGTACTCCTTTTATTTCCTTACCTTGCTTCATTTTACCGGCTAGAACTACAAGCACCATGTTGAATAAGTGGTGAGAGCAGACATCCTTGTCATGTTCCTAATACTAGGAGAAAGACATTCAGTCTTTCTCCAAAAAGGTAGCTGTAGTCTTTGCATAGATGCCTTTTTATCAAATTGAGGAATTTTCCTCTGTTCCTATTTTTGTTTCTGAGAGGTTTTATCCTGAATCAGTCTTTTGTTTCATCACATGATTTTTTTTTGCATTAATTGAAATAATCATGTGATTTTTCTTCCCCTTTTTTTAGCCTAGTAATATGGTGGATTACATTGATATTCAAAATTTGAAGCTTACATCATGGGAATAAATATCATTTGGTGATAGTAGAAAATTTATATACATATATATATATGAATATAGCTTCTTTTGTTATATGTTTGTTAAGGATTTTTGTCCATATTCATGAGGAATATTGGGCTGTAATTTTTATTTACTATTTTTGTCTGGTTCTAGTATCAGAGTAATATCAACTTTATAAAATTAATTTAAAATGTTCCCTCTTATTCTATTTGATGGCATATTAAATGACATTAAATGTTTTATTATTTTTATGATAAAATAATTTATGAAATTTTCATTGTACTTTAAAAATAATATATTTCAGATTCACATGATGGAATAATGTAAGAGTATAGTTTCTTGGACTTGCCTCAAAATAACTCAGGTTTAGGGCAAGATGAGCAAGCAGATGATTGGCCAAAGTTGAAAATTTTTTAATTTGGGTAATGGGCACACTGTGGTTCCTTATACCTGTCTCTCTACATTTTAACATATTTAATTTCTTAATACAAAGTTTTATTATACATCTCCTCATATAATTACCTCATAGCTAGGTATAATTTATTGTTTATAATTTATTGCTCAGAGTTATATCAGGTCACTGAGTGGCAAATAACATTTGTTCTATATTTGATTGAAATGCAAGGCTGTTTCCGAAATAATTTTTCACTTCACTCCCTTTTGTGAAATTCTTTTCTAAATGTATTCAACACAGTTATGGGGGAAAAAGCCATATGGCATCTGTCATGTGTGTTTTGTTTTTTTAAAAGGGCATTCAGTTGCTTCTCATCTGCTGTCACCCTCTTTGAACAAGAATAAACATGACAGATTCGTGGTTGGAGGACACAGGAAAAACAACTTGTCAGTCATTCTCAAGATCCTATTTGTGTCTCAGTACACAGAAGAGGCTGAACGGCTACGAGGATTGTTTAGTTAATATTAAATATTTTCTGATTTTTTGTATTTTAAAATATATTATCACTTTTTAATTAGAAGTATTCAAATCAACCTTATATGATTGGAAATTTTTGTCTAAATCATTTAATTTATTGTTTCTATTTTTAAAAATATCTCAAACCTATAGACTGATTAAAGGACTAAAAACTGAAAAGAGAATGAGTAAAGAAAGTTTGTTGTAGTCCTAACTCAGCCAACCAAAAATTGTGTTCCTGCAGAAACACTTAAACTAATTTTTCTCCATTTTTTTTGCCCCCTATCACACATCCGAGGGTAGTTATAATAAATACATATATAATAGTGGGGAACAGGACAATAGAAATTACTTTAAATGAGAAGAAATATCAACATTGGCATATAAAATAAGAAGGAGATTGTTGAAACTACTTGGAATACAGGTCTAGATTAATAAGAAATGTTTGCCAATTTGCTAGTGTTTTTGGACGTTGAAGCTGCTTTGATGTACCTGCTGAGACTTAACTTACATATGATTTCCTTTCAAAATGAATATAAACAATTGAAAGATTCAAAGTCAGAGGCCATGATATTGGTAAACAGCCAAAAATTACAAAATAATGAGTAAATGACCTATATTTCAGGAAAAAAAATTAAATTCCTACAAATGGATCAGTTACTGAAATTAAATGTGAAGTTACTTCTTTTTCCTCTTCAGATGTATTATCTGAATCGCATCTCACAGCCATCGTTTGTTTTGTGGAATACATAAAATCGAAAATTGTAAATAGAATATAAAATGCAAAGTATGCTGGTGACTTTTATTTAACAGGCTTGCAAATATATTCCTTGGAAGGAAAAACTTCTAAATTTATTTACTTTTAACTCTGTGGTAAATAATTTCTAGAACTGAATGTTTCATCAGTATAGCAGATCTCATTAAGTATATAAAACAATAACAATTATTATAATATAATTTAGATCATTATCTTGTACACATATCTAGGAAACTATTAATATGATTTACTGAGCGAATATAACTAAACATATATAATATCATAAATCTATATAATATTAATATTATAGATTAAAAATATAACTCCCCTATCATCTCCATTATTATTACCATAATAACCACAAAAGTCTCTAAGATCCATGTGAGATATATATATTCATATATATAATTGATCAGAATATCCCCAAAGCTTAGTATAGTACCAAATATATAGTATTAAATGTACTTGTGAAAATATGAATAACATATTATAGAGTTATAAATACTACTTTTAGATTATTTGAAACTCCAGAAATCATTTTTGAAATGGGATCGTGTGTGTGTGTGTCTGTGTGTGAAAGAGAGTGTGTGTGTTTCCGTGGGTCTGTGTTTGTGGTATCATCTCCCTTCTGTGCTTTTGTAAAAGTGAAACTACTTTCACTTGTGACCTGACAATATAGAAACCACAGTGACTTTTTCAAAATGTAGGTCATATAATGTTACTCTTCTACCTCACAGTTTTGGTGCCTTTCTGTTTCAATTAATTATATGTTCCAAAGTAATTATAATGGCCACTGTGTTCTTGCATGACCTGACACTCTTTTATCTGCTGGTAGGAATGCAAAATGGATCAGCTACTTTGGAAAGCAATTTGGCAGTTTCTTAGAAAACTATACATAACAGTTACCATTTGACAGCAATCCCATGCCTACTAGGTATCTACCCATGGGAAATGAAAATATTTATATTATGCATACGAAGACAATGATGCAATTGTTTATATCATCTTTATTCGTTTTGTGTGTGTGTGAGGAAGATTAACCCTGAGCTAACATCTGCTGCCAATCCTCCTCTTTTTGCTGAAAAACACTGGCCCTGAGCTAACATCCATGCCGATCTTCCTCTACTTTATATGTGGGACGCCTACCACAGCATGGCATGCCAAGCGGTGCCATGTCCACACCCAGGATCCGAACCGGTAAACCCCGGGCCGCTGCAGTGGAACGTGGGCACTTAACCGCTGCGCCACTGGGCCGGCCCCTCATCTTTATTCTTAATCACTAAAAATTGGTGAAGACACAGATGTCCTTCAGTCAGTCAATGGATAAACCATTGTAGTGCATCCATATAATAGAATGCTAATCTACAATACCAGAGACAAACTGTTGACTCACACAACAACATGGAAGAATCTTAAAAACAGTTTGTGTGGAAGAACTCAGACCTCAAACACTATGTATCATATGATTTCATTTATCTGACATTTTAGAAACGGCAAAAAGTATAAAGATGGAAGAAAAGATCAGTGATTGCTAGGGGTTGAGAGGTAGGGTCTGGGATGGACTACGAAGGGTCAGTACAAGAAGTTTTGCTGTGAAGCAGATGTTCCATACAGGTCTACGACTGTAGTGGTGGATGCAGGGAGCTATGGATACATGACTGCATTTGTCCAATCTTATAGTTCTTTACCCCATAAAGAGTACATTTTAACTGATAATTTTTTTTTAGATTAGCCAATATGTGAGAGTACCCAAAGTCGAGTGCACATTTTGACAAATGAATATAAGCGTACTACAAATAAATCACATATTACCTTTAAGGTAAGGAGCTGACCAAAGTAACTTTGGAAAACCATGTTCCCACAGGATACTGAAGGCTAAAGACAAAAGAACTGTAAAAACACTGTGCTTTAGCTAGTTAATTGTTTTTCAGACGTTGTGCGTTAGCAATTCTAAAACTAATTTGTAAGTGTAATAGTACTGAACAAATGCATATACATATTATCGTAGGGAATAAGACTCACATTTCTCTCTGTAACAGAAGGAAGTTACAAATAAGGAAATAGGAAAGGCTAGAACACATCTTATGTTACAGGACTGTAATAGGAGGTATCAATATAAACACACATTTTATCAATATCAACTCAGGCAGCCCTGTCTGTTGAGAAGGCCTAAAAGAAATGACACCACAGTAGCAATGCGTACATGTAGTGCCAGACTGTGGCTTCTAAATACCAATCTCCAACTGAAAAAGTTCCAGGTTCCCTGAGAAAGTGGTTGGATGTAAGGATGGGGTAGGGATAATTCAAGATGAGCCTAGATCATATTGTATTGACAGAAATCAAGGAACTGTTGAAAAATAAAAAAAAAAGGATGAGAGCATGTCAAAGAGCACAGAACGCTGTCTGAAGGTCAAAGTGGCCAAAGTCGAAACAATTTGTGCAGCAAAATAAAGAACCACGGTATTGGATGATAGCTTAATGAATGAAATGAATATCATTACATCCTTTCTGATTTATTCTAAATGAGGGAGAAGGGACAGCACTCTTCCTTGAAGGGTAATCCTAATTAAGCAAATGTCGAAGAAACGAGTAAAATAGAAAACCTTCATTAGAACGTCATAGTAATGATCCCTGCTGGCGAGATCCACTGATGATTGCTAAAATCAGTTGATGCACAGTTAAGGAGAAACAGGATCTTTGTACACCCTCAAAGTATCTCCCCAATTAAATACTTACTAATTAAATAGGGAAAATAGTATATGCACAATGTAGAAATTTGAAAGTTCAGCATCAACAGTAATATGACATACTGATGTCATGTCCCCCGATATCATGCACAGAGGAGGGCAAATAACCTTATGACATTCTTCCCAGTAATGTCTACCCTTGTCTAATCATGAGAAGACATTCAGGAAACACCAATTGAGTAGTATTCTACAAAACATCTGACCAGCACCCTTTACAAATCTCAAAATCGTAAACATTAAGGATTCCACCCACAAGAATAATTTATAGTAGTAGTGATCAAAATAGACATTAAGTTTGAAGAGTAATATTGACTCGGAGGAAGACTTCCAGGGTGCCAGAAAGGATATATATATATATTGATCTGGCTTATGGTTCAATTTTGTATATTTAAAAATTAATTATATTCTTAAGATTTGTGAATTTTAACAATATTTAAGTAATACCACAATAATCTTTTTTAAATGTAATGACAGAAAAATAAGAACTTTTATGAGGTCCAGAAGACCTGTGACTCATGTCTTTTCTAATCTTTACTTAACTCCATTCTTTTGATTTGGGGACCCTTAGTTTTTAAGCAGGAGGCAGTGTTATGTACGTAACCTGCATGATCAACCACTGCCTGGCCTGTTCAGATTTATTTTCTACTCCTCTTCTCTTACATTATAATTTTCATTTTAAAATGTAAAAATAAATTGTTTGCCAAATCCATTTAAAAGATATTGCTGTGGCTTTACATTCAATTATTCATTTAACAAATGTTCATTGAATGTTTGTTGTGACAATCCTATTACTGCTGTAGGCACTTGGGATATTGTTTAACAAATAAACAATCTTCTTGTAACTTTGCAGTCTGGTGACATGAGATAAAACCTCAGATCAGTCAATAAATAATTACAATATAACATTAGATAATGACTGTGCAAAAAATTAAAATGGGTGATATGGCAGTTATTGAATAGATTATTAGGTTAGATGCTGGGGAAAGGATTGTTTAAAAAGTGATATTTATGTTGAATTCCAAATGATGAGAGAAAGCCAGCTGACATGAGGTGGAAGGGCATTTCAGGCTGCACAAATAGCTGCTGTAAATTTTGGAACAACCTTAGCAAGGCAGAGGAATCTAAAGGCAAGTGGCTAGAGCAGACAGGGAGAAAGGGAAAGCTGTGTGATAAGAGCAGAGCAGTGCCGTATCACATAGTATTTTGTGAGACAAGGAAAGATGACTTTTTTGTTTGTATAGGTTTTTATCTGTTTGTTTGTTTTTCATAATTCTGAGTGTAATTGGGAATCCACTGAATAATTTCAAGCAGGAAGGGACCATGATCTAATTCATATGTTTAAATGCTTTCTGTAGCTACTGTATGGAGGAGAAATCATTTCAAGGCGGAGAGAGATGAAATCGAGAGACTGGATGGGTGGCTCTGGCATTAAGCTAAGCACTAGCTGATGCTCGTGTGGCCTAGGGCAGAAGTGTGGAGATGACCACCAGTGTAAATGCTCCAGCTTTGTTTTAGACGTGGAGTTGACCCGGTGTATTGATTAATTATATATGGAGGTATGGGATACAGAGGACTTAAAATGGCTAAATTCATGGCTTGAGCAACTCTATGAATGGCTGTGCCATTTATTAATATGTCTTTTTATGTGATACTTGTAATCATACTTCTGATAAACTCTCATTTATTCATCAAACTGGACAATATCCCCCTCATTTAAATTGATGACTGTCTTTCCAGTGCTACCTCTCATACCTAACTTATACACCTTATATTTCTATTAATGCATTTATTTTATTGTTTTGTGTATTTTTCAAATGACTGCTTTTCCTATGAGGATGAATCGTCTTGAGATTTTTTTGTTTTAAATTTCTGTATCTTCCAGGCTTTGCAAGAGTTTATGACACATATTAGAACTATACTGTATAATATAGTACCTACTAGCCACATATGTGTAATTTAGTTTCAATTTCAATTAATTAAACTTAAGTTCCTTAGTTACGCTAGCCAATTTCAAGTGCTCAGTAGCTGCCTAGCGGCTATGGTATTCAACAGAGCAAATGCAGAACATTTCCATCATTGTCAATTGGATAGTCATGTTAATTGAGTGTCAATAAATGGATGAAGTTGAAATAAAATAGAATCGTTAAGTTGTAGCCCACTGCTGTTCTCTGGAAAATCTGTAATTACCTTACCTCTATAAGTAAAAACTACCTTACAAAATGTGTCTGGTTTTAGTTGATCAACCGTATCTCATCTGTTTATTATAATTGTTGCCATTTATAAGTAAGATGTAACTGTGTGAAAAACTAAGTAAGTAGTAATCATAGAAAATACATAATTTAAAAGTGAGTATATACATGTGTATATTTAGTGAATTTTCTCTGTGAACTATAATGACATCCGATTTAGGGTCACATATACATATAGATAATTAAAGAAAATGGCAAATCCATCAATTTGGAGTGTAGAAATGCCTGCATATCTCCATTTGTCATGTTTTATCAAGTCCGAAAAATTTAGTCTTTCAATTGGAATATTTAGTTTACTTATATTTAATAGAATTATTGAAATAGTGATTTTACATCTACTATCTTGCTGTTTTCTATATGAACCATTTTTATGTCTCCTTTTCCCTTTGTTCTTGTTTGTATTACCTTAATGCTGTTTTGTTAGCGCATTTTCCTTCTGTAAACTTGTTAGTTAGTCTTTTGGTTCTTTTAATAGGTGCTCTAGTGATCAGGACATATCACCTTGACTTATTTCAGTCCATTACGAAATGTCAGGGTTATTATTTCCCTAATCACACTAGAAACTTATAATATTTTAACTCCATTTATCCCCTCTCCTCTTTTGCATTATCAGTTTCATGCATTTTAGTCACATTTTAAACCTTACAATTCATTGCTATTATTGTTTCACACAGTTAATGTTTGCCCAACATTCATTATATTTACCTTTTTGCTGCTCTTTATTCCTTCCCACATGTCATTTTTCTCTCCTCTTCCAGCAGAAGAAAGAGTAACCCCCTCCCAGTCCTGAAGGAAGAAAACATCATCTGGAGTCTCCTTTCTTTCATAGACATGCCAGAAGGCAAAACCGCATGTTCAAGATCTACAGAAAAAGCACAGATAATGAAAACAGAAACATTGTAATCCAAATAATGGAAGTAACTAGCAAAGCATTAAAATAATTCTTAATAGTATGTTATAGAAAATAGAGGATAAAATAAGCAAAATAGATGAGACTATGGAGCATCTCACCAGATAGTTGGAATATATAAAATAATCATATTAAAATTTTAAAATGTGAAATACAATATCTGAAATCAATACCTCTTCAGATAGACACAGCAGAGCTGAAAGAGCAGAGGCAGGTTGGGAGAATGGAAAGAGATTAATAGCCAATATCTAAACTGAAGTACAGAAAAAGTAGTAATTTAAAATATAGAAAAGAACATCAGAAACCTGTGGGATAAAGTAAAAATATCTCCCATTCATGTAACTGGCGTCCAAAAGAGAGGAGCGATGGAGAGTCAGTGTTCCTCTTGGTGCAAATAGGGCTGTGCAGTTTCCAGTGTGGGTATCAGTCCAGAGAAGGCTGAATACACCTTGGCTTCACGCTGTGTCCTCCAGGCTTGTCAACTAAAACACTCATCTGTTTTCTTTTCCTCACGAGAGTGCGATAAACACTATTTTCCAGAAATTGTTTGATTAAATATTTGGTGTCAAACTTCCTCTAGCTGCTTGGGGGAAAGCAAGCGTGTGCTTGAGACGCCCTAGTTCCTCTCACAATTTCTGCTGGTTTGTTTGTCACCCAGCAACTGCCCTCCCGTGGCAGAATCTGAGTTTTCACCCTCTTGCTTGTGGGGTGTCTTAGTTTTCTCCTGAGGCCATAACAAATGACCACAAACTTTGTAGCTTAAAGCAACACATATTGATTACCTTACAGTTCTGTAGGATAGAAACCTGACACAGGTCTCACTGGGTAAAACCAAGGTGCTGGCAGGGCTGTGTTCCTTTCTGGAACCATCAGGGAGAATCCCTGTCCTAGACTTTTCTAGCTTCTGGAAGGTGCTTGCACTTCTTAACCTGTCGCACCCTTCCTCCATCTTCAGAGCCAGCATCGTGGCATCTCTGTGACCTTCTGCCATTTTCACCTCCCTTCTGGCATATCCAGAAAGACTCACTGCTTTTGAGGACTCAAGCAACTTGGCTGGGCCCACCTGGATACTCCAGGATCCTCTTTCTATCTCAAGGTTGGCTGATTACCAACTTTAAATGCAACTACCACCTTAATTCCCTTTTTACAGGTTCCAGGGTTCCGCCTTTCTGAGGTCGGGCCTGTGTGGTAAAAACAGGTCTTTTAGGCAGCCATTTTAGATAAAAGCTAGAAAACTCAATTGTCCACCTTAAGTCCTGAAATTATTGTTCAGTTGTAGATTCCTAAATACGTTGTTTTGAAGGGGAAATGAAGAGTGGCTGGCCACAACATTTCTTCAACTGTATTGACTAATACACGCCCGGAATTGCCACATGCCCCCAGCTGAAGGTCTGTGAAGCTCTGTAAAGATCAGTTCCCCTCCCTGAGCTTCTCCCCTCTCTGGAGCCGCCTGGTCGAGGTCTCTTTGCCTTTTTCAACGGGTTGGATTCTGTGTTTTAAATACATTTCTCTAGTGGTTTTGGTGGGAGTGCTGATCTTCTACTAACTGACCCTCCCTCCTGGATGTTGAAGTCTTCCTTTATTATTTTGTTTTTCAACCTAAAAAATTATGTAACAACATTTTTTAAATTTGCAGATTAAAAACAAACAAGCAAAGAAACCAACGAAAAATCCAACAGTGGCCTGTCTGATATTGTGGAGTTTAGGTGATAAAACTAGTGCACTATGGGGCCGGCCCAGTGGCACATCGGTTAAGTGCACACGTTCTGCTTTGGTGGCCAGATGTTCTCTGGTTTGCATTCCAGGTGCAGACATGACACCACTTGGCAGGCTGTGCTGTGGCAGGTGTCCCACATATAAAGTAGAGGAAGATGGGCATGGATGTTAGCTCAGGGCCAGTCTTCCTCAGCAAAAAAAAGGAGGATTGGCAGCAGATGTTAGCTCAGGGCTAATCTTCTTCAAGAATTGAAAAAAAGCTGGTACACTATGCTCTTGATGTTTAGACTGCAAGTCTTCAAATTAGACCATTCTAATATAGATAACATAATTCAGTCTTTGCTTACATGAAGTGTTGAGAAAACCAGAGAGCACTTTGTAAGTTATTACCTAAAAATTTCACAAGTTCAGAACAATAATCACTGGTCACAGGATAGTTTGTCATGCTTAAAAAATTTTCCTTCTCTTTTAATTATTCCTTAAGTGTGCAGTACTAACTGGAAATTAGATTAACTAGTTATAGTTCAGTTTCCTAATACATTACTAACTGTAGAAAGAAATTTTTTAAGCCTAAACTCCTTTAGAAATCTTAAATTTTTGTGTAGTGTGGATAATAATGAAAATCACATGGGCTTAGTACTCCATTCTCCTGAAATGTCAGTAGCTGAAGGGTGAGAGTCATGAAGAGTTTAGATCAATAATGTAACTTTTCACAAAAGCGCAGACAGCCCTGAAGTGTCCTGATGATGGCCCTCAGCCTGCCTTTATCCTCGGAATTCAAGCCTTAGAAATCCCGTCAGGAATTCTCTAATCATTTCTTTAAGCCCTTCACTTGATTAAAAATTACTTAAAAACCACCATTTTATCCTTAATATGAATTTGTTTTCCACTGCTTGAAGTTGAGCCTGTGTGGTCAAAACAGGTCTTTTACACAGCCGTTTGAGATAAAAGGCAGAAAACTCAATTGTCCCTCTTTATGTCTTGAAATGCTTGCTCAGTGTAGATCCCCAAATGCTTTTGTGAAAGGGAAAATAAAGAGTGGCTGGCCACAGCATGTCTTTAACAATGATTGCTAATTCTTCTCAAACGGACTACCTTGGAGATGCACAATCTTCAATCTTTGTCCCCTCCTTTGTAAAAAGAATGCCGATACAACGATACCGTCCCATTTGCTGAAAACCTGAGAGGCAGAGAGAGTGCGTCTGATTCCTTCTGATGTTGTAATTCTCAAGGGTTAAAAATGTCAAGTGCTCCATACAAAGCAATAGAGAATCATGCTTAAGAAGACAGAGGCTGGCAGCCAGGGAGCATGGAATGCACGTGCTGCACTCCTCCTAAAATCGTGGGGCTTTGAGCACTGTGACTGTCCTGTGTTTCAGCGTCTTCGTTTGTGAACAGAGATAACAAGAGGAACTTATTTAAATAATTATAGATTTTTAAATCTCTTAGAACATTACTTAAGACAGGGTAGGTGTTCAGTAAGTGGTGGTGGTTGTTTTCTGACGTAGGGCGCGTGCTTGAGAAGCTGCTGGCTGTACATCAGCCATGCTTCTCCACCTTGGTAAAGGCACTGTGGAGCGCCACTTAATTACAGGTGATTGTATTGAAGCCAGGCACAAACTATCTAACTGCACACACATACACGCACGTATTTACTCCTTAATGGTGTGTGGCCATTATGCTAAATATATATAGTGTGTGTGAATCAAGGTCATCATCCTTGCTGACAAATATTGAATACTTACCAGGCTTACCATTGGCCAGGCACTCTGCTAAGTAGTTTACATCAATATCTCTTTTTTGTCTTTAAAGCGGTTGTTTGAGATGGGAAATATTATTATGATTAAGTTACTGAAGCACGGACAGCCCGATGGCTTACTTGTCGTCCATCTAGAAATAACAAGGCAAGGATTAAAGTGAGTCCTACCCGACCCTACTGCCAGCTCTCATAACCACTTCAGTGCCTAGGCAATGGAAAGGTCAATTTAGTCAGAAAAACGGTTGACGTAATGAAGTGGAAAAAGTTACTTAATTGTTAAATAGAAGTCTTACAAGAAATTTTATTCTTCTGCTGCTAATGAAAAAGAAAACGTATAAAATTACATAATTTCCCAAAGAGCAAGGATATTCTTCCCACTTCCTTTTGACCAACCTGGACAAAATGCATTTGATAACTAGTCCCTAGTCTAACTTTGACAAGCAGAGCTTGGCTTTTTACACTTTCATCCCTTTTGTCCCTATTTGGAACTTTTGCACAAAGGTTTGATGTTTTTATACCATTTATTCTGTATAAAATATTTTCCAAGATAAAATAAATTGCTATCCTCTCTCACCCACATTCTCTGCAGCTTTTCACAGCTACTGTCTTTTTCAACTGGTTTTTCAACTCTGAACAGCATACTTGACATGTATTGGAAAATCAATTTTTTTTCTCTTAAGCAAAGAGAATTACTGGAAGTAGCATTAAAACCTGCAAATCACCAAAGCAGTTTGAAATTTTACACTCTAAAGAGACAGGTTTTATTTACCCAGTTAATAACTCATGATACTTCATGGCTCCAATCCCCCAATAAGAAGATTGTTTGGGCTGGATTATATTTTATTGATATTGATGCAGATGAAATAAATAAAAAGAGAAAAAAGTTAAGTATCATATTCTATCTTCCAAATCAGTATTTATAGGAAAACCCCCTGACAATTACATATTATCTCCACAAAATAACTTTTATTAAAATTCACTTAAATAGTTTTAGGAAACTTTACATGACATTCTGACTAGAAAAAGAAATGGTATAGTGTGATAAAATGACACAATGATATACATTTCTTAAATAGTGAAGGAGGAGCTGACTTTGGATTCAGTTATTCATTCACTTATTCACTTATTAATTTATTGCCTAATATTTAAAATAACTTCAGGAAATGATCTAATCATCCAGTGTTCCATTTCTTTTTCTGTTAAAATAGACTGCCCTAGAATATGGTCTATACATTCCCAACTTTTCTGATTCCTTCTGCACTGAAACATGTGACATGGTATTGCAGCTAAGCAAGTGCTAAGAGGGACAAGAAGCAGAGAAATACTTGGGTTCAGCCCTTTGCTTGTCACACAGTCAGGTAAGGTGGAAAAGTGACTACACAACAGACATTCTTTTAGATGTTACTACAATCCTAATATTGCACTTACAAGGAGGAACTCTCAGAACATGGAGTTAAAATCAGCATTTGTGAGTGAAATGAGGAGGAGGAAAGGAATTACGGACGGCAGTAAGCATCTAAGAAGCCCATTCTAGGAAAATGCTGGAGAATGTGTGGCTGGTGAAGATTTTGGAAACATTCAAGATGGTCCACTGAGGTCCAGGAGTGAACTACAATTGAGACCTCGGTGCAGAGTTTAAGAAAGAGAGACTCCAGCTTCAAATAGACCTGGGTTCACAGCTTAGCACGTCCACCTTACGGCTTCGTGGGTGGTTAAATTTGTCCTGTAGAGTTTTCTCTGCTGGGTTTTTGTTTATTTCTATTCAAATGTGGATGTCAGTTTGTCCCAAGTCCCATCCCTCAGTGTTGCCAAGTGTCTTGCTTGGAACACCTGCATCTTCACTTCACCTTCTTTTACCATCCACACAGGGTCACTGCCCCACCTCCCGTGAGTCCTCTAGTTACTACTCTGAAGGAAATTAAGAACACTACAAAAATAACTAAAATAAAGATTAAGATCCATATTTTGTCCACTTTAACCTTATTCTTACAGAGGTTAATAGATTGGAAAATATATTTTCTGTTCATATCATATACATTTTGGTAGACCAAATTTTTTTTTAAGATGTTAGAGGAAGAATACATTATTTCAAAGAGATTCAGACAACTCAGAAATTAGTACCTTGCTTGAACTCCTGTATGATTTTCAGGGTACTATAAGGCCTTCTGAAACAGGAACTGCATTTATTTATCTCAAAATCTTTAATGAGATAGCAAAATGCCATAATTAGTAGGTGCTCAAAAAATAAAATAAGATTTAAATAATTAGTAGTCTCATTAAATCATTACCTAATTTTTCTATTTTTAATATGTAACCACATTCCAAAATATTATTTTAGTGGCTCATAAAATTTGTAGAATAGAATGAAACATATTGGTAAATTAGAGGTAACTGCTCCAGGCTGAAGGAGTCATCTCTGGATGGAAATAGTTGATTGCCTAAGTGTTCTTAAGCACAACATGTTACTGGCCGAGGTAGCAAGTGACAACAGAGGTGGGCTCTTTGAAATAGGTAGCATTGGCCAGGGATTGCCTGAAAAAATGAACAAAGAGGACCTAGTGAAATACTTGACTTCCTAGAACCAGTCAGCATACAGCCATGGGCTGTTGTAATTTGAAAAATAAATGAAAGTGTTGCATTGCTAGATGGAGAGATTAGAAACCAACATGTTATAAAGGCATGCCTATTTGAAAATGTTTTGACTATAATAGGACATAACATGTCAATATTTTCTTGTGTAGCTCATTGTTTGCAAGTCTTTATTACCTTATATAAAGAATAGAACAGATTTATAGAAGATAATGATGGTATTAAATGATTAATATGCAATTGCAATGTTCCAGGCATTGCTCTTTATACTTTAAAAATACTATCTCTTTCAATCCTCATGTTTATCTCATAAGGTTAATATTGTTACTACAGAGGGACAAACAGAGACACAGAGAAAAATATGTGTGAGGTCACAGATTTAGGTCATGGTGATGCCAATATTAACCAGTTAATACCAAGAAATATTTTTGGTTCAAATCATATAATATGGTTTGGTCTTTTTATAAATTTTGCCATATTACTTTCATGGATGCTATACCCGAAACAATAATGGTATATATACTGTGCTTCTCACAGCAAGGTAGAAGGGACCCCAATTCCCAACTTAATATGCTACCAAACGATTAGAACTTCAGTTGCTCAAATAGCTGAAAATATATTTTGGATTAATTTTAATATTCATTTTTCTTTCATAAATGAGAATGAGTATTATCATATGTAAGAGCCATTTTTGTCTCTTAGTAAATTTATTGTTTAGAACCATTTTCAATTTGATATTTACCCACGGACTTTTTCTTATGGATTTATACTTCTTTATTTTTTAATGAAGCTAGTATAATATATACTTTTTAGAATATATTTTTCCAATTTGCTCTTGTCTCTTACTTCAGATGTTGTGGTGACTTTTTCTTTTGTCCATATATGATTATCTTTTTTAATTTATATATTCAACTTTTCAACCTTAGAATTTTTATTTATTTTTATCTAGTGAGAAAAGCCTTCAAAATTGAGATTAAAATTTTTACCATGATTTCTTCAATATTTTTATCTCTTTATCTCCTCCTGTCCTCTTCGTTTTCCTTTTCTCTTTCTTCTTCCTCTTCTTCCCCTCTTCTGATGTTGATTTAGTCTGATTGGAATTTGTTTTAGTTTTGGATTGAGTTAGGCTTCACAATACCCTTTCTGTTAAATTAGTACCCAAAAGGGCTTACATTCTCTTTTTGGACATTCGTCATTTTCCATTAATCACAAACATCAAGTTTATCACACATTAAGTGACTTTATGCATCTGGAGATATTTAAAAACTTTATTTTTTACTGTATTGATCTGTCTGTTCATGTACCAGTATCACATGATTTAATTATTACAGCATTATAATGTATCTCATTGTCTGTTAGGAGTAGTGTTGCTTTATCATTCTTAATTTTCAAAATTTCCCCAGCTGTTTTTACTTAGTTCTATTTTTCCTATAAAATTTAGAATCAGCTTTTCTAGTCAAAAACTCCTCCTGTCACTTTTATTGAGAGTACATCAGATGTATTGATAAACATAGTGAGAAATGGCATTTTGTTATTTTGAATCTCCCTATCTACAAACCTTACTGATGTATGTCTGTGTTCTACTCTATTTATTTAAAGAGATTTTAAAAGATTTTAGAAAATTATTTTTATATAGACCTTGTATAATTCTAATTACATTTCTTTATATGTATTATCTCCTGTTTTGTTGTTTTATTTTTAAAACTAAAAAGCTTTTTTGTAGCTTCTGATTGGTGGTTGTTTCCATGTAAGAAGTTTATTGATTCCTGAATAGTGTTATTTTATAACCAGCCAGCTTCTTCTAGTCTCTTGCTCTTCTTTTGTATTGTTTTAGTTAATAATCTTGGATTTTCCAATTATCAAAAAAATTTTGACAAGTCACAGTCATTAAAGCTCTTTCTTTCTAATTTTTATATCTTTCATTGTATTTTCTTGCTGGGTGCTATTGGCTAGGATTACCAGGCTATTGTTGAATAAAAATAACGGTGGCTGAAAAACATTTCTAGATTCTGAATTCAGTGGCACTGTGTCTAGTGTTTCTAATTAAGTATGAACCTAGCATTTATTTTATTGAACTAAATATGTTTCTATTTTTAAAACATATCCTTATGTTATTCTTTTACTTAGGATTTTCTTTCTTATCAATAACCTAACAATGGGTATTATAAAATGTCTCTTCAGAATATACAAAAGTAGATCAGCATATGGTCCTTTATCCTCCTTAGAATATTTGTCATGTCTCGTTTTCTGACTGCTCAGTATCTCTTCATGGCCTTGTTTGGGAGAATTCCCAGCCTCACACTAGCTATTCCGCAGCATGTTAGGATCCAGAAGACTTAGTTATTAGTGAAGAACCACTGTAGGTCAAGGTCAAGGTTTGGGTCTGGGGCCAAGGCTCCATCAATACACCTACTCCCAGAGACTTTTCAGAAGTCAGCAACGTGAGTATTCAGAATCTCTGCAGAATTCATTTTGCCAACAAAACTACCTAGGTTTCAGAATTAACAATGGCAGAAGTGGTGCAATCGTCAATGTATCAAGCGAAATTCATAGCATTATTTTGGGTATTATACCTGGTAGTTTAACTTCAACTTTCCAATGATTTAGCAAGCTACCCAATATTCTTTTCTGTTTTATTGGCCACAAAAAAATATATGTTTATTAAAATTAATTGTTTTGAATCTGTGTAAATTGGTGGCAGTTATGAATAGAAACAACTCACTGTCATGGTACAGTTGGAAGTCTGGAATTGGTCTTCTGACTGGTTTAGAATTCTGTCACTTACAAGCATAATTAAGGTATGTGACTTACAGCAGCTCATGGCATGCATTGTCAAAGTAGCTAAATTACCACCTGTGGATAACTGAAATAAAGTTCAAGCGAAGCCATGTCCATAGAAAATATAAAGATGTGAGAAATCCAAGGAACGTGTGTGATGAGCTGGTTCCTTCGTCTGTCCTGGACATCTGAAGGAAAGAAATGCCTGAAAGCTCAAGTCCCAATTTCTCAGCTCAAGTAAAAGACACTAAATCATAGCATTTAAAGAATTTCTTGTCAACTACATCTTCCAGGATGATATATCCGAAAGCTGAAATTAAAATTTGATCCTGTAGGTTTATGAATTACAGTGCCTGCTGTACTCTGAGCCTCAAGGCAGTAGTTAAAGGTAAGGGCTGCTTTGTTTTAAGTTCTGGTTCTGCAAATTTCTAGCTTGGTAATTTGGGGCAACTTAAAATCTCTGTGCTTCAGTTTTCTTTAGGGGTAATTAGATCGCTGGAGTACTCCAAAAACCCACTAACCACACCTTCCTCGTCTGCAGAAGCAGACTTTCCTTCCCAGAGACCCATGAGGCCGTTCTTGCCTTGCTCAAAGACTGTGTAACAACCCAGAAGCTGTCGAGTCTCCTCGTGCACACCCCCACTCACTAATTTTATAATTTTATCCAGATATATAATGAGACTAAGAATCTAGCATTCCCCAGGGGGCCAGTTATAAAGTTAACCTGGGAGAATAAAAGCATTGCAAAGCTTTGTTAATTTATATTGGAAAAAATTCATGAATGATATTTGTGAGTGTGGATTCTGAGTGCATTTGACCAAAGAGAAAGAAACAATTTTAATAAAGCTGATGTTTTAAAGAGTACATGACTGAGGACTTCACAATCCAAGTAGAAGAAAAACCAGGAATGGTTCTGGTTGTTTGTTAGTTGATTGAGCTTTGGACTGTTATCTCTCACTAAATAAGGATGAGATGCCAGAAATTCCTTGATCTAATGTAGTAGAAGAAATAGAAAAACTGATAAGTCATGCATCTCTTGACGTTGAGGATGTGTTTTTGGAAATGCGTTGTTAGGTGATTTTGTCATTGTACGACATCATAGAGTGTGCTTATGCCAACCTAGATGGTATAGCCTACTACACACCTAGACTATATAGTACTAATCTTATGGGACCACTATATATGCCATCTGTCGTTGACTAAAACGTCTTTATGTGGCACATGACTGTATTTATGAATGTCAAAATAGACTTAATATGTGCAATCTACTCTTACCTAATTCCTATCTAATGTCCCCAGAGATGGTTTATAAGAAAATGCTTTCATTAAAGCATCAAGAACTTCATTTTTATTAAGAATGATATTATTGTTGAAAAGTATTTTGGTGGTGTACTTTGAAAGTCAGAAATGTCACTGTTAGATTCGGCTATTTAAATGGGTTCCCTGATCTTATTGGGGAGGATGTAACCACAGGATAATAAAGAACAACCAACTTAATTTAAATGTAAAAGCTATTAATTGATTACAGAGTTCCTAGGACTGAAAGAGATAGGCAAATCATTAAAGTGCAATTGAATTATTAAAGGGTAAAGAGTTATACAAAACAACACGAAGTAAAAGAAAAGAAAATCTAGATCTGGCAAGCAGAGGTTTATCTTGAATCAATATAATAGAAACTTAAAACATTTTACCCAGTTCTCAGAAATGAGTCAGTTCAGAATCCCATACTAAAAAAAATCAAATCTGGTCTGGCATGAAGGGTAAGTATTCTTTACAGCATTTAGAAAAGTTGATTCAGAAAACATTGGAGGTCAGAAGTTAGTATATTAATAAATTATAATAATGAGAAAGAAAAACCTGAATCAGTAAGATTTTCTTCCTTAATATGTCAGCATGATAACAAGGTGCATGGATGGTCATTTTAGCAACCTGCACAGGCAATACTCAGCATAATACTCAACTTGGATCGCATTCAAATTCCACACAAAGTTCTCTGTGTCGTTTCCAATGTGTTAACAATTGCTTGCAAAGCAGAAATGCCTAATAATTACTGCACTGTGTTTTTTAATTGAAATGTTTATAAAAATAAAGCCCCAATCTTTAAGTCTATAGAATGTCAAGAATCCTGTTAGAAATGTTTAAAGCATTGGGCAGAACTCTCCTTTCAGCCTGCCATCTGCCCACAGAAGATCTTGATTGCCGTGGATGATGTCAATCTGCATGACCCCAGCCCAAAGTTTTCTGAGTAAGCACTGTTTAGATGTTCATTTTTAAATGAATAAATTAGGCCATGACCTTCAAGAAACCATACGTGTGTGTGTATGTATATATGGGTATTATGTATGAACATACATGTATGTACATACATACACATATATGTGACATCAAGGCCATATATATGCAGGTATGTTCATATATGTATACACATATATGTTCTTGATTTAATAGCTTTAAGTAATATCTTTTGAATTAAGATTAAAGGTGAGGAAATAAACATGAACAGTTCCCTGATGTCATTTCCCGTCGGTCTGCAGCTTGTTTACTCTGTTCTGGCACATCAGCCCCTTTGTGGCTTCTCGAGGCGCTCAGGGACACACCTACTTTCAGAGTTTTGCTTTACTCATTGTCATTGCCATAATGCTGCTCTTGTGGTTCTCTGCTTGGCAAATTCACTCACTTCCTTCATGTTTATGCCCAAATCTCCCCTTATCAATATTTCTACCGCACTGCCAGCCCCCCCTTACAGTAGTGTATTGACTCTGTTTCCATCTTTCTCCTTGCTTTCTTACATAGCACATCATTTATGTGTGTATTACCTGCACTTAGTATCTGTTCTACCTTCCCTTCATCGTACAAACTCCACAATAGGGGTATTCGTCAGTTTTGTTTCCTAATATATCTTAGGTTTCTCAAACAGTGCCTGTCATGTGTTAGGTTCGCAGTGATTGTATGATTAATAAGATATTTGTTGAGTGAAAGAAATTCGCTTTTTCCTGAGCTCATTCAGTCACAGTGTTTTAATCTCTTTATCATTTTACTATCTTTTTCTTCAGCTCATATGTTTCAGCTTTATGCTACTGATTCATAGACATGATTGCTGCGTTAAACATATTATTTTAATTCTCCATTTTCATCAAGGTGTACAAAACATTTCCAGTAACTATTTTTTGTCTATTTTTTTAAGTTGCCTTTCCTTGTAATATCTTTCTACTGCCTGTGTGAACTCTCAGGGTTGAAGGAGGTGAGCATTCCTTAAGTTATATATTTGTAGGAGTTTCACGTAGGAAAATGATTAGTACTATGTGTCAGGTTACTTGTCGTTTTCCTTTTCCCCCAAGATTTGGTGGGTAAATTTGTTTATTCTCACTTCTCACCAGTTGAGGAGGATAGCAAATCTTCTACCCCTCTGACATGGAGATGGGCTCCATCCTGACTACATGGCCTGCCTGTGCCATTCCTTTGCCTCCTGTTTCTAGGAAGCAAACTGATTTGAGAGAAGTTCCCATCACCATATGCCCTTTTCTCTCCCTGGTAAGCAAAACGGATTCACTGCAGACATGGCTGTCACCTTCAAGAAGCCTATTTGTCTGAGATTGATTGCCATAATCCTGTCTGTTTCCTAAAAGACTAACTACTATTTGAGGCTCTTTGCATTTGGCTGCAATTCTACTCACTTTTTAATATGTTTTTCAGGGGTATTTAGCTGTGTCCTACTTTTTCCAAAAATTAAAGTTACATTTCTATTTCTCAACTTTCTTATTACTTTTACATAATTTCCTAGGAAAAGAAAAGGAAACGCTGCTTTCTTCAAATCATAGTCTGTCTAGCTTCTTGAATTGAAAATTATAGCTCATTTAATCTACACCTTTGTTGTTCTTTTTTTTTTTTTTAAGATTGGCCCCTGAACTAACATCTGTTGCCTATCTTCTTTTTTTTCTTTCTTCCTGTTCCCCATAAAGCCCCCCAGTACGTAGTTGTATATTCTAGTTGTGGCTCCCTCTGGCTATGCTATGTGGGCCGGTGCCTCAGTGTGGCCTGACAGGTGGTGCTAGGTCCATGCCCTGGATCCAAACAAGTGAGACCCTGGGCTGCCCAAGTGGAACACGTGAACTTAACTACTTGGCCGTGGGGCCAGCCACTATTGTTCTTTTTCTAAGCGCCTATATTTAATTGTTTTCATCTAAGTACTGCTCTAATAGCATCCTGTAATATTGATACATAGAAAACTGATTTTAAATCAGTTCTAAATAGTGTATTATTCGTTTTCTATTTGCTGCAGTAACAAGTTACCACAAACTTGGTGACTTCAAACAACAAATTTATCATCTTAAAATTCTGGACATTAGAAATGCCCCCTTTCTCCCCAGGCTAAGATCAAGGTGTCTGTAAAGCTTTATTCATTTTTTGGAGGCTGTAGAGGAGAAGCTGTTCCTTGCTTTTTCCAGCTTCTAAAAGCTACCCATATTCCTTGACTTTTGGCCTCCTTCCTCCCTTTCAAAGCCAGCAAAATAGCCTCTCTCTGACCCTATTTTCATTGTCACATCACTTTCACTGTCTATGACTCCTTTTCTGCCACCCTCTTCCATTTTTAAGGACCCTTATGACTACTTTGGAGCCATCTAAATAATCCAGGTAACCTTTGTATTTTAAGGTCAACTGCTTAGCAAATTTAATTCCAGCTGCAACCTTAATTTCCCTTTGCCACGTAACCTAAAGTAGTCACAAGTTCTGAGCTTTAGAACATAGGCATCCTGGGGAGGAGGGGCCGTCATTCTGCCTACAATAGTTTCTGGTTTTAGTTGGAATTTATGCATCATGCATGGCTTTAGGCATATGCTGTCTGGTTTATAAGCATATAGGCTTTACTCTTAATTATTTGTATTTTTAGTTAAATATTCAACTGAAAACGGTTAATATATACATTTTAAATTAGAAAGTGGTTAATATTTGTGGTGATTTCCTGATGGCTTTAAAGTAATATATATTCTCTATATACTGTATGCATCATTTTCTATATATCTATAAAATCAATCCATTCAGTTTTGTTGCTCAAATCCTTTATTTTTTTCTTAAATATTCAGCTTTTTTATCTCACAGGTGCTTTACTGTTGAACCTCCCCTCTCTCATCCTTTTAGTTACATCTAGTTTTAATATTCTTTATGCAAATATTTAATATTTAATTCAATGTATTTTTAAATGTATTTATCAAGTTCTTGTTTAGAATTTGTGGCTGAGATTGCTGCTTGTCCCAGAGATCCAGTCTCTCTTTTCTACAGTAATAGCACCCCTGAATTGTAACTGTGCATGTGGTCTGCTGGAGTATGGACTCTGTGCTGTACATAGGCTCTTACCTAGAGAGAGCTGTGAGCTTATGAGTGTGCTCTAGCTAAGGGGACAAGAGAACTGTGCCCTTAAAGGGGGGAGGGGAGAAGGGGGAGGAGGAGAAATGCCCCTTCCTCTCCTTCTCAGTCCCACTACTTGGAAAATTGATGTGATGTCTGGAGAACTATTTTGTATGATGAGAATGAGAACCATGTTCTACTCCAAGAGATTGAAAACACTAGAAGTACCCCCGTTCCCCAGTGATGAGAGTTTTGATAAACTCCTGCATGCTATGGCTGCCTTAGGTATCCATTTTCTGTGGCCAAGTGGCCTTCAGGGGCCTTGAACTGACGCTAGCCTCTCCCATGAGGACATGCCCTAGATAACAGCCTGGGGAGTCACAAGTAAATGTAAGTTCCTAATGGGACTCCGCCAGTTGCCCTCATGAAAAGCATTCCTCCCACATCCCAGGGCCTTCCCCTTGTGTGCCCCTTAGATAAGACCCCCTAGAAGCCTACCAAAACCCCACTCTTTTTGGTTTGAATTGACCAATCTGGCCTCGCCCAGGAGCTCCAAAGCACCCTGCCCTCGGACTCAGATGAAGGCATGTGTCTGGGTCCTGCCCTGCTTACTCTTCCAGCACCCTGCCTTGACCTCCCAATATGGCCCCTTGAGCTGTATGTACCCCCTCCAGGACTTGTGAGTAATAAACTGCCCTATTTTACTTTGCCCTGTGGTCTTTTGTTGAACCCTGGCTCCTTATATGATACCCAGGGGCTCTACTTAACAAATATTAATTTAACAAAGTCACAACACCCAGCATCTATGCACAACTGCTGTGCTAAACTTGATCTGCCTGAGGGTGCACAGTGTAGACCCAGAAGGTCACATAGGTCATTTTTGAACTCCTGCCTGGGAGTGGTAATAGAGATAATACAGTGTCAAAAAGTCAGGAGAAAGCTTTATTTATTTAATGGTTACAAGATTGTGTCTGTATCCCACTACCGGGCCAGGTTTAGGAGTAGGACAGGATATTGAAGCACTCTCCTTGGATGCAAGATTTAAGGCGGTGCCAAAAAATTCAGCAAATCAAAATAAATAATGTTAAATGCAATATTTAAAAAATCAAAATCAATGCAAAATAATTCATAATGAACAACTATAAAGTGAAAACTATAAAAAAAGCTTTAAATAAGGACAGTGTTTATTTGTTTTATTACCTCAAATTATTGTGCATTGGGAACAGTCTTTCCAATAATCTCATACTTCTGGATTTTTGAGGGTTGACAATGACTAGAGAATGGATTGGGCGACATGGGGCTTTATAGATAATAATGTTTTCTAATTGGTCAGCACTAGTTTGCTTTTTTCTTTTCATACCAAATATAGGAGGGCATTTTGCTTAGTGTATATAAGGGCGCATGTGTTTTCCTGTTGCCTCTGGCTCTAATATGGTGTGGTGTGGTCCTGCCCTACTGTCCACACTCAGAACCGAGGGAGGCAGTTCTTAGTTGTCTGTCTGCTTCGGGCCCTCTTTCACAAATGAGAAGAATCTTCTCTTACCTCTTATTCCATCCTCCATCCCTTACTTTAAAGAAATGAGACTAGATCTTATTTTTAATCCTCACTAAATTCCCACATGCCTCTAGCTACTTCTGGAATGAAAGCAAAGCCCAAGTGACTCAGCACTGATGGCTGTGGTGTGTCCTGATTCCATGCATTGTCTAGAAGTGTTTATCTTATTTAGGAGCCTCTCCTTGTCACTTCATTTTCTATTTTTGTAAACTTTAGGAACCATTTCTATGTGTTTGGAAGAGAAGGGAGTCCATGAAAAGTGAGAACTTACTGAGTTACCTTGACCAATAGTCCATGTTTTTAAAAATGATAAAACTGAAGTCTAGAGAGATGATGGCTTTTCTAATCAAGATGCCAATGATGGTATATTATGTCACGTTTTTTACTTCCCATTCATGCTTTTGCTTAAGGCTTCCACTTAACAGAATGACAGAATTACTAAATATTACTTAGAAATTGCTAAGAAATAATACCAGGGCACATGTATCAAGGGCAATTTACTACATCTCTGACTGTCCTATTATCATGAATTGAATACTTTTGTAAGGTTATTTCTTCCCTTGTAGTAGTTGATCTAATTATACAAACCTATAAAGGAAAATGTTATTTATTGGGTGTACATTCCTTTCTACATTCCTCCTGCAGTGTTTCCTTCAGTGGAGACTCACTGGCATAAAATTTCCATTATAAGAAACTATTCATTTCTCTGGTTCTTTTCTCAGTTTGTTATAAAAGACTGAAAATAGCTTCTTCCATTTCAAATACTTTCCTTAAGTTGAAAAAGCTTAAAATTCAAGTGGTTATCTTAGGTATGCCTTAAATTAGTATTTAACAGCTCATTAGATGCAACATAGTTTGAAACACCTATCATGCTTATCTTTGAAAATCTTTTAGTATAAGTTCATGGAAAATTTATTTGTTTTCATAGTTTTTAAGTTAGGAAAAAATGATGCTCGGAAGAAACAAGGCAATTTCCAAGTAAAGCAATATATAGTCTAGAAATGTGTATTGTGTCCATTTTGATAAATGAAGCTTGTTGCTGTTTAATTTCTTTTTTTAATGACAAGAAGTGTTGCCTAAATTTGTATAGAGTAAGAATGGCCATTTCCTCCAAAGAAAGCTGACCCAAAGTTACAAAAACTTAATAGGAACAGAACAAAACATGTTTGACACGATTCATATTCATTTTTTCTCATCATATTATGACAGCTATGATTCTTAAAAACACTTTGCCGTGGATTGTGATGGTATGTGTTTTTTGGTTGAGCTATAACACAAGTGCAGTCACAGTTCCAAAGAAGCCATCTTTTCACCAGACAGCCCATATTCTGCAGGATGTGGTTAAAAAGTCATGCTGTTTTCTCTACCATAATTAGCACTTTCTTAATTAGCGTGGTAAATTTGAGAAATGAGCTTTAATGGTGCAAAGAATGACCTGTTAAACAGCATGTTGAATATCAGAAATGAGCCCTCACTGATAAAGTCAGTAAAAGATGCAGATTGGGTAAATTATTTTAGAGGTACTCCATGGCCTGGGCCACACAGATGATACAGCAGAAAGTCTTATCCTTGTTACCCACACAGACGATGCCCTGGGCTAGACCTCTACGCCGCTGTGTGTCAGCCTTGAACCTGGGGACTCTAGATGCCGCTTCTTGTCAGAAAAACAAGAAAATTGTGCCTTTGGAGTTTGCCTGTGTCTGCTTTGAGTAAACGCTTATGTAGGTAGTTCTCTAAACACCTGAAAGGGCAGGGGGCTGGGACTCGCTTTAGGTTAGTGAAGAGGTCATAGGAAGTGTTGTAGTGACTGCCCACCAGTAAGTGTTCAGCTAATTAAATGTGTAATAATTGCCGGGACAATATGAGACCCACTTTCCCTATAAATAGTAAAATTTTCTGGAGGGAGGTGGCTGATTCTAAAGATCTTCAAAAGTTTTTTGTGGCTACAATTATTAGAAAAAAATAATAAAGTTGTGCAACACTAAATTGACATGGGTCAGTTCACTATATACTAACATTTATTTATTCCACAAACCTTTATTCATTACTTATCATACATACCAATGGCTGAGAAAAGGTTGCACTAAATTGACATGGGTCAGTTCACTATATACTAACATTTATTTATTCCACAAACCTTTATTCATTACTTATCATACATACCAATGGCTGAGAAAAGGTTGAGGTAGATAAACTTGACCAAAATTTGTTAAAAGAAGATTTAAATTTTATCAAATGTTTGTCATGAAAGCAGATGTATTCCATTTATCCTCAGACGTATGTATAAATGTGTATTATTTTAGTACCTGTTTAATACAAAATAAAAACAAACATTAATTATTAATGATAATACAGACATATAAATCTTTCATTTTCTATATCATAGGCTTTATTTAGTAGTATTGACTTGTAATGATAATTTTGATTTTTCATGTCTAATTTTGCATGCTTTTCATTATACTTTAAGAATGTGTTTACAAACAATTGATAACAAAATCTGGTTTTTTGATATGTTGAAAATGAAATTTGTAAATTTAAAATCTCAATTCACTTGTAATGTAGTCCCTGCCTGAGTCTCATTTGAATGTATGCGATTCTGTTCTTGCAATTTGATTTGATCTACTTTCCTCTTCGTCAACCTCATTATTCAAGAGCTTATCATCTTGACATATAATTATTACCCTAATCTAACTGGTAAGTGCAAAAGCTTTGCACAGTGCTTTGCATTTAATGAACAGTTAGAAACATTGTGTGAATTGCATTAAAAATCGAGTGTTGATCCCACTGTAAAATTTTAGCTTTTTCTACAAAAATTTAAGTCCATATTTTTTATGGACTCCCCTTTGTTCCTCCTAGTGTTTTTCATATCATTAAGAAAGTTTCCCAAATTTATTGAAGGACTTGTTCTAAGAATTTCTTTATGAACAAAATTTCAATGGAATCTCCTCAATTAGACGATCACTTCATTCTTTCATTCAGTCATTAGCTAAATGCAAGGTATTTTCTGGAAATGTACTAAAGAAAAGAGACAAAAATAAAACCGGCATCAGTCCTTGCCTTTCCAAATTCTACCTGTTGGGAAATGTGAAGTTAATTTAACCTATTTAAGATGTTTCTTATCTGGAAAATGGCTATAGTTGTAAGTTTTAGATGATATAATTCATATGGAGCAGTATAGACCCCTCAGTGTCCATTATCTGTTTTCTATCGTCATTTTACTGTTACATCAAAACTTCTTCTTCTCTATATATTTATTTATGTTTATCCCTGAGTGAAAGACCCCAGGAAGCTAAACTATGAGCTGATTGACTTTGATAATGTCCAACCATTGAGCTATAATTTACCTACCTCCAAATTACACTTTTCAGTGTATGATTCTGAGTTTTGACAAATTCACACATTTGTGTAGCTATCACCACAATCAGGATGCAGAACTGCTGCACCATCCCCGGAAATTCCCTGTGCCCCTTTGTCATTAATACCTCCCCACCCCATTGCAGCCCCTAGAAAATCTATGGTTTTTCTATCCCTATAGTTTTGACTTTGCCAGGAGGCCACATAAGTAAAAACGTACAGTATATAGCCTTTTTGAATCTGCTTCTTTCTCTTAACAAAATAAATCTGAGATTAGTCCATGTTGTGTATAGCAGTAGTTATTTCTTTTTATTACTGAATAGTATTCTGTTGTGTGGGGAATGTTTCCATACGTTTCAATAATCATGAAAGCAGTTTGGGAGAAAGCAGGGAAATACAAATGTCATTCTGCCTTTTCATTGTCTTTGGTAGGTGAAAAGTCTGGGAATTTTTCAATAGGTTGCTTACATGTTAAGGGAAAGAATAGGCTCAAAGTTGATGCATCACGATCAATGCATCTATTTCTTTTGATTCAAGCATTTAAAGAATTAGGAGGGCAGAAATAGTTGAATACTTGTCAAATTGTGAACCAAATGGAATGAAAACAGCCAAATTATCTTTCTGCATATTTGAATGAAGTAATTCGTAACTACTGATTTTAGTAGGAGACATATGTTGGCAGATTACCCCCAAACCATCACTCCTGAAGATCATTGCCTTGCATTGTTTACAGGAAGTTTAGTCTTATACATAAAACGTTTACGTATAACAGACACAGCCTACATTACTGCAATATACATCAGTATGTGCAGTCACAGTATGGACATAAATATCAACATGTATCAAATAATGATAATTTAGATATCTATCTGAATGCCATTTTGTTTGTATTTCCTTCTATTATTAAACATTCTGAATAATCAAGTAATTATAAAATAATAAATGACATGCAAAATGCAAAAAAATTTCTTCTAGTGATAAAATTAGGGCAAATACAGTCATATTTATGCTCTACACTATCAGAGAAGAAATAGCTATCCATGAATAGTCTCATATTGAGCCACTGGGTTAGGAAACCAGTGGGATGGTAATATTAGATAGCTAAGACTTCCACTCTGATGAAAGACAGTTCAGAAATATTACCTCTGTTATAAAGCTTCAAATTCTATTAGATTTCTTCTGGCTCAGGTTTTATGACACGAAAAAATAATATGGGCTGTAATATATTTTTGACTTTGGGAAAAGAAAGAAGGTAGAATGTGAGAGAGAGAGTAAAAGTGGCTTTCATGTTTCTTTGGAGGAGCCGTGCACTATGAAAAAATCTGTAACATAAAAGACTAGATGATAAAGAACCCTACCTTTATTAAAAGGAAGTAAAACTTGGAGGTTGAGAGCATTCCAGAAAAATATTTAATTTGATTTGAGGTTTTTTCCTTTTCTTCCCGTGGTACACTTCACCATTTTTTGAATACCAGTAAGAGATGAATTCAAGAGGCATTTTCTCTGTGTTTTCCGTTGATGAGGTGAACTCTCTGCAGGCTGACAAAGTTCTGACCTTGCTGCTCTCAGAAGGGCAGGAATTGAACACTCACAGAGCTGCTCCTCCTCGCAAGGTGGAGACGCCCCGGTCAGCAGGACATTCCTGCAGCGGGATCTCCCAAAAGTCTAGAGGGGTTGGCATTATGTTCTTACTTCTCCCACAAAACTGGCAAATGAAATGCAGAATGAAAAAAAAAAGTCCTAATATCACTATCGACTTAAAAACTGTCTTAAGTATCCTTTTCAAATTCTATAAAATACCATAAAGCTCCAAGTGTCATATTCCTGGCATATTTAGCAAAGGAGAAATCATCTTGGCAAGAAACACTTTTCTCAGTTTCTTCTGTTTGAGAAAAAGGAATATTTTAAGATGAAATTCTAAACAGACAGTAAGTTATAATTCAGAGTGACCTTCATTTTATTAGTCTTACCTGATGGCATGGGATCAGTTAGGATGTGGTAAGGTATGGTTAGATTGTGAGTGAAACTACTCTTAATCCTAAATCTTAAAATGTGGGGAGGGAGATATTAGTTCAATTTTACAAGGATTAGCAAGTTTAACATGCTCGACACTTAATTTCTTCATAATATAAATGTTTTTTAAAAAAACAAAATTATAAACAAATTCAGTAGGCCCTCTATATCCACAGGTTCTGCATCCACGGATTCAGCCAACTCTGGATAGAAAGTCCTACAATGGCTGCCTCCGTACCGAACATGTACAGACATTTTTCCTTGTCCTTGTTTCCTAAACAGTACAGTGCAACAACTCTTTCCATTTCGTTAGGTATTATAAGTAATCGAGGGATGATTTAAGGCACATGGGAAGATGTGCCTTAGGTTACATGCAAATTCTACGCCATTTTATATAGGCACTTGAGCATCCGCAGAGTTTGCTATTTGCACGGTCCTGGAACCAACCCCCTGCCCCATTCTAAGGGACAAGTGTATTTTCTTTTATTTGTTGTAAAAATGCATGTTCAGCTTTAGTATCACACTTGATACACGTAGACCTTAGCCATTTGAAAAAATAAATAGCTATATTCAAAACTAATAGTTAAAATTAACTTTCAAATTCAAACATTGAAAACCAGAGTTCTGTATTTTGTTGTAATTTTCCCTTATCATCAGGCCATGAATCACAATGTTCTCTAGATATATTTGTGTTGCAAATCATTTAGGGACATATTTTCTTAATGTCCATCATATTCTTCTTACTTTAAGTATCCTTGAACTATAATATTTTGGACCACAACTGTCATCTAGTTTGTATTCTCTATTGTTTTTTGTACTACAAGAAACACCATATACCAATGTTAAACATCAGGTGCATTTTTTTCCGTAAAACTTCATCCAAGAAACATTGGGGCAAATGGCCCTCAACACAAGGTTACCGTATGCTGATGGTTATCTGAAACTGTGCACCCCGGTGCTAATCCTCATTTCTCTGTCCTTGTCTTAAACCTAGGCCCTGCCTAAGCACTACTTTTGCTGACTTAGGTTCTCCTGAATTCTGGAGTTGTAGTGGCTAACAGCTCTTTCCCACTGATTTTTCTGGATGTGATAGTCCGACTACTTGTTAGCTAGTTAAGATAGCTTAACTGCTTGTTCAGCAACCTCCTCCTAGACCTGACACATTTTCTTCTGGGTACGCTTTTTCACAACTCTCTAGTGACAACAGATGGCAGTGTCAGAGGAAGGCTGTGGAGAAGATATATGGAACTGAATTGATTTATGTTTGGGATTCTGCTTAATTCAGCTCAATTTTTCCAAACTTAAGTAAAACAAAAAATTCAATTATAGTTGATTTATGAAGGCTTATGTACGAGTGAAACAACACCAACAATTAAGAGTTTTTCTTCTGATTGGTTGAGAAGTAGGTGTTCTTTAAAAAGATAGATTAAAAATTATTCTAGCTATTATAAGTCTATATTCCATAAGGGCTCTATTTAGATTTATACTGTGTCATCAATATGATATCCAGAATGTTACCTTAAAGTGTTGTCTGAGCTGTGTTTATGTATAGATCTGTCAATTAAACTGCTACTGATAAACTAAAAACTAAAACCTAGACTATATTTTGTCATTTTGAAAGTCATTTTTTTTTATAGTTTTAGTAAAACAAATTGATTTAAAAATAAGTAGGGTTTTTTTTTTTGAACTTCTGTTAGAGTCATTATTTAGGTAGAGTATAGCCAATATAAGGCAGTGGTTTTGTGACACTTCTAAAGGTATATGTTTGATGAAACAGCTGCAGTGTTTAACCTATAGTTTGCTACAACTTGAACTATAACTCTGAGTGTGTGTACATTCTGAATCATTGCATTAGATGTTATTTTTTATACACAATTTATTCACAATAAGGACACACCAGAGCAGCTTGCAGATAACAAGAATCTCAAGCAAAACTAATACAGTTGATATTTCAGGAAGATTCACATTGTAACATGTGCAGGGCAAGATAAATAGAATTTAAAAAAGAGATGAGGGGTAAAGATTCAAGATATGCTCTTATGGCATAAATCCAGGAATAAATTGATAATATCTTAATTTTGATTTATATATTTTCACCTAAAAATATACTGCCTCTCCACATTTTTCTCTAGTCACTGTTTTTTTGAATCCGGCTACTGTTTAGGATCTCCCTGACTTTCTTGCTCACTATTAAAGTTCAGAATTGCTAACAGCTCATATTTCTTTCCCTTACTTTAAAAATCACCCCTGGCTGTGAAGTCTTATTTTTAAAAAATCAAGACCACTTATGTATTGACTTAATAATTGCCAAATTTAATTCTTACATTCTGAATATAGCAGTTCCTTCTCAAATCATAAAAAGAAGGGATTTGAATGTTGTATTTCTTGTAGACTTAGATAATTATGCTTAATGCTAAAGACCTAGAGTGAAAGCCCAAAGCAAGCTATCAGTCTATACTATAATGGAAGCATACATAATACAATCTTTTTATTTCAAATTAGATTCAGATTGGGAATTTGATTATAGATTTTAGTGGCACCCAAAATGTTAAAAGAAGAAAAGTATATTAATGTCCAAAAAAAGTAAACTAGACACTTCCCTCTAATACGGCTTCTAGAACCAAGAGTGGGCACATGTCCTCCAAAGAGGTCAATCGTATTCTCCCAATTCAGGATTTAGAACTTGGATTCAAAGATGGTAGTCAGAGTCTGGTCACATGTGAGAGGCAGGTGAACTTTGAAGGTATAGGATGGCCATCTTCTACCATGCACCCAGAAAAGGAGGGAAAACCAGTTCATAGAAATTACAGAATAAAGGAGACCTGTAAATAAACCAAGGGGTGGAGCATGATGTCCTGGAGGGAGGGACTGGGCCATAATGTCATGGGGGGGGGGGGCTGGGCCATGATGTCATAGAGGAAGGGAGGGACTGGGCCATGATGTCAGAGAGGAAGAGAGGGACTGGGGCATGATGCCATAGAGGAAGGGAGGGACTGGGGCATGATGTCATAGAGGAAGGGAGGGACTGGGGCATGATGTCAGAGAGGAAGAGAGGGACTGGGACATGATGTCATAGAGGAAGGGAGGGACTGGGGCATGATGTCAGAGAGGAAGAGAGGGACTGGGACATGATGTCATAGAGGAAGAGAGGGACTGGGGCATGATGTCAGAGAGGAAGAGAGGGACTGGGGTATGATGTCATTGAGGAAGGGAGGGACTGGGACGTGATGTCATAGAGGAAGGGAGGGACTGGGGCGTGATGTCATAGAGGAAGAGAGGGACTGGGGCGTGATGTCATAGAGGAAGAGAGGGACTGGGGTATGATGTCATTGAGGAAGAGAGGGACTGGGGCGTGATGTCATAGAGGAAGAGAGGGACTGGGACGTGATGTCATAGAGGAAGGGAGGGACTGGGGCGTGATGTCATAGAGGAAGAGAGGGACTGGGGCATGATGTCCTAGAGGGGGGAACTGGGGCATGATGTCATAGAGGAAGGGAGGGACTGGGGCGTGATGTCATAGAAGGACGGAGGGACTGGGAGAGTTTGGGGCTTGATGTCTTTTACAGGTTTCTGTTTCCAGGTTTTAATCTTTTCTGACTCTATTTTCTTTCTTTGGGTTCCATGGAATATCCCTGTCTGCTTTTGATAAATTTCACCTTTCCTATTTTTCCTGTTTAAGTTCATTTGTGTAGTTTTTTAACTCACGACCCAAAGAGCCTTGACTAAAACCCCAAGCTGTCACCCACACAAATGCTAGCAGAGTCAATTGTTCCTGGGATGGCCACGTGTTACACTATTCTAGAACGTGAGTAAACAAGGAAGTTCAGGATCCAGCTTTAAGGCGGGAAAATTGAATTCTCCGAGCCATGGGCATAGCTGAGGCTGAGATTCAGGGATAGCAAATCGATTTGGAATCCAAAGGGAAGAATGCCGCAACATTTCTGAAGTGGCTTATTTCACAGGGTTATTGCGAAGTCACTGAGACAACATACATAAAAGTACTTTCTCCAGGGAAGAGAGCGAGACAGGTTAGCGGTGTAGGACACGGATTCTACAATCAAACTCCCTGAGTTTAAATCTTAACTCTGCTTTCTGGCTGGGTGACCTGGGGTAAGTTAAATTCTCTGTGCCTCAGTTCCTTTAGTTTGTTAATCGGAAATGATAAAGATAGTTCCTGCCTCATAGGGTTACCTTGTTGATTAAATGAGTCAGTCCACGTGGAGTGCTTATGACAGCTCCTGGGACGTGATCAGTGCTGTTAAGTCTGTGGAAGTGTTTGCTGTTATTGGTGTTTATAGAGCTGCATTGTTGGCCTTCAGCATCACACAGACATAGTGGTACTTGCATTATAGATAGCTAGGACATTCTAAACCATAATCTATAGAGCACACCATATGTGACATAACTCTCCCTTGAGCTAGGTTTTTATAGTATTAAGAGATAATAAAATAAATAAAAAAGCAAGAAGTGCAAAACTAGGAAAGATATCACTATTATAATGGCTTGTTTGTTGACATCTTTGTTAAACAAAATATGTTCACTAGAAAAGAAGACATTCTACAAATAAGTTGAAAAGAAATGAAATGTAATCCAGATATCACCAATTATAAAAAAAAACGTAGTGCAAAGCAAACCTAATAATGTCTCTTAAAATGATAAATTCAAAATTGATTTATTGTAACGCAAATTTGGTTGAACTACTCACCTCCCGTAGACATAATCAATATCGATTAGTAAATACTGCAGCAAATTGTAATGGAATTAGTGCACTGAGGCTTTAAGTGTGTGACTTGGCACAAACACAGTTACTCCTTCAAAGAATAACACCAACAAATACGAACTTCCGCTTAAAATAAAATAGCCATTTATAGTTTCTTCCCTGAACGTGGTTTATGTAATTACTGTTTATTAAAAGGGGTAACTGACACACTGAGAAATGTAAAGATAGAAAATATCATGGTTCTTATAAAAATATCCCCAGCAAGACATGTCCCCCCTTTCTTTCCAGCAGCACATTGTGTGATGTGTGAGTTTAGACTTAATGACTCAGTTGAGCCCCTTTGTGTTTACCTTTGACATCAGACGTCCATATCGCATTAGTCAGTGGTTCAAGACATGTAAAGAATGCCCGGAACATTTTCATGGCAGTTATTTAGCCATTCTTGGCTAACACTGCCTTATATAACTAATGACACAAATATATGAATTTAATATACTTACCATAAATCAGAACCTCTAACGTAAAAATGAACCTTTTAATTTAGCAGTAACTTTCTTTAAAACAGCATCGAGGTAAACTTTTATATAAAAATAATAAATAAAAATCTCCTGAATCTACCAGTTGGTGAGAAATTACACGTCTGCCGTCCTTCAGTGGACCACAGCGATGGAAGGATTGCTGCTTCCTTTTCTCAGCAGACCTGGTAACACCTGAAGATGTTCTTGACTCTCATTGTTCGCGGTAACCGTGTTCTATCAAGTTACCATGAACACTGAATTAGCGGATACTGAACTGCCGCTCCTAGGGAAAATACGTGGTGAGGTTCTTGTGAGCCTCTGGTCATATTTCCTCAACCAAAATGCCACATGTACTGTGTAGGTTCATTTACCGGCATCTTTATAAAACAAGCTATTCTCATCAGCATTGAAAATCTGTTCTTCCATTTAACTGCTCTCCTGTATAACATTTAGCAGGCATTTAAAAATTATTTTGTAGTCTTCTAATCTGCAGAAGCTGCCTGGCCTACAGCTTAATTTTTTCCACTGTGTTGCCTTTTGAAACATAAGAGCCAGCCAGCATTGACCTAGAAGGGTTTAGCATTTTCCTGCCCTTGGGTAATGCGACTGTGTAATTTTTTCGTTTTCAACCTCACAACAATGCTGTCCACTAAACTTTTTATAGTCATCAACTCTTGAATTCACAAATTTAGCAGCTTTTCTACTTTTTCATAGCTTCGTCATGCACTATGTTACTTTAGCGCTTTATAGAGTGGATTTATGTACAGACTGGTGAATTCCTGTTCGTTTTTCTGGATGGCGTATCATTGGTTCGTTAATGTTGAACTCCCTGCCAAAAGCACCGTAACTCATGCCTGAGCGAATCTGGTCTAACACGTGTACTTCTCTGTAAGGCACCCTTGTGTTTAGGAACGTTAGATAGCACTTCAGCGCTGTGCTTGGAGCCATCACGAACAGCAAAATCACCAACAAAATCACAAAATATGGCACTAACTGTATCGCGAAAAGGACACCAGTTGACAGGACGAGAGCTGAAGCAAGAAGTCAATGTTGTCTTCTTAGACTTCAGTTGGGAACTTGCACAATGAGCGACTCAGGTTTTGAGTTTCTGTTCATGTCCACAAACGACCGTGAAAGTGTCATGAGTATTGATTTTGGAGTTACAAATAAGTGACGAATTCACAAATATGGAATCCACAAATAATGAGCATTGAGTGTCGATAGGTGAAGCAATGTCTGTACTAACCATAGGGTATGTGATGCTCAGTATTTGAATTACCTTGAAAGGAAAGCACTTATGGTTAATAATTAATACTAACATCTAAGTGATAATTGCCTTTGTGTTAAGCATTTTAAATTGATTATCTAATTTATAACAAATCTGTATGAAGGCACTGTCAGACCTACACTTTTTGGATTAAGAAACCGAGAGTTAGGAAAGTTAATTACCTTTCTTAAGATTGCGTGGCTTGTGAGTGATGGAGCTGGTATTTAATCACATGTGGTGTGACTCTGCAGCCTGCAGTATTCGCTACACTGGCAGGCACTGTGTATCAAGATTCCTTCAGGGTGTCCAGGCTGAGAGGAGAGTTTAAAGGAAAAAAAAAAGGTTTTATTTCAATACATAATGGAAAGGGAATTAATAGGGTCCCAGAACCTACCATGGGTGAAGTGGGAGCAGAGCTAGTGATGACTAGCAACAACCAAATTAGTAGGAGACGTCAGTACGTAAAACTAACAGAAGGTGTGGGAGCAAGAGTCAGAGAGTCTCAGGTGGGGGCTGTGGGACTGACAAGCGGTTGGACAGGGAGCGTGGAACACGTTGCTTCTCTTCACCCTGTTCTCTTCGGACAACACATTGCTCTCGCCTTGCAGGTAGGAGCTTTCTGTTCTTACACGTCCTGACTTCTGATGAAGGGGCTTTGCTACACAGCCCATCTGCATTATAAACTTTTATTACACAAACCCTGTGACTTGAAGTATATTTGGAGGAACTAAATGTACATATTTTCACTGCCTCTAACAAAGAAATAACTCGGTTCTGCTGCCATCAAAAGTGCCAGTAGACCATAACCTGGTATCTGCAGTGGCATATGACCCTTGATATTAAGATAAGACAGTGCTCTTCCAGAGTTTTCAAGAAGATTGTTGTTATAAATACTGAACAAAAGATACCCACATAGTACGTGCTATAATTTAATTATGGTCATAGCTATCCTTAGAAGAGTTAAGGAATGTGTGCATATTTTAAAAGTATGACTGTGAGTGTTGATGTAAATCTTCTGAACGTCAATGATAATAGCAAGGGATTCTTTTCTGTTGACATGTTTACAGAAGGTCTATTCCGAAGATGATACTGCCCTTACATAATAAATTATTGATTTCTCATCACCATCTGGAGTACTCTCATCAGTAGATTCAGAATAGAGCACAGTCACTTTGTTAAATTAGAATAGACTTCAGAGAGAAAATAGTTAACTCATTTCTTATGCTTTTGTTCACTGAATGTATCTTAATGCATTAATTGTTTAATTAATATTTAATTAATTGAATAAGTTGATTTTTATTAAAATTGTTTAATTTTAATAAAACTGTTTAATTGATATGTGTTACATGGTTTCCATTGTTGCACTCTTATTATCAATGCTTCTGGTTTCATAAAAATAAGTATTTTTATTAGTTTTTTATTCTCTACTCCTATTTATCTTCAGCCCATTGCAATCTATCTTCTGTTTTGAATGTTCAAGATGCTAAATTCTCTCTGCAACTACTTGCCTGGATGAGTTAATTCTTTCAAGTTTTGTTTTTTTTTTTTTAGTTAATTGTGAGAGCAATTAGGAAGTATTAATTATATATCCTTACTAACTGATTGCTATAAATGATGAGAACTCCTGTGTCAAGCCTTAATACATGATTAAACCTGAGTAAATACAGCTAGGGTATGTGGTTCCATGGACTGAGAATAAGAAAAGGTACATATAGGAGCTTCTGTTGCCCATGCAGCGGTGGTGTCCTCACTACGAGGTCAAAGGAGAGATAGGAAAAACAGTTGAAAAGATATAAACGACTGTGACACATCTGTTAAGCACATACAGTTACTGTCTTTTTTTGGAGGGGGGCTGGTTGGCAGAGGTGGAGAATTTGTGCCTGTGTATAGAGATGCACAGACTGACAGCTAAGAGTTTAAATGATGGGAGCTGAGTTCTCAGACCTGAAGGGGATATACTCCAGCCCGAACTATAAAAAGTTTTCATACTAATTAATCTTTACTTAAATCAGAGAGAGGATTTGAAAGATATTGCAGTGAACAGAAGAAAAGTCACCAGTATTAGGGACTCAGCCTCACCTGTGTGTAATAATACATGAAAGGTGATGAAAACTTACCCTTATCTTAGGTCAGCCCATGGAGTCATATGGCATACAGATTAAACCACTGCCTTTTTTTATACTAATTTCTCAAAAAAAAACCTTTTGAACTTAATTTTGAAAAGGTCACATTACAACCAAAAATAAAATATTCTAGATAAACCAACTTAAGCATAAAATGATGACACACTGCAGTCCCCACGACCCTATTTTCATGGTAAATATGGCAAAAGTCAGACTTGCATACTATAATAAAATTGAAAACCTTACAATTGCAAAGTAAGTTATCACAGCTTTAAGCTCAGTTCTAAACTTTCTTTTCTTTTTATCCATTCATTCATTCATCTATCTTCCCAATTATCTATCCATCTACCCATCCACCCCACTCACCAGCCATCCAGCCACAAACCCTCCCATTGACTTTACACCTCCCCATTCTTTCATTTCCCATTATCTATTTTAAGAACTCTTGAGAGAAATGTGAAAGAAAGCAGTTGCTATCAAAGTTAATACTGATTCTTTGGTTTTAATTAAGATGACCACATTATTAAGAAGGGAACTAAAAAGAAGGGAACTAAAATTTTGACTTCAGAAGAGTGTAGTTCTAAACACAACTATCTGGTTCCTGGACAATGTGTACATTTTTAAAGGTTTCTAAAAGGATAGATGAAACAGTCCCAGATAAAACAAGTTTTGACCCCAAATTTTTCTTACAACCTTGTTGAAGTTTCAGATGTGCTTAGCGTGTTACTTTCATGGTATTCTCTTTCCTGTTCTTTAAAGAGCAGTGGTGTCTGGGATTGGATCTGCAGGATTCTTCACCAAGTCCATCGTCAGAGCACTGTAAACACTAGGAGACACTTATAACCCTTCATCTTTGCTACTTTTCTGTAGTGCCCACTTTAGGGAAACTACTCAGATGATAACAAATAGATTTATCGGCAAGTTCACATATACAGTTTTTCTCTGGAGTATGTTGTCATGGAAAAAAAGACAACTAATTAATTCTTAAATTTCTAAATTTTCATAATTTAATTCAGTGCTATATCTGACACACTGTTATTTTAGAAGTCACTTAAACTATCTAAAACTTTGTTACCTGTAAAACTAAAAAATTCCTCCCTGCTTTGTTAATATTTATTGACATTTCCCATTTGCTAGGTACTGTGTTAAGCATTATATATAAATGACTTCATTCAATACATTAAGCCTGTGAAGTAGATGGAACCACTACTTCCTTCTTGCAGATGGGGTAGCTGAGGTCTGGAATTGAAGTGTTACGTGAAGGTCACATAGCTAATAAGTGGTAGAATTGTATTTGAATCAAACTCTGTCTGGTTTTAGAGCCTTATGTTCTTAAACATTATTTTTATATGGTTTCTTATAAGAAAATGATAAATCCTCTGTAAACTTTGAAGAGAATTCTCTGCAATGCGTAGTGGCATTATTGTTATTATAAAGGAATCATCTGTTAAACAATTCCTTTAGAAAAATAAAATTATTTTTATTATAATATAAAATAATGGCATAGTTGTAGAACATTAGCGTGGAATATAGGAAGCAAATACTTTTAAACTTTTAATATACACGGAGAGTCCGTATACAGCTATAAGTTACTAGATAGTCTTTGCAAATGCTTGTAGTGTCTGCTCTGGGTTAGTGGCTATATTACGTTCTGGGATTATAGTTGTAAGTAAAATGTATTATTGTCCCTGTGATCAGGAAATCTACCTTCGAGTGTGTGGATAGCATACAAAAATGACCAAAAGTACTGGGCAGATGTAATAAATATTTGAATCAGAATATATGAAAAACAATGAATAGTCACGAGTCTATAGAGAAGTGCGACAAGCATGATTTGTTGAAGTGTTTTCACATTTATTAAACTAACATTAATAACGATAAATTCTTGACCAGGAAATAGAACACATCTATCATCCTAGACCAGTAGTGTACAAGCTCTGGGCTAATTGAAAGGAGTCTGTGTCATACCAATCTGTTAAGAGTAAATTATAGATGAATACAAAATATCTAACCTAGAAAATTATTCACTCCATGTAAATTATTATATAGTTTAAAAGGCCTCTATTTCACCGAGGAATGAATTTTAATTACCTCTTCTAGAAATAATAGTTTGTTTCAAAATATGACACACCTGAACATCACTGTACCAGAATTTCAGTTATGAAACAACAGTAACATTGATGAGAATGCATGTAAGAGAAAGTGATTATTTTGATATTGATTGTGCATCTAAGAATATTAATTTAGCTCATATAAAATATGTTTTAATTAAGAATTTAAATAAAAGTTACCTTATTTAGCCTTCTGAACCAATAACAAGTCCTTCAAATGAATGTATACTCTCTCAGTAAATAGAGTATGATGAATTTATTTCTTCATTTAAAAACATACAGAAAAGCTTATTTGATATAAAAGGATAAAGTTCTAATAGTCAAAAATAACCAGTTCAGGGGCCAGCCCCAGTGGCCTAGTGGTTAAATTCAGCACACTCTGCCTCGGTGGTCCTGGTTTGGTGCACAGGTGTGGACCTACACTTCTAGCTCTTTCAGCAGCCATGCAGTGCTGGAGGCCCACATACTAAAAATTAGAGGAAGATTGGCACGGATGTTAGCTCAGGGTGAATCTTCTTCTGCAAAATAAATAAATAAAATAATAATAATTATTGGGGCTGGCCCCGTGGCCGAGTGGTTAAGTTCGCGCGCTCCGCTGCAGGCGGCCCAGTGTTTCGTTGGTTCGAATCCTGGGCGCGGACATGGCACTACTCATCAGACCACGCTGAGGCGGCATCCCACATGCCACAACTAGAAGGACCCACAACAAAGAATATACAACTATGTACCAGGGGGCTTTGGGGAGAAAAAAAAGGAAAAAAAAATAAAATCTTTAAAAAAAAAAAAAAAAAAATAATAATAATTATTATAATAAGTTCCATATATCACAAAGAAGTCACTCGTCACTAAGTACACCATGTGATTAAAGAGAAGATTGTAGGATTAATACGTACACAGATCAGCAAGTGTTTTAACTCTACGTGATGTGAATTTCAATATCAAAATTTCTTCAGGAACTTTTTGGAGCTTCTGGCAATGATTATATGAATTAATAAATACTTTTTATAAATATTAATGCATTGAATTTGCCCCTATGGCTCCTATGGTTATGCCATATTTCTGTTAAGGTCTCTAAAAAAGATAAATCTCTGCATTTAGACTTCAGTTATTTTGTTGAGATATACTCAACCTAGAGAACTGTGTAAGTTTAAAGTGTACAGCATAATGACTTTACTTACATATATTGTATAATGATTACTGTGAGATTAGTTCACATCCATCACCTCATGTAGATACTAAAAAAAACCAAAAGGAAGAAAGAAAAAATTTTTTCTCTTGTGGTGAGAACTTTTAGGATTTACTCTCTCAGCAACTTTCAAATATACCATACAGCAGAGTGAACCGTAGTCATCATGTTATACATTACGTCCTCAATTCTTATTTTTTTGATTTTTAATTTATTTTTCAATTTATTTTTATTAAGAGCACATTGATTTATAGCATTATATAAATTTCAGGTGTACATCACCATAGTACATCATCATATTTCTACTTCTGTTGAGACTGCATCGTGTTCATCAGCAAAAGTCTAGTTGCCATCTGTCTGTGTATACATGTGCCCCTTTACCCCTTTCACCCTACCCCTCCTGCCTTCCCCTCTGATAACCACTGATCTATTCTCCTTATGTATGTGTTTGTGTGTTTATCTTCCACATATGAGTGAAATCATATGGTGTTTGTCTTTCTCTGTCTAGCTTATTTCGCTTAACCTAATACCCTGAAGGTCCATCCCTGTTGTTGCAAAATGAGACAATTTTGTCTTTTTTATGGCTGAGTAGTATTCCATTGTATATATATACTGCATCTTCTTTTTCCATCCATCCATTTATGTACGTTTAGGATGCTTCCAACTCATGACTATTGTGAATAATGCTGAATTGAACATTGGCGTGCATATATCTTTTCAAATTAGATTTTTTGTATTCTTTGAATAAATCCCCAGAAGTGGAATGGCTGGATCATATGATATTTCTATTTTTAATTTTTTGGGGATGCTCCATACTGTTTTCCACAATGGCTGCACCAGTTTACATTCCCACCAGCAGTGTATGAGGATTCCTTTTTCTCCATATCCTCTCCAACGCTTATCATTTATTATTATTGTCTTTTTAATAATAACCAGTCTGACAGGCATGAGGTAATATTTCATCTTGGTTTTGATTTGCATTTCCCTAATAATTAGTGATGTTGAACATCTTTTCATGTGCCTGTTGGCCATCTGTAAATCTTCTGGAAAAATATCTGTTCATATCCTCTGCCCATTTTTTGATCAAGTTGTTTTTTGTTGTTGAGTTGTATGAATTCTTTATATATTTTGGATGTTAACCACTTATTGGTTTTATGATTTGCAAATCTCTCCTCCAAATTGGTGGGTTGTCTTTTGGTTTTGTTGATGATTTCCTTTGCCTGCAGAAGCTTTTTAGTTTGATGTAGTCCCGTTTGTTTATTTTTTCTTTTGTTTCCTTGCCTGAGGATACTCAAAAAGATACTGCGAAGACCGATGTCGAAGAGTATACTGCCTAGGTTTCTTCTAGGAGTTTTATTGTTTCAGGTCTTACATTCAAACCATTAATCCATGTTCAGTTAATATTTGTCTGTTGTAAGATAATGGTCCATTTCATTCTTTTGCATATGGCTGTACAGTTTTCCCAACACAGTTTATTAAAGAGACTTTTCCTTCTCCGTTGTATGTTCTTGGCTCCTTTGTTGAAAATTAGTTGTCCATAGATGTGTGGGTTTATTTCTGGGCTCTCAATTCTCTCATGTTGATGTGTGTGTCTGTTTTTCTGCCAGTACCACATTGTTTTGATTACTACCGCTTTGTAGTATATTTTGAAATTGTGATATCTCCAGCTTTGTTCTTTGTCTCAGGATTGCTTTGGCTATTGGAATTTTTGTCATTCCATATAAATTTAGAATTCCTTGCTCTATTTCCATAAAAAATGTCACTGGGCTTCTGATTGGGATTGCATTGAATCTGTAGATTGCTTTAGGTAATATGGACATTTTAATTATGTTTATTCTTTCAATCCATGAGTGTAGAATATCTTTCCGTTTCTTTATTTCTTCAATTTATTTCAACAATTTCTTAGAGTTTTCAGAGTATAGGTCTTTCACCTGCTTGTTTAAATTGTCATCAAGTTTTATACTTATAATCTCCGTGGTCAGTCATCCTCATTTTAGTTAATTTATTTTTTTTGGCTACTCACCCTTGGATCCCATTTGGTCATGATATCTTTTTTTTTTAATATATGATTGAGCTCAGTTTGCTAACATTTTAAGAATGCTTGCATCTATGCTAATGAGGCATATTAGTCTGTAGGTGTTTTTTCATTCTGATGTATTTTTCTAGATTTGTTATTAGTATAATACTGGTCTCATGACTTGAGTTGGCAAGTGTTCCCTTCTACAATAGTTTATGAAAAAAACTTACATAGGGTTGGTATTTTTCTCCCTAACATTTGACAGAATTCACTAGTGAAGCCCTCTCGGCCTGGAGTTGTCTTTGGGAGGAGGTTTTTAAGTATAGATTCAGTTTCTTTAAGTGGTATGTGGTTGTTAAAGTTTTATATTTCTTGTATGATAAGTTTGAGTAATTTGTGTTGTTCAAGGAATTCATTATTTCATCAAGGTTCTCAAATGCATTGGCATAGAGTAGTTCACAATATTTCCTTATTTTTGATTTAATATCTATAGTATCTGTAAGCAGTGTCCCTTTTTCAAGACTCACATTGATAATTAGTGTTTTCTCTCCTTTTTTTTTCCTTCTTGATCTGTTTAGCTTACAGCTTATCAATTTCATTGAACTTTCAATGAAAAGCTTTTGGTTTCATTGATTGTATTGTTTGCTACCTCCAACGTTATTGATCTCCACTCATTGTTTTCTTCTTCTTGCTGAGGCTTTAATTTGCTGTTCTTTTTCCATCATTTTAAAGGGAGAACTTAAATTATTAGTTTTAATCTTATTTCTTTTTAAATATAAATATTTGGAGCAATAGTTTCTATCTAAGCACTGTTTTAGCGTCATTTTGCAAATTTTAATGCATTTTCGTTATCATTCCACTGAACATGGTTTCTCATTTCCCTTTTCATTTTTTCTGTGATTCATGGATTATTTACACATTTGTTGTTTAATATCCAAATATTTGGGCGTTTGGTCGTTTTCTTATTATTGATTTCTAATTTAATGTAATTATACTCAAATAACATATCCTGTATGATAATGTCTCACACTTGAGACTTATTTTGTGGGCTGGGAAATTATCCATTTGAGGATAATGTGCATTCTGCGGTTTTGTGTGAGCTTCTGTCAATGTAACCTAATGCAAGGGGAATGAGAGTGTAAAGTAGGTCTTCCACAGCATCATGGCGACCACAGCCTGTCCGTTTCTACCCTGTTCACTCTCCGGAGCCTCCAGGGCAGTGGCTTTTATTTATTGTGTCCAATGTTTATAATCTTTTTTATGGGGAAATCATCTGGGAGGGTCTTAGTATGTCAATACCCTAGTAGAAATCCAATTTGATATTTTAAAATCAGAAGTTTTCAGGTCATCTTTATTCAGTAAGATTCACTTTAAAATACCTGTAATTTTTTAAAATATATATACATAAATTTACATAAGTGTGTAAAGTTATGTAAAAGCACTTAATTTTCTTGATTAGGTGGTCATCATAAATTTCACTTTAAGAATCCTCCTCATCCATCCTGCTTCATTTCAAAAATATATATTTTGTGCTATCCCAAATTGAACTCTTGTTACAAGCCCTAAAAAGTTTATAAAAATTATAATGATATTTTTCTTTCTATTAAAAGGAAAATTAAATATTTCCACCTACATATAAATGAAGCACAGATACCACTAACACTTAAAAGCATTCATCAGAAACTACAAAAATAAATTTCCTCAGGTTATATTATGGAAAAAATGATTGTTTCTTCTCTGTGTTTTTGAAGTCTAAATTGAGTCTTGGATCTATTTCTCTCTCAAATAATCTTTTTCATAACTTTTGCTTTAGGTGTCTTTCCAAAGGGATTTACCTCATATCATCTCTCAAGTTTAAAAAGTTTCAATTTATACGTCATTACTTTGACATTTTTTATCCTTTCCATTATTTGTATCGCGAAAATTGGCTTATGTTTTAGCACAAGGGAAAATCAAACATCAATAAAATGATAAATTTTTAAAAAATGAATATATCATTTGGTAAGAATTTCTACATTTACCATATTGCAGTTTATTTTATGAGTGTCTTGCTCTCTGACTTCAATATTTTTACAAATAGAGACTCTATCAGTTTTGAGTAATATTATTTTATTCTTGCGTTTAAATTAACGCTGCTGTAATTTTTAACCACCACCTCATATTCCCCTCCAAAATGTAACAACTGATATTTCTCATTTGTTTTTGTATAACTTTGTTTTTAACTAAATCTGTTTTTTGATTCTCTTATTTTATTGACTGTTCACAGGCACATGTTCACATCAAGAAAATTGTAAATACTGGTGTAAAAAAAAAAGTAAATATTGGTAAATCCCAGAGTTCAGTCCTTGAATTTTAATACTGTTCATCCATTAGTGACCAAATTTCTTTGCTAATGAATGACATTGGACACTCCCAAATTTGTTTCTCTAGCCTTGAGTTCTTCATTGAACCCAAATCTAAATATCCTACCACCTACTTAAAATCTCTTCTTGCAAGCCTGATACGTGTTTCAATTTAAACTGTCACAGTCACATTCTCTCCAACCCTAATCCCTATCCTTCCTTCATGCTCCTTAGGTCCAGAACAATGAAATTACTGCCAATCTTTCCTTTCTCATGCCTCACAATCAATCACACAGAAAATTCCCTCAGAGTTACTTAAAAAAAAAATGAAGAATCCTTCTGTGTTAACAGAAAATCATCCTGGTCCATGCCTTCATAATCAGACCCCACTTGCTTTACTTACGGCGATATTTTCCTAAAGGGTTTTCCCTCTTGTACCCTTTGCTCCCTCCAGCCTATTCTTTAAACAAGATCCAGAATATTATTTTTAAAACAGTCGTCTTTTCATACAGCTACCCCTTCCAACTATCGATACCTTCTTACTTCAGTCAGAGAAAAGCCAAGACCTTACACAGCCTCTGTAATCTAGCTCCTTATCCCTGTGCTCCTCTCCTGTCATTTTCCTATCTTTCTTGCTCTGCACCCAGCGCTTCTGCCTCAAGGGATTTGCGCTTGTTTTCCCCTCTCATTGGAATAAGATATTCATTTAGCTGCCTACAAGATCTACAAGTTATAGTATCCGATCTGGCTCACAGTATTTTAAAATTTCAAACATACCTCCTATGACAGACAAAATCACAAACACACTCACAAAGTCCCTTTGTCTACCTCATTTTTCTGTGGGCTATTTCCAACTGTCTGGCATAACATATATTTCACTCATTTATTTGTGTGCTGTGTGGTACATATCTTTAAAGTCAGGTTTATGAAGGTATAAATTGCATACTCTTTATATCTATACACCTCACTGATTTTGATAAGGTACACAATCACATAACCACCACCAGCATTGTCAAAATACAGAATATTTTGATTATTTCATAATTTCTCCTTTGACCCTGTTAATCCTACACCAAGGTTCTGACAGCCACTCATTGTAAGTATCTGTATAATTTAGACTTTTAATGAATATCATTTAAATGGAATCATACAGCATTTAGACTTCTTGTTTTTGTGTTCGTTCATGCAACATATCCTTTTTTTCTGGACTCATGAATGTTCTTGCACATATCTGTAGTTCACTTTATTTTATTCTTGAATAAAATTTAATTGTATAGATGTATCACAATACTATATTTATTTATTCACCAGTTGATAAACATTTGAGTTGATCCAGCATCCACTTTTACAAATAAAGCCGCTGTAAGCATTCATGTACAGTTCTTTGTGTGACCAAATATTTCTATTCTCCATTGTAACCATCTAGGAGTGGGATGGCAGAGGGTGATGGGAAATGTAGGTTTAACTTCGTGTGAAACATCCAAAATATGTTTCAAAGTGGCTATCCCATTTTGCATCCAACCTTCGTGTTTGAAAATTCTAGTTGCTTCATACCTTCCTTGTACTTGATATTGTTACTCATTTAAATTTTAGCCATTCAGGCCTGTGTACCTGTATGTCATTGTGGTTTGAATTTGCATTTGCCTAAAGGTAGATAATTTAATTTTTTCATATGCTAATTTGCTATCCACATCTTTTCTGTAGCAAAGTTATTCTTCCACTATTTCACCCCTTATTACTTAGTTAATTATTTTTATACTACCCCTTAATATATTTTATATAATCATTATATTATATATTATATTTTAGTGACTATAATTTCCATACAGTAAATGTCATGATATTCAAGAGTAAAGTTTAATGGGTTTTTACAGATCTATCGAGGCATGTAATCACCTTTATATTTAAGCTATAGAGTAAACAAATAAAAAATACAACCCTGTTGAAAAGTGGGCGAAAGACTTGAATAAACTTTTCTCCAGAGAACATAAACAGATGGCACATAAGCACACGAAAAGATGTTCAGCATTGCTAAACATTAGGGAAATGCAAATCAAAACAACAAAGAGCTTCTGCCTCACACCCATTTGGAGTGCTACAATTAAATAAATAAATAAAACAAAATACTAAGTGTTGGTGAGGCTATGGAAAAATTAGAAGCCTTGTGCACTGTTGGTGAGAATGTAAAATGGTACAATAAGTACAGAAAATAATATGCTGACTCCTCAAATAATTAAAAATAGATTTATCATATGGTTCAGCAATTTCACTTCTAGTGGACATATATTGTACATTGATCAACATGTAAATTATGTATCTCTATATAACACTTTTTGAAATATTAACAATGGTGAAATTACAATTTTGTTTCTCTTCACAAACTTGCCCCTTTCCCAGAGACTAAAGTAGTATCTGGCTTATAGTAGATATGTATATTTATTTGTTAAATAAGTAAGAATTAATACATGAATTAATGAATGAATAGTTCTGAAGGTTCCTAGCTTTTTTACATAAGCTTTTATTAACTTATATACACGTGACTAGAAAGAGCTTGCTTTTCTTGACAAAATATGTGGATCTTCAAAGACTTAATTTAATTGACCAATACCAGTTATCGAGTAATATAATAAACCATTTTCCTTAAATAATTTCTAAAGATAAAATGTAGTTGAATAAAGCCTTAATTTACTCTAGAATTAATTTGCTTTCTTGTGTAAGAGTAACTTTTATTTTTCTAACAAAAATTGAATGAATTTTGCATCAGCTTGTGGTTGTTCATGGCCTCTGGAGAAGTTGCCATATCACTCCTGCATCCCAGTTTATAAATAGAAAAGATGATTTCTTTAGAGTTTATTAAAATGTGGAAAGCTAAAGTGTAAGAAGTGCAGAATCTTTAGCACAGGGGGTAAATTTCTCTATGGAACAACGATAAGAAGCTGAAGAGTACAAAGGAAAAGTAGCAAGTATTTTAGTGAAATTGGCTCTTATTGCCATCTGTTTCTAAAACTAGTTTATAATACACTTATCAAGGTCATATTCCAATTGCGGTACAAGTAGTTTATGTTTAACTTGTTCTTCTTTATTTCTCCATGCCTTGCATATCATCTAAAGTAAAATAACCCCTAATCTCAAAGCTGAACTCCCAAATTTCTTTCGTTACACCTAACATTTTTTGAAGTGTGATATATACTCACTTCTTGCATTTAATTCCAACTTATATCAATACAAATGTGTTTTCTTAAGATTTGTGATATCTATGAATCTCCAGGAAGTTGACCTATTTCCCAGAACTTAATAAGAAATCACAAAGTTTATTGAGTTAAGGAGATAAAAATCACTGGAATATGGATAGTTTGCTCTATCCATCCCCATCTCATTTCTCACCTGCTCAACTCTTGTATTTCTCCGCTACCTATGATAATGTTGACAACCTCGTCCATCTATTTTTTTACTCCATTCTTTTGCATTTCAAAATTCTCCGTCGCTTAATATGAAGATGCTTTGAACTTTTGCTTTGTCGAATCTGGTTACATTAAAAATAATACAAACCCTTTCAGTAACAGCAGTGGACAGTTTATTCCATATGATTTTCTAGAAGCATTGGAGTTATGGCACCATTCACTGGAAGCAAGACCTTGTTCATCAAAATAATATAGTTTTCTGAGGGAAAATAAATAGCCTTCTAGAACATGACTGACAGAGGAAAGGACAATGACTCAGTACAATGCGCAGAAAAATAGAGGAAAAAAGGGAGAACGTTGTACAGAAAACAATAGGAAAAGTAGGAGAAACCCAAACTACTATACGTACTGTAGGGAAAAAAAGACAGTGAAGAAAGACGAATAATATAAGACATAGCAAGAACTGATCTGTTTTTATTTGAATAAACAAGTTGTTCGGTTATGCACAAACTCCCTGTTTCCTTTTCATACAGTAGCAGAGGAAGTATAACTTCATATAATCCCTTAATATTATTTTGCATTTATTTGTAATTCTCATTATGCATATGGGTAGGGTTCTTTGTAACATAGAAAATGTTAGATAATTTGTTGCACAATTGTTCATAATGCTATTGACTTTTAAAAATATAGGTCCATTTAAAAAACATGTTTTAGTCCTTTTATCATATATGTGTAGGCTATGTTCATAACATTTTTATAAATATGAATGAATATAAAGAGAGGAAATGCTCTTTTGCAATTTAGTTACCTTGGAACTCCAATAGGAATCTGGTAGCTGCTTAGATTAGTTTAGAAGCTCCCCACTTGTCCTCAAACCCACTCAGATAAAATATAAGAATGGGGAGAAACTACTTCATTTTTAATATACTAAAAAAGATTTAAAATATAAATTAAGAAAATAATAAATAACCTACTGCAAACCATACATAGCTGCTGTTTAAGAACAGTAGCTTAAAACAGCAGAGCTATATAGGAAGCCCCGGTAGAAATTTCTAGTGAGAACATAAAGGAATTGTGATTTGAGATGGAACCTATTGGGAGAAGATCACTAAAATACTCAGCAGATACACCGTTCCAGAAGTCTCTACCGGCAGCAGGAATTCCTTTGAGCAGATCTACAAGAGCCAAGCACTTGAGGAGGTTGAGAAAGCAGAGATATGAGGTACAGGGAGCGCCCAGAGCCATCACTTTAAAGTCATCACTCAAGAGGCTGGGGCTGGTTAGTTTTCTTTGTGGCAGCAGCTTTGGTAAAGGGAAGATGTAGTGAAGGCCTCACGAGAGAAGCCATTCAGAGCCAGGTAAGGTTTTCATAGACTTTAAAAGAGTAGCCAGACAGAGGTACAATCTACATAAAAAAAATCTGTCAATGCAGCTACAAGGGAGGGTGTTCTTGAGCTAAAAAGGCTAGAAGGCTTCTTCTCATCACAAGAAGATCAACTATATGTGAGTGACTCTTGAAAGAGCATAAACAAAGAAAGCAAATGCTGCAGGCTGATGAAAATTGTAAGCAAAAATTCCACCATGAAACTAAAACGGACAAACTCATGAAGCAACCAGAACTGTGAAGAAAGCCCGGAGAGCAGACACAGGAACTGGAAATAGCCAAACAGTTGACAGCACTACACACAGGAAACAGCAGACCTTAGATGAAGCTAGACGAAAGAGACAGAGCCTTTTTAGAAACGAAGAAGAGATTAGAAGGCATACAGCGAGAACAGACACCAGGGAAATCACAATAAAAAACACAGATGATAGGAATGAAGACAAGAAGTCAAAATTAAGGAGAGATCTTCAAAATACATTGGAGAGGACACACGCATAGGAAATTTGTTGTATGTATAGTTGATGTCGCTAAAAAATAAAACCAAAGAAATGCAAAAATATAAAATTTCATGGCCTTCTGAGAAAGAAGAACAATTGTGGAAGATTTAAACTTCTACATATCCAGGCTTCTTGTAAAGCTACAGTAACTTACATGGTCTGGTATTGGTACAACAGCAAACAAATTAATCAGTGAAATGGAATAGAACGTCCACAGACACCAACAGCTACATAGTCACCTTATTTTGTTTTGTTCTTGATCAGATTTATTGAATTATAAGCTACCTGCAGCAAATCTCACTCTTTTTAGTGTGCACTCTGAGTTTTAATAAGCCTATGCAGTCTAATAACCAACACCAAAATCAAGATATATAAAAGTTTATCACCCACAAAAATTAACTCATGCCCTTTTGTAGTCAATCCTCTCTCAATTCCCAGTATCTGGAAACCTCTCACCTAGTTTTTAATCCCTGTAATTTTACCTGTTTCCAAAGGTTTTATAAATAGAACTATATAGTTATGTCACTTTATAAAGTCAAGACTCTTTCACTTAGCATAATGCTTTGAGATTCATTCATGCTCTAGCATATATTGGTAGTTTATTGCTTTTTTTATTGCTAATTAGAGTTCCAATGTAAGACTATATCACTTTATCTCTTCACTAGGTGAAGGACATATGGATGATTTCCAGTTTTGTAAATTATATACAAAGAGTCTATCGGTATTAGTATACATATTTTTGTGTGAACATGATAATGAACTTTCTTTTTTGAGGAAGATTAGCCCTGAGCTAACATCCACTGCCAATCCTCCTCTTTTTGCTGAGGAAGACTGGCCCTGAGCTAACATCTGTGCCTGCCTTCCTCTATTTTATATGTGGGATGCTTGCCACACCATGGCTTGACAAGCGGTGCTAGGTTTGCACCTGGGATCCAAACTGGTGAATCCTGGGCCGCAGAGCGGAATGTGTGAACTCAGCCACTGCACAACTGGGCCAGCCCCGATGCTGAACTTCTTAATCTCAACTTCACCAAATTTCTTAATCTCAATTTCATGTGCCTGATGTACAGTAAGCCAAACACTGAGACGTTGGTGCTTGGAGATGGAAAAAGATTTATTTGAACTTGCCAAAATGAGTTGGTGGAAGTCTGTGTTCACTCAAATCCACCCCGAGAACAGAAAACAGGAGATTTTATAGAGCTAGGGGGCTTCAGGGAAACAAAGGGTCACTCTTGATAAGCACCTGAGCAATCTGACTTCTGGGCATCAGGGCTGCTGAGGGCCCGCCATTTGGTGATTGCAACCTCCCCAAGGCATTCTCTTTCTCTTGCAAAACAAACTCACAAATCCTCCGGAAAACAAGCTCTCAAATCCTCTGGAAAACAAGCTCACAATCCTCAAGGCCCCTGAGTCACCCCTCAAGTTAAACAGGAAAAACAGCAAATCAATTTAATATCTACAGTATCCCTGGGGTACCCAGCTTCAATCCCCACTGCCTTTTTTCCCTTCCTCATTCTTGTAGGAAGTGGGATGTCAATCCTTCTGGCTACTTCCTGCTGAAAAGGGCCAAAGACGGGGAAACTGAGAAAGGAAAATTTTCAACTTGAGATTGAAAACACTCTCGGGTACTGGGCTATATTGAGCATTTTGCATTATTATTATTTGATATTCCATATTTGATTAACCCAAATTTCTAGAATCAACCTCTAATGCTTGAACCCAATTCATTTTACTGATCTGACTGTTTGGTGTTGGCTGTCTTAACCCAGAACAGCAGCTTAAGGTCTTTCACGGGCTCACATGACCAGTTTTTTCCTTTTCCGTTTGAGTGACTGATGAATGGGTGGTCAGAACTACCTCATAAGGCCTGGTCCACTTGGGGGTTAGTTGATGTTCTGGTCCATGCTCCTTCCGAGACTTAAGGAGAACCTGGTCACCTGCCTTGGTGTGGTGGAGTGGAACATCTGATGGGAACAGAGACCTGTGAGAGGTAAACTCATGAACAGAAGTTAGAATTTCTTTTAAAAATTTTAAGTGCTACCTGATGGCTATTTCCTTCTGGGGTTTATAATCTCCCCCCATTGGTGAAGCCAAGAATGGCCTCTGATACATCATTTAAAAGGGGCTCAATTGAAGACTACTTCGTGGGGCTACAGGGATCCTCAGCACGGCAGAGGGCAACACCTGGTCCCAGGCTACATTAGTCTCCTGGTTCTTCTTTTCAGTCTTCCCTGTTGACCGGGGCCACCTTGAGGCATGGAGTTTCCAAGTGATCTCCAAGGCTCTTGATACTTCCTGGCTTATTTGGGAGAGAAATGCAATTCTGTTGTCACTGAATCCACAGTGGGAGTTCGTACGTGGGAAGGATCTCCTTTAGCAAAGCTTTGGTGACTTTGGTGGCCTTCTCAGTTCTGGAAGGGAAAGCTTCAACCCACTCTGTGAAGGTTTCTTCGAATACTAGGAGGTACCTGACATTCCCAGAGGCTCAAGGCATCATAGTTAAGTCCACTTGCCAGTCCTTAGAGGGGGCCGCTCCTCAATGTTGAACTCCCCAGTTCAAGGAGGCCGCCACAGGCCTCCTGGTGGCTCTGAGGTTCTGGGTCAGGACTCCCAAACTAAAGCCCTGTTTCTAGTGTACAAAAAGATCAAAGGGCTCCCTCAAATCTGGGTGTCCCAAGGCTGGGGCAGTTAATAATTTTTCTTTAACCTGATTGAATGTGTTCTGGCACTCTTGCATCCACACCAAAGGCTCGAGGTCTTCTCCCTTTAAGGCTTCACATAGAAGTTTTAAAACATAAATTTTCATTTCTCTTCAATGAATACCTAGGAGTAAGATAGGTGATTATGTGTAGCTAAAAAATAAACTGATAAAAAAGAAACTGGTAACCAGAATATATAAAGAATCTTTACACATCAATGTAAATGAGCAAGCCAATTTTTTTTAAAAAAAGGCAAATGATGTAAATATAGTCTTCAATAAGGAAAAAAATATATATTTTAGAAATTCTAATAGGTGTGAGTAGTAATATTTTATTGTTTTACTTTGGATTTCTCTAATGACGTTGATCAGCTATACATGTGCTAATTTGTCATATATATTTTTAATCTTTCATTTCTTGTGATTCTCTGTTATTCTTCTCTGCTTCTCTTTCAAAATACTCGGTTTGTTAACTCCAGCTTAAAATTAATATATTAGAATGTTTAATTCTTTGCGGGGATTTCTTGTCTTTATTCCTGTATGCTAACCTATTCAATGTACTAAGTTTTTCCACTGGGATGCACTAAGTTAAGGTCTTATTAAACACTGCAATAATTGTATTTCAGTATCCCTGCAGTATGCTTGTCCCTTTAGAAGTCCGTTTGCAACTTTTGTATCATGAAAATAAACTGTAATTCCAAGGATTCAAATAGTCAACTGGATAAAATAACTATAACTGGAAATTAGTGATGATAAATATTTCTTTACATTTTATTCAGTATGGAAGTATTTATCCAATTCACTAGAAAAAGTACCAATACTTAGGACAAATTAAGGTATAGATATGCTTTTTATTTGTTCCAAATTAAGAAATCTGAAAACATTACTATCATTTCAATTTGCCACTCATGATATAATACATTTTTTCCTTTTCTTTCTTTCTTTTTATTCTGCCTTTTCCTCCCTCCCTTTCTTTTTTCCTTAAATGTATTAGGTCATACACTCAGAGAAATGTACCTCATGAGGTCACAAGGCATAGTGGCTTGCTTTAAATAAATATCTGAAATATATAAATACCTGAAATAATCAACTAGTTCTTAAACGTTTTATGAGTGGTAGATATGTTTCTTCCTCAAATATATTTATTAAGTACTTATGTTCAAATAAAAGTAAAAAAAGATGAAGATGTTCACCAGATATTTTGTTTATCACCCCAACATCAATTTCAGCCCCCCCTTATTATAGAAGTTTTAAGATTTTTATTGCATTGAGCTACACCATTGATTTGAAGCTATGCCCTGGCTTTTCTAAAACTGATTCTCAATATGAGACAATGATACAGCAGTCTATACCACTCCACAGGTAGGGGCAGCTCCATGGGGGTCTGATTCGTGCAGTCATGCAGGGTCCCTTGCTTCGGGGAGGCTGTGCTTGGTTTAATGCTCTCTTGTCGCCATCTTGAAATTCTTGAAATTCTTTTTTTTATCTGAGTTCATACTACTTTACATCAATGTGAGATTTCAGTTGTACCTTATTTCTTCACTGTCACCACATAAGTGCTCCCCTTCACACGTTGTGTCCACCCCCAACCCCCTTCCCCTGAACTGTTTTCTTTGTCCATGTATTTGTTTATATTCCACATATGAGTGCTATCATCTGGTGTTTGTCTTTCTCTGTCTGGCTTATTTCCCTTAGCATAATTCCCTCCAGATTCATCCATGGTGTTACAAATGGGATGAATTTGTCTTTTTTTCTGTCTGAGTAGTATTCCATTGTAGATATATACCATGTCTTCTTTATCCAATCATCAGTCAATGGGCACTTGGATAGTTTCCATGTCCTGGCTATTGTGAATAGAGCTGTGATGAACATAGGGGTGCATATGTTACTTTGTATTGCTGATTTCAAGTTGTTTGTGTAGGTACCCAGTAGTGGGATAGCTGTGTTGTATGGTAGGTCTATTTTTAGTTTTTTGAGGAACCTCCATACTGCTATCCATAGTGGCTGCGTCACTTTGCATTCACCAGCAGTGTATGAGGTTCCCTTCTCTCCACACCCTCTCCAGCATTTGTTATTTTTAGTCTTAGTGATTATAGGCATTTTAAGAGGCATAGGGTGGTATCTTAGTGTAGTTTTCATTTGCATTTCTCTGATGATTAGTGATGTGGAACATCTTTTTGTGTGTTTATTGGCCATTTGTATATCTTCTTTGGAAAAATATCTGTTCATATCCTCTGTCCATTTTTTGATCGAGATGTTTGTTTTTTTATTGTTCAGTTGTGTGAGTTCCTGATATATTATGGAGATTAACCCCTTATAGGATATATGATTTGCAAATATTTTCTCCCAATGGGTGGGTTGTCTTTTTGTTTTGATCCTAATTTCTTTTGCCTTGCAGAAGCTCTTTAGTCTGATGAACTCCCACTTGTTTATTTTTCCTTTTGTTTCCCTTGTCTGAGAAGGCATAGTATTCAAAAAAATCCTTTTAAGTTCTATGTCAAAGAGTGTACTACCCATATTATCTTCCAGGAGTTTTATGGTTTCAGGACTTATCTTCAAGTCTTTGATCCAATTTGAGTTTATTTTTGTGTATGGCATGAGATAACAGTCTACTTTCATTCTTTTGCATATGGCTATCCAGTTTTCCCAACACCATTTATTGAAGAGACTGTCTTTTCTCCATTGTATGTTCTTGGCACCTTTGTCGAACATTAGCTGTCCGTCTATGTGTGGTTTTATTTCTAGGCTTTCAGTTCTGTTCCATTGATCTGTGTGTCTGTTTTTGTACCAGTACCATGCCGTTTTGATAACTATGGCTTTGTAGTATGTTTTTGAGTCAGGGATTGTGATATCTCCAGCTTTGTTTTTTGTTTTTTTTTTCCTCAGGATTGCTTTAGCAGTTCGGGGTCTTTGGTTGTCCCATATGAATTTTAGGGTTCTTTGTTCTATTTCCATGAAGAATGTCACTGGGATTCTGATTGGGATTGCATTGAATCTGTAGATTGCTTTGGGTAGTGTGGACATTTTAACTATGTTTATTCTTCCAATCCATGTGCATGGAATCTCTTTCCATCTTTTTATGTCATTATCTATTTCTTTCAATAATGTCTTACAGTTTTCATTGTGTAAGTCCTTTGCCTCCTTACTTAAATTTATTCCTAGATACTTTATTCTTTTTTTTTACGATGGTAAATGAAATTGTATTCTTGAGTTCTCTTTCTGTAAGTTCCTTATTAGAGTACAGAAACGCAACTGATTTTTGTAAGTTGATTTTGTATGCTATAACTTTACTGTAGTTGTTAATTATTTCTAATAGTTTTCTGGTGGATTCTTTAGGGTTTTCTGTATATAAGAGCATGTTGTCTGCAAACAGTGAGAGTTTCACTTCTTCACTCCCTATTTGGACTCCTTTTATTCCTTTCTCTTGCCTAATTGCTCTGGCCAAAACATCCAGTACAATGTTGAGTAAGAGTGGTGATAGTGGGCATCCTTGTCTTGTTCCTGTTCTCAGGGAGATGGCGTTCAGTTTCTGCCCATTGAGTATGATGTTGGCTGTGGGTTTGTCATATATAGCCTTCATTATGTTGAGGTAATTTCCTTCTATCTCCATTTTGTTAAGAGTTTTTATCATAAATGGCTGTTGGATCTTGTCAAATGCGTTCTCTGCATCTATTGAGATGATATTTTGGTTTTTGTTCCTCATTTTGTTAATGTGGTGTATCACGTTGATTGACTTGCAGATGTTGAACCATCCCTGAGTCCTTGTAATAGATCCCACTTGATCATGATGTATGATCTTTTTGATGTATTGCTGTATTCAGATTGCCGATATTTTGTTGAGGATTTTTGCATCTGTGTTAATCAGCGATATTGGCCTGTAGTTTTCCTTTTTTGTGTTGTCCTTGTCAGGCTTTGGTATCACAGTGATATTGGCCTCGTAGAATGTGTTAGCAAGCATTCGATCTTCCCTGATTCTTTTGAAATAGCTTGAGAAGGATAGGTATTAAATCCTCTCTGAAAGTTTGATAGACTTCCCCAGGGAAGCCATCTGGTTCTGGGCTTTTATTCTTTGGGATGCTTTTGATTACTGTTTTAATCTCTTTGCTTGTGATTGTTCTATTCAGATTCTCTATTTCTTCTTGATTCAGCTTTGAGAGGTTATAAAAGTCTAAGAGTTTATCCATGTCCTCTAGGTTGTCCATTTTCTTGGCATATAGTTTTTATGGTATTCTCTTATAATCCATTGTATTTCCGTGGTCTCTGTTGTTATTTCTCCTCTCTCATTTCTAATTTTATTTATCTGAGCTTTCTCTCTTTTTTTCTTTGTGTTTCTGGACAGGGGTTTGTCTATTTTATTATCTTCTCAAAGAACAAGCTTTTTGTTTCATTGATCCTTCTACTGTCTTTTTTGTTTCAATAGCATTAATTTCTGATCTGATTCTTATTATTTCTCTCCTTCTGCTGACTTTGGGCTTTGTTTGTTCTTCTTTTTCTAATTCAATTTGGTGTAGTTTGAGATTGCTTATTTGGATGTTTTTCTTGCTTGTTAAGGTGTGCATGTATTGTGATGAATTTCCCTCTTAATACAGCTTTTGCTGCATCCCATATGAGTTGGTACAGTATGTTTTCATTTTCATTTGTTTCCAGATATTTTTTGATTTCTCCTTTAATTTCTTTGATGATCCATTGCTTGTTCAAAAGCCTGTTGCTTAGTCTCCACATCTTTGTCCTTTCTCAGCTTTTTCCTTGTAATTAATTTCTAGCTTTACCACATTGTGATCAGAAAAGATGTTTGTTATTATTTCAGTCTTCTTAAATTTTTTGAGACTTGCCTTGTTTCCAATATATGGTCTATTCTTGAGAATGTTCCATGCCCACTTGAGAAGAATGCTGTTTTTGGATGGAGTGTTCTATATACGTCTATTGGGTCCATCTTGTCTAGCTTTTCATTTAATTTCACTGTTTCCTTATTGTTTTTATGTCTGGATGATCTATCCATTGATGTGAGTGGAGTGTTGATGTCCCCTACTATTATTGTGTTATTATTAATGTCTTCTTTTAGGTTTGTTAATAGATTCTTTATGTACTTTGGTGCACCTGTGTTGGGTGCATAGTTATTTATAAGCATTATTTCTTCTTGATGGAGTGTCCCTTTGATCATTATATACTGCCCCACTTTGTTTCTCTTTACCTGTCTTATCTTGAAATCTACTTTGTCTGATAGAAGTACTGCAACATGTGCTTTCTTTTACTTGCCCTTAGCTTGGTGTCTCATCTTCCATCCCTTCACTCTGAGCCTGTGTTTGTCATTGGAGCTGAGAAGTGTTTCCTGGATGCAGCATAATGTTGAGTCTTGCTCTTTAATCCATCTCTCCACTCTGTGTCTTTTTATTTGGAGAAATCAATCCATTTACGTTTAGGGTAATTATCAAAATATGAGGGCTTAATGCTGCCATTTTATCACTCATTTTCTGGTTCTCGTGCATTTCCTTTGTTTCTTGTCCTGTGTATTTTGGTCTACCAATTGAGTTATGTAGTTTTTTATATTGTGTTTCTTTTTTCCCCTTATTTATTGTTTGTATCTCTGTTCTGCTTTTTTGTTTAGTGGTTACCTTGAGGTTTGTATTCAAGATCCTGTGGATAAGATAGTCCCTTGTCTGATGGCTTCTGAGGGCTCCGCCCTCTGTCTTATGGCTGCATGGATCTCTCGAATGTGTTTTTGTTGTGTTTCAGTGTCCTCTGTTGGAGTATGAATTTTTTTTTTCATTGTATATTGGAGGGGAAAGATTTCTGAGAGACCTCACTCCGCCGTGATGCTGGTGTCACTCCTTGAAGTTCTTAATGATACTCTAACAGGGAGCCTGTATTTTCCTCTTCCACTGGGCCCTGAAAATTGTGCATCCTATCCTGCCTGCTGGAGCAGTTTAGGAAGTATAGGCATCTTTGCCTCTCACAATGACTGAAGATGGCTAGTGACATTCAAAGCCCATAGGCCAGAGAAGTTCAGTGTCCTGAAATGCATAACTTCAAGTACTAAAAATAAGTAGAATGAGAGAAACAAGTGTAAACCAATCAAGACAGTCACATCTTCTTTGCACAGTGGACTGGGATGGACAAGAAACAATGCTAAAACCAACAAAATCATGGAGTCTCTTTGCTGCATTGATTGAGTTATGAGTGGTGCAAAGAGGGAATCTTTGAAGTTTTTCCTAATAATCCTGAAAATCACTATCTTTTCTCTCTCTCTCTGGAGCTAAACAATAAAGCTTGTGGTGGCAGTGTCTGTAAACACATAAGGCAGAGCTTACAAATAGAAGAAGATTGAGCTGACAGGACCAAAGCAGGAAAAAAAGGAGGCATGGCCCAGATTAAAATGCCTCACTGCTTGCATTTTTTCATATAATATGAGCAACTTTAATATATGGTGAGTATGGCCTTCAGTTCCCAGCATCCCAAGATTCCTTATTAGAATTTAACACCACGAGTGCAATTTTCAAAGGAAGAAGCAGTACCAGGAAAACCGGCTGATCTGAAGATGTGGAGACACGAACATCATTGTCACTGTTGCCTCAGGCTAGAGGTTTGGCAGTCAGAGTTCTGCAGTGGAGTAATATTTGTGACTGTTCTCGGCTGTGTCCTGCAGTTACAACACGTGTTGACTCTTTCTATAGCATTGGAGCACTTGATTGAAAACATTTAGGGGTTTGAATTTCATCCAACCTTCAGTAATTTCTTATATGAATGAGTAAAGATATAGATCTGAATAAAGTCAGAAAATGAAGCAAACACATTTAAATCAATTAGCAGAAGTCATTCCCCTAAAAACAGTGGCTTAAATCTATAGCAATTTATTTCTTATTCTTGTAATGTCTGATGCAATTTGTGTGACCCTCTTTGATTTATTGCTGGGTTGTCTGGAACATTTGTCCCCTAAAGACAGTGTGCCAGAGAAAAGGGGGATGGATGAAACATATGTATGACTTCAACCCAGAGACCACTGGTTACAACTAAGCTCATGGCCCCAAATCATCCACAGAAAGATTGAAATATGGAAGAGAGTATATATAATATTTGGTGTGGACTGTCACTGCCATATAGAGTTTAATCTAATTATGAATAAGTTTTATGTATTAGCTAATTTAGAATTTGTAGTGAGTGACAGTAAGTCAAAATATTATCGCTTTAAGGAAAAGAGGCATTGATTTGTCTCCCATGCGTGAGTCTTTCATATAGGTAATCCGAGGCTGCTATTATTAGTGTTCCGCAAAGTTCTCGGGGATCCAGTCTTCTTCCAGCTTACCTCACAACTCTCCCAAGCATGTGGCCAAAGTCACCAAGATCTGAGATGGTAACATCTAAGTTTCAGGCCCTAGATGAGAGGAAAGAGCAAAGCAATAGAGAGAATTGTGATTGCCAACTAAATTCTTAAGAAAAACTATGAAAACTGATACATGCCATTTTTGTTTCATCCTATTGTTCACAATCTTGTCACATAACCAAGTCTAGCTGCAAAAGGGTTTGGCAATCATGTTCTCACTTAAATTCTGACATTCCATAGAGAGAAAAATAGACACAGAGGGAAATCCAGCAATCTGTGTCATCATTGCGATAAGTTAGTTGCAAGCGTAAGACCGAAACATAGACGGCAGGAAAGACAAGACATCGAGTTTTAACTTCTGAAAAAAGTAGTAAAATGAATTTTAAAAATTGTTCATTAGCAAGCAGAATTTTTAAATACCTAATTTTATATATTTTACACTAAAACCCAAAGAGATTTCTTCCTTATGTATCCCACATATGATCCCATGTTTTTCTTTGACTCTAAGAAGTGAGTATATGTATAGATACTTATAATTCTCTTATTATTCTCTATATATTGAAATAATCGAGTTTCATATGTCTATTTCAATGTATTTCTGCATTTTACTTTCAGTATTTACTCTAAAATAGACAAATATTTATACAAATGCAGTCTTTCCTTCCATATTTTTGAGTAAATACATAATTTTGAAAGTACTACTCTCAAAATAACATCACTGTGCAAAACAAACTGAACGTAAAATTCTTCTTTTAAATAATGAATGAAAGAATTTTATTATGAGATTTTTCTAAATAGGTTACAGTTCTGCCAATAAGCAAATTATGTCAATTAGCGTTACTTTATTTGTTTTACAAACATTAGACAGGTTGATTATAGAGAATTTGCACTGAAGAACTGCTCTTGCTGTCGTCGTAGTTGAAACGATGAGAGCCATTCTAATTTATTGCTTTACTTTGAAAGGATAATAAGTCTAGAAAGCCATAGACGTCGTCAGTTTTAGAGTGACACGTGAGTGTAAAAATTATCTTGTCATTAATTAGTAGTTATCTGAACTAAGACAGATTTTCAGCAGATTTTCTGCCAGGCACAGTACTAAGTACTTTATATGTAGCACCTCATTTTACACACCCCATATGGTAGGAACGTTAGGAGCTCTTATTTATGATAAATTAAAGCATAGATAGTGTAAGTAATTTTTCCCAAGTCCACAGCTAATAATAAAGGAAAAGATGAATAAGTTTGAGAACATAACGTTGTCATCTTTTACAGCACAAAATATCAGAAAGAATGTAAAATGGATGTAAATTGGGAAAATGGTTCCAAAATTATACAGCAAAACAAGCGTGTGTGTGCATGTAGTAAAACTTACCTTGTGAACATCCAAATGTGTCATTAAGAATATGAAAAGGAAGCAATACTTGGGAAGCAATTAAAAACTATGACAAAACAACTGTGATACAAAACAATTCTAACCATAAAAAGTTAACGTTGGCCAAAGATGTGAGCAATCAATAATTAGAGAAATAAGGATAAAAAGTTATTAAAAAATAAGTGAAAAGATTTAATATTGTTATTAATGAAGGAAATACAAATGAAAATACTGAGATTTACAAATGTTCAACTGAGAATTTAAATTTAAAGGAAAATGAAAATAGACAATCTTGGCAGGGATGATTGGAGATGAGCAACTTCACGTCACGCTAAAGTTAAATTTGCTTACAAACCCCTTGGCAATATATATCTTTGACTAACTATTCCAACTTCTAGGGATCTAATGTAGACGTTGCCTACACACGTGGAAACAAAAATATTTATACATTTTAATTATAATGTTAATTGAAATGATTATGTACAACCTAAATATTCAAAAACAAGGTAATGAGTAAAGAAATTCTGTCCCAATCAAATGATTGATATGTTTTAAAACATTTTACTTTACCCTTAATAATTTGTGAAAATGTTTTAAACAGATTACTATACAAAAAGAAGATGGACTTCTAGTTAAGATAGCAAAGTAAGTAAAAGTGACTCACTCCCCACTCCCTGATTCATAGTAAATAAATGATAGGTGGACATATGGATAGAGAAAGATAGATATAGATAAATAGAGAGACAGATAGAGAGGTAGATAGATAGAGAATGATAGATAGAAAGAAGGATACATAGATTTATCTCTACGTATTTTTCTTTACATCTTGAGCCTCTACAATTGATATTTCATACAGAATATGGTTTAACCAAATACGAGGGACATTGAGAAAATTCCACAACAAATACAGAAAATATGTCCAGAAGAAAAGGAGACTGCATGTGCAAATACGAAACATACCCTCCAAAGAGAATGCAGGATCCCTAGAAAATAAACAAAGGAGACACACACTATTAATGTCTGACTCTGAGGCTCAAGGGTTGACATACTGCTAATTTCTTTACTAATTTCCTATAAATCCATTCGTGTGTTTCTGGAAATGTTTCCATTATATGCTCTATGTCATGCAAGTCATTGTATGAAAGTGTTTAACATGTATATTTTGATGTGCATAAGTGTGTGGGTATGTGTATGAATGTATATGCATATGTCCTGCTGTGGATCATTCTTTCTAACTGCATAGTCCCCAGCGCATCCCTCATTCAGAGTGCTCAATAGTATTTTCACATAATATTTAACTTAAATATATCATAATGTGTTGTATACTTCAGTATGTTTTTGTCTTTATTCTTGAAAAAACCCTTGGTTAGTAGCCAACTTTACTAATGATTGTAAATATCTAGTTCTTTTCTTCCTGTGCAGAAGGGACTTCCCAGCCTGCTCACAGTTAGTGGGGCCAACTGATCCTTTCTGGCCCAGGAAATATGTTGGAAGTAATGTGTGTCTTTTTCAGTCCAAAACTTTGAAAAGTCCCTGTGGGATCGTCTAGTTTCTTCTTCCTCTTCTGCTGTAAACATAGAAGCCTTATGTTGAGATAGCTGAAGCATTATCAACACAGAATACACAATATGTAATGTTACGGGATCAATTATCTTCTTTGCCACTTATCCTAGAACAAAGTCATTTTAAATTATTTTTTAACACCCGCATAATGGGAGGTAGAGCTTTGTCAAAATAATCTTAACAATGCCTCTTACATTCCCCTTCCTTTTCTCCTCTGCAGATACCAGTCATATTATTGAGATTATTATTTGCTTTCCAGTGACCTCTGCACCACTCAATCCTTCCTATACACCACTGCCAAAATGAACTTTCTAGATGCTGATATTAAAGTGTTTGTCCCGTATTCAAAAAATTGTATGGTTTCTTATTGACAATAGAATATAATCCAAATCCCCAAGTATTCGTGACCTTCTCAATATGACCCCAGCCTACATTCCTATTCTTGTAATATTAACTCTACTTCCTCCGTGCCCAGCCACCATGTTTATTACAACCATGCAAGAACTGCTTTATATTCTGTGAAATTGCCATGCACTAATAAAATCCCAAGCCTCACTATTATCTTAGCCAAGATGCCTTCGTCTCTTTGCTTTATTAGTTATAATTCTCATATTTGCTCAAATGTCATCTCCTTTGTTAACTTTCCCAGGCCCAGACTCCAGCTCCAAAAACCAGTTTAAAGAATGTTCCTGGCAGTCTATATGTTTAAGAGGCATACACAGTCAAAAATAAGCTTCCATTTTAGTTTATGTTGAAAAATAAAAGTTCTGAATTATTTTTAGAAACTTAACACAGTAGATTACCGAGACAAAGATAATTTTGTGTACAAATTCAATATGTAAACAGATAGAGAGTGAAGAAATGGTAACAAAAATAAATACTGTGACCAGGCCCTCATGGTAGGATAAAATAGTGACTTGTATTTATTGCATAATGATAGGGTGCTTATCATAACCTCCAACATGTTATCATAAAAAATAAGGTAAGCATTCAAAATTTTAAACTACTATTATTAATTCTCTCTCAGGAGCATATTTTTAATGAAAAATGTCTCCTAATAGTATAAGAGTATCTGAATGAGAGCAATAAATCTTCATGCTTGAAAGAATCCTGGCTACACTACAAAGTGATAGATTAAGGAAATATAAATATTTCACTTGTCTTTAACCATCGCTTCAGATCCTGCATTCCTAGGACATTGTCATAATATCGGAGGTGGCAGGAAATACAAAGGAATACTGCTGTAAGAACAAACAAAATTTGGTATAATTCCCAGTTCAGCAACTTTTGAACTTAGTTTCTCTGGTAGCCTTTTTTCATCTATAACCATGATACTGTACGTTCCTGTCGTTTTGCTCTTCTGTTATAAGCGCCACAGTGCACACCTAGTAGTCCCATTACCTGCAAGTGAGCCTAAGGAGCTGCTTCAAGTGGCTTTGCTTTTGTAACTCGCTGTTTTAACAAAAGTCCTCTAGCTGTCTTATAAGTCCTTGCAAGCTTTGTAATGTTTTCAAAGAAAAAACAACAACTTTGGATTCACTCTAAGGAAACTGTTTATTCTTAAAAGAATTCAAACCTCTGAATTGGGTCTTTAAAAAAAGAGACAAGTATTTTTGAGATAATAACCTGCTTACCACATTGATGGTAGGTTTATATTGTTGAAAGAAAAAATACAGTTACAGACATTTCATCCAAGATAGTGAATGGAAAGTTCATGGAAAAGTTTTCCAAAATAGAAAACACATTACCACCTTGTTTTGCTCATAGCGACACTCAACTGTACTCCCGTGAGTATTGCTTTGTTCTCTTTGTCAGAATGTTTGAATACCAGTGAAAATAGTGAAGTTGTTTGTGGTAAAACTTGTTTTGTCCCAGTGAACAAGTTTGCCTCAATGAGATAAGTGAAGATGATTGTGATGTGCCTAAGAATATTGCTTTCTTGTTCCAAGTTATTGATCCAAGATAATTACATGATTAATGCAGATTCTTAGCTTATCTAAATAAAAAAAAGTGGGGAAGGTGAATACAAATGTTAACATTTCAATAGTCATTCTCTCTAGTTATTTCACACACCTGAAGTTATCCAAAGGCATATTCTTGATTTACAGTTAATTTCAGGCACAAGCACCAGTGTGTCATAGTTTGAACTGGTAAGAAGAAACATACATGTCTCTGAGCTAGTATGTAGAAATGAAATGTTAGAAAAGATTTGCCCTGTTTTAATATTACATTGATATTTAATGCCTCTATAAGTAATTAAACTTAAAAATGTCATGCATAGTTTATTTTCAATGCAGATATTTCTCTGCAATTCCATTCCAGTACAGCAACCTATAAATGTTCATTCCCACTAGGAAAATGACACTGTCTATTATGTCTATAGTCAAACTCATACGGTGAGTGGTATCCAGGGAACAAAGAAATAAAGGCTGTGCTTTCACGATAGTCTAGGCCTGTACTCTCCCTTCTCAAATAACGTGAATGCAGTCTCCTTTCTGAAATAACATGATTACACCTACTTTCATAAGTTTCAAAATCCTTGGCACATTACTCAAAACTTTCAGTGGTGGAACACCACTTTGTTTGCCATTCTCCTGACCTGGAGAATGCTCCATGCAACCTGTTAGTCAAATATAGTGTTTGAATGAAATTAAAGTATTCAAATTAATCAATAAGTATTGGGCATCTACTATGTACACCAGGCCTGGGAGTATGAAGTAAACAAGGCATTCTTATCCATTAGAGAGACTAATCTAACAGACAGACATCTACTCAAATCCCAAATGATTACTGTAAAATTATATGTGTTTTAATGAAAATGTCTTTTAAAACACAACAGGAGTGTGAAAAACAGTACCCTTAAACTACTTGTGGGAGTTTATGCAACATTTTACAAAAGAGATGGATTTTGAATTGAGACTTTAAGTAGAAGTGGAAATTTCCGAAGCACATGAATAGCTCATATATTGAGGAAGGGATCGTGCGAAGAACAGAGGCTTATGCAATGACTTGGTGGTATTAAAAAATTCCCATAATTCTCAAATTGCTGGAGCATGCATTGCCTTTGAGGGGCACACATTAAAGATTGGTCTGGATAGGAAGACTAAAACAAATGCATCTATTATTCATTCAATTAAACTTTAGGTTCATGACCATTGATTCTACTCTTCTTCTATTCTCGTCTTCTCCCCTGGTCAAACTGCTGGTACAACATGTAAAGCTCATATCTATCTCAAGAACATTTGCTGTTTGCATATGAACTGCGCCTACATCAGACTGTCACATGTCTGGCTCGTTGTCACCATTCAGGACTCTCACACCAAATATTTTCGTCACTTCCCACTGATGAGCATCCTACCTTATATTCATCTTTTCCGTTTTTCCTTAGAGTCTATTAAACAACAAATACATCATGTTCGTTTATTTGTGAATGTGCTTACTGTCCTCCTCTTCACCTGAAAATATAAGCTTGGTGTCAGAAGTGACCAGCTCTTCTCATTGTCTCCAGTAGTTGTCAGATATGTTAGGCACTCAAAAGTTTCCATTGAAGACATCTTGGACAAAATAAAATAATATTTTCAGTTGAATTTTTAAGGCCAACGTAAGGGCAAATATACTGTTCCTTATCCTAATGAGAATAATTTCAAAGTTAAATGTGTCATTTTTGATCTTTTATAAAGTCTTTATTTTCAATTCCTAAAGCAGCATATAAAGATTTAAGCTAATGAGTTACTCTACTAAAATTAATAATAGAGTATATAGTCATTAAAATGTGATAAAATAAAAATTATACAAATTAACTAATAGAAGATTTTTGACGTTTTAAAAACATTTTAACTACTTTTCAATGCCAAATTAAAATACCACTCTATCAAGCTTTTAAGTTTCCAATAAGTGTATTGACATTTTTATCTTGGTATATATGAGTAGTCAAGTCTGATACTACTTCACACATAAATAATTATAATCGGGCAGCTGAAATTCAGACCAAAAATATATTCTCTTCCTTATGCTGCTTTAAAGAATAAAATCACAGGAAAACATTATTTATTCCACGCATGCCCTTTCTTCCATCTATGAACATATGTGTTGATTGCGAAGATATTAGCATTTTTAGTTTCAAGTAAGATTTTTGTATATTAAATATTCCATTTAATACATATTCTCAAAAATTATGCTAAGAATATTTTCCCGTAAAAGTCATGATCTTTTTTTAAAAGTTAAAAAATGAATAGGGGGCCACATTTTCCTCAAGTGTTACACGTAGCTGAAAGGATAAATACAATATCTTTACATCAATTGTCATATACAATTGTGAAAAAAAATTTTAGTAAGTATGCTTTGAAATATCAGACAAGGAAGATTTATGCTTTTAAAAATCTGTAAGATTAATTAACCCAGAAACAGTATGAACACTACAAATTCGAAACAGAAAGGAACCGTGTGAATATGACAGTGGTGATAAATGAGTCCCATATGTTCAGCATTGTCCTGAAAACCATGCTTTTTACAATAGATGATTTTTTTTTTTCCATCAGGGTGCAGTGGGGGATTTCAGCGGGTCTGCTCCAACAATCAGAATTCCAAATGCTTCTACTGATAAGCCCAGTACAGTCCAGCTGATGCTGTGTGGTCATAAGTGGAAATTTGGGACTGAAAGAAGAGTTTTCTGTTTAATATAAATCCATCTGTATTATCCACCATGTACTAAACAATCTAATATGAATAGGCAATTATAGACAAATCTGCTTTTCCTTTCATTTATCTCACAACAGGGCTTTGAATTTACAAAATCTAGGTTCTGGGCAGGATCATGAAGTTATCCTATTCATTCCCCTGCCTTAGATCAATACTCGTTTAAATCTTTTCCAAGAAAAGGAGAAAGATATGTTATCCCATGGCTATGCACTGGCATTAGCCCTTGTTAGCTCCCACTTCAGTTCATTCTTCTTGCTGTATGAACAAAAGCCATCACCCACCAGTTTATAATGTTTCTCTTATTTTTCCTGTTTAATATATCCAGTTTCACCTTTTTTTTTGTAGAAACATTGAGAAAAACAATAAATCCTGCACTGTTTTTCCTCTTTTAACTCAAGTTGTCACCAGGATTTTTCACACATACAGTAACAACTATAGTCATCATGCTTTAACATCACCATTTGGATAGGCTAAGTATAAAAACATTGGCAAAGGAAATCATAGATTATTAGAATCATAGTTAGTATTTACATAGGTAGAATAGTTATATCATTTTTCCACAGACTGCTCAGTTGAATACTTTATACTGGAATTAGTGAGACTAGTCATATTATTTTTCTGAAGATAAGCTGTGTTTTTTAGAAAAATTTTGAAAAAAATATTAAAAAGAGACAAATCAACAAAGCATGCCCTATTATTTGTACAGGTCCTGGAATAAAATAGCATTTAACATGTAATTGCAAATCAAGCTAAAAGAGTTTTTCTTTGTAATTTGTACATAATTTTCCAATATTTGCTATGATTATTAATACTGTAATCAGGTAGTATAAAATTGTTATATTAATACAATGTTTTAGAAGTTTCATTGTTGGGTGATTTTCTGTGGTCTTTACATAAACCATGTAATACAATAATCCTGTGAGGTTGATGCTATTATCATCTTATTTTACAGATCAGGGGGCAAACTGAGAAACAAGAAGTAAAGAATTTGCTACAAATCTCACAATGTGCAGGTGACTAAAGCTGGATTCAACCCCAAGTAGACCGCATACATAACCTACACGTTAACAACTGGGCAGCCGTAAGGACCACTAGCCAGATGTAATTTTTAAGCACAATTTTTTCTTATATATTCAAAAACTTCTTTGGCATCTTTAAGAAAGAGAGAACAGTTGTCATATGACATTTTCTGTAAAAATACGCTTGATCGCTAATGAATTGAGAGTTGAAGTGGGAGGATAGGTAATTATTGATGTAAAATTATGGCTATTACAAATTATAATTTTTGGTTAATTGATTGTTTTCTGATTGATAAATTTATCAGTGTATCTAATGTACAACTTAACGTATATATGTAACTCAAAATTTAAGAAGATTTTTCCCAAAATGTCTCTGACTCCAAATGAAATATAATAGCCTTGAAGAATGGGGTTTAGTCAAAATTGCTTTGAGTCCATCTCTGAAATAATCAAGCCAATTTTGTTCTGGGAAAATATCAGGAAATTTAACTATGTAATGGACACTGTTGAGGGAGTCAAGAGAGAAACAAAGACAGTAAATATTTTATATTGACCAAGAGGGAAGAAAAAACTTTAGTAAAGAATTATAAGCTAGAGTGTGGACAGGTTACATTTTAATTTTTTTGATATTGAAAGAATAGAAAGTAAACGTAAAAGTATTAAAAACTATGTTAAAGGGGCCGGCCTGGTGGCGCAGCAGTTAAGTGCCCAGGTTCCACTTTGGTGGCTTGGGGTCCACCGGTTCAGATCCCCGGTGCGGACATGGCCCCGCTTGGCAAGTCATGCTGTGGTAGGCATCGGATGTATAAAATAGAGGAAGATGGGCACAGATGTTAGCTAAGGGCCAATCTTCCTCAGCAAAAAGAGGAGGACTGGCAGATATTAGCTCAGGGCTGGTCTTCCTCAAAAAAAAAAAAAAACTATGTTAAGAGGTAGGCAGTTAACAAAGGACACGTAGATATTTGCATCTTAAAAATTCTCTCTATATTTAGCTTGACATACCTGAAAAACTGAGACTAGATAGGGAATCCTTGGTTGGATTTTTTTTTTAACCTTTTCTAAGGGGAAAATTTTTTTCTCTGGCTCGCATTTTGTTTTGATTCATTGTTTTGTTTTCAACAAATTCTAGTTGAGTTCCCATAATATTTTAGGTATAATATTAGGCATGCACGATGATAGTATACATAATTTTGCCCTCGTGGAGCTCACAGACTAGCTGAGAAGTTATCAAAGAGGTATTGACTGAGTGCAATAGAAGTATAAATTATGCACATATAACGCAGGCTAGACATGCCAAATAAAGCTTGATTAAGAAGCATATCTGAGCTCAATTTACAAATATCCATAGCAGTTAGTCAAGTAAAGGTGGAGGTTGAAGAAAAGTGTATTCCAAAGAGGGGGAAAATAGACTAACATTTTCTGAGAGCATGGGCATTGATAGTAACTACAAGAAATTTAATTTTTTCCCAGCTCTATTGAAGTATAACTGACACATAAAATTGTGTGTACCTAGGGGCTGGCCCCGTGGCCGAGTGGTTAAGTTCGCGCGCTCCGCTGCAGGCGGCCCAGTGTTTCGTTGGTTCGAATCCTGGGCGCGGACATGGCACTGCTCATCGGACCACGCTGAGGCAGCGTCCCACATGCCACAACTAGAAGGACCCACAACGAAGAATATACAACTATGTACGGGGGGCTTTGGGGAGAAAAAGGAAAGAAATAAAATCTTTAAAAAAAAAAAAAAAATTGTGTGTACCTAACACGTGCAACGTGATTATTTGATACACATACACATTGTGAAATGAACCACCATCAAGTTTACACATCCATCACCTTTGATAGTTACCATTTTTTTTTTTTTTAAGATTGGCACCTAAGCTAACATCTATTGCCAATCTTCTTCTTTGTTTTTTTTTCCCTTCTTCTTCTCCCCAACCCCCCCCCCCCCCCCAGTACATAGTTGTGTAATCTAGTTGCAGGTATTTCTGGTTGTGCCATGTGGGATGCCGCCTCAGCATGGCTGGATGAGTGGTTTTAGGTCTGTGCCCAGGATCTGAAGCCGCGAAACCCTGGGCCACACAGCGCAGTGCGCAAACCCAACCACTGAGCCATGGGGTCGGTCCCAATAGTTACCTTTTTGTGTATGTGTGTGGTAAGAAGGCTTAAGATCTACTCTCTTAGCAAATCGCAAGTATACAATGCTGTATTGTTAGCTATAGTCACCATCTATACATTAGATCCTCAGAACTTATTCATCTTATAAGTGAAACTTTGTATCCTTTGACACACATCTTCCCATTTCCCCCACTCCCCAGCCTTTGGGGACCACCATTTTGTTCTAATCTCTGTTTCTATGAGTTTAACTTGTTTTTTTAGATTCCACATATAGGTGATACTGTACAGTATTTGTCTTTCTTTCTTTGGCTTATTTTACTTAGCATAATGCCCTCAAGTTTCATCCATGTGGTTGCAAATGGCAAGATTTCCTTCTTTCTTGTAGCTGAATAATATTCCTATAGATAGATCTGTATATAGGTAGAAAGATATATATGTATATATATATATATATATCACATTTTATTTATCCATTCATCTATTAAAGGACACTTAAGTTGTTTCCATATCTAGGATGTTGTCAGTAATGCTGCAATGAACATTTATTGTTAGTCCCCTCAAGAGGATTCTGACTCCTAGCAACCCTGTGTCCTGCAGAGTAGAACCTTGCCCAGTCTTTTTGCTCCATCCTCTCACCTTCTGGCACCATATCAGACAATGCTCTGCTGCTACTCATAGGGTTTTCATGGTCAATTTTTTCAGAAGTTGGTGGCCAGGTCCTTCTTCCTAGTCTGTCTTAGTCTGGAAGCTCCGCTGAAACCTGTCCACCATGGGTGAGCCTGCTGGTATTTGAAATACTAGTGGCATGGCTTTCAGCAACACATAACCACCACAGTATGACAACTGAAAAATGGGTGGTGTGGTTCCCTGACCAGGAAATGAACCTGGGCCATGGAAGTGAGAGTGCCAAATCTTAACCACCAGACCACCAGGGCTGGCTGCAATGAACGTAGGAGCCCAGCTATCTCTTTGAGACACTGATTTTGTTTGCTTTGGATAAATAACCAGAAGTGGGATTAATGGATAGCATCATAGTTCTATTTCCAATTTTTTGAGGAAGCTCCATACTGTTTTCCATAATGACTGTACCAGTTTACATTCCCTCCATCAGTGTACAAGGATTTTTTTCCCACACTCTCAACCAACATTGATCTTTTATCTTTTTGTTGATAGCTGTCCTAACAGGTGTCCTAACAATGTTATCTCATTGTGGTTTTGATTTGCATTTCCCTAATGATTCGTGATGTTGAGCAGCTTTTAATTACCTGTTTGCTGTTTGCATGCTCTTTCGTGAACTCTTTTAAGGTCCTTTGCCCATTTTTAAATTGGATTATTTGGGTTTTTTGATTTTGAAACGTATGAGTTTCCTATATATTTTTAATATTAACCACTTATCATATGTATGATTTGCAAGTATATTCTCCCATTCAGTAGGTTGCCGTTTCATTTTGTTGTTTTTTTTTTTGTTCCGCAGAGCTTTTTAGTTTGATGTAGTCCCACTTGTTTATTTTTGCTTTTGTTGCCTGTGCCAAAAAATAATTGCCAAGATCAATGTCAAAGAGCTTTGTCTCCATTTTCTTTATAGGAGTTTTATGGTTTTAGCTTTTATATTTAAGTCTTTAATCTATTTTGAGTTAATTTTTATGAGTGGTCTAAGATTCGGGTTCAGTTTCATTATTTTGCATGTGGGTATCATTTTCTCAACACATTTATTGAAGAGATTATCCTTTTCTCATTATGTCTTCTTGGCACCCTTGTCAAAGATTAGTTGACTGTATATGTGTGGGTTTATTTCTAGGTTCTCTATTCTGTTCTGTTGGTCTCTGTGTGTGTTTTTATGCCAGCATCATACTGTTTGATTACTATATCTTTGTAATATAGTTTGAAATGAGGAATTGTAGTGCCTCCAGCTTTGTTCTTCTCTGTCAAAATTACTTTGGCTATGGTGGCGTCTTTTGTGGTTCCATAGAAATTTTAGGATTATTTTTTCTATTTCTGTGAAGAATATCATTAGAATATTGATGGGGATTGGACTTAATCTGTAGATTTCTTTGGTAGTATGGCCATTTTAACAATATGTATTCTTCTAATTCAAGAATATGGTCTATATTTCCATTTATTTGTGTCTTCTTCAGTTTCTTTCATCAATATCTCATAGTTTTCAGGGTACATATCTTTCACTTCCTTGTTTAAATTCATTTTTAAGTATCTTACTATTTTTGATGCTATTGTAAATGGAATTGCAATTTAGACTGACTGAATTATATAGTATAGGAAGAAAGGAGGTGAGAGATGATATAATAGATGAAGAAAGGACTCTGTTATAGAGGTACTTGAAGTTGGTACTAAATAGATTCAGCTGATACTGAGTGAAGCAGAAACATTAAATAGTTTTAAACAGATTTAATAATAATCTTGTTTGTATTGTATTCCAGTCTGGAAGTATTACAGAAGGAGGACTCATGTGAGACAGTATTAAAAAGGACTGTTCAGGAGCCTGGAAGATCAATTAGAAAGCTCACGTGCAAATACTAGTGAGAGAGGATCTAAAAAAGCTATTTTGGGGTTAGAGGAAAAAGATTAGTTGACTTCAAAAGATAGTGAAGTGTAAAACTAAAAGTGAGGCCATTATCAGTTACACGTGTTCATTAAGGGAGACTGAGGGGTCGTTTTTAGCTATCAGGTTTCTAGAGTGTGCAAAAGTATGAATTTTGTTTTCACCATTCTGTCTTCTCAATGCCACGTAAGTCTTAATTTAACTTATTTTTAGAGTGAACTAAACTGTGGGATAGAAAATGGAATGTTTAGTAGGCAAATGGAATGTCGGTCTGAAATTTGGAAGTGGAATTGGACGGGGGACATGGACTTAGGAGACAGTCACCCATGGGTGGTGGAAAACAAGGGCACTAGTAAATTATTATTCACAAAGCTAAGGGAATGTGGCAAAAGAAACAATCTCAGAAGGCTTCACATTTAACAAATAAGTGCGGGAAAGTAATCACAAAAGAAGAGAATATATAGCAAACCAGGATGGCAGGCGCACCCCCTGAAAAATGTTGTGAAAACCAAAGTATAATTATAATGAGAAGGAATGAATTGACAATATAAGTTGATGCAATGAACTCAAGTGAAATAATAACTCCAAAACTACTCATTTAATTTAATATTTGGAAGGGTGTGGATCATTCTGAAAGAGTAAGTTCTTTGAAGTTGCATGGTAGTAAACACAGAAATGAATGGGAATAATAGAAATGGAAACAGGTACTTTGGACTATTTTTGCAGGGGAAATGTCTGAAAGTAGTGCTTGTTGAACACAAGGAGTTACTAGATTTGACAGTAGGAGGGTATATATACTGAGGTATTGAATGGTGGGAGGCAGGAATTCAGCATTGTGGCTTCTAGTACTCAGTCAAATCATATACTGAGAGTGATGAGGAAAATATCGTCATAGTAATCTGAATAGAAAGCTGAAATTTTCGAGTAATCATTACAGAAAATTATGGAGGACGTCAAGCAGGGGCCACATAGTTTTCTTAGGTAGGTCCAAGGCTTGGCTGAGAGGGAAAGGTGCATGTGTGGGGGAATAATGTCACTGATACGCAACAAGGTTGCGTTGTTTTTTTTCTTTTCTTCCCTTGATTATTTAGCATTCAAAATACACAATCTGAAAAGTCAGAGAGATGCAGTAATTCAGTACTGGAGGTTTGTTGGGTATGTATGGAGGCAGGAGCTGGAGTGAGACAATCTGGTCCTCATAGCATCAATCTATCTACAATACTGGTTTTTTCCTCTGCACCTCAAGTTACTGTTACTCAAATACCAGGTACAGATCTAGGAGTCTTATTTACAATCTGGGAGGGGAAAATCAGAAGTTTTTAGCCAAACTGATCAAAACAAACATGCAGCCACTCCAACAAAGCCATTTTCTCACAAGAGAATACAAGTAGGTGAAGTGACTTTTGAAAAAAGTCTTCAGGTTGGACGAAACTTTTCCATATCCCTTAAATCCCCACCTCTCTTCTAAGAAGTGCTGACTATACAGAAACAGTAGAGGCTGAATGGGATTTCAAAGCAGTGCAAGCCTAATTGGAATTTCTGGAGACTGATCGGAATTTCCAAGTTTTTGAAAATCATGCCAAATGTCACAGATTCTGATGAGTACATCCAAAATTCTTGGAATTAAATAGACTGTTTTTGCCATACCAAGTAGCCATCTTTGGAGTTAAGAAAATTCTTTGGCCGGGGAAGAGATACATGTGCACAGAAACATATGTATACATACATGCATACAACATGTTTTGCTAACATCATATTTATTTTTCTTTATGTAATTATTTATTTATTTAAGGGTAAAATTTACAAAACATAAAATTAACGTTTTTGATTTGTACAATTCAGTGCCATTTTGTACATTCACAGTATTATACAACCATCACTTTTGTCTATGTTCAAAACATTTTCATCATCATTAAAATAAACATACAGATTAAGCAGTAAATTCCTCTTCTCTCCACCCACCACCTGGCAACCACAAAATCCACCTTTTATCTTTAGGCATTTATGCATTTGCCTTTTCTGGATATCTTATTCAGATGGAACTATATGATATGTGACCCCTGGGTCCAGATACTTGCACTTAGCATAACATTTTTGAGTTCATCCGCATTCTAGCATATAATGTGTTCCTTTTGATGAATGAATAATATTCTATTGAATAGATATACCACGTTTGTTTATCTGTTCATCCATAGATGAACTTTCGGATCGTTTCCACTTTTGGCTGTTGTGAGTAATACAGCTATGAACACTTATGTCAAGGATTTGTTTGAACGTCAGTTTTCAATTCTTTTGAATATATACCAAGCAGTAGAATTTCTGGGTCATATGAGAATTCTATGATTAACTTTTTAAGGAACTGCCAGACTGTTTTCTACGGCAGCTGCCCCACCTTACGTTGCCCTCAGCAATGTACGTGGGCTCCAGTTTCTCCACATCCTCGCAGCCACTTGCCTTCCGACTCCTTGCTTATTGCCATTACAGTAGTTGTAAAGTTACACCTCACTGAGGTTTTAATTTGCATTTCCTGAACAACTACTACTTATGTAGAGCAACTTTTCATGTGTTTGTTAATCATTTGTGTATCTTCTTTGGAGCATTTGCCCATTTCTTAATTTGGTTGGTTGTCTTTTTGTTGTTGAGTTCTAAGAGTTCTTTATATATCCTGGGTACTGGACCATTATCAGATGTGTGATTTGCAAATATGTTCTTTCATTCTGTGGCTTGTTTTTTCACTTTCTTGACAATGTCTTTTTATGCAAAAAGTTTTTAGTTTTGATGAAGTCATTTTTTTTTCTTTTGTTTCTTGTGATTTTGGTGTCATTTCTAAGAATCCATTACAAAATTCAAGGTCATGAAGATTTAGCCTATATTTTCTTACATGTCTAGATGTCGCTATGAAGGTATTTTTAAATGTAATTAACATTTAAATCATTAGACTTTAGTTAAAACAGATTACCCTCTATAATATGGGTGGGCTTCTCAGTCAGATGATGGCCTGAAGAGAAAAGACTGAGGCTCTCCAGGGCAGAGGGAATTCTGCCTCCCAACTTCTCCAGACTCAAGAATGAAACATTAATTTTTCTATGTGTCTCCAGCCTGCAAGTTTTCAGACTTGCCAGCCCCAAAAATCATGTGAGCAAATTCCTTAAAATAACATTCTGTACGTATAAAGAGAGAACAAGTTATCCTGTTGGTTATATTTCCCTTGAAACACTAACTAATACACTAAGGAAGTTGATAAACTGCATGAGATGTTTAATTATCTTTAATTGCGATGAGACTGGGTCTGTTAGAAGAAAATGCCCTCTAGAACCTACACAAGGAAGGGAGGTAGTGCTAGCCATGAGATTGGGTACAAATGTGATGAGGGTTTAACTGTCCTCATGATTTTGTTACCAATGTTTATTAGTTTTATCAGCATTCTAGTTAAAAAGTTTCAAAAGTTTTCAGTGGTGTGACTCAAAAGGTCTGTTAATTTCAGCACATGACTAGGCAGAATGTGAGATTTGTAGAAGAGGATCTATGGGTTTATAGAAGAAAGGTCTGTGTAGGTTTGTAAGGGCATGCACAGATATGCACATAGACTATGAATATTCATAAAGTATTCACCTATATAACCTCGCAGTGCCTATTCATGTAAAGACACATATAACATCAACCTAAGTCTCCCAGTACAGTTAACAAAAGTCTGCTAATTTACAAATCTCCTTAAAGTTTTGGAAAAGAAATACATTGGAAATATCTTGAAGGCTAGTCCATAATTTCTGTTCTTCTTCAGGGAAGAAAAGAGAGGCTTGTGTTCATTTTGCAGGTTATATGTAGAGATATGTCATCAATGATCTATTATGATGCTCTATTTATCCCTGTTGGTTTCACATAGCAAGTATTGTAAATCTTCTGTCATCCGAACACAAAGTCTTCCCAGCTCACAGTGCTCAGCATGGGACTCCAGCTCTGACTTCAATAGAATTACCATCATCCGACACTAAACTGTCACATTTGTTTTCTCCATTTTTTAAATTTCTCTGTAACTATACACGTTTTTTCTTTTCCATTTGTTTCAGAGAATAAACTCTCCTTTTCAAGTTTTTAAAAATTAAACTCTAAAAATGTGCTGTTTTTGGTATTTACTCCATCAGTTATAATGGCAATCATTTTTGTTTGGTTTGCATGTTCTATCATTCTTTATTACTTCATTATATTTTTATACAGTTATGGCTAATTAAAGGTAATCAGTGGTCTCTCTCATGTTTAAATCCAAATTATGTAGACTTTCCATCCTTCTTATAACTATTTTATCTCTTTTATTTTCTATTGTTTAGTATCTTATTTCTCCTCTCACAATCCTGACTACACCATGGCAGACACGTCTAGGATCTTCTCTATTTTGTTTTTCTTATTCATGAATATAATTTTTTCACTAGATTCTGCCCACTTTGTATTCTTATTTGTTACCAGGCTTCAGGCTTCCCTCCTTTCTTCCTTTCTTCCTTCTTCCCTTCCTTCATCAGATATGGATTGCATATCAAATATATATGAGGTATATTGCCAAAATATTTTTAACTCTTTGTGGAAATTTTAAAATATATGTTTTATGGCATTTATCAAGACCCAAACAAAGGGAAGCTCTTATATTACTTTCCAAAGGTGTCATCTCTCATCTCTTTAAATAGTTTTCCCATCCTGTAGCTACAGTTCACCTTAACAACTACAGTCATCCAAGCTCACCAAGGATCCCAAAATCAGAATTAGAGAAACTGGGAATGGTAGGTAGAGTTATGGTAAAGAATGCTTCTTCAATTACCTGCACCTTCACACAGGTCTGGAACCTCATAAAAAGGGGACACTGTAATTAGCTAAAAGCTTAACAAGGATGCAAAATGCAACTGTTGTTACTTAAGAAAATGCAGGGTCTTGAGGATCTATCCTAAATAAATGTTCCTAAATTCAGTGAGGAAATGCAGCCTTAGACAGAGTTTCCCCATCAAAATAGGAAAACAGGGAGAACAGGAGATAACAAGCCAGTCGTAACTAGACTTGAATGGTGTCTTCTAACCTAGAACTAACTATTAATCACCTCATTTTCATTTGCATAAGCCTTTACATTTTGAAGTATACCTAATAAGTAAGCCATTACATCTACAGAAAGAAAAAAGAAAAAAACCCACCAGGCTAATCCATAATTTACGTTTTCAAACCAGATTTACTGTCTCACATCTCCATTTTAATCAATTTCACATTAACTCAGGTTAATTCAATTAATCCTTCTACTTATTCAAGTTACAAACTTCTGAGTCATTTTTAACAACTCACGTGCTCGTGCTTCTAATATGCAAGTATGTAGTTGACTTTCCTATTGATTCTGCATTTGAAATATACTGCATGTCCATTTCCTCAGGCTCTCATTAACGGGAAGACAGCAATAGCTACTTAACTGGTCTTTTAATCTTTGATCCTCCCTCTCTGTCTCTTATTCTCCCTACTACCTAATTAAATAATTAAATTATAATTCTATTTATGCCACTTCTGTGCTGTCAATATTCAGGACTTTCTATTTCCAGCTGACCAAATATAAACTTTTAACATGGAAAATAAGTTTGCCCAATATAGTCCCAGGTTACACATGTTTCTCCAGCCATTATTCTTAATAGCATTCACTGTCTTTCTCAAAAGCATTCTAATTTAGGTTACATATTATAATAAAAATTAGAATAGTGATTGCAAGGGGCTGGGTGTGAAGGAAGGGAATTTACTGCGAAAGGTCACAAGCAAACTGTTTGGGGTGATACAAATATTTTATATCTGAATAGTGATTGTTACACTACTTTATAATTTTGTCAAAATTCATTGAACTTTACACAGAAAAGATGAATTTCACTGTATGTGAATTTTACTTCAATAAAACTGACTTTAAAATGTATCTTCAGAAAATCCAGCAACAAACTATTACATTAATTAGAACAGCCAAAGTTTTTCTTCTACTTTTTATTTATTCATTTATTTTTTCTGAGGAAGATTCACCATGAGCTAACATGCACAGCCAATCTTCCTCTTTTTTGCTTGAGGAAGACTTGCCCTGAGCTAACATCTGTGCCAATCGTCTTCTATTTTGTGTGTGGGTCACCGCCGCAGCATGGCTGACAAGTAGTGTAGGTCTGCACTGGGATCCGAACCCATGAACCTGGGCTGCCTCAGTGGCACATGCAAAACTTTAACCTCTTGGTCACAGGGCCGGCCCCTTTCTTTTACTTTTTTTAACTATTCAGAAATGTAATTAACAAATGAAGATAAATATTAACATTATCTGATCCAGTGCTTTAGAAAGATGACAGAATTGAAGAAACTCAAACTACTTTTTTATTTCTTTAATCACTGTGCTACCATTTTTCATTCTCTCTCTGTTTTAAATGTCTTACTTAAATATAGTACTTTGTAGCACCACAGGGGTTGAAGAAAAATAAAAAGAAATAACAGTCTATCTTGTCTGTGATGACCACTCCAGTTTCTCTCTTATCTCTCTTCTCATCTAGAGCACAGTACTCTTTTGTACTTCTCTTTACCACGTGTTACACTATGTTGTATGCTGTAATTATCTGTGAACATGTAGTTGACAACAATGTAGGTTATACAGAATCTTTGTAAACACGAAAATTTTGGAATGGGGTCTATTTTGGATTTAAAATTTAGAAATAATAGATGATGAGTCAAAACCAAAACTTGCAAAATAACATTAGAGAAAAATACAATCCAACAGGTTTGAGATCTACAGTAAGCACACTGTATGATGAAAACCTAAATTTAAACATTGTGCTAATCAGAAAGGGAGGTTGATCAGAAATAGAAATACAACGAAATATTGTCAAAGTAATGAGGCAGAGACTGTATTGATGGAAGTGCTCCTTAGGGAATAGGATTTTCTGGCCCAAGAGCTCACTTGATTGAAAATTGTACATTTCTGGACCTGTGTTTATCCAGTCGATTTAGCCAGACACTGGTAAGCATGTAAATTATGGAGCAAACTCTTTTGTTTGGATTTCATGCTCAGTAAGCAATCTTCTATTTATAACTTAGTTTTCCATGTGTGCTATGATTTCACAGAGAAAACGTTTAGAAGAGAAATTTAATTTCTGGTCCTTTTCCAGTTATGTTTTACTGTTCGATTAATAAATTATTTATGTGTATTATTCTTATGAGTTTGGGTCATGTAATTCTGTCCCTGATGACATCACAAGCAGCATTCTGACGAACTATACTTTTATGTCTGTAAAACCAAGACAAAGTCCCCCTGAGATACTTTGGGAGAAAATCATTTGGCCTTTTCTAAGAAACCACTCTGAAATCATTGTGGGCCACACATTTACTTCAATATCCGTCTCTTGGAATTTATGTTTCATCTCTTGTAATACATACTTAACTATTTGAAGGTATAGCTAATGTCTTGTTCACTTTAGATACGTTCATTCACTTCTTCAATAAATATTAACTGAAGGTTTACTATATTTCAGACATTCTTCTGGGTCTTAAAGACTTAGCTGTGAATCAAAACAAAACAAAACAAAAATCCTTGTCCTGTATGTTAAGTATACTATATACAACACATTATAGTGTACATTAGATACGCTATATACAATAGATATGTTTAACATATAAGTGATTTACTATGTTGAGAGATGAAAGTAGGAGAGGGAAGATGTAACAATATTATTTTACAAGGTGGAAAATCAATAGCTATTTCCTATAATTGATGGAACATGGAACAAGAAATTGAGGTACAAGTATATTACTTAAAATTACAGACATAGAACTTTCAGTTTAAGCTCTGGCATCTGAAGAGTCACTCTCATTTGTACAACTAGAAAAAAGGTGAATATCAATGACTTTTCTTGAATCTGCCTAGGAGCTGATGTTGCAGGACAAACTGCCATCTAAAAATCTAGAGAAACTGATGACTCAGAGAGTCACAGCCAAAATCAGCTAACTTGGAGCAGATAGAACTGGAACCATGAACTGTTGGGTACATTTAAATGCTTAATTTTGGTGATTTTCTGAAGGCTGAGTGTGGACTAACATTAAGACTAAAAAATTTCCAAGAACCACAGTCTAAGGGAGGCCCCCACTTTCATGGAGTTTTATCTCTAGGCACCCCACTAGTTTCTCCCAGTGAACCCAGGAAAGGTCCCCAGTTAGCTCTGACATGGGGACGGGAAAACATCGTTGAGAAATACAATACACTAAGAGCATTCTCCATTAAGAAAGGCTTATCCTGTACGGGTAAGCCTTGTCCAACCTAGAAGAAGGCATTTTCCAGACTCCAGGCCCTCTCCCTCAGGCTCTCCCCAACAGGTTTTCCATCTCACCTAAGGAAAGGGGAGCTAAGAAACACTTATAAAGGTCACAGCCCAGGGATGTGGGCCCATCAAAGACTGAAATTTAATCATGAGATCACTGACTGCTTCCCTTCCCCCACACCTCACCACCCCCTCAACAAGTCTCCTGTGTAATAACAGCAGGCTACACGCCACAGACTGCCAGGCAGACTTTACGCAAGAACAAGTTCCTAAGTACGCACAAAGACAACAGGAGATACAGGAAGGACAGTGGGGGAATTTGAAGCCTCTGGTCACAGAAAACACTAAACACAGCCCAAGTCTTACCCATAATAACACAAAACCCCACACTACAGGCTTATTAACCTTAGTCCCTCTTTCCCAGTGCTTCATATCTGGGTTAAAGCAAAACACTACAGAGCACACCAAAAGGCAAGAAAAAGAAATACCTGAAGAGACAAAGCAGATATCAGAATTGGAAGCAGATAAGACACAGATTGTGGATCTCTGTAAAGTGTAAAATAATCAGAATTAAAATGGTAAGAGCTCTAATGAAAAAGGAGACACTATACAAGAACAGATGGGTCATGTAATCAGAGAGATGGACACGCTAAGAAAGAGTCAAAAGGAAAAACTTAACAACCGAAAACGGGAATGAAGAACCTCTTTGATGGCTCCTCAGTAGAATGGACCTGATGAATCAGTGAGCTAGAAGACACACAAACAGAAAGTGCCCAAAGTGGAATGCAAAGAGAAAAAAGAATGAAAGAAGCTATGAAGTTATGAAGTACTACATTTGTTTCATCATCTTCCAAGCTGTGGCGGATGGCGGAGTGGAGGCAGTCCACAACATCATAAAAGCAGAAATCACTATGTGAATGTTGTTAGATAGTGAGATTTGAGAAGACACTCCTCACCCAGATTTTTGTCCATTCATTCCGCAGCATTTATTGAGCACTGATTAAATGCCTGGTCCTTTTTCAGCCTTTGAGGGAGTCAAAAAAACGACATGGTTGCTACCCTTGAAAATCTTCCATTTCTAGTGTGACCACAGGCACAAATAAGTATAAAACTACATCTCTGATAGGTCTAAGTGCATTTTCAAAATTAGAAAATTTACCTGGTCATTAAGATCAGGAAACATTTCTCTGAAACATAATAATAAGAATAGCCACATTGACTGTTGTCTGTTTGTCTAGTACTTACTCTGCATTCTAAGCCCTTACTTACCATGTGGTAATTCGTTCAATGCTCACAATCATTTTGTACGGAAAACAGCATGAATTCCTCATTTTGCAGATGAAGAAACTGAGGCACAAAGTGTTTGAGTAATTTGCCTAAGGCTCCAACAGTTTATGTGGTGGAGCTGGGATTCCAACTGGGCAGTCTGCTCTAGGGGCGGAGTCTTGGGTGTACATACAACTGTCTCTCAAGGAAGAGATGTTTGGCCTGAGCATTGAAAGAAAAATAGAACTTCATTAAGAGGACTGGAAAGGTGGACTTAGGTCTGGTTTTCTAAACAGAGGAGACAAAAGGACCTCACAGAGGAGGGAAAAGAGAAAACTTGAGGGAGCGAAGGAAGACCAGTGCAGCTAGAGCATAGGACGACATTGGAGCAAGCTGAAGAAAGAGAGCACTGAGGAAGGTGGGAACAGACCAGGCAGAGTTTTGTAGGTCCCATTAAACATGTTGGTCTTTACTGCAAGGACAATGGGAAAGTGGTGTGGGATTTTAGTCATGGGGGTGATGTCATCCCGTTTTCATTTGAAATAACACTCTTGGTTCTCAGAGGATCGGATTGCAGGAGAAGCCACAGGAGTGGCTTTGGGAAATCAAGAAATCCAGGATGAGAACTGTAGACTCCAAAACGCTGAATTTCACTTCCCTGGCTTGCTCTCCTGCATTGTAGAGACAAGAAAACTAAATTCTATATTCCCCAGGTCCACCTGCCACTAGGGTTCCCGAATGTTCACGAAGCAGATGTAGCAGATGTACTTGTGAGAGGCTTGATTGGATGGTGGAACAGTAATTTTGTTTTCAGCAACATATGATTGCATGAAGTCTGACTCTGGAAAAAAAAAAAAGGTGTTCGCTATAACCTCACTCCCTGCAGTGCACCAAGGCAGCAGTGTGAGGAGGACAATACCTCAGTGCATTCAGTTTGCTCAATTCTCAGATGTCGGATTGTCCTATTGCTTCTTCGGCAACAATGAGGTCTTATTGCTTTTTGACACAGCGTACGTCTTAGGGCCAGCGACCAACTGTGGATGTTAGCGTCATCAGGACATTAGGTTGCATAGAACCCTCCCTTGAGGAGCCCATCCTCATTTCATTCTGTTACTTTTGCCCCATGACTGGATTACTAGGCCTCATGTGGATTAGTCTGTCTATCGGCACTTGGAGCACTGATTGGAAATTTTGCACATTGATTTAGGGAAAACTATTGTTTGATATGCGTTGCTGATTTCTAGATATGTCTCAGGCTCTTAGTATCATTAGTCCATTAATTCTTCTTCTTGATCTTGGTTGCCTAATAGTTTCCTCAAAATGAAAACCAAAACCCTACCCTTAGATAATGTAAGCGTGCAATTACATGTGCATGGGTAGCAATACTGAGGATTCCGCAAAGCACACAAAATATTTTTGAATAATCTAATGTACACTTAAGAATATATAACTTGCACATATATGTAGTATATAACATATATTAGTACTTTACATTTTTCCTTTTAGACAATATATTATATATTAATAGTATACATGTTTTTCTGTGCTATAAATAGATAAAACATTACCAAAGCACTAAAATATCAATATATACAATTTCATCCTTGTTTTAGTTTCTGCATTTAAAATTGAACTGTTGGAGTTGTATTTTACCCATGTTCTCTTCGTGACCACATTTACTAACGGACATTACTGAACTTATCTAAGAGCATCTAAAAATATGGAAAGAATTACAAGTACTGTATATATATATATACTTGCACACATGTATAGCATCTTGCACATGGTAAGAATTCAACACACATTTGCAGATGTAATAGAATGAAGTAGTGAAGTAATAAACTGTTAATTAGTGCTGACAGAGAAATAATAATAGATAGGGCCCTAGAGCATAAATACACATTTTCAAAATATTAAAGGTACATGCATTTTTCAAGTCTAGCTTTACTTCAGTATTTTAATATTTCTTTGCATATAATTTAAATGAAGTTAATTAATAAATTACTAAAAATGCGAAATATGTGAAATACATATGTAAGAAAATTTCCAAAATGTTAGAATGCATAATATCTAGTCTTATTTAATCTTATATTCAAATATAGCCCTTTTTTACAATATCATCACTTGTAGAGATATATAGATTGTGTTTTAGAAAAAGCTGTTCCTATAGATAAAAAAAAATTGCAATAAACCTTTGAAAATGTTGCCAAGTCAATCATGTTCAAAGTATTTGTTGACTTTAGCAAAGTTTTAATCAGGCTTTCTGGAGTTATTGAAAATGCTTAAATTGAAACACATAATACTTTCTATAATCTGAGTGCAAACAACGGGATGAGCAAAGAAAAAAATCATTATGAGGTTCTGTCATATTTCATCATTTTTTCCATTTCATAAAATTTATTAGCAAAGTTTTTCAAACAATGCCCATAATGTCTGCTATACATGCAAATAACGTTCAATTTGATCGTGTATGCCACACACATTTCAATGTCTTTATTTTCCTAATGAGTACTTTACTACATAAAAGTTAAAAATAAATAATTGCTATTAAATTGTACTTTAGCTAATAAGAAAACTATTTAATTAAGCAACTTATCTGAGCGGTTCGCCTAACAGAGGCCACAGTTCATAGTACAACTGACAAATCATCACACCGTCAACTATCGTGTTTAGTAATACTGGGGGGCAGACACCGCTTTGGTGACTTGACACACATTTTAAAGGCCTTATCACTTATACCCAGAGGGTTCTACAAGCATTTTTTGGTTTGTTCTTTCATTTCCTCTAACTAGTTTCTCAGATACTGGGGGCTATACAATTAATAATGTTAATGCTACATAAAGTAGGAAATACTGATGTAAAAAAGCACAATTCCTGGAGAAATGGGAGACGGGCAAACTTTTTGAGTGTCCTTGGATCTCCTTCGGGTTTCTGTCTCAGGCGTCTGGGCCCATGGCTGCAGCCCTCCTCTCAGGATGCTTGGCGACAGGCACACGGAAGCTCCCCACCAGGCATTCTTTTTCTTCCAGCCCACAAACCAGTCGTGTTGATCACACACCCCATGACTCTGGGGTTCTGTTTCCCATGAATGAACTGAGAAATACACTCTTTTAGCCACAAATATCCCTCTGTTCTCTGGTAACTGCTATCCTGATAGCTCCTATGTGTGGCCAGAATAAATAAATAAAAATACAAGGCAAATAAATGGGTAAAACTAATATTTACCTGGCTTCATTTTAAGAACTGGAACCACACTGGTAAAGCACATAACACACACACATATTCTTTTAATGATTTTCAAAATTAGTTTTTCCACATTCTTCTTATGTATGAAATTATTATCTATGTCTAGAAAAATACTTATTGTTTTATAGCAGTTATAGTTTCCTATGGTGTAGGTTAAATAATTATTTTGTAGGAAAGTACTCTGAATACAAAATAAAGCTTAACTTTTAGAATTTAATTCTATTGTGGGTGTTTCTTTTTGGTTTGTCTGTCTGTGTTTGTAACTTATGTCTTATTTGAGAAATTGAGGAATATGTTCTTTTTTCATGTTCTAATAGTCTCAACTTTTTAAATATTTTAGATAAATACGGAGGGAAAGAAATACTGTTAGATATAGATGAGATATTACTTTATCAGATCAGATTAGGTTTTCATTTCAACTTCTTTTTATTCTTATAAAGATTCCTTAGATAGAGGACATACTCAAATTTAAAAAAATACATTTAAAAATTCTTTAGATGCCTGGAGGGTAAAGTAATAACAGTTCTTTTAACCGTGTGATCATCCCCCAGGGATGAGCTCTTCCTTTCATTACTGTATGCCAAGGACACGTGCTCCCAGTACAGACTCACCTCAAACCTCTGAGGAGCGAGCGACACCAATGGGCAGCTCAATTGCATTTCAGGTGAAAATGTGACTTCTGAGGGGAAAAATGTTTTTTTTAATGACAATATAATCTTATTTATTATTTTTTAAATACTTCCTTACATGTTTTAATATGTTAGTGTAATTTGTGTACATTTTTTCTTCCTTGGTTAATGCTTATTTTTGACTTACGTTCCTTCAAAATTAAGGGTAAGAAAAATGCCTGTTTTTCTTCCCTGAGATTTTCATAACAAACTTTATTTTTGCTCTGTGTAACATGGCTTGGTAAAATTGAATACAGTGCTATACAGAAAAAATATAAATGAAGCAGGAGTTTGCCACTAAATGTGGCCATTATTCAAGAGGAAGGATGCTGGGAATGTAGTCCATGTTTTCCTTCATTGGATACAAAGGGCCAGTTTTTATTTCATGTTACGTTGAAGGGACTGGCTTAAAAAAATACTGTCTGTTGTTTTCCTGTACTATCTAATTTCCTAGACAGAACTTGCTGTATGGTTTTAGGCGAGAATAATCTCATATACTTATCTCAAACATTTTTCAGTCATAACCCTTGCTGTGATCAGGGGGCCATACATGGCCCAATAAAAGGGATAATCGGAAACTTTTATTAAGTAACAATTTACAAATTTGTTGGAATTGATTCAGGAACCGAAAAAAGGGGGTTGCTGTGAGGGAAGTGTTAAGGGAAAGAAGCTGTTGCCAGAGGCCAGCGAGACCTTTAGCTGGAGGAGAGGGACTACCTGACATCAGCAGTGACCTTCATCTGAAAAATGCAGACAACGGCAAACACGGCCAGTCAAAGAGGCAGCAGGACAAACAAATGAGACGCTGACCTCATTTTCTCATCTTGTCATCTGAGCTAATGCAAATGGACATGGAGGTCAGGCTGATTTAGTGCAGAAAGGGCAGGATCCAAAACCCAAAGGACTGCAGAAAATGCGACAAATTGATCTAGAATGGCAAATGGAGGAAATAGAACATGACACTTTATATGCTGTTGCGGTTTTAAAAACAATTAACTATTACTTACAAGTTGGGGAAAAAATACATAAGGCATTTCTCTTTCCAACCATAAGAGAATAACTAGGACTAAAACTACCTTTCTGCTATAAATAACTAGACAATTGGATGAAATACACACACATCTGGTTTTAGATATTGGACAACAGGAAGTGAATGCATGTGATCTGTGAGAGAAGAGAATTGAATGATGTGAGCCATATTACCCCTTGGCATTCTGCTTTAATTCACTATGCATACCACAGTGCAGGGAACACAATTCATAGCAGAGGATAGCAGTCTCATTCGGATTAACAGCCAACTGAAATTCACTGGTTAATATAATAGAGATGAAATAGCTATGAACTTAGAGAAAATATAAAAACAACGAATTAATGGCCTGTGGGACACCATCAAATGATCAAAAATGTGCAATTGAAGTCCCAGTAAGTGGGCAGAGGAGAAAAAAGTGGAATTAATAATGATCAAATACTTTCAAAATTTTATGAGAAATTAAATGCACAAATGCAAATACTCAACAGGGTAAATTGCAAAAAACCATAGTAAATCACATCAAATTCAAATTGCTGAACTTCTAGTTACAGATCCCACAGGTAAAGATGTTGGAAGTTGTGACTCCTATCCTTTCAAAAAGGAAATGCTGAATAACTGAAAATCAATGACTTTTCTTCAAATCATCAGAGAACTGAGGCTTAAGGGCAAACTGTCACCCTGAAATCTGGAGAGTCAGATGAATCCAAAGAATCATGGCCGAGATTCGCTTACCTGGAACAGAAGCAGCTGAAGCCATAAATTGGCGGGAATACTTATGAAGTCATTTTGGCAACTTTCTGGAAGCTGAGTGTAGACTATAATAAGAATGACAGCCTCTTGGGGGACACAGTCTTGAGGGGGCTCCTATGCCTTTGCGAATTTCACCTCCAGAAACCACAGTAGGTCTCACAGTGAGGAGCCAAAAAAGATCTCCCATGATTATGTCAGAGGGAGGAGAAGAATAATCATTGTAACATAACAAATGCCTACTCTCCAAGGAAAAACTTTACAGAACTGATCCCATCTGGGAAAGGGCATTTCTCCCACTCTGCTTCCTTTAGTCTTCCTTTCACACCCAAGGATGGGGAAAAAACAAGAAACCCTGTGAAGGTCACACTCAAAGAACACAGGCACACTGAAAGGCAGATCTAATCATAAAATTTGAGAACATGCGCCCATCCTCAATCCTTACTACCATAGCAACAAGTCTCCAGCATAATGACAATGAATTACAGCGATAGGTTCCAAAAGACACAGGCCTTCTCCGTGGAGGAATACTCAGGGAAGCCCAAAGTCCACAAGGGAGATGCAGACAATGACACTAGATGAATATGAAGCCTCTGGCATCTATAGTTCCAGCAAACATTAAACACAGCCAAGCTCCTAACATCAAACTTCTGACCAAAGGCTTGTGTTCTTTAGTTCCTCAACATCACATCTGGTTTTCACCAGAAAATTATAAGGCATGTTAAAAGGCAAGAAAAACAGTCTGCAGAAACCAAGTAGGCATGAGAATGAGACTCACACATGGTAAAGATGTTGGAATTATCATATAGGCAATTTAAAATATCTATGATTAATATATTAAGGACTCTAAAATGTGGATGGCATGCAGCAACAGATGGGGAATGCAAGCAGAGAGATGGAAACTCTAAGATAAAGAAAAATAAAATGCTGGAAATAAAAAAATGGTAAGAAAAATGAAGAACACCTTTGATGGGCACTTCAGTATACTGAAAATGGCCAAAGAAAACTAAGTGATCTTGATGATAGGTCAGTAGAAATTTCCTCCACTGAAATGCAAAGAGAAAGCGAATGCAAAAGACAGAGTAGGACATCAAAGTATAGTGGGACAATTTCAAAAGGTGTGACATATGCATAGTTAAAAAATGGACGAGAAGAAAAAGAAAATGATGCAGAAGAAATATTTGAGGTAATAATGGCTTTCCAAAATCAATGATATACACCAAACCGTAGATCCAGGAAGTTCAAATAACACGAAGAAGAATAAAAAAAAAGAATCAAAACCAAACCAAACAAAAACTACTCTTAAGAAGATCATATCCAAACTGAAAAAGAAATCAAAAAACGAAAATATCTTGAAAAAATCCAGAGGAAAATAAAGCCTTCCCTAGGAAGTAAAGACAAAAATTAGAGGGGACTTCTTGTCACTACCATGCAGCAAGCAAAGCTGTGTAAAACACTTAAAGTGTCAAAAGAAAAAAAGACACGATCTTGAATTATAGATCTAGTGAAAATATACTTCAAAATTGGGGGAGATATAAATACACTCTTGGGAAGCAAAACTGAGCGAATTCTTCTCTAGCAGACTTTCCTATGAAAATATTAAAAGATGAATGTGGAAACATTCTTTAGGCAGAAAAAAGTGATATGTCAGACACCTAGATTTACATAAATTTTGTCATATTGGGGAAGAAAAGTTGGGGGTAAAATAAGTCATTTACGTTTCTTATTCTTCATAGACATAAAAGTAACTTTTTAAAGCAATAATAATAACAAATTACTGGACTATTATACCAAAGGAATAAGTGAAACAAATGATAGTAATGTCATAAAGATGTAAGGGAGGATTTGGGAATATTCTCTTATAAAGTATCTGTACTTCATCTGAAACAGTATAATATTGTCTATTTCTTTCAGTTCTTGAAGACCTGGCCATTCTAGGGTTTGGGCAGGAATTATACAAGATATACCTGGAGCATCCCTCAGTGCCACAAAGCAAGGAAGTGCTAATAAAAAAAAAAATCAATGGGGGTATGTCAGAGGGACAAAGGAGCTCCTCATGGCCAAAGCTGGGACAATTTGAGCAAGAAAACATTTATCTTATATTGGATTATAAACCCCAAATTACAAAATAAATATCCATACTGTTTTACCCACCCTGAAGAAACATCCAAACATCTAAATTTATAGTGGATATTGAAACTGATGATGCCATATTCAGGCCAAGAAGGTATGAAAAGGTTTATGACTTATGTAATGGAGACTGTCTGGGGAGAGCAGAGCAGGTCTCTCCAGCAGGTCCAGAATGGCTTGAGAGAGCCAGAAAAGGAGAGTGGCTCTGGGCTTTGATTGTCCTTAGGGGATGGGGTCAGGTGACGATTTAGGCCTGTGGACTGGGGCTTTGTGAGGTTTGAACCTCCCACTGGAGGCAAAAGAAAGAGCACTGGAGCTTTCTTACCAGCTCCCCCAGATGGGAGGTACAGGGGAAAGGGCGGGGTGTGGCTTCAAAGCTGTCAGCAAGCAAACGTCAAAAAATGGAATCAGACTCCTTATTACGCATGAGTAATACTGCTTAATACTTATATAAAGAAATGATGAATAAATCACTGAATAAATGAAGGAGAAGAGCCAAACCTCCTGTGCACAAGGATTCCAATCACTTTTTGAAGATACTTTGCCTTCAAGGAGGAGGTGGAGCATAATCCCTCACTCCTTAAGCGTGGAAGAAAGTGTGGAATTTCTTCCAAAGAGTACAGAATGGGAAGGGGGTCAAAAGAGAGCCTTTACTGTAGAGAAATCTGACATTACTTTAGTCCTGTGCTTAAGCTTAACATCAAGAGTGGTAAGTGAAGTTGATAATATATACCTTTGATATGATTTGACCAGAGTGACGTTTTATCTCTGTGGTCTCCCTCCTCAAATCAATAATCTCAGTCTAATTATAAGAATAATATCAGACAAAACTCAATTGAGGGGAATTTTACAGAACACTTGACCAGCACTCCTCAAAACTGTTAAATCCATTAAAACAAGGAATGTCTAAGAAACCGTCACAGTCAAGCAGAGCCTCGGGAGATATGATGGTTAATTATGGTATCCTGGAGGGGAATCTGGAACATGAAAAGGACGTTAGGTAAAATTTTGAAAAGTTGAATAATATTTGAACAATAGTTAATAATAACCTGTCAATATTGGTTCATTAATTGTGATCAATATACAGTATAATTGTAGGATATTAGTAATAGGGGAGACTGGGTATGGGGTCTATGGAAACTCTGTATTATCTTCTCAATTTTGCTGTAAATTAGAACTTTTAAAATCAAAAAGTTGATTAAACGTCAATGTTCTGAAATCCTGTGCTAAGGAGAAAATCTTAAAGCAGCTAAAGAATATAGACATATCACTTATTTTACTCTTTATCTCTGGAAATTCCATATTTTAATCTTTCATCTCTCATTATTTCCACATTTTACAATAGGTCTTCAAACATTTACAAAGCTCTTTTAAGGTCCTCAGTGTGCTAATACCATGTATATGATATATTCCATTATATTCCATTCCATTATATCATATCCATGTGTGTCTTTACTGACTGATTTTTCCTCCAAGAATGCAAGACATATTTCCCTGCATTGTCACATTTTCCTAAATTGGTTGCCGGAATTTGTAAATTTTACATTTTGAGAGCTGGATTTTTATTGCTTCAAGAGTGTCAGAATTTGTTTGGCAGATAAGTTACTTGGAGGTAAAATTAATCCTTTCCAGTTGTGGTGTTAGGCAGTCTTAGGGCAGATGTATATTGCTCTGAGGTTTAGTGTTGTGGAACGCCCTTGGTGATTAACAAGGACTCCCCACTCAGGCTAGTTGATCCTTAAATGTCTCCAGCCCTGTGTGAGATCTGGATATTTTTAAGCAGACAGATTCCCAGCTCATTCTTGGCTGACTTTGTGGAGTTTCATGCTAGGTATACACAGCAGACTCTAGAAAAATACTATGCAGATTTCTGGAGTGTTTTCTCGACACAGCTCCCTTCTCTCCTGCAATCTGTCTTTTGTATTCCAGACTCTTAGGACATCTGGAATTCTGATGCTCATTTGTTCAAATAACCAAGACCACCAAGTTTTGCTTGGGCTCTCTCCCTTGTACTGCATTATTAAACATGAGTACTTGAAAAAATGGGGATTCATCATGAGATTGACATCATTTGTTTCATTGTTATCCCATATCCGGGATCACAATCCTGGGTTTCCATTTGTTCAAGTTCTGAAAAACTGTTGCCTTGTATATTTTGTACAATTTTCTCATTGTTTACGCATGCAGGGTAATGTAACTAGTTCTAGTTAGGTTACTATGGCTAGAAGAAGAAATCTATCTGATTAAGCTTTATTTAATATCTGCAAAAATTATATATTTCTTAAAAATTTGAACTCTTCATTTACTTTTAAATTCCATTCTCTTGCTTCTCAGGTCACAACTTCCTCAAGTGTTATGAAGGAGGAACTAATTGGTTGTAAATCCTTTATTTCCCCAAATGAACTTTTTAATTTATCTTATGTTCCCGGAATAAGCTCTGTTGTTAATGATGTATTGCCATGTTTATATATTGTTGGATTTATGTTACTAATGTTGTGTTTAAGATTGTTGCAACTATATTCATGAGACATATTTGGAAATTTCTTTGCTCTGAAGTCCCTCTACAGTTTTTGTGTCACAGTTACCCAGGCCTCATAAAATGGCTTGGTATGTGTACTTTCTTGAACTTTTTCCCTGGAAGTATGTGTAAAATATTGAGGTTATTTATTCCTTAAGTACATGAAATAATTTTAAGTGAAGTCATCTGGATCTAGATTTTCTTTTCAGAAAGTATTTAATAATGGGTTCAATTTCTTTAATACCTCTGGTTACTCATGTAGCAGAATAGCTACGCTGTGCCAGCCGATTTCCCCTTTCGGACAGAGTGACTTGCATCTGCAGCTGCCTGGTGTGCTTCTGACTGTCAGCGCTAAGCTGTCAGCCCTCTTATGATATTGCCCGCAGCTGAAGAGAGCTGCCTCACCCAAACTCATCCCCTCTTCCCAAGGGCAGCCTGGCCCTAAGACCTGACCGATGCCTTATCCTGTTGTCCCACCTCAGCTCAGGTGTGTAGTGCCAGCCCTGCTCCAGGACTCCCCAGCTCTTAGCCAAGGACTGGTGACTACATTGCAGCCTGATGGCTTTTCCTGCCCAGTTTTGCTGTCTTCTTTTTCAGCACAGACGTTGATCTCAACATAACTGCACAAAAATCATCCTGCCTGCTAATGTCCATCTCAAAGTCTTCTTTCCGAGGAAACAAAAGTCCAAATGTGAGTACTTGAGTGGTCTGAGAAAGTAGATACTAAGATGCAATTCCGGATCTGTACCACCTGCTGCTCCGTTGTCGTAAGGACTATGTCACAGGTAGTAGGTGAATTACTGAGAGCCCCTGGCATGAAATAAGAGTTCAATTGTTAAAACTTTCTGTGGAAGTGAGAGGAGTTATTATGTTAGTGGAAGGAAATGCACTAGTAAATCTCTTCTATCATGTGATTTAGAATATCAAGGAAGTAGTAATTACAAGCCCAACAGAATAGTATTCTAGGCTGTTGCTTGGGTCAATGATATTCTACAGAACAATTTAAAATGGCTGAGGTTGATTAATCATTGAGTAAAACTGTGAAAGCCAAAGGGTCCTCTTGGCTGCATATAGAATGTCTTATTTTCTGCACCCAAAACTCAGAGAAAGCTGAGCATCCATACCAGGACTTAACTACAAGAATAACAAACCTCTAAAGCAGTCAATTTTCAAACTAGTCGGGCCACCTATGCCAACTACAGGACCAAGACTAGGAAAGAATGAAACCATAATACACGGGATGAGAAAATATAGGATGCTGTACTTGAAAACCTTGAGTCTCCAAGATTCTCTGAATCGTCTGTGGCTGCAGAAGTGGCCTTCCCCCTAAGTAAAAGATGGCAAAACCCCCTTGCTCTAACATGATGCAGGAGCATCTCTCCTGCTAGAAAAAGCACACTTTCTGTGAATGTGCCCCTTTCTCGCCATCTGAACACAGTGACCAATAATTAGAGGTTAGTCACATCGTAACCCAACCGGGGAAGTGCTGAACCCACTAAGGGCATATACCCTAAAGGAGCTTCAAGACCAGCATCAGCCAGGAGCCGTGCATGGGCCTGGATAGTGAGAGTCCCGATCAAAGGCAGTGGGATATAAAGTTGGACAACTAGAATTTGTTGATATGGGGACCCTCTCCTCAGATTCAAAATCTAACAAATGGGCAATATCCCTAGGAAATGCTGTGAACATCCTGCGAGAATGGCTCCTGGAAACTTGGAGAAAGTGATCAAAAGGAGTAAGTGAAGAAGAAATACCAGAGTTACTATCTACGAATGACAGTAGACAAAGGAATGGAAAGCTCAGATGTACTATGTAAGGCTGGAAACCCCACAAATGACTATGCTGTATGGGAGGTGATAGAGAATATTCTGTTTACCAAAGCAGGAGAGAATTGTACTTGAGAGGGACACCAGCATCCTATCGAGCTAAAGGAGGTTTTCGTCTGTAGGCTGACAGTAGCCTTTGCCTTTTAGAGTTATCATGAAGCTGGGCTCAGTGACAACAATGGAGATGATGGGATTCTGCATAACGGAGGTCAGTTGGCACCTAACTATCACAGAGAAGTTGGGTGAAATCATAACAATAAGTATCAAAACCGAGGGGAGACCAGAAGTATTTGAGCCACAGAATTGTGGAGATTATTAAAAGAATAATTCTGGAGCCAGCCCCGTGGCTGAGTGGTTAATTTCATCGCTCCGCTTCGTTGGCCCAGGGTTTTGCCGGTTTGGATCCTGGGTGCGGACGTGGCACCGCTCATCAAGCCATGCTGAGGCAGAGTCCCTCATAGCACAACTAGAAGGACTGACAATTAGAATATACATCTATGCACTGAGGGGCTTTGGAGAGAGGAAGAAAAAGAGAAAAAAAGGAAAAGCAAAAAAAGAAGACTGGCAACAGATGTTAGCACAGGGCCAAGCTTCAAAAAAATAATAATAATAATTCTAGTAAGCAGAACCTTTTTTCTCTGCTATCTTGCCTTCCTTTGGATTAATCTTTTAAAAAATTACTGTATTTTCTATTTATTAATTTAATAATTATATATTGTTACAATGTCTTTTCATGGTTACTGTAGAAATTACAACCTACAATGCCTGTTTTATTACAGTCAAATATTCCATTTTTTGTTACTTTTTAAGGTAAAATATACATAACATAATATTTATCATTAAACCTTTTTAGATGTACAAGTCAGTGGCATTAAGTACATTCACAAAGTTGTATAGCCATTAGCTGGATCATCAACATAAACTTTGTACTCACTAAATAATAACTCCTCATTCCCTCCTCCCCCCACCCCCTGGGACCCTCTAGTCTACTTTCTGTCTGTGAGTTTGCCTATTGTAGGAACTGGATATAAGTGAAATCATATAATATTTGTCCTTTTGTGTCTGATTTATTTCACTTTGCAAATGTTTTCAAGGCTTTGCCATATTGCAGCATATATCAAAATTGTATTCCTTTTTATGGCTGAGAAATTCCATTGTACTCATCCATTCATCAATTGATGAACACTTCCACCTTTTGTCTAATGTGAATATTGCTGCTATGAATGTTGGTATACAAATATCTCTTAAAGTCTCCAATTTCACTTCTTTTGGATGTATACCCAGGGGTGATTCATTGCTGGGTCATATATTAATTCTATGTTTAACTTGTTGAAGAAGTGCCAAACTGTTTTCCACAGGGGCTGCACCATTTCCTGTACAACGCACAATATTCCAATCTCTCCACATTTTCCCCAATAGTTGTTAAATTATAGTCTGTTGGGGTTTTTTGTTTTGTTTTTATTATTTCTATAGCCATCCTTGCAGATGTGATATGCTAGTTTATTGTGGTTTTGGTTTACATTTCCCTAATGATTAATGATGTTGGCCATTTTTTGATGTTCTTATTAGCCAGTAGTATACAGTTTATGGAGAAATGTCTGTTCAAGCTCTTTGCCAATTGTTGATTTGGGTGGTTTTTTGTTGTGAGGTATAGGAATTATTTGTATATTCTGGATATTAATCCCTGATCAGATATATGAATTGAAAGCAATTTCTCCTATTCTGTAGCTTGTCTTTTCACTTTCTTGATAGTGTCCTTTGATGCTCAAAGTTCTTAATTTTGATAATGTCCTGTATGTCTATTTTTTTTCATTTATTGTCTGTGCTTTTGGTGTCAAATTTCATTAAATTGTTGAGAAATCCAGTGTCCTGAAGATTTTTTCACAATGTTTTCTTCTAAGAGGTTTGTAGTTTTAGCTCTTATATTTAGGTATTTGACGTATCATGAATTAATTTTTGCATACAGTACATAAGGGTCCAACTTCATTATTTTGCAGGAGAGTATCCAGTTTTCCCTCACCATTTGTACAAAAAACTGTCCTTTCCCCACTGAATTCTGTCAACCTTGTCAAAAATAATTGGCTGTATATATGCAAGGGTTTATTTCTGGGCTGTCTATCCTATTTCATTGGTTTATATATTTGTTCTTATGCCAGTACTATACTTTTTTTAATGATCTGTTTGTATTTATTTCCAAATTTTCATTATAAAACATATATTATCTTGGTAATCAGAAAAAAAATACATATTAAGTAAATATACAGGAAACTCTCCTTTGACCCTTTTCTCCATCCAGATTCTGTCATTCTCTTGCCGTCCCTTCATAGTCACTCTCCTTAATTGAATGTTCCACTCTTAACTGCTCATTATTTTTAATAATTTTTTCCAAAGAGCTTCTATTAATAAAAATAAAGCAAGTTAAAATAAACCAGATAAACGATATGCAGGCATTCAAAAAAATGGGAATGCAACTGGCCAGTAAATCAAGTAACTGATGTTCACTATTGCTAGAATTTAGGGAAGTGCACATTAACAATTTTAAAATAAGCTACCACACCATCTGGCTGAAACTTAAAAAAAAATATTCTGGTAAGGTGTGGAAAAATAGGAACTCTTATATGTCCCTAGGAATGTATCAATTATTGTTATCACTTTGGAAACTAAATGGTAGAATCATTAAATTAAAGCATATAACATTTATCCCTGGATCATAATTTTGGGGATCTCTCTTACACAATTAACACTTTTAATATATAAGCACATAATTCTCCTGATTTCAGTTAAAACAAATACAATTCTCATTTTTAAATTAGTGCATATTTGTCAAGATATATCAACATTAAAAGTATTTTTCATCAGGGAAAATTTAGTTTTTCTATGTAAGCACTTCACCAATGATAATTTACTTATGTGATAACAATTCTGGGAAGAACAGAAATGATGCTAAAATACACTAGTGTTCAGAGGTCCTTAAACTAAAACCCTAAAAGCTTTGGTGCGCTATTTATTCATCCATTTGACAGATAGTCCTACAAAACTTGAACATGTTGGAAATGCAAATATGTTAATATTTCCTAAAGCTGTTGAGTCCTGACAGTTCTCAGATAAGACATTTTTGTAGTTCCATTTATTTTGGAGATAAGAAAATGAAGCTGGAAGCCTTAAATATATAATTCATCTTAAAAATTTTGATGGAAATGACTTTGTCTACCTATCAAATTGACTCGTGTTGTTCGTAGTTTTCATATGATTTTACCACATCCAAAATGTTACCATCAATTTTAAATAATGGCTTTTATGTTTCCTCTAAAATTTCATGATAAAAAGTTTTCAAAATGAAGTTTAGTAGGAATTTAGACACAGGGTAGCAATCAGAACATGTATGTAATAAAAATAGATAATATTTAAAAGTATTATATAGAAAAAAGAAATGAGAGGTCATAGTACAGATATGTTGGACATTAGTCAGAAAAATAAAACTGTTATTCAAACATAGACATAATCAAATTTGAACTGCATATTTTCACTTTAGTCAATGCAATTTTGACCATTCCTATAAAGGGTTATGTCAACCCTTTATGGGGCTGATGAGGGTACAGACTGATGAGGGCAACAGTGGGATTTAGTACTGGTGCTCATCAACATCAGAGACTAAAGAGAGAAAAAAAGAAAGTTAAGTGTGCAGATAGAAAATGAAATGTTAAATGGATTGATTTTTCTTTGGAGAATTTGATACTTATTTAATAAAATATGAGTTTACATAAGTTAATATAAAGTGAATAACTGTTGAACACTGGTGATTACACGTACACTCACATGCACATATATGTTGTATGTATGCATTTATACTTATTTTTATATAATTGTAATATATAATATAGTAAATAAAATAGAAAAATTACTGAACTGATAAATGAATTAAGTTTATCTATTTAGGAAATGTACTCTGTATGGAAGTTGTGCATATATAATCAAGAGAATATAAAATGAACCATTTGGTGTAGAAAAGTAAATAATAGTATGGACCTTAAAACAATAAGAAGAATCTTAACAGAATGTTTATTAATTAACAGATCTTGATGAAATATACATTGTTCAGAGAATATATGTTATCAACCCCTCTGCAAGACTAATTAAAAAATAGAAATAACCAAATGACCCATGAAGAAACTTGGGTCTGCAGTGACATGAGCTAGAAAATGCAAGGAAACAGACAACTGTTAGCGGAAGACATAGTTAGTTTGGGACAGGACAAATCTGAGATTTAAAAAGTTATCTAAGGGATTTCCAGTTTCAGCACTGAGGAGTAAAGAACTTGCAAGTCATCACTCCCATTCTTAGAACTAGAAAAGAGCCAGAAAAACTGAAGAACTGTGACTTTTCTTGGACCCATCAGAGAATTGTGGGCTGAGGGCAAATGGCCCCTCTGCAATCTGGACAAACCGGTTTATCGTTCAGTCACAGCCAACATCTGCCAGCACCATAAACTTATACGAACATCGAAATGGTAATTCTGACAAATGGCTGCAGGCTAAGTGTGGAGTAGCATGAGCAGAAGAAATTCCTGTGGTCCAGTCTTAGACAGACCCCTGCCCCCACCCCGACTTTCCTTGGTTTTACCTTACAGAAGCACTACCAGGTTCTCAAGGTGAAGTTCTAAGAAAAGATTGCCCTAGGGCTCTGGCAGCAGGAGGGGAAAAGTAACCATTGTGAAACAAGCACAGCACTGTTTTTATGTCAAAGACCTACTCTCTGGGGGCAAGGAATTTGTCAGATGCAATTCTGAGACTTGTCCTACCTGGAGAAAGGGGGTTTGTCCTTGCCTCATCCTCTAGCCTCTCTAGCTCACCTTTGGGAAAAAGAAAATAAAAAATCAAAGTAAAAAAGGGCAGGAGTTTCAAGGAAATAGATTGCAAGTACACATACAGGGATGTAAATAGAAATATACCTTGCGGAAACACTTCTGAAAAGACACAGCTGAGTCACAGGCCCACTAAACGTGGAGATTTCGTCAAAGGGCTGTGCTGGTCTTCCAGTCTCCCACAGCTGACCACCACACAGGCCACAAGGGTAATGAGAGTGGATTACAGCTGAAAGAGGTACAAGACACAGACTCTCTCTGTGCTGGAGTATATAAGAAGCCCAAATAGGGAAGACAACAACAAGGACACTAGAAGAACTTGAAGCCTCCGATACCTAAAGGTACAACAAACATTAAGGGCAGCTGAATTCCTGGCTAGGTTAACATAAATCTTCACACTGTAGGCCTATACACCTCAGTTCCTACTGCCTGATACTACTGACTTTGAGCAAAATATGAAAATAAATACATAAAAAGAAACAAAAACACAGTCTGAGGATACAAAGCAATAATCAAAAACAGACTCAGAGGTATAACATAGATGTTGGAATAATCAGGGAATAAAATAACTATGATTAATATGTTAAGATCTCTATAAGAAAAATAGACGACATCTAAGAACAGATGGGTAATGTAGCTAGAGAGATGGACACACTAAGAAAAAGTAAAAAATAAATGGTAGAAATGAAAAGCACAGTAATAGAAATGAAGAGTGCCTTTGATGGGCTCATAAATAGACTCAATACAGTGAGAATACAATCTGTGAGCTTGAAAATAGATCAGTAGAAACTTTCCAATCTGAAAAACAAATTGAAATGAGAGTGGGGAAGTGAAAAATAAACAAAAAGAGTGTCCCAGAAACAATGGGAAAATATCAAATGTAATGTGCAGATAATTGGAGTACAGATGTCCCTCCACTTCCAATGGGGTTCCATGCCACTAAACCCATCCTAAGTTGAAATTGTATTTAATACACCTAACCCACTGAACATTATGGCTTAGCACAGCCTACGTAAAATGTGCTCAGAACACTTACATTAGCCTACAGTTGGGCGAAATCATCTAACGCAAAGCCTATTTTATGATAAAGTGTTGACTATCTCATGTAATTGCTTGAATACTGTACTGAAAATGAAAACCAGAATTGTTATCTGGGTATCGAATGGTTCTGAGTATATCGGCTGTTCACCCTTGTGATAGCGTGGCTGACTGTGAGCTGCGCTCGCTACCACTGCCCAGCATCACGAGAGAAGTTTGTATCACATATTGCTAGGAAAAGATCAAAATTCAAAATTCCAAGTATAGTCTCTACTGTGTGTGTATTGCTTTCCCACTGTCATAAAGTCAAAAAATCCTAAGTCAAATCAGGTAAGTTGGGGACCGTCTATACAAAAGAAAGAGAAAGAGAGAGAGAAAAGGAGAGAATGGAGCAGAAGGTATATTTGAGATAATAATGACCAAGAAGTTTCCAAAATTAACGACAAATGCAAAGCATCACATGCAGAAAATTCAGATAACACCAAGCAGGATAAATACAAAAAACCCCAACCAAATAAAGAATATCTGAAATGAAAAAGGGGTCATCTGATCCTATGAATATCAAAGGGTTGTAAGGGAATAGTATAAACAACTCTATGTCCACAGATTGGATTATTTCTTTTAAATAATTACTGAAAACTCACACAAGGGACAGTAAACTGAATAGCCCTATATTTACTAAAGAAATAGAATAAATAACTTAAAAGCTTCCAAAAAAAGAAAAAAAGAAAAAGAAAAAGAAAGAATCAGACCCAGATGGTTCACAGGTAAATTCTACCAACATTTAAAGAAATAGCAATTCTCTACTCTCTCTCCTGAAATATAGAAGCAGAATAAACACTCATCCAATATTTACTCATCCAATATAAGGCCAGCATCACAATACTATCAAACCCAGATAAATACATGACAAAAAGAAACAAGTACAGACCAATATCGCTTATAGAGTCAGAAATCATCAACGAAATATTAGCAAATAGAATCCAACAATGAATGAAGTGAATAATACACCAGAACAAATGGAAATGATTCCAAGTATATGAAGATAGTAGAATAATTTGAAAGCTAATCAATGTAATTAACACATCAGCAGGCTAAGGAAGAAAAATTGTGTGATCATATCAATTAATGCAGAAAAGCATTTAACAAAATCCAACATGCATTCATGACAAAAACTCTCAGCAAATTAAGAATAGATGGAAACCTATTAAACTATACAAAGAACATCTACAAAAAACCTACCACTCATATCTGTACTATGATACAGATAGTAACATAGCTTTTCCCTGAGATTAGGAAGAAGTCAAGGCTATCCTGCCTCACTATCCCTATTCTCTCTTGCACTGGAAATCTTAGCTAGTGCACATAGACAAGGAAAGGAAATGGGAGATACACCAGCTGTATAGGAAAAAAACAAAACTCCCTCTATTTGTGGATGACATGATTGTCTATGCAGAAAACCCTAAAGAATCTACAAAATAACACCTGGAACTAATAAGTAAATATATCAAGTCACAGGATAGGAGGCCAAATTACAAGAGTTTATTGATATACTATAGACAAGAAATGAGCAATTGGAATTTACAATGAAAAATCAGTACCATTTACAGTTGCTCCAAAAATTAAATACTTAGGTATAAATCTAACAAAATAAGTATAGGACTTAGTTTCCCATTGCTGCTGTTACAAATTGTTGCAATTTAGTGGCTTAAAACAATACTAATGCATTTTCCTACTCTCCTGGAGTTAGAAGTCTAAAACCAAGGTGTTGACAAGACTGCACTCCTTCTGGAGGCTTCGGGCAAGAATTTGTTTCCTTGACTTTTGCCTCTTCTAAAGGCTTTCAGCATTCCTTGGCTGTGGCCCTTTTCTCAAATCACTGTAACCTCTTGCTTCCACTGTTTCATCTCCTGCTACTCACTGATCCTCTTCCCCCACTCTAATAACTCTTGTGATTACATTGTATCCACCATACCTAGGGCAATCTTCCAATCTCAAGAGACTTAATTTAATCAAATTTGAAAAATCTCTTTTTTTGGCAAGGTAATATATTCAAAGGTTCTGGGGATTACAACGTGCACATCTTTGGGGGGAATGTGATTCAGCCTAGCACAAGACCCATATGTGGGACACCATAAAACTCTGGAAAACAAAGCAAGGAAGATCTATATAAATGGAGAGAAATTCCTTGTTCGTGGATTTGAAGACTTGATATTGTTAGTATGTCAGTTTACTCCAACTTAATCTACAGAATCAACACAATTCCAAGCTATTTTGTAAATATTGATAAACTGATTCTAAAATACGTTTAGTTTAAGACAGAGAATCTAGAACAGCCAACGCTGAAGAAGAAGAAGAAGAAGAAGAAGAAGAAGAAGAAGAAGAAGAAGAAGAAGAAGAAGAAGAAGAAGAGGAAGAGGAAGAGGAAGAGGAAGAGGAAGAGGAAGAAAATTGTAGTACTCACGCTACCCCATTTTAAAGCTTACCAAAAGGCTACAGTAATCAAGGAAACATGGTATTGGTGACAGAATAGATACATTGATCAGGGGCATTAATAAAATAGTTCAGAAATATACCAACACAATTATATTTAACTGTTTTTGGCAATGATAAGGCAGTTCAATGGGAGATGATAGTCCTTCCAACAAATGATGCTGATACAATTGGAAGTCCATTTTGTTAGGCAGAATAATGCCCCTCCCCAAGATATCCACACACCAAACCATGGTGTTACACTTTTGTGATGAAAGCGGATTTGCAGATGGAATTAAGACTATGTGCCTTAAAACGGATAAATTATCTTGAATTTCCAGGTGGACCCAATGTAGTCACATAGATCCTTAAAAAAGGAAGAACTGAAGAGCTGATCTGAGAAAAAACATAGTTGAAGCAAGACATATTTGTAGCATGAAAGAAACTCAATCTGCTCTTGCTTGCTTTGAAGATAAAGGAAGAGGGTCATGAGGCAAGGAATGGGGGCAGCCTGAGGAAGCTATGGAGAGGTCTCAAAAGACATCAGCAAGGAAATCGGGGTCTCATTCCTACAACTACAGGGAACCGAATTCTACCGACAAATTGACTAAGCAAGGCAGCAAATTGTTCCCTAGAGTCCTCAAAAAAGAAGAGGTCCTCTTGACGCCTTGCTTTTATTTCAGGGAGACTTGTGTTGACATGCTACCTTTGAGAACTGTGAGATAGTAAATTATGAGTCGAACTCTGCTGCTAGATTTGTGGCAATTTACTGTGAATAGAAAACTAACGTATCTATAAGCAGAAAAGAAAGAGACACAAACCTTACACTTTATACAAAGGTTAGCACAAAAGGATAATAGACATAAATGTAAAATATAAAACTAAAAAATTCTAGAAAAAAACTGAAAAATTCTATGTGATCTTGGGTTATTAATGATGAGATAGAACACTAAAACATAATCCATGAAAGAAAGAAAAATCATTTAGACTTTAGTAAAATTTAAAACATGGTCTCTGGAAGACTGCAATATAATCAAAATACAAGTCACAGACTGGGAAAAATAGTTGCAAAGCATACTATCTGATTTTAAAAATGTGTCAAAAATACACAAAGAAGTCTTAACACTCAACAATAAAAAGAAAATTAGAAAATGGGCGAAAGATCTAAACACACACCTCACCTAAGAATATATACAAATAACAAATAAGTATATGAAAAGACACTCAAGAAGGTTTCTCATTAAGGAAATGCAAATTTTTTTAAAAGATAGACATATTACAATGGCAACAATCTAAAAACTGGCAATGCCAATTTTGGGCAAGATTCTGGAGTAGTGGGAAATCTCATTCATTGCTGGTGGGAAAGCAAAATGTACAGTCACTCTAGAAAAGCATTTTTGAAAATTTTAACACAATTAAACATAGTCTTATCATAGCATATATATAGAAAACAAATACAAATGTGATAATGATTTAAAGCAAACTTTTCAATTTAATTTTTCTCACATTTTGAGATGCTTTTATGTACCAACTTTCTTCTTTTATATATTACTTATAAGTTAGCTGGTTCTATTAGTCTTCCCTTTATATTTGCTACCTCTGATGACTTTAGACCTTTATTTAAAAACCAGCTTCCCTAGATTTTCCAGCTTTTTTCCCTAATTGAATGTGAGCTTTCTTGCTTCCAAATATGAGTTGGTTTTCTATTTCTACATAGTAAGCTTAAATAAGAGACCAATTTTAATGTTCTTGTACTTTTTTCTTCCATATCTAGAATTTAGCATAAATAAGAACAGGGCATATTTGTGATCAGCAAGCTTCCTTATAAGCACTATTCTGTTTTTATTGCAATTCTTTAAAGGGTCCATTTTTTGTTATATAGTATTCTATATTTTCATAATTCCTGTTATGCACATACATTTATAGAATTATCTTTAAATACACCCTAAGCTTCTGATTGATATGTTGAAATTTCCGAAACAAAATCACCCACAGCATTTTCTTTAGGCAGATATTAAGATTTCTGGACTAATTTCCAGTTGAAATGAGTACATTGCTTAATAATGCATTGGATTATGAATCATACATTTTGAAAACCATTAGAGGTTTATTGGTTCATATTTTATTTATATACATAATATCTTATAAATATTATTTTTATCATACCAGCTTTTGGTTTAGATTCATACAATGGGAAATTTAATATAAAGGAAAGAAGAATATACTTCTCATAAAAGTAAAAGTAGGTAAGTTTCTATTATTGGAATATGTAATATAAATAAAATATAAAAATATAAATAGAAAATGAACTCCAAAATCGATTCAGATACCAACTTATCACATATTATGTTTCAGGATAAATAAAATCTGAGTTTGAACCAAATCTTAGCAAATGAACACAAAATAAAATGGGTTTTAATGAGATTGCCCTGACTTACGTCTCCCACATTAATTGGAGTTATATTTTCAATATAATTAGCAATAGAATGGAATGCAGTATTTTAAATACTCATCAATTTTTATCTCTGTTTCTGAAATTGTGATATAAAATGCCTAGTTAGGAAAAGAAATCCCACAAATATTTAAATGATGGCTTCAAAATGCAATATAGGGTCTATTCTCTTCAGTAAATCTAGTACATTACACTACTGCTGAGTCTTATAATATTCTATTTTTTTCTCCTCTAAATAGCTAACAGATGAATTTTGAATTCCTTCTAGGAAAGAACTTTTTTCATAAAGATATCAGGATCTGCTCATACCAGCAAAGCTATTGACTTGTCGTCAAGATTGTTCTGCCATTCACTGAATTCTGAATTGTTTCTGCTATGTAGGGCAACTTTCAGATATGTACAAATTGTGTGAATTCTTAATTTCTAATGTAATTCAAGATAGTAATTTGTTGCCAATGTGTAATCTTGAAAGATTTAAATTTTGTTACCAGAAAATATTGTTCCCTACAATAGAATATATGATTTCTCCATGTGGTCCAGTTTTATATACTATTTACCACACCTCAAAGAGACAGGAGTTTGCTTGCAATCAAGACAGAACAATCTTGACCTGAAAGTTTTACCTGGAAAGTATCTGCGTATCACTCATTCCTCAGGTCTACTACTATCATTCCTTTCTCTCGCGACTACTGCCAAAACTCTCACCTGCTTTCTCTAGTCTTAATCTTGTACCTTTCAAATCATTCCCCACACAACAGTTTGGATTCCATTTTTAAATTACAAATACATGTCAGTTCATGATTAATCTTCTTTCATTGATTCTCATTATGCTTATAACAAAATTCAAACTCTTTGCTATAACAGACGATCATTGTAGATGATCTGATGAATCCATACCACATAATCTTCTACCCAAATACTTTTGTTCACTTTATTGCCAGGAGAAAATAATGATAGAGTGGTTAAATGTATTGGCAAATGAGTAGTTTTTTTGCTGACCCAGATAATATGAACTGGAGCTGAGTGCTGAGACTGAAACAGGAGGAAGGTGATCAGTGGTGAAAAAATGGATAGTGACTAATTGACTAGGGTATTTGTTAGGGTTGAAGAAATGCTGCAGGACTGGACTGTACTTCATTCTATGTGCCTATAGTGTAGATGGTGATGGGGAATGGAGATTTCGGAGGTGATAGACTTTGTTGATCATAAAGTCTGGAGTTAAAAGATGGAGGTGGCTTTTGAAGAGGGGTAGAGGAAAAGGTAGTTGGATCTGAGAAGGCTGAGGAACTGAGAGGCCAGGCTCCTGGATGAATCATGTATGTGGAAGTGAATGACCTCGAGAATAATGACGTGAACAATGGTGGAGCAGCGGACAGTGCGCCAGGTGACAAGGATCAGGGTGTTGGAAAATGACAAGAATAAGCAAAGCTAAACAGCAGTGGTTTCAAAAGGGCTGTTGTTTTTTAAAGAAGGAGAATAAAAGTGCTTTAGAGGCAGTACAGGGAAAATAAATTCATTTCCAGACCCCTGGCAGATGGAGTACTGGACAGAACAAAATCTCTTCTTGAGAGGGCAGCACAGGACAGCAGTTTCCTCAGGTAAACATTGAATTTCCACTGAAACATGAAGATGAAAGGAACTTTCAGAAAAGAAACTGAAAATATCAGAATTTTGCTGACGACATCTTAAATTTCTGGGGGCCTGGTGGAAGAGTTTTGTGTTCAGAAACAAAGAGTAACAGTTGAGGTGATTATCAGATGGAAAGAGTTTTTTGAGGATAAAAATATATTTTAACTAGTTGATATGAAAGCCTTGCAATTCTGATGAAGATTGAGGCAAAATCTTAATATTAATATTAAGGATTAATGTGGTAATTAATATTAATAAGGTAATATTAATATGAAGATTGAGGTAAAAATCTTAATATTTCCTGATCTTACTTTGTAATTAAGTGGGATAACTTGGCAGATCTCCAATTCTATGTAGAGGGCAGTGTGTTGATCAGGAGAATGACTGAAGTTTTTCTGTGTATTTGCTCTTCATTGGACTTCTGTCTTGTCTATTATATCATGGTTACATGCAGACATAAAAAGATTTCCTTTCATTCTGCATTGAGCCTCCATTATTGCTGAGTAGGAATGAAGAATGGATATAGACTAAGGCAAGTCTCCATCTGAAGCACCCACAATAAATAAAATATGTTACTTCAAAACTAAAACTGAGAGTGCCCTTGGTCCCAACAATGCTATGACATTGTCCATAAAACAGTTCAGTTACCTTCAAGAGAGTTATTTTATTTTAATTCTAAAGACATGGTGAGAACAAACATATTCTGCCTTTTTCTCTTTAATTAAATTTTGTTTCATAAATTCAACATAGGGAATTATAAAGAAAGTCATGATTCTAAAACAAAGTAGTTATTTGTAAGTAAGTAACTTGAGGGCATGCTTGGTTTGATGTTCTGCGTTTGAAAACCTGAAGACTGTATAAATTGAGAGAGTGAATTAGAAAGCATTCCTACTAATAGTACACAGTGAGATAAGGAATAGTTAAGATAGGTACAATCCTACTTAGCAGTATAAAACTGGTTAAATGTTATGGACCAAATGTAGGTGTCCCCCTGAACTTCATATGCTGAAGTCATAACCCCAAGTCTGGCTACATTTAGAATAAAGAAGTAATTAAGATAAAATGAGATCATAAAGGGGGCTCAGATCTGATAGAATTAGCGTTATTATAAGAAGAGACGTCAGGTCTCTTTCCCACTCTGCACTCTGCACGCAAAGAGAAGGAAAAGCCACATGACCTATGACGTATGATAACATAGCTAAGAGGCAGCTGTCTGCAAACTAGGAAGACAGCTCTCCCCAGAAACTGACCCTACTGGACCTTGAGCTGGGCCTTCTAGCCTTCACAACTGTTAGACAATAAGTTGCTCTCATTTAAGCCGTGCAATCTGTGGTATTTTATTATGGTACTTAAGGCAGACTAACACAGTGTATTATGCAACATTGGATATATTAGCTCTACAAGTCATTAATCTTTGCTTACATACATATATGTTTAGTATCTTAGTAAATGATGTACTTATTTTTTTAATTCAAATGTATATATTCCAGAATTAAGATACCATCAGAAGAAAACCACTCTGATACTTATGAATCAGAACAAATATCAACAAATTACTGTTGCTTTAGAGGATCAATAAAAAAGTATTCATATTGAAGTTATTCATTAAATAATTTTTAAATATAGAATCTATTTCATAGTTTCTCCCAGTAGGGACAAGTTAAGGGGGATGCTCTCAAAAATAAAAGGAAATCTCACACCACATAAACAATAGCTTCACCAAGAACTGTGTCTTGAAAGAATAATAGAACTCTTTATAAATATCAGGACTTAGTGTGATATATACTCTGATGGATTTCTCATAGCCAGTTAGTAACTTTCTTTAACATGATAACATACTAATTTTAAATTTATATTTAATGTGATCATTTTGCAAGGATAGAAACTTATAGGTAGGATCAAGTGAGTTGATAAGGAAAAGAAGAGGAGCAGACTACTGTCAAGTAACTGTTACAGGAAAATCAGCTAGGGCTGAGATAAAGGAGAGTTTCTTCAAAATGATGCTGTAGAGAGGGCAGCATAACATCCTCAACGACATAGACAGTGGTAGCTAAAGATAAAAAAAGATGAGTAGATCTGAGGGGAAAGAAACCAAGAGTAGGTTAAAGAAGATGGGTGATCCACCTCTATCTGGTGAAGAGTAAAGGAGATTAACCACATAAAGTAACCTCAGCCACTTGGTGAAGTAACAGAATCATTGGCTGGAACTTGATAAAATATCACTTAAAATATGTATCTATTAGGAGAATAGATGTGAGAATGCCCCACTTAATATACTAGCAAATGCGCTAAGTAGGATACCACTGAGATTGGAACAGCACGTAAGACCATCTAAAAGGCACCACAAGGCAGTTGATAAAACCAATACTGATTTAAAACTCTTCATAACTAGAAAAGAGATATGCAACTCCTCAGTCTACATAATAATTAACAGGAAAATGCTAGTCTATGGTCTCCCTGGTGGTGTGAGTCCCGATCCACTGAGGTTCAGAAGGCCCTCGCTGATGCAGTAAGTCAAACAAACAACACTGGAAAAATTAAGGCTCCATTACACCTTTAAAATTACATGATCATCTCCGTTGCCATCCCAAGAGCGTCAATGGGAAGGCGAACTGGCACAAACATACAGTAAGTTGACTTAAATTAAATTTATTTCTAAAAGCAGAAATAACCAGTTTAAAATTAAAATTTAGAAATTTCCTAGAGTATTAAAAATAGGAAATAAAATACTAAATAAATATGAATGGAGTTTCATAAGAAAACTGTAACACCTTTCACACATTATAAACGAACAGAAAATAGAGAGATATACCAGGTTTCTGAAAGGAGAAAAAGATGATTAATTATGCACACATACACACACTACTTGAAAATTTAACCATTAAAATTTTTTTCTAAATTCTGGGAAAGTAAATAACTATGCTGGATTCGATGAAGTGATTAGCCCTGCCACATTGTTTTATTTTTGCTGTTCTAGATTATTCTAGGAGAGTAAAAAACAGTGATAAGTTGTATTGAGGAACTATCCCCGCCTTATACTGAAACATACTCTATGGCTCTAATAACAAAATAAACGTGACATGAAAAAAAAAGAAAAGGAAAACAAGAGAAAATATTTATAAAATATATACTGGTATACATTTTAAAATCTGTATTGTATATGTTATCACTGGACAAAGAAAGTACTATTAAGATGGATGGAAGCTATAGATGGTGGTTTGAAAGTCAGGTGTATGTGTGTTATTTGTTAGAAAGATAAGGAGAAAGATTGATAGATAAATCTTCATATCACATTAAAAGTCAAACATGCAAATGTATAAAAAATTAGATATATAACAAAAATATCAAAGTAAAAAGCTAAAGTTGATATATTCTTTATCTTGTAATTGAACAGTCTTATCAACTTAAAAGCAAAGGAAGAAATCATAATAGCTAAGGAATGTCTTACATATAAATATGTAGACTAATATATTTAGACACACCCTTTGTAGTATTTTCTGAAAAATTTATAAATTAATATAAGAAATTCTATACGTGAATATGTATATATATATATAGTTGTCTGTGTACAGAAATATTCTATATATACACGCACTTTGGAAAAACTAAAAAGTGAAATATTGCAAATATTTCTGTAATATTACAAATCGTTACAGTAATTAATATATATGATTTCATAACTTTCATTCCAATATATAAATAGATAATTTGTGAGAATATGTTTCCCAGAAGAAATACAAATAGTAATAAGCATTTGACAAGCATTTATACTATCAGTGAATTCACAATGCAACCAAAACCTATTTTTTAATAAAATGTTGAACAATATTTAGCATCCAACATAGAAAATGAGTGAGGTGGAGTGAAAGGAGTACTTCTACAAACTGCTGGCTGGAGTGTAAATTGATACTAATTGTTTGTTCTGCCATTTCCCAGAAAATAATCAAAATTTGCAAATACTCCAAAAGCTATATTTGTTTTTTTACACAATCATTATCTCTCACTTTGAAGAATAAATGCATTAGTATAGCAATTGTCTGAAATATAATGTTTACAAATTATTGCCCTTTACCTTTGAAAATTTAAATAGGGATGCACTTAATGGAAGGAGGAAGCATTTCAATAGATTCAAAGAATGTGTCTGTCTTTTCCAACTAACAGAAATCAGAGTCCTTGGAGAAATAAGTGGTTCCAGGGCTGGAGCAGGAAAAATATATCATGAACCCGTAACCTCTCTGGTAATAGAAAGTATGGAAACACTCAAAACATATTGGGGATATTTCAACAGGATGTAAGAGTCAGCTTGAAGAGGTTCCCGTTGGGAAAATAGTTTGAATAACTAAATGATTAGTGTTAGTAAGGAATTACAGCATATTGGATTTTAACAAACAAGAACCATATGTCCATACCTATACAAAAATATAAATATGTAGGTAGATAGAAAGGAAAGTAGATAGAGAGAGAGAAATTAGATAGATAGATAATAGATAGCGGTAGATAGATGGACAGTGGGGAGAAAGGAAAGATAGTCTCTACAATCAAATTTTTGCATTGTTTTGCAATCATTATAATAATGTTTGTTTTAGGCAAGAATAATTAACAGATGCTAAAATCATGTGCTCTCAATTGAGTGGGGAACAGACTATTAGCAGTTTCAAAATCTCTCTAAGTAGATTCTATAGTAATCACAAACTTTAAACCATACCATTTCCATGGAGTAATCTGGACTTTATTGGGACTAAAGCACTTTAATCAACTGGTCAAAGTTAATTTTACCAATAATGGGCAAACTAATATCTTGTATCTTGAGAAAGCCAATATATCACTTATGTAATATTCCTGCCAAGAATGCATAATCTGAAATTTTTCATGAAGAAATAATTATTCAAGCCCAAATGGAGGGACATAGACTCCATTCTTTAAAATTACTAAAGTCTAGAAAGACAAGGGAAGAACGAAGAACAGCTCCAAAATTAAAAGATACTAAAAAGTTATTCCAGCTACATGAAATGTTTGATTATGCTTGGATCTTGAATCAGGAGAAAAAATGTGTCATGAAGGGCATCATTATTATGAATGGTGAATTTGATTATGTGCTGCATGTTAGCTAATGATCTGGTTGTTAAATTTACTGACCTTAAAAATGTACTATGGTTCTGTGAGTGCATGTTCCTGTTGTAAGGAGGGTCTGCTGACATAGTGATCGTGGCGTCTGCAACTTAGTCCCAAATAGTTTGGCAAAGACGGTGCATATAAGCAAACAAACACACACAGAAAGCAAAAGCATATATGCTATATGAATGTAAAATAAATACAAAAAATGTATATACGTAATATATAATATGCAATCATTTAATTATGTAATATGTCATACACTTTGATATTAATATATGATTACATTAATATATTATTGATATAACGTGATGATGATATGTACAGAGTTATATAATATATATTTTATTTACAAATAAATATAGGAACAAACGTGACAAAATAACAACTGATAGTCAGGTTGAAGACGTATAATATTTTATCATAATTTTATTTCAGATTTTCTGCTAATATGAAAAGACCTTTTTCAAAATAATTTTTTTGAATAGGTCAATAAAGAAAAAGAAGAGTTCTGATTGTAGGAGGAATAATAATGAAGATTTCAGCTTTTATATAAGTTTTGTTATCTTCAAGTTTTCTGAAGTATTTATGTATTATTATATCACAATAGTTTTATAAATTCAGAATTAAAAGTTTCCCTTCTCCTTTTCATATCTAACTTACAGTTCTCTTTCCATGCATAATCAAGTTTCCAGAAAAATAATGTTATATTCAGTTTCAAATTTCTTATCTTCTTTTGGCTCTTCAGCCCACTGCCCTCTGGATTCTGCATTACTCTCCTTAAGATGCTCTCACTGCTTCTTTCAAGTGACCCCCTATCGCTTCATCTAATTTGCTTTCCTAGCTGCTATAGTAACTTCAGATACACTTCCCTCCATTAAGTCATATGACTTGTATTTGGATAAAATAAATATATTTCTAATAAAAGCAAATTAGGAATTAGGAGAAGCAATTTCTTAATATATATATGTGAATGTCATGCATACATATATACCATGTGTATATATATACGTATATAACATATGTAAACATAAACAGTAGTATCTAGTATTTTGAATTTAGGAAACAATTTCATGAACATAATTACTGATATTAAATAATAGGAAGATGAGAGTAAATCATTCTTTATATTTACAAAGTATATTATACATTTCCAAGCAAAATATGAAAAGCCAGTCTGTTTTCCTTAACATCGTAAAACCGAGGGGAAGGTGGATTCAGAACGTTGATTTCTAGCACTCCTCGTTTGCAAGAGAAAGTTTTATTGGTCAGAAAAGAGCAGGGAAGGCAATATTACAGAAGAAACTTTAGTTTTTAGTCGTAAATTTGCTATAAAAATTTGGTATATTAGCCAAAACATCTGCTTTTAAAGATTAGAGATAGCTCTGTGTTTGGCAATATGTAATTTAAATGAATTTTAGACTATTTTCTGATATTTATTATATATAGCATTAATTATCTAGTATCTTTAACATAAATAATCAGTAATTTATTTTCTTTTTATTGGAAGTTATGTAAAGTTCTGATTTGGATATTCAAAATAGAAAAATTGTTTTTAAATGTCCACTATATTTGCTGTTTCTATTTTGACTATGTAACTTTGCCAAAAAAATTTTATATTTTATCACATTACAAATTAAAACACCCAAAAGTACATAACAGCTTCAGAAACACAAAGATGTGAAATAATCATCCTCTTGATTCCAGAAATCATACTATTATTTACTTGCTGTTACCTCCCACTGTATATGTCCATTTTGTGAGCATATATTACTTCATTTGGGAACAATCGTTAATGTACTGTAATGTAAAATGGGTGAATTTCAATGTTGTGTTATTAGGGAAAACAGCCTGCCAAGCTGTCTCAGAAACGTTGAACGACGGGCTGCTGTGAGCATGACTTCAACAGGCATTGGATACTTCATGGAGTCTGCACATTTTGGCTTTAGAACATTGAGTAAGCAGGCAAAAGGGTAGTTTCCAACCCCATATGACTTTTAATTATAGTTTGTTTTATACTCTAGATTGAAGCCCTGACCCTAGCATGACATCTCAAATTTATTCCATGTGCCGCTAGAGACAATGGGAGATAGTATGCATTCATTTCTTATTCCTGCCATGACAAATGAACGCAAACTCAGTGGCCCCTGAGGTCCATTTCCTTGCTGGCTGTCAGCAGGGGGCCATCCTTAGCACCAAGGAGCCTCTCACACTTTTTTGTAGCTGGGCCCCTACGCCTCAGAGCCAGAAATAATGCATCAAACCCTTCCAGGGATAATTATGCCTCAAGTCTGGGATGTATTGTTACCCAATATTTCTTTTCATTGAGAAATCTGCTGAAGTTATCATATTTCTGCTGTCTATATATACATAAATCAAACAAGACAAGTGAAGAAAAATTTTTATCTTCATAAAAATGTTCTTTGTAAAATAAATTGCATATATATCATAGAATTGATTTCAGTTACATAACAAATTAGTTTGTCTTAAAATATAGCTTAATATTCTGCTTCTGGCCAAGATACAGTAAAAGGGACAAGATTTACACTCCCACCTGAAAAAAAAAAATAAAACTGAAATAAAAGAATATATGAAGCAATAGTTTTCAAGATATTAAACACCAGGCAGAGAAGGACAGTGATGCCTGGGACACAAGAAGTAAACGAATGATCCCTATGATTGCACCACATATGGACTGGAGAGCACGTCCCAGGCAGAGCCCAGAGAGCTTCCTGAGTTGAAAAGCTGTTGTTCGGGGAGGAGAAGGAGATGGAGCTTGCACGGCAGAGCAATAGGAGCAGAGAGCTGTGCGAGAGAACCCCTTGGAGTTGTGAAAAATTTGCCCCTCTTGATTTTAGCTGCGTACCTATCAGCGGATGCATGGAAAGAAATCCCATGGCAGGGGATAGAAAGACTATCTGAAAGGAGCAGAGTAAACACTCTCTCCAGCTCACTCAGAGCTGGGAACGCTTACTGATCCCACCAGCCAGATGGAAATCTGATTAATTCATGAGGTATCTGGCAGGAAAATCAGCATGGTTTTGTCTCAGCATGAGGTAAAGTTGTCCTGAGTAAATATTGCTCTGATCTCACACAACAAATCTTAAGAACAGCACCAAAAAAAAAAAAGGAAATTGAGATATAAATAGGACAGGTGACAGAATTAGTATACAAAGATATTAAAACTGTTAAAACAACTTTATTCTACGTGACCAAGAAGCTGGAGGAAGATTAAATGTGTTAAGTGGATACGCAATATATTTAAAGGACCTAAATCATACCTACGAGAGAAAAAATTCATTGTTTGACATGAAAAATGCAAATATAATAAAATTAATTACATATTAGATGGTCAGAACAAAAGATTAGTAATTCTGAAAATGTAACAGCAAAAACCATACCAAATTAAACTTAGAAGAAGGACTGGAAAAAAATAAACAGAGCGTCAGTAAACCATGGGACAAAGCATGTAGCCTAAGGTATGGGCACCTGGAGTCCCAGAAGAAGTTAAGGGCTGGAGGAGGGGCAGAAAATACATTAAAGGCCATAATGGCAATTTTTCCCCCATATTTGCTGAAATCTATAAACCTACAGATCTGTGAGCTCAATGAAATATGACACAAACTAAAGCAAAGCATAACTTAATCAAATTGCTTCTAACTGGCAATAAAGAAGAAATTTTAAAAGCAACCAGAATTTTAACAAAAGACAGAAGACATATAGAAGAACAAGAGGAATGAAAGAATACTTCTCATCTCTTGTAATAAGTAATAATACCACAATGAGTCATCTTGTACATACATTGTTTTGCATATGTGTTATAAGTTTGGAAACAATGCAGTAAGTCCACCAATAACATTAAATAAATTGTGGTACAGTCATACATGCAATACTAAGCAAATGCAGATAGAGAGATAGATAGATAGTTAGATAGACAGATAGATAGATAGATGGATGGATGGATAAAAACTGGAAACTTATGTACCAAAGGATCTCCAAAACACTGTTAAATGAAAAAGACGTATATAGTATATAGTACCATCTGTGTAAAAGAAGGGTAATAGTGGGTGCGTGTGCATGATATTAAAATAAAAAAAAAAAGAAAGGATACTTCTCATCAGAAAAAATGCAAACCAGGAGACACTGGAGGAATGTCTTTGAAGAACTGAAAGGAAGAAACAAAAATGAGCAAACAAAAAGGTCAGCCTAGTGTTGTACACCCAGACTTTTGCAGATAAGCAAAGATGGAATCATTAATTACCAATCATCCTATAATATGAAAACTGTGAAGGAAAATCCTTCAGACAGAAGAAAAATGATAATAAATCAAAATCTTCATCTGCAAAAGAAATGAAGAAAATCAGGAGGTACATACAGGGTCACGATAAAAGACTATTTTTAAAAAGTTTTTATCAAAAATCATATAGAATGTAAATTAAACAGCCAAACTAAAAGTTCTAAATAGGTTGATGCAAAAGCAACATGCAACTATCCACTGCCAACAAGAAGTCCACTTCAAAGAAACAAAGGGCTAAAGTAAAAGATAGATAAGGACATCCTGATAACAATAATACTGATATTAAACAAAAGAAAGCTGAAGAGGCTATAATAATACCAAACAAGTTTCATTTCAGAAAAACAATATTATCAGGGATAAAAAAGTATCATTTAATAATGATTAATGGGTCAATTCATCAAGAGGACATAACAAGCTAAACAGCATGCACATAGTGACAGAGGCTCAAATTATGTGAAGCGAACACTGACAGTACTTCAAGGAGAAATCCACAAATTCAAAGTTATAGTGAATTTTCAACACTCCTTTTCAGTAATTGATAAAAGAAGACAGAAAATCCGTAAGAATATAGGACGTGGGAAACTTGCTATCCACAAACTTGATGGTGACATTTATAAAAAAGTTCATTCAACTGTAGTAGAATACATATTATTTTCAAGCATAAATGAAACATTTACCAAAACAGACACTATCATAAAATGTCTCAATATATTTAAAAGTAATCAAATCACATAAAGTGTATCCTTTGAACACAATAGAAATAAATTAAAAATCAATTGTAGATATATAGCTGTAAAATTCCCAAATATTTGAAAACTAAGTAACACACTTAAAGATTGCTCATGGGTCAAAGATGAAATAAAAATATGAGAGAATTAAAAATATTTTGAGGAGCTGGCCCCATGGCCTGGTGGTTAAGCTTGGCATGCTCTGCTTCAGTAGCCCGGGTTTGGTTCCTGGGCACAGACCTAAATGCTCGTCATCAGCCATGCTGTGATGTCGACTCACATACAAAATAGAGGAAGGTTGGCACAGACGTTAGCTCAGGGTGAATCTTCCTGAGCAAAAACAAAAAAAAAAAATGTATTATGCAGGTGATTACCGATATGGAAATTTATAGCATTTAACACCTGTATAAGTGAATAAGAAACTAATGATGTTGACTTCATCATAACCAACTAGAAACATAAAAAAAAAAAAAAATTTAAATACAAGTTAAACAGAAATGAAAACTTATGGAAGTCAATAAAGGAGAAAACAGAAAATAAGTAGAGGACATCAGTGACACCAAAAGCTAGTTCTTTGAGAAGATTGATAAAATGTACAGCTGTATATGTACATACCTGTGTAGAAGTTTATAAACATAACAGATGCACGAACATATACGTACGTGTGTGTGTGTGAACCTAGTATATAATAAGTGAGTCTTTAGGGATCTCTTTGGGGTTTGTCACAGGGCCTCAGCCAATACAGGCTATACTGGTGCAGGGCAGGGGTCTATCAGGCCCAGAAGAGATCCCTGCTGTGGGCTGAGAGCTGAGCAGTAATATCAGAGATCATGCAGTGCTGGGAAAGGTGAAATTCCTACTCCTTCTGAGTGTCAGGAACTCACTGAGAATCGCAGAAATTCAGAGGAGACCTCAGAAAAGCCAAGCCTTAGGAGTAATGCCCATCCCATATGTCATGACACCAAATTCAAAACAGTGATAGACTTGCCTTAACAAAAATCGAATAGAACATTGAGGATCAACCAGTAACTTAGAAAAGTCGACATCCTTTAAAGGAACATTAATACAGCATTCCTGCAAAGCATACACCCAATTTTTAGCATAAAATCAGAAATTGTTAGATATGCCAAGAAGCAAGAAAATGTAACCCATAATGAAGGAAAAAAGTCATCAATAGAAACATACTATGTGGTCATCGAGTTATTGTGATTAGCAAGAAAAAAATTATGCTTATATTACAAATATATTCAAGAACTTAAAGGAAAACTTATTCATGGTAAGTGAAATGATGAAATATTTCAGGAGAAAAGGAAACTCTTAAAAAAGAGCGAGAATGTTCCAGAATCAAAAAGTCCAATATCTGAATAGTTTTCTGGATGGGCTTAACAGCAGATTAGATATTCTGATGATAGAAAGCTTTAATTAACCTGTAGATAGATCAATGGAAATGATCAAATCTTAAGAATAAAGAGAGGAAGGATTTAAAATATGAATATATTGACTTGAACTCAAATGATCTATGGAACAACAGCAAGTGATTAAAATGTAATCTGTTGCCTTTTAAAATCTAATAGAATTAAAATGTAATTAGATTCCCAGAAAAAGATGGAAGAGCAATGGTTCACATAAAATAATTAATTTACAGGCGCTTGCCCGGTGGCAGTGGTTAAGTTCATGCCCTCTGCTTCCACGGCCCAGTTTGCAGTTGCAGACCTCAGGCATGACCTACACACTGCTCATCAGGCCATGCTGTGGCAGCATCCCATATACTACACAGAGGAAGATTGGGACGGATGTTAGCTCTGTGATCATCTTCCTAAGCAAAAAGAGGAAGATTGGCAACAGATGTTAGCTCAGGGCCAATCTTCCTCACATGCACACACAAATGATAATAATAATAATAAATTTATAAAATAATGGCTTATCAGAGGCTGGCCCAGTGGCGTAGGGGTTAAGTTCACATGCTCTGCTTCAGCGGCCCAGGGTTCGCAGGTTCAGGTCCCAGGTACAAACCTAGCACCTGTCATCAGGCCACGCTGTGGCAGCATACCAGGTAAAAAAAGAGGAAGATTGGCCACAGATGTTATCTCAGGGCAACAGATGTTATTAAAAAAAATAAAAGAAAACCTATCCCCTCCAAAAAAAGAAAAATAAAATAATGGCTTATCTTTTCCAATATTAAGTGAAAAAACATCAATTTGCTAATCTAAAATTCCCACTGACATCCAAGCAGTATAAAATCAAGTGAAATCACTCATAGGTGTCTCAGAGGCAAACTGACAACATTCAAATACAAAGAACAAACATTTAAAGCACCTAGAGAAAAATAGACATAATACAGGATGAGTGACTTTTCAGCAGAAACAATTAAATTAAAAAGAGAACGGAAGGAAATGCTTCAAGTAATGGGGAAAATAAAATTTGTCAAACCAGCAAAATTTCTCTAACATATGAGTAACGTAAAAACATTTTTTCTTTTTCTTTTCTTTTCTTTTTTTTTTTTTGTTGGTCAGGAAAATTTGCCCTGAGCTAACATCTACTGCCAATCTTCATCTTTGTGCATGTGAGTCACTGCCACAGCATGGCCCCTTACAGACGAGTGGTGTAGGTCTGCACCCAGGAACCAAACCCAGGCTGCCAAAGTGGAACGTGCCAAACTTAGCTACTAGGCCGCAGGGGCTGGTCCTAAAAACATTTTTAGATAAAATAAAGCTGAGAGGTTTTATCTTTAGCATATTTGTGCTAAATTAAATTTAGAAGAAGCTCTTCAGACCAAAAATAAAAGACTTCTAATGGAAACTTGGTTCCACAGAACAGAAAGAAGAACAATAAAAAGGGTTAATATTTGAGAAAAGGTTAAAGCTATCTTTTCTTAAATTACTTTATGTGAAAGAAAACTAACTTTATAACAAAATTAGCAGTATTTTGTGTGTCTTACAAAAGCAGATATAAAATATGTGACAGCAGTGTCTTATTCTCTCAGGTATGGAGTTGGCTTTTTGCCAGCGGAGCCTTAGTTAGCACCACTATATGGGGACATACAGAACTCCTGATTCAGAGGTAAGGAATCCCATATGACACAGAATTCAACCAGGACACTGACATCAGAGGAAAGGCGGTTCTATGGTGACCCCTTATCATGGCATCCAGGGTCATCCAGAATAGGCCTTCCTGACCTAGCGATGGAAAGCCCTATAGAAAGCAGGTTTGAAATGCCAGCTAAGGAAAACATCCTCTGAAGTCTCCCAGTATGCAGTTTGTGTGCTATGTGTACATTGTGCTATGTATACACACACGCGTCTGGGAAACAAGGGGAGGAATTCCCGGTGACCCGCTGGACTCTGCAAGGTTGGAAGTTCTCATCTCCAAAGTTGGCACACGCTTGCTGGTGGATGCGAAAAGCATCCCAAGGAATTACAAGCTACAGCCGCATTCTGAGCACACGGGTCTCCTGTTCAGGGACCAATGGTTGGAAGAGAAGTCACCATTTTCAGGGAAATAATTGACCCTGATCAGCTGTTTTTACTGAGCTGAGAGGAAGGAACATGTGTGGAATCCAGTCAGTTTCACTGGGGCTCCTCTTGTTCCTCTTCTGTCTGCTTTGATCTGTGATTGGACAGGTTTAGCAGCCCTGGCTTGAGATCACCCAATGATTACCGAAGTCTCAGACTCTCTAGGAGTGAGGGTTTAGCTCAGTTCACCAGCTAAACCATCAATACCTTTAAGATGATAACTGAGCGGGAGGGAAATTTAGAATAGATCATGGAGAAGGCAGTCTTAAGTACCAACTGCTGGGACCAATTGCAATTTTCCCCACTAACTTCCCTCTTCTAGATTCTTCCTCAGGAGGAGAGCTCCACAGGAACTAAGGATGGGCTCCTATCTATATCTTTGTGGAAAAGTAGATTTTTGAGGAAAGAGGTGGCCTTTGTGGACCATTGAAAGTGCCCTACTCAGGTCTTTTTTCTGAAGAACCTACTTCAAACAGTGTTGCTAGCTGACAGCCCTCAGCACCTATGAATTTGTAGATCATGCTGGAACCAAGTCCTTCCTGGGCTGCTCCAGCTGATGACTGGCTGCACATGGCTTGGATAACTTGTGCCTGATGTAGGACTCTCCTATCACTCAATCTTTGCTCAAGTTTTCTGTCTAACTCTGGCCAAAAGTTTCTCAGAACTGCACTGTAATGTAAGTCTCTTTCTCCCTAATTCTTCCTTCTCTTCTACCTTCCAGGTGTCAGATCTGTATCGTAGTCTAAAGGCTTCTCTTTCAACATCCATTTCTGTCCCCTTTATTCTTCATGGTTGTTTTCTCAATTAATCTCTGGTATGTCTAAGGACATCTTAATGTCTGCTTCTCAGCAGACGCAAACTGACAAAATATTCACAATTCAATTTTGTTGAGGTTCAAGATGATGAAAAACTACTCTGTGTAACAGAAGTAGAAATTTTGCTTCAAACTGGGAACGCAGAATGGACTGTACCATAAACTTAATAGGAAAAATGTCCAGGGTGTGGAAAGATTTTCTATAATGATTGAGGTGGGGGCCAAAAAGTAGTGGACATTTTTTTAAACTCACAGAACTCTTTGTTGAACAACTTTGCCTTTCACTAATTTAAGAATGTGTCATTTATTTTAAACAATAACCTTATTATTTTTGATGTTCAGAAGTTTAAATAACAGGTTTGGATATCACTTCTGAAAAGGCTGGTTTTTGAAATATCAAATAGAATTTGTTGATAGTTGTAAGAGACACGTATTATTTCTGTCTATTGTTATTTTTGTTTGTATTGGTCATTGTTTATTACATCAGATACTCCATGAGGGAAGACTGGGCAGGTGATAGTGAAAAGAATAGTGTGGCTGGGGACATGTAAATGATAATGGCAAGAAACAGTGGATCACATATGAAAAAGGAAAAGGACGTAGACTGAGGCCACATTTTGCAGATTCAGACTTGCTCTTTAGATATTGGAAGTCATTGATTTTTTAAGTAGAGATAATTCACACACAAAAGGGTTTTAGTTAAAACTTTCTATATTTACTACTCAGCTTCATGGTCACCACAGCATAGTCAGGAGTCTAGGTTTAGTAACTACAGAAAACCAGGTCTGAGACTTGAATCTGGCACTTAATCAGCTATATGACTTTTGCTAATTTACCTCCATTCTACAAGCTTCGGGTTTTTCATTTTTTAATATTTTAATAATATCTTCATGCTGTTTTAATAAAGATCAATTGAAAGAATACATAGTAATTTAAGTATTTTAGGTTCACAATACATTTTCAATATTTAAAATAATCATCACAGCAACAATATTAATTATAATAATTTAAAATCGGGTCTTTTAGTCAATCATTGTATTCTTAAAGGATGTATTTAACTATTGTTGTGACATAAAAGTTGTCACATCTGCCATTATGACAAATTTGGTAGATTGGAATCAAGCACATGAAGATGTAATGACATTCTTGCATAGTAACTTCCCAGGAAGCATGCACTCAGTGTGGTTTACTGAGAAGCCTGCAGTCTATATGGCCAGCAGAAGGAACCAGTTCCAGATAAGGCAGAGAAGTAAATTAGAGTCAGATTATGGAGTGCATTCACACCTAGCCAAGTCTTTTTCTCTTCAATCATTGAAAAGTTGACAAAGTTGTGATTTTGAATCTCTTTGAGAAAAGCAAGATTTGAGAAACAATAATCAGCCAAGATACTTAGAATTATTGAGAGAAAAGAAGGAAAGTGTCAGGTTAAGTAGCTATAAAACTCATATTACCCATTCAGTCAGGAAGAGATTAACATCTACTAGAAGTCGGTGGAAGTAGTAATGAAGAATAAAGTGCAAATCTAATGCATCAATGACTCAGGAAAAATTAGATGGAGGGAGGAGTTCAATTGCTTATTGTTGCATCGAAATGGTACTAAAATTTTCAATTACTGTCATATCATAAAATCACGGAAAGGTGAAAAGTAGAATTATTTTATTGACAGTAGATCCATATCTGAGAAAAAAGAAGATATGGAGTAAATTTGAGGAGCAAAATTTGGGGGATAGAAAAGATAAATGAGGGTTTGAAAGTGCCAGGAAAATAAAAGATACTTATCAAAGTATACATTTTAATAAAAGATAACATAATGGAACGGTGTATTAAAGTCTCCTAAATCTGGTTTTCACTGCTAATGACGGACTGTGATGGTTGGCGGGTGGCAGAGGAATGAGGAAAGCATGGGAACAGTGGTGATTTATCTTTATCAACACCCAGGAAGACAGCAGGTTACAAATAGCTTGCTCATATTGCAGGCAATTTAAACAATTCCCTAAATATAATAGTAGCAAGATGAGCTTGTTCGAAACCTAAATTCAGATCAAATATGCAGACCATCTATCATAATTATTTATGTCACCGTCATCTTTTATGTTGACATATGCTGAAAACCTATACCCCAAAGTGATCATTCTGAACAGAATACCTCAGAGGCACCTAAAAATAAATCTACCTGATTTACTGAGTATTATGTAATATATTCCTTCAAAATGGTTTTTGAATTGTGGAGCAGTGGAGCAAGAGAATTAGCTGGTAGTTTGGCCTCTTGGGTCTCAAATTTCCTCTGAAGCTTATGTAATTTAGCCACTTAACCTCTGAGCTTGTCCTACCTCATTTGTAAAATGGAAATAATCACCCTGCCCTGAAAGCATGTTGGAAATTAAAGGCTTCATCATAATTAATGTTATTCATTTTAATATGTTGAATTAATGCAGCATGGCCACTTAAAAAAGGAACTGCAAATAGCATTATGTTGAATTTTACCTAATTAAATTTGGCTAGCAAAATAACACAATTCAGTATGTGAAATGATCCTTTCAAACTGACTGGAGAGCATATCCATTATAAGAATCTCTTGGTCTGAATCTGACATATGCAAGAAATATGTTATATTCATAATATATATTTGTATATATAGTATTATTACATATGCATGTGTGTGCTAAATTTAGATAAAGAATGAATTAAAATTCACACAGATGTGTAAGACCACACGTTAATATGAACTTAAGAAAGCCTGACAAATTAGAAGAAATCAGTTATAAATACTTTTAAATATTATCTACATGACGTTAGTAAGTTTCTTAGATCAAATTGCCTTTGGTAAAAGGCAATATAAAAAATATATATATGGTATTTAGTAAAGGAGTCAACCTCTAAGTCTCCTCACCACAAAAATTAAAAAGTGAGCGTTTGCTTTGTAGACAAGGGAATGACATAGCATCTGAAAGCTTCAAAGACTGACGTACAGTAAGCAATCAAAAACCTTAGCTTCTTTTACCTCATGTTAACTTAAAGAAAAATCAAGATGGAAAGTTTGTAAAGGCTATAATGTATTACTTTATATCATCTTTCACCAGCAAGGATCAAGAAATCTTTAAGAAAGAAGATTATTTACTGTAGGAGGAAGCTGTTAGAGCAGTAACGGTCACTGCTCTTGGACTTTTTCGTAAAAAGTCCAAGTGTGGGCATGGGAATTTGCACTTTTTCAATGCTTCCTACACAGCTCCTCTGCTGCCCTTCCTTTACCATCCCCGACCCATCCCGCCTACCTGCCACCGCTGCTCCACTGCCCTGTGAGCCGTCTCTGACTTGTCTGGGTTTTGTGTCCTCAGTCTGACTGCACTGGAACATCAAGGCCTCACTCAAACACGAAGACTCTTCAGTTTGCAATTGATAAGTTTCACTGACATCTCTCCAAGCAAAGGTGCTCTGTTTTCTGTTTTTAATTTTGTTTGTTTCTTTTGAATTTTTGGCTCACATGACTTACTCTTTATAAGGAATTTTGGTGCTGAGTTGTCTACGTCTGTGGACAGTATTTGAATTCCCACTGCTTCGTTGGTTTGGCACTGCTTGTTAGTTGGCAGATTGGAGCAATTTAGGCACTTAAAAAATATCACAAATTCCCCTTAATAGAGAGATAAAATCTAAAAAGGTCCTTCATTCTTTTTATTTATTCACTATATTAAGAATAATGAAATCTAAAGAAATTACGCTTTATCACTCTGATCCCTTAAATTCGTCTGAATTTGGCAGTAAATATTTTGATACTTATTGTACACTTAATACTTTTTTCACACCCAATTTTAATCTACATTAATTTGAAAAGATTTAAATTGGAGGGTCAATTTTAATTTATGGATCACTAAGTCCATTTGACAACTTTGATTGCAGCATTCAACCTGCAAGGATAACAGAATCAGAGAGTAAAATAATAAATAGTTCACTATAAACAAATTACAAATGTTTTCACAATAGTTGTGTTAAAGTGGTGTTCCTTGTCTCTTTTGTCAAGTGAGAAAGCCTTTTTAATTACTTTTGACTTTCTCTTATGCTTCAATGTACACAGATATCAAAAGTGTCCTGATTAACTTTATTTTTCCAGTATGGCATAAAGGAATAGAGTGGCAAAGTGTTTTTTTAAGGTTAAACTCCAGTTGTTTTAACATATATATGCAGAATAAATAAAACTTCCTCATGGTAGAAAAGTGTGTATAAAACAAATTAAAATTTGAATACAAAAGACTTGACTTGGAGTAACTTTTCTCCCCATATTGGAAAACACTTCGGCAAACATATTTTCCTTCAACATTTGTCACAGTACAAAGAAATAGAAAAGTCAGATGTTTCTTATATAAAGCAATTTTAAATAATATATTGAGATAATCAAAGCAAAAAATTTACCTGTAGAGATTGGATAGCTAAATGTGAAACCTATTAGAATTTATGCTAGTTAACATAACATAATAATGTCTAGCATATCAAAAGCATCTGTTGAACTATTAAACAAGAATTTCTAAAACACATAGGTACACCCATAAGGACAATTATTTGCTGAAAGAATAATATTCAGATATAATTTATCAGACTAAATGTGTTCATTATGAAAATAAAATAATTCATAACATTTTAAAGCAATCGTTGATATATATGCCTGTAATACTTTTTCTTAAATAAAAATACTTTTTATATTAGAACCTGTCAAAGACATGATGTTACTTTATACATGTAAACAACTTGGTGGATATTATGAGGTATTTTTCTTTAATTAAGTTAATACACAAGGATTGGCTTTTAGAAAATACAATTTCTAATACCCACATTTTAATTTAAAACTTCTTTCTCTACAATATCAGCAAGCCCATATGTTATTTGGCACCTGCATATAGTAAATCTAAACTTAATCTTTTAAAGTACTTATACTTCTTACATGGGACCTTTTAGAAGAGTTCCAGTCCGAGAGGGAGAAGTAGGAGCCTCCTGATCTCACTTCCTACTACCGACACATCAAATCTACAGCTATGCACACAGCACTTCCCCTGAAAGAGATCCAGAAATGAGCTGAGTGCTTCCTACACATTGAGCTAATGAGAAAATACTTATATCATCTACATTGAAGGAAACAGGGGCTGACTTCAGTCCTATACCATAACAAGAAACTATCAGAGAGATTAAGAAAACAATATATTTACAATAGCATCAAAAAGAATAAAACACGAATAAATTTAACCAAAGAGGTAAAAGATCTGTACACTGAACACTGTAAGACATTGATGAAAGAAACTGAAGAAGACACAAACAAATGGAAAACTATTCTGTTCTCATGGATTGGAAGAGTGAATATTGTTTAAATGTCCGTCTTAGCCAAAGTGATTTATAGGTTCAGTGCAATTCCTATCAAAATTCCAATAGCATTTTTCACAGAAATAGAAGGAAAAAATCCCAAAATATATTTGGAACCAGAAAAGACTCCCAAGAGCCAAGGCAATCGTTAGAAAGTACAAAGCTGGAGGCATCACACTTCCTGATTTTAAAATATGTTACAAAGCTATAATAAACAAAATAGTGTGATATTGGCATAAAAACAGAGTAGTGAGCCCAGAATTAAACCCATGCATGTAGTCAATTAACTTTTAACAAGTTCCTTAACAAAGGAGCCAAGAATATGCAGTGAGGAAAGTGTAGTCTCTTCAATAAATGTTGTGGGGAAAGCTGGACAGCCATGTACGGAATAATGAACTGGGCTCCTGTTTTATACCATACACAAAATTAAGTTAAAATGGAGTAATGACTCAAGTGTAAGACCTGAAACCATAAAACTTTTAGAAGAAAACATAGTGGGTAAGCTCCTTGATATCAGTCTTGGCAATGATTTTTTTTGGATTTCACACCAAAAGGAAAGGCACCGAAAACAAAAATAAATAAGTGGAACTACATCAAGCTAAATGTTTTAATTTTTTACACAACTGTTGACACTATAAAATTATAATGTTTGTATTTATCATACTTCAGGTTATGGGTGAAAATCTTTATGAAATAAAACATAATTACCAATTAATGAATTTTTAGCTTCATTGTTAACTACTTAAGAGAGATCTAAATAAAGTTTTTAAAATCCATATTCATATATAGGAAGGCTATCTAGTAATTATGTCAAATAACTCAAATTTAATTTGTAAATTCATTACACACTCAATCAAAATAATAATAAAATTTCTCGGGTAATATGATAATCTTCCTTTCAAGTTCATATGAAAATAAGCAAACGTACAATAATATCCCCCAAAATTGAGAAAGACAATAATGCAAGAGAAATTGAACTAGCAGAATAAATGCATTAATGACAAAAAAAGACGTAGTGTGAGTATGAAAGATAGATGATTTAAAGAGAAAAATTATGTATAACTATGAGTCTAGTTTTGATAAAGATGGCCTTTATGGTAATGAAGTAGTCCATAATTTTGAAGGAAATACTGTTAAACTTCCCCCATTTTCACATTTACCTATAAATCCATAAAGAACATCTTCAAAGCACATGTGTGTATGTAGACCATACATATGCACATATATATAAACTATTTTTTCTAGTTTATACTATGTGAGTATATAAAGCCTTCCTAAATCATTTGTATAGATTTAAACAGAAAGAAAGTAGTCCTTTTTAAAACTAAATTCGTTTAAGAATCAGCGAGTGAGCTTACTAACACTGTGCGGATCTCCTGTCTCCCTTCCAGGGCTAAGAGCCCAGGCGCTCACCTTATTTTATCAAACACCTCAGGAGAATAGAAAGAAGGCAATAGAGAGCCCTTTTTGAAAAAAAATTCAAAACATGTTAATTGAAAAAAAGGAGCTGCAGAACCATGAGTAGTAAAAGATTCTATGTGTCTACGTGTTTTTCCTGTTTATTTTGTAAAACTTTATATCATAAATACATGGAAAAGACATTTAAGATACACATCAGTGTTATCAGCAGTTAGAATGCTTGAGTGGGGGCTATCATAATTTACTTCTTATATTAATTAAATTCCTTGATGCTTTTATGCGAGAAATATATTCAAGAAATCGCACATATTTCTCATTACTTGTGTTTCTATTTGATCTATTTATTTTGTAGCAAATCTTCCTGCACTTAAAATATCTAGTTGCATGCATTTCTTAAATCTCACAGTTCATTTAAATAACCAAACAAGCAAACCTTATTTTTTATCAGATAAAATGATTTGTGTAGCATGAAACAGCAGGTGCCATAGAAAATTCACAAAGAATTCCAAAGGGCCATGATTTCACAATCATCTAGGTCACTGGAGTGAGATCTGAGGCCCAGTATGTAATCTCTCAGCATGGGTGCAATAATTCTGTGTGCCTCTAGGGCAGGAAAAATAATATGAAATAATGTTTCACATTTTTGCTCTCATTTTTTATAAATGATCCTAGCATCATTTGTGATCTCAACAGAGTGGTAGAAAACGCTCCTGAATTTGGTTTTACTGGTTATATTGTGTTGATTCAGCCAATGAGGGCATTTTTAGGTGCACATGAGCAGCAACCAAGCAGATTGATTGAATTTGCTCAAAGGACATTTATGTTTGTGTAAGGAGGCAGCATAATCTAAATAAGTAATCTCCCCATGACATTTTAATGATCCAGGAGGAGAATGGTGTAAATGCACCACAGGGAAAAAGGAACCCCTTTTAGTATTGCAAAATTTAAAGGTCATGGAAATGATGGAGGATTAAAAGTAGAAGATGGCTTTTTATTAAAAAAATTGCCGTGTCCAGAATTAAATATGCACAGTCCTAATGATGTTGTGTGTCCTATTTAAATTAGTTACAGTACCCTTGCATCCCCATTAGAATGTACAATTTTACAGTACATATTTTGCTAAAATTTATATCTTGGCATTGCTAAATTAACTCAAATAAAAATTTCCAAAATTAACTTATTAAATTTTTTCCTAATTATGATGCATTCTGATAATTCATAAGGCATTGCTTATTTTTGGCAGTAAAATAAAACTACCATCAGTGTCTTAATTGCCCTTTTAAAATAAATGAAGACTTTGAACATCCTGAAGTTCACGTCCTGGTCTGGTGTGTATCTCCCATAGGGACTTGCATGGAAATCCACCATTAGAACTCAATAATCCTTTGAGATTTTTAAATTCTAAATGTGACAAATGCATATGGCACAAAAAATCAATATGAAAAATTTTTAAATAAATAATTGAAATCTCTATTCTACCCCTGACTCTGAGTCAACTCAGATAAGAGCATGTCTCTATCTCCTTTTTAATCACACAAAAAGAAGTGAGCTAGGGACTGTCCTGGTGGCCAGCGGTTAAGTTTGCTCATTCTACTTCAGCAGCCCATGATCCGTGGTTCAGATCCTGGGTGTGGACCTCCGCATTGCTTACCAAGCCATGCTGTGGTAGGTGTCCCACATATAAAGTAGAGGAAGATGGGCACGGATGTTAGCTCAGGGACAGTCTTCCTCAGCAAAAAGAGGAGTATTGGCAGCTCAGGGCTAATCTTCCTCAAGAAAAAAAAAGAAGAGAAATAAAGAAGCTAAACATATTCCTATGCACTTAAACTTTACACTTAATAATGTGTCTATTATACATCATACTATATGAATTTTGGACACATATCAAGCTTTATAAATTTAATTCATTCCCTTTAAGGTTGCACGATAGTTGATTTATAGATATATCATGTTTTACCTATTCTACCATTGACCTAAATTGTTTGCAGATTGGTTTTAGCTATACAAACTATATTGCAAGGAATGTCTTTCAAAGTACATCTTTGTGGACAATGCATATACTTCATTAAGTTAAATTGCTACCAGTGGAATAGATGAGCCAATGGTTATGAGTGATGTTGTTAAATTGTCCTTTGAAAATAACCTCACTTTCTGCTGCCATTGAAAGTATATTGGAGACTCTATTTCCTTCTTTCTAATCCTAAATTTTGAAATCTAATTAGCTTGGCTCAATTGAAAGTGTCCTAGTTCCTGGTGTCATTATCAGTCACCACACTCAGATCTCTCATCTCTCTATAAATATCAACTCAGCTTGATAGAGCAGAAAGGAACTCCCAACTAATAGTGGAGTGTTTAACCATTCATTATTTCTGGAACCTGGGGCTGCAACAGTGGTAGTAGCAGAGGGAATTACAGCCTGTGAAATACGGACAGCTACGGGGGTCAATGAGAGTTTAAAGACAGACATCAGTTGAATGTTTTGAAATCATGTTTAACTGAAAATCTGCTGATAGAAGAAATTGGAGCAATAATTGAGAAAGTCATAGGAAACAGGTTCTCATGAGCCAAAATTTACATGTGATAAAAGATTTCTATTTTCCTATGCAATTCTTCAAAATCTAGTACTGTATGCTTTATCACCTTCCTCATCAGAGGCCTCTTTTTTTTTTTCCAAGATTTTATTTTTTTCCTTTTTCTCCCCAAAGCCCCCCAGTACATAGTTGTATATTCTTCGTTGTGGGTCCTTCTAGTTGTGGCATGTGGGACGCTGCCTCAGCATGGTTTGATGAGCAGTGCTATGTCTGCGCCCAGGATTTGAACCAACGAAGCACTGGGACGCCTGCAGGGGAGCGCGCGAACTTAACCACTCGGCCGCGGGGCCAGCCCCTAGAGGCCTCTTTTTTATCTTTCTGCATTGATTGGCTTCCTCAATTAAAAATATAAATGAGACCAATACAGTGGTGTTGGCATAAACTTCTCTGATAAGATTTGCTTGCGCTTAGCCTCCCCTTTGGGACGAACTGGTAGGAGAACCTGACCGAATATCACCCCGTGCAGAGAAGAGAAGTCCAGGCAGCAGCTAGAGGAGACACTCTCAGTGACTGTCCCATGTCCCTCGGTCCTGACTGTAACCTGCATGCGACCCCAGAACTTCCAATTCCAAGTACTTGAAATTCTACCTGGGGATTCATGAGATCCTTCTGCTGGACTTCCAAGGGCTGTTAACACTCCCCAGGAGCAGGTGTCAGCAGGTGACTGATAGGAGTTGGCAGATGACTACTCCCCTTCTCTCTGAGGAGATACTCAGTGTTGCGTGCTCCCTCTTAAACTTCCCCGGTAGGACTGAACTCTTCCAACAGGGCACCCTTTATTGGCTTCCAATCCTTCCCTGACTCACTGTGGACCCCAAAAAGCCTGAATATTCTTTTTTCAATATTTGTTTCTAGGGGTAACTCAACTGAAGAGAGTAACTCTCCAGGCATTGATCATATCACAGCCACACCAAAGCAGCAAGCAGGCTCAGCACTGCTTCCCAGCACCACCGCGGAGCTTTGAGCCACCCCCTGCATCAAAAATAGACAAGCTGCGCTCTTGTCCACGTAAACTTTAATGCAGTCTAAAATAAAGAAGCAGGATAACATGGTCACAACAACAACAACAAACGCTCTGGCTGGGTGTGTTCAATTAAAAGGCAGGTAGCCTTATTTAAAAGTCTACACCTCAACCTTTATTAGGCAGTAAAATTAGTAGTCTGCTTTGTTGGGTAGTCACATCTATGTCACCTATAATGTGTCATCCACCGGAGGAAGTAATTAAATTTGATAGAAATCTTGTTCATTTAGAAACTGCCCTCAATCCTTTGGTGCAAAGGAAAAATCATTAAATTTAATGAAGCTATAGCTTCTAAACAGAGATGTATGGTACTCCTATTTATGTTGAAAGTAGTAATAGAAACAAAACTTTTCAAGTCAATGTTAATAGAGGTAAAATATTATAAAGTAAAAGCAAAATGCTTTATATAAGATCCTTTTAGAATTCAGAGATTTTCTATGTTCTAAAATAAGCTTGATGCCAATGAAGTGTAAACTCAGTGTTCAAAATAGTAATCATAGTACAAAAAATATCATACTAAATGAAAACATTTTGTTGAAATAGTTTTTCCACCATCTAAAAGCAACTAAAGGCCTCATTAAAAAAAAAATAAAATAGAGATAATTTCAGTCAAATATTTAAACATCTTGTCTTTATAAATCAAGTGCTGTTGTAGGCTATAGTATTAATAATAAATATTCCTATGAGGCAAAAAACTTACATAAAATAATTTTTTTGTTTAATCGTTAAATAAATTAAATTCTGGTTTAAATCCTGTGTCTCTTTCACCATGTTAAAAACATACTTTCAATCTCCCCAATGAGGATTTAGTAAGTAGCATTTTCCACAGTTCAAATTATGCTCAAACCCTAATCATATCTACTAACTATTAGCATTAGAATAGCTAGTTATAAATGTTATCAATTAACATTTCCAAAAAATAATGCTTTCTGTGCAGCTTAAAAAACGCTCGCCTAATTTTACCCTAAATGTTTATATCCAATTTATAGCAAATATAAATTGGTTTTAATTTTTTAGCCTGACTGGTCTTATTTCAGTGGATATTATATCAAGTGGTCACATTTTAACTTGAATGAAATTGTTACTTTTGAAGAAACTCAATGGCTGCAGTAAGAGAATAATGTTTGAATATATAGAGACATTTTAGATGATATAGAATATTGTGCAATTTTTACTTTAATTAAGTGTTTTTTACCTAGGAGTGCCAATTAGAGTCAGCAGGCAGGATTTTCTAAATACATCTCCCTTCTCCTTTCTCTGGGTTGAAGAGGTTTGTGTGGCGTGCACCTGGGTAGGTTTGTGTGGCGTACACCTGGGTAGGTTTGTGTGGCGTGCACCTGGGTAGGCATGGGGAGAACTTCACACGGGAGCAACGGAAACCAAGTGGCTGGCTTAGGTCGGTGCTTACAGAAACTAAGGAGAGGAACTGGCCTCAGGACAGACTGGAGCGAAAGCTCAGACACTGTCCTTACTCCCCTCACTCGTTCGTTTTTACTCATTGACTCAACACATTTTTATCAGGGCTCTTCTCTATCCAGGGACTAGAATGAGAAGCTGGAAAAACAGTGGTCAGTAAGTCAGCCTGCTTTTTTTTTTGTCTCTTTCTGTGTCTGTGTTTGCCTTAATTTTCATTCTCTCCTATTCTATCTTCTGTCATATCTTTCTACTCCTCTTTTTCTCACTGTTTTTTTTTTCTTCTCCTTTTCTTCCTTTCTTATTTCTATTCTCTTATCTTCTTGAGTAGAAACTATAGTCACTGATAGGGCCTGAAGAAGTTGCAGATTTGGCCACAGGAAAGAGAATTTTTGTGAATTTCCCCCCAGATAAAGTAACAAAATGTTGGAAGAAGAGCATGTGTGGTCCAGCTTGGGTTGGGGCTTATCTCTAGGCAATGAGTTGTGGCCGGTAGGTGATACTGAGAGCTGAGGGCGACTGATGCTTGCGTTATAAAAAATGACTGCTCTTGAAGTTCTGTGGCAGCATAGGTTCTTCACTGTGCCCAGCACAAAAAGGTGCTGCTAATATAATGCCTCTGATATCAACTATCCTTTCTAAGAAGAGGAAGAAAGACATACCTTCCTAGTGTTCCAAACCTCTGTTTAGAAAAAATGTGGAAGAATCTATTCTAGTACATTCTCAATTAGAACATAGAAATGACTAACATATGAATAAAAGCAGTTTTTTCTCCCTACAAGTAATGATTCCTTCAATAATATTAATTTAGAAACTTGGAATTGTTAGTATAATTTTTTAGGGTATTTTCAATTATTTTCTAGAATCAGATACCAACATTGTGAACAATATTCACAATATCAACAATATTAATTTTATTAGAATGTTTGTGTTTGGAAATGTGTCTAAAGTCATCCGAGTCACAAATCATTCAAAAAACCTTTGTGTATTCCACACCTCCTAGTTCAGGGTTAAATTAAATTTGTTGCTAAATTAGTGCTTGTTGAATGAAATAGTTTGAGCAAAGAAATGGCAAGATAATTTCATGGAAAAGAACAATTTTACTGGTTAACAATTCTAGTTTAGAAAAAAACTACCATTTTGTGACTCATGAATAAAAATATCTCCCTTTGAAACTCATCCTAGGCGTGGCGTCCAGCAGAATCCCCGGGCTGTCTGGAGAGCTTCACGGTGTCAGCTCACACCGATAGGAAGGGAGTGGGAGCCCTAGGTAGCGAGTCAGCTTCTGTCCCCAGGGCGTTTCTTAGAGAAACAGGTTCAGGCAGGGGTCCTGCTGCACTGCCTTCCTCCTTCAGGCTGACTGCATTCTATTATGCCAGTGTGGACGCACCCCGTTGCCTCTGCTCTAAGACCCTCATGGGGAGTCAAGTGACAAAAACCCACGCTGTCCTTGGGAAAGGGCACCCCCAGGGATTAATGTAAACAATCTTTACCTGTACTGCAAACTGTTACCTCTATCCAGGCAACCACCAGTCCCTAGAAAATGTTCTCTGACCTTTGGTTGTCACAATCCAAGAAGTAAAAAATTGAAAAAAAAAAAAAATTAACAAGCAGACACATTAAATTGAGTGATTCCTTTCTCTGGGCAATGGCAAAATTGAAACTCATTCTTAATTAAAATTCTGAAGGCCGCTCACTTATGAACACTTTGGTTATTATTTGTTGTAGTTGAATGTGGCAGCATTAGATCAATCTCTTTCACATTCATTTATGCTTAACTTAAATATTGGGGATTTACTTTTTATTTATGTTTGCTTGCAAATTAGTATGAGAACTGTAATCTTATTTCTAGTATCACACAAATTCGTTTTCTTGTGACTAATTTTCACAATGATGTTTTCTTTCTAGGACAAGAGTTTCAACAGCTACATGTGAAAAAGCTTCACCTTGGATCCACTTGGCAGATTCTGATCAAACAGGTTAAGGTGAGTTCAGGCTCCTGAATATGCCAAACATTTACAGGGAATATGAATGCGAGGACAGATTTTGGAATCATTCTGCTTTAAATTTCCATTTAAACTGCAACTTGTTTTTTTTCTTTTAGGTTTTCATGTGATACAAAGCGTTTTATAATTGTTAATGACTATTGGAGATTTTTTGATTTCTTTCAGGTTTACACAGTCTATATATCACTAAAACCTAGAAGAACTTGAAATTTTAGAGCATAATGTGCTTTATCCAAATTAATTCCTTTAAATGGAGCAATTGTCAGAGATAATGTTAGAAATATGATTAAACATTTGACACTATAATGGCATTGTTAACAATCGAGTTCCCGCATACCTTCTTAAAAATCATATAATGAAATTATCTTAAAAATCTTTTGAAACAAAAGAAAAAGATGAAATCTTCCCAAATCACATATAAAAATAACATAATATTAATATCCCAACTAATATTGATAATAAGCTATGGGAATGTATAGAATAAACTCCACAAAAAGTGTGCAGACTATTCTAAACAAAGTGTAAAAAGTGAGTAATATAACGAATAAAACTAAATTTTGACACCTTTGGGTTTTTCCCAGAATTTTAATAATAATCTGGTAGTATAAAATTTATTAACAGAGTTTATCTCATAAAAATTAAAGAAAATAAGGCAAATAATCACACCTATAAATGCTAACAAGGCGTCCATTAATCTTTAGCAAGCTTTCTTACTTAAAAAGAAGATAGGAATAGAGGAGAAATCTATAATTTATAAAAACTACTTTAAAAATCCAAAGAAAACAAGTTCAAATAAAAAACACTAAATTAATATAATAAATTTAGGTAATACAGGGTAATTCTTACTATTAAAATTATTATTTATGATTGACTCGAAAGTACAATTTCACACAATGAAATAATGCACATGGAGAGAAGTGTAATTTCATTTTATCCATAATAGACTTTATTCCTGCTAGAAAACTCTACTAAAATATTCTAAGAATAATGAAAAAGTATAGATCAACATTTGAGATAAATTATAAAATTTATATTTTATATTGAGGTGTATTCCATATTGAGGTAAATGTGTAAAAATCAATAGCTAGTGTTTCTTCATATCAATAAGTGCATGAAAACAAAAGGGAAAAAAGCTATTTAAGGACAGTAAAAAAATTATGAAAAGTCCAAATATAAGATGCAAAAAACTATAACACTGTATTAAGAAACATAAAACAAGATGTGAAAAGAAAAAGGAAAATGCAATATTCTTGGCTAGGAAGATTTAATTTCATAAAGTATCAATTCTCTGCATATCAATATTTAAAGATAATCACAAAATCACAAGATTTTATTTTTTAATTGTATACAATAATTTTAAAGTTCATCAGAATAACAAAAGGTTTTAAAATGTCAAGGAAATTTTAAACAAGATGAGGCAGTGGAGAGATAATCTCTGTAGTGTAACAGAAATGGTATTGGCACACCAATAGACAGATAATTTTGTAGATTTAGAAATAGATCCAAGTACATATATGAGATGTTACTACATGACAAGGAATGTGGAGGAGACCTTCTTAGTTGAGAGATAGATGCATCTAATTATATGACAATATCTTGTATGGTTGGAAATTAGTGTATGTCCTTTATAAAGCCAAAGTACCAATGATCAAGTTGGAAAAATACCTTTTTAATGTACATATCAAATAGCTTTTACAAATTTATAAGAAAAAATAAATGTATAAAATATCCAGTAGGATATAGGAAACATATATGAATAGGGAATTTATAAAACAGTAAATAAAAATACAAGATGAAAATTTGCACAAGTGCACTGGTGTTTAAGAGAAAACAACTTAGGGACAAAACAGATAGTATTTATGATTATATTTATGGGAAAGTAAATAAACTTCCTATGTAGTCTCTGTGTGTATATACAAAGGAAGGTGTGGAAGGCCCTGGTGATTTACATATGATTATCTCAGGGAGATTCAGACTGAAGAGTCAGGGTGTCAGGTGAAGTGATTAGCATTCTGTTATATATTTTGTACTGTACTAATTCAACAGATGTTTATTGATTCCTTTTAGAAGGTGGTTATTCTTCTAGTTACTAAGAACACAGCAATGAATAAACAGATACAAAAATTACTGCTGTCAATGATGAATGTAACAAGATAAATCATAAAATACGTAGTTTTCAGTATTCATGCATGTTATACAGTTGTAATATAAAATATGAGGAGAAAAGTAAGTGTGAGGGCCTAGAATTGGCCACCCCATATGTCTCTTTGGCATGTGGATTATTTTGTGCTGGTTACTTTAAAAACTGCAGACATGAGAGAATCTCTGAAAAGTAGAATTTGCTTACCTTTTGTAAGAGACATTTACATTGTAAAAGAAATCTCCATCTGTACAGGTGTCTCCCTCTCTGTACCAGGAAGAAGGGGGGAGGATCTTATCTCTAGAAACTCCTATCAACGCAGAAGGCAAGGATTTAAATGTGCATAATCACCTTACTCTTGTTTACTGTGGTTTTCTGGTGATCTCCCATAACTGACTCCCGAACCCCCAACGTGCTCCTTTGTCCTTAGCTGAGGATGGTATTTAAGGTGAGAGCTTCTGCCATTTTGGCGAGTTACTCAGGTTGCCTGAGTCTCTCCCATGTATACATGTTATAAAGCTTTGTTTACTTTTCTCCTGTTATTCTGTCTCATGTGAATTTAATTTGTAACCCAGCCAAAAGAAGGACCTAGAATGGGTAGAGGAAATGTCTTCCTCCCCTACATAAGTATAAAATTTTATCATGAAAATTAAGTAAATAACAGAACATGTCAATTTAAAATGTTTTCATCAGTTTCTTTTCCCCTCAAACTACAATGCTGAATCTACATTAAAAACTTGTAAAAGCATGCACTTTCATTGCTTCTCACCATTGACCATAGCTGATATTTTCCCATAACGTTATAAGCTACACAAAAGAGTTCTAGGGTTCTGGCTGTCGATGCAAATCCTGTGCTGTGTTCATAACTAATTCTTCTGCCTCTTGATTCCTCTTCACTATTGTTGCACATTGGCACTTGAAAATAAGGCTGACACCTTGGCTGGAAGTGTTTTGTATTTGGATTTCTTTATTATATTAAGGAGATAAAAAGCAAATGAGGATTTCCTTTGCTTTTGGTATTCAAAGATGAAATAACAAAATAAAAGAGATTGCATCTATATGTTTTAATCTACATGGTATAAATGTCTTCATAAATTGTTTTTTTTAAAAAAAGGAGATGCCAGGGGCTGGCCCCGTGGCCGAGTGGTTAAGTTCGCGCGCTCTGCTGCAGGCAGCCCAGTGTTTCGTTGGTTCGAATCCTGGGCGCGGACATGGCACTGCTCATCAGACCACGCTGAGGCAGCGTCCCACATGCCACAACTAGAAGGACCCACAATGAAATATACAACTATGTACCGGGGGTCTTTGGGGAGAAAAAGGAGAAAAATAAAATCTTTAAAAAAAAAAAATAAGGAGATGCTAGAGGGCCAGCCCGGCCGTGTAGCAGTTAAGTTCGCATGCTCTGCTTCTGCGGCCCAGGGTTTGCTGGTTCAGATCCTGGCACAGACCTACACACTGCTTATCAAGCCATGCTGTAGGAGGTGTCCCACGTATAAAGTAGAGGAAGATGGGCACAGATGTTAGTTCAAGGCCAATCTTCCCCAGCAAAAAGAAGAAGATTGACAGTGGATGTTAGCTCAGGGCTAATCTTCCACAAAAATAAAAATAAACAAAAATAAAAAGAGATGATAGGAAGAACTATAAAGACCTACATTAGCAACAGATGTTTTCTTTTAATAATATAAAACTATACATGACAATATATTCCTATATAAAAATGCATGCCATTACTCTTTAATAACTGGTAAAATAATGCATTTACAAGATTGCACAGCAGTGCAACAAGCATTACAACAGTATTGCACTATTTAAGGTATTTCTTTTACAGTGTCTTCTCTTTCCTTATGAGGTGTTTATCCTAGGAGTCTCCATGTCATGTGCTCTTATTCAGTTCACTTACCACAGTTCATAGTCTGTATTTGTCTGGTATACTAAATGTAATAGGGGTCTCAATTGTTAATGTTTATGTTTTCTGAAGGCAAGGCCCTTTTTTGTGTTTTGCTCAATATTATATCCCCAGGAGCCTGCAGTGTCTTGTTTGCAGGCATTATTTTCCCCCCTGTGAAGAATGTTATAAACCCAACGAGACAAAGGATTTGAGGGCAAGAACTTCTTTTCATTTGCTCTTTCATCTTACTATATCTAAGCTCCTGCACGTAAAAGAGCTTTAAAGATAAAAAAAAAAGATTTGCAACAAATCTTATGTTATTAAAACAAGGTCTTTCAAAGGAAATTTACTCATGTATTTTTTTGTTATATTTGGAAACTTCTTCCTCTTAAAGAAAAGTTTCTTTAAAATTTGAATTATGTTCCTAATTCAAAGCATATTCATATCAGTAGAGAATTAATGAAGGGTAATGTATTAATACAAATTTAATTTGGCATTAAATGTCATTGTCTTTTCTTCTTGCTTTCTAAATAAAGTCACAAAAGAAAAAAGAGATTAATATTTATTTCTAATGTTGAGTCAATTAATGAATCTATTTATGTGGCTTGCCAAGATTCACTGTGATTTGAGATTAAATTAGACTTGAATTAGCAAAACAAATTTGATATAGATGTTGTGTGTACCCTAGTGGAAGGAACTATAAAAAGATACTTTATAAATTTTAATTCCAACCAGAATTTGCAAGTTTCCTCTTAATTACATTAATGTGCTTAAAGTCAATCATAGAATGACTGTATTCATGTTTCATTATACTTTGAAAACCCATTTTTAATGAGAATAACTCAAAAAGGTGTGCAGGGCTTGACTAAAACTCAGCAATGGAAATGAGTGACTGGAAAATTAATTAATATAAGTCCATGTATCTCAATTGTGAAGGTTAATTTTTTTTAAAGTGGAGCATTCTGCTCTCTTCATAAATTATTGTAAATTAATAGACACACCTTGACGTTCATAACAGGAAGCCAGACTTATCAGCATTTTCAAACATTTATGTCTTGAAATCAAATCCTACAATTTCACTGAGAGAAACAAAAGTATTTGCAAGCAAAATAACTTCCCACATCGTCACTATTATTTTTTTCTCACATTTTTGCTGCTTATATATCAATTTTTGCCTAGAAAAGCAGAACAAAGTTGAAAATGTACAAAAAATTTTTTATATATTGAATAGATGTTACTTTCCATAATTATTCTATATATACCACAATTGATTCAGAGAGATTTTCTGTCAATCATATCACTGGCAAAGATGAAAACATCCTAAAGTCTCCCTATGGACAACTCTGGAAAGTCTGGAAAATTATTAAATAGGAAGATACTCAGGGCATGTTGTGAGTTTCATACTGAATCCTACCAAAGGCAATAAAAGATAAAATTTTTTGTACTTGTATTATAGTGTTTATTTTTTCAGTTTGAAAGTAAAACTGTCTCTGTGGATTGTTTCATCAAGTTGAAACTAAGACAAATGTTATTGATATTTTTAAATACATCAACAAATGATATAACTCTTTGCTATTAATGATATTTGTGAAATGGGTGTTTAATATTACTCTTTTAAAATTTACTTTTGGGTAAATTTATTTATCGGCCATAGTCATATTCTGCAATAGATTAAAGAGTTTTGCTCAGTATTTCTATATGATGGGTACTATTTTGTGAAAAGCATCTCAACAATCAGTAATTTTTTATCAAACCTTTAAAACAATGGGGATTGAATACCTAAAAAATTTGCCTCCAAACACAACTGCAGCAGTGAAGCTAACTAATAGAAATGTCAGTGAATTACGCATATAATTTTAACTTTTCTGGTAGCCACATTTGTTAAAGTAAAAAGAAATAGGGCGATTGATTTCAAAAATTTATTTTAACACTTTATATCAAAAATAATTTAATTTCAACATTCAATCAATATAAAAATTATTAACATGTTTTACATTTTTTTTCTACTCAGTCTTTGAAATCTGCTGTGTAGTTTATATTTAGAATACTTTTTAATTTGGACACTAAATTTTCATCAGGTGTATTTTATCTGTATGTAAATTTCATAAAATTTACAGTTCAAAAAGTAAATTCATGTATCAAAGGTTTTGCAAACAACTTAAAAGTTTTCAAATAATTGAATTATCAGTTTTAAAAGTTAACTTTAATAAAAGTTGAATGAATTATTTTAAAAGGATTTTCTCAGTGACACTAGTCATATTTCAGGGGCTCAAGAGCCATTTGTCACTAGTGGCTGTTATCTAGAACAGTGCAGGTCTCTAGAGTGTGAATCTTCAGTTACACAAATGGGGTTCTTTTCCTTCAAGGTGAACTGAAATGCAGTTAAAAATTATTTCTGAAATTTGAGTCAGCCCTGATGGCCTAGTGGTTAAAGTTCAGCACTCTCACTGCTTTAGCGGCTGGGTTCACGTCTGGTCTTGGAACCCCACCACCTGTCTGTCAGTAGCCACGCTGTGGCAGTGGCTCACACAGAAGAACTAGCACTTACAACTAGGATATACAACTAAGCGCTGGGGTTTTGGGGAGGGAATAAAAGAAAAAAGAGGAAGATTGGCAACAGATGTTAGCTCAGGATGAATCTTCCCCGCAAAAAAAAAAGAAAGAAAGAAAGAAAGAAAAAAGACTTCCCAACTCATTTAAAAAAATTATTTGTGAAATTTGAAATGTTATCACTCTAATTATAACAAAATACTGTAAATTTCATTTACTTGTTTTCTTTTTATCACAATTGAATAGCTCATTATTTCTATAAAACTCAAGGTAAAATAAAGGCTGTAGGTTAAATATAAATAATAGAAATTGCAGCACTAGTTCAGTACTAGAGATATTTAAGCCAAGACTTTATTATTCGTTAGCTCTGTGAGACAATTTTGTACAATTGCGCTGTTTCCTTTCGGCTTTTTTATTCTGTAGATTTAATCTCTGAGGCCGGTGAAAATACACCCACCAGAACTTCAGTAGGTTTACAGAACAACAGCTGATGAGACAAAGCATAAGATGTGCTATTTTTTAAAGTGAAAAATGCTTCATTAATAAATCTAAGCAGGCGCCTAGCTTTAGTAATCCGTCACTATCTAATCTTTCCATCTTAAATTTCTCTCTATTTGGATAGATTATTTCTCTAGAGTCACACGTGTCTCAAAGTTTCAGATGAATATTAAACAATAATCTTTTTCAAAATGTGTTAAAATATATATACAATATTCATTGCATAGATTTATAAATGATATGTGCATTTTGAATGAAGAATAAAGTAGAATTTAAAGAAATTCATGGCTCATGATGTTATAGAAAGGGTGTGCAATAAACCTTTTCTGATTTAGTTTTTTTCAATCAGAAACAGCCAATAACATTAACTATGGCATATAAAAATAGCCATTTCACAGGGACTCTAAGTGATTTCACCAGTGTTTGAAGTTATTAAAAATAGTCTGTACTCGGGGCTGGCCCCGTGGCCGAGTGGTTAAGTTCGCGCGCTCCGCTGCAGGCGGCCCGGTGTTTCGTCAGTTCGAATCCTGGGCGCGGACATGGCACTGCTCATCAAACCACGCTGAGGCGGCGTCCCACATGCCACAACTAGAAGGACCCACAACTAAGAATATGCAACTATGTACCTGGGGGCTTTGGGGAGAAAAAGGAAAAAAAATAAAATCTTTAAAAAAAAAAAAAATAGTCTGTACTTATTGATCAGGACAGGTAAGCAATTGAATAATGGAGGATATGCTTTATTCCCACATATTTCTCAAGTGCAAATCTTGGGACAGAATAATTATTATTACAAATGAAAACAACTAAAACTGAATTATCAAAAAGGAATAAGTCCTATTTAATTTTTCAGTGCAAAAGGGGAATATATAACACCAAATGTACAATTCAAGAATTGACTCATTTTTACTTGACATCAATAGCTAAAGTAAAGTTATCACTTTATCTATTTTGCAGAAAAATGTAGTAAATTAGCATCTTAAAAAGGCCATTTTAACTAAGGCATAGATATACTGAGAATGTAAAAATATGGAATCCTTAATGGTTATGAAGAAAAATGTTTCTGGTGACAAGACTGTTGTAGAAGTGAGCAGAAATGACCTAGATGCAGTTTCTGTAAGGAGTTTAGATTAAAGTGAACCAGGTTTATATAATTTCATGTGGTTCATATGCTTTTTTTGGATACTGAGATTTAATGACTTAGTAGGAGAGCATCTGAGATTGTGTTGCAGATAAGCAGGTATATGCAGGTTATCCACAATGCTGAACATGCCTTCAGCAAAAATGTGTTTATTCCTCTTTGTTGTATTTTCTCCAGGTTATTGTCTGGTTTTCAATCCATTCTAATATAAGTGGAGATTTTAAATTTTCAACATTTTTACAATAAAATAGAAATAAAGATATTCTGGTAGAATATCATTTTTGTTAACATCTTTGCATATTGACTAGTATGCTAGTTGGAAAACACTTTTCCGTCACGTGTGAAACACATAGTAGTTCTAACAAAATCCTTGCAGAGTTGACAAAATGCATGATGACACTACTAATAAAGAGTTCGCAACAATCAGAAATTACACAGGGGTAGGCTTTACCGAGAAAAGAGATGAACTTGTAAAAGTATAAAAATTGATGTTATTTTTAATTTATTCATATTTGGTTACATTGTCTTAAAAGTCAGTTAGAGAAATACATTATCATCCAGATATGTTTGGCATGTCAGTTATCCAGATTCTCAGTGTATGAACCCCCGACACAGATCCACATCCACACACATACACCCCCCTAAAAGTTTCCTAAAGAATTAAAATACTTTGTTTTAATATTGGTAAAACTATGTTTTATTTTCCTTTTGATCTTATTTTAGATATGGTGTCCTTTTGTCCTTAAATGCAATAGAATGTAATTAATGATATTTAACTGTCTCTTAAAATTAATAAAAAATTTTTACAGCTGTGTTGGAGTGGATTATGATACCATCATCCGTGAGAATCTAGTGAAATCGGTTCATTCTGCGACTCTGCCGAGCTTTTGATTTATTCTCTTGGGTCTTGAAATGTACACCCATAGAATAAGCATTCACAGTGACCCAAAGGGATTCTTCATAAAAGCCACTCAGTGCGGTATGGATTTCAGCTAGACTTGAAAACAGTAATATATTCTGCAGACTGGACACGTGAACCACAACTACAAGACCAGCTAAGCACATAGAAAGTTTTTCTCGCACACTGCTCTCCTGATGTGAGGGTCTAACGGTTTGTACAGACTCAAAATCCAAGCGTATAGTTCCACTTGCCCGACAACTGATCTTAGAGGTAGTCAAGGCCAATAGCACCAATCCATTCTTCTTCGATGCAATCATAGAATGAAGTCCCTGAAAGCAGAGCGCCTGGGCATAGGGATCGGCAGCCGGACACGGAACCTTTGTAAAGCTTGAAAGGCCGGAGAGACAGGGAGATCCACAGGGGCAGTGCGTGGCAGGAAATGCATGTTTCCATTTGTCTGTAAGTCAAAAGCACTTGAAAAAATTCTCCTAGTCATTGGCAAGCCCTTGTGAACAAATAGCCCTGGATTTTGTACAGCTGAACCTTATGCTGTAAACATTATAAGCATAAATGCTTATAAATTTGCAAGTATGCAAGGTGCTCCCAAGTTGAAAGTCCATGAAGAGTAAATCGCTGTAAAACATAACTTAAATTCAAGAGTTGTGAGAGGCTTCCCCAAGGAAGCATTTTAAAAGATGAAATCTGGAGAATAAGAGTGAAAATTGACGTATTCAATAACGTATGTTTATCTCACAGAAAAATCAATGCAGTAAGTGAAATTGTACATTTGCTCGGCAGGAACTCACTAAGTGAATGTATCCTAGGTTCTTTACATTCTTTAGGAACTGTACACAACACTTCAACTATTAAAGAAATTATTAAGAATATTTCAACAGCAAGTTAACAGTAACGTGAAGATTACTGCCCCTCTGGTTGGCAACACACATCCTAGTAATTCTTGCCATTAAAATTTGGGAAAATAAAACAAAAAGAGAAATGCAGTATAAGCACTTTAACTTCAATATTTAGATGGACAGGAAAACTTATACCATTCCTAATAATTAATCATCATTACCTTACCATGATAAAGCCTACCTATCTAAAATTGGGTAGAAAAGAGAGAAATTATTAAAGTCAGAAATATGGCAAGATGATTCCAGTAGTCTTCTAAAGGTTTTGAACAATTTGATTAGAGAAGAAAAATATATAGAAATATTAATTGAGAATATGCTATTTATATTATTTGAAGATTACAGGTAATATTTATGAAATCCAATTGGGAAAGAGTGGTTATAACTAATATGGAAGTATAATAAGCTTGCTGCATGATCAATAAATATGCACCATTAGCAATCAAAAATAAGAACTACCTGAAAATAAAAGAAATAAAATCTATAGAAAACACATAAGTACTATTATGGAGTATAAACCTAGTAGAATTGCCACTTTTTGTTAACTTGATAAAAATATTTCAAAAGTCATTTGTCATAGTAAACCACTGAGGTTTTCCAAAAAACACTGAAAAGAGAAAGATGTGAGTGAACTCAGTTTAGAAACTAAAATATTAAAAAGCCATAACAAATAACAGAATTTGATTCTTTAAATAATAACTTTAAATACTTAAGTAGAAAATAAAAAACATTTAAAATCAGAGATCCATGGTTCTTGAACTTCTAATAGCTTAAAATAGAAGATTAACTTAAGTGAAAAGTAGATAATAGAATGAATCATAAGGCTGAGCAGAAATCCATATATAAGATTTTTAAAAATAAACACTAGGAAAAATGATTCAAGAAACTGGAATTATTTGATTAGATTAATAAAATTGATAATAACTGATTCCTTACCAGTTTGAAGAATGAAAATTGGTACTTTACTATAGAAGCAACGGACCTAAAAGTATAATAAGCAAATATTATATAATACTTTATGTCAGGAAATCTGACAACCTATAAGAAAGAGACAAATTCCTTAAAAGACATAAAGTCAATCAAATTTACATAAGAAGGAAGGGAAAATCTGAAATGTCCCTATTTCCTGGAAAATTTAATTCATGATTAAAAATCTTTGCACAAAGAAAACTCCAGTCCAGGTGACTTCACTGGTAAATTGTATCATTTATGAAAGAATACCAGTATTATGCAAATTCTTTCAGAACATTAAAGGGAAGGAAATATTTGTAACTCCTGAGGCACCATAACCCTGGCACTAAAATCTGATAGACATTACCAAAATCCACAGATCAGTACTCTTCAGGACAGAAACACAACAAGCTGCCACAAAACATTAGCTGATTGACCTCAGCAATGTAAAAAAGATGGTGCGTCATGTTCAAGATGGTTTCTTTTGCAAGAATGCAAGCATGTTTTAACATTTCCAATTAAGCAATATGATTTATCATATTAAAAGAATTGAGGAGCAAAATCTCATAACCATATCACAAGATACAAGAAAAGTAGTTCCCAGAATTTATCACTAATCTGTGATAAAGGAAAAGAAATTTTCTTGGTGAGAATGTGAATTGGTGCAGCCACTATGAAAAACAGTACGCTGGTTCCTCAAAAAATTAACAATAGAACTACCATATGATCCAGCAAGTCCTCTTCTGGGTATTTATCCAAAGAAAATGAAAACACTAAGTCCAAAAGATATATGCAGTTCCACGTTCATTGCAGCATTATTTACAGTAGTCAAGATGTGGAAACAACTTAAGTGTCCATAAATGGATGAATGGATAAAGAAGATGTAATGTAGGGGCTGGCCCAGTGGGGCAGGGGTTAAGTTCGCACATCCTGCTTTGGAGGCCTGAGGTTCGCTGGTTTGGATCCGGATGTGGACCTGTGCACTGCTTGTCAGGCCATGCTGTGGCAGGCATCCCACATATAAAGTAGAGGAAGATGGGCATGGATGTTAGCTCAGGGCCAGGCTTCCTCAGCAAAAAGAGGAGGATTGGCGACAGATGCTAGCTCAGGGCTAATCTTACCCCCAAAAAAGAAGATATAGTATCTATACACATACTATATATATATCTATATATATAACACATACACAATGGAATATTATTCAACCATAAAAAAGGAATGGAATCTTGCAATTTGCAAAAACATAGATGGATCTTAAGGGCATTATGCTAAGTAATATAAGTCAGAGGAAGAAAAATAGCATATGATCTCTCTTATATGTAGATCTCTAAAAAGCAAAAAACAAACAAACAAACAAAAAAAACCCCAAGCTCATAGCTAGAGAGAACAAATTGGTGGTTGGCAGAAGCTGAGGGTGGGGGATTGGCGAAATGGGTGATGGGGGTCAAAGGGTACAAACTTAGTTATAAAATAAATAAGTCATGAGGATGTAATGCACAGCATGGTGACCTTAGTTAATAATTCTGCATTGCATATTTGAAAGTTGTTAAGAGAGTAAATCTCACAAATTCTCATCACAAGAAAAAATAAATTTGTAACTTTTCATGATGACAGATTTTAACTAGAATTATTGTGGTGATCAGTGTGCAATGTATACAAATATGGAATCATCATGTTGTATAGATGAAACTAATATAATGTTATATGTTAATTAAACCTCAATTTAAGAAAAATCCAAGTTTCTTAGTTTGACCCTTAATACCCAATCTGATCAGGCCCTGACAACTTCGACAATCTCATCTCCTGCCACATCGACTATCCTCCAGTCCCTCACAGCAAATGTTAGCTCAGGGCTAATCTTCCTCAAAAAGAGAAAAAAGAAAGATTTACTCTCCTAGCAAATTTAAGCAAACTTGTGTATACCAAACAGTGTTGTTAACTATAGACTCTGTGCTGTGTGTGGCTCTCTAGGACTTACGCATTTGGTGTGCCTGACTCTTTGTGCTCTTTTACTAATACCTCACCATTTCCCCTCCCGCCACCCCTGGCAGCCACCATTCTACTCTCTTCTTCTATAAATTTGATTATTTTAGATTCTTCATATAATTAATACCCTGCAGTATTTGTCTTTCTGTGTTTAGCTTATTTCACTTAGCATAATACCCTCCAAGTTCATTCGTGTTGCTGCAAACAGTAGAATTTCCTTCTTTTGTAAGGTCAAATAATACTCCATTGTATGTGTATACCGCATTTGTCTGTCCATTAGTCTGTGGATGGGCCCTTGGGTTGCTTCCACCTCTTGGCTATTGTGAATAATGTTGCAATGAATATGTCTGTGCAAATATCTCTTTGAGCCCCTATTTTCAGCTTTTGTTGCTTATATGCCTACCCAGAAGTGGGATTGCTAGACTGAACATGACCTTTTATGCAGAAACTCCTAAAAAATGTACAATAAGTTACTACTAGAATTGACAAGTGAGTTTAGCAAGCTTACAAATACAAAATCAGTTTGTTTGTATGCACTAGCAGTAAGCAAATGCAAAATAAAACTAAAATATTATTTATAAAACATAATACGTAGGGTGAAACTTAAAATACATGCATGAAGTATATTCTTGAAACTATGAAGATATTGCTAAGAAAAATTAAAGACCTAAATAGAGGAAAAGATTAGCCATTTTCGTAGGCTGAAAGTTTCAATATTGTTAGGATGTCAATTCTCCCCCAATTGACATATAGAACCCACAAAATCCAAATAGAAATCCCAGTAGGCTTTATTGCAAAAACTGAAAGGTGGCTTCAAAAAGTTGTGTAAATGCAAAGAACCCAGATTAGCCAAACTCACTAAAATTTTTAACCTGTGTAAGAATGATAATGCCATTCTCTATCTTATCTTAAGGTGAGTTTGATATTCGCATTCTTTCAAGTATTTATTGAGCAGCAGTTTTGGGCATAAGAAAAATGAATGGATGAATGAATGAATGGTATGCTATCTTACATCAGGGAGCTTATAGTCTTGAGGGGGTAGATATGTCACTGAAAAATCACACAATAGTTATGAAAATACATCTGTAATATATGCTGTTATAACATCATGATGTGTTATACTATAGCAACCCATAAAGAGAAGAACTGACTTAATATCTTTTAACAGGGAAGCATTCCTGTGCAAATGTTGATTTAAAGGGAAAATGGGTTTAAACTGGGCTAAATTTGGCAAAACATAGTGTAATCAAAAGGGCCTTTGACTAGACAGGAGCAGAGAGATAAAGTTGCTTGATATAAAATTAGGCTAAAAATTGTATAGATTAATTAGCAATACAAATAATTTATGTTGCTCAGTCTTTATCTTTTAAACTTCAATAATTAATCATACTTCTGATATATATATAAAATATAAATATAGAAATATAGATATAAAATAAATATAAATATCAATCAGTAGTACTTAGCATAATCATTTAATCATACTTTTAAATACCTGGTTTACTCAAAATCATTTTTGAGAAAATAATAGTGATAACTAACATAACACAATATTCAGGTATATGTATATTATGTTATACTTACAATAATTTTAATAAATCACATTTCATTATAAAATAATCTTATAGAAATATAAATATTGGAACTTTAATATAATCATAATTTTATATTGCTATAAAATGTAAGCCAGAAATAAAACTAATGATAAAAATTCATAATTGAATTTTAGTAAATTAATGTTAGATTATTTAGAGACTCACAAACTTTTACTTTATAAAGAATTTGATTCTGATAAATAAGAACTTATATTTTCAAAAAGAATACCAGATGTGGTAACTCATGATTACTCTTAGAAAATAGTATTTTATTAATGACAAATTTAAATAATTTAGATTATAAAAGACATTGAAAAATCAGAATGCCAAAAAAAGACTAAATATAACTAAAAGCTATACTAGACATTTAATTATTTTAAGTTATTAAAAGAACATAAATGTCAAAGTAGAATAATTTGATAGCTCTCCTTCACTAAAATTGTTTCATGAAGCCAATAACATGATAGAAACTTAAAAAAAAAATACCATAATTGCCATAGGAAATGAGGCAGCTAAATATTCTGATCTTTATAGGACCCTTGGGGTAGAAAACCATCAAAGGCAACTAGAAAATGCAGTGTCAACAAGAAGTAATATAGTCCACAGGGAGTCTGAGGCAACAGAGAAAAAAATGAGCAGGCGATAGCAGATGTCTTCCCTCAGGGACAAGTTTAGAGCAATAATTAAAGACCAAGATGGTATCTAAAGAAGAGTATATTAAAACAGGAGGAAGAAACTAAAAGAAGGATGAAACCATTTACAGCAGTTGTTCCACTATTTGCTACCAGTTTATATTCCTAATAAAAAAAACAGACACACGAAGACACAACAAAACCAAACTAAAAATGTTTGAGCAATCCAGCAGAGTTGCTGCTAGAGAACACGCTCAAGATTTATTTCAGCAATGATTTTAAGATCAAAGAGATATATTTACCCACAGCAATTTTTATGCTTGTCATAGCATTAATATATTTCTCTTTATCAGGATACTCATGGAACAGAATCTGATTTAGTTTCTAGTCTTTCCTATGCAACTAATGTGCATTGCTCCTGGAAGTAGTCTCTGATATTCTCTGAGATTCCTTTATTTATTATGGAATAAATTTACACAACATGATTGGCAACTGCCTTTTTCTAATCTAACATTTTATCATATATCTTGTCATCAAACACACTTGTATTTGATTTCTTGAAATGTATTCATTAGAAAGTTTTATAATTCAGATATTTCCAAGGCAGATAGATTTTTCTTGGAAAACCAATTAAATTTTTACCAACACTATATCCAGTTTTATTACTATTTATCATAATGACAGAAACCTGAGGATATCTGGAAATTTAACAATTATAATTTAGTTAACTCTATTTTTTTAACATTAACCTTTAGAGTTATTGACATAATTAAAAATAAGTTGTTAGAAATATTTATATTTTGGCTCTGTTATTAAATATCTGATTTACTTTGACAAAGTCAAGTCTAAAATTTAATACTATTATTTTAAAATACATGAACTAATTTAGAAAATAATTATTAGTTCTCTTATTGTCACTTCAGCATGGAGCTCATCACTTGATGTAAAACAGGAAGTTTTAGAGGACGGACTTTTAAATGTTTGTATACATAGTATTTAGTTAAAAGTAGAAACTTGGTGAACCATTGGTCCAAGAAAGAAGTGAAGGAAGGAGGAAAGAAAGGAAAGAAGGAAGGAAAGAAAGCAGGGAGAGAGGGAAGGAAGGAAAGAAAAATTGTCTCACTAAGTCAAACACAGCTTTAAGCTCCTTTGACTGACTGAAAATAAACTACATGCCTATATTCTCCTTTTGGAAGGAAACTTAATGAAAGGTGTGAAATTCATATGTGCTGTTTGAGAGGAAAAAATTTTGCTCTACCATTCTATGTTCTCTGGCTGGCCTAATAATTAAATTGACATAAGACAGATTAACAGGAGAAAAACAAATTTAATTATGTATGTACAGGAGCTAACTGAAATATGAAAACTCAAAGAACTGACTGTAGAAGGTAGGTTTTATGCCTTTTAGACAAAGAAATAATAAATTTGTGAAGAAATGACCAGCCAAAGAAACTTAGGCTTGGGTGTGAATTAGTGAAGAAACTAAGGAGAGTTCCCTTATGCAATTTCTCAGCCCTGAATTTCCTGTCTGTGGTGAGAAGGATGTCTCTTTGCCTTCTGACTCAGGGAGGATACTTTTCACAGGGGGGATTTATTTCCTGCTTTCAGGAGGACAGAGAGAAAGGTCAGAGTGCCCTTCTTTCCCTGACTGTCTTTTAGGTAACTTTAGTTTGAAATATTCAAAATGCCAAAGTGGTATATTTTGGAGTGGACTGCCCTGAGCTCCATCAGTGCCTTATATTGAAGATTAGTTGGTGACATACGAATTTTCTCTTTACTCTAATAGAATACACACACAAATAATCGTATTGCTCACTTGAGAATTGGCTCAAAATATACTTTCACAAACCAGCTATTACCTCTGCTTTGTATGCTTGATTGTATTATACTGAAGACTGTGATTTTCTTATGATGGAATATAATAATGGACTATAATAAATGACCTTACTTTGCTATGAATTTTCCTTAACTGTAATGAATCTTCTTTAATGGACATAGTCATCACATGCTATTGCTCAATTTCAAAATTGGAAGGCAATATGTTTATATTTACAGCACTAGATGCTTTGTATTTAAGGCCATTTTGACTGAATTCATGAATAAAGGAATTGTGTTGGAATTCTCCCTACCAAAGATTGGAATTCTCAGTAACATAATTTGAAAAAGAAAATGTTCAGATTATGATAATTGACCCAGTGATGGAATGAGGTAAAAAATTGCCTTCTTCACAGCAGTTGGTTCAGAGAAAGAATAGATTTATACTAAAGAGTTTATAATATTGTAATAGACAAACAAATATAAATCTGACACATTTAAATAAAAAAGTTCTGAAGATAATGTTAGAAAAGGGGAAACGAGTCCAAAGGAAACTTTCTGAAGGAAATAAGCTTCGTAAATAAAAACTATTTACTCATAGACTTATTTTTCCCTTCTATAATGATAATACCTGTCCATTTGAGTAGCTAATGCTGCAAAGATGACAATATGATTACATAGTTGATGGAATGTATCTGTTTTTTACATGAAGAAAACTTACATTTCTGAAGAATACTATTAAAATTTACACTGAATTTTGTTTATCAAATCAAATCTATGAAATTAAAAATATATATACTAAAAATTAGATCCCCACAGTAAAATAGAAGGTTTAGGAGAATGATCCTGAGGTAATTTCAATTTTATTCAGCTTGTTTTACATAGTTAAGGATCTTCTTATTTAAAATAGTTTGCCATGCAAATTTCTAATTAACTTATATCAACTCTAAAATTCCAAATCAGTGTTATCTCTGAGTATCTATATTAAGGTATGAAATAATCCTGCGTCATTTGGAAAATAATATGAAACCAACAAGCTTTCACATCAACTTCTTTGGATAGGAAGTTAATTCTAGCCAATCTTTTCATAACAGTGGAGGAATTGGAAGAATGAGGAGAAATTCAGTTTTATTGCAGGTATTTCATTGTCAACCCCAGGGGAGATAGTTACATCGATATCAGGAAAATTGACCAAAACTGAAGAACAACTGACATTTCAAGTCTAATAACTTTAAGACTGTCAGACAACAACTCTGAACAGGAAAAAAGATGCATTAAATGTGATTAAACATATTTAAACGTTTTATCTCATTAACAAAATTAGTGATCAAAGTGATGATTTTATCACTACTGTTTTTGTCTAAGAATCTCAGAAATGATTATATTAATTAATTTACTCTGGTACTTTGGATTGGATTAAAAAAGCAATAAGAGATTATGTGAACTATTAGGAAGAAAAGTGAAAGAAATAAAGGAGTTGGCTGAATTTTCTCTTGACCCTGTGATGCCTTGGTGCATTAGGACAAACATTTCTTTTGCAGCAAAATCTGTTATACGATGCCTTCCTTTACATAGATGCAAACTTTCCTTTACAGATAGATGCTGTATTTGCAAGCATATATTGCTTGCTTCAAATCAATCATAAAGATTAAGATAATATTTTAAAATTTATTGTTATACAAATTCATAGTTTTCCAGATGTAATGAATGCTAATGAAATCATTGTTAAGAACTGTTTATATTGACATTTGACAGCATTTTCTGGTTGTTCTTGTTGGAAACCAATTATTTTGTCATCTTTTTGCTTTTGACACATTTACTTATGAAACCCATATGCATTGTAGTTATCCAAACTATATGGGTTAAATTTCAGAAAGCCCAATTGTTTCATATAATTATAATATAGCTAAGAATTGCCTTCCAATGAATTCATTTAAAGAAATAAAGTATGTCCAAGTACTTCACATACCACAGCTTTCAAAGGAAATATCCACATAATTAGTCAGCTTCTCAATCTATGGAATTTCCTCCATAATGTTTGTATCCATATTAGAAAGTTAATCTCTGTATAAACGCATTCTAAAAGCCTCATTATCTTTTGAGTCTATTCACTTCAAGGACATTGTATGTGAATGAGCTGGCGATTTTACTGATAGCCACATAACTGCTCCTAGAGACAAGTATATGAATAGTTATCCACAGTACTATGTTTCAGGGAATTATTTGTTGTGAAAGCCTTTATGTTTTAAATATAAAAGAACAATTTTGACTAAACGGATAGTAGCAGCTAATGAAAAGCTGGCAGAATTAAGGGCTCCAAATTATAGCAGCTATGTGAATATAATTATAATTAAAAGCCTTTTTTGAAAATGTAGCTTTTTAATCACACTCCACAAAATAATGGGTTCTGTGAGTGAATGACAGATATGCAAGGTAGGATCATTTCTGATCCAAATATAGAATATTTATAACCTATATGTCTTGTTATATCTACTATGACTTTACTGCTTTGTATAGCAATAGCTATTTATGTGCGTCATAAACTTATCTTTGTAAAAACAAAGTTATATTTGTCTTTAAAAAAAAGTTGTTTCAAAGTCCTGTGCTTTATCAGGGATTCTATCAATTAAACCAATGTGAAAATAAACACACATCTGGCTATTCGTTCTTTAGAATCCTTTGGATCTTTGTTAGGCTAAGTTGAGTTGTAAAGGTCACTTGCACACAGAGATTAAAAAAAATGATTTTCTATGGTTTTGCTCTTCATTGAAACACAGAAATAACTTTTGTTTTGGGCCATATCACAAAAAACTGCCTGCTGAGAATCATTGTTTTTAGAAGAAAATAAAACACCAGAGATCTATGATTTTAGCCCTGTGATTAACTGTTTGCCTGTAAGTAATTTCCTCAGTCAGCATCCACCAGATCTCCTTCAGAACATCCTTATATTTGATCCTCTGATCTAGTATAACAATACTCATATATTGACAGAGTGGTGGACCATTCCTAATCCATGGAAATGCTTATATGTGAGAAGCAAGCACTTGGGAGATTACACAGAGACGGACAGACAGAGCGATTGAGAGAGAACTACAAGTTATCCCAGGTGAAAGGATGGCAAGAGAAACAGTCTCCAACAGGGAGAACAGACTTGATTTATTATTTTCATTGAGTTGCCCTATTTCTGCCAAGCTTAAAATCTTAATATCATAATTTCTGAAACTATCAGGATATGTATATAATTTTAGGAAAAATCTAGTCAATGTGAGTGTATGATAGTCTCTGCTGTCCTTTGCTGTCTTTCTCTTTGTGTTTGTCAACAAAGTGTAACTCAAGAAATAACAGACAGTCTAAATGCATTTTGAAAATATTTGTGATGACCAATAATGGGCTGTCTTCCTTGACAGCATTTCTGAAGGAGCAGTCAGTCTCAACCAATAGGCTGCTTTAATGATAGACCCCATTATATTCAGATAAAGAACTTTTCCTGATCAAGAGGTTGCTTTCTTGTCATTGGGATCATGGAATACAGATCTGTAAGTTCACCAACAGAAAGTCCTGAAGATGTTAAGTCTGATGAATGAGAGAAATTTTAAGAGTCCCAAAGAGTGTATTTAAGCAATTTTTAAATCTGATTTTTGAGTAAAGTACATTAACTTTTTTCTTATTACAAAATTTTGATGAAAAATATAGGTATTCACTTAGTTAAATGCTATGTGATTTGAATTGTGACCTTTTTAAGTTTGGAACACATATAAATAGAAAAATATCAATCAAGAGAGTCTGTAGGATGGGGAAAAGCTCGAGAAAATAAGCCGAGGCATAAGCTCTTGCAGCATGGCATAGCATAGCATATTTGCTTTTTCGCAGAAATGGAACTATGGGCCTCAAAATGAATGCTGAAAATAAGGCAATTTTGATTCTTAACATGTTTTAAAAATATAGTATTATTTTGATCAAAAATTTACCCAATGATCAATAAATTTCTTCTTAAAATCTTGAAGATGGTTTCTCGTGTTAAGGATGTTTGGTTCTTGTTTGGTAATTCATGTGAGGATGTACTGTGAATCAAATATCTTTTTGTCTAGTATTTTCCTCTATTTGACTTTAAAAAGTGGTGTGGTATTGCAAATATAGATAATGATTTCCTCTGGAGAGATAAAAACGAGGACTGTTGATTTTTTTATTTTATTGTTTTTGAGTTCTTGAAAATAAATATTTCATCATTGCACTCCTTGTCTACTGGCTGTTAGCTACCAAAATATTCAAGGAACACTTATTATGGACTTTGAATCTCTAACTTAAGCCAATTACTTTTTGGTCAATTTTCTTAAACTAGGGAAGAAGAGAAAAGGAATGACTGATTAAAAAAATAATTTATCTAAAGGTTATTTTCAATGAAAACTGAGCTTATCTCTACAGTCCAAATTTAAAGAGAAGTATATACTTTTCTAAGGAAGGGTATATATGTTTAATTAATGATACTTTATTAAATATTTATTATATATTCATCATAAAATATTAACTAAGAGGCATCATTTCACTATGTTCTGGGAATATAGCAGTGACACGTATTTCAAAGGCCCTGCCATCACGAAGCTAATATTTTAATGAAGGAAGACTAAAATTAAGCAAATAAGCAAATATATATGTAATATTAATGAAGATAAGTGAATAAGCTTATGGAGATTGACAAGAGGAAATGGATCACGTGGACAAGAGGGTTCAGTTTTACATAAAGCTTTCAAGGAAAACTTCTCAAATTAATGGACTTTTGAGCTGGGTGGAGTCCGGGTGAAGTGAAGGAATGAAGAGCCACGAGGTCATGTGTGATAAGAATATACCAGGATAAAGGAAACAAAAGATGATAAGGACAGAAACAGGAGTCAGCTTGCGTGGAAGAAATTGAGGTTACAGATTTAGTTTGGTGCCAAATATTTGATAAGTTTAAGACATCAAAGTATGTCTTAATGACACCATGATTTCATCATGCTGGCAATTTTGTATTCTTATTTATATAGGTCAGGTAGTGGTAAATATCTAAGAAACGTGGATTGTAAACCCTGTCCTTTATGGGCTATCTCTACTTTTGTATCCCTAGCTGCTACATGAAGCCCTGGCACAGAGTGGATACTATGTACATACTTGACCAACAGACCTGAGCTTGCGAGCTGTGAAATAACAATGTCTAATGAGTTCCAAAGAAAACAATCATTTACTTACACGCTGTAGAATAATTTTCACTTTTTCTACCTAAAAGGAGAAAAACAGGAGTACTTTCATCCCTTGGGAGTATGGTTTTATGAGAAGGTAATTATAGAAATTTGCCCACATGCGTTGAGAAGGTAGTTCAATACACAAAAGACCCTATGGCTAAAATGATACTCATTCAATCAAGATTACTATACTTAGGTAAGTAAAGCCTAAATATTCTCCTGCCTCTTCAAAAACTAGCCACAATTTCCAAAAAATCCTACGACTGACATATTTAGAGAGATCTAGAGAGAGATATATTATACAGATGCAGATTTTATTATGCTATCAGAATTTCCAATAAACCCTAACAACAGTGGTTCAAACATGGCTGTGTAACATAATCATCTATCTTTATATATAATCATATATTGATTCCTATGGCCCACTCTAGAACTACTGAAGTAGAACATCCAGGATTGGAGCCCAAAAAGTATATTTTATGAAGGTTTATTACTGATTTTGATGCCTCTGATTTTAATTGGGATATAGAAACTGCGTGTATGCACACGGTGCATTCCCATACATGTGTTTCATTCTGTCCCAATTATGTGAAATGCACCAGGCTAAGCACTGGTATATAAACATTAAATCTTGAAGAAGGTATATATCATCTGTGTTTGTTAGCTAAGATTGTCTAGGCTTCACTAACACAGAGTCTCAAGATTGTAGTAGTTTAGGCAAGTTCATTTTTCTCTCATACAGAATTCCAGACAGGTGTTCAGATTGGAGAAGCATATCTCCTTCCCAGAGTTACTGAGGGATCTGTAACAGGATTTTCCATCCAGTCATCTGGAAAGTGGAAAGAACATGAAAACTATGTCAGAGATGTTGACAGGCCAGATCCAAAAGTGGTAAACACTGGTCTTGCTCATTTCCCAGAGAAGACAATTTGGTTACATGGTCATATTTAATTATAAGGGAGACTGGGAAAAATAGTCTAGCTATATGCTCAGGGAGGGGAAGCATAGGTTTATTGGACAGATGGCAGTTTTGACTATACCGTTAACATGATGATTTAGAGATGAATAACTGGTCAGTAATGCAGGGAAAACAAATTTAAAAATCCTTTCAAAATCAATGCCTGCTTCTGCATTGTAAGATGGCTAAAGAGGGAAGAATGTACTGGTAGTATCAACTTATTGGGACATGTCTTTGTGTGGGAAAGCCGAGTTTAAGGTCGCTGGGATGGAATAATTTCAAACAAAAAGTGAGGTCCATTGCTCAATATTTTCTTCAGTTGTTTGAAGAGTGGGAAATTTAGTGAGATACATCACTTGAAAAACAGTAGAACACAATCACTTGAGACAGGTGAGACCCCTAACAGGAAAGCTGATTCTGATATCCAAGTTTTAAGGATTTGTTTTTGTTCTGTTTTGTTTAAAGTTGTGTGCCGTTATGCCCTTATGATGCCTCTAAAACATATATATTCTGTGATGTAAAACAATCTTTGTTTCTAGTCCCTTAATGAATGCCAAGGGGGAAGTACTGAGTTTGCATACTGGGGAGAGAGAGACAAAGGGGAGTTGGAACAGCATGGAGGGTTGTTGATAAAATGAGAACAGCAGAGCAAGAGCAGCAAGTCATCAGCAGCAAGAAACCCTTGGGAAAGCACAAGATTTTCAGTCATTATGGGGGTTAAACAGGGGCTGTTATTTTCTTTAGCGTTACAAAATATATTACAAAAAAGCCTACCTCCTCCTTAGAACTTTGTAAGTTATACTAACATGCATTCAAATACAATTCAGTGGGATAGGTAATAAGAAAATGGGGTTCTATTGAAGGCAAATAAGGAGGATTTCATCCAGATGAGGATATGGAAGTTTCTTTAAAGGAAGTGGCAACTTCGTTTAAGACAAAATATGAAAGATGAGTAGGAGTTAAGCATGAAAGAAGTGAATGAGAGTCTTTTAGGAAAAGGGAAAAGTATACGTAAAGAACCCACATCTAAAGAAAGCATGTGCTAAATGAATTCACATCTCTAGACCTGAGAGAGGGCAGGTGAACATGGTTATGGGGTAAGAAATGCAGCAGGATAGAAGCAATTAAAAGAGAGAGCTGGGGGGCCAGCCCTGAGGTGTAGTGGTTAAGTTTGGCATGCTCTGCTTCAGCAACCTGGGTTCACAGGTTCAGATCCCACACATGGACCCACATCACTCATCAACCATGTTGTGGCGGTGACCCACATAAAAAGTGGGGGAAGATTGGCACAGATGTTATTCAGGCTAATCTCTCTCAAGCAAAAAAAGAGGAGGATTGGCAACAGATGTTAGCTCAGGGCGAATCTTCCTCAGCCAAAAAAAAAAAAAAAAACGAGAGAGAGAGAGCTGGGCAGAAGCTAAATAAAATTAGGTTATGTAGGCTTTAATTTATATTTTGGACTTTAAGACCAACAATTATTGAATGCCCACTATATTAGAAATAGGATAATTTTTGTGTCAACCTATTGAATAACCTAATTATAGCTATGAGCATCAAAGCAAGGTGGGTAAAAAGACCTGATTTCTAAAAATTAAATATGTGCAAAGGTTAACAAGTATAGATTTGAGGGCATGATTATTGTATAGGAGGTAAAGATGAAGTCATATATGTATGATACACATAGGTGAAGTAGAATATAAACTTCTTCCCTTCCTTCTCCTATTCATTGTTCTTTCTTTCTCTAATTTGATTGTTCTCTCTCCTTTCCCTTAGGAATGGGCTAAAATAATGGGAAAATGTTACTCTTAAACTAAGAAAGAATGAAGTCTGGGTGACAAAAGTAGAGGATATCAACATGAGAGTGATAAATAGGCTCAAGATGCTCATAAATACAATAGAACTTACTAATGTCAGAACTCCTAAAGTCTGGGAGTTAGAGCTTAGGTCCTCTAACAGGAAGGTGTTATGAAAATTGTTTCTTCCTTGTAGAGAGTCAGACTAAGCTAGATAAATGAAGCCAGGAGTCATGAAACTGTCTAATCTTTGAGATATAGAAACCAGACAAATTTTATCTCATATACCAAGAGACAACAAGAAAATTGGCTATGTGTCTTGTGCTGTGAGTAGCACAATAACAATCTATAATAATTCATAATTATAGAATTTCATAGCAAGCAGGTGTGAGATTGTCCTACAGTGATGTGTTTGGAAAGAATGGAGATATCAACATTAAAACTTATTTGGCATGAGTAAAACCATAAGGCTCAGAGAGGGACAAATTGAAAATAACATCATAATAACATATATATATATAAAATATATTAACATTCAGATTTCAGGCCACACGTATTCTCATGGATAACACCCACTCAAGATATGTTCAACAGAAGAATCTTCATAAACCACATCTACGAATAAATCACTTTAAGGGGTAGTCAGGAAGACAAAACAAATAGGACAATATGTAGTCCAATAAACAGAGAGAGGATAATAATAATAAAAAGAATATTTCATAACAAGAATGAATGAAATGATCATAGATAGAGGAAAAGAATGTAAAATATGAGACAAGACCAGGTGACACAAAAAATGTATAGGCACATTTAAAAATTGAGATTCTGGAATTAAAAATATAATTATTATAATATAACCTCACTGCATGGAGAGGGGAGAAAACGGACCATCTGTAACAAGAACTAGTAATTTTGAATATATATTTAAAAATAAAATTTAGATTAGACACAGAAATAAATATATTAAAAATATATTATAGAGATTTTAAAAGGGAAGGGTAGTATGCAGAAGCCTAAGTAAGCCTAGCGTATGCTCAGCATATACCTAGACCCAGAAGGAGAACTCCTGGATTTTGTATGTCTTGTGTCTAGCTTGGAAATCCTTGAGAATGGAACATAAAAGAGAGGCCAAAGTGAAGAGTCTGTATGCAAAAGCAGTGCTCCAAGTTTAAAACATTTGTGTATAAAAGTCTCAGAAATGAGCCAAGAGAGGACTTGAAGTAACAAATTTGAAGAAGCTTCTCTACATCATCCAGTATAATTAAAAGTGGCAAAAAACCAGTATTGTTTTATTTGAAATTTCACCTATGTTAATGACAGTTACCTACATAAGATCTTATTTTTGGTTGTTAATTCTGAGTCACAATCCAGTAAGTTATTTTCTAACGTAACATTTCTTTGAATGTAGCATAGATTGAAACTGTCCAGAGACATTTTTTAAATTATTTTTATCCCAGAAATTGTTTACCAATAGTCTTACTATGAAGGAGGCATGTGTATTGGAAATCAAAAAGGATAAATTAGTGTAAAGTTCTTTGCCTATAAGTGAAAGAGTATAAATCATTGATAACTATCAAAGAAATTTAGAGATGCATTACGGTTGAACTAGGGTCTCAATAAAATTTTACAGTAATTTCCACAAGTCATGAAAAAATTATATTTGATTATATACATGATAAGTAAGCATGACTATCTTCAAAATGATAGAAAACTTAAATTGTTTTTTAAGAGTTTATATATAAACTACCAGGAGGAATTAAATTTGAAAAATGACCCAAATCAAATTTTGCTAATCTGTTTTATTCTGTGGAATACTTCTTTATTAAACTTTCTAAATCTATTGTGTTATTGCTAACTATTGGGTTAATAAATATGCTATCCAGGACTGAGAATTATCCAATTAGGAATATTCAGTTAAATAGGATTTTCCCAGAATCTCAGCCACCTTGGAGAATGAGTATCTTCTTGACTGCTGGCAAATAAAATACTTGTATGAAATAATATCCTACTTTTCTTTTTCTTTTTTTTTTTTTTTGAGGAAGATTAGCCCTGAGCTAACATCTGCTGCCAATCCTCCTCTTTTTTTGCTGAGTAAGACTGGCCCTTAGCTGACATCCATGCCATCTTCCTCTACTTTGCGTGTGGGATGCCTACCACAGCATGGCTTGCCAAGCAGCGCCATGTCTGCATCTAGGATCTGAACTGGCAAAGCCCAGGCCGCCGAAGCAGAACATGCAAACTTAACTGATGGGCCAGCAGGCTGGCCCCTCCTATTTTCCAAAATGTGATTTATTTGGAAAAATAAAATTCCCTGTGGACTTGGAAGTCAATTGGCTGATATGCTAAGAATTTTCAGAAAACTCCAAGGAGCAAATTGAGGCAGGGTTAGGAAGGGGAGTAAAAGCAGAAAAGAATTATTGGCATGAATCAAAATTGTGGACTGGAGGATGTATTCCCTCTCTGTAGCCCCAGGAAGCTTCAGTGTTGTCAAACTCACACTTAGAGACTTAGGTAAAGAGAGACTTTATTCAAACGTGTTATTGTAGGAGAGGGAAAAGGGACTATTGTCGTGTAACGGGGAAGGGGACTATTGGGATGAGAGCTCTCTGACCAGGAGATCCTCAAGCATCTCAAAAATTAGGCAGAAAGGGGCTTTTCATTTACCAATATTCTGTGAGAGCAACTTTTTTAAATTTTAAACTAAACCATGGCTTAGTTTCTCAGTGGGATCAATGTGGTGTAAGATAGATATAGATGGAAGGCTACCGAGCTACAGTACTGAGTAGCACAGAGACTGTAACCCGGGAAATTTTCAGAAATCTTGGACAGGACTATAGGATTTCTTTCCATGGTCTATGCAATTAATGTGGATTCCATTCAAATTAATCGATATCTGCAATCACTACCCATTTACTTGTTACTTTTTACAAAATCCATCAGTATTCTAAGATCTATTTCACCATGTCTTTATTTCACCTAGAATGAGTATAAATAAATTTGAGATCTGAGCTATAGTGGTTTGATAGGCATATGTTTATTTCAGTGGCATAATGTGAAATAGTTAAATTTTAATCTTCCGTTAGAGATAAGTCCATATATAAAAGGCCAAAATTTAAAAATAAATACAAAACAACATGGTATGCTATTTAAAAACATGAAATTAAACACCAAAAGGAAAAGAAAACCAAACAAAAAGCTGGTAATATTTAAAACGGGTTGACTTGGAGGAACAGCAAGTATAGTGGGGAATAGTATGAGAATGCCTGCCATTTTAGGTTTCTATTTTATTTTTAAAAATATATGAACATTGGGGGCTGGCCCCGTGGCCGAGCGGTTAAGTTCGCACGCTCCACTGCAGGCGGCCCAGTGTTTCGTTGGTTCGAATCCTAGGCGCGGACATGACACTGCTCATCAAACCACGCTGAGGCGGTGTCCCACATGCCACAACTAGATGGACACACAACGAAGAATATACAATTATGTCCCGGGGGGCTTTGGGGAGAAAAAGGAAAAAATAAAATCTTAAAAAAAAATATATGTGAACATATATTACCTAAAAATAATGTAAATTAGATTAATTAAGAGTTATTTAATTCACTCAGACTTTTTCCCTAGAAGTTCCTAAGAATCCATTGGTTTTTCTTCTGGGGCCATTTTAACCATGTTTCTGAAGCTGTCCTTTGATGAGTAATGGCTGGGCAGTGAGAGGAACGAGGGCAGCAAAAGTGAGTTGTTAAATCTCATACAAAATCTCATGGGGTTTTATTTTGGTTGAGATATTCCTTGTTTGGAAGTTTAGAAAAGTCAATAGGTTTATAGATTGTTTTTTTAACCTTCAAAATGGAAATAACAGCGGAAGTGTACTTTGCAAGGGTGTTAAGAGAATAAATTATTAGCAATCAACCTGGCACTCAATATTTTTACACATTTGAACTTCCCTGGGTACTCCCCAGCCTACAATTCTTGATTTTAAGACCTTCAAATTTCACGGAAATGACATCCAAGGGAAGGGAGTGAAAAAGAAGTGAGGTATTTTTGTCAAAATCAGTGTAGGTGTAAAACAAGAACATATTTAGGGCTGCCTGGTGGCTGCTTGCTTGTGCAGGATCCTCTCCATTTTAAGTCAGCTCTTGCTGTTCAAGAGCAAGCTCTCTGCTGTAGCAAGTGCTTTCTCCTTTATCCAGCTGTGGCTCCCCACTGGCTTCTGCTTTGTAAAAATGGTTTTAAGTCTGAAATAAAACGTGCAATTAGAAGTTCATATACTCATGGGATTTTTATTCACTGCATGGACTTTCTGCAAAATTACACATTATATGGCATATTTTCTAGGTTCAAGAAAATCTAAACATATAGGAGTTGGTTCATTATTAACAGTGGTAATTAATTAGCGGCATATACTGCTTTCTTTGCAGATTTTCGTGTAACTCACAACTGAAAATTCGAAACCGCAAATCCATTAAACTTCACACAGTTGTAAACACTGCTGCTCTTTCCCCTTGCTGTTCCTTTGCAAGGAATAAGCAATACGTAAACAACACGAGCATAAATTTATTTTTATCAGAGCCTTGACTTCTAGAGTTCTTTCAGTTAACTTTATGTCAGGATTTCCATTATAGAGTCCTCTCTAAGGTGCTTACTATTTGGTCATAACATTCATTTGGAGAAAACAGATTTTGGTTAAATGTGCTTCATAATACAGATGAGTTTCAGTGATTCTACTGTTATTCACAGTGAAGCTTTCCATGAACTTACTCAGAGAATTTCTAACCTTCCGTTAGACGAAAAAAATGTCTCATTTAACAAAACAGTTATCCTTTTTGAAGCTGCTTTGAGAGAAAATGAAATAAAAATATCCTAAATATTCACTAATAGGAAATCACAATATAGCATATATGCTGCCAACCCTTTTGAAGTAATAGAACCCTGGGAAATTTGAAACAGGTTAAAATGAATTTTAAAATATGCTTTAGAGTGTAGGGTATAGGCCGGGAGCAGTGACGTTTAGGAACCCAATTCCTATGTTTTTTGGCCCCCTATTTAGACATATCTCTAGTGTTACTAACTAAAAATGGCACCTTTTTGACTCACGCTCCCCCTTCCCTCTCCTGGTAGGAGAGATTTTACTGGTTGGGAGAGCATTCTGAATACCCTGTCATGGAAGAACGTATGCCAGCTTGTGCTCAGGCCCTCGGGGACAATGCCCAGAGCCAGGCCCGTGTTCACGAAAAGCTTTGCAATGCAGTAGGCTTATTCTTCTTGTCTGCTCTGTGGGAAAATGATCCAAAAAGCTAGACATGCGTTGTCTCCTTACACATGGCTGGCCATGATAAAGCCAACGTTTGTGAGCCTCACCGACAGGGTCATTTCAGCAGAATCAACACAGCTGGTTTGGGCAGCTTCTAGTTTGATCCCTATCCATCATAAAGCCAAGTAAAATGGAAACATTTATATTTGCCCCTCGCTCACATGAAATATTAAGCTACAGAGGTTTTTAAGGAAAATATGCTGTTTAATGAATCTTGATCATTTTAGTAAATTAATTTTGACCATAACATTCTAATAGCTGAGTCACTTGTTATTCAAATATTCTCTGCCAAGCTTTAGCTTATTATATCCTTCTCCACTAGTCAACAGAATGAACTCCAACCCTCCATTTGGGCATTCCCTGTATCCCATGTCATTTATTGTTAGCTACCTTTTATTGTCTAAACGATGTTCTGTTGAACTTTGCATGCACTTCTGTCTTTCTCCACAGCTAGATTGCTGTGCAACCCAGAGTCAGCAGCGAAGTGCGTAAGATCTTTTCTGTTAATACTCCCACAAGCAATAAAAGGATGCCTTTGAAACATTCTTTTGTGATGACTGAAAGAAAGATTTTACTAGAAGAAAAAAAGGGAAATTAATAAAGACAAAATCTGTTTCTCTCTTTTGATGTTTGCCTTCCTGTCTGTTCTTCCAGGTCATCCCAATTCCAGCTCCTCATTGCTGCTCTTGCTCTGAAATACAAATTGTATCATGCCTCCTCTTTGCTTAAAATCCTTCAAAAGTTCCCCTTTGACCTAGAATAAATTTGAATTTATAAGTGGCCATCCCTTTACTTCACTCAAATGTTATAATTAAAGTAAATCTCAGTCCAAATACTTGAGATATATCAAATATGTATTAGAAAAATATTCATTAGAAAACTGGCACTAGCAGTACTAAACTCCGTGTCTTCATTCATGCACTCCTGCCTTGTGAAGGGAAAATTCTATCAGGGTAGATGGGACAACATTCCATGGGTTGGGTTCTATAACCTTGCAGTTGGCATAAGGCAACAGCATTCCTTCCAAACCAATAGCAAGACACAATGCTGGTCAACAAGCTATGATTCCACCTGTAAAAACTCATATCTGATATTAATCACACCTGTAGACAAAGCTTCATATATTGACAGACATGTAACTAGCTGAGTGGATTGTAGTAGTGCCTCTGAGGTGTGACCTTTGTGAAATAATGTCTTTTGACTTCTTCTCTGTTGTAGATTTTCTCTAAGCGTATCTTATTACCTTAGATTTGAAGCTTGAATTTGCTAGGACAAATGTGATATTATACTTAGTAGGCTGAAGCATGTGAAATGATCTTAAAATAATTTTGACTTATTTCCTGTATTGTTAAATTTTATTCATGAAAGTGTTACTTGCTTCTCATTACAAACTCAAAAAGTAAGATGGGTATAAAATTAAAAACAAAGTCTTTCTCTTTCACAGTTGCTCCACAGAGATCCTTGCTATTAGTTCATAGAAGTGGAAGACCGGGTGTCAAACTCTATAGAATAAACCGTTGGAGGAATTGGTAAGGTGTCAAGAGTAAGAACATCGTGTGAAACACAAGAAGTTAGGAGATTTGGGAGGCAGGAGAACACAAAAAAGAGGGAAACTGCCAGCCATATTTCTGGGTCAAGGGCTGTAAAGCGTTAGGCAGCTAGATTCAACAGAAAATGAAAACCAGCCATGACCCTTAGGTTTAATTTCAAAGTCTTTTTTTCAATCATATGGATATACTAGGCACAAAGAGCATTGTCAAGTTAGCCACGGCTGGCCATGATGACACTAATATTTATGATAACATATTCTTGCTAATCATTTGGACAAGTTTTAGTACTATGAATATGAGCCGATATTATAAAATAATTTTTTATCTATTAACAACAGTGGAAAATAAATAATTTTGAAAAATTGCATAGTGTTAAGTAATTCTTAAGGAAAAAAATAGGCCATGAAATTGAGTTGTTGTCCTTCGCTTGTTATGGCTCAATAAGAATATTTTTACCACCTTTTACAAGAGTCTACTATTGTAAGAGATGCAACATACGGGGCAATAAAATGCTCCTATATATCTACATTGACCATCTTTATCCATATGTTGGTTCATTGAGCTGTCTGTTCCCACTGAACATTTCTGATGATTTTATGCAAACATACATTCCTACAGGGTAAAATTCTTTTTTAATATGATGTAGTGAAAGGCAGTTTTCAAGCAATTATGTTACCGTGATCTTAGTTACTTCACAGCATAACTTGTTAAAGTCAAAAGATATTTACACTTTAATCGAATCACCATATCTCTGAATATAGTAATATGATGAGAATTATGCCTATTCATTTACCCAAATTATCTGATATGTGGAGTAGGAAGGTGAGAGCAGTGATCAAAGAACCATAAAAACATCACCACCCAAAACCAATTTTCCCTTTAAATTTTGAGCCTCTTTTACTTGCTTATATTTCAAAAGCTATATTTTGTTTATTTTGAAAATCCTACTGAGCAGCTCACAAGCCCTTGTCCCCAGAGTGGTTAACCAGCCAGGCTCAATATCCTCCTCCCTTCTCCTCCATTCCATCAAAGCTGAAAAGCAGCACGGAAGTCCCCGGAGAACAGCCCCAGTTATGGAAGCCAGCCTAGTTGTAGAGCTGAGAGGATCCCATCGGGTCCTGTGCGGATATTTCACACAGAATATGCTTTCACCATCCACAGATAACTTATCTTTTATTAGACCATTTTTGTGGCTTTGTTTCTTGTTGGTCTAAACATCATTACCGTGAGTTGAGTCATTGACACTGCCTTAGAGAAAATTATACGCTATGGGAATTGAAGCTGATTATGTATTATCTTTCTGGCATATTTGGCTATCATTTTCTAATTGCTGAGTTTCAGTTTTAATGATTATTGTCAACACAATTTCAGTTTTCGAAAAGAAAATCACTCATTTTTGTATATTTAAAAGTTGGAAATTGCCCGATATTCACATATCACAGCGATGGGAATTACCACACCTAGAAATGTTTGCCATTTAATGTCATACATGTATTTCTTAAAAAAAAAAAAGCCATCATCTTTTGCCCTTTTGGGATGAATTTGTGACCATAAAGGCAAGGCGCTTTAGTGAGATCAAGGTTCAGTTTTCTCCTCTACAAAGCTGTTAAATAATTTTGGAAAAATAATTAAGCTGCCTGTCCTTCAGTTTGACTGTTCACTATGCTAAGAGCTATTACTGTCTCTACTTTCTGTCACAGTAGACTTACAATTCGGATAATATGAGTTCAGTTACTCAAAAACTTAATCTTTGCCCAAATAAGGTATTATCAGACTCATTTTCAAATCATGTCTTCTACTGCTAGAGTGCCTTATGAACAACGCAAACAATACTATAGTTCGCTTGACAAATACGGAATTTCACATCCCTCTTTGCTTCTCTTTCAACAGAGTGAATAAAATAAGCTATAATGATTTTAAATTTTGAAATAGTATCTAAATATTACTTATTTGAAGGGAAACTTAAAAGTTGAATAGATAATATGACGCAGTAATATTCTAGGGCAATTTGTTAAATGGAAAGTCAATAAAAATTCCATATAATTAAAAAAACAGAGATTTGATAAATCCATGCTCGTTAGTAGTACTGTCTTCCTAAGAAGAGTAACTGATGCATTGGGATTCAAAAAGTTGATTATTGCTCTATGAATGCTAGCAGGTGTGTTTGTTTTTTTGATGGTGTGTGTGTGTCTTCTAGAAGAAGAAATATTCTTTAGTTTTTACATTTGCTTCTTGTTGTGGCTTGTAATTTATAAGGAATCAAGACTGCTCCAAGTAATTTTTAAGTTTCTATTAATGTATAATACACATGTGGAAAGGTACACAGATCATAAGTGTCAAGAACTGTAGCTTACTTTTTATTCAAAAAGATGCTACATTTGCTACATCTGTTCAGTGGTTATTTTAGTGTCAAGAAATGTAAAGCGTCTGAGATTTTACCCTACTTTCAAGCTAGCAAGTTAGCATGCGGCAATTCATGGATGCTGGAGAAGCCAGGAGACTCCTGCGGAGGAAACAAAGGGCAGTTTATTGCTCACAACAGCAGCAGTAGCTGGAATACGGTCCTTTACCATGTTTCCTGAGCCTCGATTCCACAAATTCATTTCACAAGGCCCAGCACCATCTGCACAGGCAGTGGGTTGTGTTAGAGGAGAGGAAGTCCGAATTTAGAGAAACGCACTCTTACAAATAACTGCAAGCAAACCTACTGAAACTTTTCCCTGGAGCGAAGCATTATCTTCACTATAGTAATCAGGGAACAAATCTCTCTGCCCTGAAGGGGGCTGTTTCTCTTTCTTCCAAGGCCATTTCTGAAAAGATAGTCTAGAACACAAGGCAGCCAGTGCCTTTGCTCACAGGACATGCAGAAATGCAAGGGATTCATAGAGAATTGTCTCACAACAATGTTATAGTTCAATGTTACATCCACGTAACTGACAGTCAGAGCCAGAAAAGAACGTTACCAGCATCCTTGAAGCCCCTCTCATTTCTCCTTCCATCCACCACTCCCCCACCAAGACATATAACCACTATCCTAAAATTTAACAACATAAGCTAGTTTTGCCTAGTTTTTGTAATTACACTAAATGGAAAAGACATATAGTATGTACTCTTTCATGCCTGGCTTCATTCATTCAAATTATACTCATTAGATTCATTCATATTGCTGTATGTAGTTATAGGTGTTGATTTTCTTTGCTGTATAAATTTTGAGTGACTATGACAGGTCTAACTTTCAATGTGCATTTGGTAGTTTTTAATTTTGCCTATTATGAATATACAAGTAGTTTTGTAGCATTTACGGGTCTTTTGGCTGTTGAGTGTTCGTTCTCTTATCACTACATAATAAGACTATATTTCTGGTTGCAAGAAAGAAAAAAAACATGTACATGAACGCTGGGACTTTATTTTCAAGAACAACGAACATGCAATGTAAAATTATCTTTATTGTTGAAAATTAGCAGATCTCAGGGTCCAAATGTTTATTTTTGGTATGTAGGTAAGAGATGTTAACCAAACATATTCTTGACAATACTATTATGGGATGATTTCTTTTTCTCTTGAAGTAAACCTATAAGACTGTTAGCAGAAATAGAAAGTTGTCTACACTGCATGGTAACACTATGGGACTCAAGTATTTGCCACAGTACAATGTAATTAATGCCCATACTGCACAATAAATAAGGATCCATGATATGTATGCATGTGCCTATTGATATCTTGTTTATAATCAAGATCATCAATTAAAAAATCACTAGATTTCAATCCCAAGAACAGAATCAAAACTCTCATGAGAACATCTTAGTATACACCACAGAAATTGTGATATGTCTAAAATGTGTAATTTTCAGTATTTATTAAAATGCCTTTGTGAAACCCTGACTTCTGTTTGCTTGTTTGTTTTTGTGACAGAGCCAAACATAACTTATATAGTCAAACAGAGGATGGGGAAAGCCCTATCAGAAGATCCTGCTGTAAATACCAGCAGCAACATCTGGGCATCATAAAACAGATATTGACTTAAATTATGCCTTATTCAGACACTATTATTCTGACACTATTCTTTGTTTTAAATCTTTTTTCCATTTTAGACACCAGGATCTTGACAATAAACTGATTAAGTTAAGACAGTTTGGTTCAGCTGCCTTTCTTTCAAAATATCTGAAGTAGTTCTTTTAAATGGGGATCCCATTAAAGAATAAAAGTGATTAGCTTCAATATTACTAAATTTCTCAAGTGCTTTAGTTTATAACGTATGCTGTACTCCAGGTCTGGTGATGGATGCTCCCAGTGAGTGCCAAGGGCCTTTTTGCATTTACAAGCATTGGCTAATCCTCCAGTTCTTGTTACCATATCCCACGTCCCAAGAATGGGGACATTTCTCGTAGCCATCTTGCACTTATTAGCGGTCTGAACTATTGTGTTTATCCTAATCTCTGAATACTCTCTTCTTTCTTGGCCTACAGCTAGATCAATTCACACACCATCTGCTCCATACCACTGAGCTTGTTGATTTTACAGTCATATTTCTTACTTTTCTGTTTCATTTTTAACCATGTCAGAATGTATGCCGTTATTCTGGGATAAGAAAAAAGCATTATAGCCAAACAACGTGTCATCTGAAATTTTAGTGTTGAATTTACATCCACAATTTATGTAAGAAATAATTCTTTTAATATCTTAAGAGTTGAAAAGATATAAATTCATGCACTTATAAGAAAGGGTTTAGAAAATGAAACAAAGTTGCTTACTTTTAGTCAATCACATAACACAGATTTAAGGCTCCTTCCTATTTGGCAGTCATTGTGATAAGTGCTCGGAATAAAGGAAGTTTGTCATCAGGGAGCCAAAGGCCTCACAGACGTAAGAATAGGAACAACATTTGTCTAGTGCCGCACTTGCTCCTCACACTTTCGTGTAAATAAACCCAATGCCAATAGCAACTGTGAGAAATTGTTACTCTTTTCATTTCATTTGTGAGAAGTGGAGACTCAGAGGTGTCTTAAACTAGTTCACACTTTTAGTAAAAGGGAGACTCAGTCATAACTCAAATTTCTGTCATCAGACTAAAAATTCCATTGTTTTTTCTCTAAAACAAATAAATAAATAAGCTAACAAACAAGAACACTAATGGTTTCACAAATGCCTTCTAAATGGTGTGGGTCTTTTCCTGCCCTCAGAGAATCCAGTCTACATTGTTATTTCTTCTTACTATCATTAGTGGTGTTTTGTTTTGTTTTCCTTTGTTTCCTCCGTTACTGCTCTTGGCTGCTGTCTACAGTGACTTCAAGAAACGTGCAGGGGGGGCATCATGGGTATGTCCATAGAAGGAGAGAATGTTTGGTGTTCACTCTCTTCTTTTTGTTCAACTTTAAAATGATGCCCTATGTAGAAATTACAGCTTTTTAGGTAGAACGAAGAATTAATTGTTTTTGAATCCACAAGTCATTTAAATTACGGGAAATTGACTGAAGAGCGCGTTACCGTTAGACTGCTTCTAAACAGTCACGTTATTACTAATGTCAAATTGCAAATCGCTAGACGCTAAAGTAGAAAAAACATCAATTCATGAATACTAAATTCTAGTCCAAAGATGACTCAATATCCTTAATATTAATGAGAATTAATTATTTAGAAGGCCAAATTAATAGACTTATTTGATAAAGCATTTTTGAGAAAATATTATCTTATATGTAAGTAACTCAAGAAAATAGTTAATTCAGAATGATTGCCCCAGGAGGAATGTGATTTATACAAGAATTATTAAAATGCAGATTTATTGCACATTAGCCAATTTTCCTTAGCACATATGCTAAATTTCACTGGAGTTTCATTTAGTGGAAACAAATGTTTGCCTCTGACAATTTGTACTTTAAATTTCATTTCAGGCACTTAATAGAACCAGCTATCTTATATTTCTTTTCTATGAAGCACTTAGAATTCTTCTTCATCTCACAGATCACGAAAAGGGCCGTCTACTGTGGGACTTATTTATATGTTAAATACATCATTTTATGTAGTAGGTTGGTAACTTGCTCAGAGAAGTTAAATAGTTGATTTAAATCTCAGTTCTCACATTACTTCTCTGATGAAACCTTCCCTAATCCTCCCAGGTAAAATATCTTTCACATGGCTCTGTCTTCCTACTCTGCTTTACATTTTTCTAGAGGGCAACCTGTCACGCCGGGTTGTATCTAGTGTTTTATTTGTGATTCTTTCCACCATAGGCCCTTGAACTCTGAAGAGGAAGAGTTTGATCACTTATTATATTTTATAAAGCTGCTTCTGCTTGTCATTTTTTTAAGGAGGTGAGTCCGCCATTCATAATCCCCACTGTATTGGTTAATTATCACTACATAACAAATCCCCACTCCACCCCCCCACCCCCGGCCCCGCGCCAAAAAACACAGCAGCTTAAAACAAGAAACAGTTATTATCCGACCCTGTGTTCTTTGGATTAGTAATCCAAGATTTGCGTAGCTGGCTGGTTCCGGGTCTGGCTCTAATAAGGTTACAGTCAGCAGGTCCGTCTGGTATATAGTCAGCAGAAGCTTCTGAGATGGCTCCCTCCTGGGGCGGTCACCAGGAAGCCTCAGGTCTTGATTATGTGACTCTGCCAGTAGGGCTGCAAGAGTGTCCTCATGAAATGGCACCTGGCTTTCCCTGCAGTGAATGATAAGAGAGAAAGAGCAAGGAGGAAGCTGCAATGACTTTTATTATCTAGTGCCAGAGTCATCCTATTACTCTCATTAGAAGTCAGTCATTGAGTCCAGCTCATGCACCTGAAGTGGGTGGAGTGGGGTGAATCAGGCTCTAACTTTGTAGGGGTTGTATTAGTCAAGGTTCTCCAGAGAAACAGTACCAAGAGGATAAATCAATAAATAAACAAAGAGAGAGAGAGATTTATTATGAGAATTGGCTCATGTAATTATGGAGGCTCAGAAGTCCCATGATCTGCTGGCTGCAAGCTGGAGACCCAGGAAAGCTGGTAGTATAATTCAGTCCAGCTCCAAAGGCCAGAGAACAGCAGAGCCAATATCCGAGGGCAGAAGACGGATGTCCTGCCTCAAGCAGAGAGCAAATTCTGCCTTCCTCCGCCTTTTTGTTGTATTCAGGCTCTCAACAGATTAGATGACATCCACCTGCACTGGTGAGGATGCTCACATTTACTCAGTCTGCAGATTCCAGTGCTAATCTCTCCAGAAACACATTCGCGGACATATCCAGGAATATTTTACCAGCTATCTAGTCATCCTTAGCCCAGTCAAGTTGACGTAAAATTCACCATCATGGGAATGTCAAAGAAGTTGTGGACATACTATAAACCACCGCACCCACCAACCTCCTACTATAGATAAAGTCCTTGTTTCCAAGGGTCAGTTGAGACAGAGGCTTCAGCTTTGTATTTATAACTGGTCTCCTTCACGGGTGTACTGGGTTAGGCAATGTGTACACTTATGGATACCTTTCATTTACGCTTGAGTGTAAAAGTGGTTTGAATCCTTCACTTCACTAAGCCTCAATTTCTCTTCTTGTGATGTGTAGAGTAGTTATATCATAAAGATTTTATGAGAATTAAGAGAAGTAATGCACATAAAATGCTTAATACTGTGACTGCTGGATAGAAAGCAATTTATAAATGTTAGTGATGACTGCTATTATTGTTGCTGTTATGATCATAAGTGGACTTGAAGAGCCTGCACATGTGCTTTTTTCTGCTGAGATCCTGCCTGAGTTGTGTTTTGACCCGTCACAGAGGCAAAAGGACCACCCAGGTTGTGTACAGCTGCAAGTTCTTTCTACAGTGGCTGGAGGATATGTGGAAGAATTGAACTGTTGCGAGTTGACTTATCCCGTTGGAAAATGGGTCCTGTATTTTGAACTTTCCGTTTTGTTCTTGATGCAGATCCAAACTTTCCCTTTTTGTGAAAAAGGAAGGAGGGAGAGTTGAGCAGCCTATAAAGTTTAGAAGGTTCGCAGGATGTTTAACATGGGGCCTGATATTGTAAAATCTCCAGTACAATGTGTTCTATTCAATTCAATTCATACAGAAATGAATATAGTTTAGGAATATCACAGAGTCTCATCTTAATATGTAGTATTTTACTTGTTTTCCTTGAATAAACGGTCACAAAGTATTTTTTTTTTTTACCTCAGCACATTCCATTATGGCCAAACAGAAAAAAAGAAAAATGCAGGATTGGGGGTTAAAAAGTTGCCTAACTGGTTTTATTGTGTGGTCAGTAAGGCTATTTATTTCCCAAATAGCTGCTTTCATCTAAGTTCTCAGAATAATTACTTCATTATGTTTTATTTTGCCAATTTAGAGCTGTTTTAGGACACAGTAAGAGAATAGAGAGAAAATTTATTGCTGTTATTTTCCTACTCCAACTTTTACTAGAGGTGAAATTAAAATAGATGCTGAATTCAATTTTTTTCTGAAGGAAAATTATTCCCATTTATTCTCATTTCCAGAAGTATTCGGAACATAAGTTTTTAAATGATTTTCTTCAAATTCTGTTTTATCACCTAATGAATAATTAAAGCCTACAATATACCTACAGAGAATAGGGACACTCAGCCCAGGAGCCAGAGTTCTCTTCATTTCCCTTCTCTTCCTTTTCAACTGATCTGACATGGTGACATTTCTGACGTTAGCGTCATCCTTTTGATTTAGATGTTTTATTCAGATGATACCTGAAGAGATAGTGAAATCACAGCAAAATAGTACCTGGAATCGTGTCTCTCTTTCTGGGTGTTTTTCCTTTCAGCATCAGCAGAACACCACAATCTTTTTCTAAGAGTGGCAGCCTAGACACGGATATTACAATATGAATAAATCAAAATTTAATAAAGGAAGAGATAGGGCAAAGTTGCATAAAAACTGGCAAAACTGCATTTTCCAGCTAATGATAGAAGTAAATTTTTATTTTTACTGTCTTTATTTTCAAGAAGTACAAGGTTGTAATTCAAAATAAAGATCTGACACTGGTCTGGGATTTGTTCCATGCAAAACAATAACATAAAGCAGAAAAGCAGGCTAGTGAGAATGTCAAATTATTTGAAAATAAAATATGAATGATTCTTGCAACTTTGAGATGGAAGAAGCTAGGTCCATTGTTAATCCACTCTGCATTCTCTGCCCCCACCTGACTTTCACTCACAGCCCCAACCTACCCCGAGGAAGCAGGAAAACTGGACATTCAAAGTCTATGTGCCGAGACTCGCACAAGAAGGGCCTTTGGAGAAGATTTGAAAAGCGCTAGGGACATTCTGTAAGACCCAACCCTAAAACTTAGGTTCTTCTTCAGACTCATAACTATGGGTTCCTAGTAAAGGTTATATTGCTAAAATTTTTCCAAAGTGAATTTGTGTTATTCCATTCACTCTTTCTCACACCAAGGGTATTCATCAGCCTACTGAGCTTTGCTTTTGAAAGAACTCCGTTTTCAGGACATTGGAATGGGAGGAAGAACAAAAGTGAGGCCATTTGTCAGTTTTGGAATACATTCCATTATCTGACTTCCTCTTAAATAGCTTGAGTGTCAAGACTACTTTCATTGTAATTCATCCATTCTGGTGATAAATAGTATTGAAGTAATCCTTACAAATTAAATAGGAGAATGAATCTGAGGAAATGGGGTAGAGAAAAGCTGAAACATTTTAAGAAGTTCAGGGAACATCTAAGCCAAGGAGCATGACTGAAAGATATCCTAGATATTTGAAGGATGGACTCAGAAGAACTGAACTGGACATTAGAGGAGCAAAAAGGTGAAATGGGTTTAGAGAGAAACCACCTCGTGGTTCTGCCCTGACCTACCTCGGTAGGAGTTATTGTTCAGGTCTTACCTTATTAATAATGTGTATAAACTCCATCATTATAATTCCATCTGACTGAATCATAATTTAAAGAAATTTAATGTTGATGCATCTTTCAAAAACACAATACAGGGGAGAAGATTTGTTGGAAATGCAGCTGTGTGGATCTTATTAATTTAGAAAGATTGGAGTACGTTTAAAACTTTGCATCAAAAACAAGTAAGAAACTTGCTATTATTACAAAACAAGTCAGGAAGCTACATACTTGGAGTGAAACCTTTGATATTATAAAGAACTCCCCACAGATCAGATCATTGATAGAGGTAAACAAACACAGTGGTGAATTACAATGGGAAAAAACACAAATTTTGCTGTTTCTTCAGGGCTCAGCTTAAGTGTAGGCTGTTGCCTGTTTGTTATGATTTGAAACATATTAGAAAATTCTAACTGCATTATTTTCTTTTCATTTATTTGTTAAATTATTCAACAACAACAAAAATTATTGAATTTCCACCTATTAAGGATGCCCCTAATGAAGATGAATTTTTTTTCCCCTTTCTCCTTCCGCTTAGGATATGGAATGCTGAAAAGAGTTTTTCTCCCAAGCTAACAACAAGGAAAAGATAGAAAAGTAAAATGTAAATTTGTAACTCTTCTTGAAACAATCAGAAAGTTAAGTTTGCAGTGTAGACCAACTAGCCTGAAATCGAAGGAAAGAAAGATGCCACCAAGGAGGTATGAGTCACAAACACTAGATTACCTAGCACATACATGGCGTAGGTAAGCCGATTTCAGCTAAAAGTTTAAACGATTGCTAGCATAAGGTGAACTGATGTGAGACACAGAATCCCTGAGAGTTGCAGAAACAAGGCAAGTTTGTTCCAACTCGCAGGCTCTTCTCTGCAGATCTCATTATGTGTGTCTGGAAGGATTAGGGGCAGAGAAATACTGTAGGTTCTGGGCAGAGGAACAGCCACCATGATGGGAACAACAAAACATCCTGCTCAGAACTTGATGTCCTAAGGAAAGAAGCCCTAATACCTTGATAAAAGGATAGCAAATCATGGCCCAAAGACACAGCTGAAGACTCATTGTGGGGGGGAGGGTGGGGAGCGAGGGGAGAGAGAACAGAGAAAAACAAATAAACAAACAAACAGAAATCATTACATCTGGGAAACAGCAAGAAAACATACTGGGCCCAGGCAATTGGACATGTAATGCTAGAGGAGTCACAGGATGCCTGAGCAAGCCCCACACCAATGGTCCAGGAATACAGGCTCGTTTACAAGAGAGAACGCACCCTGTGCCACCAATAGAAGCTAGAGAACCCGGAGTGTATTTGTTTCCTAAGGGTGCCCTGACAAAATACCACAGACTGGGTAGCTTAAACAAAACGAATTTATTTTTTACAGTTCTGGAGGCTGGAAGTCCAAGATTCAAGATCAAGGTGTCAGTAGCTTTCTCCTTGACTTACAGATAAATGTCTTCTTGCTGTGTCCTCATATGGTCTTTCCTTTGTCTGGACTCATCTCTGGTGTCTCCTTATGTGTCCAAATTTCTTCTTACAAGGTCACAAGTCAGATTGGGTTAGGGCCCACCCTAAAGGCTTCATTTTAATTCAATCACCTCTTTAAAGGCGCTGTCTCCAAATCCAGTCACATTGTGAGGTACAGGGGTCAGGGCTTCAACATATGAATTTTGGGGGCGTGCATTCAGCCCATAATATCGAGGAACAAGTAAGGCAGTCTGCCAATGGGGAAGAGGGTAGAGAGGAACCTTCTGTGAGACACAGGCACGTAGGAAAAGGACAGAGCTGAGAATGGAACAGGAAGATTGAGAAAATTTCTCCAGTAACCCAGCCCTCACACTAAGCAAAAGGTAACACTAGAGAAATTTGAATCCAATAGTAAATGTATGGAAGGGAACCTAAGCACAACACCCAAATCCAATGTATGTCTTAACTCAACTCCTTTACACACACACTGAAGTTCTAGCAAAGAAGAAGACTGCTCCTTTCCCAGGATAAATATCATTTCCCTCAGTCTCTGCTTTCCTACACAGAGTTTTTCAAAATCAAAAAGTACAAGACAAAAAGCATGAACACTAATACACACACACACACACACACACACACATACGTACACACATTGCAAAGAGACAAAACAAGCCAAAGCACTAGAATTGGAGATGACTCAGATGTTGCAACCATCGGACAAGGAATGTAAAATAACTATGATTAATATGTTAAGAACTTGACTGCAAAAACTGGACGACATGATTATCAGTTGGGGATTTTAGGAGAGATATAGAAACTATGAAAAAGAGGCAAATGGAAATGCTGGAAATAAGAACAGATAAATAACAAAGATAAGCGAAGAATGTCTTTGATGAAATTATAGGTAAATTCAACACATCAAAGGAAAGAATCTATGAACTTGATATATCTATAAATAAATTAATGAAACAGAAATGCAAAGGGATGAAAGAGTGAACAAACAGAGTAGGCATCTAAGAGCTGTGGGTTAATATCAAATTGTCTGATACATATGTAATTGGAACCCTAGAGTGAGAATAGAGAGGTGACAGATTGTGAGAAAAATTAGAAGAAATAAGGGCCAAGAATTTTCCAAAAACAATGGAAGATATCAAACCACATATCTAACAAACTCAGAGAAACACAAGTATGATTCTTTTTTATACAAAAAACAAACTCTAACAAGCAAACAAAACCAGCTAAACATATTACAGCCAAACTTCTAAAAGCCAATGATAGAGAGAAATGTTTAAAAGAAGCCAGAGATAAAAGACATATTATGTACATAGAAATAAAGATTAGAATGAAACTGCAAGCCAGAAGACAAAGGAGAACATCTCCAAAGAGTCATAGAAAAAAACCCACAAAAAAAACAGTAAAACTACAGATCAAGAATTCTACAAACAGCAAAATATGTTTCAAATTAAAGGAATAATGTAAAATATTGCCTTTGGGTGTTAACAATGTGTCAATGTAGGTCTATCAGTGCTAATAAATGTACAACTCTGCTGGGGGATGTTGATAACGGGGGAGGCTATACAGGTGTGGGGGTAGGTGGCATACAGGAAATCTCTGTACCTTCCTCTCCATTTTCCTGTGACCTTAAAACAGTTCTAAAATACAAAGTCTGGCTGAAAAACGTAATTAAGCATGAGAATCCCCTTACATAGGATGAGAATCATCCTTACATAGCCCATAAGAGGGCTCCACAGTTGAAGCATCCCAATTTACAGTTCAGAGCTGTTGCTGAGGCCTGTATTTAATGTTAGTAGTACAATTAAGGTTCGCTTTATCAACAAAATAAAAAAAGGAAAAAACAATGTTTTCAAACATACATGATCTAGAAGGATTCATAATGATCAAAATTACTCTAAAAGAAATGTTAAAGTCAGGTCTTCAGGCAGAAGGCATATGGAAACAAAACAAAAAGAATTGGAACCACAAAAAAATGATGAGTGCTGGAAATAACAGACAAGTGAAAGTAAACACAAAATTCATTTTCCTTATTTATTTATTTTTTGCATGGAAGATTTACCCTGAGCTAACATATATTGCCAATCTTCCTCTTTTTACTTGAGGAAGATTACCCCTGAGCTAACATTCATGCCAGTCTTCCTCTGTTCTGTAGGTGGGACACCATCATAGCAAGGTTTGAGAGCAGTGTGTGGGTTCGCACCCTGGATCTGAATTTTCAAACCCCACGCCACTGAAGGGCAGCAGGAGAGCTTAACCACTACACCATCAGGCCTGCCCCTCATTTACCTTATTTTTGATTGAGCTAAAGTATACTTGACTGATTTTTAAAATAATAGCAATATTCTATGCATTTTTAGTTAAGTAAAATACATAATAATGATCAGACAATGCTTGGTAGGGTAGAATTGGAAATATGTGAATGTAAAATTTGTACACTACACTTTAAGTTCTATAATCTTATGTTATAAAAAGAGGAAGAATTAGCAAAGAACAAACAAAAAAGAATAAAAAATAAGAAGAAAATAGATTATAACCCAACTACATGAATAAATGCATTAAATGTTAATAGCATAAACTTTTTAATTAAAAGATGTAGATAATGGATAATGGCAAGCAAGACCCAATTATATGCTGTTTACAGATAAATAAAATGCAAAAGAATGGAAAAAGATAGGCAATGCCAACATTAATTTAAAGAAAAACTTATTGCCTATACCAACCTCAGAAAGTGCACTTTATAAGAAGTAATATTACAAGGGATAAGCAAGGGCATTGATGAAAGGGTAAATCCACTAAGAAGACATAGTGATGAGCCAGCCCTGATGGCTTAGAAGCTAAAGTTTGGTGCACTCTGCTTTGGTGGCCCAGGGTTCAGTTCTCAGAGACAGAACCACACCCCTCGTCTGTCAGTAGCCATGCTGTGGTGGTAGGTCACATAGAAGAACTAAAAGGACTTACAACTAGAATGTACAATTATGTCCAGGGGCTTTGAGGAGGGAAAGAAAAAGAGAGAGAGAGAAAGAGGAAGATTGGCAACAAAAGTTAGCTCAGGGCAAATCTTTCCCAGCAAAAAAAAAAAAAAATTTCTTCTTAAACAACTTTGTTTTTATTAAAAAAAGAAAAAAAGACATAATGATTCTTAGTGTTTATTAACCTACCAACAGAGATTTATTATAAATAAAACAAAAATGATTGAATTGAAAGACGATAAATCCACATTTAGAGTTGTAGACTTCAACACTCCTTTTTCAGTAATCAATTTTTAAAAATACACAATCATTATGTATAGAGAAGATCTGAACGTTATCAACCCACTTCACCTAACTGACATTTATTATCTGCCCAAACAGCAAAAGAAGACATATTCTTTTCAAATACATGTGGGATAGACTCCAAAATAATACCTACCCTGGACCAAAAACACACCTTAACAAATTTAAAGGATTAAAATCATTCGAAGTGTTTTCTCAGATCACAACAGAATTAGCCTAGAAGTCAATTACAAAAATATATTGTAAAATTCCTCAAATATTGTGAAACTTGCAAATAACTTATCAAAAGGAAGTCATAATGAAACCTCCAAAAACTTTGAAGTAAATGAAAATACAAGTATCAAAATTTGTAGGATGCTACTAAAACACTTCTCACAGAACAATTTATAGCATTAAATGCTCAAATGGAAGGAGACAAACATCTCAAAAGGATGACTGTGCCTCCACCTGAAGAAACTAATGAAAGGAATCAAAATTAAAAGTAAAGCAAGAGAAGGAAGGAAATAATAAAGACTAAAGCAGATGAATGAATGACATCAAGACCAGAAAAACCATTAATAGAGGAAGTAAGTAGAAATTGGTTCTTTGACGCAATCAATAAAATTGATAGACCTCTAGCCAGTCAGCACCAGATAAAAACAGTAGACATAAATTACCCAAATCAGAAATAAGACGACATTACTATAAATCCTAGACATTAAAATAATAATTAGGATACTTTAAGTATAATTTTATGCCAATAAATTTGACAAATTAAATGGCATGGACAAATTTCATGAAGGATACTAAACACCAATGCTTACTTGAGAAGTTGTGGCTTTGCAAGGTCTAGTTCTGGCTCTCTCACATTTCTACAGTCAGTCAGGTCTTGGCTGGGAAGATTCTGCTTCCTTGCTCACACATGTTGTTGCTAAGATTCATTTCCGTGGACTGTTGGGTTGAGGCCTCAGCTCCTCCCGAGCCCTTGTTTGGAGGACTCTACAGATTGCTTAGCTTTGGGCCTCTTCATAAGTCATCTCACCACATGGGATCTTGATTCATCAGATCAAGCAAAAGAGAAGATATGAAAGGGAGAGAGCTAGCTAGGCTAAGCCACAGTCGTTACAACCTAATCTCAGCAGTGACATCCCATCACCTTTGCCATATTTTGTTTGTCAGAAGCAAGTCACTGAGTCCAGCCCACAATCAAGGGCAGAGAATTACATGAGGCCACCAATACCGGGAGGTGGGGATCACTGAAAGCCGGCTTTGAAAGCTGTTCATGAAAGAGATAATATTAAAATGCTACATAAAGTTTTCAGAAAATTGAAGAGGGGGGAATACTTCTCAAGAGTTGATGAAACTAGGATTACTCTGGTGTCGATAATAGACAAAGACGTTACAAACCCCACCCCCCAAAACTAGACTAATCTAACCCATGCCTCATGAATTTAGACGCAATCATCCTCAGTAACATAAAGCAACTCAAATTTACCAACATTTAAAAGGATAACTCATCAAGACCAAGTAGGATTTATTTTGCGGATTATAAAACATGCTTAACATTCAACTCTGCAGAATTAAACCATTAAAGGGAGAGAGAAAGAAGGAGACAAAGTAAGGCACATTCAATAACGTGAGAACATGGAAGGAGGATCCATTGGGTTATATTCTGGACGATGCCTTGATATGTCTAATGTTTGTTTCATGCTTAAAAACATCTTAAGGGCATTACTTTAATTTCTGTGAGTGTGATTTTTATGCTATGTAAATGTTAACAAGAATAGTGCCTAATAAAAAGCTATTTTGAGAAATAAATAAGATAGGAAACAAGAATATTTTCTACTGGAAGTAAGGATAGTCCTTGGGCTGAAATAAAAAACAGAAAAATGTGATGCCAGGCAGGCCTGACGCAGTGAGCCCTGACACAGAGCAAGTTATGGAAGCTTTGAGAGAGAAAGCAGGTACCAAATGGGAACCAGAGGTGAGAAAGTTGGCCCAAAAATCATGAATTAGACAACATTTATTAAGCACTGTATACGTAAAAAGTGAGCTACAAAAATCATACATGAGAATTTTTTAAAAACTCATTATCTGTTATAAAAAGCAAACCAATAGCTTTCTTGGGGAGACAGATAAACATACAGGCAATTTTCAATATCTTGGTGGTGGTGGTTACGTGGATCAGACCATTATAGAAACAGATCACCTCCATTATGAACAAACTGCATATTTAAACATACCTCTCTGTTCAAATTCCAATGTTGATACAAAACCTCTCTCCTAGATAAATATATTTATTAAATACATGTATACATGCGTTAATAATGGTTCTCCAGAGAAACAGGACCAACAGGATGTGTGTGTATATGTGTGTGTATGTATATATGTGTCTTTATGCTTCACTTCATATATACACACACACACACAGCGAGAGAGAGAGAGATTTATCTTTTGGAACTGGCTCACATGATTTTGGAGATCTTCAGGGTAGGCCTGCAGACTGGAGACCCAGGGAAGAGCTGCAGTTGGAGTCCAAATGCAGTCCACCATCAGGATTCCTTCTTGCTCAGAGCAGGTCAGACTTTGTTCTGTTAAGGCATTCAGCTGATTGGATGAAGTCAAGCCACGATATGGACAGTCATCTGCTATACTCCGAGTCCACTGATTTAAATTTAATCTCATCTAAAAAGCACCTTCATAGAAACATCCAAAATAACTTTTGACCATGTATCTGGGCACCATGGCCCAGCCAATTTGACATGCAATATTAACCGTCATAATACATTATATATGTCCTTACAAATTTTTATTTTAAGACTGTCACCAAACACTGCTCAAGAAGTTGTGATAGGAAGGGGAAATGAGGGATGTCAGTAGTTGCCTTATTTGTTCAATGCCCTTTGTTACCATTTGGGATTGGTCAACATCACCACACCTGAAATTGCTGATACGATGTCTCTGGCTTTTTAAAAGGAGAAATGCTCGCGTTCCCTCTTAACGATTGAGTTGTTAGTATTAAGTAGAAAGCCATTGGGTAATACATTTTACATATGATAAATGTGTGCAGAAGTCATCCACAATACAAGTTTGCAGTGATATAATCATCTTAAGATGAAAAATTAATTCCTTGAATCTGATGTAATTCTAGCACTGACAGAAAGATGCCTGAGAACTAGTTTCATTATTTACATGAAAAGTTGGGGTAACAATTTAATCTTAAGTATGGTCTCCAAACTATAGCCATAACAAGCAAAACTATAGAAGTTGCCACTCTTCGATTTCAAGAGTGATTATCTAGAGGGTAGGATTATGGGCAATTTTTATTTTAGCCTTATATACTCTGAATTTCTTAAAAAAAAGCAAGATAAATCAATATCAGGCAATATTTATAATAAACTATTTTTTCCTCTAATTCTGTCTCATTGAAAAAAATCCCTCCCTTTCAACACTACTTAATTAGCAAACATTACCATATATCAATACAAATTGAGTAAAGCTATTTTTTATCGTTCTAGACTCAGATTGTCATTATCATAGTTGAAACAGGCTTTTATTCTTAATGCAAGATAAGGAATCTAATTGTAATTAATTTAACTACATTTAGGAAAGTAACTAAAAACATATGAAATAAGCCTACTATTAAGTACAAATAGAGGTAAAGTCTTACAGCACCTGCCAGTTAAGCATTCAACATCGATGAAGACCTTGATGGGACTAGGTGAGCATTCCTCGAACAGCTAGTTTGAGGCTATTTGCTGTCATCTACACACTTAGGGTCAAATATTGCAGCTGCGATGCAGTTGATTTCTTCATGACTTCAGCAAAATAGCATGAAATAGCTCAATAAGCACGTGGACTCTCTTTCAGAACTGGATGCCAAGCTACAGCCGTGCCGATTGTATTCGAATTTATATCTGAGATTCTAGACTGGCTTCTTCTGCACTCTAGAATGAAGGCTCAGTAGGGATATAAAATCAGTGTGTTGATCAGTAAGCATTGGTGAAACTAGAAATTCCCATAAAGTGAAGCATAGAGGCCAAAAGACAAACTGTTTGCAATATCAACATGGAAATGTACTGATGACTTAATTTTTAGAGCTGTTCCTTTTAAGACAACAGGATGAATAATTACTGTGCCATAACTTCTATCATGTACTATCTAATAGTGAATGGGATCTGTACTTTAAATTGACATGACAGTCTTAGGAGAAATTCAGAAAATGAAATATGACTAACATAATTTGATAAATAGTTTTATATTAATTCTGCTTTAGAAGAGATTAAGAAGCTGTGAGCGTCTGTTATAGTAGATATTCAAGGGGAAGTAGAAAACAGTATTTCTGTGGTGTAAAACATGTTCTAATTTAAATCCATTATCTGTGATAACAAATGATATTTCAAAGAGATAATACCTTATGCCACAATTTGTAGATTTGGTAACTCTATTTTGTAGCATAGTCAATTTATTAAGAAGTAAAAACTGTTGCGTATGGCCTCTGTCATTCTGAATGAAGTCTACTTTAGCCCGTAAAGCAAAGTTAAGCGATGATAATCAAATAGCAGTCTGTTCAGTTAAAGAAAACATTCTTCATTTTGTCCTATGTAAAGTGATACCTATCTATTTATTTACTTTCTGTAAACAAACTATTTGCCTCAAGGTCAAGTTATAAAACTTGGATGTTATGGCTTACTCTTAATTAGTCTAAGCTCCTGGTTAAATCCTAGATAGTTGAAATATATGACGTACCCTCACTGTATCTCAAAATCCCATATATCCTATTTCTGGAAACATTTTTCCCAGCTTCATCCACACATACGACATAGGAAAAGGTAGAATCTGTGAAAAGTGTTTTGATAACAGCCCTTACGCTTGGGATGCAGGGTTCTATGCTTCTGCACATAGGATGATGGTGAGATGAAGCAGGATGTTCGCCCATGCTCTAGAACCTGGAACCCAGGTGGTGTAGATGGGTAATATTTTGCAGAGTTTTCATAGTATGGCTAAGCCAACACAGTGATTTTTAACAAACACGATTCGGTAGATTAACTCAGTTGGAAATTTTAACTTTTCAAGTTCATTTCTTATGGAGGCACAGGTTATGATATTGTGGAATGAAATGCTGACAACAATGGAGGTAGAGGACTAGCCACAAATTTCCAAAGACTCCAAATTTCCAAAAATCTTCCCAAGTGGTAAAGAAGAATTCTAACACTTTGTGTTTGATTGGTTCTCCTGAATTCTCTTAAGAGTCTTATTGGATTGGTATATAGAGAGAGTTTGTTGATGCCTGTGGTGTTAAAATTAAAACTGTGATATCCTTGAATTATTGGATGAATTATATCATGGCTGTATGTGCATGCATGTGTGTGTACACACGTGTGTGTGTGTGTGCGTGTACATTCATAGAATCTCATGTGGCACAGCATATACTGTTGGCAGGCATCAAATTGTTCAATTCTCGACTAACAGTCCCATTTTCTAGTCCTGTCTATTACCTACTGCTTAGGAAAATGTCATTTAGAAGTATGCTATTGTTTAATTTCATCTTCCAGACACTATTGTTATTATTGATTTCTAATTTAATTCTTCCTTAGAAAATCATACTTTGTATATTTTCAATCTTTAGAAACCTATTGAGACCTGTGTTATGGCTCATCATAGGGCCTATTCTTGTGTATGTTCCATATATACAAATAATAGCTATTCTTTCAGAATATTTTATTCCAGGAGTATTCCGGAGTACTTTATACATATTAGCTTAAGTTTGTGATTGTATTAATTTACCGTCTATCAATTCTAGACAGCAGAATATTGAAATTTCCAACTATAATTGTAGATTTTCCTATTTCTTATTTCAATTCTATCAGTTTTTGCTTTATGCATTTTGAAGTTCTGCTATTAGCTACACACATATGTCTTTTTGTTGACAACTCTATTACAAGAAAACATTCTTCTCAGTGATAATATTTCTTGTTCAGAAGTCTACTTTGTCCAATATTATACAGTCCACCCAGGTTTTGTTTCATTTTAGAATTTTTACTGTATATATGTTTTCCATTACTTAGTTTTTAACTTAGCTAGGTCTATATTTTTAAAACGGGTTTATTGTAGATAGCAGAATATAGGTCTTTTAAAAGTCCGATCTGATAATCTCTGCTTTTTCATTAGACCATTTAATTGAATGTCATCAGTATGGTTTCATTCATCTATGCCGTCTTCCTACTTGCTTTCTATTTTCTCCAGTTGTTATTTTTTCCTCCTTTTCTGCCTCTATTACACTAATTTTATTTCTTATAATTCCATGTTTTAATGTACATATATATGTGTACGTATGTATTGTGTGTATGCTTGCTCAGAAACATCCTATCACTTTGTTTGAGATTAGATTGGGTCTGCATGTAAATTTCAACCAAACCAATTCCACTGTAAGGAGCCCAGCACAGAGCCCACTGGACCAGGATGAGAATGGAGCGACGGGAACCCCCTCCCTCAAAGAACACCTGAGTGAAATCCTTTCTCTGCTGCGACTAAGCACAGTTCACTGATCGCTTGGTGAAAAGTCAAGACCAGCTGTAGGAGACTATGTTTTTCTGGTTCTTTTTCCAGATGGCATTGGAAATACACACTAGATCTCTTTAAACAACATTTGCATCTAACCTTACTTCTAAGCTATTCCCCAAACTCCTGTTAAATCTGATCCAAAAGCAAACCACGTGATCCACAGGTCCCTTGCATAATTTATCTCTAATTTACTTCCCCAGATTATCCTGAATGAGACCCACCCCCCCCCCAACTTTCTTTATACCAGTCACTTGGCCTTCATTCAAGCTGGCACCCTGATCATGCCCCCCCCCCCCCCCCGCCCACTGCAGTGACTGCAGAGGCTTGTTCCTCTGCCTGACATGCTCTCCCCTCCCTATCTTCACCTCATTATTTAACGTATATCTAATAAATACTTAAATCCTCATCTCTAATATTAACTCTTTATAGAATCTCGTTCAGCTCTGTAAAACCCCTTACTATATTCTCTTATATTCCTTGAATTTGCAACATCACTGGCAGGTGCAGTTTCACATTAATCTGTGTGGTTGCTTGAGCAATGTCTTTTTCTTCCAGTAGACTTCAAGTTCCAGGAGGGGGTTTCTTCCATACTGTAAGCCCCACGTTCAATGGAGTATCCTAAGCAACCAAAATAATCCCTGGAGAACTGTTAGTATTCTAAGCTTATTTGTCAAATAGAAAAATGAACACATTTGTGGGAAATTTAAAATGGAAGAAAGCCTCCAGAATAAGAGACTAAATTTATTTTTCTCTAATAGATCAATTAAATACCTAAATATTCAAAAAGATAAAGATATATGAAGATATTTGCACATCCAAATGTTTAGTGTGTACAGTGGGTTACAGATGCTATTATATATGTATTCTCCTTTGTATGTTTGTATGTGTTGTATGCATATGTGATATATGTACCCTTAAGCTCATAATTTATGAGACAGCACATTTTTAAATTCTATATAATTCGATATTTCAGTCTCAAATATTCATGTTGCAATTTTTATATAAACCTAGGTTAAATTTACTTCCAGAATTGTGCAATAGTACTTGAACTGAGGGGACCCAATTGAAATTACAGCCAATATTCTAGTGTTTAGAAAGTTTAGATAAAATGAACTCCACCCACATTTATGATAACTTTAAAAGGTCAATTCCCATTTGGATATACCACATATACCATTTAATATAATGTTAAAATTGTCTTCTCTTGTCTCTCTTTGACAGTATGAAGTCCATCCTTCTCATCAAGTGGTTGCTTCCCATTTCTCTTAGAACCATGTTGGGAAAAATACAGTTTTCTCGTCTCAAAATTCTCCATGTTGAAACTTCAGCGGCATTATTCCCATTGCCTAGCCCCTGCCTTATTTTTCGTTTTTTGGTTTTTTGGAATTAACATTTAAAAAAAATCTTTTCTCAAGTAGACCCAAATTATTCCTAGTTATTTTCATTAAGCTGATCTCTAGCCTTTGTTTCTTTCTAGTTCTAAATCACACACCACTAAATTAGTTTCTATTGCTGCTGTAACAAATTACCACAAGCTGAGCCGCTTGTAACACCCATTTATTATCATGCAGTTAATGCATGTCAGAAGCCAGGTTCAGGGTGGCTGGGTTCTCAAGGTCTGATCTAGGCCTCTGGTTCTCATCTGGAACTCAGGTCCCCTTTCGAGTTCACTGGTTCGTGGCAGAACTCAGCTCCTTGCAGTTGCAGGACTGACAACACCCATTTCTTTAACAGGAGCCCTCCTCAGTTCAAGTCAACAATGGTGTGTTGAATTTTTTCATGCTTTAGATCTCTCTGACTTCCTCTTCTGCTCCCATTCTCTGCTTTTAAGGGATCACATAATTAACCTGGGCCCACAAGATAATCCAAGGTAAACCCCTCATTTTAAAGACAGTTAATTAGTAACCTTAATTATATCTGTAACATCCCTTTCACTACATAACATAACATATTCATGGAGTGCCACTAGAAACAATGGGAGACAAAATTCTGCTTGTCGTATCCCCAATCATATTTGTTTCCTTGAGTTATATAGGTATCTATACACCTTCTAACAAAGAAATAGCATTCCCCTGATTATATCCTCCTGACCTCATTTCTATTCTTAGAGTTGCTCATTATATATCTACAACCACCAAAGGTGAGGTTACGTCCATCTCTGAAGTGAACAGAAAAGATGCCTCCTCGTGTTATATATGGTCGTGTTTCTAAGTACTGGTAATTAAGTATAATATTAACTGAACTTATGCAAATGTCCTGAGATAATTAACTTATTACAGAATTAGAAATTATGTACTTAATGCCTGCTAAATGACAGGAACACTGACAAGAACTGAGATAATAAACAGGACATAATTTAAAAATATCTTACTCACAAGTTACAAAGGTAGTTAAATAAAAACTTCCAAAAATTTGTGGAAATCTTCTCTGTCTTATATAAAAGGAAAGTTAATCAGTGTCATTTTATCATGCTTGATTTAACCTCTATGCATGGATGGGTTTTTTTTTTTTGGGCTTAGCTAAACTTCAAATTGGAAAGATCTTTTAAAATGAGAGTGACAGAAGACAATAAAACTACTTGAATATTTAGAATATATTTTGTATGCTGTTCTGAAATCTGTGCCCATAAAAAATGTAAAATCTTGGGCCACCCCAGTTGTTAAATTCGCGCGCTCCACTTCAGTGGCCCAGGGTTTCACTGGTTCAGATCCTGGGCGCGGACATGGCACCACTCATCAGGCCACATTGAGGCAGCATCCCACATGCCACAACTAGGAGGACCCACAACTAAAATATACACAACTACGTACTCGGGGGCTTTGGGGAGAAGAAGAAGAAGTAGAAGAAGAAGAAAAGAAGATTGGCAACAGATGTTCGCTCAGGTGCCAATCTTTAAATAAATAAATAAATAAATAAATAAATACAATCTTAAGCTGTAATTATGCCTTTATACACTTATTACAAAATAGGTCAATGACATTCTTTCTGGGGCAAAGGCAAAACAAAATGTAAACAAATTTAGATATTTCAAAATATGAGTTATGAATTCAAAGATTCCAATATTTCATATATAGCTATAGTTTTCTTTATTTTCTACTTTGAATTTTCTCAAAAGGTGAATTAATTAAACTCAAATTGAAACGTAGATGAGGTGAAAATTGCTAGAGGAAATAATCGTTCTGCCCTGATAAAAACTCCCCAAGTCAAATACATACAGAACTTTCACAAAACACCCTACGGAGGGGAATAATATAAATATCTATTCTGCTCTCATTACTGAAGGGTCACATTCCTTTGCTCTCTTCCTCAATCAACCTTAATATATTTCCACAGGTTAAACTGCTAACCTAATATCCAAAAAGCTGGGATAAGTATTAAATAAATTAGAATGAGTACGGGCTAATCATTGTATCTGTTTAAGATGAATTATATCCCTTCTAAGAAATGCCGCAATACTTGTACATGCAATGCATTATTGGAATCACACATTAAATCTATTAAAATCTATTAGTCCTCTTAGGAAAGATGAGAAATACAGATGTGCATGTTTTATCGTAAACCCGTGCACATATATACATAGTCTCTAGATCTATCTATAAATTCAAATATATTAAAAAATTTAAAGTAATTTAAAGTTTAATAAAAGCAATTCTTATACATACCTTACTTCATGGTATAAATTCTGGTATTTTTTATTTTATATTCTACTTCCTTCTTCTGCAAAGTCACACCAAGATTTCTCTCATATAGAAGTTTGGCGTGTGTGTTTCCTCTATCAGAGGGTAGGTCTAAAATGTGCTCACCACAAAAAAGAAACGGTAGTTATGTGAAACGATGAAGGTGTTGGCTAATGCTATGGTGGTAGTCATTTTGCAACCTGTAAGTGTACCAAATCAGCATGTTGTGTACCTTAAGCTTACACAAAGTTCTATGTCAATTATATCTCAATAAAGCTGTGGGAAAAAAAAATGTTCTTTGAACCTATCATCACACGGCTTCCTTCTTCTCAGCATTCACGACGTAGTTTATATCCTTCCTCAGAGAAGACTTCCCTGGATACCTTTGCTGAAATAGCTCACGCACACACTTACACACACACACAACACCCTGGCCCTTTATTTCCCACCACCCTATTTTATTTATGCCATGACAGTTGTGAATACATAAATTTGTCTTGTTTGGCTGTTTATGTGTTTATTATCTTTCTTGCCAACTAAGCAAGATTTATTATTACTTTGTATTATTCATTTCCACAATTCTCAGGACTTATGTGGATGAAGGAATATTTGCTAAATGAATAAATGAGTTAATAATTGAATTAAATATTTAGTCAAATCCATGGTCTATGTTAGTAAATATCTTGATCATTTACTATAAAGACCAAAGAGCAAAGAGATTTGGCTAAAGGCTGATGAACGCTTGACTGAAATCTCGTATGGAGGTAGTGTATACCCTGTACGAGAAGAAGTATAATAATAGACAAAAACAGAGGCTTTTTCTGGTTTCAAAAATATTTAAAGTGGCCAAAACACGTCTTGTAATTGTTATCTTAAATGTCCTTTCATGTCACTGTCAATACTAAAGTGCAATGATCATTTCACGGTGTAGCCCTTCGATGTGTACTTTCCAAACATTTGCAACACGCTCTGCGGATATTACCATGGCTTTGCATGGATCGATTTTAGCTGTTTAAAAGGAACACTCTCAAAGGAAACATAGGTTGTGGACTAATGACAGCTTCAGAAATCCTAGCATCACAGTGAAAAACATATGAAGTAACTCTAGGTTATTCAACAAATACAACTTATATTTCATAACATTTATTTTCTCACTCTCTGGCTTGCTAAACACTACTTTAGCTTCCAGCCAATGCTGTATCTAACAAAAATAAGTATCAGGAAAATATTTCTTTGCAATGTCAATGCATTTATGTCTATGTGGAAAAAGATTGATTAAACGCCAAATGTTTTCAATCAGAATATGCAATTTAGGGTACCTATATTACTTGGTTTGATGATGGAAAGAAAGATGACTTCAAAAGCCTTTCAATTATTTTAAACATGTTCCTAATTTATTTAAAATTTTCCTATTTTGCAAGCTTCAGCAGACTCTTGAAGCAGAAACACTATAGAAATAATGGCGATTTACCAGATAATGACATATTGGTCTCTACACAGCCCCTATTAATCTGAATGGTTGTTAAAGCAACAGTCACAGCCAGAGTCTGTCAGAGAGTTTGCCTCTTTACTGCAAGACAATTCTGCGAAATCATATAAACATAATAATACAGTTTTAATGGAAGGTGCGATTGGTACAAAATTTGAACTGTCACTATTATTCACTATTCTTCATTTTAAAAATAATCCTTTCTGGCAAACCATATGCAGTCTATAGTAAGGACACATTTATAGGAGTCTTGATTTGTTTACATGCCTCTTCACTGTTTTATACAATGACTTTAGGACTCAAGAAGAATAAAAAAGTTAAAGAAAAGCTATTTTGTAAGCTTTCTTACTAAAATGACATCCAATAATAATTTTGGATTTTTTATGACATAAAAGAAAATTAAAAATGTCACTTCACAAAATATGTTAAGAAAGAGAAAAAGAAACAGTATGTGATAGGGAATAAATAGATGTGACTGTTATTAAACTATCTGGAGCCTGTAGTTGTACTTTAGAACTAAATAACTGTGATTTTAGGCTAGAAACTTCAACTTCCTAAGCCTCACTTACTTTTATAAATGAGTGTTTTATAAAATAGTATCACATAGTTTTAAAAAATTAGTTTATTTTAATTCCAGTAAGATGAAGATATTCCCCAGTAATATTATGAGAAAAGAAGCTTGAAGAAGGAAGAACTTTTAAATTTCATAATAATTATTTTGGTCATTCAAATATGCAAGCCACTCTACTTAGAGCTTGAAGTGGCCTAAGAGATAAAACCATGAATCTTGTAGGGTTAATGAAAAACAAAGACAAAATAGCATAGAGTAAAGCAAATAACTGTGAGTCACATTGGTTAAGTACTTACCGTATTCTAGGCATTGCGCTAAGGACAACAGATAAACTAGAGACAGAGATAGAGATAGAAATATTTCTTTATGTGATAAATGTTATAACCCTATTATACCAATAATTCAAGCACAGTTGATAATTTTAAACATTTTACTTAAGAGTAAATGACTCATAGAAAGTTTAACTTAGCTTCTTTTTTTGTCAATATGTATAATCTGTGCTTTAGATCACTATGCAGCACTGCTTTTTAATTGCCTGCATGCTTCCTCGTCAGGCCAATGGTTGCTTCTATGATTTTTCTTTTCCCTAAAATTCCAGTTCTGATAAGTAATGTCCATGAACATTTACTTTGGACTAAAATTCATTATGTAATTCTGGCACTTTAGCTTTGAGAAGTAAATTTATTTTCCCTTACTTGTAAAAAGACTGGTTATCTTCAATTATTCCTAAAAGTTTAGAATTAGAGGTTGGCTATGAGTAACAGAAAATTATACATAACAGTGTCTTAAGCGGTACAGAAATTTATTTTGATATTTTTTCATCACCTAAAACAACCTGGAGGACACAGAAAGTGTAGAATATTTCTACTTAAGTCCAGTGGTGGAAGATCAGGGAATGAGAAATTCATGGCATTGCTATCATTTTATTTTCAGTCTATTTCATCTCCAAATGATTATTTAAGTGGAGTGAAAACTGTCAATTTTGTCAGAGTGTATGTGTGGGCTAGGAAGGATTTAGATAGGTTATTCCAATTTCTTTAGCAATGAACCATTGTAGCATAACCCAGAATAAAAAGACTTCTCCAACAATAAATTCCAAGAGCATAGGCGCCATGTTTGTTTTAGCCAGCATTCCAACTCCAGGGATTACTATGGTGCTGGCACACAGTTGGCAATGATTATTGAGTGAACTGATACATGAGTAAGATGATAAAGGCAGGGCATTTTTAGGTACATGTTGGACTTCAGAAGCACTAGAGTGACTTTGGCATCAAACGTGCTAGTAACAAGAAGAAACACTGATGCAGAAAGTCAGAGTAGGACAAGAGATATATAACATAGCAACAATAAATTTAGTTCAGGAAACTGAGGAAAACAGTTTGTGAACTGAAGGAGGTAATTACAAGCTAGATCTCCCTCCAAATAAAATAATTAGTTGAAAAGGTCACCTTTATTGTTTTACAATAGTTTTAATATACAACAGTTGTGAGAGAGAGATATATATTATATGATACATATCATAAAATTCAACCATTTCAAGTGTACAATTGTATGATGATTTTTAATAACTTTACTGAGTGGTGTAACCATCGCCACCAATCACTTTGACAGCATTTCCTTCTCTCCAATAAGATCCCTCATGCCTGTTTACAGGTAATCTCCATTCCTACCCCCAGCCCCAGGCCACCACTAGTCTACTTTTAGTCTCAATAAATTTGCCTCTTCAGGGCATTTCATGTAAATGGAATCATAGAGTATGTAGTCTCTTGTGTCTGGCTTCTTAGCATAATGTTTTTGAGCATTTGTCAGTAGTCTGTACCTTTTTGCAGCTGAATAGTGTTCCATTGTATGGCTATATTTTGTCAATATGGCCTGTAAACACTCACACGTACAGTAAGTTTTCATTATTCATGGTAGTTTTGTTCTATGAAGTCTCTGTGAACATAAAATTGGTGAATGCTGAACCACGTTCCTTAGGGAAAATATACATGTCTCCCATACCTTGTAATCTTAAATCCTCAAAAGAACTCCTCCTAGTAGATTCCATTTCCTTTATTTTACAAAAGAGAAAAAGAGGTTCAGAAATGTCCAGTGACTTGCCTGAGGCCACCCCAATAACAGTTACCAGGATGGGGATTCAGGTCCTTCAAATGGCCCCAAGCTGAGCTTCTCACATTACATTGCACTGCCCCTATCATCTCTAGTCTCTGGGAATCTCTGCATGAGACTGAAGCAGCAATACCTTGTTTGACCTCAGGGGGGAATTTTCACATCTATTTGTTTGCCACTCTGCACAATAAGGTTTTTATATACAAATGCACACATATGTAATCCATATATAGTCACTCATCATTATTCATGGGTTTTATATTTGAGAATTTGACTATTCTCTGAAATTTATTTGTAAGCTCAAAATCAATACTCGGGGCACTCTTGCAGTCACTTGTAGACATCACAAAGAGCTAACTAGGCTTTCCCAAATAAGGCAAATACTAAGGACAAGCGTCACAAACCATCAACTAGGCTTTAAGCTAGACTCAGTCAAATAATTCTCTTCCTCTGCTTCCACAACTTCTCTGTATGTCTTTCACTAGTTCCCGACAGCAGAGTACACCTAACCACTTTTGGTTTGGTGCTGCCTGATTAGAATCAATTTTTGCTCAAATAAACTGTTAACATTTTTAATATGCCCCAGTTATCTTTTAACACACCTTACCAACATCCCTCAAAACATTCATCAAGAACAGGGAAACTAAGAAACTGGCATAGATGAGAGAAGCCCAAGGAGACATGACAACTAAATAGAAATGTCTGTACTCAATTTTCCAATTTTTCTGCAAATCTAAAACTGTTTAAAATTATGGTAATTATTATTCTAAATAGGGAAGTATTTGAAACACTTATTTAAAACAGTAATAAAATAAGTTTCCCATTATTAATGCTTCTATTATTGTTCAAAAGGCCTAGGTAGCACAATTAGACACAAAATCAAATGAAAATATGTAATATCTTGAATGGGAAAAACAGCACTGTCATTTGCACATGGCCAGATTGCTAAAATTTAAAACACATTTATAGAACAATCAGTAGAATTCAAGTGAATTTAAAAAGGTAGTTGGCCCATCAATGGAGTGAAAAGACCAGCCTCAGAAATGGAAAATGATATCTGTAAATCATGTATATGATTACGAGTTAATACTCAGAGTATATCAATAAGTCCTATAACTCTAAGTAACAACAACGAAAAATCAAACAACCCAACTGAAAAATGGACAAAGGATTTGAATGCACATTTCTCCCAGGAAAACATACAAATGGCCAATAAACATATGAAAAGGTGCTCAATATCATTAACCATTAGGGAAGCGTAAATCAAAACCACAAAGACTTACCACATGGCAACCATTAGGATGCTTTCTATTAAAAAAACCCAAAACAACTGAAAATAACATTTATTGGCAAGGATATGGCAAAATTGGAACTCTTGCATACTGTTGGTGTGATCGTAAAATGGTGTAGCTGCTATGGAAAGAAGTACGGCACTCTAGAGGGCATACAAAATGGAAGAACTCATATTAAGAACTTAGTGCAAGAAAATGGAGTTATGGGCATAACAGACAAGGCCTTAAAGGAACAGCCATGGAACACCCCACACCACAGACACACCAGGAGAGACAACCAGAAGGCACAGCTGCAGACCTGGATAGGATATGGAAGCAGGGGCCGCCCTGGCCGTGTGTTTAAGTTCGCACACTCCACTTGGGTAGCCCAGGGTTTTGCAGGCTCAGATCCCCAGTGCGGATTGGCACCGCTGGTCAGGCCATGCTGAGGTGGCATTCCGCATAACACAACCAGAGGGACCTACAGCTAGAATATACAACTATGTACGGGGGGCTTTGGGGAGAAGAGGAAGAAAAAAAAAAAGAAGATTGGCAGCAGATGTTAGCTCAGATGCCAATCTTTAGGAAAAAAACCAAAAAGATATGGAACCGGCATAAAAGGAAGAGATGACAGAACACTTATTCCAGGGAGCCATAACTGAAGACAACATGCTGCTGGTCGCCTTGCTGACTCCCGTGCCTCTCACCATCCTCTTCTGCTGGACGGATTTCCCGTTCCCACTCAATGGACCGTGCCAAGGACTTCATGGACTTTGTAACCCCTTGCATATTGAATGCTGTGTTTGGTGTTAATTAACATGTTCTTATGATATTCATATGATCTAATGTGTGACATTTGATTGAGTCTCTATAAAGTGATGAGTGGTTCATTACCAACATTCCTGAACATCAGTCGCTTGTGACAAGATCCTTTGAATTTACCGGAGTGAATTCTGGCGTTGTGGGAAAAGACACAAAAGTGAGTGGGCAATCCATTATTAACAGTCCATAACAGGCAGTTTCTCAAAAAAATTTAAAACATTAAAAAGTGATCCAGCAATTACATTTTACTTGTATATCCCCCAAAGAATCTTAAGCATGGTCTCAAAGAGATATTCATACATCCACGTTCATGGCAGCCTTATTCACAACAGCCGAAAAGTGGAAGCAATCTAAGCGCCCATTGACGGATGAATGGGTAAGACAAATGTGGTATATACATACAATAGAATATCATCCAGCCTTACAAAGGAAGCAAATTCTGACATATGCTACAACATGGATGAACCTTGATGGCATTATGCTAAATGAAATAAGCCAGTTACAAAACAACAAATATGGTAGAATTCCATGTATATGAGGTAGTCAAATTCATAGAGACAGAAAGTAGAATGGTGGTCGCCAGGGACTAGGGAGTTGGGGTAATGGAGAGTTGATTGATGGGTATAGAGTTTCAGTTTTTCAAGATGAAAAGAGTTTTGGAGATTGGTTGTACAACAATAGGAAGGTACTTACACTGTTCGACTGTATGCTTTAAAATGGTTAAGATGGTAAATTTTAGGTTATGTGTATTTTACCACAATTAAAACTTTTAAATTTTCAAAAATTGATAATTGGATAAAAAGTCATATAAAATTAATTGTATTTCTCTATATCAGTAAAAATTAAAAACTTAATTTTAAATAAATACTATTTATAATTACAACACAATTTTAAGGAAATTAGGAATGCACATAACAGAACTTAAAGTTATGTCAAAAATATTGAAATAAATTAAAAGACACCTAGATATATGGAGAAGTAAATTTAATACAGATGAATCTTAGAAATTTAATTTTCTATGAGAAATGCAACTTCTAAAATGCTAATATGGTGAAACTCTTTATCTAGAATTTGTAAACAAGCACCTATGAGTAACATGCTACATAAAGATATGTGTAGTAAAACTATTTTTCAAAAGATGATAAAAGCACCATTTGGGCTGGTGTTTTTCTCTGACTTAGAGAGTGGGAAGATGGGCAAATGGAGAACCGAAGCAGATACAAATATAGATAATGTTCTGTATTTTCTGTTGGATGATGAGTTTATAGCTATCTGGTTTAAAGTAAAAGAAAAAAATTGAATAAACAGGAAATAAAATAAAACCAAGCCAATTTGTCAATAATGTGTGACTTTATAGCAACTACTTTTTAATTTTCAATAGGAAAATTGGACTTGGGAATTCACATAGTTTACTTGACAGAAGAAATCCCATACTTGATATTCTTTAGGGAGAAAAGCTGAAACATAAATGAACTACATTCTTAGAGGGGGAAAAATGACAGCATTTCTCCTTCCTGTGATTCTTTGGATGTATTAGTGGTTACAAGCAATAATGCGCGTGGATTCGCTTTACTCCTGTTTCACCAGCTGTCACAGAGTGGAATCAGCCCATCTGAGGACCTGCCTTTATTAGCAGTTGCTTAAATATCTTTCTTGGCACATGACCAGCCAGGGGACAGTGCATTAAATTTCATTCCACTGCTATTACTATAGTTGCATTCTGGATTTTTATGCTCTCATACATCATATTGAGTATGATCCTTTTATGTAAATTTGATCTAGAAGTAGTTAAGAATAGTGGTGTTTAAAGTGATATAGTAAGGTACATAGATAGAGAATACCTTAAAATGTGGGCCCACTGATGCAGTCAAATACTCTAAGATCATTTTAAAATTGGCATTTGAGTTTCTAAAAAGGCAGTTAAGTTAAATAACAAATTTATTCATCTCTAATGAATATTTGATTGGTTTTCAGAGATAATTGCCCTCTATCAGGGTCATAGCATTAACATGAAAATTAGTCATTATCTTCTCCATGAGAATTGGAAAGAAATCCCTATTAAAGTTTTTGAAGGAGCTTTTCAAAGAAATAACTTTGCACACTGTTGGCCTTGTATAGCAAATTGAAAATGTCTCTTCAAACCTGCTTTAAGCAGTGATTCTGCAATTACATTTTTATGTTCATGGAAAATGTCTTCAAAAGCATAGGGATAATATACATGTTTATGTGTTTATTCCGGCAATGGTATTAATACAAGGAAGTTAGAAAGAAAAATAGACCATTTATCCTTTATTGGTATATCCGTTATACGTTATTAGTTGATCACAGTTAGCAGGTGTTAATGAAATTCAAAAGAATATTTTGGGGAATGTAATCTTAAAAATTGTCATACATTTTTAAAATGTGATTCTTTTTCTTGAAAATAAGCTCACTGCCTTTGATATAATATAGCCAAAAAGGTATAGATGACCATAAGAAATTAGATATTGCTCTTGAATCTAATCGTGGATTATGAAAACTACATGTTAATAGTTATCTCATCAGTAAAACTAATATGCTAGAGTTCCCCATCAAACTGTAGCAGAAAATCTCCAACTGAGGCACAGACGACGGAGGCGTCTGAGATCTCTCTGTTGTAATGCTCCTCGTGTAAAATGGCTGTACATTACAGAAATAGAATGCCTGAAAACTTTCAAGGGAGCTCTGGCCTGAGAATAACATTATGGCATTTCCACATGGAATTTGCTAGAGAAATACTTCAATATCATAACAACAACAACAAAAAGAAAAGTCTGAAAGGTTAACTTTGAAAGCTAGCAGCTGATGGTAGTATGCAAACTGTTACAACCCGGATAAGAAGGGCATGAAATTATCCCATTCAGATTAAAAACTATGGCCTGAAAAGATAAAAGTTAGAAGTATTAAAATAATGACAGACACAGACAGTAGCACTCAATAACATTGAATACAGGAGGGCAAATCACAATTATGATCCGCCGTTTTACTGCTGTGTCACTGTAGGATTATAGGATTTAGGCACAGAAGAGTGATGTTATTTTCTTTACTTAAATGTGCTGCCATAAAATTCCCAGCTATTCTTTATGACATATCTTAAATATTACTTATCATTTATGATGTAGCTTAAATATCTTCTGCTCTGTTTTCCCAAAAAAATCAGCCTTAGCTACTACTATTCTCACTGTGTTCTCTGTCTATCGCTGATAGAGCATTTATCACGTTAATGCCAGTATCATATTTCAAGTATTCTAAATGCATATTTTTCCACATTATAATACCACTAAAATTTGGATGTGTGTCATAACTCAAGTAATGAGAGAGGTTTAGGTCAGTTTTAATTGACAGCATTTTTTTCTCTCTTAATGGTGTGTAAAATAATTCTGTTACAATCGGTGGTGACTTAGAGTTGCTGAAAGGCAGTCATAAACACTCACGCCTGTCTTCATCACCAGACAGTGAGACTTCTGGAGTGAGATCCATATCTTAATCCTTTATGTTTCTTAGCGCCCCAAAAAGTCCCTGTCCCGTAATAGACGAGTAATAAATAGTTAAATGGTGGTACCTTACCATTATCAGTCTGATAAACATTGTTCCATTAAAAATAACAAACTTTCACAACTTTTTCTATAAGGACATATAGCCAAAAAATGGTGAAATAAAGACAATAACATATGTCCGGCAGATACAGATTATTTATGCTGTCTCGGGAAGCATTGTCTTTTTAGTACGTTCATAATCAGGAAGACAGAGAGCGGATTCATGTAAACTAGGGAGAAGCAGGGTGTATAAACAACCACACAGCAAAGTCGAGGACAAGGTAGCAACTTAAGAGAGAGAGACCTGAGGTGAAATGCCACCCAATCACTTATTAACTGGCGGCCTTGAGAATTTAATTTTGCATCGTATCCTGACCATATGGTTCATTGTCCAACACAATCAACTTCTGATAATAAAAGAGGACATTAGTAATTATTATGTCAGGATAATTTTACAAACTAGAATTGACTCAGGTAATATGTATGTTTCCATCCTAACTCAGGATAACTCGAAGAGACAGAGAGAGAATAAAAAAATGCTGTCTGTGTGCATATGTTCCTCCATTTCTACAGTGATCACTTTTGTTAAGGGTCTAAACAGCCGTTGAACTTTTTAAAACAACTTTGTTGAGGTATAATAAACTGCACTCATTGACAGCTTATAACTGACTTTCTACAGCTGTATTTACCTGTGAAACTGCTACCACAATCAAGACACACAACATGCCCATTGCCCTCATTTGCAGTCCATCCCTCCATCCACCGCCATTCAATCTCTGAATTGCTTTGTCTATATGTAAATTAGTTTTCAATTGAATGTTATATAGATAAAATAATACATTATGACTCTCTGACACCTGGCTTCTTTCAGCATAATGATTTTGAGAATCATCTGTATTGTTTCATGTATCAGCAATTTGTTCTTTTTATTGTTAAGTAGTGTTTCATTATAGAAATACACAATTTTATTTTTCCATTCACCTATTGATGGGCATTTGATTATTCTTTTTTCCCAGTTTTGGTCTGTGGTAAATAAAGCTGTATAAATTTTTGTTTAAAAGTGTTTGTGTGGACATATTTTTTATTTATCTTGGAGTAGAATGTGTAGGTGCTATAACAGCTGTGTGTTAACTCTGTCAGAACTACCAATAGTTTTCCAAAGCAGTTACCCCATTTTGCAGATGCACCAGCATTATAGTTCCTCCAAAGTTCCTCTAACAATTATCATTTGTCTGTTTTCTATTTTTTTATTTCTCCCTTTTTAGAAAATTTAAAATTAAACCATTCCTCTGTGTGTGTTGTTAACAGAGTGTGGCTTTAATTGGCATTCCCCTGAGAAGTAATGAGTTTAAGAAATTTTTATGTTATTGACTATCCATATATCTTCTTTTATGAATTGTTCATTTACATTTTGACCATTTCTAATTGGATTGTTTATGTTATTATTATTGAGTCATAAGGTTTTGTTGATACATTCTAGATACAAAAGATTTTTTAGATCTATGTATTTCGAATATTTTCTCTGGCTCTGTGACTTTCCTTTTTGTTTTCTTAAAAATGACTTTTGGGGGCTGGCCCTGTGATGTAGTGGCATTCCACTTTGGCAGCCCAGGGTCACAGGTTTGGACACTGGGGTGGACCTACACCACTTGTCAGTCACGCTGTGGTGGTGACCCTCATAGAAAGTGGAGAAAGATTACCACAGATGTTGGCTTAAGGCTAATCTTCCTCAAGCAAAAAAAAAAAAAAAAAAAAGAGGAAGATTGGCAACCGATGTTAGCTCAGAGCTAATATTCTTCAGCAAAAAAATGACTTTTGAAGAGCTAAAGTTTTAACGTTGATAAAGTATCATTTTTAATACCACAAATAATTATTTTATAAAGCAGTGCTACACAACGAGAACATTGCAATTTATATGATTTCACCAGGAATAGAACAGATTTTGTGAGTCTAGACACTGAAAAAAAAATCAGCATCAAGAGAAAAATCTTGAAAATCAGCTGTGTAGTGAACTTCAAAAAGTATATTATCATACATATAAATGAAAATATTCTGTGTTAATGAAACTTTACTGCTTACATATGTAAGCTTGTAGATATATAATTTTTAAATTACTGACGATTGTTTAACCTAAATTTTAAAAATATTATTTCTAATTAATTTTAATTTATTTATTTTGGAGGATTCCAGTATTAATTTGCTACTCTCTGCAAGGTATGGCACACATTAAACAGCCTCCTGGATTACTCTTTCCTTTTATAATCTATGCTGTATTTTGAAAGCCTGTCAAAAATATGGTCTCAAACAGTTTTAAATACTAAAGAATGTATATATACATCAACATCGGTGAGATTTCAGGTACAAAATACACATTCTGCTATAATTTGTCATAACTTTGTTATTTTGAGAGCTGGCCAGTTCATTTGTGAGAATATTCTCTCTTCATTTTCTCTAATTAGGCATTCTATAATATGCCTTGACATATGATATTCACTCCAATTAAGGTGATTCTCTTTTTTCTTTTTCATTTATAAATAAGTCTTATGCTATTATTTATCCCAATACTAAATTTTATTCTCATATTCAACTCTGCCTCTATTTTCTGTTTTCTGCACTTCATGTATGGGATAACTTCTGATCTTATTTCTTTTAAAATCAAGTGCATAAACTATAAGTATGTATAAACATCTACATTGTTCTAGGGTTATCATACCTTATCATTCTGCCAGCTCTCTGTCCCGTGAATGTGTTCCAGCAGATGGCCCCAGGAGCTGTGGATCTTGGGCGGATTAGGTCAACTTGAGCCCAGCCACCAGACCCCAGTCACAGGAGGCTGGCCTAGAGAGTGGATCACTCCCACTGCCCTGTAATAATTTATTTGATGAGGTTACTTTAGATGGGGGACAAGGAAGTGCTGATATACTGATTTATGACTCAGGTCCACCTGGGGTCTACCACCCACACTTTGGCTGGAGCCTGTGTACACCTGTGTGTCAGCGCTTTCGAGTCAATATGCCCACAGTGGTGATAAGAACTGCACAGTTGATGATAAGGAACACCATGACATGAGTCCTAGCACTGAGCAGGAAGACGTGGTGCCCCAGCTCTATGAAGAATGTCGTTGGACAATTTAATCACATTGTTTATGTGGACAGGGCCCTCCTGTACATACATACATATATATATATATATATATATTTGTCCAAGACCATTCCATACATTCTAGTGCCTTAGTGACGGACAACAGACCAATATATCTATATATCTAGTTCTCTCTTTCTATTTGGTTATGCTTATAATTGTGGCATGAAAATTATCCCTCACTATCAAGGATAAAAATCCATTGTTTCATCAAAGCCCGGTATATATAACAGACATGTATAACACAAAATTAACATATGTATTACACAAATGACGAATCTGTATTTTTGTTTTTCTTTAATTTAGTAAAATAGTGGGTGAGAAATATCTTTCTCTTATAATATGTGGATTTCTTTAGTACCCCACAGTTGAGATGTTAAATTTGAGGTGATTGAAAATTTTCAAAGAAAATAGTATATAATAATGTAACAATCTAATAACAGATTCTTGTTTATCAGAAAAATAAGTAAACATAAAATCATATAATTATATGATATTTGACTTTCTCCGCCTGATTTATTTCACTCAGCATAATATCCTCAAGGTCCATCCATGTTGTCACAAATGGCCAGATTTCATCATTTCTTATGGCTGAGTAGTAGTCCATCATGTATAAATACCACATCTTCTTTATCCACTCGTCTCTTGATGGGCACCTAGGTTGCTTCCATGTCTTGGCTATTGTGTATAAGGAGAAGATAAAAACAACGACAAAAAAACACATAGCATTGGAGATTGGATTGGTGGTTACCATAGGGGAAGGGGGGAGGGGGAGGGCAAAAGAGGTGATTAGGCTCACATGTGAGGGGATGGACTATAATTAGTTTTCAGGTGGTGAACATGATGTAATCTACACAGAATTTGAAATATGATGTACATCCGAAAATAAATTAATTAAAAAATCATATAATTATATAAATTGCTGTTAATTTGTGAACATGTTTAAAGGAGATATTTTTATGTTTTTTTATTACTCCCTGATTATTGGCTGTGATGCCAATAGACTATTGGCCAGGATTGTCAAAATATGCAGAAGCACAGCCAAGAAAATTAGCATAGACCATTGTTGTTAGTGCCCTGGAGTCAATTTCTCCTAGTGACCCTGTGGACAGCAGAGCGGAACCCTGCCCGGTCTTTTTGCGGCAGGGTTCTCCCCTTCTAGCGCTCTATCAGACGAGGCTCCGCTGCTATTTACAGGGTTTTCACGGCCAATTTTTTGGAAGTGGGTGGCCAGGTCCTTCTTCCTAGTCTGTCTTAGTCTGGAAGCTCTGCTGAAACCTGTCCACCATGGATGACCTTGCTGATAGTTGAAATGCTGGTGGCATAGCTTTCAGCATTACAGCAAGACACAGCTGCCATAGTATGACAACTGACATATGGGTGGTGTGGTTCCCTGACCAGAAAACAAAGCTGAGCCATGGTGGTGAGAATGCCAGATCTTAACCAGTAGACTACTAAGCATAGGCCAGAGGGCTAGTGAAACTGAATTGACTTTTGTCTTCAGATACAAATTCAAACAGAATGAATCCAGATCATTGTCATCTCTCCATGGTTCTTACAATTGCATCAACTAAATCAAATATTTTTCTTCAGGAAATTTATCTCCACACAGCAAAATATAGAGACCAAAACCCATGTGCAACATGAGTGAATTTACGTGACAATATACAATTATTATTTTTTTGGAAAAAGTTACTTTTTGAAGGAACAAAATAGTGACAGAGTTAAAAATGAGATTGCTTTCAAAATGACTTCTAGTTTGTATGCTTGCATCATCGACAATATAAGTTTTTTTCTCTGTTTTGTTGTGTAGTACTTGCAATTTAAGTCAATTCAACTTGCAACCATTGTGCTCCTTGTGCACTATTTATAGTGACAGTTTCACTCTGAAGCTCACGTGGAGTATTCCTCAGCACAAGGAAGTAGCAAGAAAGTTGAAATTGATGATAATAAGTGAAATGAAATTTTTTTTTCACATCCAGTGTAAAACCTCCCTTGTTTGCATCTAGAGCAGATGGACCTCAATGACCTTTATGATAATTCACCCTTTAAGCAAATAAAAGAATCGCTCTGACCAATTTAATGTTTAACAAGTGTGTGAAACTATAAGGCAGAATAAGTAGCTATAATAATTTTCACCTAACAAGATTAGAAATGTAATTCAGATTCTGATTAGGATATTTTACTTAGAAGAAATGATTATAGTTTTATTACCTTTAAATTAGATAGAAATACCATTCTTCTGTCATATGTTTTAAATTCTGCCCATCAAATTTAAAGCCGATCTATTAGACACTGGGTTATGCTTAACTTTGCTAAGCTTATGCTTTATAGGTGCTGCCTTAAAATAGAATATATATATATCTTGACATTATGGAATCTAGATATTAATTACAGTGCATTGTAATTGGCAGAGAGGGGTTATCATCTCATTTTTCTTGGCTCACAGCTAGACTCCATTTCTCACTGTCTCTTGCAGTTAGGTGAGGCAGTGTGACTATATTGTCAAATGGAATGTGGGAGGAAGTAGCATGCATCACTTTCAGGTCCAGCCCACAGAAATCTCCCACAGATGATATTCTTGTTCGTTTTCCCTTCCAGCTGGATGGAATAGAGACAGCTGCTAGGATAAACTAAGTAGCCCTGTGGGGAAAGTGGAAAGCTCCAAATCGGAAGGAGTCTGGTCACTGTATCACAACCAGGAGGAGTGTTGTCTGAACTGCAACATCAACACTGGGTCACTAGGTAAGGGAGAAATCATGTAAGTATCTAAAATTTGGAGATTTATTCATATAAATAGCTAACTTTAAGTAATATAATGTTGTAGGCAAACAAGTACTGAACTGAGGTCAGGAGGCTAGATTACTACTACCAGCTCTGATCTTCAGCCAATAGGACTGTGAACTGAGGAAAGTTCTAGACCTCAAATTCCTCATCTGTGTGGTCCTGGAGGTTTATTAGGTATATATGCACTTAATCGATCAATGTTTACTATATTCTTTTATGTTCCAGGAACTTGTGAGGACACAATGGTTGTCCTCATGGGTCTCACAGACTTCATGGCATTATAAATATATACACTGTATGATAGAGGTCTAATGGACGCTATGAGAGAATGCACAAGGGAGACTCAACCCAGTCTAAAGTGTAAAGAAAGCTTCACTCTGCAAGTCATATTGAAACTAGAACATATGTAAGTAATATGAGTTATGTCACCAAAAAAGGGGAATTAGTGTTTCAGCAGAAGGAAACACACATATGAATACCACAAGGAACATAATTCACTGTAGAAGAAAAGCAAGTTCAGCACATTGGTGACATGGAGTCATAATGTAGACAGGGGAATGGAGTAGTGTGAGCTGAATTCAGAGAGCAGGTAAACTTTATAAAGTAAATTTGTATAGTGTTCACATTTTCCCCGGGGCATTGAGAAGCGATGTTAAAAATGTTACTATTGAAAACTCAAAGAAAATTTGAAGAATGTTTCCATGTGCAGGAAAGAAACTATACTACTCTAGAGTACGGTCATAAAAAATGCAGATGGAAAGAAGTAGAATAAAGAAATTTAAGAAATAAACAACATTGAATCAAGATTGAGTATGGGGGTCGATAGAGAAATGGGAAAAAGAAAGTTATACCACTCTTCTGATTGGTGCAACTGAGTAAACTGAGATGCTATTTAATAAGCAAACAATGAAACACAATAATAGCAGATATGAGGAGTGAGAAAATCAGGTTTAGAAATATTAAAGATAACTGCAAGATATTGAAATGGAAATATTTTAAGCCTAAAATATAATTGTTCATTTATTTAGAAGCTCTATAAGTATTAGTAAATACATACTATATGATGCAAATATTGTATAGGCATGTGTCCATAGATTGTATTGTAAAATATATTTTGTTATATGTTCTAACTGATCAAATCTAGACTACAAGAACTCTGTTGATTTTACCAATTTAAGTATATTAGTTTCTTGAAGGGTTTGATTTGTTAGAAATTAGTTGAGGTACAATGAACTGCATGTTTGTGCAATGTAAAATTTAGTGAGCTTTGCCATAAATATATGTATATATATAGCTGTGAAACCATTCCCACAATCAAGATCATGAAAGTATCTATTGCACCAAATGTTTCTTAGTGTTCTCTAATCCCACACTTCCTCACTACCACACTTTCATCTGCTTTTAGTTCCTATAGATTAGTTTTCATTTTCTAGAGTTTGTTATACAAAAGAAACATAGTAAGTACTTGTAGTTCTGGCTTGTATCACTCAGTATACTTATTTTGAGATTCATCCATGTTGTCATGTGTATCAGTAGTCCATTTCTTTTTATTCATGGGAAGAGTTCTATTACATGGATACTGTTTATTCATTTACCTGTTGGTGAATATCTGGGTTGTTTCTAGTTTTGGACTGGTTGAAATAAAGTCTCCATAAACATTTGTGTACAAGTTTTTGTATGGGCATAGGCTTTCATCGATTATGGGTAAATCCATAAGAGTCGTATGGCTGGATCATATGGGACAGGTTTGTTTAACTTTTTGAGGAACTCACTAACCATTTTGTGTCCTGACCAACAGTGTACAAGAATTCCAGCTGATCCACATCTTGGTCAACACTGGATAGATCCAGGCTTTTTATACACTGTATCAGCCATTGTTCAGATTATGCAGTAGTATCTCATTGTGGCTTTAATTTCTTTTTCCCTATTACCTAATGACCTTGAAGACCTTTTGTGTGTTTATTTTCCCTTCATATATCTTTTTTGATAAAGCATATGTTCAAATGTTAAGCTATTTAGTGTTGGGTTGTTTGTCTTCTTTTTATCATGTTCTAAGCATTCCTTGTGTGTTCTTGATCTGAGTTAACAGATGTATGACATGCAATTATTTTCTTCCAGTTGATAGCTAGCCTTTTAATTGTCATAACTGTGTATTTTGAAGAATGGATATTTTTATTTTGATTAACTCAAATTTTTAATTTTTTAAAAAATTCTTTTAGAGTTTGTGGTTTGGGGTCATTTAAGAAAACTTTGCTGGACCCAAATTCACTAAAATTTTCTCCTGGATTTTCTGATAAAAATTTGGTGGGTTTATCTTGTACATTCCACTCTATGATCAATTTTGAGTTAAGGTTGGTATTAGTGTAATATTGTAATGGTTGAAGTTCACTTTTTCTGCACATGGCTAGTCAGTTGTAACAGAACTATGTCAAAGGACTATCTTTTTCCTTTGAATTGCACTGACAATTTTGTCAAAAATCATCTGACCATCTAAGAATGAAAAAATTTCTATATTCTGTTCTCTTCCATGGATTCAAATCTCTATCTGTATGTCAATGCCACACTGTCTTAATGTCTATAGCTTTATGATTCCTCTTGAAATTGGGTAATGTTGTATTCTTTTCTTATCAAAAATGTTTTGCTATTCTGCTCTCATTCTTGATATTGGTTAACTGTATTTTTTCCTTTCTTTTCCTGATAAATTTGGCAAGAAGTTTATCAATGTCATTAATCAGATCAATGAACAAGCATTTTGTATTATAGATTTTCAATATATTTTGTTTGCTATTTCATTGATTTCTATGCTTTATATATTTTTATTCTGCTTGTTGTATATTTAATTTTAAATCCTACTTTTTTAAGGTGGAAACTTACATTATTGATTTGAGACCTTTCTTATTTTCTAAAAAATCATTTAGTGCTATAAATGTCTCTTAATGCACTGTTACATATGGATCCCACAAATGTTTAAATGCTATGTTTTCATTTTCATTCAGTTCAAAAAACTTTCTAATTTCTCTTGTGATTTCTCCGTTAAGCCATGTCATTTCAAAGTGGGCTTTTTAGTATCAAAACATTTAGGGAATATTTCACATACCTTTTTGTTATAATTTCTAATTTCATTTAATTTTGGTCAGAGAGCATACTTTTTATTATTTAAATTCTTTCAAATTTACTTACAACCCAGAGTATGTCATATGTTGGTGAATAATTTCTACACATGTTAAAAATATGTGTTCTACTGTTTTTGTGGAAATATTACATATAAAGTAGTTTTTCAAGTTGGTTTCAGTATTAAGAAAACTTATTCATATTCTATCTATATATTTTATCAATAAGTGAAAATTTGTTGAAGCTTAACTGTGATTATGAATGTTTCTAGTTCTCTTTTCTGTGTATCATATATTTTGAATGTTTGCTATTAAAAGTGTGAACAGTAAATTTTGAAATATCCTGTTGATGAAATATTAGAAAAATTAGGATTGATTTTAAACTCTGATTAAGAATAATGAAGGACACTTAAAAAGCCTGTGGAAGAAGACCTCAACTAAACTCGAAGAGAACTGGAAAGTGGTGAGAGACAGAGGATGTATCTGTGATGAGGAAACCATTTTAAGTAAGAATTAGTTATGACTTGAAGCTGAGCCATAGCTGTGAAAACGAGATCTGTGGCAGATTCAGGTAAATGGTTCTGAATTTTTTTTAATATAGATTAAAATTTGAGCATGAGTGATGAGGAAGTTCAAAGCACCCGTCTGGCTGACTGAACCATTGTCTCAGTAGTAGATGAATATCGTAGGACAATTAATAGCATGGCTGGTGTTGTTAACATGAAATTTTTTAAGAAAAGAAGAGGGAAGAAGAGAGATGAAAAGAAACCAAGCTGCTCTTTGTGATGTTCACTGAGAGGGAAATTTTGTTGATCTGATAAAGAAATGTGAAAGGGAATGTTCTTATAAGCACAGAGAAATCTTCAGTGACGCTGCACTAAATTTTAGTATTTTTATGAATTTACAAAGTTTTTAAAAAATGCATTTGAATGACATACTCAAAGAACTTAATCATTTTTAAAATCTGAAAACAATTTTGTTCTTTTAATATATGCCATGTCACACTTCATAGAAACTATTAATTCACAAATGATTAAAGGATTAATGCAAATATACTCAAGATGAGTTAGTAAATAGCACATGGCCCTTTTAGCTGATTACTGAATTATATTTAGAGGAGGCAGATGTTTCTCAATGGCTCTTTCTGAAAAAGGATGTTGTTTCTGGTTTGATGTTTTTAGAACTATTTACTACTGAGTAACTTGACATTTTTTCTATTTAAGGTGGTTAGTTTCATAATATATAATATTTTTATAATAGATACCTGAATCTAAAAATTAAAGTAAATAATCTATGAGAACAATGAAACATTCTACCAAGGTTTAAAATAGTAAAACCAATTAGTTAAATGAGCAAGGCTCTTAACATTGCTTAGACAGATATCTATATCTATGTCTGTAGCGCAGGCTGGGTGCCTGGATCCTCTGCAACCAGGCGTGTGGGTCCACCTCTGAAGGGCAGGACTGGTGCAAGGAGCAGTGTAATGTGTGTGTTGTTGGTGGAGTGTGTGGGGCCTCTGCAATGGGGTGACTGGGTCTGCTCCTGGAGGTTTGGACATGTGCAGGGAGCAGGACTATGTTGATGGTGTGTGTGGCCTTGTGAGCAGTAGGGCTTGTCAGCTGCAGAATACTTGTGTTTCTCCCACAGCCACACAGGGGATCGGCATCACCTTGAAAAGTCTGAAATAATTGAGTGTTCCCATGCCTGGGGTTGGTCCCATTTGGTTTCAATCCTGGGAGAGCTGACAAGAGCCTTGCAGGCCAGAGGCCTACAACAATTGTAAGCCCCTGAGCCTGGCAACCAGCCACGCTGGGGGCCTACTCACTTAACAGAAAACCTACAACAGGAATGTGTTATTAGACCATGCAGCCAACTGTGATGGGGCTCCCAAGCCTGATAAAGTGTCTGGTAATCACAAACCAGAAACGTATAATAAGTACACAGAAAACTAAGAGAAAGGAACCCAAACATAATACCAAAGAAAGTCATCAAATGACAATGGAAGAGAACAAGAGAAGAAAAAAGGAACAGAGAAGAACTAATAAAACACCCATGAAAAAGTAACAAAATGGCAATAAGTACATACTTATCAGTCACTACTTTAAATGTCAATGGACTAAATGCTCCAATCAAAATGCATAGGGTTCTGATTGGATAAAAAACCAAGACCCATATATATGCTGCATACAGGAGACACACTTCAGACCTAAAGACACCCACAAACTGAAAGTGAAAGTATGGAAAAAGATACTCCATGCAAATGGCAATGAAAAGAAAACTGGGCTAGCAATATTTATATCAGACAAAATAGACTTTAAAACAAAAACTGTAACAAGAGACAAAGAAAGGCACTACGTAATGATAAAGGGAATAATCCAACAAGAAGATAGGACACTTGTAAATATCTATACACCCAACATAGAAGCACCTACATTTATAAAGCAATTATTAACAGACATGAAAGGAGATATAGACAGTAACACAATAATAGCAGGGGAATTTAACACTCTACTTATACCAATGGATAGATCATCCAAACAGAAGATCAATAAGGAAACATTGACCGTAAATAACAAATTAGACCAGATGGACTTAGTAGATATATACAGAACATTCCTTCCAAAATCCACAAAATACACATTCTTTTCAAATGCAAAAGGAACATTCTCTAAAATTGATCACATATTATATGACAAAACAAGTCTCAATAAATTTAAGAAAATTGAAAGAATAACAAGCATCTATGCTGATCAAAACAGTATGAAAATAGAAAATCAGCTAAAATAAGAAAATACGGAAAGTCACAAATATGTGGAGATTAATAAAATGCTACTGAACAATGATTTGGTCAATGAAGAAATCAAAGGAGAAACCAAAAGATACCTAGAGACTAAAGAAAATGAAAATACAATATGCCACAATTTATGGGATATAGCAAAAGCAGTTCTAAGAGGAAGTTTAGAGCAATACAGGCCTACCTCAACAAACAAGAAAAATCTCAAATAAACAATCTGACAGTGCACTTAAAGGAGCTGGAAAAAGAACAAAGACCCAAATCAGTAGAAGGAAGGAAATAATAAAAATCAGAGCAGAACTAAATGAAATAGAGATGAAAAAAGCAATAGAAAATATCAGTGAAACCAAGAGCTGGTTGTTTGAAAAGATAAGCAAAATTGACAAACCTTAAGCTAGACTCACCAAGAAAAAAGAGAGGGCTCAAATAAATAAAAGCAGAAATGAAAGAGGAGCAAATACAATGGGCACCTCACAAATATGAAATATTTTAAAGAGAATAGCATAAAAAGCTATATGCCAATAAATTGGATAATCTAGAAGAAATGGATGAATTCTTAGAATCGTACAACCTTCCAAAACTGAATCAAGAAGAAATAGAGAATTTGAGTCAACCAATTAGCAGTAAGGAGATTGAAACAGTAATCAAAACCTCTGAAAAAATAACAGTCCAGGACCAGAGGGCTTCCCTGGTGAATTCTACCAAACATTCAAAGAAGACTCAATACCCCTCCTTCTCAAACTCCTTCCAAAAAATTGAAGAGGAGGGGAAGCTTCCTAACTCATTCTACAAAGCCAACGTTATCCTGATACCAAAACCAGACAAGGACAACACAAAAAAAGAAAATTACAGGCCACTATCACTGATGAACATCAATGCAAAAATCCTCAACAAAATACTAGCAAATCGAATACAACAATACATTAAAAAGATCATACACCAGGATCAAGTGAGATTTATTCCAGGGAAGCAGAGATGGTTCAACATCCACGAATCGACCAACATGATATACCTCATTAACAAAATGAAGAATAAAATATCACACGGTTATCTCAATAGATGGAGAGAAAGCATTTGACAAGATATAGCATCCATTTATGATAAAAATTCTGAATAAAACGGGTCTAGAAGGAATGTATCTCAACATAATAAAGTCCATACATGACAAACCCACAGCTAATATCCTTCTCAATGGAGAAAAACAGAAAGCTATCCCTCATAGAAAAGGAACTGGAGAAGGATGTCCACTTTCACCACTCTTACTTAACATAGTATTGGGAATCCTAGTGAGAGCAATCAGGCAAGGAAAAGAAATAAAAGGGATCCAAAGTGGATCCTATTTGCAGATGACATGAGTTTTTTCTTAAAGGTATGCTTTTTGATGAGGAAGATTGGCCCTGAACTAACATCTGTTGCCAATCTTCCTCTTTTTTTCCTCCCCAAAGCCACACTACATAATTGCATATCATAGTTGTAAGTCCCTCTAGTTCTTCTATGTGGGATGCCCCACAGCCTGGCTTGATGACTGGTATATAGGTCCCCACCCAGGATCCAAACCAGCGAACTCTAGGCTGCCAAAGTGGAGTGTGCAAACTTAACGACTATGCCACCAAGCTGGCCCCAATGACATGATTTTACACATAGAAAACCCTAAAAAATCCACCAAAAATCTTTTAAAAATAATTAATGTGGTAATGTTGTAGGATACAAAATCAACATAAAAAATCAGTTGTTTCTATACAATAACAATGAAGTAGCAAAAAGAGAAATTAAGAACACAATCCCATTTACAACTGCAACAAGAAGAATAAAATACCAGGAAATAAATTTATCTGAAGAGGAGAAAGATCTGTATGCTAAAAACTATAAAACATTGTTGAAAGAAATTGAAGAAAACACAAAGAAATGGAAAGATATTCCATGCTCTTGGATTGGAAGACTTAACATAGTTAAAATGTCTGTCCTTCCTAAAGCCATCCACAGATGCAAGGCAACCCCTATCAAAGTTCCAACAACATTTTTTAAAGAAATAGAACAAAGAATCCCAAAATTTGTATGGAATAACAAAAGACGCCGAATAGCCAAAGCAACCCTGAGAAAAAAGAGCAAAGCTGGAGGTATCACACTCTCTGATTTAAAAATATACTACAAAGCCATCGTAACCAAAACAGTATGCTACTGGCACAAAAACAGACACACAGGTCAATAAAACAGAATTGAGAGCCAAGAAATAAACCCACACATCTGTGGACAGCTAATTTTCAACAAGAGAGTCAAGAACATACAAAGGAGAAAGGGAAGTCTCTTTAATAAATGGTGGTGGGAAAACTGGACAGCCACATGCAAAAGAGTGAAAGTAGACCATTGTCTGATACCATACAGAAAAATCAACTTAAAATGGATTAAAGACTTGAATGTAAGGCCTGAAACTTCTAGAAGAGAACATAGGCAGTACCCTCTTCAACGTCAGTCTTAGCAGCACATTTTCTTTTCTTTTTTTTTTTTTTTGAGGAAGATTAGCCCTGAGCTAACTACTGCCAATCCTCCTCTTTTTGCTGAGGAAGACTAGCCCTGACCTAACATACATGCCCATCTTCCTCTACTTTATATGTGGGACGCCTACCACAGCATGGCTTTTACCAAGTGGTGCCATGTCCACACCTGGGATCCGAACACGTGAACCCTGGGCCACTGAGAAGCAGAACGTGCAAACGCAACAGCTGCGTCACTGGGCTGGGCCCCAGCAGCACATTTTCAAGTACTGTGTCTGACCAGGAAAGGTAAACAATAGAAAAAATAAACAAAGGGGAGTACATCAAACTAAAAGCTTCTGCACAGCAGAGGAAAGCATCAACAAAACGAAACGACAACCTAACAATTGGGAGAAGATATTTGCAAACCACATATCAGATGAGGGGTTAATCTCCAAAATATATAAAGAACTCATCCATCTCGACAACAATAAAAAACTAACAACTCAATTAAAAATGGGAAGAAGAGCTGAACAGATATTTTGCCAAAGAAGTTATGCAGATGGCCAACAGGCACATGAAAGGATGTTCAATGTCATTAACTATCAGGGAAATCCAAATGAAGACTACAATGAGATATCACCTCACTACTGTCAGAATGACTATAACTAACAAGACAGGAAACAACAAATGTTGGAGAGGATGTGGAGAGAAGGGAACTCTCATACACTGCTGGTGGGAGAGCAAACTAGTGTAGCCACTATGGAAAACAGTATAGAGTATCCTCAGAAAATTAAGAACTACCATATGATCCAGCTATTCCACTGCTGGGTCTTTATCCAAGGAACATGAAAACACGAATGCATAAAGATACATGCACCCCATCTTCATTGCAGCCTTATTCACAGTAGCCAAGACATGGAAGCAACCTAGGTGCCCATCAAAGGATGAATGGATAAAGAAGAAGTGGTATATCTATTCACAATGGAATACTACTCAGCATAAGAAATGATGAAATCCCGCCATTTGTGACAACATGGATGGATCTTGAGGGTATTATGCTAAGTTAAATAAGTCAGAGGGAGAAAGTCAAATACTGTATGATCTCATTCATAAGTAGAAGATAATAACAACAACAAACAATCACATAGAGATAAAGATTGGATTGGTGGTTACCAGAGGGGGTTAGGGAGGAGGGTGAAAGGGGGATTAGGCACATACGTGTGGTGATTTATTGTAATTAGTCTTTGGGTGGTGAACTTGTAGTGTACACAGGAATAAAAGTATCATGATGTACACCTAAAATTTTGCAATGTTGCAAACCAATGTCACCACAATTAAAAAACAAACAAACAAATAAATAAGTAAAACTGGGACTGTCCTTGGCCAAATGCAAAGAAAACAAAACAATGAGATATCACTATGCACCTATTAGAGTGGCCAAAATCTAGAACATTGACAACACCAAATGCTGACAAGTATGTGGAGTAACAGCAACTCTCATACATTGCTGGTGAGAATGCAAAATGGTGCAGTCACTTTGGAAGACAGTTTAGTGGCTTCTTACAAAACTCAACATACTCTTGCCATAAGATCCAGCAGTTTTATTCCTTGGTATTTACCCATAGGACTTCAAAACTTATGTTCCCACAAAACCTGCATGTGGATGTTTATGGAAGCTTTATTCATAATTGCTAAAACTTGGAAGAAAACACTGTGTCCTTCAGTTGGTGAATGGATTAATAAATTAATAAACCGTGGTACATCCAGACAATGGACTCTTATCCAAAGCCAAAAGGAACTAAGCTATAAAGCCATGAAAAGATATGGAGGAAACTTAAATGTATATTACTAAATTAAAGAAGCCAATCTGAAAGGGCTACACACTGTGTGATTCCAGCTATGTGACACATTGGAAAAGGTAAAACTAGGGAGACAGTGAAAAAACTAATGGTTGCCAGGGGCTGGTGGGGAGGAATGAATAAGGTGGGGCACAGAAGATTTTTAGGGCAGTAAAAATACTGTATGTGATACTATAATGATGGATATATGTCATTATACATTTTTTCAAAACTTATAGAAAGTACAGCACCACGCAGGAACTGTAATGTAAACCATGGACTCTGGGCGATTATGATGTGTTAATGTAGATTCATCAATAGTGACAAATGTACATGTCTAGTGGAGGGTGTAGATAATAAGGGAGGCTACGCGTGTGTAAGGTCAGGGAGCATACAGGGAAGTCTCTGTATCTTTCAATTTTATTGTGAACTGAATAGGAACCTAAAAGTTAGTCTTCAAAAAAGAAAAGAATGTTTATTTCAGCATTTTGATATCTGTTTATCCATTGTAACTGGTAAATTAAATTCCTGATATCTAAATGCTACTGACCCAGGATATTTTAAAAAGACTCTAGGTTGCCATTGCTTCCGAAAAGAGCTTGTTGTAAGATATCTTACCATATAAAGTTTCATCATACTGCAGGATCAGTGGTTAAGGGTACAACTCCATTTCAACTACCAGAGATTTTTAGAACAGAGAACCACATGGTCTTCGCAAATTCACTTTATATATAAATATATGTTTTTCCACTATCATGCCTTTCTCATTACTGCAGCTCAATACAAATTTCTTATCTTAAGCCTGAAATTTCATTCTGTTGCTACATTTATCCAAAGATAGACCAATCCCCTCATTTGGAAGTGTCCCATTTCTCCAAATTCTTACCCTTGGCAGATCTGGCTTGCATCTAGGTTTCCCCTTCTAGAAACCTTGGTTTCCATTTTGCCTGCTCTGCCGAGTCATTGAATTCTCATCTGTCTTTTCCAGCTCCTCATATCCTGTTTCCATCTCTCTTCTCCTTGAGCATTCATGCCTGCATGTGTGGAGTAGGGCGTGAGGAGGGGCTGGAGGGGTAAATTCCCATGTGGTAAAGTACTATTAAACAAGGAGTATTTCCTAATAGAAAAGTTTAATCACCTATGATAAATGGGAAACCCAGAATTTGCGCTTTCTAAAAATGCTCTGCTCTTTCCAACGACTCCAATTTGTAATACTGCTGAGGAATAAGAGAAAATAAAATTTGATAGGAAAGTTTAGCTAATGGTTGCTAAACCAATAATCATAAGACTTCAAAGTTCCAAGTCAACAAAAAGAAGAAATGAATATGTGTTTCTTGTTGTAAGGGGCAAATAAATATTTTAATATGGAAAATATTTCTTAATAGAATAAATTTATCAGATCATATTTAAATATTTCTTAATTCTATTTGTTTAATGGATTACAGTATAAAATAATCCCTATCATAATAGAAATATAATAAGCAAATTAAGTACAAGTTAGATCTGCACTTTTTCCTAACATTTTTAAGTTTTCACTTTTTTTGATATAAGAATGAAGGCATTTGAAAGCTAAAGCTGTCTTCAAACAAACATATACTTGCTTTGTTGCATATATGAGAGACCCAGAGATATTTGAATTTTTAACATTTTTTCAAAATGTTTTAAATTTGGCAAAAGATCATTTAAATTTTTCCATGTTTACATTAAACCACATTGAACCAAAAACTATCATTTTTGCTCCTCAATTTCATACCTGTTCTATTCTAAAAGGAAGAGTGAGAGAGACAGAATGCATGATATATACATTTATATGTGTGTGTATGTTTCTGTGTTTGTGCCTGTGTGTGTGTTTGGTGGTAGAAGAGAAAGATCAAGGCACGTAGATTTTCATAGAACCTTAGTTAAAGATTAAATACAGAAATCCCATATAATTTCTATAAGATGTTTAATTTAGATTAGATTTGTGTTTAAATTAAATTCACTCTTTATGTGTAACTTTGAAGGAAAATTTTCAGTACATTATAAATTGTGCTATCTAAGAAATCATTGCTAAGACCAAGGTCAAGAAGTTTTCCCCTTATGTTTTCATTTAGGATTTTACAGTGTTAGGCACTACACTTAAGTTTTAATCCAGTTTGAGTTGATTTTTGTGTATAGTGTAAGATAAGATAAAGATCCAGTTTAATTCTTTCGCAAGTGAATGTCTAGTTTTCTCAACATCTTTTGTTGAAGAGACTGTCCTCTCCCCATCGTGTAGCCTTGGCAACCACATAAAAGATCATTTGACCATATAAGTAAGGGCTTATATCTGGGCTTTCTGTTTTGTTCCATTGATATATATGACTGTATTTGTACCAACCGGCACCATACTATTTTAATTATTTCAGCTTTGTAATATATTATGAAGTCAAGAAGTGTGATGCCTTCAGATTTGTTCTTGCATAGGCAACAAAAGTAAAACTAGACAAGAAGGATTATATCAAACTAAAAATTTCTGCACGACAAAGGAAATAATAAACAAAATGAAAAAGCAACCTGCAGAATGAGAGAAAGTATTTGCAGACCTCATTATCTGATAAGGGGTTGATATTCAAAATATATGGGAACTCCACAATGCAGTATCAAACAAAACAAAACGAAACAAAAGAAAAAACTTGATTTAAAAATGAACAAAGGATTTGAATATACATTTCGCCAAAGAAGACATACCAATGGCCAAGAAGCAGATGAAAAGGTGCTCAATATCACCAGTTGTCAGGGAAATGAAAATCAAAACCACAATGAGATATTAACTCACACTTGTTAGGATGGCTGTTATTAAAAAAACAAAAGATAGCAAGTGTTAGTGAGAATGTGAAGAAACTGGAGCCCTTCCAAGCTGCTGGCAGAAATGTAAAATGGTGCAGCCGTTATGGAAGACAGAATGGAGGTTCTTCAAAAGATTAAAACCCAAACGCCTATATGACCCAGCAATTCCACTTGTGCATATGTATCCAAAAGAATTAAAATCAGGACCTTAAACAGATACCGGCACTCCCACAGGCTTACTCATAATATCCAAGATATAGAAACAACCTAAATATCCATTGATGGATGAACAGATTAAGAAAGTATGGTACACACACATAATAGAATATTATTCAGCCTTAAAAAGAAGGAAACTGGGGGGCCAGCCTGGTGGCGCAGTGGTTAGGTTCACACATTCTGCTTGGGCGGCCTGGGGTTCACCAGTTCAGATCCTGGGTGCGGACCTACGCACCTCTTGTCAAGCCGTACTGTGGCAGGTGTCCACATAAAACAGAGGAAGACGGGCATGGATGTGAGCCCAGGGCCAGTCTTCCTCAGCAAAAAGAGGAGGATTGTTAGCTCAGGGCTAATCTTCCTCAAAAAAAAAAAAAAAAAGAAGGAAATTCTGCCATATCCAATAGCATGCATGAACCTGGAAAATATTATGCTAAGAGAAAGAAGCAGACACAGAAGGACAAATACTGCATGATTCTACTTATATGAGATATCTAAAATAGTCAAAGACATAGAAGCAGAGAATAGAAGCATGCTTGCCAGAGGCTAAGAGGAGAGGGAAAAGAGGAGTGTTGCTTGATGGGTATAACATTTCAGTCATTCAAGACGAATAAGTTCTAGAGGTCTGCTGTGCAACAGCTCATATATAATTGTATCAATAATTGAATCTAAACTTTTATTTGTTCTACGACAAGCATCTTGAAAGCAGAGTGAAGCCAATTTCTCATTTTCTGTATCTTTTCATTTGAGGTTTTCCAGAGGAATATTTACCAGTGATTCACTCTCTTCCAGAACAGATTAATACAAGGACATGAGCTAAATGACAAGGGTGAGGATAAAGTAAAACAATAAAGATTTGGCCCCTTTATTGGTGCTCAGTAAATCGTTCATTAGATGAATAATGGCACAGAATAACCCCACAGATTAATGAAATAAAGAAACTGTTGAAATTTTGAAAAATGAAAGTTATGTATAAAAGTGAATATTATATATAAAAACTCTGCCCCTTTGTTTTAGGTAAATTTCTAAAATTGATCTGCTCTCTATTATATCAAAGAACAATGTGTGTCATAAGGAAAGATGGCACCATTAGTAAACAGTCACCAAATATAATTTTGAAAAATTAGATTACCTGAGAAATGGGCACTTTCACATGTATGAGGGGAATTTACAAGCTGCAAATTAAAAGTGTAAAAGGAAACCAATTAAAAAGTAAGAAGAATAAATGTCATTATTTTGTTGTTAGATATAAATGCTATTTTTCATACATTTAGTAAAATAAAATAAAAAGCAAAAACAAAAGTTACGAAAATTCCAGCTTACCATTTCAAAGAATGTATTGGAAGTTTTGGGTTAAATTATGGTCTATGCCGAACAATGATGCACCCATGATTTCATAGTTCAGTTTATATTCCAAAAATATAATTTGCTTTTAATTTTGGAGATAGAATATTATTTCTGCTACAAAATTCTCTCAGGAAAGTGCCTTTTTGCTGTTTTATAAGTTTTTAAATCTGATTTTATTTTATAAACATATAAACATAATATCGCTTAGAATATAAGTGATATAATCTGACTGACTTTTGGGAAAAATATAAACATATTTTTATCTGTTAATGAATGAACAGGATATAAATCAAATGTAAACATAATTTAGTAACAATATTTTAGCAGTTAGAATAGACACACATTCATTTTTAACTCTGGTTTCTTCACGTTGAAAAACTAACTTAAAGTGCCGTCCTCCAGGGTCAGAGAGTCATGACCAGGATGTGACGTGTCATTATCAACAGGAAGGATAGCATTTCCTTATTCATGGCCTCGTGTGTGTGTCTTGATCTACTTAATCAATCACTGATTTTAATTTCCTGTGTTTTTCAATCCTATAAACAGCGCTGTAAAGCCCCTCTTTGTCCATGTATCATTTTGTCCTGTGTAATTGTCTGCTTAGGACAGATAGAATATTGAGATTGCTATTGCAGAGAGTAGGCAAATTTTACAGTTTTTAATACATATTGACAAATTACCATTCTGAAAGGTTAAACAATTCACACTCCTGTCATCAGTTTATGAGCACGCCAATTTCCCCACCCCCTTGGCAACACAGGTGTTATGGGTTAGGAAAGTGTAATTTTGCGTATCTTGAAATATAGAAGCTGGTGGCATAAAGAAAACTAATAAAATCATCACAGCTGTTAATTCTCATAGATTTTTGACAGAATTCTATGTATATATCAATATGGGTAGATTATTTTCTCATTTACTTAATTTAGGATTGTGTTGTATTTAGGTATGTATACATTCCACGGTTTCATTATATGCTAAGAATGTAAATTATTAAAAACGAACATTGATAAGAATTTGCTATTCATTCATCTGGATGAGATAACAATCTATTTTATCCTCAAACCTGGTATTTTCAAGTCTCTCAATAAATGAATATGCAGGGCAACCTGGTGGTGCAGTGGTTAAGTTCGCACGTTCCGCATCAGTGGCCTGGGTTCACAGGTTTGGATCCCAGGGGCAGACATGGCACTGCTTGGCAAGCCATGCTGTGGTAGGCATTCCACATATAAAGTAGAGGAAGATGGGCATGGATGGTCTCAGAGCCAGTCTTCCTCAGCAAGAAGAGGAGGATTGGCAGCAGATGTTAGCTCAGGGCTAATCTTTCTCCAAAATAAATAAATAAAAATAAACAAATAAATAAATAAGTGGCTCTGCAGCATGAACAATGGCTGCAGCAGTGAGAATGGGCTTTGGAAACAAAACTTGCCCTGTCAGAGCCCCGTTAGGTGAACATGACCAACTTTCTTAAATTTACTGAAGTATCAATTTCTTTATTTGTATGTTGAGAATATACCAACTACTTCATCAGTTTATTTACAGGTCACATATAGAAAATTATCCAAAACTGTTGGCATTTTGCCCATCACATAGCAAACACTTCCCAAAATTTTAGCAATTCCTGTTACCCATCACCATTTTCTCTTTCTCTGATTTTATTGTACCAGTGAATTATTCTTCACTTTCCATTTTGGAGTAGATACTATGTTCAACATATTACATACGAAGAGAGGGAAACTGAGATAGTCAAATACTCTTGCTCTAAATGTTGTACTTAAGAAAAGTAGAACGTACCCTGGTATAAGAATCATGTAATCTCCCAGAATAATAAATTTAGAAAAATTATCAAATTTTAAATCTCTTTTCTCCTTCAATATCTTAAATTAATTACAAATCTTTTAAGGCCCAATCAAGCTCATAAAGTTGCTTCAAGGCAAGTAGTATTTGCAATTTTAAATGTTTATAACTGCAAGAGTAGAATCAAAGTTAGAATGGAACTCAGACACCTGAGTCAGTTTTACCTACGTAAGACTTACGTACGTGAAAACATCTCATTTTCAATAATCACCAAATGAAACATGTTTTCTTTTCTACCTTTTGTTTTCTAATTATCACCATTCTTAAAAAAATTTTCTCTTAATTCTCAAGTGTAGGAGACGGTTTAAAATTCCACCCAATATTTAACTCTAATTTCCCCAAACTAAAAGCTGTATATACCTATAAATAGGAACATATACATTCATTTACAAATATTAATTGAATGTTATATATATAGATATATATATATATATACACTTTCTTTAGAAAAGTAAAACAGAGAATAGGGCTATTCATTGCCAAGTTGAAGCGCAGAAGCCTGAAGGAGGTGGGGAAACCCATGTAGACATCTGGACAGGTCATTTCAAGAAGGGGCTACAGCAGACTTAGTGGCCCTAGGATGAGAGCATGCCTGGGATGGTAGAGAAGCACCAGGAGGCCAGTGCAGGTGGGATCAACTGAGAGAGAGGAGAGCCAGAGAAAATTCAGGCAAAGTTCTAACAGAAGGAATTATTGGCGCTTGCTCTGAGTGAGATGGGAAGCCATTATGTCTTTTATCAGAGTAGTGATATTATCTGACTTACTTTTGGGAAAAATCACTCTACTTGCTGCGTGGAAAAGAGACAAGTTGGGGGGGATGGGAAACTAAAGCAGAAAGTGGACAATTCTCTAGGAGGATGTTTCAATAACCCAGTCGGTTCAAGATCTTAGTTATGGGAGTGTTAAGTAGAAATATTTTGATTTTGAAGTCACACCTGACACAATTTGCTAGACATAGTGTGAAAGAAAGAGGGAAGAGAGAAATCAAGGACGACTTTATGGTTTTTGCCCCGAGTACCTAGAAGAATAGTGTTGTCATTTACTTGAATGAGGAAGACAATGTGCGGGAGCATGTTTGGATAAAAGATGAGTAATTTGGTTTGGATAAGTTAGGTTAAAGATCCAAGAGATGATGGGTAGTCATGGTATATGGCTTTGAAGTTCAGAGGACAGGCAGCGTTAGAGATCTAAATCTGAAAGTCATGAACATAATGTAATTAAGAGATTAAATACAGATAAAAATGAAATAAGCCCAGAAAGTGAACCTTGGTTCACCCAACATAGATATAGAAGAGATGAAGAGATACCAGCAAAGAAAACTTAAAAGAATTCACCTTTGAATTAAGAGGATAACAATAAAAAAAGAGAGAAGCAAAATTGTATCAGGCCAAAATCTGTTCATTTTACATAAGAGGGGATGTAATGTTGAAAAATTAATATGCAAGTCCCACATGAAATATTTTAATTAATTTATAATAATAGCTCATATGAGGTGAAATAACCTCTAGTTAATTGCCAACAAATATTATTGATATTCTGAAAGAGATATTACGTCAAGCCTTTCTTGAGTATCATTATTAAAGACTGGAAATTGGATTTTTAAAAATAGAGTAATCTTATATTTAAATATCTCAAATTGTAATTATGAGACGTGGAAGCATAGACAATAATAATTGTAACTGTTCAATGGCATGAAATTTTCCATATAAATGATATGATTTCTCAGAGAAAACTGATCAAAAAAACAATGAACAAACTACATGATAAGGTTCCAATGTGCCACAGGTTAACATCATTCTGTTGGAACAGAAGAGTCATCACATATGGGAAAAAGAGAATGAACCAATTTCTGCATTTTTTTCTTCTTAAAGAAATGCAGTCCTTATCACAAATATGCCTATCCTATTTCCTATCACTGCCATTTTTCATTATTTGCCTAAGAAAAATTAAAAGTTATATCAACAAAAAGATTTGTATAGGAAGGGCCAACTAGGGGAAACTGGAATGCCACAGGCAAAAGAATGAAGATAAACCATCATCTTCTACCACGCACAAAAATCAACTCAAAATGGATTAAAGACTTGAATGTAAGATCTGAAACCACAAAATTTCTAGAAGAAAACATAGGCAGTTCAATCTTTGACATGGGTCTTAGCAGCACTTTTTCAAATACCATGCCTGACTGGGCAAGGAAAATAATAGAAAAAATAAGCAAATGGGACTACATCAAACTAAAAAGCTACTGCACAGCAAAGGAAACCATCAACAAAAGGAAAAGACAACCTAACAATTGGGAGAAGATATTTGCAAACCACATATCAGATAACAGGTTTATATCCAAAATATACAAAGAACTCATACATCTCAACAACAAAAAAAACTAACTACCTAATTGAAAAATGGGTAAAATACCAGAACAGACATTTTTCCAAAGAAGATACACAGATGGCCAACACACACATGAAAAGATATTCAACATCATTAACTATCAGGGCAATGCAAATCAAAACTACAATGAGATATCACCTCACTCCTGTCACAATGGCTATAATTAACAAAACAGGAAACAATAAATGTTGGAGAGGATGTAGAGAGAAAGGGAACTTTCATACACTGCTGGTGGGAGTGCAAACTGGTGCAGCCACTATGGAAAACAGTATGGAGCTTCCTCAAAAAATTAAGAAGGAACTACCATATGATCCAGCTATTCCACTGCTGGGTATTTATCCAAGGAACATGAAAACACGAATGCATAAAGATACATGCACCCCTATGTTCATTGCATCGTTATTCACAATAGCCAAGACTTGGAAGCAACCTAGCCCATCAACGGACGAATGGATAAAGAAGATGTGGTATATATTCACAATGAAATACTACTCAGCTATAAGAAATGATGAAATCTGGCCATTTGTGTGATAACATGGATGGACCTTGAGGGTATTATGCTAAGTTAAATAAGTCGGAGGGAGAAAGTCAAATACTGTATGATCTCACTCATAAATAGAAGGTCAAAACAATAGCAAACAAACACATGGCAACAGAGATTGGATGAATGGTTACCAGAGGGGAAGGGGGGAGGGAGTGGGGCAAAAGGGATGATTAGGCACATATGTGTAGTGATGGATTGTAATTGGTCTTTGGGTGGTGAACATGATGTAATTCACACAGAAATTGAAATATTATGACATACGCCTGAAATTTATATAATGTTATAAACCAATGTTACTGCAATAAAAAAATTAAAAAAACAAAGAAGGGCCAACTAGAAACAATCAAAGTGCCTGTTATCAGGAGAAGAGGAGAATGAATACATACGTTGTATTATATTGATACAATGGAGTATATCACAAAACTAATACGTGAATGTATAAGAAATATACACAAACAAATGAAATAGGATAAAAAGCTAAAAACATCCACACAAATTTAAAGAGGGTAAACTACTAACACTTGGTAAACATGGATGGATAATTCTCAAGTGCATTATATTGAGTGCAAGAAGCCAAGCATGAGAGTAACCTGTAGTGACTGAAATTCGAATAGTGGCTCACTATGGGAGGGATGGGGGGTAGGGAAGAAAGGATTGACCATTGACCAATGTCATGAGGGATAAAAATATCTTAAGAGTTACTAAAGATTGCCTGAGAATAACCAAGAAACATATGTAAAAAAAGAGAAATGAAGGTGAGAACTTACTTTACTGGATATTAGGAAATAATAATTATACTGAAATCAGTAAACTTCTATATATACACAGATAAACATGTATATATGTATACGTATACATGTGTGCATGTGCCATGTAAAAATGGACCATTTAATAAAAATAGCAAAGCAGAAATAGAACCAAGCATCAATGATAATGACTTATGTGTGTGTGTACTTACATACAGGTGCCAATAAAGATATATCACTGCATGGTAGTAAAAATGTGAACTCCAGGTCCAAACCATATCACTTTGAAACCTAGATTTCAGATGGTTAAATTCTTAAACACAAAGAGAAAAGAAAATGTAATAATTAAAATCTCCCAATAAAATCTAGGAACTAGTTGTAGAAATTCTTACAAACATAACTATCACAAAGTATACAAGTAAAGCCATGTATATTTAAATGTATAACTTTAAGTTTTTCTAAGAAAAAAAAATATAAACAAACAGTCCAATACCAAGACTGAGGATTAAATAACTAACAAATAAAACAGGAAGACCTCCTACAAATTTATAAGGAAAAAAATCTAGTAGGAAGGAAAGTAAAATACCTGAAGAGAGAAGTTACAGAGGATCAATCCACAAACATACGAAGGTATGAGCAATTCACCAGTATTCATAAACATGCAAATAAAATACAAACAAATTTCACAGGCAAAACATATTACCAGAAAAAAATAATTACAGCATTTATTGCAGGTAGGTGAACAAGACCTGGCACGCACTGAAACATCATCTGTGAAAATGCCGACTGTTAGAGAGCCTTTTCAGCAAGCATCAGATAATATCCCCTGAATTTAAAAATACTTATGTCATTGAATTCAACCACCCTACCACATGTAATTTACTTCATAGGAAGCCCAAGTATATTAACTACAGGTAAGTGTATAATGATGAACTTTGAACCACCATTCATCATGGCCAAAAACTGCTAATCACTAAAGGAATGATTGCATATATTATGGTTGAATAAATTATGCCACTATTACAAAAAAGCGGTTTAAACTCTATGAGTAAACTTGGAAGAATTTGGATGAGGTATTGTTGGGTGAAAAAAAAGCAAGATTCAGAGTAATGTACATAGTATGGTTCCTTTTTGTCAAAACATAGCAATGTTTTCTTTCTAAAATGATTATATGTTGACGGATACATGTGCATTATTGTATAACCCTTAGATTATATGATTATGGAGTAATTATGAAAGGATCTTTAATCAGTTGTTAACATGGATTACTTAGGTTGGATGACAAAGAAGTACAGTGAAGGGATGTTATGGTGTAATGAAAAGGAGATAAGCAAAGAAAGATCTGTACGTGTATAGCTTCATGTTCCATTTATGTTGTTATACATCATACACATGCACATGTACCTCATTTAAAAATATTTTAAATTTTAGAAAAAATTTTAAAGGTAAAGAAATGTTTATGGTTCATAAATTATGATGTTTCATATAAAACCCATGATATCTGAATTCTCAAATAACTAATAAATTGCTAATCCTCAGCTCCCAATATTTAGTGTAATGACTTGTTATTAAATGATATGTCCAAGATGTTAAGTTTACTCATTAATAACTGATTTTAGCATTTGGGAGGGATGGAATACAAAATTTGTCCCCAAGTATGTGTGTGTAGATAGATAAGTAGGATGGTAGGTAGGTAGGTAGGTAGGTAGGTAGGAAGGTAGATGATAGATAGATCGATCGATTGATCGATGGATAGATAGATATAAAGACTACATATTTTAAGGTGGCATGATAAAATGAAGTCACATAACTTCTCTGAGTCTGTTTCCACTTGAGTTAAAAAAACTTTTGCAGTAAATACTGAACAATTCTGAACATCAAATGATGCAATATATGAAAAATGCACAGTAAACCATAATATCCACATACAAGTACGATATACTGTTTTGAAAAGCAAAAATACTTTACATGGTCCAAAAACATGAATATGTATTATGACAATATATTTTATTTAAGAAAATATTTCCTTTCAGCAAGTCAATCATATTGTCATACAGTTTAAATCTCATGTGTAAATTCTTTATTTTCTTAACATTTGCCCTACATTTGATTAACCTGTAATAATGTGACCCAGTAATAAATCCATTGCACAAAATGTGTTTAAGTCTAAAATAATTATCTTGCTTGGCAGTAATTTGCTTTAATTGGCTTATTATCTCCTCATATTACATTTTACTGCCGTTGGCATGTGGCTCTTTAAAACAAATTTATTAAATGGTATCAGTCAACCATGCAAGTAGATGAAAAATATTTACCAGCTCGCAGAACGTTTTACCAGCCCTTTTGCTTTTGTGGCATCCCAAATGTAGTAAAATTAATGTGATTAGCATCCTTTATGACTCACTCAGCAAAAGTTCTTTTTCTCTGAATCCATAACAAATGGCTAATTTCCAAATGTTAATCATTTTTTACAAATTATTTTCAACTTCAAACTATGAATATAACATGTCATGATCTAATAATATTTGGGATATCACTAAATAAAATAATTCTTCTATAACCAATATTGAAATATATTCATGTATATTTTAAAACCTGAATATTTAACAGAATAGTGGAAGAGTGAGAATATACTTAGGGCAGAAAGTACTGAACAAATGTTCCTCCTGTGATGACTATACCCGGATAATCACTCCCGTTTTCCAAACAACTCAATTCTTTTGTTTGAGAGGAAAGCTGTTAGGTTTTTGCTTCAACCACTGGGCTCAGCAATTTCTTTTGTATTGTTCACAGAGAGATCAGCATCTGGGAACTGACAACAGGAAGGAATTGACGATAAAAGGTGACTCATGCAGATCTCTTGTGACCATTTTAGATTCCTACTGTTGTGACACTGTTTCCCTGGCAGCCAGTTGCTGAGTGACAGAGCATTGGGATATGACTCTAGAAACATGATTCGTCTCTCATCTGTAGTATTAATTCAATGTGAGGCCTTAGATCTGTCATTTAACCATGTTGGACTCCAGTGTCCTTAATGTTAGAATAGCTTTAGATAATTAGCTACATAATTTCTGAGGACCATCAGGATTATTAGAATTTTGCATCATTGCCTGTCCTGTTCAGCACAGGACGACATGACACATCCACTGACAAACGCATACTCAAGGCCATTTTGCTTTATATATTATATATATATATATATATAATTTTTACATCTATGAAAATGAATTCTTGGTAACTTTACATATTAATTTATCAACAAAATGTGAGATTCATCTATCCTAGGCAACCAAGAAAGGCGTAAAAGAAATAGAAAACAGTATCTAACCTTGAAACAGTGCATGAAACATGAAAAGTAGGTGAAGGCAGGAATGTATACTTACAAGCAAAGCTAGTAATAGTCCATGTAGAGAGATTTTCACAAAAAAGTACCAAAATGTCAGAGCTTGACACTTAAGGGAAACTGATGTTTGTAGTCCACACAGAAACAGAGACGTGAAAAGAAATAGAAGAGTTATAGCATTGGTCAAAAATTTGGGGAATTTATTATGGAAATCAAAGGAAGAGAGAACTCTACAATTAGAAGAATAAAGTGTCAAAGTCTTCCAGGAGCTCAAGAACTAATTAAGTTTGTCACAAGGACGGCAGTGGTGACCTTGATGAGGACAGGTTAAGAAAAAGTCCTTGCTTGTAGGAAGTTACCTTCCAACTGCATATAAAGCTCCCCTTGGATCCTAGACGCATGGGCAGAAGGAAAGCTCTCTGAGGCACAATAAAGTTCGTGCGGGTACACAGAACCGTCACGTTTATATTTGCATTTGCTCTTTCACGTTTGTATTCGGTCTTTTTGTCCTCAGCTTCTCACAATGTGGCCATCATTGTAGGTTCAATAAATGTTAAACAAGTTATATCTGCAAAGAGACTAGTCATTCTAAATTTGCAGTGCCTTCTATTTTGTGAACTCATGGAATTTGGTTCAATTTTTGAGAGATTCAAAAGAGTCTATGATGTAAGTGAAATGATCTAGGAAGGAGACTAGTTTTGGGCTAGATCTACTTTTTAATGTTTTTCAGTTTTTAAAAGTAGTGCATTTACCAGCAGATTCCCACACACATGCTGAAGTGATGTAATCCTCACCCACACTGCATATGCTTATTCACAAATCTGGACTTGCAAACTTTCCGAGTGTTTTTGTAGTTCGTTTTGTGCTCAGCGTCCAATTGCTCTACATTTCCCTTTCAGTACAGAATTGTGAAATGGGACTCTGATGCCTTAGTTACACATGAAGCTGCGAACAGGACATTTTCCCGCAGATTCACTCCTCATAGAACAGATCTCTGTGTGAGGCAAAAAGCTCATCAATAGAGTTAAAGAAGAGAGCTCCTGGGATTCGGCCCCAACATTGTATGAATTCTCTACTTTGCTCTAGTCCTACCTTTGAGGAGACTTTGGGGAAGTTATGCCCCTACGAGTTCCATTGGTATGATCTCTCCTTGGACCTGGTGAGACAGTATCTTAGAGATTTCTTTCAGAATGGGCTCTTTTGTTAAAAGGGGCAAGTCAGGGCAGCCTGTTTTCAAACTCTACCCTTTCATATTTCACGCAGCAGTTAGGACTTGGTCTAACCATTGTGGCACTCTAATCCCAGATGGCCCGGTCACTTTTAGTCACCATAACATAGCGTATTCTCATGAAACTTAGTTAATATTTGAAGATCACAGTGCTAGTAAATCAGAGGTAAAATAGTTTTGTGGGTTTTTTTCTTTTTTTTTAATGATAACTTGAGTAAAACTCCTTCACAGAAATAAAAATGCTAAGAGTGACCTTGGCATGTGGTCAATGGGAGAGACATTCTGCACACATTATTTAACACTCATTTGAACTGTAACTAAATTTGTAGTAAAGAAAATCATTTTCCTTCATTAGTCTCTATTGTGCAATATCAAAAGAAATAGACGAGAACTGCAGATAAAAGTTCCGATGACCTTTTCGAAATGTGTCTAGAAAAACTCCTGGTAGGTTATATTTTTGAAGTTTTTTAATACAAAATATATTTAACTGAATATTTAAAACTCAAGAAAGTATCATGCATGTTTACTATAGAAAGTTCAAAAATTATAGAAAAAGAGAGTAAAAACTTCTCTAAGCTCAGGAGCTATAGAAAATTGCTACTAACATTTTGTAGTACTTATTTCTCATTTCTATTCTGTGTATACATTGAGGAGTTTAACAGAAAATTTTTAACGTTAAAAACTGAAAGAGGTTTAAGAATGCTTTAGGCTATTAGTTTCACATAACTTTTTTTTTTCCAATTTTTTCTTGTTTTGTAACTTAAGTCCATGGAAATGAAATAATTAAAATTATTGGTTCAAGGATGCTCCTTTCCTGTCTATAATCCGTGTTAATAATGGAATAGGTTACTTTGAATTCACCGTCCAACATAATCCACGACTTTGACAATAAATTGTGCCTAGCTCTGTAGATCTCCAGCATTCCACTCCTGTTTATCATAAATAAGCTTCCTGAGTCTGATTGTTACCAATCCATTGTTTTTTATGTCGTCTTACTTCATCAATATGTGCTCCTAAAAGCAGTATCTTTTGAAGTGCTTATTTTTGCACATTGAAAGAGTGTAACTCAATTTTTACCACATAAATTCATCAATTTCCTTGACTTTTTTATTAATTTAAACTTTGTATGGCCAAGTAGGTCCTTCAAGGTAATTTAAATTGTTCTATGAATGAGGTTCACCATACAAAATTAAAATAATTTTCTTAGTTCAAAAGTAACAGATACTCATAGTAAACCCTTCAAACAATAAAAAAAAATCCACAAACCAGAAAATAAAAGTCCATCCAGTCTCACGATCAAAAAGTCAGCCATGGTTAGGAGTTTAATATGTCTACCCAGACACAAATATGCTCAATTTTGAAAACATTATTTCCACTTGGTATACATAGAACTACATCATTTTTTGTAGATGTAATCATATGTAAATCAGTGTCCAATTTAGGGTCATTTACACTAAATATGATTTATAATCTTTTAATGAATTTCTTTGTGTATATCGTTTCACATCTCTGTACATTTTTAAAAGAGACGCATTTAGAAGTGAATGAAAGAAGATTAAAAATTTTGAGTTATAGAGAGAATGCCCCACTCAATGGGTGTTCTACTTCACACTCTCATAAACATTATTTGAGAGCACTTGTTTAACCCCACTTGATAATACGGGTAATTATTAATCCTTTTTACTCTGATATGCCATATTGAAAGGTAAAATTAATAATTAAAGTGACATGCAGAGAAAACAAATTTCTGAATTCTGTATATCTGCTTTATCTATAAATACAATGCGCTATGAATACATGTTCAAAGATGCACAGAGAAACAAAACAAAATAAATTTGGTGTCTGGGAAAGGTATAGTTCCCTTTCTGTATGCAGCGGGGGAATGTACCCAGAAAAGAGGGATTAATGGTTGTTGGCTCAATTAGTGCAACTTGAATGAACAACTTTTTTTTGAGAGCTTGAGGGTAAATTAAGACAACGTTTAGCTCTGCTTATTATTAGCTGTGCATAAATTCTCCCAAGAGCCTATTTAGCTCGGTCACAGTAAGTGTCTCATCCATTTACACACGAGAACATTTGCCTTCCCCTTCCATTTTGTCATGTAATAAACTACAGCAATACTGAATTTAAACTTACTATTTAACAAGTGATGTGAGGTTTGCCGAAGGTTGAAACATTTCCTACCATTATGCGGACATTTTTGAATTTTTTTTCCTTGTGACCCTTAGGATATTGACCTAATTTTAAATATTAATATTTATCATTAAATATTAATTTACAATCTTGCTGACTTCCTGATAAATTATCTCTATCTCTTGTTCAAATAGCATTTATAGGACTTCCTGTTCCTCATTTTATAAAGGAAGCAATTATCACTCCTACATTTTCATCCAATTTTCCTCCTCATTTCTATTCATATTTACTTTATAAACTGTCAGGTTTGATAATATTTACTTCCTGTTCTGCTACCATAAGTAAGTCTTCGCCATATTGTGTATAGATTGCTGATTCTAAACATTGAAAAGCGATCCTTTTTTATACCTTTATGTCCTCACCTATACGTTTAACTTCACATCCATTATGACTTTCTCATTACAGACCTTTCTGGGCCCCTGTATCTGTCTAACGATTTTCTTTTAGTTGGCCACTGTCTAGGTTTAGGAGTGGTTAGGAGTGGCCAGACTTTTGAGGATCTAATCCCAGCTTTGCATTTACTGTGTGATCTCCTATTTTTTAAAATTCTTTTACTGAGGTCGTATTGGCTTATAACATTGTGTAAATTTCAGGAGTACATTTTTATATTTCAGTGTCTGTATAGACTGCATGGTGCTCATCACCAATAGTGTAGTTTTCATCCATCACCAAACGTAGGTGCCCCTTTAGCCCTTTTGCCCTCTCCCACCCTCTTCCGCTCTGGTAACCACTAATCTGTTCTCCTTATCTGTTTGTTCATCTTCCACACATGAGTGAAATCATACAGTATTTGTCTTTATCTGATGTATTTTGCTCCGCATAGTGCCCTCAAGGTCCATCCACGTTGTCGCAAATGGCATGATTTTGTCTTTTTTTTATGGCTGAGTGACCTGCTATTTAATCCCTCTCTTTCTCCCTTTCCTCATGCATAAAATAGATAATTAGACTGCTTCCTGGATATGAGTGTTCAGAGGAGTCACTGAGACTACACGTATGCATATCCACATGAGGCAGGCTGAAGGACGGTCCCCAGATACATTCAGGCCCTAATCACTGGAACCTCTGAATGTCACCATCCTTGGCACCAAGGACCCTGTGGATGTGATTAAATGAAAGATCTAAGATGGGGAGGTTATCCTGGATTATCGAGGTAAGCCTCAAATGTAGTAATAACCATCTCTATCAGAAGGAGGCAGGGGGAGACTTAGCTAGAGAAAAAGAGGATGGAAGCATAAAGTGGAGTGATGCAGCCAAACGCCAAGGACAGCGGGCAGCCGCCAGAAGCTGGACATGGCAAAGAATGAACAGATTTCCCGTGCAGCCTCCCGAAGCAACCAGATTCTGACCTCATCGAAGACATTCTTCTTACAAGATATTCTTCACAGCTGTCTATGAAGTAGATACTATCTTCATCTACATTTTACAGATGAAGAAACTATGTCTCAGCAAGGCAAAGTAACCTGCCCAAAGTCACCAGGAGGCGGCTTTGGGTTTCTAACGAAGTTTTACAGTTACTCGTTTCATTTGATTTCTAGCGTATAAATCTGTTTATATGTCTGTGTCCTTTACCACATTCAAAATCCCCTAGTGCCTGAGCCCTTATCGCCCTCCGACTGTTGGTTCTAGCTTAGTCCATGACGCATCCATCATAGGTGGGCTTTCCCAGGAAAAGATGAGCTTTTTGTTTTTTTACATCATTTTTTTGTACATCATGTATATGGCCACTCCCAGTTTTTAAATGATGCCTCATTTTCTCTGTGGTCTCAAAAATTTAAAATTTTATTTTGATAATAACATGCAATTTTAGAGTGAAATTCTACTCACTGTCATGTTTTGACTTTCCATAAGTAGCAGAACAAATGATTTTAGTTAAAAGAGCACTAGACTCCAAGCCAAATTCAAATTTACATTCTATATCCACCATGATGTAACTGGCATCCTGAAAAAGATCATCTCACATTTCTAAACTCCATTTTCTTCTTCTTTAAAATGACAATAATTATATCTTCCTCAATGATTTATTGTAAAAATTAATTGAAAAAGGTGAAGAAGATATCTAAGATGTGTTTTGAAAAATATTAGGTATCAAATTAGTGTAATTTCCTCTCTACTTTATCAGAGCCCAAGGACAACACATATGAAATCATGAATACTATTTAATTGTATGCTTTGTTTAGAAAACACACTACCACCTTCTCTTACTAGTCGTTCAAGCATTCATTTTCCTTTTTGTTTTTTGAGAATATCATTGGCATTCTATCTTCATACTTATGCTAGAAATCCATCAACGTTTTCAATTTCTCTTATATCAAAGGTATTAAAGTGTTCTTCACACAAGATTGTTCAAAGACCTGATTAAATGGTATCCCTTAGAAAACACTGAATATGGAGATAGCACTAAGCGTCTATGTCTTAAAGTTATTGCTGCCTAGGGGTTATGGGAACTAATTTTCAGAAGAAGGACAATAGCATAAACAGAAGATTATCAACACTGTTACTTATTTAAGAGACCAAATAAGAAAAGTGGCTTTTCTTTAAAACAGAGCCTTGATGTATATACCCTTATTGTTCTTGAAAACTAAATTATAGCTGTATGACTGCTCATTACTACTGGTATTTTCAAAGTAAATGTCAGAATTATACCTCAAAGAAAGCCCAGTGTGCCATGTCACTTTCCATATTATAGATCTGTCAACCAAGAGATCGTCATCTCTAGCTTTTGATACAAGTTGAGGTAAATGTGACTCCATGTATTAATTACTTTCAACATGTACTCAAAAGAAGAGATGTCACAGTATAATCTTGCAGTTATAGAAGTAGAACCTTTGTTGTGCTACACAGGTCCTTAATATGCACATTTTAACAAAAAACTTATTTTAATAGGCTTTAACTAAAATGTCTGTGATTATCGCAATAGTTTATTATTAGAAACTCAATATTCAATTATTCAGAAAACTGACATGTCTAAAATAATTTCTAAGAGACAGAGAGTATAAGGCACCATTCGGTTCTCCTTGAGAGCTAGCTTGCCTCTCTTCCCTGATCTCCAATTGCGCTGCTCTCTTGACCTCCCTCTTAGGATAAAAGTGACTGTCTCTGCAGTTTGAGCTGCATCAGATCGAATCACACCTGCTATGTACCAGGTATTATTTACTCCTCCTAACATCTCTGGAAAGTTTCTCAGCTAAAATAAATTCCAAAAACAAAGTCAACAACTGTTGCATACAGGTGGCAGCCTGACTTTAAGCGTCCAGCATTTTCCATTAGCACAAATTAATTTGTCTGCTTAGCAAGATGTCAAGAGAGATGACAGTAGTTGAATTCTACCCAAACTCAATCACCGTGCCTGTGTTTGCATGCCTCTTCTTTAATCTCCTCAGCTATACTTCAAGTTAGGAAAAATTCTCTCCGTTTTACCAAAGAGTAAATTGAGGTGCATTTCTGGTATAGAGATGTTTTTAAGTCAACACTACAATAAGTGAGGAGCTTGGGATTCAAACCTGAAGAATTGAGATGACTGAATATATGATATTTCAGTGCACATTTTTACAAACACACAACAGAATCATGAATTTTAGTCAGGAGTTAAAGCATGAGGAGGGAATAGTTCCCGAGAAGATAACTACCAGGGACTAGGAAGCCAAGGGAAATCCTTATCTTGAGACAATCCTCTTGTCTCAAATTTTCACCTAGGGCTTCACGTGGTTAATGCAAACAGAAAACAGGGAAGTAAAACTGTCAATCTGTGAAAAGGAAGGATGACATGGGGAAGAACAAAGGAAGAGAAGGAGAGAAAAACAGGTGAAAAAGTAGTGAATGATACTTGTATCATAAATAATGTACATGACAGCTACGTTATGTTCGTGAAAAACTCATTTGCTTATATTTTGCAAGGTAGAAAAATGCTTGTTTTCACTTAATGTCTCCCAGTTCTATATGCACTCATTTCATTTAGATTTCATTTATGTATATGTATATATAAATCAGCTCAAGATGAAATGTCATCAAAAGCTGTCAAAATCAGAGATGAGTCTCATTGGTATATTTTAACTTGCTTATCTTTTCTTACTTTTGAAGATTCCAAAAGCTTTAAAAATATGTAATAATTAAATCAAGCAGTGAAGTGCTCATAATTATGATTAACTAAACTATATCTCTCTATATATGTATATAGTGGTGTATTTGTTATTTTTAAGTAGTCAATAAAAATATGGTGGAAAGTAGTATTAATCGATATTCACCTTTTGCCTACATAGTAGTTACATTTATCGCGTGCTTCTTCAGCTATGAAAGAACATTATGAGGCTACTGGATGAAACAGGCTCCTTCCTTTGTGTCACAGTGTTACTCTGTGTTGACGGTGATCTAATCGTTTTGCAGTTTGAAGGACTTTTATCCTGAAAAGGAAACATCGTATGAAGTACACTTCAGTGCTGTGTCTCCTAGCATAGACCACTGGCTGATTAGGGAAGTTTTTAATTCCTCAATTTAATTCTTTAATTGCTTTGAAACACAATGTGCATGAGGTTTCCTTTGAGTAACATAATTGAGGAAAAACCTTCAATAGAGGATTTATTTGTCTCAACATCAGGATATTTCCAGATAATGCTGATATTGAGGAAAGGGGTAGAGGAGTGTCATAATTATCTATCAGAGTTATAATTCCTAGCAAAATGTGGTGACTTGTTATGGCTCTTCAATTTAAAATGAGCTTTCACTTTATTGCATTCACCCTCGCCTTTCAATGCACAGTGTGACCCAGGGTTCTGGTTCCTTTTTCTGTGATATTGGCAGACACAAAGATGTGAAGATATCAGTTTACCCTATCTACGAATGTGTTCCTGTTCGTGAGTGAAAAAATTGTGCCGAATGTCTATCTCAGCTTATCTGGGAACTCTGCTGATCATTGTCTCTGAGGAATCCAGGCTGACCAAGGGCCACCGTTCACACGTACTTCCGTGATTACTGAGATAGAAGGCTGAGGATGCAGTTGATCTCAAAGTTTCAGCTCAGAAGTGATACACACTACTCCTATACACATTTTATTGTCCAAAACGAATTGTATAATCTTATTTAATCCAAGTGGGCAAAGATGTGCAATCCTATGAGAGTCCAAAACAGTGATGAATGTTTGGTGAATAAAGCCAGTGAATACACAGGTGCATTGTTTGTTTTTCTAAAGAGCTTTTAATTTCTCTTAATTTCTGCATACGTTCTGTAGTTATATGAGTTATAACACTTATTTAAATTCAATCATTTGTGTTTTCATTTTACAAATGGTATTTTCTATGTATGTGAAAGTATTTTACATTTATTATGTAATGGTTTCTGAATTGGGGGTCATTGTTAGAAAAATCTTCTCTACTCCAAGGTTAAAAGATACGCTCCTAGGGCTGGCCTGGTGGCGCAGCGGTTAAGTTTGCACGCTCCGCTTCATCTTCCCGGGTTTGCTGGTTCTGATCCTGGCCATGGACCTGTGCACCGCTCATCAAACCATGCTGTGGCAGGTGTCCCACATATAAAGTAGATGAAGTTGGGCATGGATGTCAGCTCAGGACCAATCTTCTTCAGCAAAAAGGGGATTGGCAGTGAATGTTAGCTCAAGGCTAATCTTCTTCAAAAAAGAAAAAAATATATATATATGTTCCAATGATTTGTCTGTTTTAAATTTGTTTTTTACATCAAAATCTTTCATACCTGTTGATTTTATCTTGGGAAATGGTGGAGGAAATGGATCTAAATTTATTTTGAAAATGTCTACTCAATTACCCCCAGAGTTAAAGAATTTTATTTTCCAAGCTGAGCTAAAATCTCTTTTTCATTATTTACTAAATCACCATGTATATAAGCTATATATCTGTACTTTCTATTAAAACTATTTTTAAAATATTTAGCCAATTATAGTTGAATTGAGGAAAAAAGGAAGAAATGGTAAAAGGACTGATAAATAATATTGATTTAATGTAGATGTAAGATAAACAGAAATGTGGAAATTTTAGATGTAAAACAGAAACGTTAATGCTACAAACTAGACATTGTAAAGTTACGACTAATAGCAATTGAAGTTGGGGGGCAGAGGAAATTGGATCAAGTGTAAGAATACTAATGTCCTCACCTTAAGTAGCTGGGAGTTAGTCAATTCTACAGAAAATTAAATCACATAGCTAAGAGACTAACTTCATCTTCAACATACGTTTATTTGATTAAAAAGATTTTTCAATTTCACTTCTTTTTTAAATATAAACAAAATTAAAACTACAATTATTTTTAAGATGTAAATAGCATCCCAAAGTAAAATTTCATTGCAACAGATGTGTCTGTCTGCAAATAAAAAGACATCTGCAGAGGTTCAATGAACTATAACAAAGATTATTATAGAACAATGAAATTACTTTATAATTTTTATCTGTGCCCTTTTCTATTTTTTGAATATTGGCTAATGAGCATATTTTACCTAGTTGAGTAAATTTAATTTTCTTAAAATATATATAAAAATGATTAGAAGAGGGGCTGGCCCCATGGCCGAGTGGTTAAGTTCACGCGCTCCGCTGCAGGCGGCCCAGTGTTTCGTTAGTTCGAATCCTGGGTGCGGACATGGCACTGCTCATCAGACCACGCTGAGGCAGCGTCCCACATGCCACAACTAGAAGAACCCACAACGAAGAATACACAACTATGTACCGGGGGTGCTTTGGGGAGAAAAAGGAAAAAAATAAAATCTTTAAAAAAAAAAATGATTAGAAGAAAGGATGCCAAATAGTTACTAGTGGCTACTTCTGAGCAATAGATATATTGATAATTTGCATTTTTTTCTTTATACATATATGCTTTATTTTCCAAAAGTAACCTGTATGAAGGTAATCTGAAAATAGTAATTTTCAAATAACTTTTTAATATATTCAATCGATTGCCAGTTTCTGCGGAGATTGGCCGTGCTTTGTTCTTCCTTTCCAGGATGGCCTCTTTATCAGAAAGTGTTCACGATTATCCGTTTCGAACCCCTTCCATGATAGCAAACTGGTTAAACAAAATTATAGCTTTTTAACATCAGTCAAAAAGATATCTAAAGTAAGAGTTCTTTTTACCCAAAAAGTTAGTCTTTAGGATGTTGAACTAAGAGAATCACATAATTAAATATATTCTCAGTAAGTCAAGATATGAATAAACACTTTGTTGTCAAATTCTTTTGAAAGTGTACTTCGTGTTGCTTGCCAACCAGCTCCCCACATTTAGTCAAGTACTTTGAGTTGTCTCTGGAAAAGCACTAAACTTTTCTACAGGAAACAGGGGAGACCTACTATGCTCTTTTTACTTGATAAAATAACTTGAAAAGATGATAAATTAAGAGTGTGTCTCTGTATGACGCGGCAATTCATTTTCTGGGCACATACCCAAAGTAAGTGAAAGCAGGGACTCAAACAAACATTTATAAACTCGTGCTCATCGCAGCACTATTCACAATAGCCAAACACTGAAATCAATCCAACAGTCCATTGATAGACGGATGAATAAACAAAATGTGGAATATACATTTTTCAGCTTTAAAGAGGAAGGAAATGTTGACACAAGCTACAACATTGAAGACATTATGCAAAGTGAGTTGACAAATACTGTATGATTGATCTTATATAAGTTTCTTAGAGTAACAAATTCATAGAGATTCAAAGTAGAATGGTGGTTATCTGGGGGTTGAGGAAGGGCTGAATGGGGAGAGAGCATTTAACGGGTTAGAATTTCAGCTGGGGAAGATGAAAAATTATGGAGATGAATAGTGGAGATAGTTGCACAACAATGTGAATGTACTTGATCCACAAAACTGAAATGGTTAAAATATAAATTTTATGTTATCTATATTTTACCACGATAAATAAAAAGGAATGACTCTGATTAAGTTGCCAATTCTCATGTCAGTAGGCAAATAATATTTCAAGATGTTAGAGCTTCTGATGCTAATATGGATTGACATAAAAAGCAATTAGAATGATAAGTGAAGATTCTTCCTCAAATGTTATATTGTGCTGATTATAGTTTTGTTTTTTTTTTTTTAATTCAAAGATAATGTAGGCTGTGAAGTTTCCAAAAGAGCCCCCACAAATAGAAATTCTTTTCTGGTGGTGACAGTGTTTGGGTTTGACTACCCAGGGAGTTGTCAAAGTGTTGTCTTGTGCCATGAAGGCAAATTGCCTAATTTCCAGTTCTTCCAAGAACTGCATTCAAAAGTAATAAAAATACGTTAATGATTCTGGGTCGAAAGCCATTGTTCTATTTTGTCTTCTCTGTTTCAGTAATAGGCGTTCTGGACAATTTCCAGGCTTCATCATTACCTCTCACTCAGTACGTATCATGCCATATATTTAATACAAAAGTAATAATAGTGATAATAATAACTCATATGTCATGAATGCTGATTGTTTGCCAAATAAAAGATACCTAGTAAAATTATATATATTATCTCATATAATATACAAATGTACAAATTATCTAAAATATGCCTAGAATATACATAGTCAGACATCATTCCTCAGAGTAGGAAATTAAGGCTGTGTAGATTAAACAATGGCTTAATACCATGCGCTAATAAAGAAGAGAGGCAGACTTTAATTCAATACGTGTTTTTGTGCACGTATATGTGTACAAGCATTGGCGTGTGTGCACGTCTATGCCCCTACCAAAAGTATACACAGGGAATCAAAGCGGCTCCAGGTTTTTCAAGACAAGGATTTGCTCTTCTTTTGTGAAAAGTTCAAGTTCCAAACTTTTCAACTCGTCTTCTTTTTTTTTGTGGAAAAAGATCATATCTGTGGATTTTTAAGATGGACTGACATGCATAATTCTCAAGACATCTTGGCAAAAATGTTACTTCTGTTGGTAAAGGCATCACTTCTTAAGAAGCTCCCGGACATCTGGTCTCAATGTGCTAGCTAATGCACGCGTGTTGGAATAAAGGGAGTGCAAGCTTCTTTAAACTTGTTTCATTTGAATATTCTTTTTAGCTCTAATGTAACCAAAACTAATGTTCATATTCTAACCATAATATTATCTTATACAACAATTTATATTCATGACTCAGCCACTTGACATTTGCTACAGAACTGTACGCTTAAAACCTGTATACGGCTGGTGCGGCCCCATGCTGTTGCAATTAAGTTCATGCGCTCCACTTGGGCGGCCTGGGGTTCGCCGGTTCAGGTCCCCAGCACGAACCTCCACACAGTTTATCAAGGCACGCTGCGGCAGGTGGCCCCCTATAAAACAGAGGAAGATGGGCACGGATGTTAGCTCAGGGCTAATCTTCCTCAGCAAAGCACAGGAAGATTGGTGGTGAATGTTAGCCCAGGGCTAATTTTCCTCCAAAAAAAAAAAAAAAAAAACTGTACACTGTAATTTCACCTTTTTCTTAACAAAGAGGATTTTTTTAAATAACAGGGAAATTGCATGAAAAGAAATGACTTCCAGATCTGATAAATGGTTAGTTGTTTGAATTTAAGATTAATTAGGCATATTGAAAAAAATTATCAGTGAAGATGTGGCAGTATTGAGAAATAAGTGTTTAGCTCTGTATGTGGGGCAAAATAGAAACAAAACAAGAAGATGTAAGAATTACTGTGTCTACCCCTGTATGCAAAAGCAACTGATTACTAATATAACTTCAATCTGTCCTAACTTTAGAGAGTGAGATCATAGCTCCAATAAGGAATCTGAGCATTTAAGTCACTAGAAAGCTGTATCCTCCTATTTTGCATTCAATTTGCTTTCCATTCAACAGTCTCATGTAAATTTGCTTTTTATGAACACTTCACTGAGGTCTAGTAATTTCTAAGTGGACAGATAAAAAATAATTTTTGACTGCAAGACTGAGGACCAAGGCCCCAAGTGACAGTAAATTAACCATATTCATGCCTTTCCATAAAGTAACTTATCAGCCTTTTTCAGAGCATGTTCTCTGAAAAGGAACTGCCATGGTTTCACATCACTACTCTCCTCAGAAATAATGGTGAATTATTCAAAGACTCTCTTAATAAAACTTTCCATGTATTTTCCTGTTTAATCTTCTTGTTTACTTCATAATCATTCAATCCTAAATCAACGAGCTGGGATTTCTTTCCTTTTTTTTGGCTTATATACTTAAGGCATAATATTTCACTTTAAGAGCAAACCAAAGAACCATTCAAACTACTGTGTATGTATGTGTGTACATATATATATATATAACATATATAACATATATAACATATAATATATCCACATATAGAGTCTATCCATATAAAATTTATTGATAGGTAGATAGGTAGAGAGTGAAGGCCTGAGATCCCACAGGTAAAAATCTCTTCATAAAATATCTGCTGAACGCGATAATTTGATTGTACTATTCTATTCTGACATTAAACCAAAAATATTTTCCATGAAGAATCAGTTGTTGCAAGTAATAGAGATCAATCCTATGATCTAAGGTCACAGTAGAATAGAAGTGTACACTATTGGCAGGCAAAAACTGGAATAACACTGTTACCCATCTACACTTACACAGATTGTGTCAAGAGCTTTAAATATTCTGCAATTTTTTAATTTAGCATATTTACTTTGAATATCCTGTTATAAGGAAAAAAGTGAAATAGAGGAAGTATAGAAAAGTACTATGAATGAAGTTATCCATGTAATGTTATTATAACAGCAAAAAGTGGAAATGGTCCAAATGTCAAAATATATAGCACGGTTGAGTCACTAATAATGGGTTAATCAATGAACTGCTCTATAGCCACAGCAATTTTGTGATATGTTTAGGAAGTAGTAATAAACTGAAAATTATTTTGTGTAAAATGGCACAGAATTGAGAAATAAAGAGCACAAAATATGATTCAATCTTCTCAGCAATATTATTATTGTTATTGTTCAAACTCTAATGATAATAGTAGGCATTCCAAAGAACATTTATTTGCTCTCTGAGCTACTCACTGGAGAATTTTAGGTTTAGTTTTACTCTAAAAGATAAAATTTGTATGTCCTTTGTTTTCCTTTAATAAAATATATATTTTATATTCAAATTTACAAATATTTTCAAATACTTTTACCCTCATGTGATTCTGAAGCATTATCTTTTCATATTTATTTACTGAAATAGACATCTATTTAATGGGCAAATCTCCCAGTATATATCATATCATCCAGTTTTCCTTTCTGATAGCTATCAATGTATTTGTACCTATGGCTCTCAGTTGAAGTGGGGGCAATTCTCTCTCCCATGAGACATGTGGCAATGTCTTGAGATACGTTGGTTTGTCACAAGTGGGACTGTGTTACTGGCACTAGGGGGTTAAGGCTGACAAACACCTCGCAATGCAGAGGACAACTGCCACCTAGCCCTCAACAAAGTGTTACCTAGGCTGATAAATCAATAGTGCCAAGGTTAAGGAATATTGGTTTATAACATAGATATTTAACACTGCTTAAGCAGCTAGAGCAAAATCTGGCTAATTTGTGAAGCAAGGTAATTTAATAACGAATGCTTGAAAGTTCACAGAATTAGCAAGAGAGTCAGAGATTTAGGTTTAAAGATAATGCAGCCAGGAATATGACCTTCAGACTGGGCTGTGGAACTTGGCTGACAACAAACCTCTGTCACAGCCATATCCACAGACATGACAACCCCTCCTCATAGGGGACTCTGCAGCTACCAGGTATTATTAGCGTCAGAATCACTCCTGCCTCTTCCAGAACCTGAGTGAAGATGCGTCCTCTCATCACACATCCCAGAGGGAGTCGGTCCCTCCCTGCTGTCCCCACAAAGCTTCTGCTAAAGTAAGGTCAGGTGCCTGTGCTCCAGACATAAGATAGGCAATGCAAATGAGTGCCTGAAATTCCAAGCTTCTATCGTGAATGTTGGAAGAATTTTCAGCTGCTGAGTTGACCAAAAAAAAAGGTCATAAATATCTAACACTCATTTTATTCAATAATGCCGCTCAATCTGAAATGATTTTTTTCTAAACTGAACTTTGCTTCTATTTAAATCACTTCAACAATCCAAAATAAAATGTTTATATGATGATGCCCATTTGACTGTAGCTAAATATAAGTTTATAAAAATCACATTCTGGTGCTTAGTATAGATTACCTTAAAATTAATATCTCAGTTGAAAGTGGTTTTAAAGTAATCACTAATAAAATACTAATTCTACCTATTACTCACTAATATAAATATTAAATATATACGTTCTAAAATAAAGACACTATCAAGAAGGACAGTATGTCAGACAACTCTATTCTAAATTGTTAGAAAATTTTTCAGGACTGCATTATAAAACACAAAGATCAGTTTAGTGTTGAGTATATTAATGTATCCTGGTTTCATATTGCTGAAAATTGCAAGGGCAAAGAGGTCCGGCTATCTGTTAGTTCAGCTTTCTTGTGACTTCTGGTCCTGCTCATGCCATATCCCAGGTATACCACTGCTAGCACCTAATGGTTGGTTCTTGGACACACTTGACCTTGTGCCTGGAGGAGTATATCTCTTTTCCTACATTCCCTAAAATGTCTTAACATTTGTTACACTGTTTGAAAGTTGTATACTTTAGAAATCCAAGAAAATGAACTAAAATAAGTTTTATGAAACAAAGTATTTAATGTAAATAAATATTTTAAAACGACCTTATTATATCTACAGAAATCAATCACTTAAAACACATAATAGGAAAAATGCCCATTTACAATAACAATATTTAGGAACAAGTAGAATACAAAACTGGCAATATTACAATAAAAAAGGGTCTTATTATCGATCCCCTACTCCAAATGTGGAAAAAAAGGAAAGTATTCCAGGTGTTTGACAGGAAGAGAATCTCATAAATATATCAGTTCTACTCAGTTAAACATTAAATTTAATACCCCAACTTTTTAAAACACATCAGGCTAATTATAAAAAGTCACATGAAAAAATCAAAGTGCAATATCAGTGAATATTTTTCCAAAAAATTGGTAATAAGATGGTACAATCCTACCTTTTCAAGATATTAAAATATATTTTAAAACCACGTTATAATATTAACACATAAATAGACTGAAAAAATCAATGGAAAAGAACAGAATGTCAGAAAATACACTCAAGTAAATATGAGATTTATTATACATTAGAGGGAGTATTTAAAACAGGATGACAAAGGAAAGACTACAAATAAATAGTTTGGGAATAATTTCATAGCTATCTGAAAAAAAAATAAGTTGGATTCACCCTTCAAACTTTAAACTCCATGTTTCAATGATACAGCTCTTTAGGAAGACTCTGCATGTGCTAGAAAAACTTGAGGCACTTTTGTTGTCATTACTAACATTGGAGTGAAGAAGGCTTTTCTAAACATGTTACAAGATACAAAAATAAGAAAGTTCAATATGAGTAATTTTGACTAACCAAACATCAAAGCATTTCTGTCTGCAAAATGATTATAACAACTGGGAAAGAAGTTCCAGCTCATGGAACAAATGGGTGATTTCCTTACATATACAAATTTCTTTAAAACATTGAGCAAAAAAACTAACACTATAATACAAAATAGCCTATAAAATACTTCACAAAAACAAATATAAAGACTTTTTAAGCACATGGAAAGATGATTATTCTCACTAGTAATAAGAGAAAGGCAAATTATAACATATTGAGATATAAAGTTTCACGTTTCACATAGGAATAGAATTGTAAATAATTTGTAAAAACCTTGTGTAAGTGAAGGCTGAGGAAATAGGCATTTTCAAATATTTCTGGTGGGATGGTAAATTGGTGAAATTCCCAATGGACGACAATTTAACAATATATCCCCAAATTACAAATGCATTCTCACTCATACATCGACCCGTCAAATCTACTCCTGAGAATCTGACCTACAGATAGACTTGCAGGTGCATGAACTTGCTTATTTTGAAAGGTATTCATTTCATTACTTGTAATACCAAAGCACTGAAACAACGAAAATTCAACAATAGAAAATTAGTTACATTATAATTTATTCATACGATGGAATAGTTTGCAACTAAAAATCACAAGTTCTTTCTGATTAGTATGAGATGATATATAAAATATGATATAAATTTTAAAACAAAATATAATATACAACAGAACATGCTACCTCTTGTATAAGAAAATAAAAATATAATATATGTGTATATCTTTGTCCAGGTGTAGGGTATTTCTCGAAGTGGAAAAGCTGGGATGGCTGACAGGTAGAGAAACTGAGTGGGATCCAGGAAGGAGACTTTTTATTCTGTACTCTTATAATTTTTGAATTTTCAATTAGGTGAACGTATTACTTATTCAAAGAATGAATACATTTGGAAATAATAATTTCTTTTCTAAAGTCAGGCCATTGTTATCTATTTTCACATTTCTCACTCGTTCTCTCCACTCATTTTGGAATCAGTTAAACTATCGATTTCAACTGCCTCTCTACTCCTCTTATAATCCCAAGACAAATTATGTTCTTTTTATTTGACTACTTGTCCTCTCTCCTGCTCAGGTTTTGTGTTGCTTTCGCATCATATTCTCTTTAAAAGAAAGGGAAAAACAGATCCGAATTTTCAGTTTTCTCTTTGATTATGCACATGCTTTGGAATTAAAGAAGAGGACTTTGGACCTTACCAATATGAAGAAAATTACATGAAATATTGAAACAAATGTCTTTATAAAGCAGGTTAAATGTTGTTGACATTTTCAGTTGTATTCCATGCTAGCTTTCTTCCAGTATCTAAACAGGTAAAAGCATATGCTCTTTGAAATATATTAGTTGTAAAAATATAATTAAAATCCATAACTGAAGCTCGGACTCAAAAAGTTCTGAGGAGTATTCTATCATAAAAAGTTCATGGTAAATCCTGATACATAAGATTTGTAGAATAAATGCTCAGAAATTTACAACAGAACCAAGTTGTAAACAATATGCAGTATTTTATACACATACATTACACAGCAAACATAACAAAGCGACATGCTCATAAATTTATGGCTTCTAAGATTATAAATGGAATTTCATGCAGTTCTAACCCCTTCTGGGCCCAGTAGTTAGAGAAGTTCGTCTTAATTCTGAAGAAGATGTATTCATGTGTATCCCGGGAAATGTGTCTAGAGGTCCTCACCTTTATTCTGTGGTTAACTGCCACTCAGGTGATTTTCTCCTAACAGCTTGCCCTAGGTTACAGCAGTTTAATGGAATAGGGGCCATTTTTACCATCCACTTGAACTTACAAATGAGAGAATTTAAACTTTCCACATTGGACTTTGCTCCAGTTGCCCTCAGAATAAATTCATATTAATAATGATTACCATGATAACCATGTTAAAACGAAAGTAGACAAATCTACTGAAGTAATTAAGAGTCTAAACTTGTAGGATGAGGTGGTAGCTGAAGGAGGACCCCCGACCTGCAATGTGAACACAGCACACGTGCACATCGAGTTACATTACTGATGTTAAAATCAATTACTCACTTTCTATATTTCCCATTTAAACAATATTTATCAGTGTCAGCCATCTTTCTCGTTGGAATTTCCAGCAGTGGGGCGTTGCGTCTGGCGCTTCAGCCCTCTGCCCCAGTCAGGCCGTGGCCCCTGGCTATCCTCAGACTGTCTTCTCCAGGAGGCCTTCTGTAAACCCCTATTGCAGACTGCAGCATGCGCCCCTCCCTTTCCCTGTCCATACCTTACTTTTCCTCCAGCGCTTACCACTCTGTGACATACCTAATAATTTCTCTTTTGCCTTTCTTTACTGTCTCCCTCATCTAACTAAACAGGAAACTCAATAGGATCACAGCCATTTCGTCCGTTGCCCTCAATGATCTATTCTTAGTGCTGGAACATTGCCTGGAACATCGCAAGCGTTTGACCGATATTTGTTAAATAAATTGATGAATACACGAAATAGAAACTGGTGATTAAAGCTTATGAGTCTTTCACCTCATACACTAGATATCAATATTTTATGGTACATTTTTAACGTGCCAAACTCTTCTCAATTTGAAGTACATCAGGGGTGCTAATTGTAGGTCAAATTGCAAAGGTGATGTATGCAGCTTGCTAACTAGAATGTCTGCAGAGACAAAGTACGGCGTGAGAAAAACTACTGAGCAAGTAAAGGATTCTAGTACATGGTTTGTCTACTATTTTAATTTTAGCCATTCGAGTAGATGTATAGTGGTGTTGTATTGATTGTTTGTTTGTTATACAGACTTTTTTTTAAGTTAAATGATGGTTCAAACATATTGCCCATTTGTAAATCTTCTTTGTAATGTTTTTAATAAGTTGTAAGAATTTTCCATCTATATAGGTCTTTCTAAATTTCTAATATATAAATGTGTGTAAAAAATATATATATGTAATTTCATCCTAGGAATCTTGCACATATTTAGTTAGAATTAAACATGAGGATAAATTGGTTTTGATGCTACAGTATAAGCCTTATACCACAACTTATACCATATTATACTAATAATGTGAATAACATATAGTGTATCTTATAATGCATTGTACTAATTATTATACATAGTATCAATACCTTGTGCTATAAGGCATTACATTTTTATATCATTTTCCAAATGTTCGTTAACAGTGTGTGTATATATATATATAATACACATTATTTTTGTATATTGAATGTATATCCTTCTAAACTTGCTAAATTCTCTTATTAGTTCTAGCCACTTATTTGTAGATTGTTTTAAACTCAATACAAAAAAAGGTAGAAAGAAAGAAATAAGAAACAAAAAAGAAGTTGGGACAAATAGAAAATCAATACCAAGTTGGTAGATATATATCCAACCATACCAACATTCACACTATATGTAAATAGCCTAAATAACCCAATTAAAAGGCAGGTTTTTTTTCAGTTTGAGTAAAAAAGCAAGACCAAAGTATATGCTGTTTACTAAAAATTAAATATAAAGAAGAAAAATGATTAAAAATAAAATGAGTGAAAAATATAACCTGCTAACATCATTCAAACAAGGAAACTGAAGTGGCTATGTTAATATTAGAATAACTTATTTTAGAGCCAAAAAAATCATCAGAAATGAATATGACAGTTTTTCTTTTTCCTTTTTTTTGAGGAGATTAGCCCTGAGCTAATTGCTGCCAATCCTCCTCTTTTTGCTGAGGAAGGCTGGCCCTGAGCTAACATCCCTGCCCATCTTCTTCTACGTATATGTGGCACTCCTACCACAGCATGGCATGTCAAGCAGTGCCATGTCTGCGCCTGGGATCTGAACTGGCAAACCCCAGGCCGCCAGAAGCAGAACCTGCGTACTTAACAGCTGTGCCACCGGGCCGGCCCCCAAGTTTCTCAATAGTAAAGTGGTGAATTAAGTAGGAAGATAAAAAACTCCTAAATACTTGTGTACTGAATACCAGAGTATCAATATATACGTAGCAGAGCTGAAAGACCATAAAACTGCCAGAAGAAATAGACATATCCACCTTATAACCAGAGGGTTCACTACTCTTTTGTCAACAATAGTCAGAGCAAAGAGACGGAAAGTCAGTAAGTACTGGAGCTCCATGTGTGTCATTTTTATATTATCTGTTTTATTCTCTTCATTACCATCATATTCTCTCTAATTTCTTGAACATTTGTAGCCCATTCACAATAATTGTTTTCATTTCCTTTCCCAGATTCTATTATCAATTTAATATATGTTTGCTCCTATTGATTGATTTCTTTCTAGGTTATAGGCCATATTTCCCTGCTTCTTTGTATGACTAGTGCTTTTTGACAAGATGGTAGAGTACAAACTTTATATCGTTGCTTCCTGGATTTTGTTGTAGTTCCTCTAAGTAGTATTGAATTTTGCTTGGTGTGCTATTAAATACTTTGAATCCATAGGATACTTTCCCGGCTTGTTTATAAACTTTGTGTAGTGTAGATCTAGAAAATCTTATCATCCAGGGTCAATTTAGTTGTCTTACTAAAGGGCTGCCTCTCTAAATGTTTTACCTTACGCCCTGTGCATTTCAACATCTTCCTCATCTACCTTGTGGCAACACAAAGGATTCCCAGCTCTCTAAGAGCTCTGTACTACTCCTTCCTGATGGTTCTTTCCTGAGTCTTATGCACTTTATTCTCAAGCAAGGATCAGTATTCAGGTAAAGACTCCAGGAGACTTCTTGAGAGTTTTTGTTGGAGATCTCCTTCTTTGCGTCCCCTTCCCCTCCAATACTCTTCCAGCTGAGCCTCTCTCTCTTTCTCCTGAAAACTGCATCTAAGCAGTAAACTGTTGCAGTCTTAGAGTCCTTCATGTTTTCTTCCTTTATCTGAGAGCCTACAGGCATTCATTGCCTGTTTTTCTAATATATGATATGCATGGTTGATTATATTTTTCTTGTTTTTCTGTTTGTTTAAAGCAGAAGGATAAGTCCTTTACTTTATCCTCTATCTTGGTCTAAAGTAGTAATCTGTACGTGATTCTACAACAAAATTTTCTTCATTATGCAACTCAGTTAATCTTTATCATGTAGAATTGATAATATTTGAAATGTGATCTGAAATTTAGAAGTATTGTAAAGTAGCATCTTATATTTTGAAAATTAGTATTCTTTGATATCTAGATATTATTATATATCTTAATGGGCAATATAATATATATCGTGAACCTGCAACCTGAGTTTTGTCATTCATTTCACCACTAATAATGCAGTAAACCAAAAGTCCAATTTTGTTTTGTTGCAGAACAAATGAAATTTAAAAAAATTGTTTTCACTAAAAATTATAACTTAATTTATGCCTAGTCATTTAGCTTGCCAAGATTTAAAAAAATAATTTTATTCCTTATTTTTCAGGAGATTATGAAAAGAAAATTGTCCATAATTTTTGCATCCAGTAATCTCTGCAAAATGTATTGTAAAATAATAATATAACAAATCTATAGCCACAAATTTGACAACATAGATGAAATATACCAATTCCTTGAAAGATACTATCTATCCAAACTGACAGAAGGAGAGATAGACAGTCTGAATAGATAAATTTCTATTAAACAAACTGAATCAATAATTAATAACTATCTAAAACAGAAAGCACCAGGCCCAATGGGGTTCACTGGTGAAGTCTTCCAAACATTGAAGGAAGAACTTATACCAATTCTCTACAATATCTTTCATAAAATAGAAGCAGAGTGAATACTCTCTAACTCATTCTATAAGCCAGCATTACGTTAGTACCAAAACAACAAAGAGACATTGCTAGAAAGAAAAACTAGACCAGTATATCTCATGAACACACATGCAAAAAATCTGCAACAAAATATTAGGAAATGGAATTCAGCAATATACAAAAATAATTATACGACGTGTTCGAGTGGGCTTTACTCCAGGTATACAAGGCTGATTCAATATTCAAAAACCAATCAATGAAATCACATCAACTGGCTAAAGAAGAAAAGCCACATGGTCATATCAATAGATGCAAAAGAACTTTTGACAAATTCCAACACCCATTCATGATAAAATCTCTTGGCAATTGAGGAATACAGGGGAACTTCCTCAACTTGATAAAAAACATATATAAAAAACTACAACTAAACTCACAGTCAATGATGGAAAACTAGAAAGTTTCCAGGTAAATCAGGAACAAAGCAAGGATGTTTCCTCCCACCGATCCTATACAACACTATACTGGAAGTCCCAGACGATACAATAGGATAAGAAAATTAAATAAAACATATCCAGTTTGGGAAGAAGGAAATAAAATTTTCTTTGTTCATAGATATTTTTTGTCTCTTCAGAAAATCCCAAAGAAGTAAAAACGACAATAACAATAAAAATTTCTTAGAACTAATAAACAATTATAGCAAGATTTCATGAAATACAAATATACATACAATGTATATAGAAAATATATTTGTATTGTATATTATATATTATATATTTATAATATGTATAAATATATAATATATTTGCATATATTATTTATACAATATGCAAATATGTATAGATATACACACACGCACACAAGTCAATCGCTTTTCTATATACTAGCAATGAGCAAATGGAATTTGAAACAAAAAACACAATACCATTTATATTAGCATCAAAAAATGAAATATTTAGATATAAATCTAACCAAATATATGTAAAATATATATGAGGAAAACTACGAAACTCTCATGATAGAAATCAGAGAATATCTAAATAAATCGAGAGATATTCCATGGACATGTATAGGAACCCAAATATTGTCAAGATGTCAGATCTTACCAACATGATTTAGATTCAATACAGTCCCAAGCAAAATCCTAGTTAGTTATATTGTGGATACAGACAAACTGCTTCTAGAATTATATGAAAAAGCAAAAGAACTACAATAATCAACACAGTATTGAAGGAGAAGAACAAAATTGGAGGGCTGACATGACTTCAAGATAGTATAAAACTGCTGTAATCAAGACCTTGTGGTATTGGCAAATTAACAGACAAAGAAATCAATGGGACAGAACAGAGAACCCAGAAATACACCCACACAAATACGATCAGCTCATCTTTGACAAAGGAGTAAAGGCAATACAATGGAGCAAAGATAGTTTTTTCAACAAATGAAGCTGAAACAACTGGACATCCGCATGCAAAAAAATGAATCTAGACACAGATGTCACGTCTTTATCAAAAATTAATTCAAAATCGATCACTGACCTCCATGACAATGGAAAGCTACTAAACTCTTAGAAGATAACATAGGAGAATATACAGGCAAGGGTGACTTTTGAGATACAATACCAAATGCACAATCAATAAAGAAAAAAATTGTAAGTTCAATTTTATTAACTTACAATCCCACATAGAAGAACCACGAGGAACTAAGATATACGACTATATACTAGGGTTTTGGGGAGAAAAAAAAGGAAGATTGGTAACAGATGTTAGCTCAGGGCTAATCTTCTTCACCAAAAATTGCTCTGCAAAAGACACTGTTAAGAGAATGAAAACACCAATTACAGACAGGGAGAAATCGTTGCCAAATATATACCTGATAAAAAAAACTGTCCAAAATTCACAAAGAACACTTAAAACTCAACAATAAGAAAACAAACAACCCAACTTAAAAATAGGCAAAAGATCTGAACAGACATCACACCAACGAAGATATACAGATAGCAAAAATCATATGAAAATATGCTCAACATCCTATGTCATTAGGGAATTGTAAATTTAAAAAACGAGATACTGCTACACACCTATTAAAGATACCAAAACACTGGCAATAACAAATGCTGGTAAGGAGGGGGCAACAGGAACCTTCACGCATTGTTGGTGGGAATGCAAAGTGTCTAGTCACTCTGCAAGGCAGCTTGGCAGCTTCTTACAAACTAAACATCCTCTATGATACAGCAATTGCACACCTTTTTCTCTTACTCAAATGAGTTGAAACTTTATGTCCATAAAAAAACCTGCACGTAAATGTTTATAGCAGCCTTATTCACAATTGCCCACACTTAGAAGTAAGCAAGAGTCCCTTCAATAGGAGGATGGATGCGCAGACTGTGGTACAAGCATGCCGGGAAATGAGCTATCAAGCCAAAAAAGACATGCGTGAACTTTACATGCATATTGCTAAGCGAAAGAAGTCAATCTGAAAGGGCTGCAGATCGTATGATTTCCACTAGATGACCTTCTGAAAAAGGCAAACGCATGGAACTAATAAAAAGATCAGTGCCAGTTCAGGGGCGGAGCGTGGGAGGGAGACATGAAGAGGTGGAGCACAGGGGTTTTTATGGTAGTGAAACTATTTTCTGAGAAGCTGTAATGGTGGATCCATGTCGTTATACATTTGTCAAAACTCTATAGCAGATTTAAAGGAAAGAGTGATCTCCGATGTAAACTATAAACTTTAGTTAATAGTAATGTATCAATATAGGCTCATAATTATAACATGTACCATCGTAATGCAAGATGTTAATTACAGGGGAACTGAGAGGGGTGTTGGGGGAGTATGTGGGAAGTCTCTGCTCAAAGAGTAAAGTCTATTAATCAAATTTAAAATAATAAAAATAGTATATTCACAAGCTTTAAAAACAGAGTATAAAAAGACGAAAAGTAAATTAAATGTGTGCTCTCCTCACTCTCTAACTACTCTTCCTGAAGTTTTCTTCATATTTTCTTTTAAATTCTTCCAAAATTATATGCATTTGCTAGTATATAAACTTCTGCTTAGCTGGACCAAGAAACCAAATGCATATGGCCACTAAAAAACTATTCAACATGAAGCTAAATATAACAGAGGGCAAGTTTATGTGGAAAAGAGGCAACAATTTTTACAGATTATGTATTAAAATAATACACTTTTGTACTTTTTAAAGCATGTGGCCAGGTGAACACTTTACCAAGGACCAACTAATGAATACATTCTAGCTCCATCTCAGCGTGGAAGAAACCCAGTAAGAAAATATTGAGTGAAAAATATGTACAGATGTGGGGAAGCTTCAAAGAAAATCAAGAGAAAGATAAATCCAGGGTCGTGGGAACCCTGGTGTAGGACAGAGGGGGTGAGCAAAGGTGCACATAGAATGCTTCAAAAGTATTTCTCTTCTCTGTCTTACGCTGGGGACTCAGAGCTATGTATTTAAAACAACTGTAACTGACGTATGTTTTATGACTTTTCATATAGTCATTCGTGATTGACTATTCGTTTTTTATAAATTGCATTTTCAATTCCTATGTCCATTTTGTAATGTGCAATTCATCCTTTTTTATTGCTTGGTTTAAACTCTTTACATGTAATATTAAAGAAATCAAATCCCTTTCTGCCACATGTATTGTAAATATTTTTACTCGATACTACATTTTCCTTTTTAACTTGTATTCTGTTATTTATTCCCACTCAGAATGTTAAATATTTATGTAGTCAAATTTATCAAAAATTTTATTTATGCCTCTGGATTTTATGTCTGACTTAGAAATGATTTTTATTTCTGAAAATGTGTTTTCATTTTTTATAAAACTTTATGGGTTTTTTTGCTCAAATATTCGATTCATGTAGAATTTATTTGGTATATAGAATAAGTTAGGGCTCTCTCTCTCATATATTTGTGGGCATGGTGCTAATAAGTTGGCCAGCCTGTCTCAAGAGCATGAAGTGCCCTGCATAAGCTCTCTTTTGTTCACTTGCCATCTTTCTCACAAACTGAAGTCTCACATATATGCCTATTTGGGGAATAGCATGCATTTAATTTATATTTAATATCATGTCTTCTCCAAAATTCAATGATCATAATGATCAAAAATTCATAACATGTTTTACTATCTGGTAACACTGGCCAAATGTGTTTCTTTTTCCAGATATTCTTCCTTGTCATTTTGTAGGTTTCCAAAGCAAATTTATTGGCATTTTAACTGGCGCAATGCTTAATTTATCACAAAGTACCATGTATTCAGTGCTTTGTTAGTCTTTTTTATTATTATTATTGCAAGAGACAGACTCCCATCCGTTTGCTCAAGTTTAGACCCAGGGCACAGCAGACCCAAGGCTACAACCTGGGTTGCAGCTGTCTGTAGTCCTATGAAAAAAAAAAAAACACCTGTAATCTTTGTTGTAAATATCTATTTTTAACATCTTAATAAATATTTAACTGTTATTGTTTCTTTTATTTTAAAGGCTATATTTTTAGAACAGTTTAAGTTCACAGAAAACTTTAAAGGAAAGTACAGAGACACCCCACACAGGGATGTCCTGCCCCGCCTCCTCCCCCCCTGTTATTTATTGTTGTTTTGAGAGTGGAAAAAAGTTCAAAAATGGACCTCACAGTGCACTTGGAACAGTCCTATCTGGTATCTTGTATTTCAAAACTATTTACAAACTTTCCTTCTGAGAAATCTGGACATGATCCAAGGTCAGTTCACCAAGAGATCAAGACCCCAAAAATAAAGTGTGAAGTTATTTAAATGGTTCTTATGCGCTTACCTCTGAAAGGTCTCTAAATTCTAAGGATATTTGAGGTTTCCAGTACTGTTCCAACACTGATCAAGTAGATATCTTTCACTTCATAAGGTTTTCACGATATTTATGTTTAAATATAGTTCTCTGTAAATATCTTCCTTAAATTATTACGATTTTAAAAAAAAATTCTAAACAAACTGACCAAAAAAATACCACTCTCTTTTTTTCTTTTTTCTGAAGATTGGCACCTGGGCTAACAACTGTTGCCAATCTTCCTTTTTTTTTAAGAATTGGCACCTGGGCTAACAACTGGTGCCAATCTTCCTTTTTTTCTTTAAGGATTGGCACCTGGGCTAACAACTGTTGCCAATCTTTTCTTTTTTTTTCTGCTTTATTTCCCAAATCCTCCTGTACACAGTTGTATATCTTAGTTGCAGGTCCTTCTAGTTGTGGGATATGGGACGCTGCCTCAACGAGGCCTGATGAGCGGTGCCATGTCCATAACCAGGATCCGAACCCTGGACTGCCGCAGCGGAGCGCACAAACTTAACCACTTGGCCACGGAGCTGGCCCCCACCACTCCTTTAAAGAGTGACAATGAGCAGCTATATTTTCCAGCGTGAATATGTCTACACTAGAGATAGTTGTAATTCTATGTTATTCTTAAACATCTCCTGGGATGAATATTTCAAAATCCTCCCTTACTATTTCTTTTATTTGTCTGACAACTTAAGCACTTAGACTTTGGGAATTGGTAAAGGTGAAAAGTAGCTGAATTTATACCCTGCCTAGACTTTAAAATGACGTTACTGATTCCTTGGTAAAGCTACATCTTACAGTGAGGTGAATTAGTTGTCAGAAAAGTGGCAGAGAAGATCCAATCGTAAGCCAGGAGCAAGTAGCAAGGAGCTAAGGAAAGTACTGCTTCTATATTTGGAGCAACTGAAAAATTACTCATGCTTGCTCGTGGCAAAGCCAGCATTCCCAGGATCCTGCTTCGCTTGATGGGGAGACAAGAGTCATAATATTTTAAATGAAATAAGGAGGTGAGTTTGGATTAGGTAAATTATGTTAGGCACCCTGTGAACAAATAGTGCAAATAGAAGAAAGGAATAGGGGGCCGGCCTGGTGGCGGAGCAGTTAAGTTCGCAAGTTTCAATTCAACGGTTCAGATCCCAGGGGTGTGAACATGGCACCGCTTGGCACACCATGCTGTGGTAGGCATCCCACATATAAAGTAGAGGAAGATGGGCATGGATGTTAGCTCAGGGCCAGGCTTCCTCAGCAAAAAAAAAAAAAAAGAGGAGGACTGGCAGTAGTTAGCTCAGGGCTAATCTTCCTCAAAAAAAAAAAAAAGAAGAAGAAGAAGAAGGGAATAATTGTTGAAACAAAACCTCCGTTAAAAATTAATTGTACAGGACCTGGCCCAGTGGCATAGGGGTTGAGTTCGTGCACTCTGCGTTGGTGGCTTAGGGTTCACTGGTTCAGTCCTGGGTGAAGACCTCCTCACTTCTCAACAAGCCATGCTGTGGTGGCGTCCCACATACAAAATAGAGGAAGACCGGCACGGATGTTAGCTCAGGGACAATCTCCCCCCCCACCACAAAATTAATTGTACAATCTTCCAATTAACCTAGAAAGCAAAGAAAATTGAAATGTGTTTATATTAATCTACAAACTATTCAACAAAAGTTAAATGTCATTGAAAGTAATTGCCAATTTGTTTATTATGTGATATTTTTTGTGACACAATTAACTGTGACATTTAAGTTAAAAGTTACTTATAATACCAAAACAGGTATATAAATAAATATACACCTTGTGCATATGTATGTGTGTGTATGTAAATCAGAAACAAAAACAATGCCTAATAAACATCTCATACATTTTGATTGCCTATAAGCATAAAAGTGAAGAAGAAAAAACAAGTAGAAGAGGTGTGAAGTTTAAAATTGACCAAAGGAGATAAACACATTAAGAAAAATGAAACCAGAGATTATGAGAAGAAAGTGTGGAAAACCAAGTGGTACTTCAACGAGAAAGTAGTGTCCACATGAGAGGTGATTGTTTGCTCTTTTTAGTCCCCTCCTTCCACATAGCGTCACATACACAGCACAGGTGTATTCTGTTAACATGCAGATGTGCATTTAAACACAAATATGTCCAAAGTACAACAGCATTATATTGGCTACAAATCATTTCACTCTATATACCACCCAAACTTTTGAAATTATTGGTTGTAAATAAACTCTCTTTGAGTTATTCGACTTGGTGTACGTCATCTGTTTCTCATTGGCCCCTGACTGATGCAATGAGAAAACGCAGTTGATCTTTCCCATGCCTTGACCAACGCAGACAGTGGGAATGGCAAACCTTCTTACAGAGAAAATACTTCTGAATATGTTCAGAAGCACCTGCAAATTGTGTTGTTCTATATTAATAGTAGCTTTATCTAAAAAAGAAAAAGAAGAGAAGAGTGAGAAGCATTCTCTCAACGATCATGGCAGTGATCTCTGATCAGAATATCCCGTAGATGTCCCTGATTCCCAAACTAATTTTCCGTGCAGGTAGGACCCCCAAGGAAATTAGGGCTCCCAGCCCCTCCCATAGAGATTCTAGTTTAGCAGATGTGGAGTGGTTCATGAAACCACATTTTAAACATCACCACGGGTGATTATACCACAACTGTTCTAAGCGTCGGGATTTGAATAACATACAGGAACATACATAAGAAGATTTATTTCTTAAAAACAAACAAAACAAACTAATAGATGAGATAACACAAAATTCTTAGCTGTTAATAAGCTGCACTATTTCACTAAACACTTGCTTGGGAATTTTTGCCAAACCCCTCCTGCCTTCTTTAAAAAGTGATATAAACAACAGACTGCAATAAAATGGTTCCAGGACAGGCTTCTAAAAAAAGATGGCTTTCCTTGGTCAAAATAGTTGCTCTGATTTCGTATATGACAGACCCTGTTTCTATGGTTACATGAAGGAAGCGCTGTGGTCAAGACAAGATAGATTTAAATACACGTCCTGAATTTTCTTTCTGTGACTGTCTCAAGTCAGAATTTTGGGAAAAAGAGCAATCTGAAGATTTATTTTAAAGTCAGCAGTTATTAGCAATATAAAGATTACTTTAAAACATCAACAAAAAAACCTTAATATCTCACAAACTGTCAACGTGCATCAGCTAGTAAGCAAGAATGCACTCAAAAGCATATGTAGTTAGATTTCTAAATTAATGTGGCCTGCTTTTTTTGGTGGGGGCATCTAAAATAACTAAAATAAGTAATATTACTCCTGATACCTTAAAATTATTCCAAAATATTTAGTAGACGTCTTGGCAATATTTCTCAAAATTCAGTCTTCCTTGTATGTGTTGACAATGTTTATCATATCTATAGACCATCTGTACTAATATCCATGTGATATTTCCTATTAATGAATTTTAAATCAATTCAATTTTTTAAGACGCACCCTAGGAAAAATAACTCTTAAGCCACTGATTTGATCAGATGCTTAAAAAATTGTTCAATTTCTTGTACAACATGTTTGAATGATAAATAGCAAAATCAAATTCTCGGCAACTAAATGGCATTGAGAAATGCAACCTGCAACTCTCCTTCAAATGGAGTTGTTTTCAAAATTTAACTTTTGAAAATTGATTGGAGTTGTCTGTCATAGCATGATTAATGAAAGTTAAAGTCATGATTAATGAAAACATCAAAGAAAGAAAAATATATCAACAAAAAAGCACAACCTCATGTTGAGTGGACCTGATCACTTGAATGTCTGGGAAAACTAAGGACATGCTTTAACTCCTTGCCTTTTGCCCATTCAAAAGCATCTCAATATATGATTTTAACATAATTATGCTTCATCTCTTTTCATGTTTGGTTTCATTCTAAATATAATGTGACGACAGTAAACATTGTTGAACACTTGTATTAATCCCTGATCAAATACTTGTGTGTATTTCTCAAATTCATATTGCATTTGTATCTATATTCTCTTACTCATGTAAAATTACAAACTACAGACTAAAATTTTTTCAGAAAAGCAACTCTTTTTAGTCTTCATGTAGGGATAAATTATAATCAGAAATATAATTTTACTGGTGAAATATTTGTAGATGTCACATTTAAAATATGCCTGGTGCCCAGCATGTGGAATTCTCCTTGAGGTTGAACAGCTATGAGGAATTTTACCTGAGCTAGAATTTATTCTTTTGTTCTTAAATTGTTTGATTTAGAACAAGTTTTGATTATTGTGAGTAAGAATAAAAGCCAAAATTTGCTGAATGCTCATCATATGCTCTGTGTACCTGAATATTTTCGTTATCTCAAGTGAACCTCATGGCTAACTATGATGTAGGTATTATAAACAAAGGCATGAAATTTTGCCGATATTTAGAAATATTTTAGTAATAAAGCCCGTCAAAAGTTCAAAGAATAACAGAAGTGAAACCAATGACTCACCGAAGTAGTAATTAGTAAAAGTTTACTGTGCACACACTAAAAAGACAGTTCTGGAACCAGAAGCACTTCAACCAAACGTGGAGTGAGACCAGGGCTGTGCCGTTATAAAGTGGCTGATGGAGGGAGGAGCCAGCGGCTGCTTATTCTTCATGGGGACTGGTTATGAGATTAGAACTTCCTTAAATGATAGGGAATTGGGTAGTGGTCGCCTCATAGGAATTCGGGGGAACATTTTACATTTCACCTGTGAATTCCAGAGTCGTGAGCAAGAAATGACCCAGGTCAAGTTACTGCTGCAAAAGAAGCCAAATCAATTCAGCTTTGTTTGTGTGACTAAAGTGGTTCTGCCCGCTCAGGGGATTTTCAAGGCTGGTCTCCATTTTTTATTTTAACATGCCAAAATTTGAACTCAGATCTGACGATGTATTTTAGTGGAATACATTTAGAAATATACATTTTGAATCAGTTCCCAAAGTCAGGCAGAATTAAGAAGCAGAGTGCGTTAGAATGTTCTCTCTCCACATCCAGTGAAGAGCGTTACACAATGATGCGTGTGTAGAATAACATATTAACTGTAATGCACCCATAACCCACGAGAACCTGTGACCTAAAGAAGCCTTGGGTTGTCCACAAGCTTCAAAACTGAACTGCATTTTAGTTTCTTACCTGCTGACAACAATCCTTTTCCTCACAGTACTAATCAGCACCCCACCTCCATCACGAGAGAGCATCTAGCAAACACGTATTTATGGATATTAACAGGAGTTCTCCTTTATGCGGATTGAATCAAGCTCCTCTTCCATGAATTTGCTTTCCTGAGTCAGACACAGGCTGCCAGTACGCTTGGAGTTTGTATTAATTCTTCCACGTTCAGAGTATAAGTTTTTATTATGTTTCAGGAATTGTATCTACGTCTCGAAAAATTATCATTGCAAATGAAAAGATGTATTTCAGGCAAAGTGAATTGTTTAAGGTAAATGGAAACATATGAGTAAAAGTCATCTAATCATTTGGAATATTGCAAATTAAACTGAAAGGAGGTGGAACAAATCCTAAAAGCCTGAGATGCCAGGTACCGAACACTTCCTGCCAGCCCTCGCAAATTCTAATTCGGGGCTGTCTGCAGGCTGGGCCGGTTTCTCGCCAGCAGGAGAGCTGTGGCCAGAGGAACAGGCCATCATGTGAATACCACATCCTCATCAGGACCAGGACTAGGTGGAAATTCCTATCCAATTTTACACCTAATCACCGAAAATTTTTGGAAAATATATTGAAGAATATTTGGACAAACACACTAGATCGGCTACCCAACATAGTTTCACAGTCAAAATATTTTTGAAATTAAATATTGATTTAATCCCCGGTTACATCCTCACATGAAATATAAAATTACGATGTGATGAATATTCAGATTGAGATATTCAGTACCATGAAAATATTCTAAGGTAGGCAAAGAACAATGAAATATTATTATGTAATAACAATAACAAGAAGTCAGTTGAGCTTTTTATCTGCATTTATTTCATCAATATATACAATAATATATAATAATATATACATCAATATATACAATATACAATTTATTTCAATATATACAATATAAATAATATATACAATATACAATGTATACAATAATAATATATACAATAATAATATACAATATATACAAAAATTAGATACTCGTAGGAAGCTCAGAATCAAATGCATCTTAATTTCAGTAACTTACATTCTTCACGTCTAAAATAATGCTCTAGTCTAATCCTGCTTCTCCACATAGGTGTTCTCTGGCCTTGAATTTTTAGTTTTTAGTACATGTATTATTTTTTTTTTTTGAGGAAGATTAGCCCTGAACTAACTGCTGCCAGTCCTCCTCTTTTTGCTGAGGAAGCCTGGCCCTGAGCTAACATCTGTGCCCATCTTCCTCTACTTTATATGTGGGACCCCTTCCACAGCATGGCGTGCCAAGCGGTGCCATGTCCACTGCACCAGGGATATGAGCCAGCGAACCCTGGGCCACTGAAAAGCAGAATGTGTGAACTTAATGGCTGTGCCACCGGGCCGGCCCCCAGTACATGTATTCTTAAATGACGCTCAAATATTGGAGGATCAAAATTATATACAGGGAAAAATGGATGTTCAAGACTATTACATAAGTTTCCAAAGGCTACACATGGAGACACAACATTTTAAAGTCCAAATCCAGGTACTTTTGACTAAAGATATCTTTCTTATCCTTTTGCAATTAATTGGATAACTGTTACCTTAGTTTCAGCTATTTTTATGCCCTAAACTAACAGAAAATTGATCTCATTTTCAAGAAAATGCTAGAGACAAAATATTTTAAGTTTATAATAACCATATGCAGAAGACAGTGTTGATGCCTACTGGTTTTTTTTCTTTTTTAATAACTGATCCTGAAATTAACTTAGATGCTGATTCTCTACCAAAGAAAGAATATCTTTCTGAATAAAACCATAAGTTTGAGAACATTTAAATAAAAAAGAAGAAAAATGGCTTTTGTATTTCCTTCTTAGACGGTGAGGGCACACTAGGCAGGCATGCTGGCTAACCAGGGGCGGCCGGCCCTGGAGGTGGGGTGAGATTGAACTGGAGAGCTAAGTGACACAAAGGGGTTTATCAGAGGGGTGAATGTGCACTGTGGCACAGGAGGAATCCCCAAGTCAATATCACTGGCATAGCCTAAAGGATGAAGACCAAAGGAGACAATAAAGCTAAGAGATTACAAACAGGAAACAAGAATTCAATGGAATAAAAGTAACCATATCAAGACGGTTTGTGTCAATCCTATCATCTATGTCCCATGCATTGTAAGCACGTTACACGCGTGGGTGATTACTGTAGACTACTCTAAGAACAGACTGCACACCCCTTCCTGAGCCCCACGAGGCCCCACGTAACTTGGTCTCTGCCCCCTCTCCAAACATCGCCCCCTTTCTCTACCATCGCCTTTTAGCCCACACATGCCACGCTTCCTGGCTTTGTCTCTGTTCAACGAAAGTGCCCCATTCCTGCTTTCTGGTCTTTGGATTTTCCATAACCCCTGCCTAGAAACTTGTGCCCTCAGGTCTTCATATTGCTAGTTTCTTCTTGTTATTCAGATTTTAGCTCAAAATGCATGCCTCTTAGACGGGTCTTCCTGATCATCGTGTTCAAGTCCTAGAACTACCCAGTTCCAAAGACACACTGTTGTGTGTCATCAGTGGCACCTACCACTCTCCAAAATAATCTTTTTCTTTTACTTGTTTACTTGTTTATTGTTTGTTTTTCCCTTAGGAATGTAAGCTCCATGAAGGGGGTTGCCTGTCATGCTAATAACTCTATTTCAGCATGCCAAAAATGCCTAGCACACGCTAGGCAAAAAATGCACATTCACTAAATGTATTCATATGAGTCAATTTTCATTAAATTCTTCTGTAGAAACAAGCCACTTCCAAATCTCAGTGGATTACACATAAGTTTAGTTCTTGCCCCTGCTTTATCTTTGCGGTGAATCAGTTGGCAACGTGCTCCAAAAGTCATCATTCTAGGACCCAAGATGAAGGAGCCGCCCTCAGCTGGATCACACCCTTGTGGAAGAGAAAAGAAAGGGAATGGCAAAAAAATGCAATGGCACTTAAAGGATGTCATTTCTGCTCCCATCCTGTTGTCCTCGCAAGTCCCTTGGCCAAGGCTGATTTCAGTGGGAACTGTGTAATTCACATGGAAATGGTCAGGCTCGGAGAATCCCGGCCGCACTTTACAGCTGCAGGTGGGCTGCAGCAGAAGAGACCGCCCACCTTTCTGTGCTTGCACAGAGGGAAACCACACAACTACAAACAGTACTTCAATCTATCATCTATCATTCAGGCAGGCACACACATGAAAATGCCTATCTTTGTAACTATTTCCTATCTGATTTAGCAGATATTTCACCTTTTACAGGTCTTTTGACAACTTATTAGGTGACAGTAAGAAAATTAGCAGAAACTCATGAGGTAATCTATGTAGGAACCCGAGACAGGAAGAAAGTATGGGTGATATCCTCAAAGTAGAAAGAGTTTACCTTCCCAGGAGACAGAGAGTGTCCAGAGGAAGCAGGGCACAAGCAAGACTTTTGGAGGCAGACACACCAGAGTTTGATATTGGTTCTGAATTTATTCTCTTAGTAATCCTAACCAAGGAGCTTAAACACTTTAAGGCTGATATGTAAAAGGAAGGAGATAACGTCTATTATGTTCCCATGTTATTATGTAAGTATTAGGAAAAACTTATGTCTGTATCCAGCTGTGTATCCATGTAAATGTCTACCTATCTCAACACACATTGCTATCTATCTATATATCACATCACTACTAATATAATCACTTGTGTTTGGTTGGTGCTCAGTAACACACACACACACAAAAACAAAATCCAAAAAACAAAAAAAACACTGCCCGAGTATTGAAATATTTAAAGTACTTTGACATCCCTGGAAGCATCATTTTACTAAATAAAATTCTTGATAAATTATGGTCAACCTTGATGAGCGCTTGTTCTTTTATAAATTCTATACAGTGGCCAAGGAGCATTGCTACACCTAATTCAAAAAGAGGGCAATTAAAAAGAAATAAAAAAGGCAAACAAAAAAATTGGAATGGAAGAAAATAATATGAATTGTTAAATATTTAGATGTTATTTAAATATTTAATCTCCACATTTTCAAATAAACTTTACAGTTTTAAAAATGTATGTGATCACCTGAGTATAGTCACAGAATTAAGTATTAATGTATCATAGATCTGATCTGGAAAGCATGGGACATAAATTATTTCTCCAATAAATATATGTTTGATCTCTGTCCATTATTTTGTTAATAATAAATTCATAACATGGAAGTCATCATATCAGGGACAGTAGAGATATGGAAATATAAATCACAGATACACCTTGCGTTGGGCTTCATCACTGAGGAGGGCCATATTTCTGTGCACTGATAATTAAATGCATGATAAGTAAAGCTAAGTAGTATAGACAAAGCAGAAATGACATGTGTCAGGTATTTAAATGTAGTAGAAATTTCTTTAGTTTTGGACATCCTAGAATGTACCACTCAGGAAATGATATTTGAGCTTTGAAAATCTAAGACAATATGGACTTGCACAGACGTAGGAGTGACGATATTATATTTGGAGTAAACAATATAAGGAAAGTATGGGCATGGGGGAAAAGGGAGATTAATGGTCCTCTTTTTCTTTTCTTTTAAATCCTATTTGCTGTCGAAGACCTTTTCTCATCTACTCTCCTTTGCAGTTTATATTCTCTTGTCCTAACGTTTTCTCTGCCTCTTTCAAATGATCAACACAGGATTCACAGTCCACTGTCATGGAGCTAATATTCTCAGACTGGAGAGGCGATATCCTACAGAATAAAATAAACGTATGTGGTATTTTAACATGTAATTTGAAGAAATCAAAATAGGGTAAGGGAGGCAGGAGTACCTCATGCTAGTGGGTGTACTTTAGATAGACTAGTAGAGAAGGATTTTCTGAGGATGCAAATTTGATTTTAGAACATATTTGGCAAGAAGACGCAGCAGAAATCAGGGCAGTGTAGTGCTGGCGGACTAGGAGAGTAATCAGGTGCCAAGACAGCGAGGGAGCAGGCAGCGTCTCGGAGTTAGGGAAAGGAGCTTCGACTTAAGTAACGCTGGCAGTTTTTGCCGGTTTACAGGAAAGGAGTGTAGTCTGAGTTGGATTTGTAAAGGTCCATCGACTGCAGGGGTGTGTAGGTGAGCAAGAACTGACGCAGGGAAACCTGTGAGGGGCTGTTGCCGGCGCGGACACAAGAAACAATGCAGCCTTAACTAAGGAAGTTTTGGGGGAATGGTCAGAATTGGTCACCTGTGAGATACATTTTGAGGGTAAAACCAATAGTCACAATGATGAAATAGATGAGGAGGTAAAGAAAGAAAAGTAATCAAAGAAGACTTAGATGCTGAGCCTATGGGTATATGATATTCCACATGGAGAAGTCTAGGGGAGGAAAAGGTTTACTGAAAATTCCAAGAATTTTGTTTTTCATCTCTTAATTTTGAGAAGCTTATTAAATATCCAGGTGAGATTTTAGGGAGGGAAATGTTTAAGTTTGGACTTCAGAGAAAAGGCTTGGCGAGAAATATAGGTAGCCTCTAGGAGCTAGTTGTGATCTTCAGGGGACAGTGGGAAAGGAAAGGGGGGGCTTCGACTGTTTTCACTTGGTTAATAAGAAGTAAGCATTACATTTGGCACATTTATGACCTCTGGTAACTTGATAGTAGTAGTTTCTGTGGAGAAGAGACATTTGTCCCATCAGAGTAGATTAACGAGAACATAAATGATGAGTGTGGAGACACCGAGCATGCGCACTTTGGGGGAAGGTTTTCCTGTGGAGTTGCAGGGGGGTTGAGATAGTTAGTCTGAGGAGCACAGAGTGGTGGTAAGTGCATATTTTTCTTCAGAGCCATGCCAGAGCTACACTGATAGTATGATGAATAGAAGGAAGGAAATGGCAGGAGTAAACTCCTTGAGAAGACTAGAGAGACCACTACGTAATCAGCGCTGCTACTTTCTTTTATCAAAGGAGAAGACGTTGATGATGGATACACTGCACTTAGCTTGATTTTGTAGATGTGAAATGTGACGGTTCTTGTCTAATGGCTTTCATTTCTGGATGAAATTTGAAAACTTTGTCATCTTGTTGTTAGGAAAATGCTTGTTGAAGGTTTGAGGTGAAAAAAAACGATATAAAGTAATTATTTGGGACAGTTGAAAAGCAGGAGGATTTCCAGACAGTGATTATAACTGGCTTAACATTTTGGCCACAAATTCAAAGTGAGACCAGTCAGCTTTATTCTTAGATTTTTTCCCCCAGCAGGTTAAATTGCTGGGGAAAGTTTTGGATGGGTGTAAGAGATGACTGGGCTGACCTGAGCTGCACCATTTGCAAAGAACTGACCTGAATGATCGAAGATAGACAACTGACTCAAGAGACCAAATCTGGGACCCAGCACTCAGGTGAGTTACTACATATTTATGTGAATAATGTTATAAATGTCACATAGTTCAGTAAATGATACTGCTCTAATTGTGACAAATATGGAGAGAATGATGGGGGAAATCCAAAATAAAATTAATTTTCATGAAAATAAGTTAAATAAGAATATTTAAGCAATAAAAGAATCATTTTAAAGGCTTCACCCTGATTCATACTTATCTTCAAACACAAACAGAAAAAATGATCCTGATAATCTAATATTTTGTTGCTGAAAAGTTTGGTCTTATAAGAATGAACATGATTAATAGTTTTTACATGACTCACAGAAAAAAAGTCTACATGATTACAATTTCATTGTTAGTGTGCTCTCACATTTGAAATATCAGAAATGTGAAAGAGAAAAGAAGCAGTCACATTTTTAAAGTCAGATATAATATTTTCATTGAAATTCCTAACGTAAATTGTTAAAATCAGTTTCTTCTGAGAGTACATTTTACTCAATGGTGTTTCCATGACCCATTCTGCTAATTGATTTCATTGATGCAATGAAAATCATGATCTATGATTTTAAAATTCTTTCCCTATTATTATTTTATCTGTGGACTTTTTAAAACATTGTTAGATATTTAACACTTCTACTGGAAACTTAATTGCTGTGAACAAATTGTGTAGGAAGATAGATATGTTTTAAAGAATTCTTTTTAAAAAGTACAGAAAGAGGTTTAAAGTAATATCTTTTTTATGGGACTGGTGAAGGTAGATTGCACATCTCAAGTAATATTAGGAGAAGTATAAGTCAAGTGAGAAAAGAAACAATTTGAGGATTAAATAGTCAGAAATTCTAAGTTGAATAAAGAGGGACTATGTTCCTGGTGTTGGTAATGATTGAAAAAAACCAAAGATTACCAGAGATTTTTGAGATCAAATTATAGGTAGATAAGTTTAAAATGAAAATATAGGCTACGAATCTTCTAGTTTTAATGTGGACACAATAGAAAGCAATCTAGAAATATATATAAGTATATTGCTAGTTCCCAATCTTAACGGATGTGTAAACATGATGAAATTTAAAATTGCTAATTTTTTTCTGTAAAATTGCAATGAATTGCCTCCAAACATTCAAAAACCATATTTTGAAAGTACTGTTTACTATATAACATTGCTGACTCTGCGGCAATGTTGACAAAACGGAGACCATTCCTGCCCTTCACTGTAAAGATAGACGATTAATAATTGTATAAACAAATATTTAATTAAACTGTGAAAAGAGCGTGAAGGAAAATTACAAGAGCATTAATAAAGAATAGCCAGAGAAACTAGTTCAATCTAGACCAGTCTTAAGGAAAAGTTTCCTAAGCAGTGAAATTGTACATGAGATGTAAAGGGAGTATTGGTGTTTGCTAAACAGAGTTATGGAGAGGGACGAAAACAGCTGAGGCCCTGGTCCAAGTTGGGTAGTGTCCCACAGGAAGAAGGGGCAGGGAGAGATCCGTAGTGCTTGGTCTGTGGTGAACAGCTGATCTGTTGTATTTCCTGTATGGTTGACTTTTAGTTTCGGAGGAGTGTGTTCACTGAACTCTAAATTTGAACTCAGCACCTGGCTTTCAATTTGAGAACATCGGCCTCTGAAAGTTGTGTCTGAGCATTTATTTCCTTATCCACCCAGCTCAGTAAATGTCACATACAACAAGTTTCCATGCTTTTGAATACGGGCAAAGCATATATCAAAGTACCCAGTGTATAGGACGGTGTTCAGTGAAGTTAGCTACGGTTTTCCCTTTCCTTTATGATTTTTCCAAATGTTTTGCTTCCTCATTTGCAATAATGTTATTAAATCTGGATATCAAATTTGAGAATATTTTATAAATCTTTAAGCTCAGATTTCCAATGGGGAATTATTAACTTTATTGATTATTAATTTTCTCTATTTTCTCAGAATAGCAATTGCATTTTATTACACATGACATATATTTCCTATCAGTTGGTTGTAATAAAATCTATAGGATAAGAAGGAAAAATTGGGAAAGAGATATATCCACATTTATACATGTAACATTTCAGGTAATTTGGAAGTATTCAAAGTTTACCTGATTTTAAGCTGCTGCTTATATTCAACCAAGGCAATAAGTATAGTTTAGATTTCAACCTACCTAATTCATGAACAATGGAGACGATCCAGACCAAGCTGTACAGGGATCCCCAGGTGTCTCCAAATTCTCGTAACATAGTAACATTGACACCGTGCGTTTTGAAAGTTGTGAGAGTCATTTTAGATACAATAAAGCCATGGTATTTAAATTAATGTAACCCTAAATATTAAAAAGAATTAAATAAAATAGTAAAGAAAACCCAAAAACACTTATGAAAGTTCAAATTTTAATTAATAAAGCAACCACAAAATCATCAAAAGAACGAAGGATTGTTCAACAAACAGTAATCAAATGCTTTTTCAAACGAGTAGCTACTTGGGATTTATTAAAAGGATAACAAAACTAAATACCTAATCTCAATTACTGCCAACAAATTACAGATGTATTCAAGATTTAAAGGTAAAACACAATATTAAAAGAAACTTATAGAAAAAAAAGTTAACAGAATATACACTTGGAAAATGACTTTGTTAAAGAGTCCTAAAAGGAAGAGGGAGGCAGGAGAGCACAAATGGACAGATTTAACTGAATAAGGCTTCTTATAACCAGGAAAAAGATTTACAATAAACATGAAAGTTGATTGCCTACATTCTTATTTCATGTAATAATCCTACAAATCACGAAGGAGAAACAGGCGCGTACACACACGAAACAGGGGACCCAGGAATGACTAGACAGCTCATTAGGGACAACGTGAATGTAGCCAATTAGTATATTTTTTAAAATCTTCATTAGAAATCATTAAAATGAACCTCAAGAGGATATTTTTGCTCTATCTAGAGAGCAACCTGTGACCAACATTGATCAGGATGCGGAGAAACGAGCGCGCTCAGCCGATGCAGGTGAAGGTTATAATGTTAGAATTTCTAGCAGGCAGTTCTATTCTGTTTTGCCAAATCTATAAAACGTTTCTCTCCTATGACTTTCATATTTAACTTCTAGGAATTTATGTTGAATGATAAATAATCAAAGAAAAATTCATAGTAGGAATATTTACGTAGTTGAAAAAAATAGAAATAACCTAGTTTCACAACAAGGTATTTAAACTATTATAATACCTAAAGTGGAATAATGTATATCTATTAAAATTATTCTTTTGTGGTTCTTATTATATTTTTAAGCAAAGCAATTTAAGTTTGAATACGTTATGAATAGTACTTATTTTATAAAATTTATTATAAAAATATAGAAATGCATTCACCAAATGTGAACAGTTGTTCTGAGCTTTGACATTAAGAATGATGTGTATTTTATCATTTATTGTTGCTATAGCTTTACCAACACCTTCATCGATAAAAGACACAATACTAATCTATTTATCTTGATATCTATGGAGGAATTATGACACATCTTTAAATAATAATTTTGAACTTTTTTATTAATTGCAAAATATTATTGCATAAAAAAGGATAATAAAAATTTGAGAGAAAATGGACATTTGTTAAAGTGTACATGGCTAAATACTCTCTTTTCAGGCTGGACAGAAGTAAAACAAATTAAAATCAAATGTTAGAGTGGCAGCAGTCACAGTGCTGGTAACAGGATGGCAGGAATTGGTTTGGAAATGCTCATGGGAAATAACCTGTGAATAAATCTGTTGCGCTTAGTCTGATGTCTGATGTAAATATTATCATGTTCTGTGAAAAGTGTGAAAAACAGTGTTTCTATTTCCAAAAAAACCAGATTTTTCTGCAATGGGGAAAATACTAGAGTATTTGTGCAATTAGTGTTTCTCTGACCAGCCAAACAGGCAGAACACAATCAAATAAAACCCAAATGAAGATAAGCCTATCAGTTTCCCAAGAGCCTGTAAGCTGTTTTGTGGTATTGCAGTCAGTTCAAAGTCGTTAGCACTGAAACATGAACACATGCTTTGAAACAGGGAATAATAGTACTTTTCATCAATTAGGATTACAAATTTTATGGAATTCTACCATCCAATTAGAACTTTAGTGTAGTTTGGAACTGAAATATCACAGTTTCTGTTAAGACAGTGTTCAGGATGCTGCACAAAATCTGGCAATTCTTGAAAATGTATAATGAACACAACATGTCAGTCCAGACTGGAAAATTCACAGCGTATTTTACCGCTATTTTACAGGGGACCTCTCTCTGTTCAGCTCACTACAAAGAAAGTCTGCCACTCTGCAGACAACCATTATCCTTTTCTGGAGCAAGTGCTGTGGGGATGGCTTCTTTATAGGTCAGATATCGCTTCCATGCAGAGGATATTTATAGCGTTCTACTTTCCGGGAGAAACGCTGACATGGCAAAGCTATGTTTAACTTGTGAGCTCAGATAACAGATTGGGTTGATAACATTAGTTCCAGCTATTACATTTCACCTTTCTTCCTTCCTAGTCCATTTTTGTGAATCATTCTGCCTCCCGACTTGCACAAATGTCATGTCTGTCAATCCAGGGGAATATCTGTTCCCCATTTCTTTTCTTACCTGGAGCATGTACTTTACCTTGAGAGACACAAAATGAAAATAAATTGTGTCAGACTATTTCTCTAAGCAAGCTGATAAAAATGCATAGTGTTCTTGTGTGTGAGGGTTTTCTTCTTTCTAAAGTCTCAGAAAAAGCAATGCGTGCAGGCATATGCTCATATAAGTTCAAAGCCTCAAATATTGACCAGAATCACAAGCACAAATCTCTCAGATACCAGAGGAGCCCGCTTAACCCTAACGAAATCTGTTCTTGGCTCTAGTAGCAATAGCTTAGTTAAATACATTTTAGAGTACATGCAGGTTTGGCATATATAGCATCTGTGGTTAATTTCCAAGAATAAAAATGCTATAATGAAGCATTGTGACTAACTGAAACAAAAGAAATAATAACAATAATATTACTATCCTTCTCTGGATTTCAGGGTCCTTTCGCAAATCTCACACCTAACCATCCCACCAACCTTGAGCCAAAGCCTTCCTGTGGGCATGTATTGGGGCCATAAAAACAGTTTTCAAGATAATAAAGGCAACTCCTTGGACAAAGTTCAACTGAATGATATAACAATATAAACTGAAATCACCCTCACCGAAAAGAAGGAAGAATAAGGAAGCAAAGAAATTCACAGCTGACAGGGTCCATCATCAACCTTAGATCAGCTTAATTTGTTTTACCAAAAAAGTCTATGAAATATTCACAATAGCAAGCCATTAGAACAGGCACAATTGTACTTGAACTTCCAAAACTCTTTTCCACCTGTTCAGTAGGTTTGACAACTATTTCCTTTATCATAGAAAAAAAGAAAATTAAGTGGTATTTGGTAAATTTCTCTTTCATTCAATAGATTTTCATATTTATGGCATCTAGAAGTCATTTGTATAAATAAATGACTCAATGTTAAATCCTTCATAAAAATCACATGAGATTTTTTGAGCAGTTTAGTTGAGGTATAAAGCTACATGCCATTCAATTTACTATCCTTATTCAAGCATTTATTTAAAGAATTTTTCCAATACATACATGTATTATGACTATAACAATTATATAGAGGACCCTAAAATGTATATTTATTTACTCCATTAATACTGGTATACCACATGAATAAAACAAACTTTTGTAGCACCATGTAAACACTGTGTATTAAATATTTGAGGTAATATTTGTTCACTAGTATCTGAACAATAATAAATAAACAACAATAAATATTGTCCCAATATTTAATTTTCAATATTTTAGTATCCAACAAATATCTGGTAAAAATAGTTTTCACTACTAATGTAAAGTAATATTTTGTTAAGAGAAGGTTAATTGTAATTTTGTTTTTAAAAGGAAATGCATTTTGTAAATTACAATTAAAAATAATTGCCTTCATACTATATTAGCAGGGAATTACATTTGACTTCTGGTAACATGGATCTGAACAGTGCGGCTTGAAGAAATCAGGGGTTTTAATTTTATCACATAGAAAGAACTATAAAAGTGATGATCCAGAGCTAGTACCAGAGCACTTTAGTGTCACCAAGAACCCAGACTTTCTCTCAGCCATCCTTATTCTGTGCTTATTTGTGCACAGTCCCAAGACGGCCACTGGACTTCCAGTCATAATATTAACATTGCAGAGAATAAGAAAAGAAGAAAGAAAAAGTCAATGAGCAAAAGACATGTGCAGGCGAAGTCAGCCAACACTGACCCTTCGTTCCCCAACCCCTGTAGCTGTAAGAAACTGTTATGAAAGCTATACTCAATAGCTTTCCCCTCCATCCATAGACAGAAGTTAGTCACACGGCAGCTGCTGCAAGAGAGAGTGAACAGCTTTTTTGCCGGTCACTTGATTGCACCCAATACAGTGCAATTGTGATCTGTTGACAAGGAAGAGAGGAAGAAGTGATACTGGTGGGCTGCAGCAGTTTGTACCCACAATGGAGATTGAAAGGACATAAGCTCACCCTAATATCATCTATATTTTGGATGAATATATTTTTTTTGGTTTTATCACAGAACCTCAAATTCTCCCTTATGACTTTGCTCACCCTCTTACTTATGTCTGGAATTATCTTTACTTCTATCTCTGGTACACCCATTTCCCTCACCACCATGGCCTTCCTTAAATTTCATCTCTTCCATATTTGCCGAATCTACTGAATCAAAAGTGGTTATTCTCTCTATTTTTATAAACGTATCTTTTCACCTTTTTTGAACAGAAATATTCTATCATTTATTAAAATAATTAATTAGCTTATTTAATGAAATATTTATCTAGCATTTAATTACCACCACCTATATGTTAGGATGGTGCAGTGTTAAATTCTCATCAACACTATTAACTTTAGAATCCAGTACCATTTAATAAGTTCCACTTAATAACATGGCAAATTTAACTTGTGCTAAGTAAAAGTGTGTAATTATTTACTGTTAACACAGGTCTAAGTCAAAAGAAAACACAATCTGTCTGGGACTAGTAAAAACACTACCCAGGGAAGAAGAGAAGGGTAATTTTTTAAAATTCTGGAATATTCCATACATTAATTTCATTCCTGGCTTTGCTTTAAGCTTGCTAATCAATATCCTTCTTAAGAGGCAGGAGAAAAGTATGTTTTCCAGGAAACTGACAAAAATAAAAGGTAGATGGCGCAGAATATTCTATTTGGTAGTATTCTCTCCAAAAATTGTATTTTCAAAGCTAACCCTAAGACGTTAAGTATTCTGTTGTCCTTCTAATTTCTGTTATGCAAAAAGTCCACAGGGAGATTCAAGCATACAAATTTCAACTAAAAGAAAGCAGAACTTGTATATTGCTTTAGGGAAAAAACCGAATTTTGAAGCTAAAACTATTTAAAGCAATAGAATAAATACGTAATGAAAAATGTTTCCAGGGCCAAAAATATATAAAAATTCTAAATTTTGTTTTCAAAGAATATAATATATCTCAAAAATGATAGACAAATAAAGAGAAATTTGATAATCTATTTTATGAGGAATTTTAATGTACTTATAGCTATAATTACTAGGTCAAGGAGACAAGAAGCATTAAGATTGGAGAAGACTTTGGAAGTTCAATTAGTAAGGTTGATCTAAAGGACAGATATATTAAGAACTCTGCATCAACAATTGGAATACACATTTTTTAAGTATGTATTTTCAAGGACACATTTATAAGAAGTGACTCTATGTTGGGAGATAAAACTGGCATTCAAATAGTAAAAATGTTTGCATTATACAAAACGTTTTCTCTCTACAATGCACTTAAGTTTAAATTTTTTTTTAATTTGAAAGCCTCATGTACTTGGAAATCTTTTTAAAAACATCAATTCTAAAAAAATCATGATTCAAAGAATAAATCGTGACAGAAATTTGAAAAGACTTAGAATTTTATGATGATAAAAACAGTAAGTTTCAAACTTACAGGAGGCAGATAAATGTTTCCAAAACAAAAGTTACAGCCTTGAAGTTTTATGACTCTTTTATGAAAAAATAAAACAATCTAAGCATCCAACTTATGAAATAAGAAAAAATACAACATAATAAACAAAGGATTATAGGGAAGGAAGTATTAAATGTGAATGCAGAAATAATAGAGTATAATCAAACATTCAACAGACGTGAATGACAAAGTTAAAACAGATTATCTGAAAAAACATTATCACGTGGAAAAGCCTCTATATTCTGAATAAAAAACTGGTGAGAGTTTATATAAAGAGTATAAAATGTTAAAAGGGAGACATTCCAGGTACTAGAGAGAGTAAACAGATACTGAGAGAACATTATGAATATTTTTTCTGATGTATATAAAAATGTAGATGAAAAGAATAAATTACTAAAGAAATAACTTAGAAACGGACTCAAAAATAGTAAATATTAATAATTCTGGAAACAAAATTAAATAAATAGTTAATGTTTTCCCACAAAAAATATCAGAACCATGTATGTTTAGCTGCAAACCTGCTCAACATTTAGAGCCTAGATCATCTGGGTTTTACAGAAACTTGATTGCAGAACACAACATAAGGCAGCGTTCTGTGACTTATTTTATTATTCTAGGAATGTAAGGTTTAAAACAATAATTAATGATGACATACTAATGGAAAAATAACATCATATTAGAAACCATTAAAATCTTGGATAAAAATTAACATCCATTTATAATAAAAACCTTGCTTGGGTCTTATAGCTCATGAACAGAAATCTTGAATAATAAAAACCTGTCAATTGAGTTTGAGTGAACATTAGGGAATCTCAATAAGTTGTAAAATAATGAGGCAAGAGATTGGGACATCTGGAGATTGCTAATCTATTTGCTGCTAACAGTCAATAAATGTGAAAAGGTAGACATAATGGAGAAATTCCTTGAAAAGCACAAATTACCAAAACTGCCTCATAAGAAAGAGGAAATATATGTAGCTCTTTACCAATTACGTATACTGAATTTGTTATTAAAAACCTTCCCAGAACTTATATCCACACAAAATCTTTCCCACGGATATTTATAACATCTTTATTCATAATTGCTAAAACTTGGAAGCAATCAAGATGCCCTGCAGTAGGTGAATGGATAAAGAAACTGTGGTCCATCCAGACAAGGGATATCATTCAGCACTAAAAACAAATGAGCTATGAAGCCATGAAAAAAACATGGAGGAATCTTAAATGCATATTACTAAGTGAAAGAAACTAATCTGAAAAAGCTATATACATAAGATTCCAACTATATGACATTCTGGAAATGCAGAACTATGGAGGCAGTAAAAAGATCAGTGACTGTCAGGGCTTGCGGGATGGGAGGGATGAAGACGCAGAGCACAGATTTTTAAGACAGTGAATATACTCTGTGTGATACTACAGTGGTGGATATACGTCACTATAAAGTTTCTAAACACATAGAATATACAACACCAAGAAGTAAGCCTTAGTTAAACTATGAACTTCGGGCGATTAAGATGTGCAATGTAGGCTTATCAATTGCAAAAAATGTACCACTTTGGTGAGAGCTGTTGATAGTGGAGGAAGCGATGTGTGTGTGTGGGGACAGGAGATATGAGAAATCTCTGTATCTTCCTTTCGATTTTCCTGTGAACCTAAAACTACTCTAAAAAAGTAAGTCGTAAAGAAAGAAAATGTTTGCCAAACATATTCATATTTCACTGATGAATTCTCTCAAACATTTAACCAACTATAGTAGAATTCTCTCTTCCCCCTCAAAAAAAATATGTCCCCATTGAATTCCACAATGTCACTTTGTCATTAGAGTCTTTGATGATGTAATTAGTTCAGGACCTTAAGAGGATAACATACTGGATCAAGGGTGGGCCTCAAATTCAATGACTGGCGTCCTTATAAGAAGAGGAGAAAACACCAAGACACACAGCAAGAAGGCCATGTGAAGATGAAGGCGGAACTTGCAGTGATGTAGCTGCAAGCCAAGCACTGCCAAGGGTCGCTGGGGGCCGCCGGAAGCTGGAGGAGGTAAGGAAGGAGCCTGCCCTAGAGTGTTCGGAGGAAGCAGGGCCCTGCCAACAGCTTGAAACTAACGCACCTACACAGACTCTTTCAGAATATAGGAGGACTGAACACTTCAAAAACAATAATCCGCTTCTCCCTACTGGACTTTTCTGTAAGTTTGAGATGATTTCTAAATGAAATTGAACAGTATATTACACAATTCCAATAATTAACAGTGTAATAATGCAAAATTCTGAGAAAGATTAGTTGAATATGATAGATAGTCAAGAGACAGTCCTTGATATTTAGTATCTTTGTCTATTGAAAACAGATCTTGGTATTTAACGAAAAAATTCATACAAAGTATATTTATTACAGAAATATTTAAAATTATCACATCATATATAGTAAGTCAATAGTTCGATTCATCCTTGAAACATGTATCTTATATATAGCGTTTTAAAGATAAAGAGTTAAAAAGTGTTTTTTTACTTATTACTCAAAATTAATTTTAATGTCATTATTTAAATGGAAAAATCAATAACTCTATGCAATTTATTTGAATTGCAAGATTTTTCCTGTTACATATGTAGAGTCTGATCTATGAGAGAATGTTAAAGATGATTTAGATTTTATAAATTTTTGAGACATTATTTAAATAAAGTATAAGTCACCCTTTTAGGCATACAATTTTATGATTTTAGAAAATATATATAGTCACGTACACAACATCAAAATAAAAAAATAGAATAGTTTCAACACAGCATAAAAATTAATTTATATCTTGACTAGAAAATTCCAAACATTTTAAACATTAAAGTGTAAATATTCATGAGTTTAAATATTTGCTCATAATACACACAGTCAATATATCCTCAATGACAAGAGACGTTAGTCCTAAATTGTAATACTCTTTGTATCTTTATTTTCATATTGGTATTCTATGAGAATTTGTGTTTTGGCAAGAGGATTCTAGGACCACTGAACACAATGCAGATGACTTTTTCAACACTTCCTAAATGATAAGTACAATTAAATAAACTTTAAAATCATTAATAACTCTTTTTTCCCTTTATTTTCTCCTAGGAACAAATTATCAATAAATCCTGAAAATACTTCCTCTTTACTATTATAGACTTCCGGGTCCTCATAGAAATATATATATATACTTGTTTATGGTCAAGTAAGATTTTTGTAAAAATATAGCACGTAATCATAGTGTCATCTTCCACATATCACTCTTCCCAATAAAGAAAAGGAAAGATAAATTGTAATCTCAGAGCTAAAAAACAGTTGTGTGTTATCAAAACTCTACCATTCATTTCATAATGAAAATATTTAATTCAATAATAATGGTTTGTCATCTTATGGAGTTTCTTGGTCTATTGATACTATTTTGCATTTAATGACAAATGTGTTAGAAGTAAAGAGCAGTGTATACTCAGAAATCTCTTTAACTGTTTACATTAACAGCACAGCGCAAGCAAGTGAAGGAGAACCTTCAGGAACGGTCAATCTCAAAACAACTAGTTTCAGAAATTTGAAAAGAAGAAAAAAATTGGCAGATCAACTCAGTAAAATCTTACCTGGAAATTAACAAAGTGAACGTAGTCTCAAAGTTCCACAGATCTTTTTCTCTGATTTGAGTCCTTTTTTTTAATAATCTAGAAGCATTGACAGTATTATAAAATCTTATGTAGTCTAGTATCTCTAATTAAATTGCCCTTTTTCTATTGACCTGCATTTACTCTCTTGGTCACTGGACTGAAGAATGGTGTCCTTATTGAGCACTGACACCTGACAGATGTCCTTTATCACTGAGAATGTAATCAAAAGCTAGAAGAGAGGCAAGGCCACTTGAAATCTTTTTTTTTTTTTTCATTGAAGATCAGTTTGTCTCAGAAATCATTCTTTATTTCAGAAAATAGTACAGAGATTTTTCCATATGGACTATTTTCCACAAGAAAACCATATAGTACTTAAAACACCTGAATCCATCATGCAGACTTCAAGTTATTTATATTTCATAAAATGTGCTGAATTTTTTGCTATTAATCTACTTTCCCAGTTTCTTAATTTGTGACTCTTCTCTATTTCTGGTGCTACTGAATTAATTATGTTCTTTTAGACAGGCTGAAATACCAGTTAGGCCAAAAAGAGCTTGCTTTGGCCACTGTGTATGGACTCTGTCTGAAAGGCCCACCCCTGACCTTTGTGAAGGTGGGACCAGACAGTACACGGAGGTCCACATATCATGTGTCTAAATATTTAAAAGTTACAAAGGGGTCAGCCCAGTGGCCTAGTGGTTAAGTTCGTGTGTTCTGCTTCAGTGGCCTGGGCTTCACAGGTACAAATCCTGGGCACAGACCTACACACCACTCACCAAACCATGCTGTGGCAGTGTCCTACATCCAAAATAGAGGAAGATTTGCACAGATGTTCGCTCAGCGACAATCTTTCTCAAGCAAAAATAGAGAAAGAGTGGCAACAGATGTTAGCTCAGGGCAAATCTTCCTTACCAAAAGAAAAAAAAGTTGCATAGCAAGCTCTCAAACTTTTGGAGAAAAAGTCTGTCCTATCCTTCTGCACTGACAAGTTTTATTTTCTCTTTTCTGAATTTCGCTTTCATGTTTTCTATTTCTATCTTGGCCTTGTACTCATTCTTTTTTTTTAACTTTTTATTAAGATTATGATAATTTACAACCTTGTGAAATTTCAGTTGTGCATTATTGTTAGTCGTGTTGTAGGTGCACCACTTCACCCTTTGTGCCCTCCACCCAGCCCCCATTTCCCCTGGTAAGCACCAATCAGTTCCCTTGTCTCTAACTTCCACCTATGAGTGGAGTCATACAGAGTTCGTCTTTCTCTGTCTGGCTTATTTCACTTAACATAATACCTTCAAGGTCCATCCATGTTGTTGTGAATGGGACGATTTTTGTCTTTTTTATGGCTGAGTAGTATTCCATTGTATATATATACCATATCTTCTTTATCCAATCATCAGTTGATGGGCATTTAGGTTGCTTCCAAGTCTTGGCTATTGTAGATAATGCTGCAATGAACATAGGGGTGCATGGGACTTTTGGAACTGCTGATTTGACGTTCTTAGAATAGATACCCAGTAATGGGATGGCTGGGTCATAAGGTATTTCTATTTTTAATTTTTGGAGAAATCTCCATACTGTTTTCCATACTGGCTGCAGCAATTTGCATTCCTACCAACAGTGTATGAGGGTTCCTTTTTCTCCACAACCTCTCCAACATTTGTCACTTTTTGTTTTGGTTATTTTTGCCGTTCTAACAGGTGTAAGGTAATATCTTATTGTAGTTTTGATTTGCATTTCCCTGATGATTAGTGATGGTGAGCATCTTTTCATGTGTCTATTGGCCATCCACATATCTTCTTTGGAGAAATGTCTGTTCATGTCCCCTGCCCATTTTTTGATCGGGTTGTTTGATGTTTTGTTGTTGAGCTGTGTGAGTTCTTTATATATTATGGAGATTAACCCTTTGTCAGATAAATAACTTGTAAATATTTTTTCCCACTCAGTGGGTTGTGTTTTTGTTTCAATCCTGTTTTCCCTTGCCTTGAAGAAGCTCTTTAGTCTGATGAAGTCCCATTTGCTTATTCTTTCTATTGTTTCCCTCATCTGAGGAGTTATGGTGTCCAAAAAGATTCTTTTGAAACTGATGTCAAAGAGTGTACTGCTTATATTCTCTTCTAGAAGACTTATTGTTTCAGGCCTAATCTTTAGGTCTTTGATCCATTTTGAGTTTATTTTTGTGAATGGTGAAAAAGAATGGTCAATTTTCATTCTTTTACATGTGGCTGTCCAGTTTTCCCAGCACCATTTGTTGAAGAGACTGTCTTTTCTCCATTGTAGGCCCTCAGCTCCTTTGTTGAAGATTAGCTGTCCATAGATGTGTGGTTTTATTTCTGGGCTTTCAATTCTATTCCATCGATCTGTGCACCTGTTTTTGTACCAGTACCATGCTGTTTTGATTGCTGTAGCTTTGTAGTATGCTTTGAAGTCAGGGATTGAGATGCCTCCAGCTTTGTTCTTCTTTCTCAGGATTGCTTTAGCAATTCAGGGTCTTTTGTTGCCCCATATGAATTTTAGGATTCTTTGTTCAATTTCTGTAAAGAATGACATTGGGATTCTGATTGGGATAGCGTTGAATCTGTAGATTGCTTTAGGTAGCATGGCCATTTTAACTATGTTTATTCTTCCAATCCATGTTCATGGAATGTCTTTCCATCTCTGTACGTCGTCATCAATTTCTTTCAGGAAAGTCTTGCAGTTTTCGTTGTACAGATCTTTCACTTCCTTGGTTAAATTTATCCCAAGGTATTTTATTCTTTTTGTTTCAATTGCCACTTGAAATCTTTTAGTGAGGATTAATGTATTTGAAAAACAGCAACTAAATTATTTGTTAGGAGATATTTAAAATCTCAAATTTTTCTGCCATCATCTTAAAAATCAAACATGTTCGGTGTCAATAATATTCTCTCTCTGTGTCTCCCTCTATTTCTGTCTCTCTTTTTCTCCTATTATCCCTCTTTCTTCCTCCCTTCTTCTTTGACCTTAACCATTTAAGTGTAAGTCATTTATTGAGTATTCAACAATACTATAACTTATATCCTTTTTTTTCCTCCAGTGGTTCTTATAGGTTAGGGAAACAAAGAGAAAACACTGCATTTCCTTTGCCCTGACATTTGTGGAGATTTGCCACAAGGTTTTTTATAGGCATCTGCCTATTGATCAGGTAAGTTTATATGTATCATATAGAAAAGGTGGTATGGAGTTTTTTCCCTGTGAAAAATTAACATGGAATTTTCTGTATCCTTTTAGAAGGTAAATTTTACTGAAACAATTTGTAAACATTGTTAAGAATACTAAAAATATATATGACCATGTAGGAGGCGATATGATTTAAAACATTTCATCAAGATTCAGTATTACATTTTATTCTGGATATATTTTCTGTTGTGTTCTGGTAAGGTTATGGGAAACAGTGATTAGAAAAAGTATTGTACATTTAATATTCAAGAGCTTAATCATATTTTACACAAATCATTCTCCTTAGTAAATCAAATTCCAAACTTCCTCTCCGTAAATGTAATTATATATTAAAAGTGGTAGATGTTACCTAGGGATATTTAATATTCAGTTTCACTGCAAGTATTTACATATTTAAAAATAATACTGCTTGAATATTCATGGACCACATATATAAGTACATGTCACATGTAGATACACTGCATTTGATTAATGCCCTCTGAATAAATAAAAGTTCTTTACTTCCTCAAGTTTATAAGCATTGCCAATTGATACTTCTGTTGTCCACAGGAGAAAAGTATAAATCTTCACTCTACTGCTCACTCTTGTCATATTAGAGCAACTGTGATTCAAGGCATGCTGGATAAAATAACTAGACCTTTAGCAAAAGTTTTCTAGAATCTTAGAAGAACAAGTACCTTGCAAATGCCTTAATTTTCTGAAGACTTCTTACAAATGGGGATGAACAGAGTGATAAAGAAATCATGTTTTGCTTTTTGTCGTGGCATATTTAGATGGAAATACCTGGCAAATGCTACAATTACAATTTTATTGTATATTTTGATAATTATGAAATATTTTAGGATAAGTCAGAAAATAAAGTTTAAACACACACTCATACCTAAAGGCATATCCATAAAGAATGCTTTCCTTTGGATTTGGGACACTTTTCTTTACCAAGAAGGACACACATTGACTCTATATGCTCCTGCATTTTTTTTGTCTATGAAAACTAGTGCTTGCTCTGTCGGTAATAACCCAGCAATAAGGTGGTTGTTTGACACGTAATAACTCAGCAAATGACAGTTACTTTGGTATTTACATTTGTATAAGAAAACTGATTCTTACAAGGAAAGCACTTTTTTCTTTAACAGTGAAAACACTTTGATGGCTAATTTTGCCTCATCAATTTAGACGTCACCTTTCCTGGCAGGCTTTCATCGTCTGCGAAAACTACGTTAGGTCTACCTCCTTCAGAGGACCCTCTGTTTATTCTGAGGTTTTAGATCACAGAAAATGACACTGGCTGGAAGGTGTTGATCTAGAAGAGATGCTAATAGAATTGGAAGGAGGCCTGGAGAACCAAAAATAACGTTTATCAAGAGAAAATGTAGCACACAAATTAAGAAAGCAGGGGAAAAGAAGTAGTATACTTCTATAAGAACTGAAGTTTCACAACCAATATAGATACTGGTTCTAAGAAATCCCATGGTGTCCAGTAGAAAGCTCGAGTGAGAAATAAACCCTATCACGTGGAGTTGAAGGTTAAGGTCGGTATTTCTAGGAAAGTGGGACAGGAACATGTAGGGAAGAAGCTGTCACAACGTAATCGATCTTCCTTGTAGCTGTTGCCATATTACGAGCGAATGTGTGTGACCCTGTCTGCTGCTAACAATGAGTTATAATTACAAATAAAATAAAAATTAATAATTTTATATGCCTAGCATACTTTGTATAAATCTTATGAGTTGCTAGAACCGAAAAAACACAATTCAGAAACAAAAGAAGTCTTAAAATTGGTAGGTTTGGGGGCTGGCCCTGTGGCCGAGTGGTTAAGTTCCTGCGCTCCACTGCAGGCGGCCCAGTGTTTCGTTGGTTCGAATCCTGGACGCGGACATGGCACTGCTCGTCAGGCCACACTGAGGCAGCGTCCCCCATGCCACAACTAGAAGGACCCACAAAGAAGAATATACAACTAGGTACTGGGGGGCTTTGGGGAGAAAAAGGAAAAAAAATAAAATCTTTAAAAAAAAATTGGCAGGTTTAACATGTGATTCTGTGGAGTTCTGTTAACCCACTATGAAATTAGAATATTACCTTATTTGATTACTATCTACTAATACTGTGTTTTCCAATATTTGAGTATTCTCTATAGGCTACAGTTTTTATAAGTAATTTAACAGAAAAAAATACAAAGATATGAATGTTGTTGTGGGAATACTTCAACATACATTAACTAAAATCTTAATTAGCAAAGGTGATTTTGATCACAATACCAGCAAAACCAAAATATTCATAAATAAACAAAGAAAATGAGCTTATATAAAATGAGAAGTGCCCTAACTCCCAGGTTGAATGTGCCTTCCAATACACTCCTAACAAACCCACCAAGGTCAAAGCAAACTGAAATAAATTGATCCACGTCTGGAATATTTGTTATGAAACAAAGATGAAGACTCCCAGATGGGGCCATTCACGCTTTCTCTGATTTAAAATTTTCTTTTCCTTGGGTAATGTCTAAGTATTAAATGTGACATCATCTTTCAATTTTTGAATGATCTCGTTTTGGCCTTTGTTTTTTATCTCATGAAACGTTACAAAATTTTACAGATTAGAAAACTGACGACCATGAGATCAGCTATTTTGATGTCGATCCTCATAGATTACGAATTGCACAGTTGAGATTTTTAACTCACATCCATCACGCTCCGAAGTGTCTTTCTGTTGGACCATACCCCAAAAATCTGCATAGGGTAGAACAGTTTATTTCAGAAAATCATAAAACTTATAGATACGTGCCTTGTTTCCATGTGGTCTAAAATAGTTTAATATAGAATTTTCAGTTTTTTCTTAAAGCAGAGTGAGAATACTCCTCTGACATCACTTTTCTATAATGTTTTTACACTAGCTTTAAAAAAAATTCTTACCCATGCCTAATTTAACAACTTTTTATTTTGTCACATTTATCAATATTTCAGAAACTTCCAAACTATTTTCCATAGAAATAGCAATTTGTATTATTTTTATACTCATATTTCATTGGTCTATAGAACACAAAGCTAATTTTAAGTATAATAACACCTACAATTGAAATAAATAGCTTTGTGACCAAAACAGTTGATTCTTGGTAAGCAAACCACTCAGATGTTGGGAGCAGGGTCTGTCTTACCATTGAATGGCTTACTAAACTTGAGGGTCACGCAGTATGTCTTACACAAAATAGAAGGCATTCATTTATCTAGAATAGAATCTTATTTTAAAAACTTCCATTATATAGCAAAAATTGGAGGTTTGTTTTACACGACATATAGTGACAAAATTCCATAAATTTCAATGACATTTGGACAAGACTACAGGATCATCATGTGTCTCCATACCGTCTCAGAGCCCATATTAGAAGCTGAGTGAATATTGGTTGAATGGAGAGTTGGGTGGTTGGAGGTATAATGTATAACTTTCAATCTAAGAATGATTCGTTCACTCTATTCAACAAATTATTTTTGAACACCAACCTAAGACAGGCATATTTATGAACGTTGAGAATAAGGCTACAATCAAAGTAGTTTAGCCCTGCTCTCATGAGACTTACATTTTAGAGCATATGATAGACAATACACAAGATAAATTGGTAAAATATAAGAAAGCAAAGTCTATGAGACAGCAATACTTATCTATAGACTGCGTAGTGGCAAAGGCAAAAAATTGCTAATTTTTGTGCTCTTGCACGCTTGGGTACAAGCAACTTGGATATGATACCGTGGAAACAAGGGATACCAGAAGGTCGTAGAGAACAGCATGAATGATAGGTCACTTCTAACTGCCTTCTGAATGGGAAACTCAGGATGTTTCTTGGTATTTATGCACTGTAAATTAAAGTTCACAGTTACATCAAACTCTTTTTTTTAAATCTGATCCTTCAAGCATGACGGTTTATCATTTGACTTTCTTACAGTCAGTACCAAAATGCAGTTTGGTCAGCAACAGCATGTTAATGCAACTTTCTGTAGCTCTAGTACTCAATTCTTTAAAGGTTATTTAAAATATTTCCAAGTGTACTTTATATGGAAACTCTTGAAATCTCACAAGAAAGACTGATGAATACCTTTTTCACTTTTGATCTTCAATATTATTAATTTTTTCATTGCTATTTTCAAGAAAACATTTTGTTTAAAACTATCTTAATGTGTCTTATTGATTAGGTTTCCCATCCCCCACCCCTTCTATGTAAAACCTTGATCCTTTCATTAGAGTTGCTTTTGGTTTAATACTTAGTTTTATTATTTTCCTGCTATATATTTTTAATCATTCAATAAGACAAAGAAACAAGTCTAAGAAAACAGCATTGAGTAAATCATGATGGAGATTTTGGGATGAACATGGAAAGGATAAAAATGATGAATGTGAAAAACTAAAAACTGTTTTGGTTGAAGGACTCTTAAAGATGAGATAATCCAAATATTTTCACTGTGACTCAATCTCCCTTACCAAAACAAATGCTCATCTAGATACAGTTATCTGAATTCTTCCTTAAGGATAGTAATGGAATTTATATAGGTAGAGCTCTAGTTGTTTTTGTTGTTGTTGTTTCTTCATGTTGACCAAAATTCTTTGATGATAAACTGTAAGTTTGATAATTTTGAGATGAAGAAAGATTTTAAAACGTCTTCTGCAAGTAACTTTCTTTCTTTCTTTTTTTTGTGGTGAGGAAGATTGGCCCTGAACTAACATCTGTGCCGATCTTCCTCTATTTTGTATGTGGGACACTGTCACAGCATGGCTTGAGGAGTGGTGTGTAGGCCCACACCTGGGATCTGAACCTGCAAACCCCAGGCCACCGAAGTGGAGCACGCAAACTTAACTACTATGCCTCCAGTCCAGCCCTTGTAACTAACTTTCTTGAGCTTCCCCAATGCTCTGTCCTACTATATTTCTCCCAATATATTGGAAAGCCAGTTTTAAGACTGTAGAATTTTTTAATCTTTTTATACCAATGTATCTCTCCCGGTGCTGGATTTCAGAAACCAACCTTTTTGTTAATGGTCAAGAATCCCAGCTTCAATCATCTGTTCAAAACTATCTGAGTTAATCATAGATCTGTATGCCTACACGTAAATTTGAGGGTGAAGTAACATGTTTCTAAAGAAAAAGAAATGGAACCCATCTTTGAGTTTACAGGTTGATTTTGAGAGAAGTAACACTTTTAACACGTATCTGTTACAATAGCAATAGTGCATCATCTTGTTTCAGGTTGCCTGCCAGCTGTTTGGAGCAGAACTTCTCAAGCATTCTGGTCTCAGGATTCCTTTGCATTATATATACTGATATTCATTTTGTTAGTAATTAAAACTGCAGAATTTAGAACATATTAATGGATTAATTTATTTAAAAATAGCATTAATAAAGTAATTGCATTTTAACATATTTAACGAAAACGGTGACAGTATTTTCCAAAACAAAGAATAGTGGGAAGAATTGCATTGTTTTGAATTTTTATAGGTTTTTGATTTCTTCTCCTATCTGTCCCTGACTTCAACCTGTGGGGAGACCACATGTCAAGTGGATAGCCTCTGGAAAACTCCACCGGACATTTTGAGAACTGCAGTTTTAAAGATTTATCCATAGGGATCTTGGGTATTTCTCACATGATTTCTTAGGAATATTAGAAGTTTTTTTCAATATGGTTGTGAATGTCATTTTATTTAATCCCAGTATGTTTTCTGAGCAGTTATAACCGGCTGCTGGAAAGACAGTTAAGTGACATGTTTTGTTATTGTTTCTTCTGGCTTTTATTTTTCTCTTAAATTCTCTTTTTCTGATGCTGATGAAACAATACAGTCTCTCTTTGTCTTTATACGCACATAGGGTATTTGACGCAGTTGCTGATATATCTGGTTTAGGTCTATCACATATTTGTAGTTTATACGTTATATCTGTCTGTGTTTCTTTTCTCTCCAATCTTGGCTTCTTCCTGATTAATCAATAATCATGATATTAATCTTTCCCCTTTGTTAGCATTTGGTGAGGCATCCCTTTACTTTTAGTGATCTCTCTAGAGTTTATAATATTATTTTTGATACTATAAAGATGATTATACTATCATCCTTTTCTATTGTCTCAAGAGACATTCTCCCATTCCTGTGAATCTAGATTCATGTCTGCAAAATTTATTGACATTTTAGCTGCCATTTATAATTCAGTAATAAGTTTTCATGGAAAAACCATACTAAACAGGGCTCAAAAATCTTGATGCTATTTGTTACATATATGCTTCCCCCTTTCAAATTTTCTTTCTTTCCTGTTCCTCTGAGCTGCTGTCTAGGAATGATTTTTCTCCTGCATGAACAACATCACTTTTATTCCAGTTCACACGGGTCTGTAGTCTCTTTTCTTGGGTCCCATCCTTTAACCTCTGTGTTCTTTAGTGTGTTTACATTGTTCTGAATTGTCTTTCAGTTCCCTAAGTCTCTCTTGGGCTCCCTCTAATCACCTTTTAAACTCATTCATTGAATTCTTAATTGAAGTTGTATTTTTCAATTCTGTGACATGTGTTTGCTTTATTTTTATAGGTTCTGGCTCTCTGCTTACCCTCTCCATCATATATTTCATTTCCCTGAACATATTGTGCATAATAATATTGAAATTTGTATTTGATAATTTGATTATGTTTATCTTCCTTTGGTCTCTCTCTGCTGTTCAACTCGTGTTCACATTTTTGGAGAAAGTCCTGTGTTTCTATAGGTCTGGTCATTTAGCAGGAGAGATGGATATTGTTTATGAAAAGTCATGTAGATAACTCAAAGCTCTGGCTTTTGTTTCCCCATTGAGGGTTTAGTTTGCTTCAGGCTGTCAGCAAGGCTGGAGGCCAAATCAATCATAGATCAACCTAATTTAAATTAATTGTAACTGGGCTTTGATTCCTGTGATGAGTGGTCTATTTCTGATGTATGCATGCTTTTAGTGTCTGCTTGTCATAGTTTTATCCAAAAACTGGAAGTTTTACCCTCCTTTCCCCTACTTTTAAACACAGCTTTTGTTTTTCCATTTCCTCTCGTGTAAGGCTTAAATATTTCACATTCATCATTCACTGGAAATGACAAATAATGCCAAATGGAGCTCACAATTCTGGATTTTCCTACTTTTCAGGATCTTAGCTGTATAAGTCCTTAGTAACTTGTAGCAATCTGTTGACTGCAAGCACACAGTAACCATTTGTCAGCATCATGACACCAGGCTTCATCTCAGAAGTGTAGAGCTGGAAACACTTCACTCCCATACTCACAACAAGATACAAGCTAGACAGACACACATTAGTGATTTTTGTTGAACCCATCAGAGAACCCAGGTCACAGAGAATGGTGAATTCACGGGGGAACCTGAGCTTTTGCTTCCTTGTGGCAGATGCCACCTGATAATTCATAGGCCATAAAATTTAATCTTCCCACAAGAAAGTTTTAGAAATTGCTTAAGTTTAGGTGTAACCTACTGTGAGATTGTGAAGCTCCTGGTGTCCACACATGGGGAAGTTCCCACCACTTGCAGGCTTTTCTTTAAGGATACACACCTGGCTCTCAAAAGGAGCATTAACTGAGGAGAAACCAGAGAGAGCCTCCCTCCTCCTGTGTGACGCTGGCTGGTGGAAACACAGCCCCTGCTGAAATCATGTTTCTATCTCAGCTATGGTACAAAAGATTTATTGCACTGAGGAAAATTCCCATCACAGCTGTTGGAAGACCAGGGAAGCCCCTACACACACTGCCCAACACATCTTTCTTATATCCCTGAGGTAGCTAAAGCTGTAATCTGCAGGGGGAACAACTCCTAAACTGTAGCCTGAAGACACTGGTGGACGTCCACAGCAGCAGGAGAAAGAGGGAGAAAGAGAAGAGAGTCTGCGGAAAGAAACTTGACCCCTGGAGGAGGGGAAGTAAAACTGGTGAAGGCTACAGCTTCAAGTCAGGTCCACAGCCCGAGGCTTGAGATGATCCAGGATCAGAAGGTCATAGAATGCTCCCGCATGACCTTTCCCCTCCACCACCATCCTATCAAGTCCCAAGGAAAACTGATAGTGGAAAAGAGTTAAGAAAGCTGCAAGAATGAGACACTTTTAGGGAAACAGTACAAAGGGGAGACCAAAACCCAATCAGGTAGAAAAAACAACAATTAAAACAAAAAGTATTACTCTTAGGAATTGAAGCCTCTGGTGGCCATAGCAACACGGCAAACCAGAGTAACAACTAACTTTACACACAATTTGATTCCTGAATAAGGTTCACACAGATCCGCATACTAAGGCCAACGAGGAGGAAATGGCGCTGTTCTCCAAACATTAAGAAAATGTCCCTTGTTGTCTACTGTCTGATACAATATGTCCAACTTTCAACAAACAATTAGTGAGCGTGCAAAAGTCAAGAAAAAACACTCTGAAGAAACAAATCAGTTAGGAGAACGAAACACACATGTCACACAAATATCAGAACTACCAGGCAGAGAATTTGAAATTGCTATGATTATTATATTAAAGGCTCTAATCAAACATACGAGAACAGGTAGTAATTTCAGAAAAGATACGGAAACTGTAAGAAAGAGCCAAATGGAATTGAGAAGAAGAGAAGAATCAAAAGAGAGGAATCTGCCAGCACCATGATCTTGGACTTTCACAGCCTCGAAAGCTGTGAAAAATAAATTTTGCTGTTAATAAGGTACCCAGTCTATGGTGTTTTGTTACAGCAGCTCAGATGGAGTAAGACAGAGGTTATACGGAAGCTCTCTGTCCTTTCTTTTACACTTTTTTGTAAATCTGACTTTATTTAAAAATAAAAGTTTATTAAACATTGTCTGGATATTCTAATTGTTCTTGTGGAATAATTGAAAACAACTCGAATCGCCATTCCTTAGCTCAGTCCCATTTTTAGAGGGTTTTTAATGCCAGCCTGAGTAGTTTTAATTTTATGTTTGTGGAATATCCAAACAATAATAGGACACGATCAAAGCAGTTTTTTGAGAATACTGTTCTTTCTGGAATTTGAATAAAAAATAACTTTGGAGACCAAGCACTAAGTTTGAGGGTATTGCTATGATGTACTTCTGACTGTGAATTAATAATTGGATATAAAATGGTGGTGATGGGAATAGAAAAGGACACATTGATAGAGGTTGAGAAGGAAGCACGGCTAGGACTTTGTGACGTATTACAATCTTCTGATAATTAACATTATCTGATCTTCAATATAATTCTTTATGTTTCTAATAATTAACAGAAAGCAGGGCTTTCTGATGATTAACATAATTTCAGTTAACTTATCACTATGGAACAAATGGAATTAATACATTAAACTTATTCTCACCTTAGCGTATATTATTCGTATACCTGAAGCAACTAGGACGCTAATCAAAACATCGCATTCTGTGCTCAAATAACAAGAGAAGAATATTACTAGAGCCAGGCACTAAAATCAAATGGTCTCCCACATAAAATAGAGATCAAGTACTTCTTTTTGCTGTTGTTGTAGTTGGTTGTGGTGGTGGTGGTGTGGTTGTTTAGGAATTCTTTTCTTTTTTTGTTTTTAAAGATTTTATTTTTCTTTTTCTTCCTCAAGCCCCCAGGTACATAGTTGTGTATTTTTAGTTGTGAGTCCTTCTAGTTGTGCTATGTGGGATGCCACCTCAGCATGGCCCAATGAGTGGTGCCACGTCCACACCCAGGATCTGAACCAGCAACACCCTGGGCCACCGAAGCGAAGAACGCTCATCCAACCACTCTGCCATGGGGCCGGCCCCAGGAATTATTTTCTTATTTTCTCTTTATTTTTCTTTTACTTTTATGTAATACTGAAATTACTAATTATAATGACATGATATACTCCCTAATTTTTGTTTTAGAATAATAAAACCATTGATTTCAAGTCATTCATAGTCTGTGATTGAGAGAAGGAAACCATACATAGTAAAGGCTGAACTCATATATATTTGAGTGATTAAGGAAGGAATTAATGAATACTGAATGGATTCAAAATTAGAAAACAATTCTTATTAAATAGTGGTAAAAACATAATTCTTCTAGGAGAGTAATTCATTGAAATTCCAGACATAGAGTGCAGTTAGAATCACATGATGACGTGTATGAACAACAAATGTGAAGAACTTCATTTTTTTTACCTGCATTCCCCTCAGTAAGGATTGATAAAGACAAGCGAAAAATAAGAAAGACAATAAGACATTTAGCAGGGGCCAGCCCCGTGGAACAGTGATTAAGTCTGGCATGCTCTGCTTCGGTGGCCCAGGTTTGCAGGTTTGGTTCCGAGGCATGGACCCACACCTCATCAGCCATGCTGTGGTGGTGACTCACATATAAAATAGAGAAAGACTGGCACAGATGTTAGTTCAGGGCTAATCTTACTCAAGCAAAAGAAGAGGAAGATTAGCAACAGATTTAGTTCAGGGCCAATCTTTCTCAGCAAAAAAAAAAAAAAGATATTTAGAAAAAAACAAAAAAAATTGAAGATATTTTATTAGAATTTTCCTTCAATGTCATCCATGGTACTCCTCACTGAACAATCGGTTTAACTCTGTGTTTGTAATTTTATATTTCTGTCCATGACATTTTCTGCTTATTTTTTAATTGTTAAAGGAAAATAAATAGTCAGATGGACAGGATGTCCTTAAGCATATTTCCCCAAATTTCCCCTAAGTTTGATGTAAAATAAGCTGCATGTGAAGGCAACAGTTATATCCCTTCACTCCAGTAATTTTAAAACTTGACTTCTTTCCTTCCTTGCATATAGTGCACATGCTTGATGTATCTATTGTAACAACGCATCAGGGCACAATGGGCTACATCTTCGATGATAAAGTGTTCCTTAAAGCTTTACAGTTCTTCTTTTCTCAAGACATTTCCAAAAAGCTATTCAGAAAAAAAAAAATCCATGTGCCTATTAGAACACAATAAAAAACACTTTATTCTTGGAAAACTGGAGTGTGAAGTAGGAGTTTTGGGTTTCAAAAGTATTCGTAGCCTTCCTGGAAGAAATGGAAACATTTTCTTTAATAGGTTATTCATTCTTAGGCTATCTTGGAAGCTGGAGTCACTGCCATAAAAAAATATTATGGCAAACAATATTTATTTTTTAGTCTTTTAAGAAATAAATGCTCAGGTACTGACATTTCAGAAATGCCTTTCTGAAAGTGAATTAATTAAATGTTTTTCCAGCTACAGTTCTGAGAAACGACAGCAATGCTCTTTGGTTATTCAGGTTAATGGCAGTTTTGTGTTTGCAGAAAGGCTCCTTTTAGGACAAATAAATATCTACTCCCATAGGTCTTTGAACACAGCCGTTTCAAAAGATTTAGAGAAAGAACACCTGGTGGCCTATGATAGATGCATTTATGTGAGTGAGTGTCTAAAAACATCAGCTTGAAAAGAAACATCCATAGATTCTTTATAAATAATGTTTTCAAAACAATGGAAAAATGAAGACAAGGTTTTATCCAATTCCATAACACATAAGAGATGCAAAAAAACAGGAAAAGCATTCCAAAGGGCTTTATGATTTTAGTTTACATTGATTCACTATATTGAAATAAATCCCATAAAGTAAAACCTAAAACAAAATACGAATATTGTCTTAGTCATTTTGGGCTGCTGTAACAAAATACCGTACACTGTGTGGCTTATAAACAACAGAAATTGACGTCTCACAGCTCTGGAGGCTGGGTTCAGCATCTAGTGAGAGGCAGCGTTGTGAAACTACAGGAAACCACAAGGGATGTGAAAAGTAATGTACTATGTTGAAATCAATGGGAACTGGTGGAAAAGACTTGTTAAAGGCTAGAAATTAATCTGAGACTTTGGTGCCCAAAAGCTTTAACATCAACTAGGGCTGCTTAAAATAGTTCTAAGTATCATATTGTTAGACTTTGAAAGGCTTAATGTTAAAAGTCAGCATTAGTTAAGATATTTGTTCCAGGTAGGTAATTTCCACAAACAGCATAGCATATAGAAGACATGGACATCTTTGATTTTGTGTAATAAACTTAGAATAGATTAGCCTTAATGTTTGTTCTGAGATAGAAATAATTGACTATAAAATATCTATTCAACTTAATTGATACTATGTTGGTATTAAGCGGAGTAACAAATAGAAGGATTCACTCTTTCACTGCTTCTAGGACATGTGGTAGAGTTTAAAGATTACTGTATGTTTTCCTTCAGTTTCCTCAATAATTCCTGTACCCAGCCCCTCTTACATTGAACATCCCTTTAATGGCTTTAATTTGTTTAAAGATTTAAATTACTGTTTACACTGGTAACAATTATGAAACTAAGATGTTGACTTTCAAACTGGAATTCTTGCCATAATTTAATTTGTGCGGAAGTTATTTCTATGTGTGTGTGTGTATGTGTGTGTGTGCTAAGAATTCTGGGGAGAAACAAGGGAGGTGAGGGGTATTGGATTGTTTTAAGTGCCTCTGACGTCTTTTCTTTTCCATCCATCCTCCCAAGAAAAGAGGTTGTCTCTCTTGCCTTTTTTGAGAAGAATTGTCACCATACCGTAAAATTTACATGAACTAGTTGGGTGACCCTAAATGTTTATTCAAGTCCTCTCTATCTTTTATTTCAACTTAAAATTCTGGAATTCTGTGTTTTAAAAAACAAATCAGAAGATGTGAGAAATATAGTTTTGAGAAGTACAAGATACACACAGAACTAACTAGTTAATTAAGTTAGACAATAGAGTAGTTTGATACACATCTAATTAGATTTTTATAATAAAAAGGAGACTCAGATGTGCCCTCCATTTTTTTTGGCCTTGGGAGCATTATGTTGAAATGTCACGTGGAAAGATTGCGTCTGTACATGCTCACTTGTTCCTAGTACGTCTGTATTCTGTATAAAATGAAACAACAGCAAAAAAGATTTTTAAAAACTTGCATAGCTTTGGCAGGCTGCCACTGTTCCTAGTCTGAATTAAAATTAGTCCATTGCTGAAATTTAAATTGGAATAAAAGAGCCATGGGATTTTTTTTTCAATAGTTATCACTGATGTTTACAAACTTTCAGAACAAACTCAATCAATGCCAACACACACTATTGCAATGATTGTTTCAAATGAATATCAAACCGTAATAAACAAATCTGAGGCTCTAAAACTATATTCCACTTTTTTATAAAATGCATACACAATTAATTCAACATATGTTATTCAGATACAGTTTTCTAGAATCATAGATAAGTAAACATTGCCTTCTATGATGAGTTAAATCAACCTAAATCATTTTTAAAAACAATAAGAAGAGATCAAAATCAAATATTTTGAAGATGCAGAAATTCAAAATTTGAAAATTATATGTCTCAACACTCCTTAATCTATACCAAAAACCTTTTACTACATTTGAAATAATTTTACACTGTTAGTAGTGTTTATCTGATTAATTCGCTTTATAAGATTTATAAAATTTGATTATAAAATAGTTTGTGAAAGTCATTAGCCTACAAGTCATTTATAATCATTTTGCATGTTACAAAATATTGACTGATGGAAAATTTTTAAAAATTTTGTTATAAATTTCTTGATAGGTCAAATTTTGAGTAGCTGATGTACTTATTTATTACTACATAATTTAATTCAACTTCTGTATTAGTCAGGGTTCTTTAGAGAAATAGAATCAATAAGTTGTGTAAGGAATTAGCTTCCATGATTTTGGAGGCTTGACGAGTTCAAAATCTGATGGGGTTGGCTGGGAGGCTGGAAACTGGAAATTGTTGTGGTTACGATCCAAAGGCAGTCTGCTGGAGGGCCAGGGGCACTGGATGGTGCGGAAGAAGTCTGAAGCCAGCCTAAGCAGAACCCTCCCTTGGTTGGAGTAGGCTAACCTTTTGTTCTCCTCAGGCCTTCGGCTAATTAGATGAGGTCCACATACATTATAGAGGTCAGTCTGCTGTAATCAAAGCCCACCAATTTAAATGTACATCTCAGCCAAAAACACCCTAACAGAAACATCTAGAAAAAGGTTTGACCAAACATCTGGACACTATGCTCCAGATAAGCCGACACGTAAAATTAACCATCACAAGTCCACCCTTTGTCACCCATAGGCAACTCCTGAAACCATCCTTAACCTCCAAATAAAAGCAATAACAGGGTCATACTTTTGCCTAACATGATACGACCCTCCTGTATAAAACCAAAACTATACTAACTCTTTTCCCAGAAGAGATGCAAGGGCCTTGGATGATGTTTACTCTTCTCCTTAATATCCTGTGCTTCATACTATGATGTAAAGCTAATAATACTTAAATACTATAAAGTCGACATATCTTATGTTACATGATGAGAGAATAAGAGAGGGAGAAAAACAAGATATTTGCTTAATATCCTTTGTGTGTGTGTGTGTGTATACTAAATATCCTGTTTAGATAGATAGAGATGGACTGATACACACAAACTTATCCATAGCAAAATAAAGAGTAAATACTTATGACAATTAAAGTCTTTGTTTCAGTAACTGGTCACGTGATCATAGTTGGTATTTATAACTATCTGCTTCCTCTATTCATTTCATATCATCTTTGCCTTCAGCAAGAACCTCTGCTGGTTATAATTCTTTACCTAATGGAGTGACTCAAATTCCTGAAGGATCTGGGCCATTAGTAGTCCTGCCTGGATTGGGTTGTCATTGTTATCCATTGACTTTAATCACAAAGTGTGGTAATGCTAACAGATATCCTTGGTGATCTCCTATGTTCCAGACACACTCTTCCTTCTTCTGTTGTGGAGTAGCAGTCCAATTTCTCCTTGGTAGTCAGGAGCAATCACACCACCTGGCACAGTAACTCATTTCTTTGTTGATTTAGAGGCACGAGGATCCCAAAGTGGCCAAGGTGGCAGCCTTAACTTCAAGTTCAATTGACTCATTGTTGATTCATATCTTCTGGGGGAGGCATTCCTCTCATTGGAACTATATCCTCTAGGCCAGCAGAGCATAAGGACCAGGGTCAGAAAGCAAAGTTTTGCTAGTGGGTAACAGTGAAATTTTGCTGTTATGAGAGGTAATAGTGCATGGTGCCACTCTCATTTCCACCCTTTGATTCTTTTTTATTTATTTATTTAATTTATTTATTTTTCATGTATTTATTTTTTTTAATTGCAGTAACATTGGATTATAACATTATATGGCTTTCGGATGTACATCATAATATATTTTGAATTCTGTGTAGATTACATCATGTTCACCACCCAAAAACTAATTATAGTCCATCCCCTCACATGTGAGCCTAATTACCCCTTTTACCCTGCCTCCTCCCCACTTCCCCTATGGTAACCACCAGTCCAATCTCCAATGCTATGAGTTTGTTGTTGTTTTTATCTTCTACTTATGAATGAGATCATATGGTATTTGACTTTCTCCCTCTGACTTATTTCAGTCAGCATAATACACTCAAGGTCCATCCATGTTGTCACAAATATCTGGATTTTATCCTTTCTTATGGCTGAGTAGTATTCCATTGTGTATAAATAACATATCTTCTTTATCCATTCATCCTTTGATGGGCACCTAGGTTACTTCCAACTCTTGGCTATTGTGTATAATGCTGCAATGAACATAAGGGTGTAAGTATCTTTATGCCTTTGCATTTTCAAGTTCTTTGGATAAATACCCTTGACTTTTAGGCCCCATGAATCCTGGCCTCTGCTGAGATGGCTGGGATATCATGAGTCCCAACCACGATCTCTTTATCAAATGATTTTCCAGCCATACCTTTGGTATTCTTTCCAGAGCATGCTTTCTTATTTTTTGCAACATGCATAGGCTGAGAATTTTCTAGGACTTCAAATTCTGGTTCATTTTTGCTTAACAATTCCTTTAACTTATTTCTCTCCTCTCACAGTTTACTATGAATAACAAGGGGAAACCAGACACAGCTCCCCATGTTCTTTATACTACATAAATTCAAAGTGTTTACTACCTAACACATTTGTTGTTAGTGTCGTTGGGTAGACTCCAAGTTGTGGCGATCCTGTGTGCAGCAGAGCAGAACCCTGCCTGGTCTTTTTGCACCATCCCCTCACCTTCCGGTGCTTTATCAGATAATGCTCCACTGATGTTCATAGGGTTTTCACGGCCAATTTTTTCTGAAGTGAGTGGCCAGGTGCTTCTTCCTAGTCTGTCTTAGTCTGGAAGCTCTACTGAAACCTGTCCACCATGGGGGACCCTGTTGGTATTTGAAATACTGGTGGCATAACTTTTAGTAACACAGCAACACACAGTCACCACAGTATGACAAACAACAGATGAGTGGTGTGGTCCCCTGATCCAGAAACAAACCCAGGCCATAGTGGTTAGAGCACCGAATCTGAGCTGCTAGACCACCAGGGCTGGCTCCTAACATATAACATATAAAGATTTGAATACAATTCAGACTGTATAAAAGATTTGAATACAACTCAGAGTCTATGAAGGAATAAATTTGATCAATTGCTGATCTAATTAGAAATGTCACAATTTTGAGAACATCTTTATGAATTCTTTTACAACTGGTGTCTTTAGAAACTAATGATCACTTTTTACATGAATCATGGCCAATTTAGAATAATCAAATGACTTAATGGTAATGGAATGCAGTTGAGTAAGGATATACACGATATATTATAAATAAATATATTCATATCAATTGCCTTGGGGATTAGGAAGCAAAGTAATTCTCTATGCTGACGATAGTTATTTTATGTTTTCTCTTCTTGAAAATAGACACAAAAACTAACATTTAACTCACACTAAGCCTCTTTAATCTTCCATAAGTTCCTGGTGTTAAAGAATGCTTAATCTGTTTAACCTGTGTATGTGTTGAGCAAAACTAAATTATGGTTACTAGTAAATGTTAGCCTAGAAGACAGTAAACAACATAAGCTATAAGGACTTTTGTTGTCATTGTCAATAAGTAAAATCTTTAGAATTTTCCATGAAGGCTAGAACTTGTAATTAGAAAATGAGTAACAAAGCTGAGGCTCCATTGTTCATTATAGAATGCTGATACACAGGAAAGAGCATAGTGGTATTCTAAGCTATGTCCACTGCTGAGATTGGGCAATACTTGACACATCTGATCAATTGGTTAACCTGGATTAAGTGAAAGCATTCCTACGTTGGTAGAAGAGGGAAATTGAACAAGACCAAATGGGGTCCATTTTATCTTCCAGCTCAGACCAGAGTGTTGTGGCTGAGTTTGAATTAGATTTCTTTGTCTGTGGGAAGACAAATTAATACAAATTTAGTGGCTTAAAACAAGATAAACTTATTGTCTTGCAGCTCTGTATGTTAGAAGTCTCACATGGGTCTCCATGGGAAAATCAAGGTATGAATAGAGTCACATTTTTTTCTGGAGACTCTAGGGTAATATTTGTTTCCTGTTTATTAAAGTTGTTGTCAGAATTCAGTTTCTTGCAGGTATAGTACCTACATTGCTGTTTAGTTTCTAGTTGTCAGCTAAAGGTTATTCCCAGCCTTTAGAGGTTTCCCATATTTCTTGCCTCAAAGCCTTCTTCCTTCATATTCAAAGTCATAAACAGTGGGTTAAAACTAGAAATCAATTACAAGAAGAAAACTGAAAAATTCACAAATATGTGGAGATTAAGCAACTTGCTACTGAACAACCAACAGGTCAAGAATAAATAAAAAAAAATTTTTGAGATGAAAATGGAACTACAATGTACCAAAATATGTTAGATGCAGCCAAAGTAGTTCTAAGAGGGATGTTCACAGTAATAAATACCTATGTTAAGAAATAAGAAAGATCTCAAATAAACAACCTAACTTTACACCTCAAGGAACTAGAAAAAGAAGAACAAACTAAATCGAAAGTTATTAAATGGAAGGAAACATCAAAAATCAGAGTAAAACTAAATGAAATAGAGACTAAAAAGGCAATAGAAAAGATCAATGAATCTAATAGCTAGTTTTTTGAAGAGATAAACAAAATAAACAAGCTTCTAGCTAGACTCACCAAGAAAAAAAGAGAGAAGACTCAGATAAAACCAGAAATAAAAGAGGTGATGTTACAAATGATACCAAAGAAATACAAAAGATCATAAGAGACTACTATGAAGAATTACATGGCAACAAATTGGACAATCTAGAAGAAATGGGTAAATTCCAAGAAACATGCAACCTACCAAGACTGAATCATGAAGAAAGAGGAAATCTGAACAGACCAATTACTAGTAAGGAGATTGAATCAGTAATCAAAAACTTCCAAACAAAGAAAAGTCCAGGAATATATGGCTTCACTGAGGAACTCTATCAAACATTTAACAAACTAACACCAATATTTCAAAACATAGAAGAGGAGAGAATACTTCAAAACTCATTTATGAGGCCAGAATTACCCTGGTAACAAAACCTGACAAGGACCCTGCAAGAAAAGGAAATTATAGGCCGATATCCCTGAAGAACATAGATGCAAAAATCCTCAACAATATTAACACACCACAACAATACATTAAAAGGATCATACACTATGATTGAGTGAGATTTATCTCTGGTGTGCAGGAATGGTTCAACATCCACAAATCGATCAATGGTATACACCACATTAACGAAACAAAGGATAAAAGTCATGATCATCTCAATCGTTGCAGAAAAAGAATTTGACAAAATTCAGTATCCATTTATGATCACAACTCTCAACAAAATGAATATAGATAGAATGTACCTCAATGTAATAAAGGCCATATATGACAAGCCCACAGCTGACATCCTGTTCAAAGGTGAAAACTAAAAGCTTTTCCCATAAAATCAGAAATAAGACAAAGATGCCCCCCTCACCATTTTTATTCAATATAGTACCGGAAGTCCTAACCAAAGCAATTAGGCAAGAAAAAGAAATAAAAGGCATACAAACTGGAAAGGAAGAAGTGAAGCAAAGCTGTCTCTATTTGCAGATGGCATGATGTTATATATAGAAAACCCTAAAGACGCCACCAAAAAACTATTAAAAATAATAATTTAGTAAAGATGCAGGATAGAAAATCAATGTACAAAATCTGTTGCATTTCTAAACTATCAGAAGGAGAAATTAAGAAAACAATCCTATTTACAATTGCATCAAAAAGAATAAAACACCTAGGGGGAAATTTGACTAAGAGGTGAAAGATCTGTACACTGGAAACTATAAGACACTGATGAAAGACACTGAAGAAGACACAAGTAAGTGGAAAGATATTCTGTGCTCATGGATTAGAAGAATTAATGCTGTTAAAATGCCCATTCTACCCATGCAATCTACAAATTTGATGCCATCACCATCAAAAGTCCAATGGTATTTTTCACAAAAAAAGAAAAAACAATCCTAAAATTTGGATGAAAATACTAAAGACCCAAATAGCCAAAGCACTCTTGAAAGAAGAAAAACAATGCCAGAGACATATACTTCCTGATTTCAAACTATATTGCAAAACTATAGTAATCAAAAAGTATGGTACTGATGTAAAAACAGACACAGATTGATGGAACAGAATAGAGAGCCCAGATAAACCCACATATATATGGTTAATTAATTACAACAAAGGAGCCATGAATATACAATGGGAAAAGGACAGTCTCTTCAATAAATTGTATTGGGATAACTGGACAGCCACATGCAAAGACATGAGACTAGACCACTATCTTACAATGTAGCCAAAAATCAACTAAAAATGGATTAAAGACTTGAACATAGGCCAACAACCATAAAACTCTTAGAAGAAAACATATAGGATAAGCTCCTTGACGGGTCTTGGCAATAAGTTTTTGGATTTGACACCAAAAGCTAAGGCAATAAAAGCAAAAATCAACAAGTGGGCTACATCAAACATTTCCTGTACAACAAAAGAAACCATCAATAAGATGAAAACGCAACTTATAGAATGGGAAAAATATTTGCAAATCATATATGTGATAGAAGTTGATATCTAAAATATATATAGAACTCATAAAACACAATAGAAGACAAACAATCCCATTAAAAATTGGGCAGAAGATCTGAATAGACATTTTTCCAAAAAAGACATTCACATGGCCAATAATAACATGAAAAGGTAGTCAACATCATTAATCATCAGGGAAATGCAAATCAAAATCACAATGAGATATCACCTCACCACCTGTTAGAATGGCTGTTATAAAAAAGTCAAATAACAAATGTTGGTGAGGATGTGGAGAAAAGAGAACAATTCTGCACTATTGGTGGGAATGGGAGAAAAAAAGAATTAAGTTACAAATGTTTCTTTAAGAACTTTCTATATTTTAAGAAAACGTAAGTAAAGGAAGGGTAACTATTAAACATGATATCTATTTCAAACCACTGTCATGGCTTTTATAATGGCAGTTTCTAAGAAAACTACTAAAACAATGTTATCTGCTCAATTGTGTCACTTTAAAATTCATATGTTGAAGCCCTAGCCCAGTACTTCAGAATAAGACTGTATATGGAGATAAGCCCTTTAAAGAGGTTAGTGAATTAAAATGAAGCAGTTAAAGTGGGCCCTAATCTGATCTGAGTAGTGTTCTTACAAGCAGAGTAAACTTGGACACAAAGAGAGAAACTAGTTGTTATGATTGAATGTTTGTGTCCTCTAAGATGCTTATGTTGACGCGGTAACCTCAAACGTGATGGTCTTTGAGGATGGGGCCTTTGAGAGATAATTAGAGTTAGATGCGGTCATGACAGTGGAGTCCACGTCCGATGGGTTTAGTGCTCTTATAAAAAGAGACACCAGCGCTCCCTTAGGTAGCACACACACTAAAATGTGAAAATACAGAGAAGATTAGCATGGCCCCTGTGCAAGGACAACAGGCAAATTCATGAAGCATTCAAAGAAAAAGGAAGAGATACCAGAGAATTTGCTCTCTCTTTCTCCAACATGTGAGGACACAACAAGGAGAGAACTGCCTGCGACCAAAGGGGAGAACTCTCAACAGGCTCCCAGGAGCTAGCCCCATGATCTGGGACTTTCTAGCCTTCCAAACTGTGACAGAATAAATTTCTGTCGTTTAAGCCAGCCGGTCAGTGATGTTTTGTTAGAGCAGGCTAAGCAGACTAAGCGCGCAGCTATGTGCTCACACGGGTGGAAATCTTTGGGAAAGCAGCCCTCTCCAAGCCAAGGAGAGAGACCTCAGAAGACATCGAGCCAGCTGACGCCTTGATGTTGGACTTCTAGCCTCCTGCACCGTGAGAAGACAAAGTTCTGTTGTTTCAGCCATCCGGTCTGCGGTATTTCGTTATAGTCGCCTTAGCAAACTAATGCAAACAATATTCGTTATCGTATTATTATCACAATGTCTAATTCAAAGAAGAGATGAGAAAAAGAATAATTCACAGAGGAGGGAAATGGGAAGTAAATAAATAAAAAATCTACTTCAAATAAATGATATATTGGTTTTGACGTCATTACCAAGGCAAAAACTGATTTTTCTAGAAAGACTAAGTAACGTGGCAAATTGAAACAATGACTTAAAAAGGGGAGAGATAAAACCTGACACTAGTGATTAACATGACAGAAGTTTAGCAAAAATTGTTTTTATTTTAGAGAATCACTGCCTAATTCTTTGTGGGGAAAACAATTTCACTTATTGTTTAAAAATTGATCGAATGGGTGTTATTTTAAACTGGTCATATAAAGCATAAAATGATTCTATTTCATATCTATGTATTTTCATAAGAGAAAAATTACAGAACAATGATAAATGACATCCTTCTATTTTGTAAAATTTTCTTTAAATTAAAATAGGGAGAAAATCTACTAAGAAAATGAATATAGGTATATTCTCACTAATGGAAAAATTATATAGTGTTAGTATCAATGAAGAAGAGAAAGCATTGCAGAAAGAAATACAGCTTATGGGTGGTTACGTGTCTGGAAGTTTGAAACCTATGTTAACAATTGTGTTTAAGTATAGAACGTAAGATACATGAAATATATATATTTCTTATATATTTACTTATATGTTACAAATTTATATTAGATATGCTTTGTCTTTTTATATATGATTAGGAATCTAGAATTTTATATTAATAATCAAATTGAGTTTGCAAACATGCTATAAATAGTTGTATATTGAATTGTCTGCATAGAACGGATTTAAATTTCCTACAAAAATATGAGCAAGAGGGAATTTTAGAAATTAAATTTTCTGAGAGATCTAATAAATACAATAGACTTGCATACTAAGATGATCAATAAACACCAGCCAAAGCATGGGACAATTATTGAATAAATAAAATTGTACCTTAAAATAAATTTTCCATAAAAATCTAAACATTGGGCATTGTATGTATGATCCACTTAAAGCAAATTGCACATAGCAGCATCTTTTGTCTTTTCATTTAAATTTTATGTATTTAAATATTTGTAAACAGCAATGTCCATCTTTACAACACCTAAAATTGTGGACTCACAATACTTTCTCTAAGAAATGATTAATAAATAAAGTAAGGTGGCTATTTAGTAATTTTCAATGTAAAAGGATTGAAGGAGGGTTTGTATTCAAGATACCAGAACAAATTGTAAACATTTATGTTTACTTAAATATTTTGAGAACTCAGAATTTACTAATTGAACAGACAACATACATTGCCATCGGCCCTGGCTAGAGTGAGCTAAAATAAATCCTATTTGATACTCTCTTTTTCATGTTTCGTATGACTAGTACGACATATAAGAGGTGAATAAAATTACTAATCTACGAAAGTAAATGTAATAAGAATACTCTTTGAAAAGATGTGGGGGCCCCACTTTGGTCAACTGAAAAAAGCAATTTCTGCATTATGAGATTCATATTTAAATTAAATCAAAATAACACGAATAAAGAATGTTTTTCCTAATATGCTGGTTTGCTTTTATGTCAGTATGTATACAGGATACAAAATGAATCAGAAAAATGAGGTGGTGAAACTATAATAATATAACAAGTACTCCTTGAATATGCGGTCAGGTAAAATAATAAATTAGAACCTTGGTTATTGGAGCATTTAATTTGAATTCTGTATTGGTTTTAATGCCAGAAACATGAATGAAGCATTTTAGCAGCTTTGTTTAGAGATTTCAACCCTCAGAGAAGACAATCTTTGTAAAGTATTTGTTTAATTGAGCACATTTTTTGCCTTGTGTTTTTCACCTCATTTTGTCAACCTTGTGAACATACTTTTCTTAAAGTATAACAATTAGAAATAAAATCAGTAGAATAAAATGGAGTATTAAAAATAACTTAAATCTTCTATAGCCAGATACGCAAAATCTCCAGGGAAACTCTCCCAGTCAAGGTGGTTGCATTATTGTATAACAGTGCATCCTGTCTTATATATGCCACTGGAATAAATACTTACATTGTTTTCCATACCCAAAAAACCTCTGCAAACTCCAAGAAAAGCGCCTATCCACTCTAAAATATACAGCAATAGAATAATGACTACTACCATGGAAGAGAAAGTATTTCAACAATGACTTTATACAAATTAACAAGGTGATAATTTTGTAACTATACAATTTTGGTATCTATCTATACATTTAATTTCAAAATTAAATCATTTGGAAAGTGAATTTGAGCAAAAGATATTGTGAAAATTAGAAGATTTAAGGGCATAGGTTGTTGTTTTAATTCTTATTTTAGTTGAAATTTGAGACTTTGGAAGAAAAATGGCAATGTGCAATTGAACAGTTGGTTAATTAGATGGTGAGGATGAAAAGGACTTAGTATTCTGTACTTTGGCTGGAGATGCCAATGATAACTTCCTGGCAAAGTGAGATAGGACATCTTACAAAGACTTGAGATAATATGTTTGGCAAAATATTTTAAACCTAGTGAAATGACTTCAAATAATTTTTTTAGATATTATGAGAAAAAAGTCTCAAAATAGTAAAACAAACATATGACGATAGTAGATTAAAAGATTGAGTTTTCCTTTGATTTCTCAGGAGAGCAGAGAGAGACTAAGGCACTCCTCAAAGGTGTCAAGATCATGAAAAGCAAGGAAAGACAGGCACTGTCACAGATTGCAGGAGGGTAAGGAACATGAAAACTAAATGCAGTGTGTATCCTGGTTTGTAGCCTGGAACAGAAAAAAAAATTTAGAAAAACTGGTGAAATCCAAGAAAAGTCAATAGTTTAGGTCATAACGTTTTACCAATATTAATTTCTTGGTTTTCACAAATTTAACATTATAGGAAGCTGGGTGAAGGGTATTTGGGAAATGTCAGTGCTCTGTTTTCAAATCTTCTGGAAGACTTTTTTTCTGGTTAGACATAGAATTTGCTTGTCAAGGTTTACCAAAAAAAAAAAAAAAACCATCTTGCTGGCATTTTGAGATTACTTTGAATTTATAGATTAATTTAGGAGTATTAATATCTTCAAACCTTGAACATACTATGTCTCTTTCTTCTTTAATTTCTCTCAAGAATGTTTTCGGTTTTCAGGGTACAAATCTTAAATATATTGACAGGAGCTCGGCTGAGCTGGAGGGAGCTGAGCTGCCAGGTGTCAGAACAGGCAATTAAAGCAACAAGCCAAAAATAAAGGCGACAGTCAAGCCTCTAATCACTTCCCACCAGAGCAGAAGCAAGAGTCTGAGAGCTGAGAAGCTGCCACTGCCTGCCTCCTGTTCCATCTGCCCTGGTGGAACAGCGCTCGGTGGATCAGCACAGAAGGAGGGGTTGTGACACTGTTGAGAGAGTCCTGAAAAAAAGACTGCTACAATTTTATGGATTTGGGGACGGGGCTGATGGATGGGGGAAGGGTAGGAGTGGAAAAGTACTGACTACTGAGTGAGAGTGGAGAAAATGTCTTTAAGTTTCCCTTCTGAGGAGGTCTCCAAAGGAAGTCACCTGGACCAGGGATGCAGATGTGCATCAGGACACGGCCAGGCAGGGAAGCACGAGCGCTCAACTGTAACTCCCTCCAGAGACCGCAATGTGCGCGCCAAGTCAGGTGTGGGTGAGGCAGCTGCCTCCAGGAGGCCTGCCAGGTAAAGCCTTGGTGATTACCTGGGTTGGTCTGAAAAAGCTCATGTTGATTTTTTTGACCAGGAGCCTGATTTCTCACAAATATTGTTAAATTTATGCCCAATTATTTCAGGTGTTTGGATGCCATTTTAAATGATAGTTTTAATTATTTTTGTTGTTAATTGCCGGTATATAAAAATACATTTTTTTGTATACAAAATACATTTTTTTGTCTATTGTCTTTTTGTGTGCAGTTGAAAAGAATGGGCATACTTTAGTTGATGTATATTGTGTTCTTAAATTTTGCTACTCTGTGTCTGGTTGTGAATTTTTTTTAAATATTGTGGTGTTTCACTATGTGATGAGAATAAGTAGAAGGTCTCTCATCTTTCTTGAATATGAGAAATTCTTAATCATTACTTCTTCAAATATTTTTCTCTTCTATGTATTACTTTTATTTCTCTTCATTTTGGATTCTCATTATGTGGATATTAACATATTTTCTTGTATGCTCATATCTCTTTTATATTTTCTCTCCTTTAATTTTTTTCTAATGGATTAATGGAACATCAAGACCAAAAGTTTTAGATGAGCATAAACATTTCCCAGAAAGGATACGAAAATATGTTATAAATATGAACCACTTGAAAACAGTGGACACAAAAATTAGTACTGCCCAAATGAAAATAGAATCAGTGGAGTAAATAGCAAAATGGATGCAGGGGAAGCACATATTACTGAATTTTAAAATCAGAGAAATCTACTCTAACAACCAAGTAATTGCCAAACTAAAAAATAAAAAAGAGTATTTCTATATTTATCTTGCTTGGTCCTTTACAACAAAGGACACTATTGAACACTTCTTCCTACTTGAAATCTTATTCTGGCCTTCAACATCATTGGTTTCCTACTCTCTTCTGGTCCAGCAATTTTATTCTTTTCAGAGACTTCATGCCCTACACAAACCTTAAATATTGGTTTTCCCTGGTGTCACATTCCCATCTGTTTGCTCTTCACTTGAAAAAACTTTTCTGAATCAGTCTCTTTTACACATAGAGTTTTCTATTAGTATTCAGTTTGAGTTCAAGTGGCCAAAACAAAGAAATCTTATTTAGACCAGAAAGAAGCTAAAATTGTCATAAATCTTGGAGTATCCTAGGACATAGGCTGCACTGTCTACAAAAGACATAATTCAGGAGTGTTATTGGAACAAGCTACATTCCTTGTTGCTGCAACTTTTTCCAAAGCTGAAATGTTCTGCCTCCTTCAGCACCAATTATAGGTTGTCCTCACCCTTAGCTAGTATTTCAGAAATTCTAGGTTGGTTGACCACATACTTTATTCTCAAGAAGTCAAAACTCCTACTTGCTTTACTCTCTGTGGGACTTGATTGTAGCAATTGCTCATTTACCACCATCACCAGGCATGGAAGAATGAAGTGACACCCCGTGGGTCCCATGCAATTTATATTTACATCTCCCTGCACCCAGAGTGTAGCAGCAAACCTAGCTTCTCATGGTAATCAGAGGCAATGATCCCTCAAGTAAAGTAACTCTGCCTGCTGTTCCATCTCATGGTAGTGATAGCTACAACATCTGCCTGTGCCCCCCAGTGGAAACATTTTCATCAGCTCTCACTACTCATACCAGAACCCAGGACCTCTGATCCAGGAAAGCCAAAGGATTCAGGAATTTGAAACAAAAATCCTCCAAGTGGTTCACTAGACATGATTTACAGAGAGACCAGACATACTTCCATCTTTTGATTCCATGTATCACAACATGATTTATTAGCTATTGGTTCTGTGAAATTATTGTATTCTCAAGTATAAGAATATTACTCAAACCCATCAGGACAACTTCTCTAAGCTGGTACCATTGTTATGTTAGAACTGTTGCCTCTGCATGATGACGACTAGAGTAGAAAAACATGATTCCAGGATGACGAGTCCATTGTTACATCTCCTTTTGCAGAATAGTCCTTGTGGTCAGCAGCAGTGATTTTAGAGCTCTCATGAAGTAAGTCTGCCATTCCTTTATGACACCAGTCATTGCACCAGCACCAAAGGAGCCAAGGAGAAAGACTGACTGGCAGTCACAGGAAAAATTAAATTGCATACGTGCATTGGAACATCTTTCATGGTGATACACTCTAATGAACATGAGTATGAAATATGAAGACCTGCCACTTTATGCCCACACAGTTTTATCCAGAGGCTTTTCCCCAAAACTTTCTTGCCTTTCGTCTAAATTTGTTACCTCTAGGCCCTTGACCAACCAGCCAAGCCATTTCTCACACCAATAGTCTATGAATATCCTTAATTTGGGCCATTTCACTCTCCGTAAAAGAGGACTGACCAAGTGTTCTGCTCACATTTCTCCTCCTGGGAGGATTTCCTTCACCAATATCCTTCCGAGCCCTACCTGAGTTGTGTTGTAACAGTTCATCTTCAATTTAACTTCATACGTCATAGTGGGTCAATCCATCTCTTAACCACACTGAGTTCTTTTTCTTCCTCTGGCGTTGGTTCTAGAGAAGAGAACCTTTCCCCCACTTTAGGCCCTAGGTGCAATTTGAGAAGGAGGCATTGGTGCAACGGAGGTAACTGAAATGAAAAATTGTGCGTGTTTGTTCGCATCCCAAATGTACCACTTCTGGGGTATGATAGATTGCTGTTTCACTTATATAACTCTGACTTGGTGAGTATCTTAGCCCGTTCAAGCTACTGAAACTAGGTACCACTGACTATATGTCTTATAAGAATAGAAATTTGTTTCTCACAGCTCTGGAGGCTGGGAAGCCCAAGACTCAGCGTCAGATGAGAGACCGCTTCCTGGTTTATAGATGGCTGTCTTTTTGCTGGGTCCTCACGTGGCGGAGGGGATGAGGGAGCTCTCTAGGGTCTCTTACATAAGGGCACTAATCTCATTAATGAGAGCTCTAACCTTATGACTTAATCACCTCCCAAAGGCCCCACCTCCTGATACCACCACATTAAGCGTTAGGATCAAAACATGAGTTTGGGGCAAACACAGGCATTCAATCTATAATAAGAGTGTAGCAAAATGACCTTCCCTTAAAGCAGAAATCCTGGCAGGCCCTAGATCTCTGGATCCGTAGTAACTTCACTGACACAGCAGGTGTTAGCCTCTCCATGGGGTTCATCTCCAATCCTTTGGTCTGCATGTTTCTTTCCAGGACATGCAGAGTCCTTACCACTTCCTGCTCATCAGAACCTGTTGCACAATAGCATAATGTGATCAATATAACGCATCAACATGATGTTCTGGGGAATGTTCCGGACTACTTGAATCCCCGAAGGCTATAGTTTTACAGAAAAGAAATGGTATCATAATCCTAAATAAAGCAGTGAATGTATACTGCTATCTTTCCAACATAAAGAATAATTGGTTTTGATTTCTTTACTTATGGGTGTAGTGAAGAACACATTTTCCTATTAATAATGTAGCAGTGACACTGCCTGACACAGCAGCTGATCGGGGACTATGTTGTTTCTGTTAGTTTGACATCACTCTCCATGTTCCATCTAGTTTTCCAGGATCCAGACAAGTGGTCTAAATGAGGATGTGACAGGGAACCCACACTGAAGTTTTGGATGGGGTCGCCAGTCTCTGCATTTTCTAATGGGATTCAGCAATGCATCTGATGCGTTGTCTGGGCTGAGGCAGCAGAGCACGTGCAGAGGCTTCCATTTTTCCTTTCTACTATAATTTTCACTCTGATTTCACGGATCGGGAAACCAACATGAAGGCTCTGCGAGATGCTCTGTGTGTCTATACTGATGATAATTACACCTGTCTTGCATCAGAAGGTTAAGCACTCCATCTATTCTCTGCCTTTCTGGGATTCTGCCATGGCCATTGACGTCAGTTTGCCCAGTCTCAGAGAATCAACTCTTACGATCATCATTAGCCTAAAACAGAAACTAAAGTCAGCTTCTGAAAGATGCTTGGCACTTCCAGCCAGTGCATTTTCCATTGCTTTGCTGAAGACAATTGTCAAGAAGTGAGAATTGTGTAATACTGCCCTACTTTTAAGCAAACAAGTTATACCAATACAGTTTCACGGATATTGGCAGAAGCTGCACTATTCCTCTCTCAGAGACAGAGGACCTGATTGCTCACTGCACAGCAAACTCCATGACTTCATGTTTGTGTCCTCCTGTTCACTGCGGTAGGTACCAATCTTAGATGATCCCAATGACTCTGCTCATCCTTGTCTAAACCTCTCCTTTGACTCTTGGTAGAAACTGTTAACATTTTAAGATAATACTCTTGTGATTATGTTACATTATATGGCAAAAGGGAGACTACCTTGACAGTGGGGCTGACCTAATCAGAGGATTCTTCTAAAAGCAGAGTGTTTTCTTTGCCTGTTTGCCTGGACTGGCCTGAAACAGTGAAAACATCCAGGTTGTGAATTTCCTATGGGGCCACATGGCAAGGAACCCTGGGTGGGCTCTAGGAGATGAAAGCCATCCCTGGCACACAAGTAGCGGCAAAACAGGACCCTCACTCCCTACAGTTGCAAGGAAATGAACTCTACCAACAAGCAATGAGGCTGCAAGAGGACCCTGAGCCCCGGATGAGAACCGCAGCATCACTCCACACTTTGATTGCAGCCCAGTGAGAGAATTCAACCACAATGTGCCCCAACTTCGTCCTGTAGAAACTGTGAGATAGGATATTTGTGTGGTTTTGGGCCACTAAATAAGTTTTTAGTAATTTGTTATGAAGCACTAGGAAACTAGTATACTCCCCTGCAACTCCCATTGTGGTGAAACAAGAGGCTGCACACACACTACTACATACACAGTACGTCTGCATTCAGGCGTGAGGAGCTCCAACTTTAGTAAACTCAAACTAAGTGTAATGTGATACAAACAAATAAATCCTCTCTTTACTCCAGAGGGACAAACTCTATATGCTAAGGCACTTTGAAATAAATACATTCTTGGAAAGGTAGTCTGGAACCAAAACAGTCAACATCTCTACTCAAAAGTGTGCAGAAACATGAAAGACTTGTGTCCCAAAAGAAGCAACCTCTGGCCCCTCCCAGGGAAAATAGTCACATGCTGGGCTCTCTGATCACACAAAACATATAATTCTAAGGTTAGCCCTGGTGGCCTAGTGGTTAAGTTCAGTGCACTCCACTTCAGAACCCTGAATTTGGTTCCCAGGTTTGGACCTATAGCACTTGTCAGTGGCCATGCTGTGGTGGCAGCTCACATACAAAAAGAAGAAGATTGGCAACAGATGTTAGCTCAGGGTAAATCTTCCTCAGCAAAAAAATAATAATTATATGTATATATATATATATATATATATAGAATTCTATTATGTCTATCCACTATATAATTACAATCCGAATTTCTTCCTACTCTAACTTATTTGGTGTTCAGGTGGTACAAAGTTACCCAGTTGGTGACTATTCATTTAGTGTCATTATTAAGATAATGTTTATTGGTAAAGGATCCAAGAATGTATGAAATATGTATTTGTGTGTGTTATTTTCAATCTGTCATTGATTCATCATATATTTGTTTTCTCAGGGTAACTTTTAATGCTATGTTTATCAAAGAATACAATAAATATACTGATATCATCTATATGTCAAAAAGTAATTTCAACATGATTAACCACTTAATTTATAGAATTATATAACACGTCTATGGAAATAATATTTTCCTGAAAATCACATAAGCCAACTGACAGAAAATATGTAGTATGCAATTTATCAGTTAAATTTGTATATGTAAATTTATTGTATTAAACAGAATTTTAACTTTTTATGTTTTATAACTTGATTGTATAGAAAATACTGATTTAAACATAAACCATTTTTCTATACAGAATAGAGAAAAATATAAATAAAATTTTAATTTTCTGTGCTTTACATAATTCCATAGTTTTGACTTAACTTTAAATCATTGGAGAATGCTAACATTTTTGTATAAAATTTAATTATATGATTTCTCAATTTATCTATTTTTAAAAACACCTTTAATAAGTAGATGGCCTTGATGATGAAATTCAAAATGTCACACACATAGTAACATTTTCAAAATTGAACTATAAAGAGAATGCTCTAGGGTTTTACAGAGTACAAAGTGTTCATTTCTGCTTTAGTTACACTTACTGCAGCCAAGTTTCCTCCAAAGTTCTTATCTTGAGAAATTCTTAGAAAACTTGTAAAATATATGTAAAGAACTTTAATGAAGGAAAAACTTTAAATCTGGAGGATTAGAAAAATTTTATTTAAAATTTCAAAATGTACATACATAATGTGATTTGGACTGAAATTATAAGGAAAAAAAATGTCTTAACTTGTGTGTTTTAGCTCATTTCTTTAGGATCAAAATGAGCTTTAATAAGCATTCATATGTTAAAATGTCATTATTATTTAAATCTATAAATATGTGTTTGTTTATATATACACAATTATAACTACACTTTATGTATACATAGTGAAATATTAAAAGTTAATATGCAACATGCTGTTGGTGGTTATCACTGAGTGATTGTGAGTGAATTTTACTACTTTGAGATTTTTCTGTGTATTCATAACTTCTCTAATGAGTATGTTTGAGTATGTTTGGTAATAGAGAATGTACATGTTATTCTGTCAATGATGCCTTCAGCTGAAAACAAGAATAGACAAAAGAAAGAAACAGAGAAAAAGAAAGAAAGAAAAAAATGGGGAGGGAGAGAAGGAGGGAGTCGGGGGGGGGAAGAAGGAAGGAAGGAAGGAAAACAAGAGTTATTAATAATAGCTTCAAATGATAAGGTTTTAGAGGAGCTTCAGTATTTTCTAGAAAGGTGTTGACATACTGCAGATTGCTGATTCCATCTTTCATGATCAATTCCAGGGAATTATAGACAAAATATATCGAGATAGAGTAAAATGTCAGATAACTTCTGGATTGACAAAACATGTTTTGAAATGGTGTATGAAGATTGGTGGCAGTGGAGGAGTGGGGGTCATGGCTCTAAGATGATAGTAAAAGAAAGGAATTCTGTTAATAATAATCATATATACACCTATCAATTACACTAAAATAAAGCAGAAAACTGGAATCATTAAGTAATAAACAGAAAGTACAAGAGAAATCCAAGAGAAAATATTCTATTTAAAAATGTGATTGTTGAAATATAAAAGAGAGTAGATTGGATAAGTAATTGAGTGAAAACAGCAGAGGGAAAAATTACTAAATGATAGATCATATAGAGGGATACTCCCAAAAAGTAGTAAAAAAGAATAAACAAATAATAAATATATGATAAAAGTTAAGGGCAATAAATACAGTGTATGAAGTATGAGAGAGAGTGCTGTCATCCCAGTGCCACAGTCCTAATAATACAAATCTCAGAAAGAGAAAATTGACAAAGAATAGAAAAAATACTTGAAAAAAAGGCAAGTTTTGTAGAATGTAAGAAAGACGAACAACCTCAGGTTAAAGAAGACTAGAGAAATAAGCATATTTAGAAATATTATAGAGACATTTAAGAACATACAATAAACGCATGCTTAAAAAAAGCTTTCAGCAGGAAAGAGAAGATTATATGTAAGTGGGTCAGGGTCAACTTAGCATTAAATTTTTCAATAGCAAGACTCATTTCTCAAGAAGACAATACAGTATTTTCAACAAATAACACTGTGCCTAAAATTTTATATCCAGACAAATTTATGAATCAAATATAATGCCATTCTAAAAATATTCTCACGAACAGAAGGCCTCAGATTTGCCAAACGAATGTGTTGAGATACTTCGGGAAAAAAAACAGGAGATGCTGCAAGAGATAATGAAGAATGATTGACCAAATACCTTGGCCATAAGTATTGATGCCTCAAAATAGCTAAGATTTAAGAAAATAAAGTGAATAACAAAATCATTATATATTATAATGCAAACATTATATATGTAATGTATACACATAATTACATATAATATTTATATATAAAAATTATGTATACATAATGAATTAAAATTCAACATGACAAAATTGTGGGGAATAAACAATGAGAACATCCTAAAAATCTTGTCTCATAGGAAAATGTATAGATGTCTATTGCTGAAAAAAAAAAAGGACTAAAAAATAAAGATAAAAAAGCTTAGCCAAATTAAACGAATAAACTAACTTTTTTGAAGCAATTTTTAAGTAGCCAATAGTACAATAAATATAAATGCACTAAACTATCTTGTAACATTTGGCTGAAATAATAGTGATATATGGTCCTTCAAGAGGTGCCCGTAAACTATAAGCATTCAAAAAAGTAAAATGTGAAAGCATGGTATGAAAACATATCAGGCTAATAAAAATAAGGGAAAAAAATCTGGTGTTTAGATACAGTCATAGCCACATAATGATGTTTTGGTCAATGACAGACCGTGTATACAACAGCGCTTCTGTAAGATTAGCACCATATAGCCCAGGTGTGTGGTAGGCTGTCCCATCTAGGTCTGTGTAACTGCACTCTATGATGTTTGCACAACGACAAAACCACCTACAGATGCATTTCTCGGAACATATCCCTGCCATTAAGGGATGCATGACTGCACATTAAAATTATATAGAATTAAAAAAACAATATTAGGGATAGATAGGGTTGCAACATAATGATAAAAATTTTAATTCACCAAAGGCATATAGCAGTTAGAAATGTGTTTGTTTCAACGGAATAGATTAAAAAAAGCAAAATTGATAAAACTAGAGGACAAATTGCTAAGTCCACCAACAAATAGAAAAGATAAAAAGAAACCAACACCCAATTTAAAGACAATCTGAATACTAAGTGAGAAATAGAGAATTCTGCAACTAATAATTAGAAAGTGCAAATCCTCAAGCACATATGTAAAATATACACAGTTTGATACGTACTAGGCATTAAAGCAAGACTCAACAAATTTCCAATGGGTATCATGTTGCGTGGTTAAGACAACTGAAGTATGTGTTTGTGTATGTGTATTTGTGTACAGTTTAACAGCACATACACAAGTTATTTGGATTTCATATATTCAAAAAGACATATTTTGTAATTTGTAAATGTGTTTGTAATACACTTGCAATAGTTGTTTACTTTTTACTGATGATGGGTCTATTTTCAGCAGCATATTTCATTATTCTGGAATTTTTTATGTTTTATTTTTTACTCTCTGTGTTGGTCTATTTTTCATGATGCTCTTGTTTTTTACTAGTTTAAATGATTAAAGATTTGGTACCAGACACATTCATAAATAATAATATCTTAATTATCTAGAAACTGAAATAAATTAAGGAGATTAGCAATAATTTCACAGAACAAAAAAGGAAATAAAAAGAATATAGAACATAAACTAGGAGAAAGTAGTATAGCAAAGACTCCATTACATTAGAAATATATGGGAAAAATACAATACAGAAATAAATAAATAAATCCAAAGGTCTTTTTTGTTATTGAAAGTAAATGAGAAACATTCTCCTTTTTGAATCTGATCAAAACATTTATTGTGGGTTTGTTTATGGTACCAAAATAATGGAATCTACCTAAGTGTGCAAAATTAAAGAGCTGGGAAGCTGACGAGAAACTATGAATGATTCTATATAACCCAATCTGCATTGCAATATATCTAAATAATTACGAAAAAGGAGCTGCTTCTTCCATAGTTTGCATTGTTTTCATATCAATTTTAGGTGGCAGCTATACGATATCAAATATACAAGTGTGAGCTTTCTAACCAATAGAATTATATAAAATAAATAAGTTATGCAAAGAGAATTTCAAGAATGAGGCTTTGCTAGTCTATTTTCCTGCTCAATCAGTGACTGAAAATCAGCTTGCTACAATAGTGCATTTTTCTCATTACTGTAACCAAAATATCTCACTTCAATAATACATCTAACACCTCCCTTTTTTGTAGTCAGAAGCTCTCCAGAAACGGAACTTCTTCCACTTGGTTATAGAAATCAGAGCATTGGCCAAAAGCGTTTTTATGGTAGTAACACAATGCTCCTTCTCCTTGAACAAAAAGTATTATTCTAGAGATTCATTTTGTAGTGACACAAGGCGGGGAGAAATGAGAATGCCTTTATGACGGGCAACAGCTGTCAGTAGACAAAGTAAGAACTTACACAGGGACACAATGGCGATGGATTTAAGGCCTTAGCTCAAAAATCCATTACTAGAGGTACTAATGTGTATAAAATAATAAAGTACTTATCTATTTAATTGGATTACTTTTATCATATTACCATTAAATCCTTAGCTGAATTCCTAAATTAAACACTGACTATTTAAAAATCTTTAGAAATGGTAATTATTGCCTCTGCTGTAGAATAAAATCTTAAATTATGAATTTTTCCATTGTTGTTATAGAACACTTACTATTTAACACCAATCTAAGATTTACGTTATTTTTTATGTTATATTATTCAAATCTCTTATCAAGTTATTAATACAGCTGAATATAGGGGGAAAATCAAAAGATATACCCCACACTTCCAAGGGCCTCTTTTCAGGATCCATTTCTGAAACTTGTAAAAACAAGGACTTTACAAAAACATAGGCAGGAATGTTCAGAACTAGTTCTATTTTAGTAAACAATTCTTTTTCATTTGAGCTGTTTGCATAGTTATTTGGATAGTTGGAAGAAATTTCACATTCTTTATTACTTTGAAAAACAATATTTAGAAGTATGGTTACAGTAACCATAAATTGTTACTCTTTTGTTAAAATAGTAATCTCACTGAATATCAACAAATTCAATCTTATTTATAAGAAAAAAGTAAGTTTATGATTAAATTTTCAGGCAGTCTTTTAACAAATTTTAATTTTATATTCCTCAGGCAATTATGCTTGTGGTCATGGAAGTTGTAAGACACCTCAGGAAAGCACATTTAGTAACAATTAACAAGAACTGTGTGTACTTTCTTAGTGAATGGCTTCACTTCTAAGAACATTGTGAACTTTCTATGCTTGATTTGTGGCTCCTATAGATATATAAAGGGATATGTTTTTGTGATAGATAGCAGAGCTGAATAATATTGCAAGAGAGCTCAAAAATATTTTAAATGAGCATCAAATGAATCAGTTAATATATCAGCTTAATTTACTTTTTAAAAAAGACATGCCATTTAGAGTTTTCAACTGAGATTCCTGCTTTCAAGGCTGTGGTACTCCTGTAATTCTAGAAATTTATTCCTCCATCATCCAGAGAAATTCTTTTATTTCTTCCTTTATGCTTTTGTGTCAATGACTCTGGGATCCCAGGTTTTCTGTTTCTTGCTCTACTCTTATTTTGGAGGAGAGGACATTCCTTTTATTGAACATGTCCTGTGTTTTAGACATCATTGTAAGTTCTTTACGTATACTAAATCATGTATTCCTCAAAACCACCTTATTAGGTAGGTAGGTTTAGTTATTATCATTAAGAATCATTCCTATTTTACAGATAAGGAAAGTGACATCCATATAGTTGAAATAACCTGTCCAGGTTCCCATAGTAAAGAGATGGCAGGGCCGGATTCTAACCCAGGCAGAGGGAGTCCGGAGGGTGCGCTCTAAATGTATAGGAAACTCTGCCCGTAATTCTGTTGCATGGCTCTGTTTCATGTGTCATTATCTGCACTCTCTATATTATTCTTCAGGTCGGGTCTGTCGAATGGGACAATGACAACAATGATTTAGTTGTCTGTAATTTACGTTTTAGGGTAGAGCTGTGACTTTGTGTGTATTTCAGAGTGGAATATGTAAAAGCTGTACTGGGATCCAATAGAGATGCTATTTTAATCCATGGTGGAAAATGCATCTTTTTTTAATAACTTTTATATAGAACTTTTTATATATAATTCCAATTTGAATGTAGCTTTTGTAACTTTTGTTATGGAAATGGAACATACTTAAAACTGAAGGCAAACGTATAGGAAAATCACAGGTAAAGGAATACTTTTAAAGATCCCAATACAAGAGTGTTTCTTTTGGCAATGGTGGTCTGCAAGGTTCGTTCAAACTTCCAATTGAGAATAAATAGAACAGCTTGGGAAAATCATATCTTTGAAGCCATCAGAGAGTTATCATGTCGGTAATAAATTGCTGGGCCCTAAAGTCTGGGACAGGAGTAAATAACTGAGTCTAATATTGGTGGATAATCTCTTGAGACAATTACTGATTCCAAAATTGGTGGCTGAGAGGTTGAGAAATTGAGCAGAGAAGCAGAGAAACTTAGAGTAAATTGCCTGGGATGGGAGGGGACGTAGTGGCGTATTTGAATTTTACATCTTGCTAAAAGGGGCTTCCTAAGCATCCTGTCACCAGCAATAGACTTCGACTCAAGATCCAAAAGGATAAAGTGTGAACTAGGCTGACACCAGCCTTCTGAGGGACAGAAAGTGGCTTTAAGTAATTTAACATCCTAATTGTTTTAAGGTGATATGGGATATAAAATGCGCATAGCCGAGCCTCTGGAAAGAATCAAATGAGAAAAATTAGCAATAGTCAGAGATTCAAATTTTCTCTATATTTTTGAATATATAATTCCCAGCATACCTTGTGAGAGATTGGCACCTGTGCCAGAAACACTCTAAGGTGGCCTCAGAGATCCTTGCCTGATGGAATTCATGCCCTTGAATCCTTCCCTTGAGTGTGGTCATGACCTGTGACTAGTTTCTAACAAATAAAGTATAGCAAAGGAAATGGGGTGTACACAATCACTCTACGTGAGATTGTAATAATTGCCCAAGTTGCTAGGGGACTCTCTCTCTCTCTTTTTTTTTTTTTTGAGGAAGATTAGCCTTGAGCTAACTACTGCCAGTGCTCCTCTTTTTTTGCTGAGGAAGCCTGGCCCTGAGCTAACATCTGTGCCCATCTTGCTCTACTTTATATGTGGGACGCCTACCACAGCATAGCTTTTGCCGAGCAGTGCCATGTTGACACCTGGGATCTGAACGGGCGATCCCTGGGCCCATGAGAAACAGAACATGTGAACTTGACCACTGCGCCACCGGGTCAGCCTGACTCTCTCTTTCTTGCTGGATTTAAGGAAGCACTCTGACTCCCTCATTTTATTCCATCCATACCAGCTTTCTGGTTTTTCAAGTTTACCATGCTACTTTTGTACAGGAAATATTCCATATCCTCATTCGTCTACCTGGGGTTCCGTTGTCTTCATTTTTTTTACATGTTTGGTTTCTTTTTCTACATATTTAATATTTAACATCATAGCTGAGGTGATTTCTCTTATTAGCATAAAAAATTTGCAGCATAGACTACATTTTCTATGCTAGAAAATACAATTTGTTTTATAGTAGCACTTATCTAAATTTTCAAATAATCATCCTATTGATAAATTATCTGTTTGTTTGTCATTTGCTGTTTCTCCATTAGAATTTAACTGTCTGGACATGCTCAGCTTTATTGCTGCTGTTGTTCAGCATCATATGCCGGATACTAGCATGCAGCTTGGCATCTAAAAGGTGTAAAAAGAAACGAAGATTAAACGCATGACTTTGACAGATAAATGGCCCATAAGAAATTACCTAAGTAATTTTCCTATAATAATCTCAATTTTAATCTACATCACTACACTAAATATTTAGTAAGGTCTATTCTACCCACAGCCTATGATCATTCACTCCTGGGAATAAAGGAATTTAGGCTGTGTTGCATGGCATAAGGCTATACAGAGAATGTCCACAGTTATGCAAATACCAAAAGGAAGAAGGTGAGAAGTCTGTGGAAGACGGAGATGAGATGAGGAGAGATCTTTGCTGTGCTTCTTGGACCTTGCCCCTCACCTACCTCCGTGTTGCAAAGATCGATCAGAGATTTGGATGGTGTATATATTGAGACTTTCCCTTGCTCCATTGCCCACCCCTTCACTGGATTCCTCCTCTTGCTGAGACCACTCAAAACTCTGTCCTCTGATCTCTCCATCAGTAAGACTGAATCCTAGTTTAGACACTTCACATAGCACCAGCTGAGGCCTACCATCAAGTGAAAAGCTTTAATGAGAAGATCACCCACATCTTTCTCTTCTTTCAAGTGTCCACTCACTTACAATTTTTCCCAATTTGGGTTTTTCTTCACATGGTATTTGTAACATTTTTGTCTCAATATTATCTACAGATGCTTAGTCCTATATGAGGCACTTTATCTTTACTAAAAGCAGAAAGCTATAAAGAAAGAAGAATGCTCTTTTTGTTTTTTCTTCTCATTTTTAAAGAAAAGAACAAGTGACATGAATATATTATACTTTATGTGCAAGCATCTAACACTGGACAATCCAGAGGAATGACACTACCATGGGACCCTAGAGACTTTCTAGGGTGTATATATATACACATGGGCACAGACTTGACTTTCAGCTAGTCTTCTTTCCAGAATGCCTTTGGCCCTGTCCCCGTAGATTAGACCTGAAGAAAATGGCTGCTAGGTGCAGCCTAGAATTAACTCCTCAGCAATAGAGCTCCCACACCTCGTGCTGCAGGCATCAGCCCATCTTGTTCCAGCGTCATCTTTTTCAATTTGTGAGGTTCTGGCCCCATTGGCACGTTCTTCTTTCTAAGTGGTACAATGTGTACAGCTACAATTGGCCCATTTTTTCTGTACTGTTCAAATCGGTCAGGCCTTGGCTCTGGCCTTGCCTTCACTGTATATGTGCTTAACAAAATGATGATTAAAATTAATAATAGTTTAAGGTAAAGAACAAACGTGGATAAACTTCTAACACTTTATTCATCTTGCACACTTTCATATTGGCTACCACTGATTTAATTAGTAATCCAGCAGATTTGGCTCCAGAACACAGAAAACTGACCAAGAAGGAGTTAGGACAGCTTTGTTGTTAGAGTACCTTCTTTGTATTGAAATATGAAGTCATAAAAAGTTGCAGAGTCATGGTTTATCTGTAACTGTGGTTTTCTAACTCAGCATTATCCTAACTGGATTCATATCCAGAGAATTCATAGGATTTATCTATCCCCCACATGTGCTATTCAAATGAAGTAATTTGCAGAAACGCAACTAGTAACCGCTTGAATTCAGAAGCAAACAAATTCTTGGAGTTCTTCATAACTGACATACATTTAATATTTACCTTAAATCAAAATCATATGGGAAAAGAGGAAGAGGAAAATTCCTGTTGTCATATGTCTCGGCAATTACTTAAAATGACTCTATTTGTTACTCAGTAATCTTTCCAAAGTAACCTTAAGTCATAAGCATACATATTTGAATACATTAATATTTTAATTCTTGTTCCTTATGCCATTTATCGTGTAGTTTTTGTTTATGATATATACACACTTTGTGTTTCTTATTATTTAGGGGCTACAGTAATTTTTAATCTAGTTCAATTCATCTTAAAATTGTGAAAATGCTTTTACTTTCCTCTGCTGGCACAAAAGGAAACAAAATAGTTTCAGGTGGCGAATAAATCAATGAATTTATATGAATATAAAATATGAAAGCATATACATTAAATCATTCGAGAATATATTGAAAGGAAATGGGAAACTATTTTTAAGGATTATGCAACACTAAGTAGAAATTATTTTATCAGCACTAAATCGAGTAGGTATATGCCTTTAAGGAATGTTAGAATTTGAAAATAAAGAAAACATTTTCTTTTCAGAAAGGTAGAATGGGTGGGATACAAGATTTTAATTAGAAATGTTGACTTCTAACAAGAGAACTACAACTTCTCCTATGCCTGGAATCAAGGGACTATGGATGGACTCAAATAGAGGCAATAGTCTTGAAGAGGAGGAGCTTGAGTGCACGTAGATAAATACTTGCACATGAGTGATATGTACACACAGTCCTATCTATAAGAAATATAATCACTACGTGTATAAGTATGTACCTTTTGTCAACTTAAATATTCTTTCCAGGTACACAAAAATCAGAAGGAGGAAGTTCATACCTAGATTTCTTCTGACATCAGGAAAAACAAACAGATTAATAAAACCAACTAACGAGAAGAGTGGTATGGGGAGAAATTATATCAACCAAATACAGTAGTAATTTAGAGAAAGGAATTTCTCCTCAGGTAATATAAACATGATAACTGTACTTAATTTTTCATCTAAGATTTAGAACATTTTCTATCAAACCTAAATTTAGAGAAAATTTCTTTCACTTGAAAGTTGTAGAATATTATTTCATTTTTTCTTCAGAAACTTTTTCTTTTAGAGTACTTAGAAATTCATTCACTTGAAATATGAACATTTATATATTTACAGCCTTTCACTTTTATCTGTATACATACTGATTTATATATGTAGTGATGCAATTTAGAAGGCATGGTTTTATTATTATATAGTTTATATCACATATATTCACTTATATCACTCATAATTATCAAAACTATTTTGCTCCTCTTAATTTATACCACTTTCAACTTCCTAGCCTGGAAAAATTATTTTATTGTCAACAAAACATCTACTTTTTTCTTAGTTCTTCACAGCTTTGCCTTAACTTAGTAAGATATCTAAGATAATTTTGCTAAAAATGTACCTGCGGTTTTTATTTATAGTGAGTTTGTTTATGGAACTGTTTAATTATTTGTTATATAGGCTGATGCAACATCTGTTGTATTTAGAAATTTTAAAGGCAAAATAAGATTTGTGTCATATTTCTCTGATTATAATCCCACTTGTTATTTTTAGTCATAATAGAAAACAAACCACAATTTTATAGTGTAGCAGCTGTCCCATGTGTTCCAGTGATGAACAATACAGAGTTTTTCTTTCAAAAGGATAAGAAAAATAGAAATAAAGCTTACTAATATTTTAATTTTCAAGTACTTACCACTTTATCAACACACGATAAAAGTTTGCCAGAAATCCTTTGAACTGTAAATTCTTTATTCATAACTAAATAACATATCCACTTTCTTGTAACTTATTGAATGTAATTTTCACTTTTGAACTTCATGGATTTGAAGAAGAAAATGGATTATGACTTCACTGAATGGAAGGAGAAATATAGCTATAATTAGATTTGAAAATAAAGTGTACACCAACATTACGCCTCTTTCTAGGAAACTCCATAGCCCAGTAGTGGAAATAACAGGCATAGTGATATGTTTCACTACTTCTCAAAACAACATTAGTATAAAGAACAATGTTTAACATTAGAAGAAGTTAATGATTAAAGGTACAAAATATTTTGTCTCCACCACCTGGCATGTAGCTTTGACTCAGAGGACATTTAAAATGGAGATACTTAAGGTTATTACCAGACGTTGTTTTCAAATCACTCTTAAAAAAAGAAAAAAGAGAAAAACTCTAGTCTGCTTTAAATCTAGTGCAATTTTAAGTCTATTACTAGCTGGCTTCACAAAAATTCCTGCGCCTAGCTGATGCTCAAAATTCTTTGAGCAAGACTTAACGTTCTTTTGTTTAAAAGTTAAAGGTAAAATGATGCAGATCATAACGTCTGCTTGCTGCAACTTGCACAATAATGCTTGAGTCAGGTAAATGCACTGGAAATGGGGGGGTCAGAGAGCAGAGACTTTAGCTGTGACCAGTGATGCTAGGAAAAGGGGTGCATGATGTGAGATTATATGTAAAGAAGAAAGACCTCAAGATTTTTGCCGAAGGTGGATTCCATTTAAATTTTGCCTAAATGGAAAAATAATCAATGATTTTATTGTTCAAAAATATGCGTGATTTTCCAAAGAAGTGGCTTTTTAAATGTTTACTTTTTATTATATATGCACTCCTAACATGGCTAACACTGCATATAATGGAATAACTCATTCCAGGAACTATTATCTCAATCCGTTATATTTTTATGGTGTACAATGCATAACTTCAAAAAAGAAACATATTTTTAACTGGAAATGATTATATCATATTTAACTCGACTGAATCTATGGGTACTAGATTTTAAAGACTTTAAGAGCTTCTACACAGTATCTGAGTAGCAAAATCCCTGAACCTTGTACACGAGGTCATAATGAAGATAAATGTCTAGAAGATATTTCTAATTTAAACGAAGAAAAGTGCACAATTCTATTGTCAAGAAATTAAAGAAATAAATGGCCAGTACATAGAAAGGTTAGGCTATACAGCAGAGTTGTAGCTGCTCTGTGACATTTCTCCTACAAGCAATAGTGATAACAACATTCTTTTATTTTCTGGCTAGCTCACCTCTGCATCCCCAGAGATCAATTTTCAAGATCTTTTTACCTAGAAATAGAGATGAAAGGTTTTTAATGACCAGCTAACTCAACCTATCTTTTGTAGACAAAAAATATCTTAACTATCAAACTTATGTCATATGATATTTCACAGTTGTAAAACCTGAGGAATGATTTTCCCAGTTTCCGTTATTTCCTACCAATTCTGATAATGTTTGGAGCTTTCATTAATTCTTGTAAACCAACCAGACAGTGACTCATTCTTCATAATGTTAATCAATTAGTCAAGAACATTCACAATGAATGTGTCAAGCACAATGCCAACCCATTGTAACAAATGGTATCCTCATGTCCTGATTTTGTTGAAATTTATTAAAGATCTCCAACAAAAAATTCCCTATAGAATCTAGTTTTAAATAAAGGTGAATATATTTAATATAAACAAATGAGCACTTAATAAACAATTAATTGGACAAATTACTATACAAAAAGCTTTATAAGTTTAGAAAATAATGTAAATTAATATTTCTGTAATTTCAAATTTAATAATATGGGGGAGAAAACCAGCATGCTCAAAGGTCCATAAAGAAAAAGGGATATCGCAGGTTTAGGAAATGCAAGTTACTTCATGCACTGAAATTGATAACTATAGAAAAACAGTTCAGTGACATTTCATGACCAAAAAAGGGCATTTTTGCTGCACCAGAATCACATGCAAAGGGTCACTTGAGATCAGATCCTGGATGAGATCTTAAGTGTGCAGCCTATACTTTATTAATTTCATATTGCTACAATTAAACTAATGCCAGGCACAAATTACACATTGGACAGCATTTTGGATAGAGTATCTAATTTAATGCTAACAAGGTCCTATCACTGTAGCCAGAGGAAGAATTGAATAGTAACACATTATTGACAGTAAAACTGAAATACTAGGCATAATCCAGACTATGAATGAAATTATATACTATTTTTATTGTTTTGAAAAATTGCTGAATAATTTTAAGCAGAACTTAAATAATTTAAGGTCAAATACAATAATGATGAGGATGTAAACAATGAAACTGATGGGGTAAAGAGTAAAGCAGTTACCCATGATGAGAATAGAATTAATGCATAAACAGAGAAGATGGAGAGGTAATGATCAACTGCAGAAATATACAGAAATTGAATTTTCAGAATTAGTCAATAGTTTGCTGTGGTATTGAGAGAAATGGAGAACCAAGAAGATATCCCAGGATGCAATCAATATGGTGACATAGGAGGCTCTTGAATTTCCCTCCTCCCATGGACACACCACATATACAGCTGCACATGGATCAATTTCCTCTGAGAGAAATCTGGATATTACTTGAGTGACTCCTCCACATCGGGCAACCGAGAAAATGTTCACATTGAAATGGGTAGGAAAGGCTGAGACAGGCTGAGACAGGCTTTCGCCATAGACTCCAGCCCTGACACAGCACTTTACAATTGGGAGAGAACTCCCCACTCCTGGCTCCACCCTGAGGAGTGAAGGGGCACACATATAGTGCTCCAACTTTTAAGGCTGCCAAGTGAGGCACGGAACCAGCATCCAAATCAGCTAGCTCTGAGAACCAATGGGGCTGGCACTCATGAGTCCTACATGACTGTAACACTATAACAAAGACAGCAGCAGTTGTTAACAGTGCTAGAGCACTGGGGCACTCCCCACAGCTATCTTCCCCACTGTCCACCCGCCCATCCCCCTGCAACCCTGCCTCAATACAGAGATTGCAGGAAAAAGCAGCAACCTCCCAGTTGTTTCCTGGAAGAACTTAGATGGTATACTTTACCAGCTGCTGCCTGAGTGTCTGGCTTCTAATTAGCCTGTACCTAAGACTAAGAAAAAAAGAGAGAAGACTCAAAGACACAAGTCAAAAATGAAAGAAGATACATTACAACAGATAACACAGAAATATGAAGGGTCATAAGAAACTACTATACACAAATATACACCAACAAATTAGAAAACCTGGAAGAAATGATAAGTTCCTACATATGAATAACTTACCAAGACTGACTCTTGAAGAAATAGAAATATGAACAGACTGATTACTAGGAGTGAGATTGAAGCTGTAATCAAAAGCCTCCAAACAAATAAGACCCAGGATCAGATGATGTCACTGGCGAATTCTACCAAACATTTAAAGAAGAATTAATGCTACTCCTTCTCAAACTCTTCTAAAACTTTGAAGAAGAGGGAACTCTTCCAAACTTACTTTACGAGACAAGCATTACCCTTATACCCAGACCAGAAAAGGACACAGGAAGAAAAGAAAATTACAGGCCAAAATCCCTGATGAACATGGATGCAAAAATCTCCAAAAAAAAATCAGCAAATTAAATTCAACAATAATTAAAGGATCATACACTATAATTGAATGGGATTTATTCCTATGATGCAAGGATGGTTCAACATAAGCAGATAAAAACTGTGGTACACCACACTAATAGAATGAAATATAAAAATCATATGATCTTCTCAATAGATGCAGAAAAAGAAGTTGACAAACTTAACATCTTTTCATGATTAAAAAAAAACTCTCAAAAGTTAAACATAGATTAAATGTACCTTGACATAACAAAGGCCATATATGACAAGCCCACAGCTATCAGACTTGACAGTGAAAATGTTTCCTCTAAGATCAGGAACAAGACAGAGATGCCCCTCTCACCTCCTAGCCAGAGAAGTTATGCAAGAAAAACAAACAAATATGCAAATATGAAAAGAAGAAATAAATTATTTCTACTTTCAGATAGCATAATATTATACATAGAAAACCCTAAAGATTCCATCAAAAACTGTTAGAACTAGTAAACAGTTCAGTAAAGTTGCAGGATACAAAATCAACGTACAAAAACCAGTTGTTTTTCTATGCAACAACAATGAATTGTGAGAAAGAGAAATTAAGTAAACAACCTCATTTACAATAACATCAAAAACAATAAAATTCTCAGGAAAAAATTTAACCAAGGAAGTGAAAGATCTGTATACTGAAACCTATAAAACATTCATGAAAGAAATGAAAGAAAACACAGATAGAGGGAATGATATTCCATGCTCATGGATTGGGAGAATGAATATTGTTAAAGTGTCTATACTGTCCAAAGTAATCTACAGATTAATGCAATCTCTATCAAAAATCTAACAGCATTTTTCACAGAAATAGAAAAAAACGTCCTAACATTTGTATAGAACCACAAAAGACCCTAAATAGCTAACACGATCTTGAGAAAGAAGAGCAAAGCTGGAGGCTTCCCATTTCCTAATTTCAAACTATATTGCAAAGCTATCATAATCAAAGCAGTATGGCATGGCATAAAAGTAGACACATAGATCAATGGAACAGAATAGAACCCCAGAAATAAACCCACACATAAACAGTCAACTACTTTTCAACAAAGGAGCCAAGAATATACAATGAGGAAAGGATGGTCTCTTCAATAGATTGCACTGGGATAACTGGACAGCCACATGCAAAGGAATGAAACTGGATCACTATCTTACATCATACACAAAAATCAACTCAAAATGGTTTAAAGACTTGAACATATGACCTTAAACCATAAAACTCCTAGAAGAAAACATAGTGTGTAAGCTGCTTGACAGTGGTCTTGACAATTTTTTTTTGAGGAAGATTGGCCCCAAGCTAACATCTGTTGCCAATCTTCCTTTTTTTTTCCTCCCCAAAGCCCCAGTACGTAGTTGCATATCCTAGTTGTAAGTCATTCTAATTCTTTTATGTGACATGCCACCACAGCATAGCTTGATGAGTGGTGCATAGGTCTGCACCCAGGATCCAAACCTGGTAACCCTGGACCACTGAAGCAGAGTACGTGAACTTAACCACTCGGCCACGGAGCCTGCCAACAATTAATTTTTATATTTGACACCAAAAGAAAAGGCAACTAAAGCAAACTTGTTACTAGGACTATCAAGTTAAAGTTTCTGCACAGTAAAGGAAAACATCATAAAGTAAACAGCAACCTATGGAATGGCAGAAAATATTTTCAAACCACATATCCAATGAAGGTTAAAATGGATAAGCAACTCATAAAACTCAATAGCTACAAACAAAAAAACCTAATGAAGACATGGGCAAAGGACCTGAATAGACATTTTTCCAGAGAAGAAATTAATTTCTTGAGGAGTTCTCCATAGTGTCTCCATAGTGGTTGCACAACTTCACACTCCCGTCAACAGTGGCCAAGGGTTCCCTTTTCTCTATATCCTGACCAGCATTTGTTATCCCTTGTCTTTTTGATACTAGACATCCTAACAAGTGTGAGGATATCTCACTGTGGTTTTGGTTTGCGTGTCCCTGAGGATTAGTGATGTTGAGCCCCTTCACATTACCTATTGGCCGTTTGTCTCTCTCCTTTGGAAAAATGTCTGTTTGGATCCTTTGCTTGTTTTCCTTTTTCAAACTTGAGATGTTGTTCCTTCATTTATTAGTTCAGGGGTCACGAACTTTACTCCATAAAGTTCCAGATAGTAAATATGATAGACTTTGCTGGCCATAGCATCTCTGTTGCATTTATTCAAATCCACTCTTCTGGTATGAAAGCAATCCATAGCCAATAGGTAAAAGAACGTGTGGCTGTGGGCCAGTGAAACTATGTGGACATCGGAATGTAAATTTCTTAAAATTTTTACCTGCCACAAGATATTATTCATCTTATGGTTCATTTTATTTTAACCATTAAAACAATTACTTTGAAGCAACATAGCCATTGAAAGTTCTCAAAATGTTTGATGACATCCTTATATATGACAGATTGCGTATTTTACAAAACTCAGTCCTAAAGTCTTACCCATTTGAAGAAATCTCCATTGTTGCAAATCCAAAATAACACTTTTATTTCTTAATTGATTAAATCTTTTTGTTTAAGTAAAATGCTTAATTAAATTTAAATTATCCAATGCAATTATTGGGGGATTGATTATTTTTCAAGAAAGCATATTTTTTAAAAGATGTTATTAACAATTACAAAACCAAAAGCCAGATTGAGTTTGATCTGAATGTGGCCTCACATGTGTTACTGCCTTGAAATCCATTCTGCAAACCAGCAGACTCCAAATATATTCACAGGACAAACACCAGGGGAAACACTGTTAAAAATGATAATTCATGATTTTTCTTGGAAAAATATGGTTAACATTAATGTAGTAATCAATAAAAGGCCAAAAGTACAATAGAAAAATAGTAAAACTAAAAATATAAAATACAAATATATTAGAAAATCGAATATTGGAACATGTTAAATGGTATTTGCAAAGTTCCAATTACTATAGTTAGATAGAACCTCACTACATTTTCAAATACAAGTTTAATAGTGAAACACAAAGTTACTTATTAAAATAGAAAACATATTGAGTGTACATTGCATTAAAAACATAATGGATGCTCTATTTTAACAGGGCATAATTTATAATTACTGGATAAACTGACAATAAAGTATCTTAGAGGAAATTTATCCCTCATTAGCACTCACAAAACCATGATAGTAAAAAGGGGTTAATTTTGGTAGTAAGCACAATCAATTGTTGAAAGTAGTAGCCAGATTTTTACTTCGAATTCTGACATTCTACATAAAGATTTTCAAGTATTATAACGGCCTTATAAAATTTATGAGTAACATAAAATTACAAGGATAAATATTTTCAATTTTCATATTTATGTTCTGATTAATGAAACAGTAAATTTGTAGGTATTTAATAAGGATAGATATTGGAAATAGGTTTTCACATGTGTATTAGAGCATGCTGTTTCCTCTCCTTATCTTTAATGGAGAGAGAACATTAAGCATGGAAATTCAGGACACACAAGTTATGCTCTGAAAAGGCAGCTGAAGTGAGAAAAAGTGCCATATTAGTACCCACTATTTCACTCCCACTGTGACCAAGAATAGGTCTCAGCTTTTTGAAGGAACCAGTGAGTTTTTCTGAGATTTGCCACAAGGGGAGGGCAGAGTGATGGGAAAAAAGAGAGCAAAAGAAAAGGAAGGTCCCTTGAATCTATCCAATAATGGTCATTACAATAGATTAGTATATGTAATGAAGTAGTCATACATTTAAAAGTGTGCTTATTATGAGTAAGAAAATATTCAACAGATTAGACTTTTCTTTATACTTGTCATTCTGATATAAGGGCTAAGAGTGTGTATAATCTTTGAAGGTTGTCTACAAATGTAGGTATGTTTTTTCAATCACCGAACACTTCAAAAAGTATGTTGCCAACATTCATATTATTTTCTGCAATAACGGATAACTTTGATCAAAACTCTGGAGAAAGCAGACCTTGTTTGCTTTTACTCAATATTGTATTCTCAGAAAAAAATCAGCATACATTAAAAAAGAGCAAAAATATATTATCTTTTTCTGTAAAATGCAATCAGATGCTAAAATTAGAGAATTACAAACGTATGTTTGATCTCATAATTCTATATGGGACTTTCAGAATTTGGGGAGCGCACAGAACTCTTCCTCATATTGCACCATCACGTTTTTTAAGCGTGTAGCATCAATGGCCCCTGCCTATAGTGTTTACAAATCCTTATGACAACTGACAACACCGCTATGCATTTCCGAAATGCTTCCCTGTGGGAAACACTGCTCCCGTTGACAAACATGATCTAAATTCTTAATTTTATTGTTATTGATTATGAGTGTTCAGTTATTTCCTGTGAGTAATTGTATCTGAACATCATTCTATGTAAGGCAGTGCAAAACAATTGTTACCTGTACAGTCATGCATCACTTAATGACAAGGATACATTCTGAAAAGCATGTCATTAGGTGATTTTGTCATTGTGTGAACATCATAGAGTGCACCTACACAAACAAGATGGTATAGCCTACTACATACCTAGTCTATACGGTACTAATTTTGTCAGTCGTTGACCAAAATGTTGTTATGTGGAGCATGACTGTATATGCTCATGAATATGATAATATATATAATCATATACATTTATAATGATACAGTTCTAGTTTTGAAAACTCAAACGTGTTGCCACATAGATCCATCAGATTTCATACATGCTTAGCCTGAAACATCACACAAGGATGAGGAAAAACAATGAATAGAGGATAAGAGAGAAATGAATGGCATTGATCAAGGCTGAGTCAAAAGAAAATAAATCATAATTTTAAAAGGGTACAAATTTGTTTCCTTTTTGCTAAATATTTTAGATTGCTGTAAAGCCTGTTAGACATAGAATTCCTAAATTTGGTAAAATAACATGATTAGTATTGTATTTTTATTTCATTATACTTCTGTATAACCATAAAATTGGAAACAGTGGGTTTTCTTTAGGGTTGATTAGAGAAGAGAAGACAGACTGGGTCTTTGCACACATTGATTTTAGAAATCAGGGTGAGAAATTTAAAAGGCTATAAACGATTCTGAACTTTCTTTGCCCATTTCTGCCATTATGCCAAAAGTAAGACTGTTGCTGAGGAAAGACTTGGCATCTCCTAGAAGGCTCCCCTTCAAAGGAAAACCTGGAACCAGAGCCTCTACTTTTTCCTCAGGAAACTAAAAGAACAGCGATTATTGCAGTTTCTCTGTGGCACAGGCCAGAGGCAGAGCAGAACAAGGGTTAATGGTCCTCAGCACAGTCATGGGATAGCATGGTGCTCAGAGGACAGGGCCAAATCCTGCCTGCTAGAGAGACTGTTCTCTCTTCAATATGCCATTAGGTTGTTGCCACAGAGAGAAAATGATGTTTAGGACAGAAGTGCTAAATTAATAGAGCACCACGTTGCGAAGCCAGCTGATGTGCTGCTCTGTGGTAGGAAGCTTTGGGATAGAATTTAGTTCACCTTCAGTGATTAGCATTCATAACCCAGTTGGGAACTTTACATCTTTGCAAATGCAAACACCCATTTCCCCCTGACTAAGACATCTGATGTTAGGAGAGAAAGAGAATTTTGGAAGGACTCATGAAGCAATGCTTTCTCCTGTGAATAGGGGGTGATTTGCCAAAGAGTAGGCGAGGTATGTTTTCAAATTGAAAGGCTTCAAGGTGAAGTGAGAGAGAGACGTGTGTGCATGCGAGTGTGAACATTTGGAAGGAGAATGAGGTGAAGAGCAGAAATGATGTCCACGGATACACACATCTCTGGATGGCATTAAGTTTTGAACCATCTTCCCTTATGTGGAGCAATAGAAAGTTTGACTTTGTGAAAACTTCAAACTTTGCTCCTCCTGACCTTGATTTTTCTTCAGGGATTGCTCTAGGACCTACACTCTGAGTAGATAATTTTTATATATGCACATCACTAATTTGCATTTGTGCATATCTGGTATTTGTATTTTTCTAAATGCAAATAGCAGCTAGAGGATCCTTTGGGTTTATTTCCTTCAGAGACTGGGGTCATTATCCCCCTGAGTGAACTATGATCTAGAATCTTCAATGACGTCAAGTGGCAACAGAGATGCCTCATCCCATCTGTAACAGATACTGAAGGGAAATATACTTGAGAGGTAGAAGGATTAAACCTTCGTTATGCTCTTGAAAGGAGCAAAGAGATAAATAGTGGACCCACCCACACGTGGGTTACAGAAAATAACATGCAAAATTATCTTCAAATCCTTTGGGCATGTTACATAAAAATTCATGTTTGATCAAGGTAGTAGTCATCTGCCATGTCTAACCCTCTCTTGCTTCTTTTCATAATTCTGGACATTTTGTGCTGTAATTATTCTGAACTCAGAGCATACCCTCTCTATTTTTCTCCCCTTTCATTTCAGTTCATACTTCTTTTGTCTTTCCCCTTAAAAAAAGGGCAAAATCCAAAACAAAACATTTTCTTTTTTGTAATAAGGGATCAATGTCCTTATTACTTCCATTCATTTGGATAACATAGATGTTATTTTGCTTACTTAGTACCCAAGTATACTGACACATATATTAACACGACTGCTCAGGCAGTGGGGCAGGAGTATTGACAACAGAGCTATGGAAAGTCAGTTAGGAGAGCTGACTCATGGAATTTCATGTGCCAGGGTAAGGGAAGGCGTCACTGCCACAATGAGCTGCAGCCTGGGAGGTACAGTACTGCAGGCATGGCTTCAAGATCTTCTCGTGTGAACAAAATGTTTTTCCTAGAATCTGAAAGTCTAAAGTAGGCAAATTCAGGAAATGGCATACTCTTACTACCAGCCTTGGACACATCCGTTATAGATTTCAAAGCTTTCACAAAATAGCTTCATACACTTAGTTGCAACAAGAGACATATAGGCTAAACGAGAAAAAAGGTACATATAAAATAGGTTTGAATATTTAAAATAAGTATTGATGATTGTTATTAATAAAAATAAATTGCTTATATTGATTGGGTATTTACTGTATATCAGCCATTATGACGTTTTATAAAGGTTATGCCCTTTAATGTTACAAAAAATCTATGATCAGAGTCACAGTCTCATTATATAAGCAACTTGCAAAATAATATTCATTTTTAAGTATCAAAATACCATGGGTTAGATTTTCCAGTACCTTACTGCTTCCCAGTTTATAAGTGTTTCTCACTTATAGCAAATTAGCAGGTGCAAGTACCTGCTTGGCCCTTGAGCCTGATCTAGGAGGAGTTTTGACTGGAATGAGAAAAGCCCTGGACCCAAACTTCAAGTCTGCAGGCTTCTCAATTCCTAAGTCACCTCAAGGCCAAGTGAGTCCATCAGAGAGACTGTACCGTCTTTACTAAGCGTTTACAGGATGCAGAGGAGCATCTTTACATGCAGCTGCTAGTCACTTCCCAGTTCACTTTACTAAAAAGGAGAAGTAAGGTCTTACAGGTACCCCATGCTGTTCTCCTGGAAAATTTCAGTCTACATTACTGCCCGCTGCAATTGAGTCCCTTCCTTTTTTGGGAGGGGTGGGGTGGTACAGTAGCACTTTTATATTTGTCAAAGTGTCTGGTCATAATACACCATGCAGAGCTTTTCCTACAGGTTAGGCCCAGATGCCTTCCATTTTACCAAATATCTATTTATTTGAGTCGTTTGTTACTGACTACAACACAGTGAGAGAGAAATTTTAAGGTTCAAGGCTGTGGATGCCTTCTTAACTCGGAGACTAGGAAAACTCTGGTAACTGCCTTTATTTCTACATTAGGATCTATTATTCTTGTGATGTTTCCTTGAGGATGAAGTTCTCAACCTTACCTTCAATTCTTTGCATTGCCGTAAGACCATATTCAGTTTGGTAGCAAACAATCTCTGCCAGATGCTCCGAACTGAATCACTTGGTGTACAGTATGAGGATAGGCCCTTGGTTTATATGCTCTGACAGCTGGAGGACCCATTCAGTCCAAGCATACGTGCCATTGACCCCTCTTCTCTTTTTTGGAAAGACTCCAATTTCCTTTGCAAAATCTTCTTTGCTTGGTTTACTATCTTGTTTTCTGCATGTATCCACACACATTACATTGTGAAGAAACCACTTGCTCCTAATCACAGGACAGTGATTACAAAGCAGCTCGCATGCATGGCTTTTCAGCCGAAACATTTAATTTCTAATTGTGTATCCTGCATAGCCTTTAATGTTGATTACAAAACATTTTCTACAACTTCATCAGACTGCAAGGATATCTCATGAGGTAGGAACACAGCCCAAGCTGGGTTAATTAGTACTCTCCATAACCAGATACCTAAAGTTTGTCAGTCATAACAAAAATAGAGTCCTGGCTCAATTCTAGAGTAATGATTACATTAAAGATGGAGTTATTTACCACACCAACCGCAAGGGATCTCAGATGCATGACCCGATTATGAGCTCCAATACCCTGTCTTTTGGGATTCAAACACAATTCGTTCAAAACTGATCGCAAGGGTGCTGGGAAGTCCTACCTTCTTGATATCTCTGTCTTGGTTTTTTGCCTTTGTTTTTGTATTCACCTCTGGGTTTAAGTTTCTGTTTCCACTGAATTAGTTCATTTTGGTAATTGTTTCACTGGTCTACATATGTGTTAGTTCACATTGAGCTTGATTATATTATAAAACATTCCCTTCATCTTACTAATCTTCTTGAGACTCTCCTCTCAAGATAGCTCTGTAAAATGACTACTTTGAGATAGCCGCCATTAACAATAAGATCAGAATAACTATACTTCTGGTTCACGCCACAGACTAGTGAAAAAATATTTTCCATGAAATTTTCACAAAAATGTCTATGTGAGAGGAAAGAGTACCATAGAAAGAAAGTGTAGACCAAAATATGCAGTTCTGGAGTTATTTGGAAACTCTTTTGCAACAGGGAGGTCTTATAATAAAGATGTAGATTAAATAAATAAATATAAATTTTTAAGGTAATAAAATTAAAATTTTACAATGTAAGATCTTTCTTGTTGCTCTGGTAAAATGCTAAAGCAGTCCAAGCCAAGATGCTACAGTTGCTCAAATATGTTTTTGTCAATTGGATTTTTCTGTCATTATTTTAATATTTTATAATTGCATGTTAAATGTTATTTACAGCAGAGATCACCCAAGACAGCGAAAGACAAAATGGTGTATTCACTCCAACTGCTTCTGATGTCAGGAGTGGATTGCTTGAGGGAGAATTGTTTGAGTGGATTTGCCCAGTAGGAGGAAGTGCTAAGATATTTCGCATTTATCCCTGTGGTATCAGATTATAGTTCACACACACATACAGCTCACATATTCTGAAGTCCCATCTTGGTTGCTGTTTGTCCTTGAGAAAGAAGGAAAACGAAAATCCTCACAACTCTCAGCTGGCAATTGGCCTAGCACTAAGAGATGGGACATTGTGTTCTCCTGATGACATAAGACACTTTTGCAGAACACTACTATCCCAGAAGGATACTGATCATGACGATCCCACAATCATGATGGAGAGAGACAAAAGCAAGACAAATCCATAGTCCTGTCTAAACATAGCCAAAAAGAGCACTATGAAAACCACAAAACTGCCACATCTCTTTTTTGCCTACCTTCTTTACCAAATCCAGCTTTAGCCCTGCTTCAGTCCTGCCACTCCTACACAGAAATAGGAGAACTGGTCTTGTTTTCTGGCAGTGCTTAACCTAAAGCAAAACCATGCCCCCTTAAACATTTCACCAATACCACTTAACCACTTTCACCAACCACACGAGCCCAACCCTAATCGACGTCTCTTTGAGATGCTCCATGACGTCCCAAGTATGTTCCTGATGGTCGTGACTGGTGGAGATCTTCTATGGACTCAGTGCTGTGTCCCTGCAAAACTCATACTGCAATTCTACCACCCAAGGTGATGGTATTAGGAGGTGGACATTTGGGAGGTGCTTAAGTCATGAGGGTGGAGCCTTCATGAATGAGATTAGTGCCTTATAAAAGGCACCCCACGGAGCTCCCTAACTTCTTCTGTCATGTGAGAACACACTGAAAAGACAGCCATCTCTGAACCAGGAAGAAGGCTATCACCAGACATTGAATCAAGCCTCCAGACCTGTCAGAAATAAATTTCTGTTGTCCATAAGCCACCCAGTCTATGGCGTTTTGTTTTAGCAGCCCGAACAAACTGAGAAAGGCTCTATGCACCTTTGCAAGACAATCCCTAAATCCCACCATCAAGGCCTTAACATCAGGTCTGTTTGAACATGTTTGGGCCCCCATGTTTAGTGTGTGAGTGTGGTAAATTATAAAATATGGATACAAATTTTTCCTCTTCCCTCACTCATATCCTTTCAGAGTGTCCTTCCAAATTGATCTGGGCCAGCTTTGTGACTTGTTTTAGCCAATGGAACAATAGCAAACAGGACACTTGTAAAGCACATTTCCTTGGGGTCCTTTTCTTGCTGCTTTGGAACCTACTTGGAGGTGAAGAAGCCTAGCCTCACCTGCCTTCAAGATGATGAGAGAAACGTGGACATGACCAAGATCTTCCCGTCATCCCTGCTGATACTGGGTCAACCACGAAATACATGAGTGAGTCCATTCAGACAATCACTTCCAGTTGAGCCAATTGCAGAGAGCAGTTGAGCTCATCCAGACTGATAGAACTACCCAACTAAACCACAGGATTCTGAGAAAGAACACTATTTGGTGTTTTAAGTCACTAGTGGGTATGGAATGGCTAGCTGCGTAGGAAATTTAACTGATAGTGGACAAGATAGTGTGAACTATAAAATGAGCTATTTAGCATGGGAACCCTTAAGTAAAGCCTGTTCTATTTACATAGAATAGAAATAATCAGCCTGAGAGTGAGTTCTCTCCAGTGCATTAAGAGGTCAGCTAAGGAAATGGATGCTGTTCTTCAAAAAAGGCAGGCACACTCTCCTGGCCTACAGTTATCCTCACAGCCACAGGCCTCATGGGACTAGCCTATCCAAGTTGTACACTTCAAAGATAAGTATACTAACCAGAAATATTTCACCTGACGTTGATGCATTTCCCTTCATATAGTTTTTCTTAGTGATATTGAAATTTTTTGAAATATATTTTGCAACTAAACTATACAATGGTTAAATTGTGCTGTGAGGAAAATCTCACTGTTCAATTCTGAATAAGGCTAGACTTTCTTATGTCCATACTGGCACATCAGTTAACTCAGGTTTCTCCTAATAGTAGAAAACCAAAAATGCACGATTGTTATCTACAACTACAACTTTAAAATAATTTGTGTATTTAAATTTTCAAAGGGAAGAATTAAATATTTGCAAGAAAGATTGATACACGGTGAAGGTATAGACAAACAGAAGAAACTCACGTTTAAACATCGTTTTAACGACGGCATTGTGTGTTGTTTATTCTTTCTACAGAACATGTCGCTCTACTCAAATACCTTCAGTTTTATAGGTGATGGCAATGAGACCAAGAACAACAATAGATAAAGTTTAAGTTTTTGATACAATAATTTTTCAATCTTGAAAAAATTTTATTCTGGTATGTTTTGGTAAAATTACTCAGTTGAGCACTCTAAGTTTTAACTACATTAACTGCATATCCCTGGGCTATCTTTTGCTTATACAATCTAGGGCAAGACCCATTCATGCTTCCTGATTATTTGTTATTGATACTAGAGTTTCACTTTTACTACATAAGAATAGCAATCCTTTTACACGTCGAGGTATTCCAGTTGCCTTTCACAAGGCTTAACACATCCCATACCTTATCTTTAATATTCTGAATTCAAACAATTCATTCAAGTACCTGAGGTTATCAGATTAAGTCTTCTCATGCTCTAACGGAACGCCCAAGGGACAAACTACAAAAACAACAAACAGTGGACTTGAGTTAGAAGAAGATTACTTCAGCTAACTTCAGCACCAAGAAAATACGCCTGCACATTTTGTTTATGCGAGTGAACTTTGGTAAGGATTGACGTCTTATGCACAAAACTAAAATTAGGGCAGTATTATTCTGTATATTTTCTTTTAGCAGTAATATTAACTATTTGATGATCCATTGCAACGGGGTAACTTTATGAATAATTTTCACAGATCTTCGCTGATTCTGAAGCATCTGGGATACCTCCGAGTACTGAAGTGCTCATTCAAACAAGCACGGTGTGGTTTGAGTATGTCTTGTAAGTTTCTCTTAGACCGTGTTGCTTGTCTTCATCTTCAGTGACCTTGCCCATCATCCTTCTGGCTCCTTGAAGTAGACCCTTACATGGACTCTCAAGGTTCATTCTTACTCTGCTATCATTGATTTATATTTCTGCTTGGGTTAACTTTCTAAAATATAAATCTGATCACCTCCTTCCTTGCTTGAAGCGCTCCAGTGGTTCCTCATTACTCCCATAATAAAGCCCATCCTGTTACAATTCCTCATGATCCACTTCCTTCTCAGTCTCCACCTTTCTCTCTCAGCACTCTCTTAATAAAAAGGTCCTACATGTACATACCTGCATTATGCACAGTTTCTCTGAGAATTATATTTTGGGAGTTAATTTATTTCAACAAGATGTATAATAATTACTTAGCCTTTCTTTCTATGTTTTAACTGTTGGGACTTTTATATCATCTCTTTCTTATTAACATCTGAGCTCTTTTTTAATGTTTCTTTGTCATAGTACATCATCTATCTTCAAAAAAAAAATTCATTACAGATACACGAATTACCTTTTTAATTTATAAAGGATCTGACTGTTAAACCCTTGTGTAACTGCAAATATGTTTATAACTATTAAAAGATCAACAAGAGCCAAACTTGATGGCCTAGTGGTTAAAGTTCAGAGCTCTCACTGCTTCGGCTGCCTGGGTTCATTTCCTGGTGACAGAACCACACCACCCAACTCTCAGTTGCCATGCTGTGGTGGCAGCTCACACAGAAGAACTAGAACAACTTACAACTAGAACATACAACCTTGCACTGGGGCTTTGGTGAGAAAAGAAAAAATGGAAGATTGGCAACAGGTGTTAGCTCAGGCAAATCCTTTCCTGCAAAAAGAAAAACAAAAAAAAAACAAAAGAAAGAAAAGAAAAAGATCAACAAATTAACTAGGTTTAAAACTCTTGAATAAAAATTTTATGTTCTTTTAGCTTTATTTTTTCTCGTCTTAAAAGTTTCTCAGAATTTATTTGAGGACAGCATATTTTGAGGTGCTTTTAAAAATGTCTTCTTAAAAAATTTTCTGAAGGCACATATGGTTTTTCTTTATCCTCATAGTTGCAATAAAGTTGCCCAGTTGCATGTAGATGTAAATATGTTTTAATTATTTTATCTAATTTACTTACACCATGTTTGTTCAATTCAGAGTCTTATTTCAATCACGTTCTCAGGTATAAATCCTGTTCTAATGGCTCAGCTTTTACTTTCTCCAAAGAACCAACAACCTTTGAACATGTACCTGAATATTCTCTGTGTCAAATCAGCCAGCTCTTTCTCACATTCTTTTATGGTCTTTGTTATCTCCCAATATATCCACGTTTTAATATTCAGTAGACCCACTTCTGTTTTTTTATTTCTCCATATAAAGCTGTAAACATTGAAGTTAAACTTTTTCTTTTCTTGCCATTCTTCTTACCCAGCCCATCTCCCCTGTGGCTGGTTGGTACTTTCTCCCTACTAGTCATATTAATCATACTGAAGACTCCAAATATTCTTACAGTTTCTCCTGTAAATCATCTTTAGAAATCTTCTCCTTTCTGAATTTTCGGGATGACGTTTGTTGTACCCTGCTGTCTGTTTGCTTTGTTTTTGTGTCTTTTGCATATTTTTATTAACCCTCTGGGAAATCCACAGAGACCAACTCTTTGTAATCAGATCCAGTTTGCTCTCTACTTGGGCACTAGTCAAGTACAACTCCCATATTTCCAGCTAAATTCCACTTTAAAGGGATTTTCTCATAATTTTTCTCCTGTGTCCATGAACCATATTTACTACTGTGTCCATGAAACTTATCTACTACATTTCTGGAAGAATGAAATTGATTTTTCTCTTTTCTCTACTGCCTAGCTCATGGCATACTTTGAAGAGATAGAAAAAATTTTAAAAATTCCTGTAATACACTGCTATTTTTCTTTCAGTATATTTTTGGCGTCACTTAAGAGCTAAGAATTTTATATAAAATAATACATTTCTTTATGTATAGTTTTATATGTCTTCCACATTCACTTTAAAATGTAACTTCTTTTGACTTTTTACTCTTTCTGTTTTTATATTTATAGTTTCCTTGCTATCATCTACAGAAATTACTCCAATATTGTATATTTTAGCACTAAAATCTATTTTTATTTTTAAAATTAGCAACGATTTGTGATAGCTTAAAGTAATTTGCTCAAAATCAAGTTGAGTGATTCCTTCTGTCTGACATACATTTATGTAATCACCTCGTATACTTTAATGTTTTCCCTTAGTTTTAATTCTCTTCGTCTCAGACTCAATAACTGATGAAAATTAATGAGATTTAAATTATCCTATTGCATAAGTCACAAAAGAATCTCCCACCAACATGGTTTGGTTTGTTTCTTAATATTATGTTTTGAGGGATTTTTGTAGAATTTCCACTTGCTAAAACTTTAATTTTTACTTCAGTTTTTTCATTTATGAAATATAAAGATTAACTCAATCCAGTGTATCTCTGCGTAATTTTCAAAATTAATTTTTGTAACATTTGGCCTCGCTAAAAAAGGAAATCACGAGGTTCCAAAGTAAAAATATGCTTCATTAGAACTGTGCTGAAATGCAGAAATGTGCACTTTTATTTTTAGGTGCCTTAGATTTTTCTGAAGCAGGTGGTCCAGCACAGGAACAGGAGACCAAGTAATCTTCAATTTCCTTTCTTATCTGAAAGTATATGTTTCTGATTTCTGGTTTATACTTTTGAGAACAAATGAACACTGTGCTGTAAGCTTCTTTTAAATTGTTGCATTCCACCACCAGTGTGACTGCTGTTTGCCTTCAGTTTCCCCTCACCTACCCACTGGAAGTAGAAGAGACTATAGCGCTTACCTATCCTGTCCCAACCTTGTCTCTTTGGTGCCATGCGGTGGAGAGCATATTTGTCTCTTTAGACCAGCGCCCTCGTGAGGAGAACTGCACTTAGGTGATTGTACTCAGGGAAAGACAGCCAAGCTGCCCCATCTATCCCTGGACCTGATTTAAAAGATGAGATCTCGGGACTTGCACCTCTGCCTGATGCTGTAAAAGACCCAGTTGTGGTGGTCCATTGAGAGGAGAGAGTATATTTTGAACAAGGACGGAATGTAAATAATTTATGGGCAGATGGCAGACAATGGTGATTTAAAACTTGTCACCATTTTTTTGACATTCATTTCACAAAAATTGGAGTCTAATTCCCCACCTCTAAAATACAGGTCAGCATGGTGACTTACATCTAACAGACAGAATGTAGTGGAAGTGATGCTGTTCGACATTCACAGACAGGTCCCTCTCAGGTGTCTCTCCATTAGGATTCACACCTTTGGAGCCCTGAGTCTACATGGAGGATATCTGACTACCCTGAAGCTGCCATCTGGGAGAGACCATGTGGAGAGAAAAAATATAGACAGAGTTACCCAAAAAGTGTGATCTGTTCTAGCTCCCAGATGTTCAGTCTTCCCAGTTCAGACACCAAACACTGAGTGAAGAAGCCTTTGAGACAATCCTCTGGCCCCAGCCACTCTATCAATGCAAAGTCACGAGAAATCCCAGCCAGAACTACCCAGCCAAGTGCTCCGGAATTCCTGACCCAGAGGAATGATAAGAAATAATCAATTGTTAATCCTGTTTCAACTACTAAGTTTTGAATGATTTATTACTTAGCAATGGAAAACTAAACAGTAATTCAAAAGAGAAATACTAACCTTTTAAACAAATATTGTTGGAATAATTAGATATCCAAATGCAAAATCAAAGAAACAATGTAAAAACTTATAATTGATTTTTTTAGTTATCTTAAAATTATTACCATAAGGCTGCAAATTTTCCTAACTGAACTATTTCCCCCAATTAAAAAATGGCTACCTTGAAGTATATTTACCACATATTATATTTATTATACTAAATCAGACACTCAGGATATTTTTTTGCATAGTGCAAACAGCAATAAATGTGGAGTTCAGACTCATAGTCAAGCAGAACCCTTGCTCTTAAACATTTCTCTATCCTGAACATTAGTTGGGCAGATACTTCTAGAAACTAGCCTCTGTAGTTCTGTCACATTTTGTTAAAGTAAATATTATTTTTAAAATACAGTATGATTTTAAACAGAAAATAATCCTTAAATATTTTGACATTTCCATTACAATTGAAATTACAGTTCAAAAGTGTGAAGGGGGGCTCAAGCATATTGAAAACTAAATTCTATTAGTTAAACTAACACAACAAAATCACCTTAGGTTTGGTTTGGTAATAATAAGGAAACACATCATCACCATATACTTTTCAACTTATAATTTCTTACTTGGGAATTCATAAAACAGAGTGGCATCTTAATCTCTGATATAGTGGAATAACATAGTGTAATCTTCTTGTGTAAATCTTCTCGCAAGTGACCTCCATCCACTCCTATTTTATTTCCAATGCAGTCTGATGGGTTATCTCAAAAGTGGAGACTGCACAAATGAGTTGGATATAATGTGTATTTCAGTGAAAAAATATAGTATCCTTCATTCAACTGTGTACGTGTAAAGAAAAGATCTAAAGAATAAAGGATTTTAGAAAATGAATACTATTTCAATTTATCAGTTTTGTTGAAGTGTTACGGGAAGATGATATGTGAATTATGGTTCTTGACACGTTTCTCTTAAATCCTTTGTCTAATGCTTGTAAACATCAATGTGCATAAACTTATTCATCTTGAAGGGTGCTTACTTTTTCATTTAAAGCAAGATGCCAGATAAATGATAACTGACCATTATTTTTGTGGTATTAAACTTGGCAGATTTACTCCAAGTTTGTCATCAGTTTCTTAGTCTAGAGATCCAAAGTTGATTACTTTCTCAGTGTCCAAAATTACAAAAGGTAACCTGATAAACCAGGGTAATCAGTAAATATTCAGAAGAGGGCTTGGTAATCACAGCAGTGGGACGAATGAACCGATGGGTTCTTTCTGACTGAATTTGCAAGCCTGACATTCCAAACTTCCACTGTGGGGATATACATAGCCAGTGAAGAAAAATACTTGTATTAATGACCATGGCACTACCTCTTCAGAGAGTTCTGGAGACAACCTGAAAGAGATCACCAAAAGCAAATAAAGATCATAGTGTGATATCTCTATGAAGACCACACCCTTCACCTTCTCCAGTTGTTACTTAGTCATCCAAATTATAGTCCAGCTGTAGATTCCTCTCCCGATAGTCAGAATATGCACAGTGCTCTGATTAGATACAGCCATTTCCCAAATGTCAAAATACTACAGCTACTCCTGCAGGAAGATGATTTTACAGCACTGATTATTATTAATTTCACATTCAGACAGTGGACCTGATTCTGACGCCCTTTTTAAAGTTTTTTTTGTTTCCATTAGTGGTGATTTTATTAATTCACTGCACGGAAACTTTCTAACCATGCATATTGTCAGTTCTCTCAAGCAGGTCTGTCTTGCAACTTCATGCGTCGTCCTGCCACTTTCCTATTTACTCAATGACCACGTTAGTTTTTAATCTAATATGCACATTTGTTTACAGACACTGATCACACGTGGAAAAGTTCAATAAATAAACAGAATTGATTATATTCATAGTGGAATGGTGATTGGTACTCTATTTGCAGCACAATTAAGTTAGCAACTCAGTATTTCAGAATAATCCTAAATAAAACACAATTTAGTCAACATCATGGTACATATTCAAATAGACGGATATTTGAGCAAGTTTTTATTCTTTACATTTTGACTATTTTTAAAACAAAAGACCTCCCCAAACTTTAGGTGTTATTTAAAAAGTAATACTAAGGTGAGAAAAAAGACAAGACAGGTGACTAAAATTGGAACAGGAAGAATTGAAACATATTTACAACATATTCCAGCTAAAGAAGAGGTGGGGCTCTCACACTCGTATTATTTATGAAACTGAGTAGCTAAATTCAAGTGGCAAGACTTAAAACTGTGGCGTTATCCATAGGTACACAGACAGTATTGGTCCCTAAAATAGTATGCAGTCATTTTGTTAAACAGAGGAGTTAACTTCTGTGGAACACCTGTGCTGTGTAAAGCACAGTACCTAATTCATTTTTCAAAGCAATCGTGCAGTGTAGATCTCACATTCCCATCTCAGAGGTCATGGACTAGCTCCAGCCATAGTGAGGAGCACATTCTGTGTTTCTATCAGCACCTAGTGATAAGAGCCCCAGTGCTCACGTGTGCTAGCCCAGGGAGCACCTCCTTCTGTGCACACCCTCAATCATTGTTCACAGATTATGAAGCATTCACTACGTGAATAATTTGACAGTGTAGGGAATAACATGTTCTGCAGCAAATTATGATACAATCTACTATTATGAAGATTCTATTTAAACAAAATCACAAAGGAATATATTTCTATATATGCCTTTATATCCTATGACCAATGCATTTTTATAAAAAGGTTTCATCATATTTGATCATGCAATTGAAAGGCTTATTTGTTTGATTACCAGCCTATCAGATATGACATTTTACCTGCTCCACGACAGCAGATACAATTCAGTAAAATAGTTATTTGTAGTTACTTGGATAAATGTGAAAAATACAAGGGCTAAACTAATGTTTTACATTGTGGAGGCCTAAAATATGGTACCTGCTAGATATATTTTTTTTATGTTGAGTTTTAATAGAACTAAAAGAAAAGAAAAGAAGATGTTGGATGATAAAAATAAGAATAAATTGTAACTTAGAAGGCTGTATAAATGGCTAAGAGATCTATTACATATAATGTTTTTGAATTATAGAAGTCTCTGAGGAAAAGATACTTGAGATATTCCGGAAAAGAAAATATTGACAAAATTGGCAACTCTGGCACTCTAGAAAATCTTTGTTTTAAATTTATATAGATAAAAATACGTAAGTAGAAACATCACTGAAAATTGAAATGCATATTTTCAAAAATATTGGCAAATTCAAATATGACATAACTCAAGGTTCTATTTTTTGAAAATACATATATATTCCATAAAAGACATTTATTAATTTCCTCCCGAGTGCCAGTACAGCTGTGAGAAAGGACCATCAAAAATCAACATCAGCCACTGTGACATGTGTGCAGCGTGGCCCAAGGCAGGTTCTCTGAAGATTGCTCATGGAGAATCTCTGGAATTCTTTCAGAACAGGCAGGATCCTCCATAGCTACATAGCATCCTCCAGTGCAACAATAAAAGAAAAAGAAAGTTGTATCCAGGATTGCTTGTCAAGAACAATTTAGGATTTATTATTGGCAGCACCCCAAAAGAAAGGGCTTTAAATGAAGATAAGGCACTCCTTTTTCTTCTCACAAATTGGGAATGATTAAAATGCATAATTGCAACATTTATTTGGAAAGTAGCCCAGTACACTGGAAAAGCAAAACATTCATTGAATGCAGTGAGTCTGGCAATGAGAGTATTTTTCTATGTGCTGGGTGTGGCTGACTACCTGAAATAGATGAGAAATAATCTTGATCATGAAAAAATACAAGAGCCCGAGAAGATATGGTGAGATCTACTAGGAATGTTTAATGACTGCCGTGTGGTAAATAGAATTTCAGATTTGGATGATTGATTAATTTTTATATGTTTACTCTCTAGTAGAAGACTCAGATTTCACCAGGGCACAATCTAACACACCATTCCATTTTTTCATCCTTCTGAGAAGTCTGAGCTGTACGTTTTGGATGTAGCTCTACAGCTTGCGTAGAGCACTAACAGATGTAACCACCGTCACTAGAGAAGGCTGGTGCTGGAAAATCCAAGGAAGATGGGGAAGAGCTTCCCAAAGAAGGTAACTCTAACCTTGCAGAGTATCCTGAAGATGATCAGACTTCACATAGTAAGGAGAGAAAGAGTGGCGGCATTCAACATTGCCATCACCGGACACTTTCAGATAATTACATAATGATGGAAGGGAGGGCACCAAGGGCACGAGAGGAGATGTATGCAGGGGTGTGGGGCAGGATTGTCTTAAAATATATTAAGACATAAAGATATTGGAAGAACTGGATTCTAGTTCTGTCTCTTTCACAAACTACCCGTGTAAAGCTTACCAAGTTACTCAGATTTTCTGGGCATTATTTCTAAAATCCAAGCTTGAATAATTAAACGATCTCTCATGTTTGTTACTACTTTGAAAATTCTATTATTTTAAAATTCTCAGTATTCACATTAATGTTTTCTGATGTAGAAATTTGATTCTTTAAATATAACAGCTAGGTAGAACATTTTTGTCTATTCTGTAGATTGAAATTCTAATTTTAAATATTATTTTAATTCATTACTGTCAAAACTTTTCCCACTACTTCTTTCAGTTGATTACCAGGCTATATTTTTTGTAACTGAACCTACACAATCACGCACACACATTTACACACACACACATTCACACACACACACACACATTCAGGCACACACACACATTCACACAGGGTAGAAAATTATTTTGGCTACATGGTAAAATAACAACTAATAAAAATGAAAGTTAATTTATATCTATATAAAAACTCAGAATTTTGAAAATAAAATGCTAAAATTAAAGCGGCATTTCAGTGGCCAATAAGATGCTGTGTTTAAAACTTCTATTTAAAATACATTTGACAACTATTAGATTTTGAGTAAAAGGAAAGTTAAAATTTTGATTCAGGATGAAATTTTTATCCACATGAATTGTGTGAATGGTTTTCCTGAATTGTGAATACAGTAATTAATTCATTTTCCTTCTTTGAGCACTCATAAGTATCGATTCTATTTACAAGGAACTGTACTCAGTTTATTTATAAATATTCGCATTATCACACTGGTCCATCAAACTCAGTTGCTATCCAACCAGGTGGTAGGACAAAGTGTTGCCTATATTGCATTGCTTTTTAGTGTCTTTGAAACAAAATTAGTTTTCTCCTGAAAAATAAAATTCCTAATTCCTGTGTAAATGGGTTCTAGTAACACTGGATGATATGAATGATTACACTTTTAGTCCGTACTTATGAACTAGATGATAATATACCAATTAGATCAGTTTTGACCAATTTCATTTGATGCTATGACACAGAAGTTCAGTTTATGTTGGCAGCTTATGTGAGAGTGGGTATGCATATTTGCATACACACACGCATACACACACACACATATATATATATGCACATACACATATTGGTCATACTTATCATTTATAACTACAACTTGCAAAGTCATAGAGGTTTAAGGGTTGTTCTAGCAAGCAGATAATATACAAATGCACTCTAACAATTTTGAGAACCAATGTATACAAATTATAGCATGTCAGAATTTCCTTGACAGATTGCTGTAATACCTAATAGATATAAAGGACTGCTGTTTCTATAGTAACATCATAAGCTTAGGGAATCAAATACAGGAAAAAATATTTTTAATGTTCATACCTATCTACCCCCATCCACATACACAATGAAAGTTTTTTGTTTGTATATACATTATTGCCTAAATATCATTATCAATAATTAAAAAACAAAATTTGACTATATCTCTCTAAAATGTCTAAGTATAGGTTCATTCTAAAAACTTTGAAAAGTTTGAAACTTTGTTCTTTTGTAGACTATTTGCTATTGTTCATGTTATGATTTGATTTTCATGAATTACTGTGATATAAACATATGATTGATGTAGAGACAGAGATTTATATTTTTGCAATTTTTTAAGCAGATTAATTCTTATCATTGAAAGAATATCTCTCAATTTCAAATTCAAAAGCACATATATATATCAGAATTCTCAACACTGACATAATTCACATTTGAGACTAAATAATTCTTCATTATATGAGGCTCTCCTGTGTACTATAGGATGTTAAACAGCATCCCTGGTCTCTATCCCTAAATGCCAGTAGCCACCACCTCACTCCTAGTTGCGACAAAGACATCTCCAGACATTGCCAAATGTTCCCTGGGAGATGAATTAGCCCCAGCTGAGACTGGCTCATCTAATGCTTTAAAAATACTCTTTACAAGGCAAATATGTAATAAAGACAGTTAGAAATAGATTAAATATTTAAGCCTCTGAACTAATTGAGAAATAGGTATAAAAATTTGAAGAATTTGCATTGACTTCTAATCATTCAAATCTTGGATCTTTAAAATATTAGATGAATCAGTAAATTCCTTTCCTAAAAAATGTCATTGAACAATATGTAGTAAAAAAGGTCACACAATATATACGTTAGGAACTGTAAAAGATCTAAGATTTTGCGCTGTTTACAAGCTGACTAGCTTGCCGTGGTTCTATGTATGCTGGTACGAGTTTTCCTTCCCAGCTCTGTTCTGCTCTCTCACTGTAACAGACTCCTCCGAGCACGTGCGCCTGTGCAATGCCCGTTCCTATGCGGCACAGGGGCCAGCAGCACTAAGCAGCCAGCAGCCTCCCCTGGCAGACAGTTTGGTGACAGAGTCTTCCAGCTCCTTCAGTGCACGCCCGTTCTCCACTTCCCAGCTCCTGCACCGCAGGGCTGTGAGCGCTCAGCCCCGGGCACCTTCCCCCACCACTGGGCAGTGTTAAGGCAGAGTCCCTGGAAGCCCTGAACCGCACCTGGTTTCCCCAGTGCCCTGCTCCTGCAGTGCATGACAGCCAGCAGCACCGAATAGGGAAGAGCTTTCCCTGGTACCCCAGAGGGTAGATTTCTGGCAGGTTCCATCACAGGTAGAAAACCAACACGGGTACTTCTCTGCCATTCAATGAGCCCCAGCTGGGCCTTCTCCAATAAGATCTGGATTTCAGCCTAGGGGATACAGGAGTCTCTAGTGGGCATTCTCTCTCAGCCCTAGAGTTAGTGACAGCTGCTTCCATATTTAGAGTTCTCTTTACTTTTTACTAGCCAATCCCTCCTTACTCTAATCCTCTGTTATAATTAATAATTCTTTCTATTCAACTTTCTTGTTCAAATTACTGCATGGTTTCTTTTTCCTGATTGGACATTAACTGACCTATAAATGCAGCACAATGTAAAATTCATAGTCCACAATTCCATGTACTGATCTTATACCATAAGTTTAGATTTGACTGTCTCAGTATTCTAGCATCATTGTCATTGTAAACCTCATTATCACAATATTTTGTATTGAATATTTAACATGAACCTGGCACTATTTTTTTTCAATTTTATTGAGGTCGTATTGGTTTATAACTGTGTAATTTCAGATGTACATTATTATATATCAATTTCTGCATTGTGCTCACCACAAATAGTCTAAATTTTATCTGTCACCGTACATATGTGCCCCTTTACCTCTTTCACTTCGCCCCCCCACCCCCTTGCCCTCTGGTAATCACTAATCTGTTCTGTTTATCCAAGTGTGTCTTTATCTTCCCCATATGAGTGAAATCATATGGTGTTTGTCTTTCTCTGCCCGGCTTATTTCGCTTAACATAAGATCTTCAAGGTCCATCAATGTTATTGCAAATGGGACGATTTTGTCTTTTCTATGACTGAGTAGTATTCCATTGTATATGTATACCACATCTTCTTCATCCATTCATCAGCTGATAGGAACTTTGGTTGCTTCCATGTCTCGGCGATTATGAATAATGCTGCAATGAACACAGGGGTGCATAAATCTCTTTGAATTGTTGATTTCATGAGTTTTGTATAAATACCTAGTAGTAAAATAGCCAGATAGTACAGTATTTCCATTTTTAATTTTTTGAGAAATCTCCATACTGTTTTCTATAGTAGCTGCACCTGTTTGCACTCCCACCAGCAGTGTATGAGGGTTCCCTTTTGACTCCACATCCTCTCCAATATTTGTTGTTTTTTGTCTTGGTAATTATATCCATTCTGACTGGTGTAAGGTGATATCTCATTGTAGTTTTCGTTTGTATTTCCCTAATAATTAGAGATGTTGAATATCTTTTCATGTGCCTGTTGGCCATCTGTATATCTTCTTTGGAAAAACATCTGTTCATCTCTTCTGCCCATTTTTTGATCAGGTTGTTTGTTTTGTTGTTGTTGACTTGTGTGAGTTCTTTATATATTTTGGAAATTAACCCTTTGTTGGATATATGATTTGTAAATATTTTCTCCCAGTTGGTGGGTTGTCTTTTCATCATGTTCACAGTTTCCTTTTCCGTACAGAAGGTTTTTAGTCTCATGTAGTCCCATTTGTTTATGTTTTCTTTTGTTTCCCTTGCCTGAGTAGACACGGTGTTCAAAAGATGCTGCTAAGACCATTGGCAAAGAGCGTACCACCTGTATTTTCTTCTAGGATTTTTATGGTTTCAGGTCTTACATTCAAGTCTTTGATCCATTTTGAGTTAATTTTTGTGTATAGTGTAAGATAATGGTCTACTTTCATTCTTTTGTATGTGGCTGTCCTGTTTTCCCAACACCATTTATTGAAGAGATTTTCCCTTTTCCATTGCATATTCTTGGCTCCTTTGTCAAAGATTAGCTATCCATAGATGTGTGGTTTTATTCCTGGCCTTTCAACTCTATTTCATTGATCTGTGTGTCTGTTTTTCTGCCAGTACCATGCTGTTTTGGTTACTGTAGCATTGTAGCATATTTTGAAGTAAGGGATTGTGATGCTTCCAGCTTTGTTCTTTTTTCTCAGGATTACTTTGCCTATTCAGGGTCTTTTGTTGTTCCATATAAATTTTTGGATTCTTTGTTCTATTTGTGTGAAGCATGTCATTGGGATTCTGATTGGGATTGCATTAAATCTGTAGATTGATTTGGGTAGTATGGACTATGTTTATTTGTCCAATCGATGAGCATGGAATATCTTTCCATTTCTTTATGTCTTCTTCAATTTCTTTCAATGATATCTTAAAGTTTTCGGTATATATGTCTTTCACGTTTTTGGTCAATTTTATTCCTAGGTATTTTATTCTTTTTGTTGCAATTATATATGGGATTGTATTCTTGACTTCTCCTTCTCCTAGTTTGCTATTAGTATATAGAAATGCAACTGAGTTTTTAAAGTTGAGTTTGTACACTGCAACTTTGCTCTAGTTGTTGAATATTTCTAATAGTTTTCTGGTGAATTCTTTAGGGTTTTCTATATAGAGAATCAGGTCATCTCCAAACAGTGAGAGTTTCACTTCTTCCTTTCCAGTTTGGATTCCTTTTATTTCTTTTTCTTGCTTAATTGCTCCTGCCAAACCTCCAGTACTATGCTGAATAGAAGTGGTGAGAGTGGGCACTCTTGTCTTGTTCCTGTTTTCAGAGGGGTGACTTTCAGTTTTTCCGCATGAAGTATGATGTTGGCTGTGGGTTTATCATAGATGGCCTTTATTATGTTGAAGTACTTTCCTTCTATACATATTTTATTGAGAGTTTTTATCATAAATGGATGTTGGATCTCGTCAAATGCTTTCTCTGCATTTATTGAGGTGATCATGTGATTTTTATTCCTCATTATGTTAACATGGTGTATCACATTGATTGATTTGTGGATGTTGAATCATCCCTGTGCCCCTGGTATAAATCCCATTTGATCAGGGTGTATGATCCTTTTAATGTATTGCTGTATTCCATTTGCCAATATTTGGTTGAGGATTTTTGTATCTGTGTTCATCAGTAATATTGATCTGTAATTTTCCTTCTTTGTGTTGTCCTTGTCTGGTTTTGATATCAAGGTAATGTTGGCCTCATAGAATAAGTTAGGAAGTGTTCCATCTTCTTCAACTTTTTGGGATAGTTTGAGAAGGATAGGTATTAAACCTTCTTTGAATGTTTGGTAGAATTCTCCAGAGAGGCCATCTGGTCCTGGACTTTTATTTTTTGGAGGTTTCAGATTACTGTTTCAATCTCTTTACTTGTTATTGATCTATGCAGATTCTCTGTTTCATCTTGATTCAGTTTTTGGAGGTTGTCTGAGTCTAAGAATTTATCCTTTTCTTCTAGGTTATCTAATTTGTTGGCATATAGTTTTTAATCATATTTTCTTATAATCCTTTGTATATCTGTGGTATCCATTGTAATTTCTCCTCTTTTATTTCTAATTTTATTTATTTGAGACTTTTCTATTTTTTTCTTAATGAGTCTGGCTGAGGGTTTCTCAATTGTGTTTATCTTCTCACAGAACCAGCACTTAGTTTCATTGATCCTTTCTACTGTTTTTTTTTACTCTCTATTTCATTGATTTCGTCTCTAATTTTTATTATTTCCTTCCTTATGCTGACTTTTGGCTTTGTTTGTTCTTCTTTTTCTAGTTCTGTTAGGTGTAGTTTGAGATTACATACTTGAGATGTTTCTTGTTTTTTGAGGTGGGCTTGTATTGCTGTAAATTTCCCTGTTAGAACTGCTTTTGTTGCAACTCATAAGAGTTGGTACATTGGGTTTTTATTTTTATTTGTCTCCAGGTTTTTTTTTTTTTTATTTCTCTAACAATGGTTGTTCAGTAACATGTTGTTTAGTCTCCACATTTTTGTGACTTTCCCAGGATTTTTACTTGTAATTGATTTTTAGTTTCATAGCATTGTGGTCAGAAAAGATGCTGGATATGATTTTAATCTTCTTAAATTGAAGTTTGCCTTGTTTCCCAAAATATGGTCTATCTTTGAGAATGTTACATGTGCACTTAAGAAGAATGCGTATTTTGCAATTTTTCGATGGAATGTTCTCTCTCTATATATTAAGTCCATCTGGTCTACTGTTTCATTTAAGGCCACTCTTTCCTTGTTGACTTTCTGTCTGGACGCTCTATCCATTGATGTAAGTGGGATGTTGAGGTCCCCTACTATTATTGTGTTGGTGTCAATTTCTCCCATTAGGTCTGTTAGTAGTTGCTTTATATATTTTGGTGCTCCTGTTTTAGGTGCATATATGTTCATAAGTGTTATGTCTGCTTGTGGAATGCTTTATATAATTATATACAGCCCCTATTTCTCTTTTTTATCTTGAACTCTGTTTTGTCTGATATAATTATGGCAATGCCTGCCTTCTTTTGCTTGCCATTTGTTTGACATATTGTCTTCCATCCTTTCACTCTCAGCCTATGTTTGTCTTTAGAGCTGAGATGTATTTCCTGGAGGCAGCATATTGTTGGGTTGTCTTTTTTAATCCATCCAGCCACTCAGTGTCTTTTTACTGGGGAATTAAATCCATTTACATTCAGAGTTATTATTGATATGTTAGGACTTATTACTGCCATTTTATCTCTTGTTTTCTGGTTGTTCTATATGTCCATTGTTTCTTTTCCCTTGTATTTCTGACTGCCATTTTTGTTTAGTAGTTTTCTGTGATGGTTTTCTCAGTTTTCTCTTTATTTATGATTTTTGGCTCTGCTCTGATTTTTCGTTTGTATAAAAGATCTCATAGACGAGATGATAGGCCACTTTCTGATAGCCTCTTATCTCCTTAGCTTAAGCAAGTTCCATCGTTATCTTCTTCCCTTTCTGAGTTATTGTTGTCACAAATTATTCTTTTTTGTGTTGTGAGTTGAGACTAAACTGAAGAGTTTCTAATTATTTTTGATTCTTTCCTTCCCTCTATCTTTTATGTTTTAATTAAGTGTTTGCTAACCTATTTTGATAGACAGCTGCAATTTTCTGATTTTGAATGGCTATTTATCTCTCTGCTTATTCTTGGATGAAAGTTTTTATCTTTCAGTATTTTGAAAATTTAATTCCATGCCTTCCTAGTGTGTAAGGTTTCTGCTGAGAAATTTGCTGAAAGCCAGATAGGGCTTCCTTTGTAGCTTGTTTTCTTCTGCTTTGCTGCCCTTAGTATTTTTTCCTTGTCATTTGCTTTTTCCATTTTTAGTATTATTTGTCTTAGAGAAGTTCTTTTGCATTGATGTAATTAAGACTTCTTTTGGCTTCATGTACTTGTAAATCAAGTTCTTTCCTCAGATTTGGGAAGTTCTCAGCTATTATTTCTTGGAACAATGTCTCTGCTCCTTTCTCCCTCTCTTCTCCCTGTGCAATACCTATAATCTTTATAGTGATTTTCCTAATTGAATTAGATATTTCTCAAAGAATTCCTTCCTCTTTAAAAAATCTTTGCTTCTCTCTCCTCCACCTCAAGCATTTTTATATTTCTATCCCCTAAATCACTAATTCTGACCTTCATAATGTCAGCTCTATTTTTTATGGTTTCTTGATTATTTTTTGTCTCATTAATTGTGATCTTCACACCCAGAATCTGCTTGGGTTTTTTTTTAGAGCTACAATATTCTTGGTGAAGTGCTCCTTCTGCTAATTAATTTTACTCCTGAGCTCATTAAACTGTCTTTCTGAGCTTTCTTGTAACTCATTGAGTTTCTTTATGACAACTATTTTGAATTCTCTGTCATTTAGATTGTAAATTTCTGTGGCATCAGGATTGGTTTCCTGAGACTTCTCAGTTTCCATCTGCTCTGAAGTGTTGCTGTAGTTCTTCATAGTGTTTTATGAATTGATCTTTTGCTGGTACATTTGTTGTAGTCTCTGGTATCAGGTTGCAGATTCCACCTGCCACTGCTGGGGCAGGGAGCAACAGTTGTGTTTTCTGATCCTGCCCCATCTGCTGGAAGTTGTGCATGTAGGGCTTTACTGCATTTGCGGGACTGGGCTGCAGTCATTCTGCAGGTTGCACTCACATGGGTAGGGCCTCTGCACTGGGTGGGTGGGGCAGACACCATAAGTGAAGCCTCTGTGCTCAGCAGGGTACCTACTGGCTGAGCTGCTGCACTAGTGTGTAGGGCCACCCATGCAGGGGCTGAGCCACCACTTGGTGGGAGTCACAGGCTTCTGTGGCCTGTGGGCCAGAGTGCATTCTGAGTAGGCAGGGCACCTTCTTGCCTGTGCTGCACTCAAAGGCATGCATCTTCATAGAGGCTGAGCCGTGCCGCTCAGTGTAGAGTGTTCCTACTGATGGGGCTGCTGCAGCACGGTGGGCACTCCTGCAGGCTGGGCTACAGCTCTGAAAGCATTCCTGTGGTCCAGGCTGCCACTACCTCCTCTTACAGTCATGTTGGCCCCTGTGTGAAGACACGTGACCTGGCTCACTGCTGCCAGGATGGGGAAGGGTAGGGCATTTACCTAGTTCCACTGCCTCATGGAGACCAGATCCACCCACCTTCAGATGCGTGGCTGTGTGCATCTCTCAGATGTCCTGTTGTGCTGTTCAGGGAATCCTCCACTGGTTAATAAATGACCATTTAGTTGTAACTTAGTGGGGAGAGACAAAGGGAACAACTCACTCTGCCATGATGCTAATGTCACTCCCTGGCACTGTTTTAAACATTCACATATGTAGCACATCAGTCAATCCTTACAAAACCCAGGTAAGGAGGTTAATAGTCTTTTCCTCTGTTTAATAGATGAGTTAACTGATTCTAAATAGGCTAAATATCTTGTGTGACATGACATATCTCAATTAAATGGCAAAGTTGAGATTCACATACAGTGGGTCTGGCTCCAGAATCTGTTTTATCAACACTGCAATATACTGAATTAAGGTTTTCTTGCATTCAATATATGCATGTATCTCTCAAATAAGAAGATACTTGTATTACTTATATTAATAATTCATGTAAATATGACCTAATCATCTCTCTATGTACATCTATCTTGGAATGTTTCTACACTAGCCAAGAAGGACAGTGAAACCTTAGCATAATGTCATACAATTTTCACTTACTGTTAATTATAGGTCTAGATCATATCTAAAACTGTCTTATGACAGATATTTAAGCAGGTACTTTAAGGAAGTTTGCCAAGCAATAAACTATCCTGTTACCATTATATTTTAATTGGATTTTCATACAGAATTAATTACTCCAATTTTTCTTTTTGAATATGTGTTTATTTTCATTATAGTTAAAAAATAACTGGAAAAAATGCAGTGTATGCAAATTTCACAAGTCACATACTCAGTTCACCCAATAGCAAATTCTTAATGTTCTGGATTTTCCTTCCTGATACTTATTACTTATCAGTACCTGGTTTTGGTGTAACTAAATATACACTGTCTGCCTCACCTTATAGAATATAAGCTACTTGTGGAGAAGAGCCGTGTCTGTCTCATTCTTCTTTAAAACTTAGCCTACTTGTGTTGAATGAATGAATGCATAATGGAAAATAAAATAATTCTCCCCAATTTTATTTCCCTAGTTAGTACCTTTAAATCTGGAAGAGTTTCTCTTGGGGAGAAGAAGGATCTGTTTTTATGTGTATGGATCATTTAGACCCCAGTGTGCTGTTAGTCCATCCGTCTTCACCAAGGTATGTCAACATCATTCTCTTACAGAAAGTTCTTTTACTACTAAGCTCCTGCCTGTATTTGATAGGTTCTGAGGAGTTTGTGCACAGTAGGAGTTGTTTGTGGATTCTGTAATCTACAGCTTCTAACTCTAAATGAGGAAGTATAATGAAGAACACAAGGCATTGCAGCTTCTAGGTGTCAGTGCTTGGAATTATGTCTTCCTTCTAATGATGCTATGTTGAGGAAATGGAATGTAAAGTATCATTCTGAGCCTGTAAATGTGGCATGTTGCATAATGAAAAAGAAAAAGTGGCACTTCGGCAGAGATATGTTGGTGGAGCCTTACTGCAGAATTGTAACCAAGAATACTGGGGGCCAGCTAGAGGATATTTTAAGCCCTGCTCTCATCTCTTTTATTTGTTTCTTCTCCAGTTCTATGTTTTAATTAAAAGAGTAAATTGAAACAGCCTGAATATTTTAGCACCAACGTTCTCTGGGGATGTTACACAGCCAATTGGGTTAAGAATCATGCATCTGCAACGTAATTTTCAGCCAACTAGTCAATGACTAGCACTCTGGTCCCGGATAAATCTCATAATCGCTTTGTAACAGTTTCAATACTGGCAAAGTGTAACAGCAAGTTTGTCAGCTTACAGTTCCAATCACTAGGAACAAAACATCTCTAAGACAACATGCATGACCAAGGGCTATTGGAGCTGGTCCAAATCCAATGCTACAAAGGACAGAAGTTGACAGATCTTGATGATTTCCTTCAAATCACGATGTAAGGAATTTATTAAGATTTAAGTGCAAATAGAAACATTTAATGAAAGAATAATGAACATGAAATATCTAGTTTGCACAGTAGACTTACATGTGGCAAATAAATTAGTCATTTCAGCAGACCACCTCATTGACACTTTTCACTTTCACTTGCTAATTTCTATGTAGGCAGTTTGTGAGATTTATAATTTCAGATATGAATGTGGCTTAGAACAGCAGGTTGGATTTTGATTTAGACAGCTATGGCCTTCATAAAATTGAGTTACAGACACATTGTTCTTTAATGGATTCAAGGGTCCAAAACAAACAAAACTAACAATTAAGAAATAAACATTATCGAGGCCAGCCTGGTGGCATAGCGGTTCAGTTTGAGCATGCCGCTTCTGCAGTCTGTGGTCCACCTGTTCTGATCTCAGGTGGGGACCACACCCCACTTACCCAGCCATGCTCTGGCAGGCGTCCCACATATAAAATAGAGAAAGATGGGCACAGATGTTAGCTCAGGGCCGGTCTTCCTCAGCAAAAAGAGGAGGATTGGCAGAGGATGTTAGCACAAGGCTAATCTTCCTCAAAAAAATAAATAAATAAATAAACACTTTCAAAATAAAGCAAAGAATCTGATAGATCAAAGCAGCAAAGTATTCCTCCAATTCTTTGTTCAAGTGGAGCTGCACATGGAATAGTCAGGTAATCTGAATTTACATTTTCACGATAATCTGCACATATTAATTTCTGTTTAACATATTTTTGTAATAGTAATTTCTTTTGAATAAACCTATAGCACCATTCTTCAGTGGATTCTCTTAAATTATAAAAACCTACAATGAACACTCTGACGAGTTGATATTGAAGCATAGCTGGATTAATCTCTATTCCTTCCTCTCTTTTCCAAATACTTCAAATTACTTTTGTAGACGGGCTCTTTTCTGTTTTCTTAGCTAATGTCTTGTATGTGTGTGTGTGTGTGTGTTTTAATGAAGAATAAAAATTTATTTCAACCAAAAGACCTAGATTGGGTGTAACAATCTAGACTTTCTAGAATTCTTACAGGGCTTAAAAAATAAAACAACTTAAAGGAGCAATGGAGCATAGGCATTATAAAGAAGAAAGAAAGAAATTAACCATCTGTGGATGAAAGACTGAGAGAAAGGAAGGAGGCAGGGGAAATGAAGAGAGAAAGGAAGTGGAAGGAGTGAAGGCGAACAAGGATATCATGACACCATCAGAAAGCATTTGAATTTATATTTTTAAATACTTTGAGTTATTTAAGTGGCCATTTGCCTGATTTAGAGCCATTCTCTTTGAGACAAAGTACACTGGTAAGTGTATGGATGGTTAGGGGAAAGGTGAAGCATCGCTCCCATGGAAGTCACAGGTTTCAGCAGACCATGAGAGGTCTCCCTTTTTGCTGTAAACTTTAGTCTCCATATGGTTTGACAGCGTGGACTCTAGGCTTTCACCACTCTTAGGAGTCAAGACAACTGCAAATGCTGATTCTGTGTATGCTCCCATTCCAAGGGCTGTTCACATTCATTGTGGCCTTACTTGGGTTCATCCTTCAGGTCCTATTTGCTGCCACGCTATGCATCCAGCTTTCTCTGCACCCCAAAATTCAGGGAAGGCATCCCACCTTTGTGACTCCATGAAACATTATACTTCCATGTGCCATCATTTGCCACAATGTATTCTTGTTCTCTACTTGTTTTTTCTCCCATTCAATTGGAAGCTAAGAAGCAAGGCCAGAACATAATGATACTGATGGCATGTGTTTTCTAATACATAAAACTTGCTTTAGGCCAACCACAATTCTTTACACAAATTATAGTCCTAGAGTTTTTATACTCATTTACTTCTCACAATTACCTTGGAAGTTAGGTGATGTTATCCCCTATTCGTCATTAGAGAGAGGGAAGCACAGAGGGATCAGAGAACTTGCCCAGGGCAGCTAGTCAGTGATTAAGCCAGAACTCTTACACAGAAAACTGGCACCAAGACTTTTATCTTATTATAATATTTTGTATCATTAGTAACAGCACATGTGTCTGTCACATAATGTGCCCTCAATAGATATTTCTTAAAAAAATAATCTCTCTGCTATTTGCAAATGAAAAGCTATATGGAAAATAAATCTAGTATTTTCAGTTATTTTTATTTTATTGTCAAAATCTTTATACTGATTCTGTTTGCTCTACTAGCATTTTACCATCACAAATTAGTAATTCATTGACTCCCCCTTAAATATACATTTAAGAAATTTCAATTCTTTTTCTCTTTTTAATTATCTAAACTAGAGGGCAAGGAAAAGAATTTCAAAACAGCATCTTGTATAAAGGAACATTCTGTAAAATTATGCACATGGTTACCTCCCCCTAAAAGAGAAGTGAAATTACAATATGTTTAAAATCCATTCATCCATCTATTAATGCACAAATCTACTTAAAAAATATTAATTGAATTTCTACTATAAGCCAGACACTGTTAGACCTTGGAGGCATAATGATGAGTTATGAAGCACAGTTGTTCCCTCATGAAACTTAGTAACTAGTGATGCAAATAAGCATAAACGAAATAAGAAGATATGCATGTAATTCCAAATACTGACAATGCTCTGAAGGAAAAATGCACAGAACTGACAAAGCGTATGTACTAGGAGGCCACTGTACGCCGTGAAATCAGGGAAGATGCTAAGTTGGGAAGAAGCAAGAGGCACTGAACAAGTCTGGAAATTAACTTAGAGGGAAGTGTGGAATCGCATCACCGAAGGCCTCAGGGGCAGTGTTAATTGTTTTGTCCTCCCTCTTAAGAAAAACAGAAGAAAATTGATGAATTTTTAGTCAGAGAACGGCATGGCGAAATTAGCATTTTGATAGAACTATTCTTGCCATAATACAGAGAAGTGGTAAGATTGGCATATTCAGCATGGATATAAAGCTATTATGTGCCTATTGCATTCCCAGGAGAGAGATTATATAAAAGCTAAATTTATTGAAACCTTGCTGACACTGTTATGCACCCATTAAATTTATAGGTCTATTTAGTCCTCAAATCTCAAATCACTCTCATTATTCATCCCTTTTGTTTTTTTTTTGGTGAGGGAGATTGGCCCTGAGCTAGCATCTGTTGCCAATCTTCCTCTTTTTGCTGGAAGATTTTCGGTGAGCTAACATCTATGCCAGTCTTCCTCTATTTTATGTGGGATGCTGCCACAACATGGCTTTATGAGTGGTGCTAGGTCCGCACCTGGGATCCAAACCTGCAAACCCCAGGCTGCCAAAGCGGAGCTGTGAACTTAACCACTGTGCCACTAGGCATGCCCGCATTCATCCCATTTTTATAGGTTGTGAAACTGAAGCTAAGAGGTAGTGCAACTTGCTAAAGGTCAATTTAGATACTGACAATTCCGTCTCTTTTAAAGCATCTTGGGCCCGTGTCTTGCCAGTGAAAATATAAAGAAGAAATTAGTTGAGAGCTGTCAAAGAGGTAAAATATGCCACACTTAGTGACAGATTGACTAGGGGAAGGTCAGAGTGGTGGGAGAAGTGTAGAGATGACTCCCAGGTTTCTTGTTTATGCAACTAGATATGGATGGTCCTGCTCAGTGAGGTGGGGAGGAACCAATCTCACAGAGGAGATATACGTTTCAGCTTCGGACATATTGTCTTTCAGTGATTTTGTGATATTCCAGGTGGCATAGAATATGAGTCAGAGGTGAGATTGTGACAAAAAAGGTACTAAACACTTGAAGGTTCCAAGTACTGACAAGAGTTGTTGGGAAGAGTAGCCAGTGGCAGAGGCGTGACTCCCTTGAAGACAAGAACATCCACAGAAGTGAAACAAGGCCACGTTCTTTGAACTTCTGAGATTTAAAAGTAGAGCTGTGTGTTCTAAAAGAAGCCTGATAAGAAGTGGCTATAATTGTAGGAAAAGCTCAGGGAATTATGGATGGAGACTGTTTCCATCTGGAGGAATTATCAAATGTGTAGAATGATGACAGAAAGTCAACTTATATGAGAAATAAAATATATCCTTGAATTTGATTAGAGATAATTGCTGATGTTAATGATAGCTCCTTCAGTGTATTGATAGAAATAGAGGCAAGATAAGTTAAAAAGTGAGTGTCTGGTGAGAAAATGGAAAGAGAAGATGGGGAGCATTTAGGATGTTGAGAGAATGATCAGAATAGCAGCAAGAAAAAGAACGGATTTGAAGGAGCATGCTTGATTTTTTTTTTTTTAATATAAGAAACACTTGCTGCATTTAAATTCTAAATATGAAGGGTCAAGAAGCCAAGGTGAGGTTGAAGACAGAAGAAAGAGGTGGGAGAGTTAATAAGGTCCAAGTCGTTAGAGGGCCGGAGAAAATATGATCATCTGCCTCAGAGGAGCGACACTTCTTCATATGAAACAGCACTAAGTAATAACCATGCCTATGTTTGAAGTCTAGAATGGATCAAAGAAAATTTTATACTAATTAGTGCAACATTAGGAGAAAGTTTTGTTTTCTAAGTATAAGTAAACTCTGTAGCTCCAAGTTAACACATTTGAACAGATACTAAAGACAGTTCTACACTTATAGAATTCCCTTCTGAAAGGTGTAAGGTGTGGAAGACTAGCCTAGAGGGATGTGTAAGGAGGCCAGTGTTAGTGGACAAGAATGAGAATCTGTGGATTTGTGGTGTGAGTTCAAACAGTAGGATTTATCTAGCCTGTTCACAGCACGGCTTGATAAACTGCATAGGTCCATGCCTGGGATCCCAACCAGTGAACCCAGAGCCAGTGAAGAAGAGTGGGTGAACTTAACTGCTATGCCACCGGGCCAGCCCCTCAAGTGACATTTTAAGACTATATTCAAACCTCCTTGGTTTCCAGCAGGAGAAGTAAGCAAAGTACCTGGAAATCAATGCTTTGAAGCAGTCAAGTTTCTTGTCCCAAAGAGATTAGCAGCCTCTTCCATCCACACTTGCATCATATACAGGCCTGAAGAGTTTATCCTGTTGGGACCTTGGCTAGGAGAAGGAGAAGTGTACTTTTCATGGCACGCCTTTTGCCTATGCTTTTCTGCGTCTGATTGTTGATTTTCCATCTGCAGGTATTTACTTATTGATCTCTAACACCCCCATGCACTAGCCTCTCTTCTTTAATTGTGGGCCTGGAATGGTCAACTCTACTTGGTTGGCCTATGAAGATAGGCTGCGAATCATTTGCATAAGGAGTCCATTGATTCATGTTGCTTAAAAATCCATTCTGCAATAACGTAGCTGAGGAAGGAGGGTACAAAATCTTGCTCAAACAGATTTGTTGCTGCAGAATGAAAAGCCATGTATTTTTTTAGGATAAAGGCAAATAGAAAGAAAGTGGAAAGTTCTAAGTATTACATGTACACTTACGTGTAATACAATAAAACAGAAACACAAAAGGTTATTATAGGATGAATACAATAAATAATGAAAACAATCCTACAAAACTAGATTTCTTTGAAACTTTAGAAATGTTTTTGGAATCTGATGACATTGTAACTGATAAATTAATAATTTTTTAAAGATATTTATTTAACAAATATTTTAACTAAAGATATATAAATGTACTTTTTTACCAATGTTTTTATAGACAAATAATTTCTTTCAAAATCCATTACATACTAATAGTTCTTTAGCAAAATTCTTGCAGAAAACACACCTACAACGCATCATCTATTTTCATCTTTTTTTTTATTTCTGTAGAGGTGATCAAGAAGTTAAAGACACATGAAATAATCTTGCATAGAATTCGTATATTTTTAGTTAATTTTTCCCTTAAATACCTGGCATATATTGCTAATTTGAAAAACTTTTCAAGTGTTTTAAAATATTTCCACAATGATTTTATCGAAACACACTCTTATTGAAATCATAATTTATGTACTATTTCATAAGATGGTTTTATAATATTTAATAAAATAACTATCGTAAGTAAAACTGAATAGATTTGAGGAGATTCACACCTAAGCTAATGAGACTAAAAGAGAGCATGAAATAGCCCCCTCTCTGTGGGTCTTTGTGGTTCATGAATGTCACAGTATATTTTAACGAGGGCCAAGTGCGCCTTAATCCAGCATTGCGATAGGTGGCAGTTCATTCTCCCATACGTTAGTGAACAAATTCATTAAAAATAAATACCATGCAAGTGTGGTAAACGGATGTAGATTAAGAAAGGAAAGAGTTATTAACACTAGTTAACAACTAAAATTCTCTTATAAATATTTTGGTAAAGAATGCAATGCATTTCTATTGAAGTAAAATAATTAAAACATTGCTAATATCCATTGCTGACAAGATAACAAGGTATGCTCAATAAGCATTCAACAGTACTTTACAATTATTCTTGGCATCAATGAAACTAACACATTCATACACTATTTAAAATGATATCTGATTTTCTTAAAAAATATAGAGGGATTTAAATCCTTTAATGTTCTTCAAGTATTACCATTCTACTTTAAAAAATAAACCTGAAGGAGGAAAATAGTTAAATATGCATTATAATGTGATCTCAGAACATGAGTAGATCGGGTTTTTAAAAGATTTATCATATTAAACAAAACTGAATGATTTTTGACAGAATTGCCCAATATATACACTGACATATCTTGAAGTTATTAAAATGTTGAATATAATATTAGACATAATATTATGTAAAATTTATTCAGATTGGTCGGGACATGAACACTGTCACAATGACTGACTGGAAAATGGCACAGTGTTTAATGATAACTGGCAATGTGTCAGGTTTATGAGAAGGACTCCAGCTGAGTGCCATGGAATCTGATATGTTTTTAGATACATTGAAAATTTTCATGTGATCCAGAAGAGAATGAACAAAATAATAATTACAAATGAATATCAAATTTTCAACTTTGTGGGGTTTTTCAGTGTACTATATTATAAAAATAAAAATTCATAAAATGTTGGGATATATTCCGGTTTACATAATTTAATTTATGATTTATCTTTTTTTTCTTCTCAGATATTTACAGTATCAGAAAAATTCTCTGATAATTTAAATTTTCATTTAAAAAGTACAAAAAAAAGTATTAAAAAAAGTTGACCCTCACAACCCATATTTTTACCACTAAATAAGAACTTCAATCGAAAATAATTCCAATTTTTATCCTCCTGTTCATTTTGTATTAGTGGTCAGGAGAAGAAACACACCACCGACAAAAGATGCTATCATAAACCTGCAGTTATGTTTATAATAGTAACTATACTCAAATGTATATAAATTAATTATTATGGCTAACATCTTTGACTATTTCCAAATAAATATTCTGCAAGAAAAAAAAATGTCCTTAAGTTTTTCATTAGCAAAGGAGTAAATGTCATTATTTGCTAAATGACACAATCGTGCCCTCTTTGTTCTTCCTAGTTTTATTTTTTCTTTTCAATTTTTTCTTTAAAAGTGTCACTGGAGATTTGTCTATTGCATAGATTTTTTTAAATGGTTTTTCTTGTATATCTTTTTCAATCTCTTTCTCTCATTTTTAGTTTTCTATTTCGTGATTTCCTCTCTTATTGTTGCTATTCCTTCTTTATAGTTACTTTCAATTTATTTTGCTGCACTTTTACAGAATTATTCTGTAGAACATGTTTGTCATGTCCTGAATGTTTGTGTCCTTGCCAAAATTCATGTGTGAAAACCTCTCCTGCAAGGTGATGGTATTAGGAGGTGGGGCTGGGGGAGGTAATTAGGATCAGAGGAGGTCATGAGGGTGGAGCTCTCCTGAATGGGGTTAGTGCTCTTGTGAGAGTCACACCAGCTGGCAAGCCGTCCCTGCTCTCCACCAGGTGAAGATACACTGGAATGTTCGCAGTCTGCGACCAGGAAGAAAGTTCCCACTGGAACTCAAGCAGGCTGGCATCCTGATCTCAGACTTCCAGCTTCCAGAGCTGTGAGAGAGGAGTTCCTGTTGTTTATTAGCCACTGAGGAAGTGCTACTTTGTTTTACAGCCTAAACTAAGATAATGTTGTACATTTGTTTTCAGTGTAGTATTTATAAGAAAAACTTTTGATTTCAATAACGTCTCTAATTACTACTCTAGTTTTATCCTTCCTGCTTTGATACGTAATGTCATTAGTATTCAGTTCTAAATATTTTGTAATTTCCTGTGTGGTTTCCTTTATAATGCTTGGGTTATATTGGGCTTCATTAAAAAGAAGTCAAGCATATTGATAATTCATATTTTCGTATTTATTTCTAATTTACTTACACTATTTTAAAAAATGGTGCTTTTTGCTGATATTACTTATTCTTTGAAATTTTTGAGATTTATTAGTGTCTATATCATCAAATTATTTAAATGCCTGTATGTACATAAAAATGAACTTCATCACTTTGATAGTTATGCATTCATTCAGTTAATATTTTGTTCACATAATCTTGATCCCTAATGTTTTCCACTTGAACTAAATGTAGTTTTCTGTTACTCTTGCCATGGGAAATGCATCCCATTCACATTTGGTGCAATAAACGTAAATGGTTATTTAATATTATTTTATGATTTACTATTAAGCATTTAATTTTTTTCCCTGTTCCTTCCTTTACTGCCTTTTCCAAGTTTTGGTGTGTCCCTTTGTTCCTATAGCTTGTTTGAGAGTCCATGATAACCAGGAAAGAGTTAAAGCAGGCCTGTGGTATTTCCTTACTGGGGACGGCTGGGGGGTAATACTATAACCAGACCTCTTAAAACTACTTACGATGCGTACAAGAAGAAAGTGAATACATCTTCGTTACCTGTAAATTGTTTCAAACCTAGTCATTCTAGGTCACTTATTGAAAACAAAAGCCAGGGCCAGCCTGGTGGCGCAGCGATTAAGTGTGCATGTTCTGCTTCAGCGGCCTGGGGTTCGCAGGTTCGGGTCCCAGGTGCGGACATGGCACTGCTTGGCAACCCATGCTGTTGTAGGTGTCCCACATATAAAGTAGAGGAAGATGGGCATGGATGTTAGCTCAGGCCCAGCCTTCCTCAGCAAAAAGGGGAGGATTGGCAGCAGTTAGCTCAGGGCTAATCTTCCTCAAAAAAACACAAACAACTAAACAAAACAAAAAATTCTCCTTTAATCTATGGATCCATTATGGGATTTATGGTGTTCAGATGAATAATGGGGAATAATCATACAAGCTGTATAAATAGTGGAATAGGAAATTAACATATTCCATACGTGAAATGGCACTCACTATAAGTAATGTCTCCACGTGAATTGGTTGGAATGAATTTTGCATACTAAATCCAGTGTGGAATTCATTCTAACTTTGGAGAGGAAGGATTTATGGAAAGCTTTGTCTGATGTCTTGGACTCCTCCAAGCAAAGAATGCTTTCTCTGTGTCCTCTAATTCTCTGGAGTCTTTAAATCATTAGCATCCTTTAAAGCATTCAGTACCGTTGATGTGGTCCTTGCAAATCGGATTGGATGAGCCAATTTGACTCTTAGTGTTACCACATAGTCTGATGAACATTCCTGGTAATATTTATTTTCCAAACCCTAGCCACATGATAGAACATACGCATTTCAGCTATTACAGGGACATTACAAAAATAAACCTTACTCCCCAGTAAGATGCCTCCTCCAAAGGTAATTTTAATGCTGCTTCTTTCCTATTCTATAAACTTTTCACCTCCTGGCAACTCCCTTCTTCTTCCATTCCCTGCATTTTGCTGAGTTCATTCATATCTTTGGCTTTAAAATATGTTATTTGAAATATATTACAAATATCTAATTATATTTTAAGTTATATTAAACAATAAAAAATATACAATGTACCTTCATTATTCCACTATTTTTTCTTTTATCTTTCCTTATCTCAGTCTTTTGTCTTTGGTTACAGTTTCTTAGAACATATATTTCTCTCAAATACATTGCATATCAGTGGAATTCTCTCTGTATTCTTATATGTCTGCCATATTTTGTTTGGGTTTTGTTTTTTTGCCATGACATAAAAGTTATCTCATGACCTAGTGTAGGTGTCAGGGTCCCAGTCCCTTTATCTTGTAGTTTTTGATATTATATAACAATTTATTTGTTCACGTTGTTGAAAATGAAAAGTCAAGTTTCAATATAATTTCTTTTCCTCTAAAAATCTTGTTTTACTTTTGTCTGGAATATCTTGTTTTCTTTTTGTAATCGTGAAACTCAGGATTTTCACTGAGATACCTATCTATAGGTATATGTTTTTTCCATAACTTTCATTGAGAATTCATGAACCTATAATGTCTGCAACTTAAGTCTTTCTTTAGCTCAGAGAAATATTAATTGCTCTCATAATTATCTTTCATTATCTATTATTTTTTGTTTCTAGAATTCCTATTATTTGCATTTTAGATCTGATCCATCTTCCAAGTCTCTTATCTTTTCCCTGTTTGTATTATAACTTCCCTCAATATTGCTTAATATTTCTTTCACTTTTAATTAGGTCCGAGCAGTTCTGTTATTGTACTTTAGCTCATTAACTAATTGTTTAACTAAATTGAAAAAAATCTATTGATTGTGAGTTTCTTTTTATGCTTTAGTCAAAATTTTCTGAGTTGGTCTAATATAAAGTTTACTATATCTTTCATCTTATACTCCCTTCAACATAGGACAATATCTATTACACCCGTTAATAAATACTTAGCTTGACTTTCCATCCATCCAATTTGTGACTCAGTGTGCAAGCTTTTATCTTACGGTATCTCAATATCTGCAAAAATAAAGCTATTGGGACCTCTCTAACCATTGCAAAGTTGTAAGCACTAGAAAACAGAGCCTCACAGTTTCTAATTATCTATGTTTATCAAAACACAAAATTTATATCCTTCATTTGAGAGATGAAGCTGTTCTGCGTGTAGGTCTCTGGAGTATTGCTTGCGTTCTTTTCTGAAAGAGCAGGTTTGGGAGCTAATTCTTTTGACAGGGAGCTGCTACACAAATGTCTTGCGGTCAGAAGGACCTGCAGGACATTTCCAGGTATACAGAAGCCAAATTAAATCTTTTCTTGGAGTTTAGAAGGTTTCTGTGTGTTGAGCACTTTTAGGGAAGGGAAGCATAAAACCTTTTCTTATCACTGTCTTGGAGGTAAGATAAACCCTCACTCCTTTTTTGGGCTGCACATTTCTAGCCCCTTGTATGGCTTTGAAAAGAAATACATTTTGTACATCTTCTCAATCCTTGAGAGTCTGCAAAATCCAGGAGTAAAATAATATGGGCTTTAAATTGAGAGACTGAAGACTGTGGGAGATTCAGTTTTTCCCTGCATGGGTTTCGAAGATATTCTTTCATCTTCCTTCCACATCCCCCTTCCCACCCCATGCTTTGAAACCCTGCAGAGCTCCTAAAAGAAACACTGGCTGAAAGATTGAGGCAGGCCTCTTCAATATAGTAGTCATCTGACTTCAAATACTGAGAAATTATAGGAGATTTTTCTCTGTTTTGGCTCTTTATCGTATGCATCCCAGGTCCTCTGCCTCTAGCGCAGTCCCGGAAATGAAAAAAATTACTGTCTGCCAAGCTGACCAGGAGTTTGGACCTCTTTGTATTTCTCCTGTGTCTGACTGCATGAGAAGTGGACTATTATTTTTACTTTTGCCCCCTGTACGTGATGTGTCCTTTTGATCTCTGGCTGATTTTATGATTTTTTTTATGATTTATGGTGAACATTGTTGGTTTCTATAAAATGGATTATGATATGTGTTAAGGGCTGAACTGCGTCCCCTTAATAGTTCATATGTTGAAGTCCTAACCCCCAGTACCTCAGAATGTGACCTTAGTTGGAGATAGGGTCTTTAAGGAGGTAATTAAATTAAAACGAGGTCACTCACGTAGGCCAAAATCCAACATGACTGATGTCTTTCTAAGAAGAGGAATGTGGGACACAGACACAGAGAGATGACAATCCTCTGTTAAGACACAGGGAGAATGGTCATCTTCAAGCTTGGCATGGATTTTCCCTTATCACCCTCAAAAGGAAGCAACAGCGCTAACACTTCAACCTCAGAATTCTTGCATGTGGAACTGTGAGAAAATGCATTTCTGTTGTTTAAGCCCTCAGTCTGCGGGACTTTGTCACGGCGGTCCTCACGAACGAAGACAATTTGCTACACCAAAGCAAATTGTCTTCATGGGTCTTTTCCCTCAGGTTTTTAAGTTTCTTGGATCTGTGAATCTGTGGTTTTCATCAAATTTGTAAACGTTTTGCCTTTGCATTTTTAAATATTTTTGAGACTTCCATTTTCCAGTCCAACATAAAAGGAGCTTGGAAGGTGTCACTTTAGTTTTCATAACAAAATAAAGCTAAATAAATTGAAAAGCAACACTTCTTAGATCTATGAGTACTGAGGTCACAGGCCAAACTGCTGTGCTCAGAAGTGGAGAAACAGAAAGGCAGACAGAGAGCATCACAGCTTCCTGGAGCAGAACCCCAGGAGCAGAAAGATTCACTGGAACTAGCCTCAGAGTAGCAAAACTTAAACAAAGGAAGAATTGCTGGAGGTCCAGCGTGCACAAGTCTGAGAGTTAAAAATTCCAATAGTCCTTCATCTTAGAGGGGCCTCCACACGTTTGTGATTTACCCCCAGATACCCTACTGGGTTCTCACAGTGAAGGTCGGAGAAAAATCTCCTCCTGCTTCCAGGGGAGGGAGGGGAAAAGTAGCCATCTTTAAATACGAGCACCTGTTGCTCTTAGCAAGGCCTGCCCTCAAGGGAAACTATTTTACCAGTGCCTAACTAACTGGGGCTTCGCCAGAGTCTAACTGACCTTGGGGAAGAGAAGCAGCTAACTCCTGCCTCTTCTAGCTTTTCTGTCTCACCCAGGGGAGCAGAGGCACTACAAGATTGAGGCCTATTGATGGAACTATAGAACACTTCTCCTTCCCGCAGGCCTTACCTCCATATCATCTCCTTCCCGCAAACCTTATCCTGCATAATAACAAGGAATACAATGGAAAGAACCGCACATGTCAGACTTTACTCATGAAGTCTCTGGGAAACCCAAAGACAACAGAGGAGACAAAGAAAGGACATCAGAAGAAATTTTAGTCCGTGACACCTACAGCTACAGCACGGTAAACACAACCTAACGCAAGACGCGTCTTCACATGTATCCTATGACCAAGTCGAGCATTCAACCGAATACCCAATGGTGACCCTTTGTAGATCTTGGGAACCCGCTTGAGCTACCTCATTCTTCTCTTTTCATCTGCTCTGCAAATTCTGTTAACATTCACTGCCCTGGAATCCCAGTTCCCGTGACAGTTGGGCTCTGCCGGTGTTCACCCACCTAGACCCTATCCTGTAAACTTTGTCCAGGTCACATGCTAAGTCAATCATAGGATCCTCCTTGTTTGTTTCCCATCTTTCGTGAATTTCTGTTTTTCATTGCCTGATGTCCAATATCTTGAGTGTCATTTTTTTCCATGTATATATTACCTTACTTATAACTGTTTCAGCTAGGAAGGTAAATCTGGTCCCTTTCACTTGACTGGAAGGGAGAGTCTCTTCCCATTGCTCTCTAATGTCTCAAGTAGTGTAGCTGAGTGAGTGAAAGGAACAGACTATAGCATGCTTCCCACCTGGCCCCAAAGGCCACTCACATTCAACATTCATCTGTTCAAATGGGGTTATTAGCTTGATTCTGCAGACTCTTAACTAGTTTATTTCCACTTCTTGCATGTTATCAGAAAGACAATTACTAAATCAACTTCTACCTGTTTCTAACCCCAGCCATATTTTCCCTACAGTGGTGGTCCTCAAAGTTTCTAGAAAACATTACTCCTAAATTTGGAGGTCTGCTGCAAGTTTTACCTTTTACATTATTTTGGTTATTTTAAAGATAATCAAGGAAGAAATAAGATATTTAGATTGCTAGACACATTTACATATTTTCAAGAAAGGATATACAAAATTTCAGAGGAATATTTAGTAATTTAATGTATATATATATATATTTTTGTGAAGAACATTGTTCCTGAGCTAACATCTGTTGCCAATCTTCCTCTACTTTGTATATGGGATGCTGCCACAGCATGGCTTGATGAGCAGTGAGTAGGTCTGTACCTCAGATCCTAACCAGCGAACCCCAGGCCACCAAAGCAGAGCACACGAACTTAACCACTGTGCCACCAGGCCAGGCCCATTAGTAATTTAATATTTTTTACTACCTCAAAGATTTACTCAGGAATCTATAACAAGTAGTAGTAGTCTGTTTTATGAATTTTATAATGAGATCATAGAATTTATACGTTTCACATTAGAAAAATTACTGATCTTTAGAATCCTTACTATTTTCACATGAATATAAGCCCTAATAAAGGTATAGCCAATAATCCCAAAGATTACATTTGCTTGATTGCTAAGAAATAACAAATTGTTTTTGAGGGAGAATTTGCATCATAAAATTTCCAGATTTTATAACTGCTATTATAAAACCCTATCTTCCTTCATAAAATAATTTCAGATGCTCTATGACTAGTAAAAAATATTGATAATTAAATCAACAAAATATTGTAAATTAGAATGTTAAAATAATTCGTATGGTTTTGTGACTGTTGACTTTACTAGACACTTTTGCTTAAAACAAATCTTAAATTTTTATTCTCTAGAAACTGTCTATGATGTTGTAATAATATTTTAATAGTTTTATTTTTACTTCTATTCTGCTAATAGTCTTATGTTGATTTGATCATGAAGAAATGAGAAATTTTTGAATATTAATACTTGCTAATTTATTGCCATCAATTTTTTTTTGCTTGGCTAAAATGCAAGTAATTGAAATACGTACAATTTGTGGTAAAGAGCATTTCATTTGGGCTTTACTTACCATTAGTTAATTATCAACTGAGGAAATTTAAAGCAGTTTTGCATTTTCAAAGTTATCACAAAATTTCATGCATATTTTTCTGCTTATCAATTTGTTTCACAAAACTTGGAGACGACCTTCCTTCAAAAGACATAGTAATGTGAGACATAGTCGTGTTTCAGTATTGCGTTACTTTAAATATATATTATAGAATGAATGTAATATTTTTTAATGATAAATTAAGCTAATAACATCTATTATTTTTGTTTAACAAATATTCATTAGAAGGCAGAAACACGTGAAAGTAATTTAAAACCACCAATAGCCCATCCTTTACCAATACACACTCTTCTTATAATGAGATATATCCTTGCTTTAAAAGTCAGCTTTTAAAAATTTATTTAAAATGTCTCCTAGAAAGAGATTTTGCAATCCAAGTTTCATTCTGAAAAGAATTTTAATCACATAATTATAAATGGCTGAAAATATGTATTTTATAATGGAAATGCTGACACAGTCTTAACTGCAGTGTTACAAATGTGACATTATAATAAGGACAAACAAGGAATGAATCACAGTTATATGCAAAAATCATTATGCATTTTATAATGTCAAAAGATGAATATCTTTAGTCATAGTTAAATGACACTACGGATTGGCTTATCTATTATAGTTGTCTCTATCTCCATAATCTATTCATTTATTTGACAAACTAGAAGATTATTACTTATGTTGTAGTCAGAACTCATTAGTTCTGGCTTGTTTTAATTATTTATTCTTAGAATTAGTCATTCATGAACTGAGTTGACAATAATTATAGATCTTTTGACATCACTTTGGGAAAGCAATGTTATTAACCTTTATTATATAATACATGATTGTAAAATGATAAACTTTTAAAAAACTCTCAAATAAATATAGTGATCTTCAAAACTCATATCAGTTGGCAAATTGGTGCTTGCTAGTTTTATATGGACAATGACAATCTTTTCCAACTCTCATTATCTTTGTAAATATATGTTTCAACTCCTTGACATTATATTTTATTAGAATAACTACTTAAAGCATCAATTTTCTCACAGAGTGCATACTGATACTACTTGCTATGGACTCAAGTTCCTAAGATGCATTTTTGTTGGAATTTTCCATATATATTTTATGATAAAAATATTGGATTTCTAATCATAAACACACATTGCGTTTACTTTCACCTTTTGGTGGTTACATATAAGAACTCAACTATCTTAAGGGGAAAATACGTTTTTAATAAAAGAAAGAATATTAAATGATAAATCAAGTAGTATTCAGTGGAATTATGACGTATATTTTATAAATGCATTTATGAAATAAATAATTGATTCTTAATATAATATATCCAATCAAAAATGGTTTATGAGTTTATATTTTCCAAGATATTCATTTGTCTCAAGTAGAGCATTTAAAAACTAAAGCATTGTTGGTTAAGTATCTGGAAGACTTAGAGAGAGCCGAAGCCAGATTGAGCTGGATCAGGGTCTAGTGAGACACCTGAAGTGGATTTTCTCACTGATTTTGATAATCCGAACTATCCTATAAGATAGGAATATATGAATTCAGGTCATAGACTGAGGCATGCAGAAGTTTAATGATTTGCTCAAGTACACTAAGAATTTATGGAAGGAAAATATGACCCCAGGTCACATGACTTGTAGAAACTTTGCTTAGTTGTCTAACGTAACCTACATAGTTTTGTACAGCTGCTGGGATGGAAGCCACAATATTTGTTGTAAAATAAAATTTTTTAATTAAAAATATAACTTGAAAATTGATTATATTTTATTAGTATCCTATCACATTTGTTCTTAATTTGTTCTTTGAGTACTCTTAGTTTTCTGAAGTTTTCAAAATGGTGTAATATTTTTGAGCTTTATGAGTTGTATGTTCAGTTTCATAAATGATGATCTAATTAAATACTGTGATATACTAAATGACAATTATTGACAAATTCTTTAACAGAGATCAATCTTTGAGTGTTATAAAAAAAGATGGAGAAGATACCTGGTTTTGTTTTGGTAGTAAATAGGACAAAATCGAAATCCCTTTTGCTGGAGTATGGGACTGAGCAGAACAGGCGATTAGTTTACTGTTCTTCAATTACAAATATCTCAGTTTTAAAAAGATAGTTTAGATATGACATTATATCTAGAGCCTCTTACTATAAAGCACTCAATGAAAAATAACTATATTTTTATCCTTCTGAGAAGTTAAATATCCTGTAAATCCCTTTGTTGTTTATTGTAATGCTCTCTCCTGTCTCTTCTACCTTATTCTGTCAAATGATTTTGAGCAGGTTCAGAAAAGTGTGACTTTACTGATTCAGTGAAAAGATTCAACACTGGCTGTTATTAGGAAGCAGGGCTGAAATGACACAGGCTGTTATTCACTCCTAGAGATATCACCATAGTTGTATAAAGCCTTACCAGGTTTAGTGCTAGCTTTTAAACAAATGAGTACTTTATATTTCTAAGTATATATAAACATCATATTTTTTTCACACAAGTATTTAGCATTCAGTATTTCCCTATTTTCTACAACAAATATATATGCCATAAGCAAATAAATATAAGAAGCAATGTAGCCAATGTAGATAATTAATTAATTAATTAACAGATTCTTAGTGAAATTCCCGGGTATTTTGGTTCTTTAATGATATTTTACTGTATGTTGTGTTTGTCATGATGATAATCATCTCTTATGAGAATTATTTAATCAATTAATCTATTGAATGTAATTCTGTCTTTGAAAACTGGTTTATATCTTGAAAATAATGACCTAGTCTTTCATCATAAAGAACACTAGACACTGAATGTATTGCTTAAATGAAAAATATTAAAGAGTAATGAAATAGAATGCTAACCTGGGATGTATAAAATTAGAGCTATGATTCTATGTAATAAATCATTTATTGAAAAATTCAGACTAATCTGTAGGAACTGCATAAATATTCATAGAGAATAATGTTACATCTGTAGTTATATTATTTCAAAAAAAATTAGAAAAGACATTATTTCATTTGGAAGGTAAAGTATATCAATTTCCTTGTTAAAAATGATTTCTCTTATTTTTATAAAATACCTAGAATAAGTCAAAACAATTGTCCTAAGTGATATGTCAATAAATTCTATATCATTTTATTTTCTTGAGTAGTTCTCTGTTTTTTATCATCTGGATTACTTTTAAAAGCCTAATAATATGTGTGACCTGAAATGCCTTGCAAGGCAACTAAATAAATACAATGCTTGTAACTTCAGTATTTGAGTAAAGAATAGTATGTTGCATTGATTAATTTTTGCTTTTTACAAGCAGTAACACCGAATATCAGATATTTTATGTAGACTCTAAACAGCATAACTTTGGATTTCCTAGTCATTCCAAGTATTATCAAAATTATTTTCATTATTTGTCAAAGGGCATCTCAAATGAATATTTCAGAATCATATTGACAGAACCAGAATTTACCTTTATGGATAAACTCCAAGATGAAACATCCTAAAGTGCAGGTTGTTTATCTTGCACCTATCAACTTGCATCTTAATTAACTAATTAGTATATTTCTAAAGACTAAATAAAATTAGTGTAAGTATTGGGGCTTCAGTAAAATATGGCACAAGGTAACAAGAACTGGCTATGCAGAGAAAATTAATCCGTATTGTCTGGACAGACTGGTCGCTCTGACGAGCTCAACATTAGGCAGATCTATTTCCTGTACTGAGACCACTGTCGTTCACCCTTGGGTTTCCCTTACGATCTACTGCCCGGTCAGCCCACATGCATTTTCCTCACATAAAGTCATTTCTTGTCTGCCTTACAAATTCCTGCTCCCAAATTAAGCTTAAATTAGAGAAGTCACTATCAAATTGAATTCTAAGAAGCCGAAATAAAATGAATTGTTTTCACACTTCTCTTTCTTCTCATATGGTTGGGAAACCCAATTCAGTGTAATAGCAGCTTTTACAAACTTCAGTCTGGGGTGTATCTGATTGTTGGTTCTTAACTCAAGGTCACTCTGTCTCCTTCCACACCTGAGAGAGGAAGCCTGGGAATGCCCTTTCTCAGAATTCCTTGAGAGCACTTTTCTGGGTTAGTCGGCTAACAAGAGGCATTCACAAGTGATTTGGAAAATGAAAAAGAGGAAACTATTATTTTATGGTAACAGTTGCTGAAAGGCTGTAGATTGGAAGTGTTTAGAAACTTCTGGACAAGCTCATGTTAATCAATAACTTGGATTGTCCAGGCAAGTGACATCACCCAAGGAGGCTTTCCTGAGAATCCTGCACCGGCCGATTGAAGCCCCGACGCTTCCCAGCTGCTCCACGCTCTTGGAAGACTCGAGCTTCCTTCTGGCTTAAAATATTTATAATGGCCTTTGTTTTCCTGACAAAATCTTGATTAACCAATTAGGGTTCACCGTGGATTATATCTAAAACTCTATTATTGATACAGTACAAGATGCCCTTTAAATATAAAGTGTCTGTTCCTCAGGGTCAAATGACCAGGCATCAAAGAGGATGCACAGTATATGTTTGTTCAAAGATTATTGAAAGAATTAAAGTTACAAATTTTAGGAATCATGAGGAAGTTCAAAAACATCAACTAACAATATTCTAATTTGAAGGACTGAGCATGAACTAAAGCAGAAAAAGGAAATTTCATTGTTACATAACAATGAAATTGTTATTGTTTTAAATTGTTGTATTCTATTTTCTTACAATAATAGAATATAATACAACTTAACATAGCTCTACATTTCTGATATTTCTACAAAAAACGTGTTTAAGTCAGAAAACAAACTTACATGTACTTACTGTAGAAGAGTTATAAATTAGAGAAAAGCCTTAAGAAGAAAATGAAAACATATGACCCAGAGGTGGTATGAAGAGTGTTGCTCAAAATAAAAATTATAGGAAGTATACTCACATAATTATCTGTATGTATACACACACACACACGCATATTTTACATTAATTGAATTCTGTGCATATGATGCAAACTACATTATGAACTTTTCCAATGCTGTTAAATATTCTGAATCGAAAAATAGTTTTTAGTAAATCTAATTTCCATCAAATGATGCACCACAGTTTATTATATCAGCTATTCGTTTTTGCAAACATCAGATATAAGAAATATTCTCTACACGTTTTTGGGAATTTCTCTTGGAAGATATCTTAAATTGGAATTTCTGTGTGAATATGTGAATTGCTTATTGGTGCTTTGCCAATTTTGTTTTAAAAATTTTGTACTGGATACTATATAATAGGATAGACACAGACACACAAAAAAACAGATATATAGACTTGGAGACATGTATTACACACATATATATTTCCATTTACATATAGTTGTAAGTATTTTTATTTTTAAACATTCGCCAGCTTAATAACTAATAGCTGTTTTTAATTTTACATTTACATAATATAATACATATTTATATAATATCTGTAATTTATATGATTACTATTGGGTTGAATCTATTTTATACATTTATCATGGAGGTTCTTTTCTTACTTTTAAGAAATATGTTTTGATATGCTTTGATATAAATACGTTTTGATTATTTAAAAATTGTATTAAGTAGTTTCTTATTTCCTCATACAAATTTTGATATATTAATATGTATTTTATCATTTCTACTTTAGGTTGTTTTTTTACTTTGCAGCTCAGAAATTGTATTAAATTTTAAAATGAAATAAATATTTAAGCATACTCACTTTAAAACTGCTCACATATCTCTCATTTAAAAAGAAAAAGAATCAAAAAACCTTTATTCGAACCCATGACCTTGTCCCCACAGAGAATTCACCTGAAATAATGGCCTCCACGCACTATCTCAATTTCTTTCCCTCTACTAAGTGTTTTTGAGACCCATTTTAATTAAAAAATAGTCCAACCTTATTAAAACACAGCAATAAATATAGTGAAATCTCAAACACATGTCATGCACACTTTAAAAAGTTAAACAGCTGTTGAACACACTGAAAACGTAAGGAAAGCTTTGCAGAGACAGCTGCAGCTCTCTGGGAAGCCCTCCGACCCCTTCCCTTCTCTTCTTCTCCGGTGGTAAACACTTTCCCGAAGTTGCTATCTTTCCTTCCCTTTTAAGGTAATTGCAATTTTACCGCATATAAATGATTTTATAAATAACAAATTATATGTTTGGCATGTTCTTCCATCTTACGTTCATGATATACTCTACACATGGAAATCGTTTGATCTACTGTACCACGTTCTACTGTAAGCCTATACTACATTTTTAGGCCATTCTCGAATGGATAAGGGTTTTGATGTCAGTTGGTCATAATATACGATATTACAAACAGTGCTGTCATGAGAAATCCCTTACTATGAGAATTGCTGTGAATATGTAAGGAAGAATGCCTTGTGTGAATCCGTGGAGGTGGAATTGCTGCACCGCAGTGTGTAAAACTTCGTTGGTGTCCTGTTTGGTCCAACTTTTCACTCACTCCAGCTCTTGGGGCAAGGTCTCACATTCTGCCCTGGTCGTCATCACTGTCTCCGCTGGGGTGACTGTGGGAAGCCGCTCAGCAATTCTGACTCACCTGCAAATCCGGACATGTAAGGGAGTTAGAGTGCAATAAGACGAACCCCCGGCTGATGCATACATACTCAGGTCGTCAATTCTCAGGTGCTCTCCATGTGGCTCTCTAAAGGCCCTGGTGGGACCAAGCGCAGGGTTCCCACCCTGAGGATTTAGCTCAATAACCCACACGTAGATTGTGCTTTTCTCTCCTGTTTCACTCTTCACAGTCTCCCACTTCTGTCCGTGGGATCACTTCCCTCAATCATCTGCCTGCAGGCAAGCCCTTGAGTCCAGCTCTGTGTCAGGGGGCAAAGCCAGGCTACAACCCTTGGTTGCAGTGGCCTAAAAATATAATCTCAGGATGAGATTCTGAATTTGGTACTAACCAACAGCTCAGATGGTGAAAAGAACTTTATTTCTGGTGGTAAGTGGGGTGGTAAAAAAACCAACCTTGTGTACAGCAGCACGGTGGTGAATTCAGAAGGTGAATCATTGGCTCTTTGAGGTAGCTGTATCATTTTTTATATATGAGGGAAATCAAAAGAGTCAGGGTTTGGTTAAAGGCTTTAGAAGCCTTACAAATTTGTGTGAATTCAGAACAGCCAACTAACAACTCAAGACACATGACTAACAATTAATGCTCCCAGGCATTACTAAAAGAGATCTTCAGCTCTTGCAGCCTCTGGGCAAACTGTGATGAAAATTGGACCCAGGATTTAATTTTAAGTAAGACTACAAAAGATGAATATATAGCTAAATGGGAGTGAGGGCCCCCTAGGGAAATGATGAGACCTGAGTCCCGGGAGAGTCCTCAGTGTGGAACAGATTGAGGACCTTCCAGCTCGGATTTCCCTGAAGCCTCCAAGCTGGTAGCAGCAGCCTCTTCCATCAGCTTGCAGAGAAAAGCCTGTGGCACGGAGACCCTGGAGAATCCTCATCTGAGGCAGCCACCTCCCAGGATGGTGCTTGTTCTACACGGGATTTACCCTGCTTTGTGCACACTGTCTTCCAACCACCGACTAGGGTGGAGTCAGCCTAAGCTCCTCATGAAGCAGTATACACATCCAAGGAATCGCCTCACTGCTGTGTGTGGAGCAGAGCTGGAGGGCGTGGGAAACTCATGTGGGAAGCAGATCTTGGGGCTGAATAGGGGAGGATTTATTGACATAAAAGTGTCATCTTGTGACTTGTGGCTTAGTGTCCCATTCAAGACTCCCATCTGGGCATGATGATATCCTGCAGGAAATAAGTCAGGGATGTAGGAACTGCCATGGCAGAGCACTGAGAGGGAGAATCAGACAACGCAGTGAACTGGGAACATTCAGAGGGAAAATGATTTGTTAGCTAGAGCAGTTACCTCCTGAGTATGATTTCCAAAGGAATGGCAGGCAGATTCTGCTGTTCTGGACTCATCCTGATTGATATCGAACATTCTGGATGCAAAACAATAGCTCTCAGTGTCACAGTGGCCCGCAGGTGAGAGCCAACAGAGATTTTCTCAAAGACCCCTGTTTCTCCTCCCTACTTCATTTCCTGTTGTCATGGAGAAAGAAATGCCCTCTGGGCAACAAATCCAGAGGAAAACCTAGGGTGACTGAACCTGTAGGCATTCAGGGCAGTGGCTAATACATCATGGCACAGAAGTGAGATAGCTGGAAAATCAACTAGAGTGTTACTGGATTTTATAACCTGGAAAAAAAGGCAAAGCCTGGGAAGCAGAAGGCTGACAACAGTTGCCTCAAAGGTGAAGGTAAATGGTGATCTCTGACTCAGTTTCCAGACTAGCCTACTTCCCATTTCCAGAGGCTGCTGATTGAAAGAGATTCTGGGTTTTTATTTGTTTTGTTTTGTTTTTGAAGATGACTCTACAAGAATATAAAATATCTAATGCCCAATTCTTCAACTGAACCTGAGTCCACTTACGAGGATAATGGACACTGGCAAAAGGGAGAAACTCATCCCTCCAAAGAGCTGTTTCATACAGGCACTTAGCTGAGAGGGTAGTAAACCCAAACATCAGCACAGTCTTCTGTTAAGACGGAGGCTTAAAGAAGTCAACCAATAAATGAACTAATGGCTCAAATCCGTGTCACAGCAGGTCTGTGGACTCATCCTGCAGTCATTTTTCTAACCCCTGAATGCAAATCAGAATCTACATATTGTTTTCTGACCAGTAAGTAAAAACAACTAAAGTAGGAATGGCAAAGCGAAGATGCTCAGCATCGATCACCTCTCCATCCTTTGACTTCTAACCAAGATGGTAAATCAGAAGCCACACCATAAATCTTGAGGACTCACAAAGATTAGTGCCAAAGGACGTAGACTTGTAGGCCACATAGTATCTCAATTCCTCTTAATTAAATGGCACCTGCAAAATACAGAAAGATCATGAGTACCTGTCATCACTTAACAAGGTGATCACAGCAATGGCAGTTTCTGGGCTATATGTGGTATCCTTAGCAAAACAGATAACCCAGTCTGTGTATACAGTGTGAGACTATTAAGCTGACAGATAGTTTTTTTTCACATTCTATCCAGAAAAGTAGTTTGCTTTTATGTGGGAAGGGTGTTGGAACATATCCTCTTTTTTGCCAAGGGGATATTTTGAATTTCCTGCCCTCTGTCACTGAAAAGTACTCAGGAATGTCAATCATTGGCAGAACAGCAGATTGGTCCAGGATAGTGAGCACATCCTGTTGATTGGATTCGGTACACAGGAAAAGTGGCAGTACTCTAAATATCCTAGTAAGAAACAGGGATCCCAAGGCATGGGAGAAAACTTCATAAGATGTCCATGTTGACACATCTGCGAACTTTCACAAGATATTCCTTCTAATGTAAAAGACAGGTTTTTGCATCTCCCATAATACTGTTAAGAGAGAGCCACATTGCTTGGTGGGCTTTTGGATGTTGGAGGCCGTATTCATCAGGCTTGGTACTCCTACCAGTTATAAATGAGACCAAGACCTCTGCAGCAATCAACCATGTGCGTAGCGGATTAAAATGCCGGATGGTGTTCCCACACTCCAGGATGAGAATCACAGTATACAAGTCTATGGTTATGGAACAAATATACCTTTTACTGCAAAATATTACTCACTATTTCTAAGTAACTCCTTTCACGATACTAGTTGATACTAATCATCAAGCCATAGGACATCAAGTGACCGTAAGCAGGGCTGCCCATCATGAGATGAGATTTATTTTCCCCCCTGCCCGAGTCATGACTTTGGATGAATGTGGTGGCAAGCCATCACCAGACAGAAGAAGCACATTCAGCATTGGATTAGAGGAGGTCCAGAGGGCGTGGGTTGGTTATAAAAATGACTACTCTGAGAAAAGTGATAAATTTTTTAAATTCTTAAAAAATGCCTTCAAAAGGATTTTAATAGTTAATATGCACATAATGCAAAATCAGAATGTGATATAAGAAGAATTCTCAGAGCAGAAAAAAAATCTTTAAGAGAAAAGGAAAACTGGGGGATATTCACATTTTCTCTTCTTTTTGTATCCTTCTCTCAGAAAAGTAACAAAACGAATCCATTTTATAACAGAAAACAGTCTCAGGCAACAAACTTTTCACGCTATATGATTGTTTATAATTTTCCACTGGAAAATCTCATCATTTTGTTTTACGTTTGATATTAATTATGCAATTATTCTAATCTAAGCATTATTTGTTGATTTTTGTTGTTAGAATAACATTATAGGTGAAGAAGAGAAGGCAGTTTTTATTACAAAATGAGATGTGCATTGTAGAAACCTTGATGTTATGAAGACAATGATAAGAAAGGAAAGAATTATCTTATATCATGGAGATTCCCACATAATACAGATTCGAGAAGGAGCTAAATCAAAGGCATCAAATTAATTTTTGAAAATATTATGCTATAAAATAACCAGTTGAAGAAGTGACAACAATTGTATATCTACAAGACTCAATCACACAGAGAGGAGGACATCATGCAAGTGGGCTAAGATTTTCGTCTTTTGTTGTCTGCAGTCAATTCATAGTGTCTAAAATTGATAAATCAAGAACAGAGGTGTAAAAAGTACTGAGAACTATGAAATGGGGGTGAGATGGGCCAATGGACTTCCTTTTCAGTTTATTCTATTCTCAAACGCATGTGTTTTATAATAATCATAAAATGAAAAGAGAAAGCCATAATATTCAGATACTTGTCTTCTTTATTGATTATACCGACAAAGATTAAAAAATGTAAGGCCATCCGTTGTTGCTGATTCTTGTAAGGAAACAATGCAAACTGGATTCAGTTATAAATAAATCCTGAGATAAGGAAAACTTTAATTTTAACTCAGCTTCTTCTAGTCTTTAAAAACTAGTGGTATTACTAAAACATAAATAGTAGTCCTCTAGATTAGTGAAATGATTCATTGAAAACTTAGTTTAGGTCGATCTGGTGGATACCTGCATTTCTGGTATTTCCGGCATCTATACTTCCGTCTATTCCAATTCTTTTGCTAAACATGTTGCTATGGACTAATGTTTGTGTCCCCTCAAAACCCATATGTTGAGCCCAAATCCCCAGTGCGATGGTATTTGGAGGTGAGGCCTTTGGGAGATAATTAAGTTCAGATTAGGTTACGAGAGTGGAGCCTTCATGATGGAATTAGCGTCTTTATTAAATAAAAGGAAGAGGCCAGAGCCCTCTCTCTCTCCCTCATGTGGGACACAGCAGCTCGGAAAGTGGGCTCTCACCAGACCCAGACATGCTGGCCCACTGAGGTTGGACTTTACACACTCCAGGATTGCGAGAAATAACTCTGTGCTGTTTAAGTCCCCCAGTCTGTGATATTTGATTAAAGCAGCCTGAACTATACCACATAAAAACCAAAGGAAAATAATTATAGGGCTAACTGGTCCAAAACTCCATGTTCTAAATGGCCAAAGTTTCCTTCCTGAACATTCATCCAAATTATTTGGCTGTTTTTTACTTTTCTTTTCTTTCTTTCCATTTCTTGGTATATCCCTGTGGATCTGAATAATTTCTCATTAGTGTTTTATTCATTATGTAACTTACTTAAAGGGCCTTTTGCAGTGACGTGGACCATTACAGAAAACTAATCACTGCGTAGCTTATTAGTCTTGCAAAACATCCTCCCATGTAGTCAGTTAAAACTTTCCTCATGACTCATCAAAACAATTTATAGGCAGTCCGAAGACGATTCCTCTTCAGTGATAGAGTTATGCTGATGTTCTTACAGATCTTACAGTGGGGTTACGTCTTGATACGCACCATAAATGGAAAAGATTGTAAGTTGAAAATGCACTTAATACACCTAACCCATGGAACATCACAGCTTAGCCTGGCCCACCTTAAACATGCTCAGAACACTTACAATAACATACAGTTGAGCAAAATCATCAAACACGAAGCGTATTTTATAAGAAAGTATTGAATAGCTCATGTAATTTGTTGAATACTGTACTGAAAGTGAAAACCAGAATGGTTGTCTGGGTACAAAACAGTTCTAAGATTATCAGTGGTTCACTCTTGAGATCGCCGGGCTGACTGGGAGCTGCGCTCGCAGCTGCTGCCCAGCATCGTGAGAGAGGATCAGACTGCATATCACCAGCTCAAGAAAAGAAAAAAATTCAAAATGTAAAGTGCGGTTCCCACTGAATGCACATGGCTTTAGCACTATCGTGAAGTCAAAAAATTGTAAGTTGAACCGTTGTAAATCTGGGACTGTCTGTATTTTTGCCTTGAATGGCATGTGAAATTGCTGTGTGTTACAGTTATTCTTATGTATAACCATAGCTGCACTCTGGTGTTAACAAAACTCCGTGTGATTTTTCTTCCTTCCTTGAATTTCAATGTTATGGGCCCTAAAAGTTGTGTGCATTTTTTCAGTTCTAGTCCACATCCTTAAAAAAAAAATGATTTGCAATTACTAACCCAGAAGCAATTAATTGATAAAACATGACAAAATGCATCCTATATAATACTCAACTTTTTTTTTTAAAGACTGGCACCTGAGCTGACATCTGTTGCCAATCTTCCTCTTTTTTTTTCCCCCTTCTTCTTCTTCCCTAAACCCCTCAGTACATAGTTGTATGTTCTGGTTGTGAGTGCCTCTGGTTGTGCTATGTGGGACGCCACCTCAGCATAGCCTGATGAGTGGTGCCATGTTCACGCCTGGGATCTGAACCAGCGAAACCACGGGCCGCCAAAGTACAGCACACTAACTTAACCACTCAGCCACAGGGCCAGCCCCAATACTCAACTTTTTTAATTCAATGTGAGTATGAAGGGAAGGGAAGGACTGATGAGAACAGATGCTGCACTCTGTATTTCATCTCTTTATTCCTCCTAGTGTGCAACGTGACTAGTCATAGCTGTGATTTTCCAGTCATCAGAAGTAGATGACACAGCATTAGATTTGTATTTTCCTAATCTGATAAGCTCTGTTTGTTACCTGGTCATTATAGTCTTTTCATATTTATTGTCGTTTTAAAATATTTAAACTTTCTTCTAGCATGTTCATTTTTAATTTCTAATCATCCTTTAATTTCACAGCACTTCTTTTGCCCCTTTGTGGCTTATGTGTGTCTGGCTTTGTGAGTGCACTGATTATGTTTTTATTTTTTGTTTTAGTTGTTTGCTTGCTTCTTTGTTAATGATCCTATGCAGCTTCTTTTTGTCCTACTACAGACATTTAACCTTTTGATTCTATTCTCTCGATGATTAACCATAACATTTTGTCATATATCCGTAACTGTAAAATGCATTTCTTCTGACAAATACGTGGACCTTAAAACAAATTAATCACCCCTTGCCTTGCTCTAATGTGTCTACAATTGTTGCTCCCAATTTTATTCACACGCTTTAACTTACTTCCTCAAACTACTGTCATTTTTATTATCATTACTATTATTATTTGTACATATTAGACATATTTACCCCTGTCATTGCTCAAAATAATATTCTGAGATTGTTTTCCATCTTCAGAAATCCTTTAGAAACTGATAATCTCTGAGTTTTGATTTATAAACATCCTTATAAAGGAAATAAATATCTTTATTTCACATTTATTGTTTATAGATAATTATATTCTATTAGCATGTTGAAGACATTTCCCACTGTTACTGGCTGTCCTGTTGTAATTAAAAGTCAGTTGTCACTTTGCTGTCATTCCTATGCAAACAATGTGTCTTTTTCCTCTGTCTTATATTAAGATCTCTTTGTTTTAACCATTCTGTATTTCATCTCAGTTAATGTAGGTGTGTCTTTCAATTAATTATACACCTTAGTATACATTGTGCTTTATCAATCTGTGGCACCATAGTTTTGACCAATTATGGAAAATTCTCACCTGTTATCTCTTCACATATATGCTATTCTTCATTTTCATTATTTTTTCCCTCTGAAGCTTTGAGTAAATACATGTTGAATCTCTCATTTCATATCTCCTAAACTCTTTTTTAGAATTATTTTTCTTTTCTTTGACTTTGTTGCATTTTTAGCTGTAACTCCAAGATCTTTATTTTTTCATCTTAACAATATAAAATGTTCTGTTAACTCAAGCAGTGAGGTTTTGATTTCCCAAATTGAAGTTTCAGTTAATCTTCTTCCACTCTTCTAAACCATGCTCATCTTTTTAAATTTTATTTTTACTTCATATTTTAAAGTTTATAAAATCATTAGGTTTTTTATTATAATTTATGTTTTTGATAACATAGTTTCTTTAATATTTCTGAAATTATATTTGTACCGTTGTTCTTAATTTTTCCTCTATGAGTTATTTCCTCTCTATTTTTTTTTTTAAAGATTTTATTTTTTCCTTTTTCTCCCCAAAGCCCCCTGGTACATAGTTGTATATTCTTTGTTGTGGGTCCTTCTAGTTGTGGCATACGGGACGCTGCCTCAGCGTGGTTTGATGAGCAGTGCCATGTCCGTGCCCAGGATTTGAACCAACGAAACACTGGGCCTCCTGCAGCGGAGCACGCGAACTTAACCACTCGGCCACGGGGCCAGCCCCCTTCTACAAGTATATTTGAGTTTCATGCCTTTCTTTGTATATTCCTATTATCCTCAAATATATGGTGATTATTGGATGATATTCAATTTGAGGATGCGTAACTTTTTATCAGTAATTTAATATGGTCTCTAATTATACTGGTTCCCTTTATTGAAATTTTGGTAAGACAAAATGAGACCTGTTCCCTGGTGATATGTGGGGGTAGCTCACTTATATCCCTGTTCTTTCAAGGGTCAGAATTGAGTAAAACATTGACTTACTTCTCCAACCTACCACCTAGGTGAAAGTCGCCAGTTTCTGCATTCTAATTTCAGACAATTCTGGGTTTAACTCTGGGCAGGTGTAAGAGATAACGACTCCCCTTCCCCTTTCACTTCATCCCTCTGTGGTGTCTCTGGACACCAAACCTTCCGCCTTTCACCTCAGATTTTGCCTTGGTTGGTTCTATGCCTTTGACTTTCCCTGTTGTAAACACATCCATGACTTTTAGAGGAACTGGCTAGCAGTGCTTTATTGTTGCTGATGCTGCGAACAACTGCCTCACAGCTGGAGAGCTCTCCCAGGTCTTCTGAATGCATTTCTGTATTATTTTCTTGGTTAATTTTGAAGGCACCTTCATTTTCCTTGTATTTGCTAACTCCGTGCGTGAAGTTCGTCTTTCACCATTCTTGCCCTCTCTTTGAGCATGTATTCCTTTTTCCATCATTTGGACCTTTAGTTTTCCATCTTCCCAGAATTCTTCATGAAATTTGAAAAACTGATGCAAAATTTTCTTTTTCATCAATACTTTTAAGAAGTATTTACATAATTTACGATATTTCAAGATATTTTAGTTGTTTAGTTTTCCCTTCTCATCCAAACTCAAACCTTCCCACTTCAAATATTATGTGATTCTACCACACTAATATTGCTGAATACATTTTGTAATTAGTTTTTAAAATTTGGGACCAGCCTCTTGGCCGAGCGGTTAATTTCTGGTGCTCTGCTTCGGTGGCCCAGGGTTTCGCCGGCCGGTTGGGAACCTGGGCGCAATGTGGCACCACTCATCAGGTCATGTTGAGGTGGCATCCCACATGCCACAACTAGAAGGACGCACAACTAAAAAAATATACAACTATGTACCAGAGGGCTTTGGGGAGAAGAAGAAGAAGGAAAGAAAAAGATTGGCAACAGATGTTAGTGCAGATGCCAATCTTAAAATTTATATGTATAATATATTATGCTTATAAAATAATGATTCCTAGCTGACTCACTTTTTTTCAGGGAACATGAAAAATTGTTGAACAGTAAGAGGTAGTTTAATTTTTCTATGTATTTGCATTGATGTATTCCAACTTCAAAATATTGTTCATTTAAGAAAATATGATTGGGTTAAAGCATCCATTGCAGTCTTATCTCAAACCATTATCTCATATAACTATATAACTGTGATTTGATGATACAATGTATCTCCACTGACAGTTTTCCATGGACACACTGCAACTTCTCAGTTAATACTACTGCCCATTTCACTGAAAGTGTTAATAGTTTAAAGTTATTTCTGGATAAACACAAACCTATATTACTGGAATTTAGTAAACACACACATACACACACACATTTACACATAAGACGCCAATTTCAAATGGACTTGACTTTTGCCATGTGCATTGCACTCTGGAAAGAACTGTGGCACAACACTGTTGCTATGTGGACACTTCTTTACAGCTGAGTTAGCAACAATGTTGTCATGGAAGCTCTACGATCATACGGCCTTAGCTTCTTGATGAATGTTTGAAATATTAAATTGCTTGGATTTTGATTAATTCAAAAGTGTTACTAAGATATATCTAAACTCCTTATTAAATCCAATCAAGACTGATTTAGGGAGATTCAGAAAGTAAACATAATTAAAACCAGAATACCAGCAAGAATATCAATTCTAAAATGTCTGGCATGGTTAGGTTATATTTTAATATGATTAATCAACTCTTCTATTCTTCCTATTTCATAGTAAGAAAAAAGGGCTTCGATAGTCTTTTTAAAATTTGTATTTTAATCCAAAGGAATTCTACAGATTCTACATTTAGTGTAGCTTTCTGACCTCACAGAAAGAATTTTAGAAATAACAAATTACACTCATAAAATATTTCCAGTATAAATAGTTATAAAACATAAAATTTAAAAACGTATTTTTTTAAAAACTTACAGAAATAACATACTTTATTTAAGCTTCTTCCTGTTTTATATCTTAATCTTGGAGTTTACCTAAAGCATTGTTCTTATCCTGATATTCATTAGAGCACCCTATAGTATTTAATTTAAAAATAATGTTTCACAGAAAGGGAGCTAATCTACTGTGGGGACTGACAGTAATCTGATCTTTGCGTGGTTCTGTGGCTACTCCCCACCTTCAAAAATATAACAAGAATCAGAAGAAAGTTTGAGATTTTGTTGGAGATAGATTTTTGTGATCAAAGTTGCCCCAAAGTAGATAATACCCTGCTTTAAACCTAAAAACAGAGAAATACTTTAAAAGACGAATTTCTAAGTTCCAGATAGGTTGTAGTATTTTATTCCATTTTTAAACATTTTTCTACATTTAGAAAAAGAAATAGCATTATCACACATGCACTAAATTTTTATATAGGCATGGTAAACTAAGATTATATACCAGAATTTAAACCCTTAATCACAACGCAGGTCCCCAGAGTTCTGAAGACAGATAATGCCATTTGCAGCAGATAATTTTACATTATTTGTAAAATATCTCCTGTTGTGCTAATGGACGCTGCATTGACGAACTTGGTTCACACCAACCAAGTGGTTAGCTTAGACAGGTCCATAGCAATCCATCACAAGATGGAGTGTGTATTTGGAACTGCACATGAGCAGTTTCATGGGTCAGAAGATGAATATTGCTAAGATTGCAATAATCCCCAAATTACCTATTCTTTATATGGGCAAGGATCAATTATCTTGAGAAGGCATAGCAAATATCTCAGTAATTCTTAATAATTTCTTCTGTAATGAAACTAAATTGTACTGTACTCATACTGTGGTATGCTGTAACATGGGCATTTTTGGTAAGAATATGTAAAAAAGTCCTACGATAATACTGATACTGATTATTAAAATATTGGGAGATCAAATTAAAGCCTTTTAAAGATGCAATTCCAGTGGAAAATTACTGGCCTGAGGAAGAACTGGTTTAGCTAACCATCAGCTAGTTTTAGTGCTAAATATTCCTGCACAAGTTTATCACAAGGTACAAAGATCAAGGGAGGAAGTGAGTAATTAAATGGCCAAACATATGAAATATATTATACCTGCAATGGCTCTATAGAATGGATTCCTTCTTCTTTATGTCTATGCCTACACCACCCTGGCTCCTCCAAATGTGAGGCATATTCATGCTGTTACAATTGCAGTATCTGTTATATAAATGCTATGCTAATACACACTCAAGAGAATATAATCATTTTGCTGCAATAGAACGTATTCAAGGGCCAGAGGTTGGACTGTGCAGGAAACAATTAACTCCAGCATGGGTTGCTCGAACCCTGAGCATTCCCAAGAAAGAGCTGTCTTGATAATGGGCTCTTTGCTGGCTCCTGAGACGTGAGCTCCATGCCCTTGCAATATGATACCTAAGAAGTGTGTTTTTCTGTGCCTTTGGCTTTGCACCATGCACTGCCATTTGTTCACACAGTCTATGTTAACAATATGATTTAAGGGTGAAATTCTCTTTTTGCATGCCTGAAACCTTCGGCCATATGCCATCAGTTTGATCAAAAATTCTTTTGCTCTGGGGGGCTGGAGTCTGAGCAGCTGAGGTCGGTTATGCAGGTGTCACAATGTCTACATGTTTGAACCCAGATAACAACCCTGGATACCTAGACTTGGGAGTGCTTCCTTGGTTGGCAACAATTTGCACATATTGTCATATAAAGTTGCTGGGAGAAATGAGTGCATTCACGCCATTCCACTGGGACAAGACATTTGGAATCTTGTGCTTCTTTTGTCCTGGAAATTGTTCCACACACTCTCTCCCTCTGCTGATTGAAATCTGTGTGCATTCAATGTAATAAACTATAACTGTGAGTATAACAGCTTTTCTGTGTCCTGTGAGTCCTTCTAGCAAGTTCTCTATCCTGAAGCTGGTCTCATCCTCCTCTCTGATAGCCTCTGATTAACGTCAGAACAATGTTAAGACTCTCATATGTACAGTTCAGATTAGAAGAAAAATGTCATCATTCTTTGAACTCTTAAGGATGTAGTATCTGAACTAGAATTACCAGTAGTCTTGCATCCAAACAACAAAACGTCGAAAAACAAACCCATTGTTCTCTAGAAAAATAGATTTAAAATAAACAAGAGAACTGAATATGTGCATAGCAGGGATTGACATAAATATAAATTTTCAGGATATGTCAATATATGGTCAGCATATTTTAAAATAAAATTTAGGTTCAGATTATTTAAAAAAAATAAAGCCCAATTTAAGCAAATATACTATCAGATCCTTAAGTAGCTCATGAATAATTATTTTTTTAGTATTTCTTATTACTAATATAATTTATTTTATTATTGGAAAAATTATTGTTGATCCTTACAATAAAGATAATATTAACTATTAACTTGAATGCACAATGTATGTCAAGTTCTGGGCTAAATTCTTCACAACTCTTTTAGTCATTTCCTCTAGTCACTATCACATATTTTTAGTAAAATAAACAAACAAAAAATCCAAAAGCTCCTCAAAAGCCACATTATGAGTAAATTGTAAAGCTGATTCTATAATCTGTGTTTATTACACATGCATGTTTGTGCTTGATAAACATTACACCCTGGGTAAGTATGTGGTGGTAATGTAGGTGCATATGTAGTCATCTCTCAGACAATCTAAATGTTTAATTAATCAGAATAGTCTATTCAAAGTTTCTTTGGAAATATAGCAATGTCCTATCTATTATAAATAATTTTACCTTTAAAATTTGGCATTGACTTATTTTAAGAAAGAAAAGGATAAAAAATTAGAAGATTCCTTGAAGAGGAAAAATTTATTTGAGTTTTTAGTTCTTGACTACTAGTCAGTTCTATATTAATATATGTCTTTCAGTTTCTGTAGATTCTTCATGTAAATAGAGTAAAGTAGAAAAAGGTTAGGCTCTCTTTAAAGGCATAGCTACCATTTATTTCTTGTCTCTTTATTTATCTATATATTTGTCGAAATAACATTTATTTGGGAACTACTATATTATGAATATTTTTCTGATCACTGAGAATGCACTGGTGAGATAAAAATGGTATCTGACTTCTTGAAAATTAGAATTTTGTGAAGTAAGTAAATATTAATTTATGTAGAGGAAATATCAGGCAGGAGTGAGCACCAAATATTTAAATAACTGAGAAAAATAAGGGAAAGGTCAGTCAACCTGGAAAGGAGAAGGTGGATGAGGGATATGAGTATTTAGTGAGGCACCGGGCAATTCTTCATGTCATGTCATAGATATCGGCCTTCATAGCCCAGGGGCCTTTTTGCTAAAAGCCAGGAGATTCTTATAAAGTATTTTAAGCAGGGTAGGTGCTATAATTAATTTGGAATCATTCATTCATTCATTCAAATAGATATTGTCTCCCACATTCCAGAGTATGTTTTGGTTTTTATTAGTAAGTTAAAAAGATACAACGTTGGTGTTGTTTCCCCTAGACTGTCATCCACTCTTTCCAGATCAGAATCACAGAGAGACTGAACCTAGAGAAGATGACCCAGATCAACACCAAAGCCAAGTTACCAACATATGTGTTAAACAGAGCCCCTGCAAGTGTGTTCTTTCCCAAGTCTAGTTGGCCAGTTTGGAATGCCTCAAATAATGTTTTGCAGTAGATTGAATGTCAAGCAGTTATTAATGTGTCCCTACACCTTCCTTGATCAGTGGGGCACCAGCAGCTTCTGTCTCTCTTAGGGAAATCACAAATTTTTGAAAAATCAAAGTACCAGTTCTTCAACAAAATATATGGAATGACTATTTCAAATCTTGTCTGATAACTAATATTAACTCATGGAAGAAGACAACCTAAGGGGCTGCAGTTGTTTTTTATGCCTCTGCTCCTGGCAAGTAATGGCTGAAATTTATTTCCAGGAAACTGGTAAAGTCTTTACTGACACACCCCGTCAAAGGAAGGAAATTGAAGATTACCATAAAGAGAGAGAGAGGCAGAAAATGTTGTCAAATTCAGCTTTAAGGCCAGAGTTCTAGCTGCAGTGATCAAGTTAGCTTACAATTTCATAGTGTCTAGTTACATAATTACAACAGATCTATCTTAACTTACGAATTCAAACAGAATTATATCTCCTTTTGCTAATTATAACTGCTACTTAAAGATTTCTCATATATATATATGAGAAATAATTTCTCATACATATATATGAGAAACTATGTGGTTATATATATATAACCACATAATTACTTGAAGACACTGCCAAATTCAGAACATAACAGAAATTTGGTTTTCTTAAATGGTGTAAAGATAGCTTTATGGTTTGCTTCTTGCTTTTGTATTCATAGGATGAAATCAAGGTCCTTAAAACTATGTTCTTCACAGAAATAATGGTTTTCTGACTAAGAGTCTTCAATGGATAAAGTATGTTTTTTCTGCTCTCACTTAGCAATGCTTGTCTTGAGGAATAATATGACACAATTTAACCAGGCACATTGTAGAATGTGACAAAAATATTCTTGCATTGTAACCAATCTGTCCGTGTAATTCTTTGAATCCTTTTCATTTTTCCATTATTAGAGATAAGTGCCTTTGTAACTATGTTCTCAGAAAAGGTAATGAACACCTGTGCCTGAACTGAATTGTGAAAAGTCTGTTATTTTCCTCATGAAAAATATAAAAAGCACAGTGGAATTCTGTTACCATAATCGGTCTGAGCAGTTTAAATGAATCATTGCTTTGTAGTGATCACTACATGCCAATAGCCCCCGCAATAATGCTGATTTTTACTAACTCAGGCATTTCCAAAAGAGAAAATTACTATCATCTCCTTGCAAGGATAGTATCTTCTACAGAACATGCCCTTGTTAGGCACGTCACTGTGAACTCTGATTAGAGTCTCAACACCTGTAATAACCAAGTAGTTCTCAAAAGTTTTCACATATTTATCACAGAAACAGTCAAGAATCATTCATATTTGCTAGATCTAAACTAGCTAGCTGGTTGGCCCTCACTTGTCTAAGCAACAGCCTTCAAGAAGAATGAGTCCAGCACTTGAAATTAAGTAATCACCAGAAAAACACTTGTTTTAAAATTTTTGCTATATTTGGCAATGATATTATCTATCCCAGTAGGTAGAATTACGGGCAATCTTGTTTTTAAGGAATAAGTTAAAAAAAATTCCTTCCAAATAATTGTTTGAGAATAATAAACAAATTTCTTTGATTGAATTAGCCATCCCATTAGGAAGGAGAACTTGGAAGAGGAATGAAGAGACGGACAGCAGATCCTTTCGCAGAACTTGCCCATCAAAGGAAAGGGGTAGAGGTTCTCTATAACCCAACTAGGAGCCAGGCAGCAAGGAGAATGGACATTACCCACATAGTGGGATGGAGATATAGTTGATCAAGAGAATGCAATAGGTAAGTAGAAAAACTAAAAACCGATTTACCCCATTATCACATTAAAATCTTCCTGTACGGTATCATGATGGAAAAAATAATAGTATTTTGTTACCAACAAATAAGAGAAACCACCAAAGAACTTTAGATAAGGTCAAAATAAGTTAAGGATATTAAAGTCATTTGGGTGGAGATGTCAATCTTCAGAGCACTGTATTAGGAACTTAAAGCTTAGGAACACAATAACTATAGGTTCAATTTAGTGAGATGGATGTTAGTTGTGCCAAAAGCTAAAAGAGGAAAAATGATGATGCAAACTAATAAAGTAATTGTTTTAATGTAGCAATATAGAGATCATTAGGTGATACTCACCTTTGTTGAGTAAATGACAATGGCATGCTGCAAAGTGTTTAACAGTTAATACACAGAAGTACAGGGATGCAGCCTCTTAAGAATATATAACTGAACATTTTTATCAATGCAAGTGTCTTAAAAAGTGGAAGAAAATTTTGGTTTATGCATTCTCCTGTTACTGGGCATTGTATGGTGTCAAGTTTTAAGTTATTCATTTGTGCACAAGTGTTTGTGTGGACATATGCTTTCATTTCTTTCTGGAAAAAAATTAGGAGTAAACAGCTAGGGTGTATGGGACGAACTTTTTAAGATAAGATATTGTTAGTATATAGAAATATAAGAGAATTTTGTATACCGACAAGGCGTCTGTCAACATTGCTAAACTCTTGGTAGGTTTTCTTTTTGAGGAAGATCCCCTGAGCTAACTGCTGCCAGTCCTCCTCTTTTCACTGAGGAAGACTGGCCCTGAGCTAACATCCATGCCCATCTTCCTCCACTTTATACATGGGATGCCTACCACAGCATGGCATGCCACATGGTGCCATGTCTGCACCCAGGATCGGAAAGGGCGAACCCCGGGCCAGGCCGCTGAAGCAGAATGTGTGCACTTAACTGCTGACCCACCAGGCCGGCCCCTGTAGGTTTTTTTTTTAAATAGATTCCTTGAAAGTTTCTGCATTGACAATCATGCTTATCTTTCATCTTCCTCTTGAAGATGAGTGTTTGTGCATATCCTTGTCATGGCAGTGACAGAAGGAAAAGAGAGCAAATAGCAACTCACCAGCCAGCACCAATGGCCAGGCACATGAGTGACGCCATCTTGGACTATCCAGTTTCAGTTAGCATGCAAAAAAGTGGCTCAGCTTAGCCAAGACCAAATTCCAATGCAGAAAATCCAAAGAAATAGTAATAGTGTTTGTTTTAAACCAGGAAGTTGTTGGGGTGGTTTGTTATGCAACAATGGATAAATAAGCCACAGACCAAGTCAAAAGATAAATTATAGATACTTCAGAAAACATGTAAAAGAGAGTCTACTGTCATTTCTAGATTTAATAAGAAATTAATGGATCTTTATAACCAATGCTGTTCCATTGATTTGACACCGAATAAATATAAAAAATATTTTATTCTTTCTATTCAGATAGATACATGCGTGATATATAAAAAAGAGACCTCACTATTTTTTCATATCCTGTAACTAAGTGAATTTGCCACACAGCAATTATTAACCCTTTTCTCACTTATGTTTTATCATCTAATTAACATAGTAGGATCACTCAGGTGCATTATGAGTAATCCATGAACTTAAGTATGTTCTCTTTCCAGGGGGAATTTTCAGTCATTGATTTCTTAAGGGTTAAAATCTGGCCTCTTCTAAACCTTGTAGCAGCCAACAGGCATAAAAACAAAGCTCTCGGCTCAGAGCACAGGTAATTGTACTAGATGCTTTTTATCACAGAGATTACGAGAAACTCAGCCAAGGCGGTAAAGACGGAAACTCATGGCTGTGTGAACGCTGGTTACCGCGTCTCAATCTAGTTGTCACTTTGTTCATGGCGTGTTTTATTGAGCCACTTCCACCTTTGGCACAAGCAGGCAGTCTTCCAGTGGGCTCAATTTTGATGTCAAAGGTTAAATTGATTTGGAATTACCTGGTGCCCTCAAATGCAGAGTTGTGAAGCCACTTCTGTGAAAGCGAGGAAGATCCCATAACATTGAAAACGACACAGGCTTTACCATACCTGATATTTAGGACGAAGCAAATGTTTCTGAAACCATTGGATCTTTGAAATTTAATCATCATGCCCTATTGCTTAAATCATATTATAAATATACACTATATATTATATCTTCTCCACGCACAAGAAAGAACTTGATGTGTATTAAAAAGTTAAAGAAATTTTAAGCTTCCAGTTATTTGCAAAACTGAAACAGAAATTGTGTTTTTAGCTGGGGCAAAGATAACATTAGGTCAAGCCCAATACAGGAGTAAGAAAATTAGTGATGCTGCAGCAATGGGTGACCCGGGGCCAGGACCACGAGACTCAGGGCTCCATACAGGCTGAAATTTGGCAAGTTTATTTCTCGCATGGGATGCCCATCGCCTATCACTATATGTGATGAATAACATTTAATAAATTAATGGACGACTGCACTGAGAAGCAGGGTTTTTTAAAAATAAAATTTGAGGGACTAGCCCCGTGGTCGAGTGGTAGAGTTGGGGCGCTCCGCTTCAGTAGCCCAGGGTTTCACCAGTTCGGATCCTGGGCGCCAACATGCCACTGCTCGTCAGGCCATGCTGGGGCTGTGTCCCACGTGCCACAGCTAGAAAGACCCATAACTAAAATATGCAACTGTGTACTGCGGGGTTTTGGGGAGAAGAAGAAGGAAAAATAAAATCTTTAATAAATAAATAAATAAATAAATAAATAAAATTTGATACATACCAGTAGTGAATATGTGGCTTAAATTTTTTTTAATTAATAGAGGGATATTTTTAAAATTTTAAAATATAAGGCCTTTTCATTAGTATTTTAATTCCAATTTCAAAACTCTTACTTTTAGCTTTTGGAAACACAAAAATTTTCATAGATACAAAGGAAGCATAGACTTACATGTAAATCAAGCTGAAATAAACATATATTCATTCTGTGGCCTCATCAAAATTCAGTTGTAATAAATAATTTAGGACTCATTAGCCTAGATCAATGGTGAATGAGTATCTATATGTGATTGTATATCTGTATCCATATTGTACCATACTATCTAGCTAAACACATGTGTATATGGGATATACATATATATATATTCATATTTCTGTAAAGCAATACCAATTATCTGAAAGTGACAATAAAGTAATTTATCTTTTAACATATTTTCATTTTCCTAAAAGCAACTCTATAGATATTATTTCAATAGACTGTTAGGAACATCATCACTTTCTTTAAAAGGATAATTCCATTTTTCAGCCTGTGACATAGTATTTCTATAAATAATTGAAAAAATAATATTATAAACATTTTACGTTATCAAAAAACTATGAATGTGGCAAATAATTAAATTAGCCTATTAAATTAGTAAAGTCAAAAAAAGAGAAATTTATAACAAAGTATCACAAGCAGTGACATAAGTACATAAGATTCAAATGTCTGTTCCAAATATTTGGTAGACTATGCTCCTTTACTTAATAAACGTGAGGAATAGACACATTTCCAATTGGTTTTCCCCGGCACCAAAACAATTACTGAAAACATGTCAACCAGGCGTAGTAGTATTTCATTGTTGTTGTCAAACATCTATTCAATTTTTTTAAATTTTTGATTTTAGAAACTAGTTTTGCCATAAAACAAAAATCTTCTTTTTATCCTTAAAAAAAGATAAACACCCATTAATGAGGTGTCAATTAAACTGTAATTCTAATGGTTAAAAATAGCGATTCTCAACATTTTGATTGGAGATAACTGGGGCTCCCCAAGATCTTTTTAAGTGCTCTGTAAGGTCAAAACTATTTTTACAATAATAATTAGGTGTAATTTACCTTTTTTACCTTTATTCCTTTGTGAATATACAGCGTACAAAAAAGCTTATTGATACAGTTTCCAATTCCACACTCATTAACTGTTAAGGGCACTACTGCTTGTTGAGCTTTTGTGTACTAATAACTTAGAATTTCCAAATTATCTGAAAAGGCTATTTAAAACCCTTTTCCAACTCTCTATGTGGGCAGGACTTCTTCATATACTTCAGAACAGTGTATTACGACAAATGAGAAGCAAAGCAGATATAGCAATCCAGTTTTCTTCCAATAACACAGGTACTAAAAAAGGTTTCAGCAATGAAAACAATAGCACTCTTCTCTCATTCTTTTATTTTGAAATAGCATATTTTTTAAAATATGTGCTGTTTACCTTAATGTGTAATTGATTTATCTTTCATATTTTAAATAAATTAAATGAATCTTTTTAAATCTCTTTAACTTGTAACATGGTAAATATTAATAGATATAACTCATATAAACCAAGATCTCAATGAATTTGGAAACTGCTAAATGTCCTAAAACCAAAATTTGAGAACTGATGATTCAAATATTAAATAAAAGAATAGATATTGGTTATAATACATTCATCTTTGATCAAATTGGACATACTTATCTGACAAAATATTTTTTAATCTTTATGACTTCAATTTTGTTGCTGTCTTTGATTAAATACTTAAAAGGTTATCACTGTGTTCTTAAAAATTGAAAACCACACAATTAATATTAATGATTAACAAGAAGGAATTGCTTTAACAAAAATGAAAAAACCATAAGAGTGAAATACAAAGTAAGGATTATAAATAATTATTTGTGGCTACATATATTAAAATGGATCTATGTTTATAGTCTATTTTAATTTCCTATTTCATGATTTTGTGAAATAACAAAATAACAAAACTGATGGGTGATTTCTCCTTTTTCTGGATTACAGACGATTTTTATTTTCTATTTTTTCCTGGAAAATTCCCCATAAGTTTGTATTATTTATGCCAAAAAATACGTTACAAAAGATATATTTACTTCTATAGTCTTCTGAACAAAAATGTATGCATTTAATAGAAATGTTTACCTTTAGCAAGAAATATGAACACTAGCTATTTTTTTGGCTAATACAAATTACATTCTTTTGGGGCCGGCACCATGGTGTAGCAGGTAAGTTTTATGTGCTCTGCTTCAGTGGCCCAGGGCTCGCAGGTTCACATCCAGGACATGGACCTACATACCACTCATCAAGCTATGCTGTGGCAGGTGGCCCATATATAAAATAGAGGAAATGGGCATTGACCTTAGCTCACGGCCAATCTTCCTCAGCAAAAGAGAGGAGGATTGGTGGTGGCTGTTAGCTCAGGGGTAATCTTCCTCACCAAAAAATAATTACATTCTTCCATTTGACTGATAAATTTTTGTTTTCTCTCAATATATTTTTAGAAAACAAAAAATTAAATCAAGCTATTATAGCTCAATATGAATCTTTAGATGACAGTGTAAGTGGCAGATTGTTCCTACCAAAATTCCAAAGCCTAAATTAAAATTTTGTGCCTTTAACGTATTGCAGTATTTGCTCTCCTTTAAGTGTTTTATCCTGGAGAAAAATAACCACAATGAAAGCATTAGCAAAAACAAACTTCAAATTTGATTGTCCACTGTGTTAAGAGTATTTGTTGCACAATCTGAAAACATTGTATATGATGAGTGACAATTGTCATCGTTTCACTTGACCTGAGGTCACTTATATTGTCAGAGGCGATCTCCTCCAAAACAGACACTTGTAATAGAAGCACCAACAAGAGCTCCGGTTGTTGCAAAGCAGAGATTTGACCTGAAGTTATCATGCTGAGCTTTTGATAAACCAATTTCAAAATTAGAAGCTGAAAAATCTTCAATTTTCAAAGAATAAACATATACATACACGTGAATCCACTAAACGAGTAGCTCTGAAAACTATTCCAAAGACTTACAAACAAGCTGTGTGTGCTGTCTATGATTATATGCACAAAAAGTGCAAAAAGGAAAGCTATTTTCAGGAACAGCAGACTGAGTCAAGATATGTTTTAAACAAAGCCAATTTAAACAAGGCTTCACTATACAGAGCTAAATTATTTTTTTTAATTAAAAAATAGATGTGTGGTACTCAACTAGAGGCAATCTTCACATAAGCATTACTTCTTCGAGCAACAATAAAGACAGTCTTGAAAATTCTACCTGCGTTTTTCATTGTTGAAATGAACTCAACATAACCTATATTTTGCATCTATAATTATTAAACCTCTTTCAGGTGATCATCTGAGTCTGGTACCTGTATGTCTAACTCCTTCGGTGAACGAGAAGGAGACGGGGTAACTGATAGGAATAAACAGTCTCCTTCCTTGCATGGCCCTCTCAGAAGAAACGCATGGGCGCATGTGTCTGTCGCTCCTCCGCAGTGTCCCCAATCCTTTCTTTATGTTCGAAACAGCAAACACAACTGCAGGACACTTTTCCATGCAGTTTCTCTTAAGAAGTATTAGACTCTAGTCAAAGGATATGGAAAATTCACCTATTTCTTTTCCCTGAAGATAACCACAATATCATATATCCTATGAACAACTTTTGATCTTGAAATTAAAGAGACATGTCTTACAAGAAAATGTTATATTTTGTTCCATTTTGTGAATTAAAATATCTTATGGCATTTATACACCCTGCAGTTATAATTTAAGTAAGATTTCAATATTTACTAGTATCACTTAAATAGGAAAAAAAAGTTGATTCTACTACACTCTAGAAATACTACCTTTCATTGAAAACCAATGAATGACTGTCGTGCCTTGAATCATTATTTGAAAGGCAATTGCAGAACCTTCGACTAAATGACACGGCACAGAGTATAAACCCGGCTTTTGGACCCTGAGAGGTAGTTTCACTTAAATAAAGCTTTAAAAAATCACTGGTCCACAAACCTCTCAAGAATCAATACACAATTGCATGATTTATTTCAAAAACCATACAGAAAAGTACTTTCCCAAAATGTTGTGTGAATTTAAACTGCATGTATACAGAAGATATATTGCGGTTAATTGAAGGAAAATTTTTAAAAAGTAAAAACTCTTAACTTTAAAAGAAAATGTGAAAAGACCTAACAAGATGGCAATCTCTCTCATTGCTTTATTCTATGAAGTGATGTAAATAATACCCACCCCCTCCATAAAAGTGTAGAAAACATACAATCGCATAAGATTTTAGCAAAAAATTATACGTGCTTCCCACAAAATCAAGAAATGTATCATTGGCATGCCATTAATGGAGCAAACTGAATCCAGTTCCCATCTTCCTAGGAAATGTTCCAGTTTTGAAAGACAGAAGTATGTAACGCCATCAAAACTCTTTAGGCAAAACGAGGCCAACAATAACATGAAGATGCATTCTTATGGAAGTTTGTGTAAAATTGTGGATCAAGGGCATTCGGAAGTTCCCAGAAAGTTTCAGCTTGTGGCATAATGAGCCATTCAGAATTTGGAGTTAGTCTTCTACACCACAGCACTTTCTCAGGGGTGCCCCTCGCCTCTCTGGGAAGCAGGGTTTGCAGCATTGCATCCCCCATTCCCCCAACACACACACGCATACGCGCGCGCACACACACACACACACGCACAAGCTGAAAGAAACAAGGTAAACTTTACAGCAAAACTATTTGATGTATCCATAATAATATCAACAAATAATTTTAGATTAGAACATTTCTACAAATAAATAAAGTTACTATAAAATAACAAAATTTTAATTCAACTGTATGATGCGTGGGTTTTAAATATTCTGTACTTAAAACATAGCCTGAATATATAAAAATATACTTAGCAGAATTGAAGAGACAATTGGAGAAATGCATCATTATAATGAAGGACTTAAACACACTTCTCATTAATTGACAGACAGTGATTAGCAAAACAGCGTTGAACAGCACAATTAACAAGTTTGATACTGGCAACATGTAAAGAATTCTGCTTTCAATAACCGTAAGTGCTCCTTATTAGCAAACAAATCTGGAATGTATACATGCGTTTGTTATAATGCGAGTCCCAGCAAATTTCACTGTCAATTTATTATACATACTTTATTCTCCAACCACAATGCAATGTAATTGGAAGTTAATTTCCAAATAATAAATCTAAACCCCCAAATATTTGTAAATGAAAGATACTGGGGGCTGGCCTGGTGGCGCAGCGGTTAAGTGCACATGTTGCACTTTGGCGGTCTGGAGTTAGCGGGTTTGGACCCCCAGGTGCAGACATAGTACCACTTGGCAAGTCATGCTGTGGTAGGCATCCCACATATAAAATAGAGGAAGATGGGCACAGACGTTAGCTCAGGGCCAGTCTTCCTCAGTAAAAAGAGGAGGATGGGCAGCAGATGTTATCTCAGGGCTAATCTTCCTCAAAAAAAAAAAAAGATACTGTATTGAATCATGTAACAATGAGTCATGAAATGAATCACGTATCAAATAGTAATTATAATTTGCATTTTACAATATCTGAAGCCAAAGATACCTAAAAGACTACTTATCAAAATTACTGCATATTGTGAAGGCGAGGTTTTACAGGACTTTTAGAGCAATGAGTGATATTTAAAAAGGGGAAATTTTTAAATTTTATTAATATGACAGGCAAAACTTTTAACACAAAAAGATAAATAACTGAATATTAAACCCAAAGTGAGTTGAAGGAAGCCTGTAGTAAATATAAAGTAGAAATAAATGAAATAGGAAAAAAGGAAACAAAGAGAAAATCAATGAAGCTGAAGATTTGTTCTTTGAAAACTATCAAAACAGTTTTCATCTATGATTTAAAAAAAAAATCACACTATGATTACAAAACAAACAGAAAAACAAAAATATGTTTGACTAATTTGGAAGGAAGGGAACTCTTATCTCATATATCAGATTTTCAGTCACATTAATTTAGGAGACCCTGAAAACATTCCATTTAAAATCAGGAAGAAAATAAGACGATCTTCACCACTAAATTTATTTTGCATTGGACTGAAGATCCTAGCCAGTATAACAAGAAAAGAAAAAGATTACAAGTATGAAGATTTAAGGATGCAAATAAAATTATCATTGTTTGAAAATCATATGATTATCTACATAGATAATCCAAAAAAATTTATAGTTTAAAATTAGTGAGCTTAACAAATATCTTGATATATGGAGTCAGTTGCATTTCTACACAATCCAACTGGTAGCCCACAGATAATTAGACCACATAATTTTAAAAAGTTACATTTTACTATGGCAAAAAATATCTATACGGTATGTAGAACTATACAAATTAATTTTTAGAACTGTATGTAAAATTATAAAGTTTTACTGAAAGGCATTAAACAGTTCTGAACAAATTGAGATATCCCGTGTTCACTGACAAGAATAAAACATATCATAAAAATCTTCATTTCTTTAAACTGTTACAAACTTAAAGAAATTCTGCTTAAATCCTGTCGAATTTTTCATATGATCTCACGTGTTAATTCTAAAATATACATTACACAGCAAAGGGCCATGAATAACCAGAACACTAGACTCCTTTCTATAAGTAATTGTAAGGAAATAGCATACGTTGTATAAGATGTAAACAAATAATAATAAGAAGAATTTATTATTGTTACAGTGGCAAACAATTTAAATTGGAATAAAATAGAGACTTCAAAGTCAGATCCACTGATATCCTGACACGCGTCAGAGGTAGGATGGCAGATAGCAGGGGAAAAGAGGAATCCTTTAGTAAACTTAGTTTACTCTAGTAGTCAGGCGTATTAAAAAAATAAGAGATTTCAACATATACTAAAATCAATTGTAGATGTATTAAGAGCTTACATAAAAGCTATTATGACAGCAAAATGATTTTTTTTAAAGAAAATATAGGTGGATAATTTTCTGACTTTGTGATCAGAATTTGTTAAACAATATGCACAAAATAAAACACTGAAATATCGATGACATTAATTTTAAGAACAATAGTTAATCAAAAGACATTAAAGAGAGTGAAATGACCTCCCAAATGATAGAGGATATCTAAAACAAATGCAAGACAATCCCAAAGCATTTGTTTTCATAGAACATAAAGAATTTTCTTAAATCAACAGTCGAAAGTGTAAGAGCAAATGCAAATTAAAAACAAGAAGCTAGATCTTAAAAGTTTCATCAAAAGAAAAACAATTTGTAAGTATATGTGCTGAAGGACGTTACCTGAACTTAATTGTGAATCATTTTGTAATATATACATATACCAAGTCGTTATGTTGTACTCCTAAAATTAATATAATGTTAAATGTCGATTACATCTCAATTTAAAAATTTTTAATAAATAAATGAAAATAAGAAGCTTAATTCTCCCTGCTGAAAACAAGAAGAAAGACTTCTCACTTAGAACATTTGCTTTAGAAAACTTGTAATTGTAACTTCTTTCTCTGTTGGAAGTTATGTAAATCTCAAGGAGCTGAGAGCCTTCTCTGAAACATCACAAGGAAGATTGCGCCCTCATCTCCCTGCTTCTGTGGAAGAGTAGGAGCCTGACTTCTGTGGGCAACTAGCTCCAAGTTGCAAAACTACCTCCTGTCTTAAGGATATGAGAAGCTTATTTCTCCTTTGGATAAATCCAATTAGCTAACACAGATGGTCACCCAATCACCACTCGAATTTAGGATGAACTATGTCTGACAAACAGTGTAGTCAAGTCCTCTTACTTGAGGATTAATCATTGTTTATCTTAAGAACATGTGTGAGTTGAGTTGTGTTTGTGTGGCAGCACAAAAAGAGTGAGATTTCTTTCTGTGTCTTCAGTCTCTTCAGTAGATTGTCTGTAGCGTGCTTCACGTTCTGGTTTCAAGCTTATTCATTCATGAAATGGTTTCCATTCTCTTCTGCCTTGGTGGAGAGGTTTTCTGGGTTGGAAGGAGACTGTTTACATGACATTTCCCCAGTGGTTCTGGTAATGAAGACTAAGTATCTGGCAGTTCCTGAAGGGAGTGAGACCAGCTGAAGCTCTGTGGCCACACCACAGTCAGGTCAGAGACCCTGAATTACATGAAGTCCCCATTCTAGCTCTCCACCCTGCTGGAATACTCACTGAAGGAGCCACCCTTTCCAAACAGGAGATTTTCCTCTCGAATAACCATGCAAAATAAAGGCTCTAAGATGCCGTCAGGATCACCGTTTGGCTGGAAAATATGAGAAACCAGTATTGTTGCCTGCAGGTATTTCTCTTAAGAAGCTGATATCTGTCGGTCATATTTGGAATGAATATATGAGAATTTCATCTTGCTGTGGCCAAAGGAGGGTTTTTTTTTTAATTTGGATGAATTAACGTTTTGCTAAGGTTCTTTGACAGGCCTCATCCCAAGCAAATATATTACTGGTATTTACGGGATGAGTAGCACTCTAAGAGAAAAAAAACAAAAATGACTTGGGATAGCCAGGACAAAAGATTGAAAACAATAAAAGAGGAAATGCAAGAATTAAAGGTTGCTCCTTTCTCTGCTGTCCCTGCTCCTCCTGCTCCTCCTGCACTTCTTCACCCCTCCCTGCCTCAGTCAGACTCCAGGGAAGGGGAGGCGACTCTCTTTCAGACAGTGGTTTCCTTCATGGGTTCATTTCCCTGGAAAGAGGGATGAGGGCACAACTTCCTTAGCTGGTAATGAATTAGCTGCTCTGAGGACACTGGTTCCTGTGCCTGGTGGCTTGGCCCTGAGTCCACTACATGTCTTAGTCGAGATTCCACCTCCAAGGGTCTCTTTTCATCCACATACCATGTAGCTAGGGAAGCAGATAAGCTAAAGAGACTTAATGGAGAACTTGGGTAAAAGACTGTGCCCCCCATGAAGGCAACAGGATGGAGTGGCTACACTAGTCACTTGAAAAAAGGCAATCCAATGGAGCGTAAATCTGATTAATGTAAGCACAGAAAGAGAGAATACAGTGTCATATAATTTACGTTTTTCTTGTTTCAATGCAAGGAAGAACCAGCCCTATTTGGATCACCAGCACAACGGATGCTGTAGAACAGCTGCCCAGGACTCAAACTGCCTCTACTTACTATCTGTGTGCACTGAATTTAATTGAGCCTAATATGAAATATTGGAATAGTAATACTTGCTTCAGCATTGTTGAGAGTTAATGAGATAATGTATGCAAATCTCCTGATATATTTTTGGCTGATAACAGGCGTTTATTTAATGACGGACCTTATTAAGGTTATAATTATTATAATAATAATTTGCCAATGAATCACTTGTAATAAGAGCATCAGACTCAACATTTAGTAGGTGAGCTGTTACGGTCTTTCAAGGAATATATACATCACTGCCATAAACAATTAACTTATCTTTTATTGTGGAAATAAAATACTAATAAATCAAGTGTAATATCCAACTAAAATGAAAATGTACCACAATGGGATTTTTTTTTAATTTTAAGGATGCAAGTGGGGCAGGATAATGTATTGAGATATTAATTTGTGTTTTGTTCTCCCAATACTCTTTTTTCCCCTTTCAAGTGGGTAATGAGACTGTTGGTCTCTTAGCCCCAGGAGAGATTTATGTTGCTAAATACCAGTAGTAGTACAACTATGTTCCTAGTTTCTGATTTCTAGATGCATGATGTTCCTTGAGGGTATTTTGGTAATATAGAAGAGGAAGAGGGGGATGACTTTTAAATTTGTGAGAGAGGGAAGACAGATTCCTTAAGACCCCAAATGCACTTCCATGTGAAAAGCACAATGGGGCTGGCTCCCTGAGGCACACCAGGATGAGAGCTAATACACATCTAGGGCAATGTCTGAGTGCTGCCTGTAAGGAACATGGAGCTCCATGCCTCCCACCATTAGCAAGGATTTCCAGGCCCAAGTTTGACTCACAAGCAGAAGAACTGAAAATTCAAGAGTCCTTATAGAGGCTGACCCCATGGCCAAGTGGCTAAAGTTCCACATACTCCACTTCAGCTGCCTGGGTTTCAGGTTTGGATCCCAGGTGCAGAAATACCCAGCTCATCAGCCATGCTGTGGAGGCATCCCACATATAAAGTAGAGGAAGACTGGCACAGATGTTAGCTTAGGGCTAATCTTCCTCAAGCAAAAAAAAAAAAAAAAAAATGGAGGAAGATTGGCAATGGGTGTTGGCTCAGGGTGAATCTTCCTCATCAAAAAAATTAAAAAAAAGAAAAAAGAGTCCTATACTCTGAAAAATTAGAATACGGACAATCATGATGAGCTAATGAATAAAGGCACTTTCTTCAGTTTCTAAGCATTGCTTAAGACTCCTTGATTCTTATGCAAAGAGCCTCAGTAAAGACTGAGAGTGATTTTCCTAACAGACTGTCAGCACACAGGTTCTGAGCCATATTTAATTTGATTTAAAAAATTATATAGATTTTTCTGATACGTTATGCCTTGCATGAGAAGTTTGGGGAGTAAAGTTCACAAAAAAAGAGAGTTGAGTATTTTAATATAACAATCTATCACCTAAAGATTTCGAAGTACAAAAACAATCTTAAATGTTACATGAAGTAAATTTGACAATATTTCACATTGCTTCTTGCTATTCATGACATTCCATTCTTTTGGTTGGAAAATTCACACCAGTTCATCTTAATCCTCTTGTTGTAACTGGACAGTGAAGATAAGGAGCCCAAGAGCTTAGCCAGCTTCCACAAGGAGCCATCAGCATCACATGAGGCGGCACAAGTGACGCCAAATTGAGGTGAAGGCCTCCTGGGCCTGTGATGGTAACTTTTCCTGGGCCCAAGATGAGGGATACTGTAGACTTCGTCCTTTGATGCCACTCCCTTCTTTTCCACTACATCTATAAGAGCCTGTACTTAAAGTGTTTAATTTAAAAATCGATTCAATTGAATTAAACATCAAAGTGGGAAAAGAAGAAAGAAATGAAGTGAAGTATAAAATCCTCAAACTAACCCGAAATATATTCTGCAACAGAGCTGTCATGCTGAAGGGCTGGTTGATTAGAGCAGACATTTTGAGTTCAGGATGCCACAGCTGCGAGAAGTGCAGCGAGGGAGCTGTCAATTTCAAGAAATGCACTTTCCCGTGTGGCTTTGCTGACGAGTTTAAGTGGTGTTGACAAGGCCCTAATTTCAGCACCACCTTTGTTGTTGTCTTGCCTCTATAACACTCCTAAGGTGTGGCTCTTCCAGGTCTTTCCAGAGCAGCTTGGTGCCTTGGGAGGGAGGAGCCATAGAGGTAGCAGCTTTTCACTTGGTTTAGGCATTGAAAAGACCCTAGGGCCTCCAGCACAGCTGCTTCTCAATGCTGTTGATTTGTGCTATAAAAATTGATCCAAGTGGTTTGCTCTCCATCTGTCCCATGGATTGCTCTTGCTCCTCCACTTAGGAGGTCTTAGCCAGCTCCTGCTGGGATCTCTTCTTGTCCTGTTTTCTCAGTAAGTGGAATTGTGTGTGGAATGCACTGTCTCCAATCAGTCTTGCCTCTCTGCATTTGGCTAAGGGAATACACTGCCATCAACAACATACATTTCTCACCTGTGCAATGTACTCATCCTTATTCTCTTATCTTTTGTGCATGGGAAGGGTATTCATAGCATTTTAGTAATTTCAATGCACGTACGGATGGAGCAAAAAATGTATGAGTGAGAGATGCTTGTACAAAAGCATGTATTACATTTATTCTTATCAACATACATAATTGCTTCAAATGATGTTTTAGGCAGGTGATCCCTGACTGTTTTATTCAAGAGTGTTATGCTTCAGACAAGCTACATCAGCTCTGCAACCGTTTATTTCTATCTGTATTTCCTGCAGTTCACATTCATTTTATAGACATTTAATGAACATTGAATTGTTGAATGAATTGATGAATAAATCAATTAATGTATAAAGTATGGGATTGGAAGAGGGTGAAAGTGATAAATAGGATGCAAAATCTTGTGGAAAGAAAACTATTAAATTTGATGACAGCAAAAGAGTCATTTAAGTAGTGAAGGAAATAAAAATGTAGGGGCAGACAACAAAAATATTCTTTAAATACCCTTGTGGCATACACTAAATTTTCTCCACATAAATGAGTTTAACAATTTAAACGGCCATGGCTTATATATCCTGGGTTTTACACTAAATGAAAGCTTTCAGGATATGAGGGGGAAAGATAGCATGGACAATGTTCATAATCAACTATTTGCAACCCTAATTTATTCCTGAAAGCTAGTGCTGGAAAGGACTAATTCTGGTATCTATATATAACTGCATTTCAAGAAACAGTGGCTATTGTACAGGAGGTACAAACCTGAGTCAGCATCTTAGTTCTGACTGATCATTTTTCTATTCCGTCTGTGTTTATCTTATCCGCTTGGAGCAACTGAGGGATACATCCACTTTCTGTTAGATAGGAAAGGAATAAGGGCTTTCTTAGTATCTGAGTTCAGCAGCAAAAAAAGTCTGCAATTAGAGCAAAAAGAAAAAGGAAGAAGGAGAAGAAAAAACCAAGAAGCTTGCCCCAGTTTCACTTAGAAATATGCAACTTGTGTTCACTGTTCCATGCAAAGAGAGGGATGAAGGGCATCCTCTAGACGCCATTTTTTGAGAGAATGATAAACCGGGCAGATAAGACAGAACAGTCGGGAAGTCAGAGGTAGAGACTGGAGATTATGAGAATTGAAGTAAAGACCTCAGTATTAACTAGTTGTTGGTGTTAGACTGTTTTAATGTCACAGAATCTCTTTTAAAAGAAAAGTTATCACAGAATCGTATCTCATCCAGCTTAATTTTTGTTCTTGTTTATGAAACACTTTGTTCTACAGAATATTTGAGTTAGTGATACACAAAAACAAATAAAAGAGACAAACACTGATACATTTATTTTTCTTCTAACAAGAATGCTCAGCTTATAGAATAATGTGGCATGGCTATTCCCAATGGATTGGATTTTACCACAACTTTATCAGTCGAAGTATGTATAGCAAGCAGTGATTTTTTTTGATTACTATATAACATTATTTTACTTAAATTTAGCTGTGTAAAATATACAAAGCTCTGACTTATTATTAGATTACCTGTAAGTGATTCTTTATCATAAAATTTGGGCTTGAGGTTTTGGATTCAGTGAGTTTAACCCATTTGAGATTCATTCTAATCATTTCTATCCACATAGATTCTCAGATAGTGATGTCCCCGGCAATCCTGATGCCCCCGGTGTGGCAGCCAGCCTCCAAGACGGCTGGATAATTCCTGCCTCAGATAGCCACGCCCTTGATATTCCGTGAATTCCTGCCTCAGATAGTCCCTCCACCATTGCTAGGGTTGGACTCTGTGCACAGTCGAATATGACAGAAATGATGGTGTCCCACTCTCGAGATTAGATTGTAAATGACAGCGTGGCTTCCGTTTTGCCTGCTCTCTCGTGCACTTTTTCTTTGTGATCACTCATTCTGGGGAAAGCCAGTCTTGAGCAGCGGCCAGTACGAAGAGGACCTGAAGCCTCCGGCAGTAGCTACGTGAATCAAGAGCTCCTCCAGCCTCAGTCAAGGCTTCAGAAAGTGCAGCGCCCGCCCACAGCTTGATAGACCCTCATGAGAGACTCTGAATCTGCAGCCTTAGGACTTTCCTGGGCCCTGGACACTGTTCACTTATTTTCATTTTTGCTTCCGTTGGCTCCTTTCGCCATTAAAATATATCTATATCTATATATCATCTATATCTGTATCTACATCTCACATCTGGAAGGGACACAAGAGGGAAGAGGAAGAGATCCCTGCACAAAAGTCTGTATTACATTTGTTTTATCAACCTGCATAATTGTTCAAAATGCTATTTTAGCCACATATAGTGACTGCATTGTTACAAAAATGAATATATTAATATATATTAAAAGTTTTCTCTGACCTAAAAGTTCACGTTTTCTTCTGATTTTAAGATAAAATATTTTGAAGCTGGGTACCTGAGGGTTAATGGAGATATTAAAGCAACTTGCTATTTTTTCCTGTTTAACTTGAGGGGTGCCTCAGGGGTCTACAGGAGTTGTGAGCTTGTTTTCCAGAGGATCTGTGAGCTTGCTTTGCAGAAGAAAGAGAATGCCTTCAGGAGGTGGCCATCACCAGATTGCCGGCCCTCAGCAGCCCTGACGCCCAGAAGTCAGGTTGCCCAGGGGCTTATCAGGAGTAACCGCTTTGTTTGCCTGGAGCTCCTTCTGCCAAGCCCCTCAGCTCCATAAAACCCCCTGCTTTCTGTTCTTGGGGAGGTGGATTTGAGCGAAGTTAGGCTCCTGCCTACTCATTTTGGCCAATTTCAATAAATCTTTCTCCGTCTCCAAGCACCGATGTCTCAGGTTTGGCTTGCTGCTCATTGGGCACCTGAACTAGAGATTAAGAGGTTCGGTATGAGTTTCATGTGCCTTCACAGTAAAAGTATTGCAGGTTTACACTCACTGCGGAGTGCTGGGTACATATGTCCTGCTGGATCCAGAACAGCTAAACTGAACCCGGATTCCTGTTCCCGCGGAAACTCTATGAGAAAATGAAAGGTTGTGCTTTTGTTGGGGTAATTTGTTACACAGCAACCAGTACACCTGGGCAATATCTTCCCACTCTGTATTTAAATAAAAATGATTTAGTGTTTTGATTCAGATATAAAATAAGAAAAAATAGACTGAAAAAGAACACCCAGGATTTATTATAAGTTTGCAGTTTCCTATTAATTTTAGAACTATTTTCTTCTGTAAAAACATTGCTGAAGAGTTCCTTTGTAAACCCCATAAACCTTGGGTCGGGGATCTTTGAAAGCATGCCTTTTGCTATAATTTACTTCTACACCTCTCCCCAGTCTCGGGCGGTTTTACAAAAAAAGCTTGTCAGCCTGAATTTCGTTGACTCTCAGGGGATTTCTGTCTGAGGAGGGGTCTCCTCTAGAGCCTGCAGCCCATCCAGGCTGCTGCCTGATTTTGTAAATAAAGTTTTATTGGAAAACAGCCACATCCACCATTTAAGGACCATACATGGCTGCTTTCACTGTGTAACAAAGGGACGGAATAACTGATCTCATGACCTGTAGAGTCTAAATATTTATTATCTGCCCTTTTTTCAGCAAAACAGTTTAGAGATCTTTGGTCTAAGCCAAGTCTAGTAAATCTGTAGTGAATTTAATTTTTTGGTGTTTAAGTCACACAAATAAAATAATGCACAGGGAATGCTATGGAAAACCATTTTAATAAGATTAACGTATGTGGTGTCTTCTTTTTTCTCCCTCCTGAAGCTAATAACTAATCATTTCAAAGAGTAATACAAATCATCTGGGACTCTAAGGATTCCAAGTTATTACTTTATCGTAACTGGTAAAATTTTGTTCTTATTCTTGTTTCAATTTTGTTTCATTTTGGAATACATGAAGGCCCATTAAAATAAAGCTTTCTACATCACTGAAATGTCCCCTAAAGACGTTATTTAAATAGTCGGTTATTTTCTCTCAGAAGAGGCATTCCTCCAAACATTTTAATATGGGCCTTCATAGGTAGCTAGAATAAAGTTAGTTTAAATGTTTGATATATAGCTTGAATAACAGAATAAAAAATATCCTTAGCAAAATGTTAGGTTTTGAACTTACAGATATCATCTTTATTAGGCAAAACACACATTTATGTATTTATTAAATATTTGTATATTTATACTATAAGGTTTTAAGATCACATTTCTTGGAATTATGGAACAAGTTGGGTAATGACATTTACAGGTTTTATGAACTTAGGATATTCGTATGGGGCCAGGAGCCTGAACACTTAACATGATCATATGTATAATTCAGCCTGTAAATAAACCACATAAATGTATGTTTGACAAATAAAATGTAAGAATCTGAAATATTTACTATTTTCAGTATTTAATTCTGCTTCATTTTGAAAGTAGAGGCTAATTGTAATTATTTCAGATTATTTATATTTTGTTCTTTTTTTGATGTTTTAGTTGATACACAATACTCTCAAATGTTTTAATTCTACCAAATGTTTCAAAATTAATTATAGTGAAAATAAGCCTATAAATAAACTACTGACATAGAATCCTCTTGAAATATATCTGCTGTCTGTAAGTGAGTGCACGTATTTTCTCAAAAGAGATTATAGGCATGCATATTCTGTGGAGTAAAAAGCAAGTCAGATTTTCAATGAATGTTTATAAAAATATGAGTTTTTCCCCACTATCAGTTAATTGGAAAGTAACTTAATGTTAGCAGTTTTTAGAAAGCCTTGCAGATTATGGTATAAAATGCGAGAACACTTACTGTTCACTCGGGAGGCAGACAGACAGGCAATCCAGGCTGTAGGGCAGCTCAGACATGTCAGCAGGAACACAGGCTGTCTCCAGCTTTCTGCCCCTCTCATCTCAGTGTCTTGACTTTAGTTGTTATACAGGTGGCAAGATGGTATTTTGACTAGATCTGAGTCACATGGTATCCCCTAGTTGGGGGAGCCAGACCAAAGAGGTATCTGGCAAAGGGAATGCAATGAACACGACTGATAATGGTTATCTTGGAAATCTGGGCACACTGTTGACCTAGACATATTTAGGTTCTATTAGTAAGAAAAAAGATGTCTGGGAGTGACTAGGGGGAAAAACAGCTACAAGTTAGTCAATACACTGTGTCTGCAACAGAAACACAATAGCATAGGAAACATAACTTTTACTTGCTTTGGAGCTTTAATATTAAGTATTATAACCTTGAGTGAAATCTGAGATTACAGAACTGAGGCTGACATTTGTGGCAATTGAGCATTCTCAGACAATACGTTCTTACGGAGTCTACACATTCCTTTCAAGTTCCTTAATGGATTATAATATTAATACACAGAATACACATCATTCCTCAGTTCTGATTTTCAAAAGCAAATATGTTCGTAAAATGACTTTTTCAAATACTTTGGCTAACTGAAAAAAGCTGACTATATTTCCATTAAAGATTTGCTTAACTCTTAACTGTGATTTTCTATAGTAAATATGAATTTTAAGTCAGGTAGAGGGAAACTTCTGGGGTTTTTTTAGACCATTTTTTCTGTTGCTAAATAAACTTGGTCAGCAATACTGTGTGTGCTAGTAGATAAAATAATGAATATTTCATTCAAATATAAAGTTAAATTTTCATCAGCTTTCAAATAGCCTCAAATTTTGGCGTAAAGCCCAGACATTTCTTAAGATTCTGACCAATAAAAAGTCAGTTGGAAATTGTGAGGAAGGATGGAGGTTAAGGGACTAATCAAAATGCTTTGATATTATAAACTTTGTAATTTGGCTGATAAATACATTATCTGTAGTTATATGTATTACTATGATGCTTTTCAAATTATTTAATTATGACTATTAATAATTTAAAAGAACACATAACTTCTAAGGAAAAATGGTTTAAACCCAGGTGAGATGAAGCAGGATAGAAAATAATTAGCAAAATCTTAAGTAAGGTCTCCATCTCAGGGTCTCACTAATGATCACAGAAAGGCCTCTGATGGATGATGAACTCCGGAGGTGAGGAAACTCTTTACTTCAGGACAATAGGGCACCTTGAGAATAACTCTTCCAGACCTTATTTTCTATTTGGGGTTATCTCGAATAATCTAGAGCTCTCCTTGGGATGAAGAGCATAAGCCTAAGGGATAATGGATAAAATTCAAGGGCACAAATCATAACTGCAGAATATAACATGGTTAAGCGGCCTCAATGCGGATAGAACTACACATAGGTTTTCTTAACTCTCCCACTACACAGGTGGGCCTGAAGCCTCTACATATCGCTGAGTAATGAGACTTAATAGAAGCATTTCCTGCTCATAAATTTCCCTATAAGTGTGTCCAAAGAAGAAGAGTATTATATAAATAACTCTTAAGAAGTTGCTATGAAACACAAAATATCAGAGGATGTTAAAGACGACGTAAGAACATTAGCTGTCACCCACTCACTAGGTGAATCAAAGCTACAAATAACAGAATCTTCCCTCCTGATCCATCTGTGTCGCATTCTCACTCTGCTTGCCTCTTTCCCTCTAGCCTAGTGAAATAAGAGCATCTTAATCTCAATTTATATGAAAATATGGGAATGAGTTAATGTTTTCTTTTAAACAAAGTTAAATCAAACTTGAGGTACAATGTCATGGGGAGTGTTAAGACCCATTCCCTTCCCTGTGAGAATGGAAGCTGCTTTCAAAGTGTTGTGGGTCAGATAAAGTGAACTTCTTCAGATAAAGAACTTCTAGAAGAAAGAGAAAGAGCTTCCGGAGATTCGGATAAAGAACTTCTTCCAGAAGGATTGCTTGACTGATCACACAATTGACCCTTAGGAAAGGATTCGTTAGTTAAAAACAACTCTTTTTAACTTTGTATCCAGAGTTGAAGGCCATTAAGTTTCTCTGCTGGTAAACTGTAAGTTGAGTCACTGTGTTCCTCCGAGTCAAGTCAGGAGACAGAAAGCATACCAGTTATTTTAACAGAAGGAATTTAAAGTAAAGAATTATTAACATAAATGTTACAACATGGGTGAACCTTGGAGACATTCTGCTAAGTGAAATAAACCAGAAACAAAAGGACATATATTGGATGATTCCACTTACACCAGGTACCTAGAATAATCAGATTCACAGGAACAGAAAGTAGAGTAGTGGTCTTCAGGCATTGGAGAGAGGGGAGAATGGGAAGTTATAGTTTTAAGGGGTACAGTGTTCCAGTTTGGGATGAAAAATTCTGGAGCTGGATAGTAGTGACAGTTGCACAACAATTTGAACATACTTAATGCCACTGAATTGTACATTTAAAATAATTCAAATGCTAAATTTTATGTTATAGACTGTTTGCCACAATAAAAATATTTTATTAAAAAAATAATTGTTAACTAGGGAGTGAGGAAAGGAAATAAACAATCAAGTATCTTGCAGGCGGTATCTGCAGACGCAGCAGCCAATCTGAGGGTGGAGGACACAGTGAAAGGTTAGGAATATTCACACTTAGCATCCTAGAGTAAGGGACACATGGACCTCATCCTAAGACCTCTGAGGAAAAGGCATGGCTCAGCTGGTACCGATCATGAGGAACTTGGAGGAAGGACTCCATGGAGCTGAGATCCAGGAATTTGGAATCTATACTCCAGATAGCAGGTACTGATACTGATGGGGATTTTTAGGCTGCTTAATTTTAAAATGGTTTATGATGAGGATTTTTAGACTGGTTACTTTTAAAACTACAGATAAGAAGCAGGCTCCAAGGAGTGGAATTTGTTTGCCCTTTGATCAGAGACAATTGCATTTGTAAAGGAAATCTCCATGCCTCCCTCTCTGGAATTTGTTTGCCCCTTGTTGGGAAACATTTACATTTCTAAGGGAAACCTCTATCTGTGAAGATGCCTCCCTCTCTGAGCCAGGAGGAAGGGGGGATGGCCTTATCTCTGGAAACTGTCTGGCAACCTCATGTAACTGACCCTCCCCCCGACAAATCCTCCTTTTATCTTTAGCCGAGGATAAAATTCAAGCGGTGACTTCTGCCATTTACTCAATCCGGTTTGATTCTTATCTAAAAGTTGTGGGACCGCCAAATGGCCAGAACAAACGGGCACTAATAAAGAGATAACTCACATACCTATGCCTTAAATTTGGCCCTAACCCTCAGTTCGGGGCAGCAGCAGAAGCTCTGACTGCCCATGGGTCCTGTCCCCATGCTACTCTATCTCTATTCTCTAAATAAAAGAGCACTACTGCCAGATCTTGAGAGTCTAAGAAATCTTTCTTTCGACTCCTCGGCTCACCGACCCCGCATCAATACCTCTGAAGGGACAAGAGAATGCTGGTTTTGAAGTTACTGGAAAAACTACAAACTGAAACATAACATTTCTTTTAGAACAAAATGCTGGTATTGGTGTGAAGAAGCATGGTTGGGGTAACGCTGGTAAAATCAGTAGGAAAAGAGGAAGGAGCAAGTCCATTCTTGTCTGGGCCCGACAGGGAGCCAGCTGGACAAAGAGAAATGCAATTTGCAGAGGCTGGTCCCAGCATCACAGAAGAATACACAGGGAAGCACAGGGAGATGAGACATCATGACTTATAACAGCTGTGGTCATCTCTGAGTCACCATAGACTCTAACACAGCATCGCAGATATGGTACATGCTTGTTAAATATTTGGCGAATAAGAGAATAGTGACTTTATGCCCTTACTCTCTTCATGACCTTTTGTTGTTGACTCTGTAGAGGAAGCATTATGAGTGGTGTGGTCCAGGATCTTCAAGAGCTTTTGATTAAATTAGAAGTATAGTCTTTATTTAAAAACTTGTTTTTATTTATATATTTTAAGTACCACATGATCTGTGTAATCAGCTTATATAGGCTTAAAACGTGAGCCTATTCTTTCTACTTTATTTTGGACCATGATGATTCCAGTGTCTCTAATTCCCACACAAACACTATTGCCAGCTTATTATCATGACATTAAAGATACCTCTGAGTAGTTTGCAGAGAGTCTGGGCAACAAATGATTTTTGTAACTGGATACATTTTACTTTTGGTGAGGAGGATTGTCCTTGAGCTATCATCTGTTGTCAGTCTTCCTATTTTCGCTTGAGGAAGATTGTCCCTGAGCTAACATCTGTGCCAATCTTCTTCTATTTTGTATGTGGGATGCTGCCACAGCATGGCTTGATGAGCAGTGTGTAGGTCTGAACCCAGGATCTGAACCTGCGAAGCCTGGGTCACCGAAGCAGAGCCCATGAATTTAACCACTACACCTCTGGGCTGGCCACTGTAGCTGGATACATTTTAATGGAAGAGTTTACTGCTGATTAAAACCACATTTAAAACATTTGGCCAATGAGAAGAGAAATTCATAGAAATGCAGCGATGCCAAAGTTAAAAGAGTTTTAAGACACTTCTCAGTTATGTCAGTCCTATGGTTAAAATGCATGAGACTAATGAAACACTCCCTCCACAGTGAGTTTCTAGGCTGCTCGCTGATGCGGCTATTCTTAGTCTTCCACCGATGTGCTGTGTTGAAAACAATTAAAGGATGAAAGATCGTCTTGGAGACAAAAATAACAAGAAAGAGGTGGTTTTTGCTGTGTAGTCCAGAATCATGAGCATGAGGGAAAATAGGCTACTTAGGAAACTGAACATTCTCTTCTTACTTATTCCTGCTTTTATCCTTCTGAACAAATGTAAATATTACTACTGTTTTTTATAAAAATTATTTATTTGTCTATATGTTTGCAGTTTAGAAAGTAAATTCTGTGTAGTGATTAGACTTGAACAAATATAAAATGCCTTAAAAAGACATTAAAAATACAAATTAAATGCATGAATTAATTCAGCTGAAAGATTGAAATGTGTACACAGATGTAACCATACTTTGCACAGCACACAGTAGCCCCAACATCAGAGACTAAAACATCTGACCTTCAAATCCCAATAAGGTCTCTGAGTCAGTGGCACAGGTTAGTCAAGGCTGGAATCCAGTCAGATCCTTCAAGAATCTCTTTTTGTTATTCTTATGGAGGTCTTAGTTCTTCTAGGCACTCCTGTCTCCTTTCCACCAGGTCCAATGGATTGGTAACAACTTATCCATCAGGGAATACTGACTGCATGTCTGCTTGACTCAAAGGTCAAGTTCACAGGATCATCCCCTAACAGTCTTGCCCAGGCTTCCCTAGGTTCTGTTCCTCTAACTACACCATTAGCTCCTTTGAGGTTTATCAGAGTCATGGACGATGGCCAAAAACATGTTATAACTTCAACAAATTGAGGATCAGGGCATTTATAACTTACCAAAGTTCACTGAACTTATTGCAACGATATAACTAAGAATGATTTTACTACTTGTAGGATAAGCAGCAGGCATTTATTGAGCCCTTAATACTTCCAGGTACTAGGATTCTATATGCAGTCTCGTTTAATATTTACAATGATCCAATGATGAAACTACCACTATTTCCAATTTAGAGGTGAAAAACTAAAGGTTAAAGAACCAAAGGATGGAATATAATTGAGCCTTAAACAAAAGAATATTCGGTCAAACGCAACTACATAGATGAACTGAGAGTACATAATGCTAAAGCGAAATTAGCCAGTCATACAGGAATAAATCCTGCGTTATTACACTTATGTGAAGTATCTAAAATAATCACACTCATAGAAACAGAGAGTGGATAGGTGGCTGCCAGGGGCTGGAAAAAGGGGGCACTGGGGAGTTGCTGTTCAATAGGTACGTAGTTTCAGTTATGGAAGATGAATAAGGTTTAGAGATCCTGTCTTCAACATTGTCCCCATAGTTAACAATAAAACTCTATTATGCACTCAAAAATTTTTTGAGAAGATAGACCTCATATTAAATGTTTTTAATATAATTTAAACAAAAAAATAGCCAAAGACATCTATATAAAGTCACAGAGCCAGTAAACGGTTGTTAGACTCGACAAACAGTGCTGCCTTAAATTAATTTAACAACACATAGTGTATATAAAAAGCAAACATTAAAGAAAGCGCTAAGACAATCTCATCATTAGCAAGTACATTAGATAAAAAGAAAAATATATATATAGAGAGAGAGAGAGAGAGAGATACCCAAAGTAAAATATGACGTTCATTATAGTTCTGTAAGCTTTTATTTTAGGGAAATGGTAATAAAATTTATTTTTCAGTACTAACTTATATGTCTCTTCTATCATTAGAATATTTTTTAACAAATCAAGATGTATTTTCCTATTGGCTATTAATATTCTTTTTTTAAGTTCTTTATATCTGGCATGTTTTGGTTCCTTTCAAATACAGATATACTTAACAAGAAATTACTATGGACAGAAGCAATACTAGTAGCATTATATGAATAAAATAGTGATTTGATGATAATTTGATTGATTAGCATAAAAATGATTTTTATGGGAAGGCAAAAACTGTGAAGAGGCTAAAAATGTTTTTGCTTATGGTTTATTCTCTTTTGTCTTGTCTCTTGTGAAAGACACAAGACAGATGTGATATGCTACCCAGCACTGTGACTCTCCTCAGATAGGACCACCGTGCTGCCAGAGAGGGTGCACTTGATTTGCCGTAGAGCTGGGAAAGACTCATTCCCAGGACGTTGTCAAAAATAGTAGCAATCCTTGTGGAAAATAATCTTGGAAAGGCAATGTCACAGGTAGGCTATGGTTGTGACACTGGTGGGGGCAAGCAACAGACCAGCAAAACAGGGAGAAATTTAACAGGACCATCCAGCCAATGAGATACCTACAGAGTACCTTGAAAACTTTTCATCTATCCTTGGCCGTTTGGAAGGCTGTGCTCTTGCACATGACTTTGCACACACTCAAACAGCACCAGGAAGCTTCTCTCTCCCCCAAGTATGGACATCTCTCAGCTGAACAGAAAATGCAAGCTGGGGCAGATTGCAAACTTCCTGAACTTTCACACGTGTCTTCAAAAATACATGAAAGTCCATCAGCACAGGGTGAAAATCTCTAAAATGCCAAGCTTAATAACAAAACAAAGCAAAACAAAACTTAGCAGATTCATCAGGAGCTACATACTGTAAAGTAGAAAGACTCTACAGAATTAATTCAGGCAATTCACCCAATACAAATGAAAAAACCAGGAAAAAAGCACCTCCTCCCTCCACTTCCCAGAGAAAAGGGAGATTAATATCTAAAGTTTCCATAATATATTATTTAAAATGTCCAATTTTCAACAAAATCTTAGGAGACATGCAAAGAAACAAGAAATTGAGATGCAAGTACAGAAAAAAAGCAATCAATAGAAATTATTTCTGAGTGCCCCAGATGTTGAACATAGCAAAGACATCAAAATAAGTATTATAAATATGTTCTAAGAACTCAAGGAAACCATGTTTAAAGAATTAAAAGAATTGCTTAGAAAATATTGATGAAGAGATAGAAATTATGAAAATCATGAAATTGAAAAATTTAATAACCATAAGAAAAACTTCACTAGAGAGCTTTATCAGCATCATTCTGAGAGCAGAAAGAATTAGTAACCTTGAAGATAGGTCAATACAAATTATTTAATTTGAAGAGGAGAGACCATAAATTAGAATAGATTCAGAGATCTGAGGGACAATATCAAATGTACTAACATATACGTAATGGAAGTTCAAGAGGGAAAGGAGAGGGAGGGGTAGACAAAATATTTGAAGAAATGATAGCCGAACACTTTCCAAATTCGATGAAATGTAATAATTTACATTTAATCCAAGGAGGGTAAACACAAAAAGATCCATTGATATACATCATAGTTGAACTCATAGCCAAACACAAAGAAGAATTTTTCAAAGTACCAGAGAGTAAACAACTCTGCAAGGGAAGTATAATGAAATTACCAGTTGTCTTCTCATCAGAAACAACAGAGACCAGAGGCAGAAAGATGACAGATTCAAAGTGCTGGGGAAAAAAGCAACTGTCAATCAAGGATCCTATGTCCAGCAAATAACCTTTCATAAATGCAGGCAATATAAAAACATTCCCACAACGAAGTTTTAAGAAACTCGTAGTTAGTAGAAATACTAAAAGAAGGCCTTCAAGTTGAAAGAAAGAGATACAACACAATAATTTAAACCCATATGAAGAAACAAAGAATGCTGTTAGAATAATTATTAGGCAATTATAAACGATAATTACATAAATATATAATTCTATGTTTTTGTTACATTTTTCTCTTACCCAACTTTTCAAAACAATATTAAATTTTACTGTTGGGCTTATATAAGACGTGATATTATATATAACAATATAGTATATTATATATTACACACATAACTATATATTATATATGACTATATATGTATATATGGCAATATTATATATGTGACTATGTATTATATATGACAATAAGTAACAGTAAAAGGAAGGGAAGAGAAAGAGACTGAATAGCCACAGAAAATGATACCAAATAGTAACTCAAATCCATGGAAAAAAGAATATTGAAAACAGAAAAGATTATGAACTATATATATATGAACAATAATTGCAGGCAAGACTGAGAGTAGGTGAGTTATCTTGAAGCTAAGTCACTGTATTTTATTGGAATCAAGTTAATATTATCTGAAGTAGATTCTGAAAATCAAAGATGTATATTTTAACCCTAAGTTCAAACACTAAGAAAATAGCTCAAAAATATAAGTAAAAA